>NC_136387.1:994699-2194699 GCF_965140285.1 Lepidochelys kempii | reverse complement strand
GATACAGAAGGTCTAAGAGACGCTTCTGAACCAACATCATATAGAATGTGAGTGAAAGAGCATCTCCACAGGCAGCAGATGCTCATAAATAAAAAACCTCATGCTCTTGTCATACCGTCACTTCCTCTGTTCTGTCTCAGTTGCTCCCTGTGTCTCCCCCAGGCCCATCACAGACTGCCCTGTACAATAGTCTATGGAATCCATCACTCTGACCCTATGGCTTACGTCTACTCGGCAGTGAGACACTCCTGGCTAGCTCAGGTCAGCTGACTTGGGCTCGGGCTGTACAATTGCTGTGTAGACATTTGGGCTTGGGCTGGAGCCCGAGCTTTGGTACCCCACGAGGCGGGAGGATCCCAGAGCCCGAACATCTACACCGCAATTTTTAGGCCTGCAGCCCAAGCCCCCTGAGCCCATGTCAGCTCAGCCGGTCCAGCCATGGCCAGGCCCTGGATCTTTTGTTCCAGTGTAGATGTACCCAGGGATTCTCAGCCCCAGAGATTCACTCTCCCCTGGCTCGGGCACGAGGTAGACTCTGCTTCTGCTTTGAGTCATGAGTTCTAGCATGTTTCTAACCCAGAGATCATGGTCCCTGTGATGTTACAAGCCAGAGACTGGGGAAAGTGATTATTAATGAACAGGGAGAGTTCGACTTACCTTACCAGCCTGGCCAGCAGCATCTGGAACAAAACATACAGACAGAATGAGACTGTTTCAGATTCTCTCACCCATTCTGGTGCTGGGGTTATTGATGTCCCGAGTTCTGACCAAGTCTCTCTCTTTACTTTGGTACAGAGCCTTTTCAAATGTTCTGGTATGGGGTTGTGCCACTAGGGATGTCAGCTCTTGTATACCTGTGTTAACTGAAGTGACGTCGCAAAGGAGGAACGGAGGAAGGAAGAGGCAAACATTCTTGGGACGTTCCAGAGTGATCCTACTCTAGACAGGTGTCTCCTCTACAGGATCTCACCCTCACCTTTGCAGGAGGCTGGGGAGTTTCCTACTTTTCCAGGAACTTCTGAGAAGATATCAGTGCTATTTGTTTTAACCCTTCTCCTTCTGGATGAAGGGTAACACTGTATCTACTCACTCAATTCAGTGAAAGGGTTCAGAAAACATTCATGTTGTCAGCAAGACTTAATCATAAAAATGCAAAGAACTTTCTTTCTTTCTTTCTTTCTTTCTTTCTTTCTTTCTTTCTTTCTTTGGAGTTTCATGGGGGATCAGTTCAACCATATAGCGGGATCATGCTTGTCTTAAGCCACCTATAATAAAACAACACCCACATGTTGATCTCCTCTTTAGCTTTTGAAACACAGGCCCCTGCCACTTGAGCCTAAGGACTAGCTCTGTTAGCTGCCAGCTCCATAATACCCTGATGTTCTTTCAAAGCTACATCCAGCCAACAGAGGCCAAGAAACATTCATTGACACCAGTGGTAGCAGGATTGGACCCAAAACTATCCACAACAAAAGTGGTTAATGGCTTTGCTTTCCAAAGCCTGTTACGGAGTCCTGCATTTCAGAGGCATTTCATACCACAGCCACTTTTCTGCCATTGGGTTCTCCTGTTCTCAACAGGCTGCCTAGTCCATTCATTGACACTGTCAGGTGCTGGCCTCTCACATTGACTCCACTTCAGGTGTCTCTGTTGTTCCCTGATCTCTCTTGAAGTGTGCGGGGTTTCCTGGTTCTGCTTCTTGGTCCTGCTAATTAGGGGCTCTGTTGGGAAACTTGTGATCTAGGTCTTCAGGAGTCCATTTTCAAAGAGCCAACCTAGAGCAATAGGGATTGAATTGTGCCTCGGTGCCTTCGGGAGCAGCCTGCTTTGTCTCTCTCTGTGTTTTGGGTTCTTGTGTGTTAGGGTTCTGGATTCTGAGAAATCATGTCGTAGTACATTACAAGCATCCAGAAAGAGAGTTTTACATTTTACTCTAACATCCATTTGGATGGTGTGACCATAACACTGCACACTCTGCCACGGACCCTGTCTGGTCCGTTCATTGACACTGTCTGAAAAATACCAGAACACTAACGGTTGTGTCTCAGCAGCTATTTTGCAGGATCCAGGATCTCACGGGCATCCATAAAAACCTCAGCAGCTTTTGACTCTCTCTCGCTCCGTATCTGATGAAGTGAGCTGTAGCTCACGAAAGCTTATGCTCAAATAAATTGGTTAGTCTCTAAGGTGCCACAAGTCCTCCTGTTCTTTTTGCGAATACAGACTAATGCGGCTGCTACTCTGAAACCTCCATTATTTGAGTGTCTCTTCAGAGTTAAGCCATAGCACAGAGTTACATCAACAATTACTCAATTCTAATGAGACGTTTCATTCTGAACAGGTCTGACTCTGTTAATGAAACTCTATCCAATTGACTAAGATCTCAGCCCCCCAAGTGACGATTATCTGTATTAAGGAGCTATGGATAACGGGATCATCCAGCATTACAAGGTAGGGATTTAACCCCAACAAAGCAAATGTTTGGAGAGGATCTAAATCCTCCGCTTTCTACTTTGGCAATGCCATAGATCTTGTCATGCTAATAAAGTATCGTTGAACTGGATTAATTCAGGGCATAAAGCAACTCCTATGTAATACAAGGTAAGAAGAAATTTTTCCTGTGGGAAGCTTCCCTCAGAACTGCTGAGGGCCTTGTACATCGCTCTAAATACACTGGCACAGGCTAGTGTTGGAAACAGAGATTGGGTAGAAGGGTGCCTGGTCTGATCCAGGGTGGGAATTTTTGACTCCTGATGGTAGGGTAAGTAGATAAAAATTGTGAAAAACTGGGGGGAAGGGGAGGGGAAATAGGCACCTATATAAGAAAAAGCCCCCAATATTGGGAGTGTCCCTGTAAAGTCGATACATCTGGTCACCCTACCTAATGGCCTCTTTGTGGAGTTTCTTAATAAACAATGACAGGAATTAAAATTATGTAGGCAACTAGATCAAGAATTTTACTGCCAACCAACCCTCTTGTCCCCAACAAAATAATCAGAAAACAACTAGAACCGTGGATGAGAAGAAATTCCAAAAGAAAGGGGATTCCATGGATGTTTGTTTTCTAGGGGCTGTGAATCTTTTGAGCTGCCTCGGTTTCTGGCAGAGTCAGTGAGATCCCAGTCCATAGAGAAGCCCGGGAACAGCCCTTCCGAGCTCTGGGATCCGTGCAGGGAGGTCAGCGCTCCAGGAATCAGCCTGCTGCTCAATGTCCACGCTGTGCAGCGGCATCTCAGAAATAAACCAGCTGCTCCTAGAATCAGCCACTGTGGGGGTGTGCGAACCCCTATAGAGATGAGAGTGAGGCTGGCCCCATCCTTTCGGGGATTAGGGCAGGGTTCAGCACAGGCTACAGCCAAAGTGACTCACCTGAGTAGAAGCAGCAAAGTGCCAGAGCGAAGAGCAGAACGGCCCCTGTTATCTTCATGGCGGACGTGGCTGTCTGGTCTGCAGTGGGCTCTTGGTGCTCTGCTCCCTCAGTAAACCCCCCCCACAGAGCCCCACTATATATAGGGTGTCGGAGAACCCACCTTCATTGTGACTCACCCGAAATACTCACTCACAACTCCGGCAACCGGAAGCAAAGCTCTCAGTGGGAATGCCAAGCTGTGAACAATGTTTCCTCCACAACAAGTTTCCAGGATAAGTTGGAGGAAAAGTCACACCCTTGATTTGGTGAATAATGGAGTAGTTATGTGGGCTGAGTGCTCATCATGGCGCACATGGGCAGCCGAACCTGGACATTCCTGATTGTCAGGACTGTGAGTGTGGAACATATTCGTCACGCTGCACGTTAAAGGCACCGAGCCAAAGCACCTGTGTTACCAGCCTCTTCCGGCTATTACCAGCAGGAGAGTGGGGTGGGAGGAGGTATTGTTTCATGGTCTCTGTGTATATAATGTCTGCTGCAGTTTCCACAGTATGCATCCGATGAAGTGAGCTGTAGCTCACGAAAGCTTATGCTCTAATAAATTGGTTAGTCTCTAAGGTGCCACAAGTCCTCCTTTTCTTTTTGCAAATACAGACTAATACGGCTGTTACTCTGAAACATCTCAGTCTGAGAATCAAAACCGGGTCCCTGAGTCATGAGAGCATAAGAACAGGCACACTGGTCAGACCAAAGGTCCATCTAGCCCAGTATTCTGTCTGCCAACAGTGGCCAATGCCAGGTGCCCCAGAGGGAATGAACAGAACAGGGAATCATCAAGTGATCCACTCCCTGTCACCATTTCCCAGCTTCTGGCAAACACAGGCTAGGGACACCATCTCTGTACATCCTCCTATCCTCCAGGACCTATCTTCCATGAATTTATCTCATTCTTTTTTGAACCTTGTTATCGTCTTGGCCTTCACAACATTCTCTGGCAAGGAGTTCCACAGGTTGACTGTGTCTTGTGTGAAAAAATACTTCCTTTTGTTTGTTTTAAACCTGCTGCCTATTAATTTCATTTGGTGACCCCTAGTTCTTGTGTTATGAGAAGGAGTATATAACACTTCCTTATTTACTTTCTCCACGCCAGTTTTGATTTTATAGACCTCTATCATATCCCCCCTTAGTTGTCTTTTTTCCAAGCTGAAAAGTTCCAGTCTCATTAATCCCTCCTCATATGGCAGACGCTCCATACCCCTAATAATTTTTGTTGCCCTTTTCTGAACCTTTTCCAAGTCCAATATATCTTTTTTGAGATGGGGTGACCACATCTGCACGCAGTATTCAAGATGTGGGTGCACCATGGATATATGTAGAGGCAACATGGTATTTTCTCTCTTATTATCTATCCCTTTCCTAATGATTCCCAACATTCTGTTTGCTGTTTTGACGGCCACTGCACACTGAGTGGATGTTTTCAGAGAACTCTCCACAATGACTCCAAGCTCTCTTTCTTGAGTGGTAACAGCTAATTGAGACCCATCGTTTTATATGTATAGCGGGGATGATGTTTTCCAATGTGCATTGCTTTGCATTTATCAACGTTGAATTTCATCTGCCATTTTGTTGCCAAGTCACCCAGTTTTGTGAGATTCTTTTGTAGCTCTTCACAGTCTGCCTGGGATTTAACTATCTTGAGTAGTTTTTGTATCATCTGCAAATTTTGCCACTTCACTGTTTATCCCTTTTTCCAGATCATTTATGAACATGTTGAATAGGACTGGCCCCAGTACAGACCCCTGGGGGACACCACTGTTCACCTCTCTCCATTCTGAAAACTGACTATTTACTCCTACCCTTTGTTTCCTATCTTTTAACCAGTTACCAATCCATGAGAGAACCTTCTCTCTTATCCCATGACTGCTTACTTTGCTTAATAGCCTTTGGCGAGGGACCTTGTCAAAGGTTTTCTGACAATCTAAGTACACTATATCCACTGGATCCCCCTTGTCCAAATGCTTGTTGACCCCCTCAAAGAGTTCTAGTAGATTGGTGAGGCATGATTTCCCTTTAAAAAACTATGTTGACTCTTCCCAAGAAATTATGTTCATCTCTGTGTCTGACAATTTTGTTCTTTACTATAGTTTCAACCAGTTTGCCAGGTACTGAAGTCAGGCTTACTGGCCTGTAATTGCCAGGGTCACCTCTGGAGCCCTTTTAAAAAATTGGCCCCACATTAACTAACCTCCAGCCATTTGGCACAGAAGCTGATTGACATGATGGGTTAGAGACTACAGTTAGTAGTCCTGCAATTTCACATTTGAGTTCCTTCAAAACTCTTGGTGAATCCCACCTCGTCCTGGTGAGTGATTACTCTTTAATTTATCAATTTGTTCCAAAACCTCCTCTGATGACACCTCAGTCTGGGACAGTTCCTCAGATTTGTCACCTAAAAAGAGTGGCTCAGGTTTAGGAATCTCCTTCAAATCCTAAGCCGTGAAGGCTGATGCAAAGAATTTGTTTAGTTTCTCCACAATGGCCTTATCGTCCTTGAGTGCTCCTTTAGCACCTTGATCGTTCAGTTCCCCACTGGTTGTTTAGCAGGCTTCCTGCTTCTGATGTCATTAAAAAAATGTTTGCTATTACTTTTTGAGTCTTTGGCTAGCTGTTCCTCAAATTCTATTTTGGCCTTCGTAATTGTATTTTTATACTTCATTTGCCAGAGTTCATGCTCCTTTCTATTTTCCTCACTAGGATTTAATTTCCACTCTTCGTAGGATGCCTCTTTTGCCTCTCACTGCTTCTCTTACTTTGTTGTTTCGCCATGGCGGCTCTTTTTCGGTTCTCTTACTTTGTTTTTTAATTTGGGGTAGACATTTAAGTTGAGCCTCTATTATGGTGTCTTTAAAAAGTTTCCATGCAGCTTGCAGGGATTTTACTTTTGGTGCTGTACCCTTTAATTTCTGTTTAACTAACCTCCTTGTTTTTGTGTCGTTCCCCTTTCTGAAACTAAATGCTACAGTGTTGGGCTGCTGTGGTGTTTTCCCCGCCACAGGGATGTTAAATTTAAGTATATTATGGTCACTACTACCAAGCGGTCCAGCCATAGTCACCTCTTGGACCTGATCCTGTGCTCCACTTAGGACTAAATCAAGAATTGCCTCTCCTCTTGTGGGTTCCAGGAGTAGCTGCTCCAAGAAGCCGTCATTTAAGGTGTCAAGAAACTTTCTCTCTGCATCCCGTCCCGAGGTGACATGAACCCAGTCAATATGGGATAGTTGAAATCCTCAATTATTATTGAGTTTTTTATTTTAATAGCCTCTCTAATCTCCCTGAGTATTTCACAGTCACCATCACCATCCTGGTCAGGTGGTCGGTAATATGTCCCTACTGGTATATTCTTATTATTCGAGCATGGAATTACTAGCCAGAGAGATTCTATGGCACAGTTTGGTTCATTTAAGATTTTTACTTCATTGGATTCATTTGATTTCTTTCACATACAGTGCCCCTCCCCCACCAGCATGACCTGTTCTGTCCTTCCGATGTATTTTGTACCCTGGTATTACTGTGTCCCAGTGATTATCCTCATTCCACCAGGTTTCTGTGATGCCTGT
Source organism: Lepidochelys kempii (assembly GCF_965140285.1). Taxonomy (NCBI): domain Eukaryota; kingdom Metazoa; phylum Chordata; order Testudines; family Cheloniidae; genus Lepidochelys; species Lepidochelys kempii. Next base: position 2,187,712 of record NC_136387.1, on the reverse strand, counting down.
TATATCAATATCCTCATTGAATACGAGGCGCTCTAGTTCACCCAGCTTATTATTGGTATAGAAGCACTTTTAAAATGTGTCGCTTTTTAGCTGTCTCCCGTTGCATGACGTAATTAAATGAGACTTTTTTTCATTTGACTGTTTCTCATCAGATCCTACCTGTACTTTATCATCTTCCATCCTCTCCTCCTTAATAGGACATAGCCAATCTCCATTAGTAGATCCTGCCCTAAGGGACGTCTCTGTCCCAACCACGTGCTCCTCCGCACCTCTCGGCTTTCCCCCAGCCCTTAGTTTTAAAACTGCTCAACGACCGTTTTAATTTTAAGTGGCAGCAATCTGGTTCCAGTCTGGTTTAGGTGGATCCCATCCTTCCTGTATAGACTCCCCCTTTCCCAAGAGTCATTTCGGGCTGCCTCTTTATACCAACCTCCCCGTTCTTTGTCTCTGACGTCTCCCTGCCCCCAGACTCTCATGAGTCACTGGGAGTCCCCCAGGGCAGCCCAGAAGTGAGGCAGCTTCCATGCACGTGAAGAACCAAATGTGGAAGGTTGTTGGTCTGCTGCACAGCGCAGCTCAGACCCCAGTCAGAGGGACTCTGCAGTCCCCTGCGCGCCATGGAGGAGACGGACAGGCTGGGCAGCTCGTGGGTCTCTGGGGGGGCAGTATCGGAAGGATCAAGGGTTTGTTGGTGTGTAGGGTGTGACGCACAGCATGGATCCACATGCCCACAAGCCCTTTACACCTCCCACCCCGACAAGTAGCCCCCTGGGCCCTATGTCTGGGTTGGGGATCCTGTATCCTCCCATCCCTTGCTGTTCTCCCAGGTCAAGGCCTTTTACGTGGGCTTTGCTCACGGTCTCGTGTTGTGGTCCATGGAGAATACTCAGGCCTGGAAGGGAGTCAGACACAGGGAACGTGTCCGGGGTTTGTGTATCGATTTATCTTGTAGGAAAAGCCATGGCAGGAGGAGATATAATACTTGCCAGTCTGTGGCTCCCTTAAAGCCTGTGACTGGTTACTGCACTTTGTGTTCTCATTAACTCTGGTCTGTAAGCTGGGGAGAGCTTGTGTGAGACACGGGAGAGCAGAGTCCCTCCTTGGAAAGGGGGAAAAAACCCCACAGAGGTCACAAATTCTGCTGAGTTTGCTTTATTGCATAGACAGGTGGAGAGTCAGCGATGCTCTTAGAGGCCTGGAACCGATGGATGAGACGAGAACGTGACTCCGTGCAGGGATCTGCTCATGGGAACCAAATGCTAAAGGTCTTCTCTTTCCTTGTCCTCATTGTGCGACTTGCATTCTCCATAATGCTGAAAGCAAAGACTTCCAAGGTTTTCACTAGAGGGAAAGAGAGAGACACAGAACTCAGTGCTGCAACCTGATGGCCAAAGAGATCAAAGCATCTGTCAAGGCCCCAGGAGGTCAAATTCACCAGAGCTTATTTGCTGACAGGAAAAATTACACTGAGGAAGTCGACCCAGCCTCTACGAAGTAAAGATATGGGCGCAGGCAGGGCCTTGAATTACCTCACAATTGTATTTTAGTTCTTGTTAGTGGGCCCTTTATTCTGATACTTACTAGACTGCTCCACAAAAGACACATTTGTTTCCATATGTCTTGCCATCAGTGCCACAGACCGGGTTGTACTCTAAGGTGCAGATTTCCGGAGGCTTCTTGTACTCACTGCAGAAACCCTACAAGGAACATTAGAATTGCTATTACAGTTATTTTCTGCATTTCAGTAGTGCCCCGATGCCCCCACTCGCCCATGGGGCTGGGCATTCTCTGAATAGAGAGGAAGGGACAGTCCCTGGCCCCCAGAGGTCACAGTACCTAATCCTGTCCCTAGTCTCTACTGACGTTCTGATTAACTGACTTCCCAATTCCCCTCTCGCTGCCAGGAGGAGCCGGGCCCGTCTCCCTGGTGTAAGAGACGTTTCTGAACCCACATCACATGGTGTGTGAGCAAAGGGGCATCTCCGCAGGCATCAGATGCTAATCTGACATTACCCAGGGTACAATCTGGACTGATGAACAGCTGTGTCCCCTCAATCCTCCAACCTGGGGTGCCTTTTACTCTGCTTTGCTATGAAAGCAACCACTCCTGTTCCTACTCACACACAGCTTCCAGCATGTAAATTACTCCGAGCTGTACTGTATGAGTCCTTTAGGAAGCCACTCTTGAATTACACTGCAGGGGAAGAGCAGCAAATTTCCAGTCCCAGACTTTCCCCCAGTAGTGTGAATTCTGTACTGCCCAGCACCCTCCTGGACCATATAAGCTCCTATAAAGTCTGTCATTTTATTAATAGAAAATGAAATGCACAAATCCTATTGTCGCAAATGGAGTTTTCCAAACACTTCAATCCAAACACACTGGTTTAGATAAAACAAGATGCTTAACTACAGAAAGATAGATTTTAAGTGATTACAAGTCAGGAGGCATCAAAGTCAGGATTGGCTACAAGAAAATAAAAGCAAAACACCACTAATGCCTGACTTATCAAGCTAAGTGAACTCAAAGCAAAAGGTCTCTCTCACCAAATGCTTCAGCAGTCTTACTGGCTGTCATTTCCGCCAGGACCCCTCCCTCAGTCCACTGTTACTTTCCTTGTCTTTCAGGTGTTGTTGATGTCATGGGCAGAGAGAAAGGGAGGAGTAACTTGGGGAGTTTGTTCCCCATTCTTATATTTTTCCCTCTTCTTTGAGCATCATCTCCAGCTGGGGTTCATGCGACAGAAAGTTTGTAGGGATGGGAACCTCCAGCTGTTCCTTTGCCAACAAGTAAATTTCTCGCTCACAGCTTTTTTGCTGCCAAAGAATGGCCCCTTAACCACGTGATGGTCCGTTTGATTATGTGGAGACCTGGCTGAGGTGTTAGTTTGTCTTTTGTCTCTGGTTTATGACTGTTTCCCCAGATTGGGGACATGTCTTATACAGTAGAATCTTATAACTTTACATACCATGGTGTCTCACAGACTTAACAGGACAATAATGTTCAGCACATTATGAGTTTTCAAATGATCCCTTACACTGCATACTTTGTACAAAATTTATCACAGTCTTCTTAAAGGGGTGAACATAGGGGTACAGGCTGGTCTAAGAGACGCTTCTGAACCTACATCATATAGAATGTGAGTGAAAGAGCATCTCCACAGGCAGCAGATGCTCATAAATAAAAAACCTCATGCTCTTGTCATACCGTCACCTCCTCTGTTCTGTCTCAGTTGCTCCCTATGTCTCCCCCAGGCCCATCACAGACTGCCCTGTACAATAGTCTATGGAATCCATCACTCTGACCCCATGGCTTACGTCTACTCGGCAGTGAGACACTCCTGGCTAGCTCAGGTCAGCTGACTTGGGCTCGGGCTGTACAATTGCTGTGTAGACATTTGGGCTTGGGCTGGAGCCCGAGCTTTGGTAGCCCACGAGGGGGGAGGATCCCAGAGCCCGAACATCTACACTGCAATTTTTAGGCCTGCAGCCCAAGCCCCCTGAGCCCATGTCAGCTCAGCCGGTCCAGCCATGGCCAGGCCCTGGATCTTTTGTTCCAGTGTAGATGTACCCAGGGATTCTCAGCCCCAGATATTCACTCCCCCCTGGCTCGGGCACGAGGTAGACTCTGCTTCTGCTTTGAGTCATGAGTTCTAGCATGTTTCTAACCCAGAGATAATGGTCCCTGTGATGTTACAAGCCAGAGACTGGGGAAAGTGATTATTAATGAACAGGGAGAGTTCGACTTACCTTACCAGCCTGGCCAGCAGCATCTGGAACAAAACATACAGACAGAATGAGACTGTTTCAGATTCTCTCGCCCATCCTGGTGCTGGGGTTATTGATGTCCCGAGTTCTGACCAAGTCTCTCTCTTTACTTTGGTACAGAGCCTTTTCAAATGTTCTGGTATGGGGTTGTGCCACTAGGGATGTCAGCTCTTGTATACCTGTGTTAACTGAAGTGACGTCGCAAAGGAGGAACGGAGGAAGAGGCAAACATTCTTGGGACGTTCCAGAGTGATCCTACTCTAGACAGGTGTCTCCTCTACAGGATCTCACCCTCACCTTTGCGGGAGGCTGGGGAGTTTCCTACTTTTCCAGGAACTTCATGTCGTAGTACATTACAAGCATCCAGAAAGAGAGTTTTACATTTTACTCTAACATCCGTTTGGATGGTGTGACCATAACACTGCACGCTCTGTCACGGACCCTGTCTGGTCCGTTCATTGACACTGTCTGAAAAATACCAGAACACTAACGGTTGTGCCTCATCAGCTATTTTGCAGGATCCAGGATCTCACGGGCATCCATAAAAACCTCAGCAGCTTTTGACTCTCTCTCGCTCCGTATCCGATGAAGTGAGCTGTAGCTCATGAAAGCTTATGCTCAAATAAGTTGGTTAGTCTCTAAGGTGCCACAAGTCCCCCTTTTCTTTTTGCGAATACAGACTAACGCGGCTGCTACTCTGAAACCTCCATTATTTGAGTGTTTCTTCAGAGTTAAGCCATAGCACAGAATTACATCAACAATTACTCAATTCTAATGAGACGTTTCATTCTGAACAGGTCTGACTCTGTTTGTTAATGAAACTCTATCCAATTGACTAAGAACTCAGCCCCCCAAGTGACGATTATCTGTATTAAGGAGCTATGGATAACGGGATCATCCAGCATTACAAGATGGGAATTAACCCCAAAAAACCAAATGTTTGGAGAGGATCTAAATCCTCCGCTTTCTACTTTGGCAATGCCATAGATCTTGTCATGCTAATAAAGTATCGTTGAACTGGATTAATTCAGGGTATAAAGCAACTCCTACGTAATACAAGGTAAGAAGAAATTTTTCCTGTGGGAAGCTTCCCTCAGAACTGCTGAGGGCCTTGTACATCGCTCTAAATACACTGGCACAGGCTAGTGTTGGAAACAGAGATTGGGTAGAAGGGTGCCTGGTCTGATCCAGGGTGGGAATTTTTGACTCCTGATGGTAGGGTAAGTAGATAAAAATTGTGAAAAACTGGGGGGAAGGGGAGGGGAAATAGGCGCCTATATAATAAAAAGCCCCGAATATTGGGAGTATCCCTATAAAGTTGGTACATCTGGTCACCCTACCTAATGGCCTCTTTGTGGAGTTTCATAATAAACAATGACAGGAATTAAAATTATGTAGGCAACTAGATCAAGAATTTTACTGCCAACCAACCCCCTTGTCCCCAACAAAATAATCAGAAAACAACTAGAACCGTGGATGAGAAGAAATTCCAAAAGAAAGGGGATTCCATGGATGTTTGTTTTCTAGGGGCTGTGAATCTTTTGAGCTGCCTCGGTTTCTGGCAGAGTCAGTGAGATCCCAGTCCATAGAGAAGCCCGGGAACAGCCCTTCCGAGCTCTGGGATCCGTGCAGGGAGGTCAGCGCTCCTGGAATCAGCCTGCTGCTCAATGTCCAGGCTGTGCAGTGGCATCTCAGAAATAAACCAGCTGCTCCTAGAATCAGCCACTGTGGGGGTGTGCGAACCCCTATAGAGATGAGAGTGAGGCTGGCCCCATCCTTTCGGGGATTAGGGCAGGGTTCAGCACAGGCTACAGCCAAAGTGACTCACCTGAGTAGAAGCAGCAAAGTGCCAGAGCGAAGAGCAGAACGGCCCCTGTTATCTTCATGGCGGACGTGGCTGTCTGGTCTGCAGTGGGCTCTTGGTGCTCTGCTCCCTCAGTAAACCCCACACACAGAGCCCCACTATATATAGGGTGTCGGAGAACCCACCTTCATTGTGACTCACCCGAAATACTCACTCACAACTCCGGCAACCGGAAGCAAAGCTCTCAGTGGGAATGCCAAGCTGTGAACAATGTTTCCTCCACAACAAGTTTCCAGGATAAGTTGGAGGAAAAGTCACACCCTTGATTTGGTGAATAATGGAGTAGTTATGTGGGCTGAGTGCTCACCATGGCGCACATGGGCAGCCGAACCTGGACATTCCTGATTGTCAGGACTGTGAGTGTGGAACATATTCGTCACGCTGCACGTTAAAGGCACCGAGCCAGCAAAGCACCTGTGTTACCAGCCTCTTCCGGCCAGACTCTGCAGTCGGTCCCCGCAGCAGGGGGAAAGCTGACCATAAGCGACGGTCCTGCTGTCCTGATCTTGCACGTATTCTGCCCGGAGCCGGTGCCTGGCTTAGTTTAGAGGAGCTAGCGGGCAGGTCTAACTCAAATATAAAGAACCTCGTGTTCTTGTGATACCATCCCCTCTCTCGTTCCATCTCTGAGTTGCTCCCGGTGCCTCCCACAGGCCCATCACAGATGGTGTCCTGTCCAATACTACATGGAATCCATCAGCCTGACCACAGGGATTCGCTCTCCCCTCATTAGGGCCTGGGGTATAGTCTGCTCCCACATTGCCTCATGAGTTCCAGCGTGTTTCTAACCCGGAGGTCCTGGTCTCCATGATGCTACATACCAGAGATTGGGGCAAGTGACAATTCATTCACAGTGAGAGTTCGACTCACCCGATGACCCTGGCCGGCAGCATCTGGAACAAAACACAGACACAAAGGACACAATGTCAGAGAGAAACTAGCTAAAAACAGTCATCTCTGCCTAGGACAACGGAAGCAGATTGCTAACCAGCAACTGGGCCATGGGAAGGAGTCCTGCACCCTCATCCAATTGCTGTGACAAATAGAAACATGGAGAGTAATGCACCCACAGTCTGACCTGAAATCATAGAATCATAGAAAATTAGGGTTGGAAGAGACCTCAGGAGGTCAACTAGTCCAACCCCCGAATAGCACCACTGGGCCTACAATTAATTGCAAGTGTGATTGTTTGTAGTTCCCAGACTGGAGTTTGGTTAAAAGCCCATAATGGCTCCTCAGTAACATCTTCCCAAAGGAAAATGCTGTTTCTGCCATGAGCCACTTCCCTGGCTTAATCCTGACACCCAAACGTCCGTAGCTGGTGCTGAGATGCTTTTTAATAGTCGAGCCCGTGCAGAAGGTTAGAGGGTCAGACACAGAGCTCCGTACAGGCTGCAGCAAAAGTTACTCACCCTGAAAGCTGGAGAGGAGCCCCAGAGCAAGGAACACAACGACAGCTTCTGTCTTCAGGGTGGAAGTGGTTCGTGGGTCTGCTGGAGTCTGTTAGCGCTGAGCTCTGCAGATGATCTCTCAGCGCAGCCCAAGGGAGGAGATCTCATATATGTAGACAAGAGGTTGGTTCTCTCTCCACTTGGATTATGAAATCCCTGTCGAAATGGTCACTGACGCTACAAACCAATACAGTGATTGGTCATTCCCAATTCTTAATTCATCATGTCTGGCTGGTCATCTAAGCCAAACGGACATTTGGTGCCCCCTGATTCGTTGGTTGAAACTTTTGCACAAGGAGGATTGCGTGTGCCAACTAACACATAGCAAATGCTTTTCTTATGAACGACACTCGTCATTGTCACATGAGCACAGGTGTTGGCATGAAGAAGAGCAGTTCACCAACCCTAATGTTAACAATCCCACATTACCGGATGCTCGTAAGTAGGGCAAGAATGTGTCTGTATCAAATACTCTTTGGGGACTGCAATAAATATCACGGGGAAAGGTTAAACTGCCCTGACATACATGGGTGAATTCAGCGTAAGCCTTTGTAAATCTTGACGCACCTGCAGAGGAAGGCAGATTAGTTACTTCAGGTGCGTCCAGGGCTCTGCAGGTTGCTGAGAACCGCCACCTTGCATCCCCGTCACATTCATCTTTGCTGTCCAGCACCAGAAACCAGCATACTCCAGGGTCCGTGCGCCCTGTCCCTCGCGCACTGCCAGCCCCTTTACCATTCAAGCCCCTGCCAGTCTGTTGGTAAGAGCAGCTGGGAAATTCGATCTGGGCCAGGAGGGAGGGGAAGTGGCCACGTGGCACCAGCATGCAGCCAGTAGCCCCGTGTCCATATGTTAATGGGCACAGGCAGAGCTCCCTCGGGGCAGCCCCGAACGAAGGCAGCAGAGAGGTCTGCTGGGATCCAGAGGAGCGGGACAAGCGGTGGCTATGCTGCATGGGGCAGGAAGGCAGCACAGACCCCATGCGGCGGGACCCCTCCGCCCCTTGTGCACCACGGAGATCGTGGCTGGGTTCAGCGTACAGGTCTGTGCTGCGGGGATTGGGAGGGGTGCGGGGTCGCTGTGGGCTATGGCACAGTGGGACACCACATGGCCCCAGTGCTGCTGCGGGGGAAGCGGTGGGATGTTCCCTTCTCTGCTCCCAAATGCAGGAGCAGCTGGGAACCGGGTAACTGTCTGGGTGCACTGGGCCCTGCTTCTGTGGAAACTGCAGAAGACATTATATACACAGAGACCATGAAACAATCTCCTGCTATTACCAGCAGGAGAGTGGGGTGGGAGGAGGTATTGTTTCATGGTCTCTGTGTATATAATGTCTTCTGCAGTTTCCACAGTATGCATCCGATGAAGTGAGCTGTAGCTCACGAAAGCTCATGCTCAAATAAATTGGTTAGTCTCTAAGGTGCCACAAGTACTCCTTTTCTTTTTGCGAATACAGACTAACACGGCTGCTACTCTGAAACATCTCAGTCTGAGAATCAAAACCGGGTCCCTGAGTCATGAGAGCATAAAAACAGGCACACTGGTCAGACCAAAGGTCCATCTAGCCCAGTATTCTGTCTGCCAACAGTGGCCAATGCCAGGTGCCCCAGAGGGAATGAACAGAACAGGGAATCATCAAGTGATCCACTCCCTGTCACCATTTCCCAGCTTCTGGCAAACACAGGCTAGGGACACCATCTCTGTACATCCTCCTATCCTCCAGGACCTATCTTCCATGAATTTATCTCATTCTTTTTTGAACCTTGTTATCGTCTTGGCCTTCACAACATTCTCTGGCAAGGAGTTCCACAGGTTGACTGTGTCTTGTGTGAAAAAATACTTCCTTTTGTTTGTTTTAAACCTGCTGCCTATTAATTTCATTTGGTGACCCCTAGTTCTTGTGTTATGAGAAGGAGTATATAACACTTCCTTATTTACTTTCTCCACGCCAGTTTTGATTTTATAGACCTCTATCATATCCCCCCTTAGTTGTCTTTTTTCCAAGCTGAAAAGTTCCAGTCTCATTAATCCCTCCTCATATGGCAGACGCTCCATACCCCTAATAATTTTTGTTGCCCTTTTCTGAACCTTTTCCAAGTCCAATATATCTTTTTTGAGATGGGGCGACCACATCTGCACGCAGTATTCAAGATGTGGGTGCACCATGGATATATGTAGAGGCAACATGGTATTTTCTGTCTTATTATCTATCCCTTTCCTAATGATTCCCAACCTTCTGTTTGCTGTTTTGACGGCCACTGCACACTGAGTGGATGTTTTCAGAGAACTCTCCACAATGACTCCAAGCTCTCTTTCTTGAGTGGTAACAGCTAATTGAGACCCATCGTTTTATATGTATAGCGGGGATGATGTTTTCCAATGTGCATTGCTTTGCATTTATCAACGTTGAATTTCATCTGCCATTTTGTTGCCAAGTCACCCAGTTTTGTGAGATTCTTTTGTAGCTCTTCACAGTCTGCCTGGGATTTAACTATCTTGAGTAGTTTTTGTATCATCTGCAAATTTTGCCACTTCACTGTTTATCCCTTTTTCCAGATCATTTATGAACATGTTGAATAGGACTGGCCCCAGTACAGACCCCTGGGGGACACCACTGTTCACCTCTCTCCATTCTGAAAACTGACTATTTACTCCTACCCTTTGTTTCCTATCTTTTAACCAGTTACCAATCCATGAGAGAACCTTCTCTCTTATCCCATGACTGCTTACTTTGCTTAATAGCCTTTGGCGGGGGACCTTGTCAAAGGTTTTCTGACAATCTAAGTACACTATATCCACTGGATCCCCCTTGTCCAAATGCTTGTTGACCCCCTCAAAGAGTTCTAGTAGATTGGTGAGGCATGATTTCCCTTTAAAAAACTATGTTGAGTCTTCCCAAGAAATTATGTTCATCTCTGTGTCTGACAATTTTGTTCTTTACTATAGTTTCAACCAGTTTGCCAGGTACTGAAGTCAGGCTTACTGGCCTGTAATTGCCAGGGTCACCTCTGGAGCCCTTTTAAAAAATTGGCCCCACATTAACTAACCTCCAGCCATTTGGCACAGAAGCTGATTGACATGATGGGTTAGAGACTACAGTTAGTAGTCCTGCAATTTCACATTTGAGTTCCTTCAAAACTCTTGGTGAATCCCACCTGGTCCTGGTGAGTGATTACTCTTTAATTTATCAATTTGTTCCAAAACCTCCTCTGATGACACCTCAGTCTGGGACAGTTCCTCAGATTTGTCACCTAAAAAGAGTGGCTCAGGTTTAGGAATCTCCCTCAAATCCTCAGCCGTGAAGACTGATGCAAAGAATTCATTTAGTTTCTCCACAATGGCCTTATCGTCCTTGAGTGCTCCTTTAGCACCTTGATCGTTCAGTTCCCCACTGGTTGTTTAGCAGGCTTCCTGCTTCTGATGTCATTAAAAAAATGTTTGCTATTACTTTTTGAGTCTTTGGCTAGCTGTTCCTCAAATTCTATTTTGGCCTTCCTAATTGTATTTTTATACTTCATTTGCCAGAGGTCATGCTCCTTTCTATTTTCCTCACTAGGATTTAATTTCCACTCTTCGTAGGATGCCTCTTTTGCCTCTCACTGCTTCTCTTACTTTGTTGTTTCGCCATGGCGGCTCTTTTTCGGTTCTCTTACTTTGTTTTTTAATTTGGGGTAGACATTTAAGTTGAGCCTCTATTATGGTGTCTTTAAAAAGTTTCCATGCAGCTTGCAGGGATTTTACTTTTGGTGCTGTACCCTTTAATTTCTGTTTAACTAACCTCCTCGTTTTTGTGTCATTCCCCTTTCTGAAACTAAATGCTACAGTGTTGGGCTGCTGTGGTGTTTTCCCCGCCACAGGGATGTTAAATTTAAGTATATTATGGTCACTATTACCAAGCGGTCCAGCCATAGTCACCTCTTGGACCTGATCCTGTGCTCCACTTAGGACTAAATCAAGAATTGCCTCCCCTCTGGTGGGTTCCAGGAGTAGCTGCTCCAAGAAGCCGTCATTTAAGGTGTCAAGAAAGTTTCTCTCTGCATCCTGTCCCAAGGTGACATGAACCCAGTCAATATGGGATAGTTGAAATCCTCGATTATTATTGAGTTTTTTATTTTAATAGCACCTCTAATCTCCCTGAGCATTTCACAGTCACTATCACCATCCTGGTTAGGTGGTCGGTAATATGTCCCTACTGGTATATTCTTATTATTCGAGCATGGAATTACTAGCCAGAGAGATTCTATGGCACAGTTTGGTTCATTTAAGATTTTTACTTCATTGGATTCATTTGATTTCTTTCACATACAGTGCCACTCCCCGACCAGCACGACCTGTTCTGTCCTTCCGATGTATTTTGTACCCTGGTATTACTGTGTCCCAGTGATTATCCTCATTCCACCAGGTTTCTGTGATGCCTGTTATATCAATATCCTCATTGAATACGGGGCGCTCTAGTTCACCCAGCTTATTATTGGTATAGAAGCACTTTTAAAATGTGTCGCTTTTTAGCTGTCTCCCGTTGCATGACGTAATTAAATGAGACTTTTTTTCATTTGACTGTTTCTCATCAGATCCTACCTGTACTTTATCATCTTCCATCCTCTCCTCCTTACTAGGACATAGACAATCCCCATTAGTAGATCCTGCCCTAAGGGATGTCTCTGTCCCAACCACGTGCTCCTCCGCACCTCTCGGCTTTCCCCCAGCCCTTAGTTTTAAAACTGCTCAACGACCGTTTTAATTTTAAGTGGCAGCAATCTGGTTCCAGTCTGGTTTAGGTGGATCCCATCCTTCCTGTATAGACTCCCCCTTTCCCAAGAGTCATTTCGGGCTGCCTCTTTATACCAACCTCCCCGTTCTTTGTCTCTGACGTCTCCCTGCCCCCAGACTCTCCTGAGTCACTGGGAGTCCCCCAGGGCAGCCCAGAAGTGAGGCAGCTTCCATGCACGTGAAGAACCAAATGTGGAAGGTTGTTGGTCTGCTGCACAGCGCAGCTCAGACCCCAGTCAGAGGGACTCTGCAGTCCCCTGCGCGCCATGGAGGAGACGGACAGGCTGGGCTGCTCGTGGGTCTCTGGGGGGGCAGTATCGGAAGGATCAAGGGTTTGTTGGTGTGTAGGGTGTGACGCACAGCATGGATCCACATGCCCACAAGCCCTTTACACCTCCCACCCAGACAAGTAGCCCCCTGGGCCCTATGTCTGGGTTGGGGATCCTGTATCCTCCCATCCCTTGCTGTTCTCCCAGGTCAAGGCCTTTTACGTGGGCTTTGCTCACGGTCTCGTGTTGTGGTCCATGGAGAATACTCAGGCCTGGAAGGGAGTCAGACACAGGGAACGTGTCCGGGGTTTGTGTATCGATTTATCTTGTAGGAAAAGCCATGGCAGGAGGAGATATAATACTTGCAAGTCTGTGGCTCCCTTAAAGCCTGTGACTGGTTACTGCACTTTGTGTTCTCATTAACTCTGGTCTGTAAGCTGGGGAGAGCTTGTGTGAGACATGGGAGAGCAGAGTCCCTCCTTGGAAAAGGGGAAAAAACCCCACAGAGGTCACAAATTCTGCTGAGTTTGCTTTATTGCATAGACAGGTGGGGAGTCAGCGATGCTCTTAGAGGCCTGGAACCGATGGATGAGACGAGAACGTGACTCCGTGCAGGGATCTGCTCATGGGAACCAAATGCTAAAGGTCTTCTCTTTCCTTGTCCTCATTGTGCGACTTGCATTCTCCATAATGCTGAAAGCAAAGACTTCCAAGGTTTTCACTAGAGGGAAAGAGAGAGACACAGAACTCAGTGCTGCAACCTGATGGCCAAAGAGAGCAAAGCATCTGTCAAGGCCCTAGGAGGTCAAATTCACCAGAGCTTATTTGCTGACAGGAAAAATTACACTGAGGAAGTCGACCCAGCCTCTACGAGGTAAAGATATGGGCGCAGGCAGGGCCTTGAATTACCTCACAATTGTATTTTAGTTTTTGTTAGTGGGCCCTTTACTCTGATACTTACTAGACTGCTCCACAAAAGACACATTTGTTTCCATATGTCTTGCCATCAGTGCCACAGACCGGGTTGTACTCTAAGGTGCACATTTCCGGAGGCTTCTTGTACTCACTGCAGAAACCCTACAAGGAACATTAGAATTGCTATTACAGTAATTGTCTGCATTTCAGTAGTGCCCCGATGCCCCCACTCGCCCATGGGGCTGGGCATTCTCTGAATAGAGAGGAAGGGACAGTCCCTGCCCCCCAGAGCTCCCAGTACCTAATCCTGTCCCTAGTCTCTACTGACGTTCTGACTAACTGACTTCCCAATTCCCCTCTCGCTGCCAGGAGGAGCCGGGCCCGTCTCCCTGGTGTAAGAGACGTTTCTGAACCCACATCACATGGTGTGTGAGCGAAGGGGCAACTCCGTAGGCATCAGATGCTAATCTGACATTACCCAGGGTACAATCTGGACTGATGAACAGCTGTGTCCCCTCAATCCTCCAACCTGGGGTGCCTTTTACTCTGCTTTGCTATGAAAGCAACCACTCCTGTTCCTACTCACAGACAGCTTCCAGCATGTAAATTACTCCGAGCTGTACAGTATGAGTCCTTTGGCAAGCCACTCTTGAATTACACTACAGGGGAAGAGCAGCAAATTTCCAGTCCCAGAGTTTCCCCCAGAAGTGTGCATCTTGTACTGCCCAGCACCCTCCTGGACCATATAAGCTCCTATAAAGTCTGTCATTTTATTAATAGAAAATGAAATGCACAAATCCTATTGTCGCAAATGGAGTTTTCCAAACACTTCAATCCAAACACACTGGTTTAGATAAAACAAGATGCTTAACTACAGAAAGATAGATTTTAAGTGATTACAAGTCAGGAGGCATCAAAGTCAGGATTGGCTACAAGAAAATAAAAGCAAAACACCACTAATGCCTGACTTATCCAGCTAAGTGAATTCAAAGCAAAAGGTCTCTCTCACCAAATGCTTCAGCAGTCTTACTGGCTGTCATTTCCGCCAGGACCCCTCCCTCAGTCCAGTGTTACTTTCCTTGTCTTTCAGGTGTTGTTGATGTCATGGGCAGAGAGAAAGGGAGGAGTAACTTGGGGAGTTTGTTCCCCATTCTTATATTTTTCCCTCTTCTTTGAGCATCATCTCCAGCTGGGGTTCATGCGACAGAAAGTTTGTAGGGATGGGAACCTCCAGCTGTTCCTTTGCCAACAAGTAAATTTCTCGCTCACAGCTTTTTTGCTGCCAAAGAATGGCCCCTTAACCGCGTGATGGTCCATTTGATTATGTGGAGACCTGGCTGAGGTGTTAGTTTGTCTTTTGTCTCTGGTTTATGACTGTTTCCCCATACTGGGGACATGTCTTATACAGTAGAATCTTATAACTTTACATACCATGGTGTCTCACAGACTTAACAGGACAATAATGTTCAGCACATTATGAGTTTTCAAATGATCCCTTACACTGCATACTTTGTACAAAATTTATCACAGTCTTCTTAAAGGGGTGAACGTAGGGGTACAGGCTGGTCTAAGAGATGCTTCTGAACCTACATCATATAGAATGTGAGTGAAAGAGCATCTCCACAGGCAGCAGATGCTCATAAATAAAAAACCTCATGCTCTTGTCATACCGTCACTTCCTCTGTTCTGTCTCAGTTGCTCCCTGTGTCTCCCCCAGGCCCATCACAGACTGCCCTGTACAATAGTCTATGGAATCCATCACTCTGACCCCATGGCTTACGTCTACTCGGCAGTGAGACACTCCTGGCTAGCTCAGGTCAGCTGACTTGGGCTCGGGCTGTACAATTGCTGTGTAGACATTTGGGCTTGGGCTGGAGCCCGAGCTTTGGTAGCCCACGAGGGGAGAGGATCCCAGAGCCCGAACATCTACACCGCAATTTTTAGGCCTGCAGCCCAAGCCCCCTGAGCCCATGTCAGCTCAGCCGGTCCAGCCATGGCCAGGCCCTGGATCTTTTGTTCCAGTGTAGATGTACCCAGGGATTCTCAGCCCCAGATATTCACTCCCCCCTGGCTCGGGCACGAGGTAGACTCTGCTTCTGCTTTGAGTCATGAGTTCTAGCATGTTTCTAACCCAGAGATCATGGTCCCTGTGATGTTACAAGCCAGAGACTGGGGAAAGTGATTATTAATGAACAGGGAGAGTTCGACTTACCTTACCAGCCTGGCCAGCAGCATCTGGAACAAAGCATACAGACAGAATGAGACTGTTTCAGATTCTCTCGCCCATCCTGGTGCTGGGGTTATTGATGTCCCGAGTTCTGACCAAGTCTCTCTCTTTACTTTGGTACAGAGCCTTTTCAAATGTTCTGGTATGGGGCTGTGCCACTAGGGATGTCAGCTCTTGTATACCTGTGTTAACTGAAGTGACGTCGCAAAGGAGGAACGGAGGAAGAGGCAAACATTCTTGGGACGTTCCAGAGTGATCCTACTCTAGACAGGTGTCTCCTCTACAGGATCTCACCCTCACCTTTGCGGGAGGCTGGGGAGTTTCCTACTTTTCCAGGAACTTCATGTCGTAGTACATTACAAGCATCCAGAAAGAGAGTTTTACATTTTACTCTAACATCCGTTTGGATGGTGTGACCATAACACTGCACGCTCTGTCACGGACCCTGTCTGGTCCGTTCATTGACACTGTCTGAAAAATACCAGAACACTAACGGTTGTGCCTCATCAGCTATTTTGCAGGATCCAGGATCTCACGGGCATCCATAAAAACCTCAGCAGCTTTTGACTCTCTCTCGCTCCGTATCCGATGAAGTGAGCTGTAGCTCATGAAAGCTTATGCTCAAATAAGTTGGTTAGTCTCTAAGGTGCCACAAGTCCCCCTTTTCTTTTTGCGAATACAGACTAACGCGGCTGCTACTCTGAAACCTCCATTATTTGAGTGTTTCTTCAGAGTTAAGCCATAGCACAGAATTACATCAACAATTACTCAATTCTAATGAGATGTTTCATTCTGAACAGGTCTGACTCTGTTTGTTAATGAAACTCTATCCAATTGACTAAGAACTCAGCCCCCCAAGTGACGATTATCTGTATTAAGGAGCTATGGATAACGGGATCATCCAGCATTACAAGATGGGAATTAACCCCAAAAAACCAAATGTTTGGAGAGGATCTAAATCCTCCGCTTTCTACTTTGGCAATGCCATAGATCTTGTCATGCTAATAAAGTATCGTTGAACTGGATTAATTCAGGGTATAAAGCAACTCCTATGTAATACAAGGTAAGAAGAAATTTTTCCTGTGGGAAGCTTCCCTCAGAACTGCTGAGGGCCTTGTACATCGCTCTAAATACACTGGCACAGGCTAGTGTTGGAAACAGAGATTGGGTAGAAGGGTGCCTGGTCTGATCCAGGGTGGGAATTTTTGACTCCTGATGGTAGGGTAAGTAGATAAAAATTGTGAAAAACTGGGGGGAAGGGGAGGGGAAATAGGCGCCTATATAATAAAAAGCCCCGAATATTGGGAGTATCCCTATAAAGTTGGTACATCTGGTCACCCTACCTAATGGCCTCTTTGTGGAGTTTCATAATAAACAATGACAGGAATTAAAATTATGTAGGCAACTAGATCAAGAATTTTACTGCCAACCAACCCTCTTGTCCCCAACAAAATAATCAGAAAACAACTAGAACCGTGGATGAGAAGAAATTCCAAAAGAAAGGGGATTCCATGGATGTTTGTTTTCTAGGGGCTGTGAATCTTTTGAGCTGCCTCGGTTTCTGGCAGAGTCAGTGAGATCCCAGCCCAGAGAGAAGCCCGAGAACAGCCCTTCCGAGCTCTGGGATCCGTGCAGGGAGGTCAGCGCTCCTGGAATCAGCCTGCTGCTCAATGTCCAGGCTGTGCAGCGGCATCTCAGAAATAAACCAGCTGCTCCTGGAATCAGCCACTGTGGGGGTGTGCGAACCCCTTTAGGGATGAGAGTGAGGCTGGCCCCATCTTTTCGGGGATAGGGCAAGGTTCAGCACAGGCTACAGCCAAAGTGACTCACCTGAGTAGAAGCAGCAAAGTGCCAGAGCGAAGAGCAGAACGGCCCCTGTTATCTTCATGGCGGACGTGGCTGTCTGGTCTGCAGTGGGCTCTTGGTGCTCTGCTCCCTCAGTAAACCCCCCACACAGAGCCCCACTATATATAGGGTGTCGGAGAACCCACCTTCATTGTGACTCACCCGAAATACTCACTCACAACTCCGGCAACCGGAAGCAAAGCTCTCAGTGGGAATGCCAAGCTGTGAACAATGTTTCCTCCACAACAAGTTTCCAGGATAAGTTGGAGGAAAAGTCACACCCTTGATTTGGTGAATAATGGAGTAGTTATGTGGGCTGAGTGCTCATCATGGCGCACATGGGCAGCCAAACCTGGACATTCCTGATTGTCAGGACTGTGAGTGTGGAACATATTCGTCACGCTGCACGTTAAAGGCACCGAGCCAGCAAAGCACCTGTGTTACCAGCCTCTTCCGGCCAGACTCTGCAGTCGGTCCCCGCAGCAGGGGGAAAGCTGACCATAAGCGACGGTCCTGCTGTCCTGATCTTGCACGTATTCTGCCCGGAGCCGGTGCCTGGCTTAGTTTAGAGGAGCTAGCGGGCAGGTCTAACTCAAATATAAAGAACCTCGTGTTCTTGTGATACCATCCCCTCTCTCGTTCCATCTCTGAGTTGCTCCCGGTGCCTCCCACAGGCCCATCACAGATGGTGTCCTGTCCAATACTACATGGAATCCATCAGCCTGACCACAGGGATTCGCTCTCCCCTCATTAGGGCCTGGGGTATAGTCTGCTCCCACATTGCCTCATGAGTTCCAGCGTGTTTCTAACCCGGAGGTCCTGGTCTCCATGATGCTACATACCAGAGATTGGGGCAAGTGACAATTCATTCACAGTGAGAGTTCGACTCACCCGATGACCCTGGCCGGCAGCATCTGGAACAAAACACAGACACAAAGGACACAATGTCAGAGAGAAACTAGCTAAAAACAGTCATCTCTGCCTAGGACAACGGAAGCAGATTGCTAACCAGCAACTGGGCCATGGGAAGGAGTCCTGCACCCTCATCCAATTGCTGTGACAAATAGAAACATGGAGAGTAATGCACCCACAGTCTGACCTGAAATCATAGAATCATAGAAAATTAGGGTTGGAAGAGACCTCAGGAGGTCAACTAGTCCAACCCCCGAATAGCACCACTGGGCCTACAATTAATTGCAAGTGCGATTGTTTGTAGTTCCCAGACTGGAGTTTGGTTAAAAGCCCATAATGGCTCCTCAGTAACATCTTCCCAAAGGAAAATGCTGTTTCTGCCATGAGCCACTTCCCTGGCTTAATCCTGACACCCAAACGTCCGTAGCTGGTGCTGAGATGCTTTTTAATAGTCGAGCCCGTGCAGAAGGTTAGAGGGTCAGACACAGAGCTCCGTACAGGCTGCAGCAAAAGTTACTCACCCTGAAAGCTGGAGAGGAGCCCCAGAGCAAGGAACACAACGACAGCTTCTGTCTTCAGGGTGGAAGTGGTTCGTGGGTCTGCTGGAGTCTGTTAGCGCTGAGCTCTGCAGATGATCTCTCAGCGCAGCCCAAGGGAGGAGATCTCATATATGTAGACAAGAGGTTGGTTCTCTCTCCACTTGGATTATGAAATCCCTGTCGAAATGGTCACTGACGCTACAAACCAATACAGTGATTGGTCATTCCCAATTCTTAATTCATCATGTCTGGCTGGTCATCTAAGCCAAACGGACATTTGGTGCCCCCTGATTCGTTGGTTGAAACTTTTGCACAAGGAGGATTGCGTGTGCCAACTAACACATAACAAATGCTTTTCTTATGAACGACACTCGTCATTGTCACATGAGCACAGGTGTTGGCATGAAGAAGAGCAGTTCACCAACCCTAATGTTAACAATCCCACATTACCGGATGCTCGTAAGTAGGGCAAGAATGTGTCTGTATCAAATACTCTTTGGGGACTGCAATAAATATCACGGGGAAAGGTTAAACTGCCCTGACATACATGGGTGAATTCAGCGTAAGCCTTTGTAAATCTTGACGCACCTGCAGAGGAAGGCAGATTAGTTACTTCAGGTGCGTCCAGGGCTCTGCAGGTTGCTGAGAACCGCCACCTTGCGTCCCCGTCACATTCATCTTTGCTGTCCAGCACCAGAAACCAGCATACTCCAGGGTCCATGCGCCCTGTCCCTCGCGCACTGCCAGCCCCTTTACCATTCAAGCCCCTGCCAGTCTGTTGGTAAGAGCAGCTGGGAAATTCGATCTGGGCCAGGAGGGAGGGGAAGTGGCCACGTGGCACCAGCATGCAGCCAGTAGCCCCGTGTCCATATGTTAATGGGCACAGGCAGAGCTCCCTCGGCGCAGCCCCGAACGAAGGCAGCAGAGAGGTCTGCTGGGATCCAGAGGAGCGGGACAAGCGGTGGCTATGCTGCATGGGGCAGGAAGGCAGCACAGACCCCATGCGGCGGGACCTCTCCGCCCCTTGTGCACCACGGAGATCGTGGCTGGGTTCAGCGTACAGGTCTGTGCTGCGGGGATTGGGAGGGGAGCGGGGTCGCTGTGGGCTATGGCACAGTGGGACACCACATGGCCCCAGTGCTGCTGCGGGGGAAGCGGTGGGATGTTCCCTTCTCTGCTCCCAAATGCAGGAGCAGCTGGGAACCGGGTAACTGTCTGGGTGCACCGGGCCCTGCTTCTGTGGAAACTGCAGAAGACATTATATACACAGAGACCATGAAACAATCTCCTGCTATTACCAGCAGGAGAGTGGGGTGGGAGGAGGTATTGTTTCATGGTCTCTGTGTATATAATGTCTTCTGCAGTTTCCACAGTATGCATCCGATGAAGTGAGCTGTAGCTCACGAAAGCTCATGCTCAAATAAATTGGTTAGTCTCTAAGGTGCCACAAGTACTCCTTTTCTTTTTGCGAATACAGACTAACACGGCTGCTACTCTGAAACATCTCAGTCTGAGAATCAAAACCGGGTCCCTGAGTCATGAGAGCATAAAAACAGGCACACTGGTCAGACCAAAGGTCCATCTAGCCCAGTATTCTGTCTGCCAACAGTGGCCAATGCCAGGTGCCCCAGAGGGAATGAACAGAACAGGGAATCATCAAGTGATCCACTCCCTGTCACCATTTCCCAGCTTCTGGCAAACACAGGCTAGGGACACCATCTCTGTACATCCTCCTATCCTCCAGGACCTATCTTCCATGAATTTATCTCATTCTTTTTTGAACCTTGTTATCGTCTTGGCCTTCACAACATTCTCTGGCAAGGAGTTCCACAGGTTGACTGTGTCTTGTGTGAAAAAATACTTCCTTTTGTTTGTTTTAAACCTGCTGCCTATTAATTTCATTTGGTGACCCCTAGTTCTTGTGTTATGAGAAGGAGTATATAACACTTCCTTATTTACTTTCTCCACGCCAGTTTTGATTTTATAGACCTCTATCATATCCCCCCTTAGTTGTCTTTTTTCCAAGCTGAAAAGTTCCAGTCTCATTAATCCCTCCTCATATGGCAGACGCTCCATACCCCTAATAATTTTTGTTGCCCTTTTCTGAACCTTTTCCAAGTCCAATATATCTTTTTTGAGATGGGGTGACCACATCTGCACGCAGTATTCAAGATGTGGGTGCACCATGGATATATGTAGAGGCAACATGGTATTTTCTGTCTTATTATCTATCCCTTTCCTAATGATTCCCAACCTTCTGTTTGCTGTTTTGACGGCCACTGCACACTGAGTGGATGTTTTCAGAGAACTCTCCACAATGACTCCAAGCTCTCTTTCTTGAGTGGTAACAGCTAATTGAGACCCATCGTTTTATATGTATAGCGGGGATGATGTTTTCCAATGTGCATTGCTTTGCATTTATCAACGTTGAATTTCATCTGCCATTTTGTTGCCAAGTCACCCAGTTTTGTGAGATTCTTTTGTAGCTCTTCACAGTCTGCCTGGGATTTAACTATCTTGAGTAGTTTTTGTATCATCTGCAAATTTTGCCACTTCACTGTTTATCCCTTTTTCCAGATCATTTATGAACATGTTGAATAGGACTGGCCCCAGTACAGACCCCTGGGGGACACCACTGTTCACCTCTCTCCATTCTGAAAACTGACTATTTACTCCTACCCTTTGTTTCCTATCTTTTAACCAGTTACCAATCCATGAGAGAACCTTCTCTCTTATCCCATGACTGCTTACTTTGCTTAATAGCCTTTGGCGGGGGACCTTGTCAAAGGTTTTCTGACAATCTAAGTACACTATATCCACTGGATCCCCCTTGTCCAAATGCTTGTTGACCCCCTCAAAGAGTTCTAGTAGATTGGTGAGGCATGATTTCCCTTTAAAAAACTATGTTGAGTCTTCCCAAGAAATTATGTTCATCTCTGTGTCTGACAATTTTGTTCTTTACTATAGTTTCAACCAGTTTGCCAGGTACTGAAGTCAGGCTTACTGGCCTGTAATTGCCAGGGTCACCTCTGGAGCCCTTTTAAAAAATTGGCCCCACATTAACTAACCTCCAGCCATTTGGCACAGAAGCTGATTGACATGATGGGTTAGAGACTACAGTTAGTAGTCCTGCAATTTCACATTTGAGTTCCTTCAAAACTCTTGGTGAATCCCACCTGGTCCTGGTGAGTGATTACTCTTTAATTTATCAATTTGTTCCAAAACCTCCTCTGATGACACCTCAGTCTGGGACAGTTCCTCAGATTTGTCACCTAAAAAGAGTGGCTCAGGTTTAGGAATCTCCCTCAAATCCTCAGCCGTGAAGACTGATGCAAAGAATTCATTTAGTTTCTCCACAATGGCCTTATCGTCCTTGAGTGCTCCTTTAGCACCTTGATCGTTCAGTTCCCCACTGGTTGTTTAGCAGGCTTCCTGCTTCTGATGTCATTAAAAAAATGTTTGCTATTACTTTTTGAGTCTTTGGCTAGCTGTTCCTCAAATTCTATTTTGGCCTTCCTAATTGTATTTTTATACTTCATTTGCCAGAGGTCATGCTCCTTTCTATTTTCCTCACTAGGATTTAATTTCCACTCTTCGTAGGATGCCTCTTTTGCCTCTCACTGCTTCTCTTACTTTGTTGTTTCGCCATGGCGGCTCTTTTTCGGTTCTCTTACTTTGTTTTTTAATTTGGGGTAGACATTTAAGTTGAGCCTCTATTATGGTGTCTTTAAAAAGTTTCCATGCAGCTTGCAGGGATTTTACTTTTGGTGCTGTACCCTTTAATTTCTGTTTAACTAACCTCCTTGTTTTTGTGTCGTTCCCCTTTCTGAAACTAAATGCTACAGTGTTGGGCTGCTGTGGTGTTTTCCCCGCCACAGGGATGTTAAATTTAAGTATATTATGGTCACTATTACCAAGCGGTCCAGCCATAGTCACCTCTTGGACCTGATCCTGTGCTCCACTTAGGACTAAATCAAGAATTACCTCTCCTCTTGTGGGTTCCAGGAGTAGCTGCTCCAAGAAGCCGTCATTTAAGGTGTCAAGAAACTTTCTCTCTGCATCCCGTCCTGAGGTGACATGAACCCAGTCAATATGGGATAGTTGAAATCCTCGATTATTATTGAGTTTTTTATTTTAATAGCCTCTCTAATCTCCCTGAGTATTTCACAGTCACTATCACCATCCTGGTCAGGTGGTCGGTAATAGGTCCCTACTGGTATATTCTTATTATTCGAGCATGGAATTACTAGCCAGAGAGATTCTATGGCACAGTTTGGTTCATTTAAGATTTTTACTTCATTGGATTCATTTGATTTCTTTCACATACAGAGCCACTCCCCCACCAGCATGACCTGTTCTGTCCTTCCGATGTATTTTGTACCCTGGTATTACTGTGTCCCAGTGATTATCCTCATTCCACCAGGTTTTTGTGACGCCTGTTATATCAATATCCTCATTGAATACGAGGCGCTCTAGTTCACCCAGCTTATTATTGGTATAGAAGCACTTTTAAAATGTGTCGCTTTTTAGCTGTCTCCCGTTGTATGACGTAATTAAATGAGACTTTTTTTCATTTGACTGTTTCTCATGAGATCCTACCTGTACTTTATCATCTTCCATCCTCTCCTCCTTAATAGGACATAGACAATCCCCATTAGTAGATCCTGCCCTAAGGGATGTCTCTGTCCCAACCACGTGCTCCTCCGCACCTCTCGGCTTTCCCCCAGCCCTTAGTTTTAAAACTGCTCAACGACCTTTTTAATTTTAAGGGGCAGCAATCTGGTTCCAATCTGGTTTAGGTGGAGCCCATCCTTCCTGTATAGACTCCCCCTTTCCCAAGAGTCATTTCGGGCTGCCACTTTATACAAACCTCCCCGTTCTTTGTCTCCGATGTCTCCCTGCCCCCAGACTCTCCCGAGTCACTGGGAGTCCCCCAGGGCAGCCCAGAAGTGAGGCAGCTTCCATGCACGTGAAGAACCAAATGTGGCAGGTTGTTGGTCTGCTGCACAGCGCAGCTCAGACCCCAGTCAGAGGGACTCTGCAGTCCCCTGCGCGCCATGGAGGAGACGGACAGGCTGGGCAGCGCGTGGGTCTCTGGGGGGGTAGTATCGGAAGGATCAAGGGTTTGTTGGTGTGTAGGGTGTGACGCACAGCATGGATCCACATGCCCACACGCCCTTTACACCTCCCACCCCGACAAGTAGCCCCCTGGGCTACCAACCTCCCCATTCTTTGTCTCCGACGTCTCCCTGCCCCCAGACTCTCCCGAGTTCAGGAT
Source organism: Lepidochelys kempii (assembly GCF_965140285.1). NCBI lineage: Eukaryota > Metazoa > Chordata > Testudines > Cheloniidae > Lepidochelys > Lepidochelys kempii. The sequence goes on along the minus strand of NC_136387.1, from coordinate 2,163,877 downwards.
CCTGACACAAGGAAGAAAGGACAGCAGCAGAATACGGACCCTGGACTTCAGAAAAGCAGACTTTGACTCCCTCAGGGAAGTGATGGGCAAGATCCCCTGGTGACAGAGGATGTGGAAAAAGCTAATGTACTCAATGCTTTTTTTGCCTCTGTCTTCACTAACAAGGTCAGCTCCCAGACTGCTGCGCTGGGCAACACAACATGGGGAGGAGGTGACCAGCCCTCTGTGCAGAAAGAAGTGGTTCGGGACTATTTAGAAAAGCTGGATGAGCACAAGTCCATGGGGCCAGATGCGCTGCATCCGAGAGTGCTAAAGGAGTTGGCGGATGTGATTGCAGAGCCATTGGCCATTATCTTTGAAAACTCATGGCGATTGGGGGAAGTCCCGGAGGACTGGAAAAAGGCTAATGTAATGCCCATCTTTAAAAAAGGGAAGAAGGAGGATCCTGGGAACTACAGGCCAGTCAGCCTCACCTCAGTCCCTGGAAAAATCATGGAGCAGGTCCTCAAGGAATCAATTCTGGAGCACTTAGAGGAGAGGAAAGTGATCAGGAACAGTCAGCATGGATTCACCAAGGGCAAGTCATGCCTGACTAATCTAATGGCCTTCTATGACGAGATACCTGGCTCTGTGGATGAGGGGAAAGCAGTGGACGTGTTGTTCCTTGACTTTAGCAAAGCTTTTGACACTGTCTCCCACAGTATTCTTGCCAGCAAGTTAAAGTAATATGGGCTGGATGAATGGACTATAAGGGGGATAGAAAGCTGACTAGATTGTCGGGCTCAACGGGTAGTGATCAATGGCTCCATGTCTAGTTGGCAGCCGGTATCAAGTGGAGTGCTCCAAGGGTTGGTCCTGGGGCCGGTTTTGTTCAATATCTTCATAAATGATCTGGAGGATGGTGTGGATTGCACCCTCAGCAAGTTTGCAGATGACTCTAAACTGGGAGGAGAAGTAGATACGGTGGCAGGTAGGGATAGGATACAGAGGGACGTAGACAAATTGGAGGATTGGGCCAAAAGAAATCTGATGAGGTTCAAGAAGGACAAGTGCAGAGTCCTGCACTTAGGACGAAAGAATCCCATGCACCGCTACAGACTAGGGACCGAATGGCTAGGCAGCAGTTCTGCGGAAAAGGACCTAAGGGTTACAGTGGATGAGAAACTGGATATGAGTCAACAGTGTGCCCTTGTTGCCAAGAAGGCCAATGGCATTTTGGGATGTGTACGTAGGGGCATAGCGAGCAGATCGAGGGACGTGATCGTTCCCCTCTATTCGACATTGGTGAGGCCTCATCTGGAGTACTGTGTCCAGTTTTGGGTCCCACACTACAAGAAGGACATGGAAAAATTGGAAAGAGTCCAGCAGAGGGCAACAGAAATGATGAGGGGACTGGAACGCATGACTTATGAGGAGAGGCTGAGGGAACTGGGGATGTTTAGTCTACGGAAGAGAAGAATGAGGGGGGATTTGATAGCTGCTTTCAAGTACCTGAAAGGGGGATCCAAAGAGGATGGCTCTAGAGTGTTCTCAATGGTAGCAGATGACAGAACAAGGAGGAATGCTCTCAAGTTGCAGTGGGGGAGATTTAGGTTGGATATTAGGAAAAACTTTTTCACTGGGAGGGTGGTGAAACACTGGAATGGGTTACCTAAGGAGGTGGTGGAATCTCCTTCCTTAGAAGTTTTTAAGGTCAGGCTTGACAAAGCCCTGGCTGGGATGATTTAATTGGGGCTTGGTCCTGCTTTGAGCAGGGGGTTGGACTAGATGACTTCCTGAGGTCCCTTCCAATTTTGATATTCTATGATTCTATGATTCTATGAGTCACTGGGATGCGGCGCTGGCTTACAGCAAGTATCAGCACGGTCAGAGATCTGTCAGGCTCCCCCAGGGCAGCCCAGAAGTGAGGCAGCTTCCATGCACGTGAAGAACCAAATGTGGAAGGTTGTTGGTCTGCTGCACAGGGCATCAGCGCAGCTCAGACCCCAGTCAGAGGGACTCTGCAATCCCCTGCGCGCCATGGAGGAGACAGACAGGCTGGGCAGCTCGTGGGTCTCTGGGGGGGCAGTATCGGAAGGATCAAGGGTTTGTTGGTGTGTAGGGTGTGACGCACAGCATGGATCCACATGCTCACAAGACCTTTACACCTCCCACCCTGACAAGTAGCCCCCTGGGCCCTATGTCTGGGTTGGGGATCCTGTATCCTCCCATCCCTTGCTGTTCTCCCAGGTCAAGGCCTTTTACGTGGGCTTTGCTCACGGTCTCATGTTGTGGTCCATGGAGAGCACTCAGGCCTGGAAGGGAGTCAGACACAGGGAACGTGTTCGGGGTTTGTGTATCGATTTATCTTGTAGGAAAAGCCATGGCAGGAGGAGATATAATACTTGCCAGTCTGTGGCTCCCTTAAAGCCTGTGACTGGTTACTGCACTTTGTGTTCTCATTAACTCTGGTCTGTAAGCTGGGGAGAGCTTGTGTGAGACACGGGAGAGCAGAGTCCCTCCTTGGAAAGGGGGAAAAAACCCCACAGAGGTCACAAATTCTGCTGAGTTTGCTTTATTGCATAGACAGGTGGGGAGTCAGCGATGCTCTTAGAGGCCTGGAACCGATGGATGAGACGAGAACGTGACTTCTTGCAGGGATCTGCTCATGGGAACCAAATGCTAAAGGTCTTCTCTTTCCTTGTCCTCATTGTGCGACTTGCATTCTCCATAATGCTGAAAGCAAAGACTTCCAAGGTTTTCACTAGAGGGAAAGAGAGAGACACAGAACTCAGTGCTGCAACCTGATGGCCAAAGAGAGCAAAGCATCTGTCAAGGCCCCAGGAGGTCAAATTCACCAGAGCTTATTTGCTGACAGGAAAAATTACACTGAGGAAGTCGACCCAGCCTCTACGAGGTAAAGATATGGGCGCAGGCAGGGCCTTGAATTACCTCACAATTGTATTTTAGTTTTTGTTAGTGGGCCCTTTACTCTGATACTTACTAGACTGCTCCACAAAAGACACATTTGTTTCCATATGTCTTGCCATCAGTGCCACAGACCGGGTTGTACTCTAAGGTGCACATTTCCGGAGGCTTCTTGTACTCACTGCAGAAACCCTACAAGGAACATTAGAATTGCTATTACAGTAATTGTCTGCATTTCAGTAGTGCCCCGATGCCCCTACTCACCCATGGGGCTGGGCATTCTCTGAATAGAGAGGAAGGGACAATCCCTGGCCCCCAGAGCTCCCAGTACCTAATCCTGTCCCTAGTCTCTACTGATGTTCTGATTAACTGACTTCCCAATTCCCCTCTCGCTGCCAGGAGGAGCCGGGCCCGTCTCCCTGGTGTAAGAGACGTTTCTGAACCCACATCACATGGTGTGTGAGCGAAGGGGCATCTCCGTAGGCATCAGATGCTAATCTGACATTACCCAGGGTACAATCTGGACTGATGAACAGCTGTGTCCCCTCAATCCTCCAACCTGGGGTGCCTTTTACTCTGCTTTGCTATGAAAGCAACCACTCCTGTTCCTACTCACACACAGCTTCCAGCATGTAAATTACTCCGAGCTGTACGGTATGAGTCCTTTGGCAAGCCACTCTTGAATTACACTACAGGGGAAGAGCAGCAAATTTCCAGTCCCAGACTTTCCCCCAGAAGTGTGCATCTTGTACTGCCCAGCACCCTCCTGGACCATATAAGCTCCTATAAAGTCTGTCATTTTATTAATAGAAAATGAAATGCACAAATCCTATTGTCGCAAATGGAGTTTTCCAAACACTTCAATCCAAACACACTGGTTTAGATAAAACAAGATGCTTAACTACAGAAAGATAGATTTTAAGTGATTACAAGTCAGGAGGCATCAAAGTCAGGATTGGCTACAAGAAAATAAAAGCAAAACACCACTAATGCCTGACTTATCAAGCTAAGTGAATTCAAAGCAAAAGGTCTCTCTCACCAAATGCTTCAGCAGTCTTACTGGCTGTCATTTCCACCAGGACCCCTCCCTCAGTCCAGTGTTACTTTCCTTGTCTTTCAGGTGTTGTTGATGTCATGGGCAGAGAGAAAGGGTTTGTCTTTTGAGTTTGTCTTTTGTCTCTGGCTTATGACTGTTTCCCCAGACTGGGGACATGTCTTATACAGTAGAATCTTATAACTTTACATACCATGGTGTCTCACAGACTTAACAGGACAATAATGTTCAGCACATTATGAGTTTTCAAATGATCCCTTACACTGCATACTTTGTACAAAATTTATCACAGTCTTCTTAAAGGGGTGAATGTAGGGATACAGAAGGTCTAAGAGACGCTTCTGAACCAACATCATATAGAATGTGAGTGAAAGAGCATCTCCACAGGCAGCAGATGCTCATAAATAAAAAACCTCATGCTCTTGTCATACCATCACTTCCTCTGTTCTGTCTCAGTTGCTCCCTGTGTCTCCCCCAGGCCCATCACAGACTGCCCTGTACAATAGTCTATGGAATCCATCACTCTGACCCCATGGCTTACGTCTACTCGGCAGTGAGACACTGCTGGCTAGCTCAGGTCAGCTGACTTGGGCTCGGGCTGTACAATTGCTGTGTAGACATTTGGGCTTGGGCTGGAGCCCGAGCTTTGGTACCCCACGAGGCGGGAGGATCCCAGAGCCCGAACATCTACACCGCAATTTTTAGGCCTGCAGCCCAAGCCCCCTGAGCCCATGTCAGCTCAGCCGGTCCAGCCATGGCCAGGCCCTGGATCTTTTGTTCCAGTGTAGATGTACCCAGGGATTCTCAGCCCCAGAGATTAACTCTCCCCTGGCTCGGGCACGAGGTAGACTCTGCTTCTGCTTTGAGTCATGAGTTCTAGCATGTTTCTAACCCAGAGATCATGGTCCCTGTGATGTTACAAGCCAGAGACTGGGGAAAGTGATTATTAATGAACAGGGAGAGTTCGACTTACCTTACCAGCCTGGCCAGCAGCATCTGGAACAAAACATACAGACAGAATGAGATTGTTTCAGATTCTCTCGCCCATCCTGGTGCTGGGGTTATTGATGTCCTGAGTTCTGACCAAGTCTCTCTCTTTACTTTGGTACAGAGCCTTTTCAAATGTTCTGGTATGGGGTTGTGCGACTAGGGATGTCAGTTCTTGTATACCTGTGTTAACTGAATTGACTTCGCAAAGGAGGAACGGAGGAAGGAAGAGGCAAACATTCTTGCGACGTTCCAGAGTGATCCTACTCTAGACAGGTGTCTCCTCTACAGGATCTCACCCTCACCTTTGGGGGAGGCTGGGGAGTTTCCTACTTTTCCAGGAACTTCATGTCGTAGTACATTACAAGCATCCAGAAAGAGAGTTTTACATTTTACTCTAACATCCGTTTGGATGGTGTGACCATAACACTGCACACTCTGCCATGGACCCTGTCTGGTCCGTTCATTGACACTGTCTGAAAAATACCAGAACACTAACGGTTGTGTCTCAGCAGCTATTTTGCAGGATCCAGGATCTCACGGGCATCCATAAAAACCTCAGCAGCTTTTGACTCTCTCTCGCTCCGTATCCGATGAAGTGAGCTGTAGCTCACGAAAGCTTATGCTCAAATAAATTGGTTAGTCTCTAAGGTGCCACAAGTCCTCCTGTTCTTTTTGCGAATACAGATTAACACGGCTGCTGCTCTGAAACCATCATTATTTAAGTGTCTCTTCAGAGTTAAGCCATAGCACAGAATTACATCAACAATTACTCAATTCTAATGAGACGTTTCATTCTGAACAGGTCTGACTCTGTTTGTTAATGAAACTCTATCCAATTGACTAAGATCTCAGCCCCCCAAGTGACGATTATCTGTATTAAGGAGCTATGGATAACGGGATCATCCAGCATTACAAGGTAGGGATTTAACCCCAACAAAGCAAATGTTTGGAGAGGATCTAAATCCTCCGCTTTCTACTTTGGCAATGCCATAGATCTTGTCATGCTAATAAAGTATCGTTGAACTGGATTAATTCAGGGCATAAAGCAACTCCTACGTAATACAAGGTAAGAAGAAATTTTTCCTGTGGGAAGCTTCCCTCAGAACTGCTGAGGGCCTTGTACATCGCTCTAAATACACTGACACAGGCTAGTGTTGGAAACAGAGATTGGGTAGAAGGGTGCCTGGTCTGATCCAGGGTGGGAATTTTTGACTCCTGATGGTAGGGTAAGTAGATAAAAATTGTGAAAAACTGGGGGGAAGGGGAGGGGAAATAGGCACCTATATAAGAAAAAGCCCCCAATATTGGGAGTGTCCCTATAAAGTCGATACATCTGGTCACCCTACCTAATGGCCTCTTTGTGGAGTTTCTTAATAAACAATGACAGGAATTAAAATTATGTAGGCAACTAGATCAAGAATTTTACTGCCAACCAACCCCCTTGTCCCCAACAAAATAATCAGAAAACAACTAGAACTGTGGATGAGAAGAAATTCCAAAAGAAAGGGGATTCCATGGATGTTTGTTTTCTAGGGGCTGTGAATCTTTTGAGCTGCCTCGGTTTCTGGCAGAGTCAGTGAGATCCCAGTCCATAGAGAAGCCCGGGAACAGCCCTTCCGAGCTCTGGGATCCGTGCAGGGAGGTCAGCGCTCCTGGAATCAGCCTGCTGCTCAATGTCCAGGCTGTGCAGCGGCATCTCAGAAATAAACCAGCTGCTCCTGGAATCAGCCACTGTGGGGGTGTGCGAACCCCTTTAGGGATGAGAGTGAGGCTGGCCCCATCTTTTCGGGGATAGGGCAAGGTTCAGCACAGGCTACAGCCAAAGTGACTCACCTGAGTAGAAGCAGCAAAGTGCCAGAGCGAAGAGCAGAACGGCCCCTGTTATCTTCATGGCGGACGTGGCTGTCTGGTCTGCAGTGGGCTCTTGGTGCTCTGCTCCCTCAGTAAACCCCACACACAGAGCCCCACTATATATAGGGTGTCGGAGAACCCACCTTCATTGTGACTCACCCGAAATACTCACTCACAACTCCGGCAACCGGAAGCAAAGCTCTCAGTGGGAATGCCAAGCTGTGAACAATGTTTCCTCCACAACAAGTTTCCAGGATAAGTTGGAGGAAAAGTCACACCCTTGATTTGGTGAATAATGGAGTAGTTATGTGGGCTGAGTGCTCACCATGGCGCACATGGGCAGCCGAACCTGGACATTCCTGATTGTCAGGACTGTGAGTGTGGAACATATTCGTCACGCTGCACGTTAAAGGCACCGAGCCAAAGCACCTGTGTTACCACCCTCTTCCGGCCAGACTCTGCAGTCGGTCCCCGCAGCAGGGGGAAAGCTGACCATAAGCGACGGTCCTGCTGTCCTGATCTTGCACGTATTCTGCCCGGAGCCGGTGCCTGGCTTAGTTTAGAGGAGCTAGCGGGCAGGTCTAACTCAAATATAAAGAACCTCGTGTTCTTGTGATACCATCCCCTCTCTCGTTCCATCTCTGAGTTGCTCCCGGTGCCTCCCACAGGCCCATCACAGATGGTGTCCTGTCCAATCGTACATGGAATCCATCAGCCTGACCACAGGGATTCGCTCTCCCCTCATTAGGGCCTGGGGTACAGTCTGCTCCCACATTGCCTCATGAGTTCCAGCGTGTTTCTAACCCGGAGGTCCTGGTCTCCATGATGCTACATACCAGAGATTGGGGCAAGTGACAATTCATTCACAGTGAGAGTTCGACTCACCCGATGACCCTGGCCGACAGCATCTGGAACAAAACACAGACACAAAGGACACAATGTCAGAGAGAAACCAGCTAAAAACAGTCATCTCTGCCTTGGACAACGGAAGCAGATTGCTAACCAGCAACTGGGCCATGGGAAGGAGTCCTGCACCCTCATCCAATTGCTGTGACAAATAGAAACATGGAGAGTAATGCACCCACAGTCTGACCTGAAATCATAGAATCATAGAAAATTAGGGTTGGAAGAGACCTCAGGAGGTCAACTAGTCCAACCCCCGAATAGCATCACTGGGCCTACAATTAATTGCAGGTGCGATTGTTTGTAGTTCCCAGACTGGAGTTTGGTTAAAAGCCCATAATGGCTCCTCAGTAACATCTTCCCAAAGGAAAATGCTGTTTCTGCCATGAGCCACTTCCCTGGCTTAATCCTGACACCCAAACGTCCGTAGCTGGTGCTGAGATGCTTTTTAATAGTCGAGCCCGTGCAGAAGGTTAGAGGGTCAGACACAGAGCTCCGTACAGGCTGCAGCAAAAGTTACTCACCCTGAAAGCTGGAGAGGAGCCCCAAAGCAAGGAACACAACGACAGCTGCTGTCTTCAGGGTAGAAGTGGTTCGTGGGTCTGCTGGAGTCTGTTAGCGCTGAGCTCTGCAGATGATCTCTCAGCCCAGCCCAAGGGAGGAGATCTCATATATGTAGACAAGAGGTTGGTTCTCTCTCCACTTGGATTATGAAATCCCTGTCGAAATGGTCACTGACGCTACAAACCAATACAGTGATTGGTCATTCCCAATTCTTAATTCATCATGTCTGGCTGGTCATCTAAGCCAAACGGACATTTGGTGCCCCCTGATTTGTTGGTTGAAACTTTTGCACAAGGAGGATTGCGTGTGCCAACTAACACATAACAAATGCTTTTCTTATGAACGACACTCGTCATTGTCACATGAGCACAGGTGTTGGCATGAAGAAGAGCAGTTCACCAACCCTAATGTTAACAATCCCACATTACCGGATGCTCGTAAGTAGGGCAAGAATGTGTCTGTATCAAATACTCTTTGGGGACTGCAATAAATATTCGTGGGGAAAGGTTAAACTGCCCTGACATACATGGGTGAATTCAGCGTAAGCCTTTGTAAATCTTGACGCACCTGCAGAGGAAGGCAGATTAGTTACTTCAGGTGCGTCCAGGGCTCTGCAGGTTGCTGAGAACCGCCACCTTGCGTCCCCGTCACATTCATCTTTGCTGTCCAGCACCAGAAACCAGCATACTCCAGGGTCCGTGCGCCCTGTCCCTCGCGCACTGCCAGCCCCTTTACCATTCAAGCCCCTGCCAGTCTGTTGGTAAGAGCAGCTGGGAAATTCGATCTGGGCCAGGAGGGAGGGGAAGTGGCCACGTGGCACCAGCGTGCAGCCAGTAGCCCCGTGTCCATATGTTAATGGGCACAGGCAGAGCTCCCTCGGGGCAGCCCCGAACGAAGGCAGCAGAGAGGTCTGCTGGGATCCAGAGGAGCGGGACAAGCGGTGGCTATGCTGCATGGGGCAAGAAGGCAGCACAGACCCCACGTGGCGGGACCCCTCCGCCCCTTGTGCACCACGGAGATCGTGGCTGGGTTCAGCGTACAGGTCTGTGCAGCGGGGATCGGGAGGGGTGCGGGGTCTCTGTGGGCTATGGCACAGTGGGACACCACATGGCCGCAGTGCTGCTGCGGGGGAAGCGGTGGGATGTTCCCTTCTCTGCTCCCAAATGCAGGAGCAGCGGGGAACCGGGTAACTGTCTGGGTGCACCGGGCCCTGCTTCTGTGGAAACTGCAGAAGACATTATATACACAGAGACCATGAAACAATCTCCTGCTATTACCAGCAGGAGAGTGGGGTGGGAGGAGGTATTGTTTCATGGTCTCTGTGTATATAATGTCTTCTGCAGTTTCCACGGCATGCATCCGATGAAGTGAGCTGTAGCTCACGAAAACTAATGCTTAAATAAATTGGTTAGTCTCTAAGGTGCCACATGTCCTCCTTTTCTTTTTGCGAATACAGACTAACACGGCTGTTACTCTGAAACATCTCAGTCTGAGAATCAAAACCGGGTCCCTGAGTCATGAGAGCATAAGAACAGGCACACTGGTCAGACCAAAGGTCCATCTAGCCCAGTATTCTGTCTGCCAACAGTGGCCAATGCCAGGTGCCCCAGAGGGAATGAACAGAACAGGGAATCATCAAGTGATCCACTCCCTGTCACCATTTCCCAGCTTCTGGCAAACACAGGCTAGGGACACCATCTCTGTACATCCTCCTATCCTCCAGGACCTATCTTCCATGAATTTATCTCATTCTTTTTTGAACCTTGTTATCGTCTTGGCCTTCACAACATTCTCTGGCAAGGAGTTCCACAGGTTGACTGTGTCTTGTGTGAAAAAATACTTCCTTTTGTTTGTTTTAAACCTGCTGCCTATTAATTTCATTTGGTGACCCCTAGTTCTTGTGTTATGAGAAGGAGTATATAACACTTCCTTATTTACTTTCTCCACACCAGTTTTGATTTTATAGACCTCTATCATATCCCCCCTTAGTTGTCTTTTTTCCAAGCTGAAAAGTTCCAGTCTCATTAATCCCTCCTCATATGGCAGACGCTCCATACCCCTAATAATTTTTGTTGCCCTTTTCTGAACCTTTTCCAAGTCCAATATATCTTTTTTGAGATGGGGCGACCACATCTGCATGCAATATTCAAGATGTGGGTGCACCATGGATATATGTAGAGGCAACATGGTATTTTCTCTCTTATTATCTATCCCTTTCCTAATGATTCCCAACATTCTGTTTGCTGTTTTGACGGCCACTGCACACTGAGTGGATGTTTTCAGAGAACTCTCCACAATGACTCCAAGCTCTCTTTCTTGAGTGGTAACAGCTAATTTAGACCCATCGTTTTATATGTATAGCGGGGATGATGTTTTCCAATGTGCATTGCTTTGCATTTCTCAACGTTGAATTTCATCTGCCATTTTGTTGCCAAGTCACCCAGTTTTGTGAGGTTCTTTTGTAGCTCTTCACAGTCTGTCTGGGATTTAACTATCTTGAGTAGTTTTTGTATCATCTGCAAATTTTGCCACTTCACTGTTTATCCCTTTTTCCAGATCATTTATGAACATGTTGAATAGGACTGGCCCCAGTACAGACCCCTGGGGGACACTACTGTTCACCTCTCTCCATTCTGAAAACTGACTATTTACTCCTACCCTTTGTTTCCTATCTTTTAACCAGTTACCAATCCATGAGAGAACCTTCTCTCTTATCCCATGACTGCTTACTTTGGTTAATAGCCTTTGGCAAGGGACCGTGTCAAAGGTTTTCTGACAATCTAAGTACACTATATCCACTGGATCCCCCTTGTCCAAATGCTTGTTGACCCCCTCAAAGAGTTCTAGTAGATTGGTGAGGCATGATTTCCCTTTAAAAAACTATGTTGACTCTTCCCAAGAAATTATGTTCATCTCTGTGTCTGACAATTTTGTTCTTTACTATAGTTTCAACCAGTTTGCCAGGTACTGAAGTCAGGCTTACTGGCCTGTAATTGCCAGGGTCACCTCTGGAGCCCTTTTAAAAAATTGGCCCCACATTAACTAACCTCCAGCCATTTGGCACAGAAGCTGATTGACATGATGGGTTAGAGACTACAGTTAGTAGTCCTGCAATTTCACATTTGAGTTCCTTCAAAACTCTTGGTGAATCCCACCTCGTCCTGGTGAGTGATTACTCTTTAATTTATCAATTTGTTCCAAAACCTCCTCTGATGACACCTCAGTCTGGGACAGTTCCTCAGATTTGTCACCTAAAAAGAGTGGCTCAGGTTTAGGAATCTCCTTCAAATCCTCAGCCGTGAAGGCTGATGCAAAGAATTTGTTTAGTTTCTCCACAATGGCCTTATCGTCCTTGAGTGCTCCTTTAGCACCTTGATCGTTCAGTTCCCCACTGGTTGTTTAGCAGACTTCCTGCTTCTGAAGTCATTGAAAAATGTTTGCTATTACTTTTTGAGTCTTTGGCTAGCTGTTCCTCAAATTCTATTTTGGCCTTCGTAATTGTATTTTTATACTTCATTTGCCAGAGTTCATGCTCCTTTCTATTTTCCTCACTAGGATTTAATTTCCACTCTTCGTAGGATGCCTCTTTTGCCTCTCACTGCTTCTCTTACTTTGTTGTTTCGCAATGGCGAAACATAATTATAATTATATTAATTATATATATTTATTATATATAATAATTATATATATATTATTAACATAAGAACAGGCACACTGGTCAGACCAAAGGTCCATCTAGCCCAGTATTCTGTCTGCCAACAGTGGCCAATGCCAGGTGCCCCAGAGGGAATGAACAGAACAGGGAATCATCAAGTGATCCACTCCCTGTCACCATTTCCCAGCTTCTGGCAAACACAGGCTAGGGACACCATCTCTGTACATCCTCCTATCCTCCATGACCTATCTTCCATGAATTTATCTCATTCTTTTTTGAACCTTGTTATCGTCTTGGCCTTCACAACATTCTCTGGCAAGGAGTTCCACAGGTTGACTGTGTCTTGTGTGAAAAAATACTTCCTTTTGTTTGTTTATAATAATATATTATTATTATTATATATATAATAATAAATTATATATTTATTATTATAATTATATTAATTTTTAATTATATTATAATATAATTAATTATATTATATTATGGTCACTATTACCAAGCGGTCCAGCCATAGTCACCTCTTGGACCTGATCCTGTGCTCAACTTAGGACTAAATCAAGAATTACCTCTCCTCTTCTGGGTTCCAGGAGTAGCTGCTCCAAGAAGCCGTCATTTAAGGTGTCAAGAAACTTTCTCTCTGCATCCCGTCCTGAGGTGACATGAACCCAGTCAATGTGGGATAGTTGAAATCCTCGATTATTATTGAGTTTTTTATTTTAATAGCCTCTCTAATCTCCCTGAGTATTTCACAGTCACTATCACCATCCTGGTCAGGTGGTCGGTAATATGTCCCTACTGGTATATTCTTATTATTCGAGCATGGAATTACTAGCCAGAGAGATTCTATGGCACAGTTTGGTTCATTTAAGATTTTTACTTCATTGGATTCATTTGATTTCTTTCACATACAGTGCCACTCCCCCACCAGCATGACCTGTTCTGTCCTTCCGATGTATTTTGTACCCTGGTATTACTGTGTCCCAGTGATTATCCTCATTCCACCAGGTTTCTGTGATGCCTGTTATATCAATATCCTCATTGAATACGAGGCGCTCTAGTTCACCCAGCTTATTATTGGTATAGAAGCACTTTTAAATGTGTCGCTTTTTAGCTGTCTCCCGTTGCATGACGTAATTAAATGAGACTTTTTTTCATTTGACTGTTTCTCATCAGATCCTACCTGTACTTTATCATCTTCCATCCTCTCCTCCTTAATAGGACATAGACAATCTCCATTAGTAGATCCTGCCCTAAGGGATGTCTCTGTCCCAACCACGTGCTCCTCCGCACCTCTCGGCTTTCCCCCAGCCCTTAGTTTTAAAACTGCTCAACGACCTTTTTAATTTTAAGCGGCAGCAATCTGGTTCCAATCTGGTTTAGGTGGATCCCATCCTTCCTGTATAGACTCCCCCTTTCCCAAGAGTCATTTCGTGCTGCCCCTTTATACCAACCTCCCCGTTCTTTGTCTCTGACGTCTCCCTGCCCCCAGACTCTCATGAGTCACTGGGAGTCCCCCAGGGCAGCCCAGAAGTGAGGCAGCTTCCATGCACATGAAGAACCAAATGTGGAAGGTTGTTGGTTTGCTGCACAGCGCAGCTCAGACTCCAGTCAGAGGGACTCTGCAGTCCCCTGCGCGCCATGGAGGAGACAGACAGGCTGGGCAGCTCGTGGGTCTCTGGGGGGGCAGTATTGGAAGGATCAAGGGTTTGTTGGTGTATGGGGTGTGACGCACAGCATGGATCCACATGCCCACAAGCCCTTTACACTTCCTACCCCGACAAGTAGCCCCCTGGGCCCTATGTCTGGGTTGGGGATCCTGTATCCTCCCATCCCTTGCTGTTCTCCCAGGTCAAGGCCTTTTACGTGGGCTTTGCTCACGGTCTCGTGTTGTGGTCCATGGAGAATACTCAGGCCTGGAAGGGAGTCAGACACAGGGAATGTGTCCGGGGTTTGTGTATCGATTTATCTTGTAGGAAAAGCCATGGCAGGAGGAGATATAATACTTGCCAGTCTGTGGCTCCCTTAAAGCCTGTGACTGGTTACTGCACTTTGTGTTCTCATTAACTCTGGTCTGTAAGCTGGGGAGAGCTTGTGTGAGACACGGGAGAGCAGAGTCCCTCCTTGGAAAGGGGGAAAAAACCCCACAGAGGTCACAAATTCTGCTGAGTTTGCTTTATTGCATAGACAGGTGGGGAGTCAGCGATGCTCTTAGAGGCCTGGAACCGATGGATGAGACGAGAACGTGACTCCGTGCAGGGATCTGCTCATGGGAACCAAATGCTAAAGGTCTTCTCTTGCCTTGTCCTCATTGTGTGACTTGCATTCTCCATAATGCTGAAAGCAAAGACTTCCAAGGTTTTCACTAGAGGGAAGGAGAGAGACACAGAACTCAGTGCTGCAACCTGATGGCCAAAGAGAGCAAAGCATCTGTCAAGGCCCCAGGAGGTCAAATTCACCAGAGCTTATTTGCTGACAGGAAAAATTACACTGAGGAAGTCGACCCAGCCTCTACGAGGTAAAGATATGGGCGCAGGCAGGGCCTTGAATTACCTCACAATTGTATTTTAGTTTTTGTTAGTGGGCCCTTTATTCTGATACTTACTAGACTGCTCCACAAAAGACACATTTGTTTCCATATGTCTTGCCATCAGTGCCACAGACCGGGTTGTACTCTAAGGTGCAGATTTCTGGAGGCTTCTTGTACTCACTGCAGAAACCCTACCAGGAACATTAGAATTGCTATTACAGTAATTGTCTGCATTTCAGTAGTGCCCCGATGCCCCCACTCGCCCATGGGGCTGGGCATTCTCTGAATAGAGAGGAAGGGACAGTCCCTGCCCCCCAGAGCTCACAGTACCTAATCCTGTCCCTAGTCTCTGCTGACGTTCTGATTAACTGACTTCCCAATTCCCCTCTCGCTGCCAGGAGGAGCCGGGCCCATCTCCCTGGTGTAAGAGACGTTTCTGAACCCACATCACATGGTGTGTGAGCGAAGGGGCATCTCCGTAGGCATCAGATGCTAATCTGACATTACCCAGGGTACAATCTGGACTGATGAACAGCTGTGTCCCCTCAATCCTCCAACCTGGGGTGCCTTTTACTCTGCTTTGCTATGAAAGCAACCACTCCTGTTCCTACTCACACACAGCTTCCAGCATGTAAATTACTCCGAGCTGTACGGTATGAGTCTTTTGGCAAGCCACTCTCGAATTACACTGCAGGGGAAGAGCAGCAAATTTCCAGTCCCAGACTTCCCCCAGAAGTGTGCATCTTGTACTGCCCAGCACCCTCCTGGACCATATAAGCTCCTATAAAGTCTGTCATTTTATTAATAGAAAATGAAATGCACAAATCCTATTGTCGCAAATGGAGTTTTCCAAACACTTCAATCCAAACACACTGGTTTAGATAAAACAAGATGCTTAACTACAGAAAGATAGATTTTAAGTGATTACAAGTCAGGAGGCATCAAAGTCAGGATTGGCTACAAGAAAATAAAAGCAAAACACCACTAATGCCTGACTTATCCAGCTAAGCGAATTCAAAGCAAAAGGTCTCTCTCACCAAATGCTTCAGCAGTCTTACTGGCTGTCATTTCCGCCAGGACCCCTCCCTCAGTCCACTGTTACTTTCCTTGTCTTTCAGGTGTTGTTGATGTCATGGGCAGAGAGAAAGGGAGGAGTAACTTGGGGAGTTTGTTCCCCATTCTTATATTTTTCCCTCTTCTTTGAGCATCATCTCCAGCTGGGGTTCATGCGACAGAAAGTTTGTGGGGATGGGAACCTCCAGCTGTTCCTTTGCCAACAAGTAAATTTCTCGCTCACAGCTTTTTTGCTGCCAAAGAATGGCCCCTTAACCACGTGATGGTCCGTTTGATTATGTAGAGACCTGGCTGAGGTGTTAGTTTGTCTTTTGTCTCTGGTTTATGACTGTTTCCCCAGATTGGGGACATGTCTTATACAGTAGAATCTTATAACTTTACATACCATGGTGTCTCACAGACTTAACAGGACAATAATGTTCAGCACATTATGAGTTTTCAAATGATCCCTTACACTGCATACTTTGTACAAAATTTATCACAGTCTTCTTAAAGGGGTGAACATAGGGGTACAGGCTGGTCTAAGAGAGGCTTCTGAACCTACATCATATAGAATGTGAGTGAAAGAGCATCTCCACAGTTAGCAGATGCTCATAAATAAAAAACCTCATGCTCTTGTCATACCGTCACCTCCTCTGTTCTGTCTCAGTTGCTCCCTATGTCTCCCCCAGGCCCATCACAGACTGCCCTGTACAATAGTCTATGGAATCCATCACTCTGACCCCATGGCTTACGTCTACTCGGCAGTGAGACACTCCTGGCTAGCTCAGGTCAGCTGACTTGGGCTCGGGCTGTACAATTGCTGTGTAGACATTTGGGCTTGGGCTGGAGCCCGAGCTTTGGTACCCCACGAGGGGAGAGGATCCCAGAGCCCGAACATCTATACCGCAATTTTTAGGCCTGCAGCCCAAGCCCCCTGAGCCCATGTCAGCTCAGCCGGTCCAGCCATGGCCAGGCCCTGGATCTTTTGTTCCAGTGTAGATGTACCCAGGGATTCTCAGCCTCAGAGATTCACTCTCCCCTGGCTCGGGCATGAGGTAGACTCTGCTTCTGCTTTGAGTCATGAGTTCTAGCATGTTTCTAACCCAGAGATCATGGTCCCTATGATGTTACAAGCCAGAGACTGAGGAAAGTGATTATTAATGAACAGGGAGAGTTCGACTTACCTTACCAGCCTGGCCAGCAGCATCTGGAACAAAACATACAGACAGAATGAGACTGTTTCAGATTCTCTCGCCCATCCTGGTGCTGGGGTTATTGATGTCCCGAGTTCTGACCAAGTCTCTCTCTTTACTTTGGTACAGAGCCTTTTCAAATGTTCTGGTATGGGGTTGTGCCACTAGGGATGTCAGCTCTTGTATACCTGTATTAACTGAATTGACGTCGCAAAGGAGGAACGGAGGAAGGAAGAGGCAAACATTCTTGGGACGTTCCAGAGTGATCCTACTCTAGACAGGTGTCTCCTCTACAGGATCTCACCCTCACCTTTGCAGGAGGCTGGGGAGTTTCCTACTTTTCCAGGAACTTCTGAGAAGATATCAGTGCTATTTGTTTTAACCCTTCTCCTTCTGGATGAAGGGTAACACTGTATCTACTCACTCAATTCAGTGAAAGGGTTCAGAAAACATTCATGTTGTCAGCAAGACTTAATCATAAAAATGCAAAGAACTTTCTTTCTTTCTTTCTTTCTTTCTTTCTTTCTTTCTTTCTTTCTTTCTTTCTTTCTTTCTTTCTTTCTTTCTTTCTTTCTTTCTTTCTTTCTTTCTTTCTTTCTTTCTTTGGAGTTTCATGGGGGATCAGTTCAACCATATAGCGGGATCATGCTTGTCTTAAGCCACCTATAATAAAACAACACCCACATGTTGATCTCCTCTTTAGCTTTTGAAACACAGGCCCCTGCCACTTGAGCCTAAGGACTAGCTCTGTTAGCTGCCAGCTCCATAATACCCTGATGTTCTTTCAAAGCTACATCCAGCCAACAGAGGCCAAGAAACATTCATTGACACCAGTGGTAGCAGGATTGGACCCAAAACTATCCACAACAAAAGTGGTTAATGGCTTTGCTTTCCAAAGCCTGTTACGGAGTCCTGCATTTCAGAGGCATTTCATACCACAGCCACTTTTCTGCCATTGGGTTCTCCTGTTCTCAACAGGCTGCCTAGTCCATTCATTGACACTGTCAGGTGCTGGCCTCTCACATTGACTCCACTTCAGGTGTCTCTGTTGTTCCCTGATCTCTCTTGAAGTGTGCGGGGTTTCCTGGTTCTGCTTCTTGGTCCTGCTAATTAGGGGCTCTGTTGGGAAACTTGTGATCTAGGTCTTCAGGAGTCCATTTTCAAAGAGCCAACCTAGAGCAATAGGGATTGAATTGTGCCTCGGTGCCTTCGGGAGCAGCCTGCTTTGTCTCTCTCTGTGTTTTGGGTTCTTGTGTGTTAGGGTTCTGGATTCTGAGAAATCATGTCGTAGTACATTACAAGCATCCAGAAAGAGAGTTTTACATTTTACTCTAACATCCGTTTGGATGGTGTGACCATAACACTGCACACTCTGCCACGGACCCTGTCTGGTCCGTTCATTGACACTGTCTGAAAAATACCAGAACACTAACGGTTGTGTCTCAGCAGCTATTTTGCAGGATCCAGGATCTCACGGGCATCCATAAAAACCTCAGCAGCTTTTGACTCTCTCTCGCTCCGTATCTGATGAAGTGAGCTGTAGCTCACGAAAGCTTATGCTCAAATAAATTGGTTAGTCTCTAAGGTGCCACAAGTCCTCCTGTTCTTTTTGCGAATACAGACTAATGCGGCTGCTACTCTGAAACCTCCATTATTTGAGTGTCTCTTCAGAGTTAAGCCATAGCACAGAGTTACATCAACAATTACTCAATTCTAATGAGACGTTTCATTCTGAACAGGTCTGACTCTGTTAATGAAACTCTATCCAATTGACTAAGATCTCAGCCCCCCAAGTGACGATTATCTGTATTAAGGAGCTATGGATAACGGGATCATCCAGCATTACAAGGTAGGGATTTAACCCCAACAAAGCAAATGTTTGGAGAGGATCTAAATCCTCCGCTTTCTACTTTGGCAATGCCATAGATCTTGTCATGCTAATAAAGTATCGTTGAACTGGATTAATTCAGGGCATAAAGCAACTCCTATGTAATACAAGGTAAGAAGAAATTTTTCCTGTGGGAAGCTTCCCTCAGAACTGCTGAGGGCCTTGTACATCGCTCTAAATACACTGGCACAGGCTAGTGTTGGAAACAGAGATTGGGTAGAAGGGTGCCTGGTCTGATCCAGGGTGGGAATTTTTGACTCCTGATGGTAGGGTAAGTAGATAAAAATTGTGAAAAACTGGGGGGAAGGGGAGGGGAAATAGGCACCTATATAAGAAAAAGCCCCCAATATTGGGAGTGTCCCTATAAAGTCGATACATCTGGTCACCCTACCTAATGGCCTCTTTGTGGAGTTTCTTAATAAACAATGACAGGAATTAAAATTATGTAGGCAACTAGATCAAGAATTTTACTGCCAACCAACCCCCTTGTCCCCAACAAAATAATCAGAAAACAACTAGAACCGTGGATGAGAAGAAATTCCAAAAGAAAGGGGATTCCATGGATGTTTGTTTTCTAGGGGCTGTGAATCTTTTGAGCTGCCTCGGTTTCTGGCAGAGTCAGTGAGATCCCAGTCCATAGAGAAGCCCGGGAACAGCCCTTCCGAGCTCTGGGATCCGTGCAGGGAGGTCAGCGCTCCTGGAATCAGCCTGCTGCTCAATGTCCAGGCTGTGCAGTGGCATCTCAGAAATAAACCAGCTGCTCCTAGAATCAGCCACTGTGGGGGTGTGCGAACCCCTATAGAGATGAGAGTGAGGCTGGCCCCATCCTTTCGGGGATTAGGGCAGGGTTCAGCACAGGCTACAGCCAAAGTGACTCACCTGAGTAGAAGCAGCAAAGTGCCAGAGCGAAGAGCAGAACGGCCCCTGTTATCTTCATGGCGGACGTGGCTGTCTGGTCTGCAGTGGGCTCTTGGTGCTCTGCTCCCTCAGTAAACCCCCCACACAGAGCCCCACTATATATAGGGTGTCGGAGAACCCACCTTCATTGTGACTCACCCGAAATACTCACTCACAACTCCGGCAACCGGAAGCAAAGCTCTCAGTGGGAATGCCAAGCTGTGAACAATGTTTCCTCCACAACAAGTTTCCAGGATAAGTTGGAGGAAAAGTCACACCCTTGATTTGGTGAATAATGGAGTAGTTATGTGGGCTGAGTGCTCACCATGGCGCACATGGGCAGCCGAACCTGGACATTCCTGATTGTCAGGACTGTGAGTGTGGAACATATTCGTCACGCTGCACGTTAAAGGCACCGAGCCAAAGCACCTGTGTTACCAGCCTCTTCCGGCTATTACCAGCAGGAGAGTGGGGTGGGAGGAGGTATTGTTTCATGGTCTCTGTGTATATAATGTCTGCTGCAGTTTCCACAGCATGCATCTGAGGAAGTGAGCTGTAGCTCACGAAAGCTCATGCTCAAATAAATTGGTTAGTCTCTAAGGTGCCACAAGTCCTCCTTTTCTTTTTGCAAATACAGACTAATACGGCTGTTACTCTGAAACATCTCAGTCTGAGAATCAAAACCGGGTCCCTGAGTCATGAGAGCATAAGAACAGGCACACTGGTCAGACCAAAGGTCCATCTAGCCCAGTATTCTGTCTGCCAACAGTGGCCAATGCCAGGTGCCCCAGAGGGAATGAACAGAACAGGGAATCATCAAGTGATCCACTCCCTGTCACCATTTCCCAGCTTCTGGCAAACACAGGCTAGGGACACCATCTCTGTACATCCTCCTATCCTCCATGACCTATCTTCCATGAATTTATCTCATTCTTTTTTGAACCTTGTTATTGTCTTGGCCTTCACAACATTCTCTGGCAAGGAGTTCCACAGGTTGACTGTGTCTTGTGTGAAAAAATACTTCCTTTTGTTTGTTTTAAACCTGCTGCCTATTAATTTCATTTGGTGACCCCTAGTTCTTGTGTTATGAGAAGGAGTATATAACACTTCCTTATTTACTTTCTCCACGCCAGTTTTGATTTTATAGACCTCTATCATATCCCCCCTTAGTTGTCTTTTTTCCAAGCTGAAAAGTTCCAGTCTCATTAATCCCTCCTCATATGGCAGACGCTCCATACCCCTAATAATTTTTGTTGCCCTTTTCTGAACCTTTTCCAAGTCCAATATATCTTTTTTGAGATGGGGTGACCACATCTGCACGCAGTATTCAAGATGTGGGTGCACCATGGATATATGTAGAGGCAACATGGTATTTTCTCTCTTATTATCTATCCCTTTCCTAATGATTCCCAACATTCTGTTTGCTGTTTTGACGGCCACTGCACACTGAGTGGATGTTTTCAGAGAACTCTCCACAATGACTCCAAGCTCTCTTTCTTGAGTGGTAACAGCTAATTGAGACCCATCGTTTTATATGTATAGCGGGGATGATGTTTTCCAATGTGCATTGCTTTGCATTTATCAACGTTGAATTTCATCTGCCATTTTGTTGCCAAGTCACCCAGTTTTGTGAGATTCTTTTGTAGCTCTTCACAGTCTGCCTGGGATTTAACTATCTTGAGTAGTTTTTGTATCATCTGCAAATTTTGCCACTTCACTGTTTATCCCTTTTTCCAGATCATTTATGAACATGTTGAATAGGACTGGCCCCAGTACAGACCCCTGGGGGACACCACTGTTCACCTCTCTCCATTCTGAAAACTGACTATTTACTCCTACCCTTTGTTTCCTATCTTTTAACCAGTTACCAATCCATGAGAGAACCTTCTCTCTTATCCCATGACTGCTTACTTTGCTTAATAGCCTTTGGCGAGGGACCTTGTCAAAGGTTTTCTGACAATCTAAGTACACTATATCCACTGGATCCCCCTTGTCCAAATGCTTGTTGACCCCCTCAAAGAGTTCTAGTAGATTGGTGAGGCATGATTTCCCTTTAAAAAACTATGTTGACTCTTCCCAAGAAATTATGTTCATCTCTGTGTCTGACAATTTTGTTCTTTACTATAGTTTCAACCAGTTTGCCAGGTACTGAAGTCAGGCTTACTGGCCTGTAATTGCCAGGGTCACCTCTGGAGCCCTTTTAAAAAATTGGCCCCACATTAACTAACCTCCAGCCATTTGGCACAGAAGCTGATTGACATGATGGGTTAGAGACTACAGTTAGTAGTCCTGCAATTTCACATTTGAGTTCCTTCAAAACTCTTGGTGAATCCCACCTCGTCCTGGTGAGTGATTACTCTTTAATTTATCAATTTGTTCCAAAACCTCCTCTGATGACACCTCAGTCTGGGACAGTTCCTCAGATTTGTCACCTAAAAAGAGTGGCTCAGGTTTAGGAATCTCCTTCAAATCCTCAGCCGTGAAGGCTGATGCAAAGAATTTGTTTAGTTTCTCCACAATGGCCTTATCGTCCTTGAGTGCTCCTTTAGCACCTTGATCGTTCAGTTCCCCACTGGTTGTTTAGCAGGCTTCCTGCTTCTGATGTCATTAAAAAAATGTTTGCTATTACTTTTTGAGTCTTTGGCTAGCTGTTCCTCAAATTCTATTTTGGCCTTCGTAATTGTATTTTTATACTTCATTTGCCAGAGTTCATGCTCCTTTCTATTTTCCTCACTAGGATTTAATTTCCACTCTTCGTAGGATGCCTCTTTTGCCTCTCACTGCTTCTCTTACTTTGTTGTTTCGCCATGGCGGCTCTTTTTCGGTTCTCTTACTTTGTTTTTTAATTTGGGGTAGACATTTAAGTTGAGCCTCTATTATGGTGTCTTTAAAAAGTTTCCATGCAGCTTGCAGGGATTTTACTTTTGGTGCTGTACCCTTTAATTTCTGTTTAACTAACCTCCTTGTTTTTGTGTCGTTCCCCTTTCTGAAACTAAATGCTACAGTGTTGGGCTGCTGTGGTGTTTTCCCCGCCACAGGGATGTTAAATTTAAGTATATTATGGTCACTACTACCAAGCGGTCCAGCCATAGTCACCTCTTGGACCTGATCCTGTGCTCCACTTAGGACTAAATCAAGAATTGCCTCTCCTCTTGTGGGTTCCAGGAGTAGCTGCTCCAAGAAGCCGTCATTTAAGGTGTCAAGAAACTTTCTCTCTGCATCCCGTCCCGAGGTGACATGAACCCAGTCAATATGGGATAGTTGAAATCCTCAATTATTATTGAGTTTTTTATTTTAATAGCCTCTCTAATCTCCCTGAGTATTTCACAGTCACCATCACCATCCTGGTCAGGTGGTCGGTAATATGTCCCTACTGGTATATTCTTATTATTCGAGCATGGAATTACTAGCCAGAGAGATTCTATGGCACAGTTTGGTTCATTTAAGATTTTTACTTCATTGGATTCATTTGATTTCTTTCACATACAGTGCCCCTCCCCCACCAGCATGACCTGTTCTGTCCTTCCGATGTATTTTGTACCCTGGTATTACTGTGTCCCAGTGATTATCCTCATTCCACCAGGTTTCTGTGATGCCTGTTATATCAATATCCTCATTGAATACGAGGCGCTCTAGTTCACCCAGCTTATTATTGGTATAGAAGCACTTTTAAAATGTGTCGCTTTTTAGCTGTCTCCCGTTGCATGACGTAATTAAATGAGACTTTTTTTCATTTGACTGTTTCTCATCAGATCCTACCTGTACTTTATCATCTTCCATCCTCTCCTCCTTAATAGGACATAGCCAATCTCCATTAGTAGATCCTGCCCTAAGGGACGTCTCTGTCCCAACCACGTGCTCCTCCGCACCTCTCGGCTTTCCCCCAGCCCTTAGTTTTAAAACTGCTCAACGACCGTTTTAATTTTAAGTGGCAGCAATCTGGTTCCAGTCTGGTTTAGGTGGATCCCATCCTTCCTGTATAGACTCCCCCTTTCCCAAGAGTCATTTCGGGCTGCCTCTTTATACCAACCTCCCCGTTCTTTGTCTCTGACGTCTCCCTGCCCCCAGACTCTCATGAGTCACTGGGAGTCCCCCAGGGCAGCCCAGAAGTGAGGCAGCTTCCATGCACGTGAAGAACCAAATGTGGAAGGTTGTTGGTCTGCTGCACAGCGCAGCTCAGACCCCAGTCAGAGGGACTCTGCAGTCCCCTGCGCGCCATGGAGGAGACGGACAGGCTGGGCAGCTCGTGGGTCTCTGGGGGGGCAGTATCGGAAGGATCAAGGGTTTGTTGGTGTGTAGGGTGTGACGCACAGCATGGATCCACATGCCCACAAGCCCTTTACACCTCCCACCCCGACAAGTAGCCCCCTGGGCCCTATGTCTGGGTTGGGGATCCTGTATCCTCCCATCCCTTGCTGTTCTCCCAGGTCAAGGCCTTTTACGTGGGCTTTGCTCACGGTCTCGTGTTGTGGTCCATGGAGAATACTCAGGCCTGGAAGGGAGTCAGACACAGGGAACGTGTCCGGGGTTTGTGTATCGATTTATCTTGTAGGAAAAGCCATGGCAGGAGGAGATATAATACTTGCCAGTCTGTGGCTCCCTTAAAGCCTGTGACTGGTTACTGCACTTTGTGTTCTCATTAACTCTGGTCTGTAAGCTGGGGAGAGCTTGTGTGAGACACGGGAGAGCAGAGTCCCTCCTTGGAAAGGGGGAAAAAACCCCACAGAGGTCACAAATTCTGCTGAGTTTGCTTTATTGCATAGACAGGTGGAGAGTCAGCGATGCTCTTAGAGGCCTGGAACCGATGGATGAGACGAGAACGTGACTCCGTGCAGGGATCTGCTCATGGGAACCAAATGCTAAAGGTCTTCTCTTTCCTTGTCCTCATTGTGCGACTTGCATTCTCCATAATGCTGAAAGCAAAGACTTCCAAGGTTTTCACTAGAGGGAAAGAGAGAGACACAGAACTCAGTGCTGCAACCTGATGGCCAAAGAGATCAAAGCATCTGTCAAGGCCCCAGGAGGTCAAATTCACCAGAGCTTATTTGCTGACAGGAAAAATTACACTGAGGAAGTCGACCCAGCCTCTACGAAGTAAAGATATGGGCGCAGGCAGGGCCTTGAATTACCTCACAATTGTATTTTAGTTCTTGTTAGTGGGCCCTTTATTCTGATACTTACTAGACTGCTCCACAAAAGACACATTTGTTTCCATATGTCTTGCCATCAGTGCCACAGACCGGGTTGTACTCTAAGGTGCAGATTTCCGGAGGCTTCTTGTACTCACTGCAGAAACCCTACAAGGAACATTAGAATTGCTATTACAGTTATTTTCTGCATTTCAGTAGTGCCCCGATGCCCCCACTCGCCCATGGGGCTGGGCATTCTCTGAATAGAGAGGAAGGGACAGTCCCTGGCCCCCAGAGGTCACAGTACCTAATCCTGTCCCTAGTCTCTACTGACGTTCTGATTAACTGACTTCCCAATTCCCCTCTCGCTGCCAGGAGGAGCCGGGCCCGTCTCCCTGGTGTAAGAGACGTTTCTGAACCCACATCACATGGTGTGTGAGCAAAGGGGCATCTCCGCAGGCATCAGATGCTAATCTGACATTACCCAGGGTACAATCTGGACTGATGAACAGCTGTGTCCCCTCAATCCTCCAACCTGGGGTGCCTTTTACTCTGCTTTGCTATGAAAGCAACCACTCCTGTTCCTACTCACACACAGCTTCCAGCATGTAAATTACTCCGAGCTGTACTGTATGAGTCCTTTAGGAAGCCACTCTTGAATTACACTGCAGGGGAAGAGCAGCAAATTTCCAGTCCCAGACTTTCCCCCAGTAGTGTGAATTCTGTACTGCCCAGCACCCTCCTGGACCATATAAGCTCCTATAAAGTCTGTCATTTTATTAATAGAAAATGAAATGCACAAATCCTATTGTCGCAAATGGAGTTTTCCAAACACTTCAATCCAAACACACTGGTTTAGATAAAACAAGATGCTTAACTACAGAAAGATAGATTTTAAGTGATTACAAGTCAGGAGGCATCAAAGTCAGGATTGGCTACAAGAAAATAAAAGCAAAACACCACTAATGCCTGACTTATCAAGCTAAGTGAACTCAAAGCAAAAGGTCTCTCTCACCAAATGCTTCAGCAGTCTTACTGGCTGTCATTTCCGCCAGGACCCCTCCCTCAGTCCACTGTTACTTTCCTTGTCTTTCAGGTGTTGTTGATGTCATGGGCAGAGAGAAAGGGAGGAGTAACTTGGGGAGTTTGTTCCCCATTCTTATATTTTTCCCTCTTCTTTGAGCATCATCTCCAGCTGGGGTTCATGCGACAGAAAGTTTGTAGGGATGGGAACCTCCAGCTGTTCCTTTGCCAACAAGTAAATTTCTCGCTCACAGCTTTTTTGCTGCCAAAGAATGGCCCCTTAACCACGTGATGGTCCGTTTGATTATGTGGAGACCTGGCTGAGGTGTTAGTTTGTCTTTTGTCTCTGGTTTATGACTGTTTCCCCAGATTGGGGACATGTCTTATACAGTAGAATCTTATAACTTTACATACCATGGTGTCTCACAGACTTAACAGGACAATAATGTTCAGCACATTATGAGTTTTCAAATGATCCCTTACACTGCATACTTTGTACAAAATTTATCACAGTCTTCTTAAAGGGGTGAACATAGGGGTACAGGCTGGTCTAAGAGACGCTTCTGAACCTACATCATATAGAATGTGAGTGAAAGAGCATCTCCACAGGCAGCAGATGCTCATAAATAAAAAACCTCATGCTCTTGTCATACCGTCACCTCCTCTGTTCTGTCTCAGTTGCTCCCTATGTCTCCCCCAGGCCCATCACAGACTGCCCTGTACAATAGTCTATGGAATCCATCACTCTGACCCCATGGCTTACGTCTACTCGGCAGTGAGACACTCCTGGCTAGCTCAGGTCAGCTGACTTGGGCTCGGGCTGTACAATTGCTGTGTAGACATTTGGGCTTGGGCTGGAGCCCGAGCTTTGGTAGCCCACGAGGGGGGAGGATCCCAGAGCCCGAACATCTACACTGCAATTTTTAGGCCTGCAGCCCAAGCCCCCTGAGCCCATGTCAGCTCAGCCGGTCCAGCCATGGCCAGGCCCTGGATCTTTTGTTCCAGTGTAGATGTACCCAGGGATTCTCAGCCCCAGATATTCACTCCCCCCTGGCTCGGGCACGAGGTAGACTCTGCTTCTGCTTTGAGTCATGAGTTCTAGCATGTTTCTAACCCAGAGATAATGGTCCCTGTGATGTTACAAGCCAGAGACTGGGGAAAGTGATTATTAATGAACAGGGAGAGTTCGACTTACCTTACCAGCCTGGCCAGCAGCATCTGGAACAAAACATACAGACAGAATGAGACTGTTTCAGATTCTCTCGCCCATCCTGGTGCTGGGGTTATTGATGTCCCGAGTTCTGACCAAGTCTCTCTCTTTACTTTGGTACAGAGCCTTTTCAAATGTTCTGGTATGGGGTTGTGCCACTAGGGATGTCAGCTCTTGTATACCTGTGTTAACTGAAGTGACGTCGCAAAGGAGGAACGGAGGAAGAGGCAAACATTCTTGGGACGTTCCAGAGTGATCCTACTCTAGACAGGTGTCTCCTCTACAGGATCTCACCCTCACCTTTGCGGGAGGCTGGGGAGTTTCCTACTTTTCCAGGAACTTCATGTCGTAGTACATTACAAGCATCCAGAAAGAGAGTTTTACATTTTACTCTAACATCCGTTTGGATGGTGTGACCATAACACTGCACGCTCTGTCACGGACCCTGTCTGGTCCGTTCATTGACACTGTCTGAAAAATACCAGAACACTAACGGTTGTGCCTCATCAGCTATTTTGCAGGATCCAGGATCTCACGGGCATCCATAAAAACCTCAGCAGCTTTTGACTCTCTCTCGCTCCGTATCCGATGAAGTGAGCTGTAGCTCATGAAAGCTTATGCTCAAATAAGTTGGTTAGTCTCTAAGGTGCCACAAGTCCCCCTTTTCTTTTTGCGAATACAGACTAACGCGGCTGCTACTCTGAAACCTCCATTATTTGAGTGTTTCTTCAGAGTTAAGCCATAGCACAGAATTACATCAACAATTACTCAATTCTAATGAGACGTTTCATTCTGAACAGGTCTGACTCTGTTTGTTAATGAAACTCTATCCAATTGACTAAGAACTCAGCCCCCCAAGTGACGATTATCTGTATTAAGGAGCTATGGATAACGGGATCATCCAGCATTACAAGATGGGAATTAACCCCAAAAAACCAAATGTTTGGAGAGGATCTAAATCCTCCGCTTTCTACTTTGGCAATGCCATAGATCTTGTCATGCTAATAAAGTATCGTTGAACTGGATTAATTCAGGGTATAAAGCAACTCCTACGTAATACAAGGTAAGAAGAACTTTTTCCTGTGGGAAGCTTCCCTCAGAACTGCTGAGGGCCTTGTACATCGCTCTAAATACACTGGCACAGGCTAGTGTTGGAAACAGAGATTGGGTAGAAGGGTGCCTGGTCTGATCCAGGGTGGGAATTTTTGACTCCTGATGGTAGGGTAAGTAGATAAAAATTGTGAAAAACTGGGGGGAAGGGGAGGGGAAATAGGCGCCTATATAATAAAAAGCCCCGAATATTGGGAGTATCCCTATAAAGTTGGTACATCTGGTCACCCTACCTAATGGCCTCTTTGTGGAGTTTCATAATAAACAATGACAGGAATTAAAATTATGTAGGCAACTAGATCAAGAATTTTACTGCCAACCAACCCCCTTGTCCCCAACAAAATAATCAGAAAACAACTAGAACCGTGGATGAGAAGAAATTCCAAAAGAAAGGGGATTCCATGGATGTTTGTTTTCTAGGGGCTGTGAATCTTTTGAGCTGCCTCGGTTTCTGGCAGAGTCAGTGAGATCCCAGTCCATAGAGAAGCCCGGGAACAGCCCTTCCGAGCTCTGGGATCCGTGCAGGGAGGTCAGCGCTCCAGGAATCAGCCTGCTGCTCAATGTCCAGGCTGTGCAGCGGCATCTCAGAAATAAACCAGCTGCTCCTGGAATCAGCCACTGTGGGGGTGTGCGAACCCCTATAGAGATGAGAGTGAGGCTGGCCCCATCCTTTCGGGGATTAGGGCAGGGTTCAGCACAGGCTACAGCCAAAGTGACTCACCTGAGTAGAAGCAGCAAAGTGCCAGAGCGAAGAGCAGAACGGCCCCTGTTATCTTCATGGCGGACGTGGCAGTCTGGTCTGCAGTGGGCTCTTGGTGCTCTGCTCCCTCAGTAAACCCCCCACACAGAGCCCCACTATATATAGGGTGTCGGAGAACCCACCTTCATTGTGACTCACCCGAAATACTCACTCACAACTCCGGCAACCGGAAGCAAAGCTCTCAGTGGGAATGCCAAGCTGTGAACAATGTTTCCTCCACAACAAGTTTCCAGGATAAGTTGGAGGAAAAGTCACACCCTTGATTTGGTGAATAATGGAGTAGTTATGTGGGCTGAGTGCTCACCATGGCGCACATGGGCAGCCGAACCTGGACATTCCTGATTGTCAGGACTGTGAGTGTGGAACATATTCGTCACGCTGCACGTTAAAGGCACCGAGCCAGCAAAGCACCTGTGTTACCAGCCTCTTCCGGCTATTACCAGCAGGAGAGTGGGGTGGGAGGAGGTATTGTTTCATGGTCTCTGTGTATATAATGTCTGCTGCAGTTTCCACAGCATGCATCTGAGGAAGTGAGCTGTAGCTCACGAAAGCTCATGCTCAAATAAATTGGTTAGTCTCTAAGGTGCCACAAGTCCTCCTTTTCTTTTTGCAAATACAGACTAATACGGCTGTTACTCTGAAACATCTCAGTCTGAGAATCAAAACCGGGTCCCTGAGTCATGAGAGCATAAGAACAGGCACACTGGTCAGACCAAAGGTCCATCTAGCCCAGTATTCTGTCTGCCAACAGTGGCCAATGCCAGGTGCCCCAGAGGGAATGAACAGAACAGGGAATCATCAAGTGATCCACTCCCTGTCACCATTTCCCAGCTTCTGGCAAACACAGGCTAGGGACACCATCTCTGTACATCCTCCTATCCTCCATGACCTATCTTCCATGAATTTATCTCATTCTTTTTTGAACCTTGTTATCGTCTTGGCCTTCACAACATTCTCTGGCAAGGAGTTCCACAGGTTGACTGTGTCTTGTGTGAAAAAATACTTCCTTTTGTTTGTTTTAAACCTGCTGCCTATTAATTTCATTTGGTGACCCCTAGTTCTTGTGTTATGAGAAGGAGTATATAACACTTCCTTATTTACTTTCTCCACGCCAGTTTTGATTTTATAGACCTCTATCATATCCCCCCTTAGTTGTCTTTTTTCCAAGCTGAAAAGTTCCAGTCTCATTAATCCCTCCTCATATGGCAGACGCTCCATACCCCTAATAATTTTTGTTGCCCTTTTCTGAACCTTTTCCAAGTCCAATATATCTTTTTTGAGATGGGGTGACCACATCTGCACGCAGTATTCAAGATGTGGGTGCACCATGGATATATGTAGAGGCAACATGGTATTTTCTCTCTTATTATCTATCCCTTTCCTAATGATTCCCAACATTCTGTTTGCTGTTTTGACGGCCACTGCACACTGAGTGGATGTTTTCAGAGAACTCTCCACAATGACTCCAAGCTCTCTTTCTTGAGTGGTAACAGCTAATTGAGACCCATCGTTTTATATGTATAGCGGGGATGATGTTTTCCAATGTGCATTGCTTTGCATTTATCAACGTTGAATTTCATCTGCCATTTTGTTGCCAAGTCACCCAGTTTTGTGAGATTCTTTTGTAGCTCTTCACAGTCTGCCTGGGATTTAACTATCTTGAGTAGTTTTTGTATCATCTGCAAATTTTGCCACTTCACTGTTTATCCCTTTTTCCAGATCATTTATGAACATGTTGAATAGGACTGGCCCCAGTACAGACCCCTGGGGGACACCACTGTTCACCTCTCTCCATTCTGAAAACTGACTATTTACTCCTACCCTTTGTTTCCTATCTTTTAACCAGTTACCAATCCATGAGAGAACCTTCTCTCTTATCCCATGACTGCTTACTTTGCTTAATAGCCTTTGGCGAGGGACCTTGTCAAAGGTTTTCTGACAATCTAAGTACACTATATCCACTGGATCCCCCTTGTCCAAATGCTTGTTGACCCCCTCAAAGAGTTCTAGTAGATTGGTGAGGCATGATTTCCCTTTAAAAAACTATGTTGACTCTTCCCAAGAAATTATGTTCATCTCTGTGTCTGACAATTTTGTTCTTTACTATAGTTTCAACCAGTTTGCCAGGTACTGAAGTCAGGCTTACTGGCCTGTAATTGCCAGGGTCACCTCTGGAGCCCTTTTAAAAAATTGGCCCCACATTAACTAACCTCCAGCCATTTGGCACAGAAGCTGATTGACATGATGGGTTAGAGACTACAGTTAGTAGTCCTGCAATTTCACATTTGAGTTCCTTCAAAACTCTTGGTGAATCCCACCTCGTCCTGGTGAGTGATTACTCTTTAATTTATCAATTTGTTCCAAAACCTCCTCTGATGACACCTCAGTCTGGGACAGTTCCTCAGATTTGTCACCTAAAAAGAGTGGCTCAGGTTTAGGAATCTCCTTCAAATCCTCAGCCGTGAAGGCTGATGCAAAGAATTTGTTTAGTTTCTCCACAATGGCCTTATCGTCCTTGAGTGCTCCTTTAGCACCTTGATCGTTCAGTTCCCCACTGGTTGTTTAGCAGGCTTCCTGCTTCTGATGTCATTAAAAAAATGTTTGCTATTACTTTTTGAGTCTTTGGCTAGCTGTTCCTCAAATTCTATTTTGGCCTTCGTAATTGTATTTTTATACTTCATTTGCCAGAGTTCATGCTCCTTTCTATTTTCCTCACTAGGATTTAATTTCCACTCTTCGTAGGATGCCTCTTTTGCCTCTCACTGCTTCTCTTACTTTGTTGTTTCGCCATGGCGGCTCTTTTTCGGTTCTCTTACTTTGTTTTTTAATTTGGGGTAGACATTTAAGTTGAGCCTCTATTATGGTGTCTTTAAAAAGTTTCCATGCAGCTTGCAGGGATTTTACTTTTGGTGCTGTACCCTTTAATTTCTGTTTAACTAACCTCCTTGTTTTTGTGTCGTTCCCCTTTCTGAAACTAAATGCTACAGTGTTGGGCTGCTGTGGTGTTTTCCCCGCCACAGGGATGTTAAATTTAAGTATATTATGGTCACTACTACCAAGCGGTCCAGCCATAGTCACCTCTTGGACCTGATCCTGTGCTCCACTTAGGACTAAATCAAGAATTGCCTCTCCTCTTGTGGGTTCCAGGAGTAGCTGCTCCAAGAAGCCGTCATTTAAGGTGTCAAGAAACTTTCTCTCTGCATCCCGTCCCGAGGTGACATGAACCCAGTCAATATGGGATAGTTGAAATCCTCAATTATTATTGAGTTTTTTATTTTAATAGCCTCTCTAATCTCCCTGAGTATTTCACAGTCACCATCACCATCCTGGTCAGGTGGTCGGTAATATATCCCTACTGGTATATTCTTATTATTCGAGCATGGAATTACTAGCCAGAGAGATTCTATGGCACAGTTTGGTTCATTTAAGATTTTTACTTCATTGGATTCATTTGATTTCTTTCACATACAGTGCCCCTCCCCCACCAGCATGACCTGTTCTGTCCTTCCGATGTATTTTGTACCCTGGTATTACTGTGTCCCAGTGATTATCCTCATTCCACCAGGTTTCTGTGATGCCTGTTATATCAATATCCTCATTGAATACGAGGCGCTCTAGTTCACCCAGCTTATTATTGGTATAGAAGCACTTTTAAAATGTGTCGCTTTTTAGCTGTCTCCCGTTGCATGACGTAATTAAATGAGACTTTTTTTCATTTGACTGTTTCTCATCAGATCCTACCTGTACTTTATCATCTTCCATCCTCTCCTCCTTAATAGGACATAGCCAATCTCCATTAGTAGATCCTGCCCTAAGGGACGTCTCTGTCCCAACCACGTGCTCCTCCGCACCTCTCGGCTTTCCCCCAGCCCTTAGTTTTAAAACTGCTCAACGACCGTTTTAATTTTAAGTGGCAGCAATCTGGTTCCAGTCTGGTTTAGGTGGATCCCATCCTTCCTGTATAGACTCCCCCTTTCCCAAGAGTCATTTCGGGCTGCCTCTTTATACCAACCTCCCCGTTCTTTGTCTCTGACGTCTCCCTGCCCCCAGACTCTCATGAGTCACTGGGAGTCCCCCAGGGCAGCCCAGAAGTGAGGCAGCTTCCATGCACGTGAAGAACCAAATGTGGAAGGATGTTGGTCTGCTGCACAGCGCAGCTCAGACTCCAGTCAGAGGGACTCTGCAATCCCCTGGGTGCCATGGAGGAGACGGACAGGCTGGGCAGCTCGTGGGTCTCTGGGGGGGCAGTATCGGAAGGATCAAGGGTTTGTTGGTGTGTAGGGTGTGACGCACAGCATGGATCCACATGCCCACAAGCCCTTTACACCTCCCACCCCGACAAGTAGCCCCCTGGGCCCTATGTCTGGGTTGGGGATCCTGTATCCTCCCATCCCTTGCTGTTCTCCCAGGTCAAGGCCTTTTACGTGGGCTTTGCTCACGGTCTCGTGTTGTGGTCCATGGAGAATACTCAGGCCTGGAAGGGAGTCAGACACAGGGAATGTGTCCGGGGTTTGTGTATCGATTTATCTTGTAGGAAAAGCCATGGCAGGAGGAGATATAATACTTGCCAGTCTGTGGCTCCCTTAAAGCCTGTGACTGGTTACTGCACTTTGTGTTCTCATTAACTCTGGTCTGTAAGCTGGGGAGAGCTTGTGTGAGACACGGGAGAGCAGAGTCCCTCCTTGGAAAGGGGGAAAAAACCCCACAGAGGTCACAAATTCTGCTGAGTTTGCTTTATTGCATAGACAGGTGGAGAGTCAGCGATGCTCTTAGAGGCCTGGAACCGATGGATGAGACGAGAACGTGACTCCGTGCAGGGATCTGCTCATGGGAACCAAATGCTAAAGGTCTTCTCTTTCCTTGTCCTCATTGTGCGACTTGCATTCTCCATAATGCTGAAAGCAAAGACTTCCAAGGTTTTCACTAGAGGGAAAGAGAGAGACACAGAACTCAGTGCTGCAACCTGATGGCCAAAGAGAGCAAAGCATCTGTCAAGGCCCCAGGAGGTCAAATTCACCAGAGCTTATTTGCTGACAGGAAAAATTACACTGAGGAAGTCGACCCAGCCTCTACGAAGTAAAGATATGGGCGCAGGCAGGGCCTTGAATTACCTCACAATTGTATTTTAGTTTTTGTTAGTGGGCCCTTTATTCTGATACTTACTAGACTGCTCCACAAAAGACACATTTGTTTCCATATGTCTTGCCATCAGTGCCACAGACCGGGTTGTACTCTAAGGTGCAGATTTCCGGAGGCTTCTTGTACTCACTGCAGAAACCCTACAAGGAACATTAGAATTGCTATTACAGTAATTGTCTGCATTTCAGTAGTGCCCCGATGCCCCCACTCGCCCATGGGGCTGGGCATTCTCTGAATAGAGAGGAAGGGACAGTCCCTGGCCCCCAGAGGTCACAGTACCTAATCCTGTCCCTAGTCTCTACTGACGTTCTGATTAACTGACTTCCCAATTCCCCTCTCGCTGCCAGGAGGAGCCGGGCCCGTCTCCCTGGTGTAAGAGACGTTTCTGAACCCACATCACATGGTGTGTGAGCAAAGGGGCATCTCCGCAGGCATCAGATGCTAATCTGACATTACCCAGGGTACAATCTGGACTGATGAACAGCTGTGTCCCCTCAATCCTCCAACCTGGGGTGCCTTTTACTCTGCTTTGCTATGAAAGCAACCACTCCTGTTCCTACTCACACACAGCTTCCAGCATGTAAATTACTCCGAGCTGTACTGTATGAGTCCTTTAGCAAGCCACTCTTGAATTACACTGCAGGGGAAAAGCAGCAAATTTCCAGTCCCAGACTTTCCCCCAGTAGTGTGAATTCTGTACTGCCCAGCACCCTCCTGGACCATATAAGCTCCTATAAAGTCTGTCATTTTATTAATAGAAAATGAAATGCACAAATCCTATTGTCGCAAATGGAGTTTTCCAAACACTTCAATCCAAACACACTGGTTTAGATAAAACAAGATGCTTAACTACAGAAAGATAGATTTTAAGTGATTACAAGTCAGGAGGCATCAAAGTCAGGATTGGCTACAAGAAAATAAAAGCAAAACACCACTAATGCCTGACTTATCCAGCTAAGTGAATTCAAAGCAAAAGGTCTCTCTCACCAAATGCTTCAGCAGTCTTACTGGCTGTCATTTCCGCCAGGACCCCTCCCTCAGTCCACTGTTACTTTCCTTGTCTTTCAGGTGTTGTTGATGTCATGGGCAGAGAGAAAGGGAGGAGTAACTTGGGGAGTTTGTTCCCCATTCTTATATTTTTCCCTCTTCTTTGAGCATCATCTCCAGCTGGGGTTCATGCGACAGAAAGTTTGTAGGGATGGGAACCTCCAGCTGTTCCTTTGCCAACAAGTAAATTTCTCGCTCACAGCTTTTTTGCTGCCAAAGAATGGCCCCTTAACCACGTGATGGTCCGTTTGATTATGTGGAGACCTGGCTGAGGTGTTAGTTTGTCTTTTGTCTCTGGTTTATGACTGTTTCCCCAGATTGGGGACATGTCTTATACAGTAGAATCTTATAACTTTACATACCATGGTGTCTCACAGACTTAACAGGACAATAATGTTCAGCACATTATGAGTTTTCAAATGATCCCTTACACTGCATACTTTGTACAAAATTTATCACAGTCTTCTTAAAGGGGTGAACATAGGGGTACAGGCTGGTCTAAGAGACGCTTCTGAACCTACATCATATAGAATGTGAGTGAAAGAGCATCTCCACAGGCAGCAGATGCTCATAAATAAAAAACCTCATGCTCTTGTCATACCGTCACCTCCTCTGTTCTGTCTCAGTTGCTCCCTATGTCTCCCCCAGGCCCATCACAGACTGCCCTGTACAATAGTCTATGGAATCCATCACTCTGACCCCATGGCTTACGTCTACTCGGCAGTGAGACACTCCTGGCTAGCTCAGGTCAGCTGACTTGGGCTCGGGCTGTACAATTGCTGTGTAGACATTTGGGCTTGGGCTGGAGCCCGAGCTTTGGTAGCCCACGAGGGGGGAGGATCCCAGAGCCCGAACATCTACACTGCAATTTTTAGGCCTGCAGCCCAAGCCCCCTGAGCCCATGTCAGCTCAGCCGGTCCAGCCATGGCCAGGCCCTGGATCTTTTGTTCCAGTGTAGATGTACCCAGGGATTCTCAGCCCCAGATATTCACTCCCCCCTGGCTCGGGCACGAGGTAGACTCTGCTTCTGCTTTGAGTCATGAGTTCTAGCATGTTTCTAACCCAGAGATCATGGTCCCTGTGATGTTACAAGCCAGAGACTGGGGAAAGTGATTATTAATGAACAGGGAGAGTTCGACTTACCTTACCAGCCTGGCCAGCAGCATCTGGAACAAAGCATACAGACAGAATGAGACTGTTTCAGATTCTCTCGCCCATCCTGGTGCTGGGGTTATTGATGTCCCGAGTTCTGACCAAGTCTCTCTCTTTACTTTGGTACAGAGCCTTTTCAAATGTTCTGGTATGGGGCTGTGCCACTAGGGATGTCAGCTCTTGTATACCTGTATTAACTGAATTGACGTCGCAAAGGAGGAACGGAGGAAGGAAGAGGCAAACATTCTTGGGACGTTCCAGAGTGATCCTACTCTAGACAGGTGTCTCCTCTACAGGATCTCACCCTCACCTTTGCGGGAGGCTGGGGAGTTTCCTACTTTTCCAGGAACTTCATGTCGTAGTACATTACAAGCATCCAGAAAGAGAGTTTTACATTTTACTCTAACATCCGTTTGGATGGTGTGACCATAACACTGCACGCTCTGTCACGGACCCTGTCTGGTCCGTTCATTGACACTGTCTGAAAAATACCAGAACACTAACGGTTGTGCCTCATCAGCTATTTTGCAGGATCCAGGATCTCACGGGCATCCATAAAAACCTCAGCAGCTTTTGACTCTCTCTCGCTCCGTATCCGATGAAGTGAGCTGTAGCTCATGAAAGCTTATGCTCAAATAAGTTGGTTAGTCTCTAAGGTGCCACAAGTCCCCCTTTTCTTTTTGCGAATACAGACTAACGCGGCTGCTACTCTGAAACCTCCATTATTTGAGTGTTTCTTCAGAGTTAAGCCATAGCACAGAATTACATCAACAATTACTCAATTCTAATGAGACGTTTAATTCTGAACAGGTCTGACTCTGTTTGTTAATGAAACTCTATCCAATTGACTAAGAACTCAGCCCCCCAAGTGACGATTATCTGTATTAAGGAGCTATGGATAACGGGATCATCCAGCATTACAAGATGGGAATTAACCCCAAAAAACCAAATGTTTGGAGAGGATCTAAATCCTCCGCTTTCTACTTTGGCAATGCCATAGATCTTGTCATGCTAATAAAGTATCGTTGAACTGGATTAATTCAGGGTATAAAGCAACTCCTACGTAATACAAGGTAAGAAGAAATTTTTCCTGTGGGAAGCTTCCCTCAGAACTGCTGAGGGCCTTGTACATCGCTCTAAATACACTGGCACAGGCTAGTGTTGGAAACAGAGATTGGGTAGAAGGGTGCCTGGTCTGATCCAGGGTGGGAATTTTTGACTCCTGATGGTAGGGTAAGTAGATAAAAATTGTGAAAAACTGGGGGGAAGGGGAGGAGAAATAGGCGCCTATATAATAAAAAGCCCCGAATATTGGGAGTATCCCTATAAAGTTGGTACATCTGGTCACCCTACCTAATGGCCTCTTTGTGGAGTTTCATAATAAACAATGACAGGAATTAAAATTATGTAGGCAACTAGATCAAGAATTTTACTGCCAACCAACCCTCTTGTCCCCAACAAAATAATCAGAAAACAACTAGAACCGTGGATGAGAAGAAATTCCAAAAGAAAGGGGATTCCATGGATGTTTGTTTTCTAGGGGCTGTGAATCTTTTGAGCTGCCTTGGTTTCTGGCAGAGTCAGTGAGATCCCAGCCCAGAGAGAAGCCCGAGAACAGCCCTTCCGAGCTCTGGGATCCGTGCAGGGAGGTCAGCGCTCCTGGAATCAGCCTGCTGCTCAATGTCCAGGCTGTGCAGCGGCATCTCAGAAATAAACCAGCTGCTCCTGGAATCAGCCACTGTGGGGGTGTGCGAACCCCTATAGAGATGAGAGTGAGGCTGGCCCCATCCTTTCGGGGATAGGGCAGGGTTCAGCACAGGCTACAGCCAAAGTGACTCACCTGAGTAGAAGCAGCAAAGTGCCAGAGCGAAGAGCAGAACGGCCCCTGTTATCTTCATGGCGGACGTGGCTGTCTGGTCTGCAGTGGGCTCTTGGTGCTCTGCTCCCTCAGTAAACCCCACACACAGAGCCCCACTATATATAGGGTGTCGGAGAACCCACCTTCATTGTGACTCACCCGAAATACTCACTCACAACTCCGGCAACCGGAAGCAAAGCTCTCAGTGGGAATGCCAAGCTGTGAACAATGTTTCCTCCACAACAAATTTCCAGGATAAGTTGGAGGAAAAGTCACACCCTTGATTTGGTGAATAATGGAGTAGTTATGTGAGCTGAGTGCTCACCATGGCGCACATGGGCAGCCGAACCTGGACATTCCTGATTGTCAGGACTGTGAGTGTGGAACATATTCGTCACGCTGCACGTTAAAGGCACCGAGCCAGCAAAGCACCTGTGTTACCAGCCTCTTCCGGCCAGACTCTGCAGTCGGTCCCCGCAGCAGGGGGAAAGCTGACCATAAGCGACGGTCCTGCTGTCCTGATCTTGCACGTATTCTGCCCGGAGCCGGTGCCTCGTTTAGTTTGAGGAGCTAAAGGGCAGGTCTAACTCATTCCAATGGCCTGTGACCCCAAGAAGCTGTTTCCAGTGTCGTGAGATTCCAGGATCTTGGTTCTGTCCCCTTCCCCCAGTTGTGCGCCCTGCGGCAGCTGCAGTGATGGGGTGACCCAGGAGATTTTGTGGCACCTGGAGATCCCCGTGCACAGGAGAGATGCTGCTTTGCCCAGCTAATCCATCTTGAAGTCAGCTTTGTGATGGTGCCGCACCATTGAACTGCCAGAACTCAGGTGATGCTCCGACTCTTCATCTCCTTGTGAAGCCTGGGAGCTGTGCCCAGTTCTCTGCTCAGCCAGACATGATGAAATCCCATCAGCATCTTCTCTCGAGCCAGCCAGCTTTC
Organism: Lepidochelys kempii; assembly: GCF_965140285.1. Lineage (NCBI taxonomy): Eukaryota > Metazoa > Chordata > Testudines > Cheloniidae > Lepidochelys > Lepidochelys kempii. The sequence goes on along the minus strand of NC_136387.1, from coordinate 2,125,025 downwards.
GGGAGATGCTGTTGCTTTTGGGTCTGCACCTCCTGAGCAACCCAGCAACTCAGCCTTGTGCTCCAGTCTGCTGGGCCACTTTGTGGGACAGGTTTAGCCCAGTGTTGACTTAGGGCCCAACCCTGCATGATGCTGGGCACCCTCGAGAAGCTCTGAGAGCTATTTAGGATAAAACCAATCATACTAATGTAACCCTTCTGCCAGGCCAAGTTGATAGCAGCAAGGGCTGGGTTCAGTGCACAGGGGTTCCCTCTCATCAAAGCAAATGCAAAACTGGCTCGAGCCCCCACCCAGTGACCTGGGAAAATCTTACACACCCCCTGGGCGCCTCAAAGAGGCGATACTTCCCCTCTCGCAAGCACGGAGTCTCGGTGTAGCAGAGAATCTTTAATAACATGAGGTAAACGACATCAGCATTAAATTGGGGAAACACCACAGCTAGTGTTCATTAACCAAACCATGAGCAAAGACCCACCCCAGCAAATTGGGCCACATCCTTTCCCTCGGGTTCTTGAGTCCCAGAACCCAAACGTCTCTTGAGTCCAGCAATCCACAAATCACCCAAAGTCCAAAAAGTCCAGCCCCAGAGTTCAAAAGTTCATCTGCAAAGTGTTACTCTCCAGTCTGGCTAAAAATGTGCCTGTGTGGGGGGGGGGGGGGGGAAGAGGCAAGGGGCACCTTACGTGACCTGAAGCTGACTGCCCCACAGGGCTCCGCTCCGTCATCTCACAAACGGCTCCGCGCTGCACAGCTCTGTCATCTCACAAACGGCTCCGCCAGCCTATCCACGAACAGCACCACTGCTCTCTAGATCTTCCGGCTCCCCACTACTTGACACAGTGCTCAGTGATTCCAGCTCTCAGTGATTTCCGCTCATAGTAGTGGGAGCCTTAGTGCTGGTGCACCCTAAGGCCAAAGTGAATACAACACAGTACCTGTAGCAAGACTCTTAATAGACCCAAAATTAGCTCTGACATTCCACAGTGGAGAGAGACAGAGGTGCAATTGGTGTTGCAAGCCCTCACAAAGGGGCCCACACCACCAGCTACTAATATCTATCTCAAGCCTCTCTCAATTCAGAGTTTTGGAACCCATGGCCCTTGCCTAGCGAGTGCTACTTAGTTGATGGTGAGTCCCTCCATCGTAACAAAAGGCCCAGTACAGTTCCAAGCACAGTTCCCATAATCAGGGTAATAACAATTTATTCTTCCCGCCCCAATAACAGAGACACTGGGGATCCCACAACAGCCAAAGTGACCATTGGGCAGCTATGGCCTCATTCTAGGCGGGGTGGGTGTGCCTATGCAAATGAGATCGGACCCTGAAGTTATTTTCCACAACTTGCCACACCTCACCACCAGATGTCAGGGTGGAGCTCATCCTGACTCCGCTTACACTAATATGAATGACTGTATCTCCTTGAACTGATCTTGCTCACCTTCCCCATGGCAGCATGAATGCTCCATTAAAGGTTGGGACTTACCAGCCGGGGCTATCTAAGTCCCCCAGTGCAAGTGGAAGGACATGACCAAAGATTTTTTTTAGCAGTTTCCAGTACAATGGTCTATCTTTCCGTGTTGATGCCCCTTGAGTTCTCAGTCTCCAGCAACCCAGTGAATAGCAATTCTTTGGAGAGGAATGTGACTTTTGCCTGTAACCTCTTCTCCATATGTTATAGTTTGACTGCACAAGTACTCTTTCTATCCCCTTCCTTTTTCCTCAGAGTTGGGAGGAGAGATATTTTGGGTGTCAAAGTTTGTGTTCATACCATCCTAGAGGTGGGATGGGAACTGTAGAGAGATCTTAACTTCATGCCCTTCCTGGAATTGAAGCAGGGCTTCCTAGGAGATGCTGAGGTACCGGCAATGTGTCTGTGCACATGGGGCATAACATCTTGGAGAATGGGGAGGGAATTCCTGCTTGTCTCTCACTAGAAGCTCAAGACCCAATGGACTCCAATACCATGGTGATGGGCAGGATGCAAATGCCTAGGCTTGTTAGACAGATGGACAGACAGAGACAATTCTTCCAGGAAAAAATCAAGATGGTGTCCAGAAGAGAAGGCGAAAGAAGAAGAGTTCATCATGGTGAGTAACTTGTGGCTCTTAGAAACCGCATCTAACCTGCAGCTTTGCATCGGAGACTGCAGATGATGGTCTCTTGGTGATATGGGAATAGTTGGGAGAGCTCCTTTACAAATGGTGTCTCCATCAGTACAGCAAGTTGTAAGATGTTCTTGTGAGCTGCTCTTGTTTATTGCCAGCCAAGAGAAGCAAGGGAGGGCAGCTGTGGTTAAGTACAAGTGTAGCTGATGCTTCCCCTACTCAAGTTTCATGCCTTCACAGAGGCCAAATTGGTATTTGGCATAAAGCCATTGTAGACACTATCATGTCAAAATGTGCATGGCATCAAGATGGACCTGTGTGCCATCTCAGCTTCTGGCCACATAATGGAGCGGTACATGCTTGATGGTAATGGGCAGTTCCTCAAAATGTGCTGGCCCTCTGGATTTCAGCTTCTGTTTTGATGTGTATGGAAAACCCATTAAAATATGCCCGGCCTTGACTCCCTCGGGGTACATTTTGACAGACATAGGAAGCCGATCCAGATATGTCCTGCCCTGGTTTTCACTCCCAGCGCCAATGGGGCAGAGTCGGATTCATTTACCGAGCCAGAGACCTTCAGCTTCCGTCGTTCCTGCTGAGGACATTTGGAAATTAGCAGAGAACACGGAAGAGATTTGTGCTGTTTCCTTGTTCAGTATAAATGAATCCATAAAACCAGAGCTGGGTGCCCGCTAAGGCTGGTCAAGACATCAACGTGCCTCACACACACTTTTAAAATAAGGAAATGGAAGGTTAGGGCAAGCACCACCACACCCCCCCTACCCCTCTACCCAGCGACACGGGCCTCATTGCGAGCACCAGCACCATGCACCCCCGAGAATGCAGCACACCCAACCATCCCTTCTTCACAGCCCTGCCCTGCTCAAAGATCCTCTGGGACACAACACAAACATCCCCAGGCTAGCAACACCCATTCCCCATTCTCCTCGCTATGCCTTGGGTTCAGATGAACCCACGAGAACATTTCAGGAGGGGCGTATGACAAAACACTGTTGTATTCCTCTTCTTAATGGCTCTAAAAGGCATTCACATGCTGCACCAGAGAATGCAAGGAGCCAGCATTAACCACTTTCTCTGCTGGCTGACAAGGGCACAGAAAGATTCAAGTTCTGTTGAATAAGGTTCTTCTGTCTAAAACCCTACCTGCTCTTACCCTGCGTCAGACAGCCAGTGTCCAGATAAAGTCTGGGTTCCATGGTGTGGACAGATTGTCTGGGATCTGGATGAGAGGGGCTTCCTGGGGGTTCCACCTCCATCTATCACAGCTCCCATCTCTCAGTTCATGGCACTACCCCTGCAGTGCACACTTTTGTCATGACATCTCCTCTCCTGGCCTGTGCTGCTCTGGTGAAGTTTTTATAAACTTTGGGGAAAGTTCCCCTACCATGGGAGAGCATCTCAGCAAAGGGTTAAGAGCATTCTTGGCTCCACCAGCAGTGATAATTATATTTCAAAGAAAACAGGCAAACCCCAACTCTTAAAAGGCACCAGATTCAATTAAATACCCTGCCAGAGTTTCCCATCAAAGGCAAGGAGAGATGTGTGACACCGGCTAATCAAACCAAACTCCATGGGTGTGGTGTTTTGCTGCTCCTCATGCTTCCATCCCTCTGGCAACCCCACCCACACCTCTGTGTCTGATGATAGCGTCCTGGAGTCTCCACTGACTCATGCTACTTCTAACAGTGGCTTCATTTCTACTGTGCCTCAGAGTATAGGCTAGGCAAAGGAGCAGGAACACACTGAGGTGGAGCAGGGAGGGGTTAAGGCTCCTGGTCTCCTTCTCCTCTTTTTCCCACCTTCAGAAGTGGGGAAGCCACATCCTGCTGTCTCTGGCAGAGACAATGGCTGAGTGTTATGCCATGTATCTTTGCTGATCCCCAGAACTCAAATCTGAAGTGCAACACGGTGGGAAGTTCCTTCACCTGTTCTCCAGAGGCTCACTCACTGTCCCCATCTCATCTTCATCCTCCAACTGATTCCTTCAACCCTTCCTGCAGCACCAGAGGAGACAGAGCTGGAAAAGACCCCTTTGGTAGCTTCTGTGGAGGCTGGAAGCGTGGTGACCCTGATGAATTCCCCATTAGAACAGAATGAGCAAAGCCTGTCCCAATAAGCAGACTTCACAGAAACAACAGACACACTTCAGGAGCCCGTTGAACGTGCTTTGCCTACTTAGCTGAATGGAAATTGCAGGGTTGTGGGGGAGGGAGGGAGAGAAAAGCTCCAAAGAGATTTGAATGGGAGTAACATTGATCTGTGAAATGGCCAGACAGAAAAACACATGGAAATATATGTAAACAGCTAACCTGGTATCATTTGTCATTTCTTCCTTTCAAATAACTCATTCAGTGAGTTAGCATATTAAACTCCATTGGAATGATGAGCAGAGCTGAGATGGGGGTGTTGTTATGCTGGAAGATGTTAATGGCATCCATCAATTACAGAGCTGGTTAAAACCAGTGGGTGTGCTAACCACCCTTCTTTCAGATTCCATGGAAGGAGCAATTAAGCCCCTTGAGGCCATGAAATAATAGGAGGCCACTGCCCAAGGCACTGGGCCACACAGCAAGATATGATCAGCGCTAAGCCATGTGGGTTGCGGGGTTTCCCTAGAACTGGTTGCAAATGCAGGGGTGAGGGGATGGATTGGTTGTAGTTCTGTGCATGTGCGAGACAGAAAAACAGAAGCCAGAGAGGGAAGCAGTATTGAGAGTGGTCCCGAGTGGGAGCAGAGGACAGAGTTCCTTATGGGACATGGCTGGCTGGAGGAGCAGGCTTGGAAACTGAGCAAGGAAACTGCCTGTTGCTGATTATTTCTACTAAGCAAAACAGGACTCTGTAGATTATAAATAAACAGGCTCGCACCAGAGAAATAGCTGACTAATGTAATCCCTTTCTCCACCTAAACAGAAACAACCCAGCAAGGCCCTGAATCTCGGTTAACCACTCAGGTCGAAAGGGCAGCAGTACATTCTGAGACAGGAGAAATCAAGCACCTCTTGAAAGGTGAATGAGTCTGGGAAGAATCTGGATCAGTGCTTTTCAATCTGTGGTCTGTGAACTCCTGGGGGTTCACAGACTATGTCTAAGGTTACCAAAGGGGTCCACACACCATATCGAAATTTTTTAGGGGTCGGCAAATGAAAAAAGGTTGAAAACCACTGCCCTAGATCATCATCATCAGAAGAGCGGAACGGGTGTGAGTGTTCGAAAGGGAAAGAGAGAGAAAGAAAGTTTTGTCAACAGAGAACAAGGAGCAGTGACTCACCACAGTGCATTTAACCGAGCCCGGGAAGCCAGACGAAAATCGGATGTTGCCTGTCTCCTCTAAAATATAACCATTCCTGTTCAGAGGAGATGAGCTGCCCCTCAAACCTTTGCTGGGACATTTTATGATGACAGGGAAGCATGTCCAATATTTATAAAAATGCACTCAAAGCCAAAGAGGGGATTTATCCCAGAATATAACCCCATTGCCTGTGGGAAGATGCCTTTGGAATCAGTTATAACAACGTGGCAGGAGCAAATGGAATATTGCCATTAGGAGTAGGGTCAGGCAAACCTCCAGAGGCTAGTGTGGATGAGATTAGGGCTGGTTGGGAATTTTTTGATGAAATATTTTTTTAATTGGAAAATGCCAATTTGTCAAAAACAAAGTTTTTCAGGGGAGAGGGTCAGTGTGTAGATGAATTTCCCAACTTGAAAAAAATGTTGAAAAGCAAGCACGTGTTGAAATTGCCAAAACACACCAGTTAGACACATTCTAACTGAAACCAATGGAGGCTCATGATCAGCTTGTGTGAATTGCCAAACCCGCTGGTCCAAAGTTAATGATCATGGCTAGCGCCTCTGCCCTCAACTAAGTGTAAATGTTTGAGATTGCTGCCTCTTCTGACATCAACGTCGCCTCCCTTCTGAATGACCTGCAGAATTCCTGGACCACAAAGGTCAGTTCCTCAGAGTCTCATATACTCCAAGCGTAACTTGCTTTATTTACACCAGGCCTGGAACAGAGGTGGTCACAAACAGCATGTAGGCAATCCTCTATACCCGAAATCCCAGCTCACAGTCATATACCTGGTTCCTGGGAAGATTCTCAGTCCTAAGAATTGGCTCTAAATATAGAACAAATAAAGCAGAAAGCAAACTCTGTGCTGTCTGCCAGAGCTTCTCATGAAGGGTCACTTCATTAAAAAAGTGACAATGTAACTGTAATTCTTCAAAGACTAAAAACTTGCTGACTCCCTAAGAAAAGAACAGAACATGCAAGTCTATGTGTAGTGGCCTTTTGAAACCGCCAGCCATATAAAGTGAGTCAGAGTCTTGAAAGGCAGCGTGGTCTAGAGGCAAGAACACAGAGCTCCTGAGTTCAAATTCGGCTCTTCCACTCACACTGTGTGGCCTTGGGTGAGTCACTTCTCCCTGTCTCAGTTTCCCCATTTGTGTAACAGGGACAACAACAGTAACCCATCTGTCTAAGATGGATGCTTTGAGTGTGTGTTAGCTAGTGCTTGGAACATAGAAAAATGCTAATCAATATTGTGTGTCATGGGCCAAATTCATCCCATGTATATGCTGGATTTACACCAGGTATAATTCAACCCATGCCCAAATCTAATACCGGGCAATATATTTTCTGATAGGTTGTCTGGTGGCAGATTAGAGTGAGGAAACTCAGAGAGAAAAGGAGTACTTGTGGCACCTTAGAGACTAACCAATTTATTAGAGCATAAGCTTTCGTGAGCTACAGCTCACTTCATCAGATGCATCTGATGAAGTGAGCTGTAGCTCACGAAAGCTTATGCTCTAATAAATTGGTTAGTCTCTAAGGTGCCACAAGTACTCCTTTTCTTTTTGCGAATACAGACTAACATGGCTGTTACTCTGAAACTCAGAGAGGCACTCGATAAAATTCACCTTCTGTGATCTCTGCAGTTGGGAATTGGAAAACACCAGCGGTTGGTGACCAGTTAGAAGAGGTGGCCTGGTACCAGCCAGCGGATTGATATCACAACGGGATATGTTCCCCTCTTTGTGCGATGTGTCAGAGATAACGCGCAATAGGGAACCTGCCATATTCCTGCAAGCAGGGTGGAGAGTGGATGTGTGTGTAGAACAGAACTTCACTTAATGAGGGGACCACCACACCCCAGCTCCCCCAGCTTCTTTTAGTGCTGTAGATTTTCACTGTCCATCCCACCCTCGTGATGTTAATTGAGCCCTGGGGTAAGCAGGTGTGTCTTCCGTGCTGCACTCACACCAGGAATCAGTTTGGCCCATAATGAGGATAAACCCTGCTAATTAAACAGGGGAAGTGTTAAGTGGTAGGACCAACCACTTAGGGTAACCCATTCTTACGATCACCTCATGTCACCTGTGGGATTCTGGTACAATCACAGACCCTGCAAGATTGCCTATTAACTCCCGCTGGATGCCTGCCATGGATCTGGCCAGAGGCAGGCTTACCCAGCTGTGCAAACTGCATTGTAATCACTCTACAGAGCAGCCAAAAAGCTTCAGGGGTAGGGAGTCCATCCAAACATGAAGAATGTTAATTCAAGATGCCAAACATTGAGCTAGGACTGGAAAGCTCGTGCTTATTCGCTGTTATTATTGTTTTTTCATGTTCTCAAACTTACTTACAGGAAAGTAAAAGTTTGAACACAGCAGCAGCACACAAGGGGAAGCTGCCTGAACTCTCCGTTATTAAGTAAGCCCTAGTTAGAGTGGGCAACCATTTTGGAGACCCTAATCATGACTGTCCACAAAAATCGTGGGCTCAACTGTGTTCCCTGCTTTACTTTAGTAACTGCACCCCTATGGGAAAGCCGTCCCATAATTTCTTCCTTCTGCTCTGACAAGCGTAGCATGCATAATGTTCATTTAAATTTGTTGCCACACTGAGATTCATTTTGGCTTTTAAAAATTGCACTAACAAGAGCCAAATACAGAATAATTATCAAATTCCAAAGTGCCCTAGAACAATGTTCTCTGCCTGGTGCAGCTGGATATTCCAGCCTGAAAGGTATGCTCGGGGCGGGGGGTGCAGTGATATTTCTGGGAATGGATCTCATTAGGAGACGTGTTAACGTCAGTGGTATGATAAAGCATACAGCATGTGAATTTAGGATCCCCATAAGTGCGCCTTGGCTGGCTGTCTATCTATCCAGAGGCATATAAAGGGTTAATCATATTTTCGGAGGAGTTGGTAAATGTACGAAGGTACAGTATGTTGGAAAAATCTGGCAGGTTTAAACAGCGTCTAGGACAAAATACCTCCAATCTGCTCACGTCTGGGATTGCTGGCTTTGCTTGACATATCAGGATTACGGCAGTCGCTGCCTGGATGCTTCCTAAGACTGCATGAAACGGCAATGTCTATACAAATCTTGGAGCAGATGGGATTTGCCATAAAACAAGCTGCCATTCGATGTGCTAAGTGTATGGGCAAAAAAAAGTCACCTTTGTTCTGAACTGTAACAGCGATGCCCGACCAGAAGGAATATCATCAGGAGAACCTAGGAGTGTTATGGACAAATATCCAAATAGTCAGAGGTCAGATTGCGTCCAGCTAAATGGCCCAAAGGTTTGGATGCTTGTCTGAATTAGGGGCTCAAACCCACCTTGAAAGTTACACTGAGAAGCTGCCAGCCCCGGGATGTGCTACCTGGCGTTTAACCAGGGCTGCCCCAAACCTCCCGCCCGCCCCCCAGGTGTGTATGTTCTGCTGCGAGGTGGGCAGGGACTGAGGCAAGTGTCTCTTTCCCCAGCTGCTGCACACAAACAAAGAGAGGAAGCAGCAGCACCGGGCAAACACAGTTTGGTGCTGGAAAATACCCAGGGCAGTGAGAGTTCAGCCTGGAAAGCTGGGGGTGGTGGGGTGTGGAGAAGTCCAGGGCCTCCCCAGAGGATCCTTGGTATAGTCTCTGCACTCATCAGAGGCATTTTTATAAGCCCCAGATGTGGTGTGACAGTGGAAAACGATCGCTGCCAGAGTCACTTTCTTCTAACACTGAGCAAGGCACTGTGAGTAAAGGGATTATCCTGACAGCCACTCGCTCCTTCTGCTTCCCTGGTGAGCTTCTGCCCAGAACCAGCCCTAGCCCCCTCCCGCCTGCCTTCCCACTACAGATTGAAAGGAACAGCTGCGCACACATCCCTACCTCCCTCCAGTTTGTTTACCTCTTTGTAGTAAAGAGGTTCCTAATTTTGCCCAAGGTACAGAGGCTGTCCGCTCCCTGTCCCTGGCCTAATGAGTTGCATATACAACCCAAAGCTGCACCGACCCCTTCTTGCAGCTGCAAATGGGTGCTGTCCCAGAGCAGCCCCTCATGGCATGGGACAGCCCTGCAGGTACCGTCAGTTCCAAAAATAATCCACTTACACCCAGAGTCTTTAAGAACAATAGTTCCCCTCTTTTGGGAGCTAGCTTATTCTGATTAACCAGCTCCCCCGCCCACAAGAACTCCCCTGTTCGATTCAGGGTTTCACAGCCCTCCTTCTTGGGCTATGCCCCAGCTGAGTTGTTCTTCCTGGGAAGGGAAGGGAAAGGAAGGGGGCTCAGCAGCTTCCTCCTTTAATAAGCTTAGACCCTCTTTCTGAGTCCCCCTCCCCCCAAGGTCAACTCCTCAGGTGCTGGATCCTGCCCAGCTGAGCGTAACAGCCCCATGCACCTGTCTGCACTGCCTGGGGGAGGGGAGCTTCGCCCTCTCTCCCTACAAGGCTTTTGGTCCCAGATCCTCAAAGGCATTAAGGCACCCAACTCCCACTGAAATTCCCAGGAGGATCTCACCCACAGGCAATTAATGCCCAGATTTAGGGCCCACCGTAGTCCACACACCCCCACTCAGCTGCCGCCTACTCTTCCAGTGCCTACACTCACTTGGCACCTCAATTTCCCTAGGCACCTACGTTTCCGCACCTGGGCACATCCCGCAGCCTCAGACGGGCGCCTGTCCCCCTATCTCATGCCCGAGCCAGGGGGAGGCCTGGCTGACTTGTGAGGCATGGCTCAGCATGCCTAACGCCACACAAACCTGTTGGGGCAAAGGGAACCTCCCTCGTAACCACTAGCCCAGGTGTGAGGGTACTCGCCGGGCACGTGGAAGAACCATGCTGAATTGCCCCACCTGCCAGATGAGTCGAGGGGCTTGAGCAGGGGGTTCCCACCTTTGAGACGAGGCCCTGAGCCTCTGGACTATGGGGTGAGGCGGTCTCAGTCTCTCCTTTTAAAGTTGCTCCACTGTGTGCTAACTATGAATTGGGCCAGAGAGAGAGCCTGACGCTGCAGTTAGGAAATGCCCCTGAGACGTGGGGAGCCCTGGTGCAAATCCCTTTTGCCCATCAAGCAGTTGAGGGAATTGAGCCAGGGTCTCTCACAACCTTTAGTGGAATGACAAGACGCCCATGCTACAGAGGGGGAACCGAGCCAGAAAGCGACTGACCACAGGGAATATGTGGCAAAGGTGAGAATTATTAACACCTGCCCGGCCAGGTCCGAGGCTAGCTGTTCTCTCGGAGACACTGATGTAGGACTTAATCAACCGGTGCCACAGCCCTGGGTGTGGTTCCTGCTCTGCTTTTTTTATGTACTTGTCATTTTCTTCTCTGGAAAAGGAAATGTGATGCTGTAGTACAGGAATCTCCCATAAATTGGGCCCCTGGTGCACATTGCTAGTATTATAGATTCATAGATACTAAGGTCAGAAGGGACCATCCTGATCGTCCAGTCCGACCTCCTGCGCAACGCAGGCCACAGAATCTCACCCACCCACTCCTGCGAAAAACCTCTCACCTATGTCTGAGCTATTGAAATCCTCAAATCGTGGATTAAAGACTTCAAGGAGCAGAGAATCCTCCAGCAAGTGACCTGTGCCCCACGCGGCAGGAAAAAGTGAAAAACCCCCAGGGCCTCTGCCCATCTGCCCTGGAGGAAAATTCCTTCCCGACCCCAAATATGGCAATCAGCTGAACCCTGAGCATGTGGGCAAGATTCACCAGCCAGATACCCAGGAAAGAATTTTCTGTAGTAACTCAGTATTACACACTCTATCCTCAGGTTTCAGAGTAGCAACCGTGTCAGTCTGTAGCCGCAAAAAGAACAGGAGGACTTGTGGCACCTTAGAGATGAACAAATTTATTTTAGCATAAGCTTTCGTGAGCTACAGCTCACTACATGCGTCCGATGAACCGAGCTGCAGCTCACGAAAGCTCATGCTCAAATAAATTTGCTCGTCTCCAAGGTGCCACAAGTCCTCCTTTTCTATCCTCAGGCATTGTCTCACTTCAGCCCTTCTCTGTTTGTTACGGACAAAGGAAACAATCAACAAATTCTGCTGAGTTCACTTTATTGGGCAGGCCAAGTGGAGACACTGTCGTCACCAGCAGCTCCTGGGGAGGAGGCATGTGGAGACCGTAGCTGTGAGCAGGGATCTGCCATGGCTGGCGTGAAAGCAAAAGGGAAGCTTTCAGCACTCAGCAGTGAGGAGGATTCAGCACTTTCCAAGATGCTGCAGTCGAATACTTCCATGACTTCTCCTACAAAAGGAGCAAAACAGACTCAGGCACTGCTGGGGATAAGAGACATTCAGCTCAGTGCCGCAGACACAGGACAGGACCTGGTGCCTGGGAACAGCCCAGCTTGTCTGTCCAAGACACTGGCCAGTTCCTGATGTGTCAGAGGAAGGGTCAGGCCCCTTTTTTAACTTCTTGCCTGAGGCAGAGTGGTCTGGATGGGAAGGGCCTCTGGCTTTTCCTTTGGGGTTTTAGACCTTGTTCCACAAAGACAGTCAGTCTGAGCCCATTCAAACTTTGAGTTAACATGTTTGCCATGGGGCAGGTGGCTCCCACAGCCCTGGGAACCCTGTGGACACCTCTCCTGAAGTTTTCAGAGGTGCAGTTCACCCCTCGCGGAGGTGCAGCAGAATCACAGAATCATAGAATCATAGAATATCTGGGTTGGAAGGGACCTCAGGAGGTCATCTAGTCCAACCCCCTGCTCAAAGCAGGACTGATTCCTGACTAAATCATCCCAGCGAGGGCTTTGTCAAACCTGACCTTAAGAAGAGGCTGTGCACCAAGGCAGTTCACAAAAGAAGGCTCAGGAGGGACTGACCTGGGGGCACAGGCTGTGGGCCAACTCCCTGCATGGGTGGATTTAATTCAGGGAGCGGAAATGCCTTCCAGTGAATTTGGATTCATCCGGGTCTGTTCTGGGTGAGGCGCTTCACTCAGAAAACCTCTCACTGGGCCAGAATTATAGACTGGTCCATAGAAGCAGAAGCAAAATGGAGAGAGGGCCTCCCTGCCGGGAAGAAAATCGGGAAGCCAGAGCAGCTCTACTCGTTTTAGTGACTTGCTTCCACTTACTTGACAGCCTTGCAGAAGGCACATTTGTTGCCGTATGTCATGCCATTCGAGCCACAGTGCGGGTTGGACTCCCTTGTGCAGTACATGCCGTCGTCCATGAACTCCTTGCAGTCAAACTGCAAAAGTAATAATAAAACCCGTTAAAACTCCTTTCTCCACCCCCCCTTCTTTTTCTTCCATGGCACTGATAATCAATTGACTCACTTACTCTCATCTTTCTACTGAGAGGAGTTAAAACAGCAGCAAGGGTATTGTCTGCTCCCCGGAGAGAGAAATCCTTCCACGGCCAATGGATGTGGCATCAGAAGGAGCATCTCCGCAGGGTTGTAACCACCTACTTATCAAGAGGAAATTCTGGTTTCCCAAACAGGTTGGCCCAGTCATGTCAGAAGCGAATAGATATCAACACTCTTAAAACCAATCAGCCTCCAGTGCAGCTAGCTCCCTGCGGATCGGAGCCAGACTGTCCCAACTGAGTGCACCGACCTTTCCTAGGCACTCAGAAACTGGGTGAACAAGCTCCAGTCCTGCAGCTTCCATTTATTAGGAAAGGTTAAGACAGGCATCGGTCTAACATAACTCTCGGTCCCTTCCCACCGGATGGACAAGCGAATCAGAGTTTGTAAATGTCTCCAGCATGCTAGTGTGTCGATATGGATTCTAATCACATTGTACAGCTGGTTTGGCTTTGGTCACGTTCCAGTAATTGACTCTGCTATTGGGAAATAAATAGCCTGCGTAGTACCTATTTGCAGCGTCTCTCTCCTGTGAGAAGACTGGGCTGTGGAGCTAGAAGGAAAAGGAGCAGTGTGACTCTGCTCTGGAATACATTCTGCAGACACTGTGGTGTCTGAGCCCGCTCAGGTCTCATCCCATGGACAGTCCATCTTGTGGGTCTGCCTGTGTCCCACAGCCCAGCTATATAATTGTGTCACATATACAAGGCTACACTGCCACGAGCGCTGGGGGACCCTGGAAGCACCCATCGGTTCCTGTTGTTTTTTAGGGTTTTCCAAGGCCTGAGCTGTTCCTTACAAAGCCATTTCTCTGGGATCGGGGGGAAGTGCAAAGTAACAAGCAGAAACAGCTGCACTAACCTGGTCCCCGTCTTCACTGGCCACATCTGGAACAAAACCACAGATAGACAAGATTTTACAAAGCCACCAACTATCTGACGGAAGCTGAGTGAAAGTTGAGTTCATTTACAAAAACCTTGAAAATGACAGTATTTTCCTGAATATGATCTCCTGCAGTACAGGCTGCATGTAGGGGGAGGGGAGGGCTAGTAAATCAATGATCGGAATCGTTGTACAGGATTTTATTAATTGACCAAAAATACGAAGTGACTTATCACAGCCACTCAGCTGTTGCATTGCATCATGGGTACATTCAGCAGACTCCTTGGGGTGCTCGCTAACCCCCGTGGCAATACTGTGATTGCAGCAGCGCTCAGCAGGCAAAGGGTTCAAAGGGAAGTGAAAAAATATATTTTAAGCTGTGTGAGCATTTTAGGTTGCAGCAGGTCTGCATAACTGAAGGTGGCTGGTGTTGTCTGTGGCTTCAGAGCACATGGAGCAGAGACAAGGTCCCTGGAAGGAGGGGGGGAGGGGCATCAGCTTAGGAAAATTAGCCAGTCCTGGTGGTCAATGTTAGACTCCTGGTCAGCCCTGTGGCCAGTGGTTCATCCCATGACCGCTTCGTCGAGGTCAGGACACAGGGAGACCCCGTGCAGGGATACTGAGCAGGACGAGCTGTGCTTAGATTTTTCCTGAGCCAGCCAGGAAGAATCATGGCAGCTGTCTGTTTCTGTCAGCCTCAACAGACAATCAATCCCCTTTCTGTTTCCTCACCCCCAGACAGCCTGCAGGCAAGCTCTCGAGCTGAGTCCTTCTCTCCGGCTGGGGGACATTGCAATGGCTTTAAGGAGGAACCTCACAGCCGGGGTATAGGTGAATGTAGGATCCTGGGGGCCTAGATCATGCACTCCAACATGGTGCTTGAACCCATATTAAAGAAGGGTTCGGACTAAGGGAGGCTCCAGCTTCGCATCCCACGAGGCAGGGCCTCCATCGCGGCTCGCTGCTGCCTCCCCGCTGCTGCCAGGTTAGCGATTTTGTCGTTAGCGCTGGTGACTTTTTGGTCTGCTTGAGCTTTTTCCAGCTTTTCTGCGACACATCACAAAACTGCCACTTGCAATGAAATCGGGCGACTTTGGCTAGATCTTGTGACAGAATCACTACATTGGCAACACTGGGGAAGGCAGAGGTGAGAGCCGCAGGGGTGGGCGGGGTACCTGGGGGGGCAGGGAGGATGCCAAGCGGGGCTGGCGTTAGGCAGGGGGAGGGCACTGGAGAGAGCAAGGGGGTGTTGGGTAGGGAGAGGGAAGGGGGCATTTTGAGTGTCGGGTCTGTAATTGGTGGGGAGAGGGCTTAGGGAGTCGTGGTCAGCCAGAGGAGGGGGAAGGGAGGGTGCCTGGAGAGAGGGCAGGTGGGCTCTGTGAGGGGCATCTGGAGGGTCCCCATTCCCTCACAGGGAGCTGAGTGGCTCTGGTGGGGCGACAGCACTGGGCTGCTCCTGGCTGCTGGCCCCGGAGAACTTGGCTGTGGGGTGCTTCTCTGGGACGGGCTATGCGGTGTAGGCCTTACCCAGCCCCACTCAGGGGTTTTCTGTACCTGGAGGAGCAGGTCCCGGTGCAAGGGGCTCAGCCTGGCTGGAAGGTGCCCAGTGTGAGCAGGAGATACGGCGGCTCTCTGCTCCGGAAGGAGAGACGGCAGCTGAGCCGGGTCTGGACTCTGGGGGGGTCCTCCTGGCCCCAGGGAGACCCCGCCCCACCCCTAGACCCAGCTCTTCACTACAGAAGGAGAGATGGCGTCTTGGCAATCAGAAGTACTGGAACACCATTGTGCTGGCATGACATGGGCACTGCCCTAACACCCCTCCTCTCAGGGCTGCCAAGGACCCAGCATCTCATGACACCCATGCACGGCACAGGCATCTTGGCTGGAGCCTTCGACATCCAGCCAGTCACTCCTGGCTGCCAGGAGCCACTGATGCACCTGCTCTGCAGGCACCAGCCAGGCAGCCACTCTGCCTCCCCTCCCCACACAACTGCCCCCTAAACGTCCATCCCTCCTTCTCCCCCACCCACCCAGCACCCCCCAGACATCCTAGCCCGGTCCCCTCCAAAGCCCCAATTACCCATCCACCTCATCCAACCTGCGCTAGCAATTTCTATGCATCTCCATGTTTTATCACTGCTACTTCTTCAGGCAGGCTGTGTGGTACTGGGGCATGTGCTTTAAGGGCTGAGCTTCCCAGAGACTGGGCAGGGCATTGTGACAGCCTTGTTGTTATGCCTGGCCAGCTGGACACAGAATAAAGCAGAGCTCTGGAGAGCAGCTTAAGCCCCAATTGATCACTGAACATCACAGGCTGTGTTGACCATAAGCTGCAGTTTATGTGCAAATCTTTTGGAAATCAGCTCAACAAATACTTGGCATAAAATGTCACAGATGAAGCGTGACGAGACTTGTCAGCTGTGCTCTCAGGTGCCTGTTTGGCTTATATAAGACCACAGGGCCTTCTGGTGTCTTCCTCCTCTGGAGCAGGCAGCTCCAGAGATCTGGTGGATCTCTGCCCTAATTAAGTCTCACTTTGAGCTGGGTGAATAAGCCATAATCAATCAGTTATTCCGTGCCTTTCCCCGCTCTTCGTCCACACACAGCCTGTGATTTTTCTCAAGAGCGTTTGCTATTGTAACTAGCTCACTGAAAAACAACGGCAAACAGTTGTCGGCCTGTGGATTCTCTCTGGCAAGCGCGCAACACGCTGAACTGGAGCTGTTTGAACGGGACACACGAGTCCCTGGGTATCCGTGTGGAGACCAACTCCAGATGTTCAATAACAGTGAGCCAGGCTCAATAAATCATGGGATTAGCTTGAAAATCATGAGATTTTTTAAAAAAATGAATAAATACACGTAGGGGTTTTAATTTGCCTTCGGCTCTTTGCATCTCCGGGGGGGCCCTCGGCTCCTGTTTTCAAGCTTTTCTTCACACTCTCGAGGACGAGACATTTTTGAATGAACACGGAGATTCTGTCCTAATCACATGCTTCCAGGAACTGGGGCTTTAAGAAAAACAGCAGCTATTGCAAGACTCATGATAAACTCACAGGATTTGGCAACACTGGAGCACAGTTCTCAGATTGCTGGTGCCAAACGTCACACTTGCAAATGTGCTTTCTACAAACATCCTGTAACAATCACTTAAAATATCTGTCGTCACTGCCATTCCTGAGGGCAAACACCTGGGCTGCAGCAGTCACTGGCTGGGAACACTAGAAAGGCAGAGATGCAGTTCCAAGCACATTCATCTAAAAACTCAGCCCAATCTTAGCAGCAATCGGTGCTGCATTATTTGCTCCCTTTCAGTTTTATCTCACCCCCTGCTGCTGCTGCCCCTGACATCCAGTAATCAAGGCTCCCTAGGGCTAGAGATGTTAGACAGCACTATGTACAAGCTGCAGGAAGAGTTACTCACCAGAGAAGAAGAAGAAAAGAGACAGGCCGAGTAGCACAAAGTAACCTGTTGTTTTCATGGCTGTTCTGTGCAAGGCCAACAGCCTGCTCTGGAGATGCTCTCTCAGCAAGAAACCCACAGAGAGTGCTCATGTACATCTCTTTATATACGCACGGGCACGTTCACATTCCCCACTTGCATTATGAAAACTTTCTCCCTCTCCTTTCCCAAGTAATCATTGGCCCTAGGAACCAGCTGTTGTTTATGAGGCTCCGTCCCAGGCGTTAGGAATGCTGCCCTATCCACATCAAACCCAGAGAACTGGGTTAAGTATGCAAGTCACAAACTACGGCTTCTAAATGGCTCCGCCAATGGTAATCTCCCTTTCTCCAGTAATCACAGGAGTCTCACAAAGGGAGAACTTTCAAAGCAGTGACTCAGGAGGGAGGCTGGTAATTGTCCTGCTACGGGGCCCTTCCTGAGTCCCTGCAGTGGGGTT
The DNA here is from genome assembly GCF_965140285.1 of Lepidochelys kempii. NCBI lineage: Eukaryota > Metazoa > Chordata > Testudines > Cheloniidae > Lepidochelys > Lepidochelys kempii. Next base: position 2,107,509 of record NC_136387.1, on the reverse strand, counting down.
TTGCAGTGCAGCAGGCTGGCTCTTAAGGGACATGTAGGAAATGACTCACACCAGGAGAATGGAGTGGGTGTGAAACCAATTATTTGGGGCACCCTTTCTATTTTTGAAGTCAAGACTACATTTGTTCAGCTGGGGTGGAGAGAGGCAGCATAAAGTGATATGATTTCATGGCTGTTTGCGGAGTCCCAGATCAGACATGCTGATGCTCCTCCTTCAGCTGTTTAAACTGGGGCTATAAGCTGTTTTTCAGGTCTCCTAAAACCCGAGAATACATCCTGGCCCCAGTCCTACCTTTGGTGTCAGCAGGAAGGCACCTGCTGAAGAATCAGATGACCTGGGCTCTTTGCCCAGCTCTTTCCACTTACTTTCTGTGCAACCTGAGAGACAACACATACATGCAGTTTGCCCATCTGTAAAAAGGGGATAACAAGTCCTTTGAGACAAGAAATGTTACATATTGGTTTCATTTGCCCATCCCAGACAGACCGTTCCATTGAGAACAATGGGGCTTCCTGCATAAAGACAGAGCTGGGTGAGATCTAGCGTCTTGTGGTTCCTGGTACCTGTATTGTCACATGGTGCCTTTGGATGCAAGCGGCTAGAAGAATCACATCAGCAAAGAAGAGCTATCGTCTTCAGGTCAGTTCAACCAAGAATGGAGAGTGGCTCATACAGCACTGCCATTGCTAACGGCTCTGAAAGCCCCCCAAGAATTACAAGGACAGGAGAAAGGATTTCACAATGTATAAACCTGCCACTGAAACCAGAGGTGGGCTGGATCCAAACCTCAGATCCCAGTACTCCTGAAACAAGGGCAGAATATTTACCATAGGGTAAGTCACAATTAAATGTGTCACATGTGAACTGCTAAGCCACCTTTGAACTACCAGGCAATGGTGTGCACGTACAGATGATATCAGCTCTAACTCGTTAGTATGACTATCTGTGCGAGAACAGGAGGTTTTTTTGCTTCCTTAGCACCAGCCAGGTCCTCATACAATAAACCAAAGAGCTGCTCAAAGATAGGTCAGTCCATGGTGCCCCGCAATGGGACTTGGGGGCAGGGGCTGAAGTGAAGAGTGCCCCATCACACAAACATCCCTGAAAAAATCCAAGACAGGTTTGAAATGTGTCTGGTTTCGGTGCAGCTAAAAAAACCTGGGTTTGGTTAAGTCTTTTGAAACGTAATTATTACTCCTATGCCAGTGCAGATGCCTCTTAAACATTTGCAGAGATGCTGGACAGTGGCAGAGGAAACTTTGCCAAAGCCTATAAAAATGTCATCAAAGTGGAACGGGCTAGGACTGGTAAATTACCATGGTGTCAGTCACACGTGATGTTTGTTGAGTGTGTTGTGTGTTGTGATAATGCCTATGAAACAAGACATTAAATGAGGACAGGAGGAGGTAAACAAAGGGGATATTTGCATTAAGACACTCGTGTTCTTGAGGGAAACTATAGCATGTGTTCTGTCCTTCTAGGTCACCCAGCCCCATGGCGTATGGGCACCTCAGTTTTTTTTTAATCACAGTGAGCTGATGCAGCGCTGAATGTGGTTTGCTCTGCATGCTAAGTAGTGTTCAACCTCAGTTCAGCTAACATGACTGCTGACAAGATCACAGGGTGGTCATAGAATAGCAGGGTTGGAAGGGACCTCAGGAGATCATCTAGTCCAACCCCCTGCTCAAAGCAGGACCCCACAACCTCCCCGGATCAGAGTTTATCATGTGATGGAGCATGGCTGGATTGAGCAAAACATTAAGAAATGTGCCCTAGGAAACAATCCTGCATGGGATGAGTGGAGGACTAGACCAGAGGACCCACCAAGTCTTGGCAGCTGAATGATGGTTTTTTTCACCTTTCCCAGCGGCATCTGGAACTGGCCGCTGGCTGCTCTGAGCAGGTGTGGAAATTCCTAGCTGCCTAATTTGTCTAGGAGCATTTGACCTGCGAGGGATCTTCTCTGAGCCTCTCGCAGGCCAAATGGGGCCAGGGGCAAGTGCTGACCCGGATGGCCTGCCTCCCTCAGAACCCGTGGCACAGCAGAGGCCAGCGGGGCACCCTCGGAGGGGCAGATAGGGAGGGCAGCCCTGGCAACTCCTGTTTGTGATTCAGAGTCACAGATTCAAAATGATTCACAGTTGGAGAGAGTTCCCTGCCACGCTCATGTCTCTGCTCTTCCCCAAGGAAGCTACACCCTGGTTAGCCAACCAGGAGCCATGGCATAACCCACAGCCCACCTCTCCCTTGTAGACTTGGAGTGGTGCTGCCAAACAATGTGGCAGAGCAGGGTATAGGGCTTTACCGAGGAGCCTGCGGGACGCTGGCAGCAGAGTCATGAGCAGACACCGATTCCTCATTTCCCCCACTGGCATGGCTCCTTGTGTCTGTTCTGACATGACAGGACTACCTGTTCCCATAGCCTGGGGCGAAGGAAGGGTACAGATGCTCCAGAAACCACATTGTATATTGCACTGAATTACTGATAAACTGGAAATATGGAGAACGTCGAGTTAGTAAGTCTTCTACTGAAAATTGCTTCGTTTTAATGCTAGAAGGAGGGAGACAGCAGCCTAGCCCATGAAGGGAGGTGGCTGGACTGTTGCTATGCCAAGCAATGGAGTCAGAAAGGCCAGGAGGGGTGTTTGGAAGTCCCAGATTATAAACCAGACGAGATGGATTCTACATTGCATGCATCAGCTGCGCGGAAAGAGAGTGGAAAGCGGAGAAAGGACAGAGAGGTGAGCAGGTGTCAGGTCATGCAGGATGTTGTCACCCTCACGCGGAGGGTGGGGGGGTTCATTTGTCTGCATGCTCTTTAGCTGATTCGGGCGCATTGAGATGGCAGGTTGCTACGTGTCACTCACACTCATGCGGGTCAAAATTCACACCACCGCCTCTGTCACACACACTCACCGATGGATGTTTTCATTGGCTTCACGCTCCCAGGCGGGCAAAACGATGCGAGGCACACACAACTCACAGCCTCCCCCCCGAGTGCCATTGTAAGACACAGGCATTGGTTAAGCAAAGAGCCCGGCCCAAGGTCTATGGGCTACAGTTTCTATGGGCGCCTATGGTTTATATCAGTGGTTCTCAAACTTTTATACTGGTGACCACTTTCACACAACAAGCCTCTGAGCGTGACTCCCTCCCCCCGCCCCCATACAGTACAAACACTTTTAAAATATTTAACACTAGTATAAATGCTGGCGGCGAAGTGGGGTTTGGGGGTGGAGGCTGACAGCTCGAGACCCCCCCCCACCTAATAACCTCACGACCCCCTGTTTGAGAACCCCTGGTTTGTATCAAAGCAGAAAGCGAGTTGCTATAATGCTGCAAAGTTGCATAATAAACTCCAGTAAGAGGGCCACCCAGTGCATGTTACTGGCGTTACACTCTGTGGTCTCATAGACAGACTCCGATTCCGAGGCCCGAAGGGACCACCGCCATCGCACATTGCAGACCACAGGGCCTCACCCACCCACTGTCATAGTCCCTAACCTCTGGATGAGTGACTGACGTGCTCCCCTGCAACTCATTTCCCTTTCCCCCACGTGTTCGCATTACTAATCATGTTTATTACAGTCGGATGGTACCTAAGGGCCAGGACCCTGGAGGCCATAACGCCTTGCCCAAAGAACAAACTGAGGCAAAGCATGCTGCTGAGTTTACTTTATTGATCAAGCCAACAGAGGGACCGAGAAGCCCCGGTGAGCTGCCGGAATCTGGGGTGAAGGGAGAAGGTATTTCATTGCAGGGCTTTGCTGGCGGAAAGTGCAAGCAAAAGGGCCACTATCAGCTCGGCACCACTGGGGATTCAGCATTCCCCATACTGCCTGAGGTGAAGTTTTCTGTTACTTAGTCTGGAGAGAGAGAGAGAGAGAGAGATTGATTAGCAACGAGTAGCCCTGGAGGAATAGCCTCCCCCTTTACTCTGCTAACCGGCTAAAATACAGAGCACTTCTTTGGTGCTTGGTCCCTTTTCCTTGCTGCTTGTGACAGTCATTTTGTGCCAGCCAGTGAGAGGGGTTTGGAAAGGGACCAATAACTTTTGAATGCTTCTGCTAAAACCCAGTTTACACCTCTACCGGTGAGGGACCCAGGGGAACTGTGGGCCAGTAACTGGGGATCTGAACTGAATTCTAAGGGAAGCAGAAGAGAAATGAGACTCCTCTGGGCTAAGCAGCTGCAGTGTTTGTCTCGGCTAGGGGATTATGTAGAATGTAGGTGGTCCTAAAGAAAGAGAACCAGGTTTCAAGAGGGCGCTAGATTTGTGAGGGGTGATGGGGGTGCTCTGGGATGCCAGCAGAGTTGGGTGGCTGCAGGACAAACATCAGCATGCTGTCATGCCCAAACAAACAACAGGAAGTATTTTTTCACACAACGCACAATCAACCTGTGGAACTCCTCGCCAGAGGATGTTGTGAAGGCCAAGACTATAACATGGTATAAAAAGAATTAGATAAATTCATGGAGGATAGATCCATCAATGGCTGTTATCCAGGATGGGCAGGGATGGTGTCCCTATCCTCTGTTTGCCAGAAGCTGGGAACAGGTGACAGGGGATGGATCAGTTGATGATCACCTGTTCTGTTCATTCCCTTTGGGGCACCTGGCATTGGCCACTGTTGGAAGACAGGATACTGGGCTAAATGGACCTTTGGTCTGACCCATATGGCTGTTCCTATGTCATGTAACACTGACTGGCCTATCAGGGTGTTTATTAAAGTTCTCAGAGTGGTAGCTGTGTATCTGTATCAGCAAAAACAACGAGGAGTCCTTGTGGCCCCTTAGAGACTAACAAATGTATTTGGGCATAAGCTTCCGTGGGCTAAAACCCACTTCATCAGATGCATCGAGTGGAAAATACAGTAGGTAAATATATTTACACAGTACATGAAAAGATGGGAGTTGCCTAGAACTGACCCCCCACTTGGTAAGGCAACTCCCATCTTTTCATGTACTGGGTAAATATTTAATATTTATAGTATCCTAGTGCCCAAAGACCCGTCTCAGGATCAGGGCTCTGTTGTGCTAGGCACTATATAAACAGGCACTGGCTCTGCCTTGAAGAGCTTGAACTCTGATGTCATTCCGCAACATGCGGAAGGTGGAGAAGAGAAACAAAGGCATACATTACATAAATAGCTACTTTCCCCAGCTGCCCCTAAGCCTGGCCATTGTCCATGGGCCAGTTCCTGGTTGGGGTTGGTATGCAGCAGAAGAGGGTCTTGAGAAAGAAGGAAGAGGCCTTGCAAATCAGACTGGCGAAGACAGAGGAATTATTGCTCATTGCTAATCAACGCCTCTGATAATAATTGACTCGCCAGCTTTCTTTGTTCAGGAGTGGGGTGAGACAACAGCCATGGCAAAGCCCATTTTCCCAATTAGTGGAGCAGCCGATACCAGCAGATCTCAGAGTTTGAGGGTTTGGAGTTTTTCTGCACACCGAGGTGTGTGTTAGAAGGCTGTGTTAACGTTACCCCATCACATTTGACAGCTCTGGGCTACTCTTAACACGTGTCTCCTATCATATTCCCAGTCTTGTCGCCAAGTGCCTTGAAAACGGTATCAGCATAACACAGATACTTTCCCTCAGGTTGGCCATGCTGACGCACTGAATTGAAGGTATGCCATATATACGTATAAACAGTTAATAAGGCTGATGTCTGGGCTTTACCTGGGGACATTCTCCATCATTGTTCTGGTCAACGTCTGCTCCATTCCTTCGGGAAGAAAGCAAGGTTAGGGTGGATGAACACAGAGCAGCCTCTCAAGAATTAGATCACCGCATCGCACCCTGGGAACCAACACGACGAGCGAAATGTCCATACATCTCTGTAATGGCCCAGCAGCTCTTGTGGAACTTACGCGATAGTAGAGCAAAAAGCACATTTGTTGCCATAGGTAACGCCGTCAGTGCCACAGATTGGGCTGTACTCCAGCGTGCAGGCCGCTTCCTGACCTGTGGGTGTTTTCATGTAGCCAGTGCAGTCAACCTGCAACAGTCACAAGGCAACACAAGGTTCAATCTGTAACCCTCCCTCTCCTTCTTCTAGGGATCGGATTGTAACTGGCTTGCTGTCTCTCTCCCCTGTCTGCCGGGAGGAGGTAAAAGAAGAGGAGAACAAGGCCAATTGTAGGAAGCAGAAAAGGCTGCATGAAAGGCGAAGCTGAGGTCAGTGGTGTTTATATCACGTGCAAGATACAATCCCAAGTAATAAGGTGTACAGTTCTGGAGGAACATAATGTACCATTCAAGGCAAAAATTACTGAAATTCCACGTTGGGATTTTTTGTTCCGAATGACATTTTGTTTCAATGTTTATATTCTGTTATATGTTAGAATAAAATAGAAAATCAAACCTCAAAATTGAAACAAAATGTTTTAACTGAACTGAAACAGTGTTGTGGGTATTTTGGAAAATTTTATTTTATGGGAAATTTCTAAATTTGTTTTCATTCAAGTTTGGAACAAAAACAAATTTCAAAACTGCAGAATTTCCTGCAAAATGGAAATTTTTGTTGCTCCCAGCTCGGTTGCTAGTGCATTTGTAACACCGACAGACCCCAGTCATTGGTGGGCAGGATCGAACCGAACATAAAAACATAAGAATGGCCCTATGGGTCAGACCAAAGGTCCACCTAGCCCAGTATCCTGTCTATTGACCGTGGCCAGTGCCAGATGCCCCAGAGGGAATGAACAGAACAGGTGATCATCAACTGATCCATCCCCTGTCACCTGTTCCCAGCTTCTGGCAAACAGAGGCTAGGGACACCATCCCTGCCCATCCTGGCTAATAGCCATTAATGGACCTATCCTCCCTGAATTTATATAGTTCTTTTTTGAACCCTGTTATGGTCTTGGCCTTCACAACATCCTCTGGCAAGGAGTTCCACAGGTTGACTGTGCACTGTGTGAAGAAATACTTCCTTTTGTTTGTTTTAAACCTGCTGCCTATTAATTTAAACCTGCTGCCTATTAATTTAACTTGGGACCTTTGGAGCTAAATGCATGAGCCTCTACTGCATGAGCTAAAAGCCACGTGACCCTTAGCGAAGGCAGTAGCAGACTCATTAATCTCTAAGTGGTCTTGGTGGCACTAGAAGGGACAGAGCACCACACCCAGGAGTGTGTGGGTTACACATTCATACTGTCTCTATTGTGAGGACATGTCATTGCTAATGTATCAGGAAGTAGGTTATAACAATGAACAGAGCAGATATTTGGCTGTACCTGAACACATCTTCCATCATGCTTTTTGACAATCTTGTTGCCACGTCTTGAGAGAGAAAGAGAGAAGAGTATGTGAAGAGAGGTTAGTTTGTGAGCACTTTGCAGGAATCTCACTCATTACATCTCTTCAGTTCTATGATGCTGATACAATTAACTAAACTCCTTTAAATCAGATAGCTCCCAAGTGATCTCTGGTTGGACTGATCTCTGATCAGTGAATACCAGACTCACAACGATGAGTCGCAGAATCACATCAAGCCATCTCGTCCGTCCCCAGCCCAGTGGTGCTTATACTATGGGCTTTTCTGTGCTGCTTTGCTGCTTTGGTTAATCAGAAGAAGTTACTTAAGAACTTACAGGATTTCTCTGCAGAACAAACACTCATTGGGGTAGGTGACACCATCACTGCCACAGACTGGGTCAATCATCCTGGGACAAGGAACTTCTCTACTGGGAAGCACTGCATAGAGACTGCAAAGAGGCTGCAAAAGAGAGTGTCATTTGGGTGTGACCTTTACTACAACATTACACCTGATAGCTCTGTGCTTCTCTGTGTATCCACTTTGCCTTGTGGTCCTCCCCCACCTGTACCCCACTCTTTGCATGTGCCATCCCCTTGTAGTTCCTTTAACAGAGACTTTATAGGACATACTAGAACGTTTCCCCCCATCCTGAATGGGAGGCGAAGGGGTGGTAATCATCCTAGGTTCCTCTAGATCTCCTGCTCTGGAGGGGAAGGAGAGCTCACCAGAGCTGGGTGAATAATGATTTTTTTTTCTTGGTTTGTTGGTAATTTCAAAAAGTTATATATACGTGAAAAGGGGGGATGGGTTGCAGAGGAAGCTTCACAGAGCTCTTATACCTGGGTACAGTTTCCGTTTGGACCAAACTCCCAAATCTTCAAAATTTTTGGAAAATGGAAAAGGGAACTAAACCTTTTGTTTTGATTTTTAAGCATTTTAAAACATTTTTGATTTTTTCAAAATACAGTTAGAGGGAAATCTGAAGCGAAAAGCCATTTCAAGCTGAAAATATTTTGCTCAAAAAATGTGGAAATGAAATGTTCTGATTTTTTTCTGATTTTTTAAAATGAAAAATTCAACAAAAGGGACTCAAGGTCATTGGATGGTTGTGTCCTGAATCTGCATTTTTTTAGCAAAAAACGTTTCAGTTGAAAAATGTTGCCAAGCTCGAAGTTCAGCCTGGAGCATGTTCTCTGTGTTGTCTTTACGCTGACACTGGTCGCCTTCTGGGAGACAATAAAGATTGAGCCTCAAAAGATAAGCTAGGATTTCAAACCTCAATTTCCTGCCATATCCTTCAAAGACATTATTGTTTTGAGTTTCTGTATCGTTGTGGGCCAGGATTGTATGTAACGTCTCTCGGGGGGATGTGACAGATGTAAGGCCTGGGAGTTCAAAAGACTGCATGGAAAATGGGCCGGACAAGGATGGACTTTTGGGACAATAAGTGTGAAGTGGATTTCCTGGGGAATCCCCAGGGAGACATTAGTGCAAATTCCCCAGCTCTGGTTATGCAAAAATGCAGCCTTCTGAAATGATGCCCTGAGGAGAGGGTCATTGTCTGCTGATTACCTGTTACAGAAGGCCAGGATCAAAGACCCTAGCTGTATAAAGAAAGGGCTGATCTGCCCAGTCTGGGTAATGGTTCTGGATCTCAAATGGATGAACACATAACCATGGGGAAAACCCAGTCGTGGATTTTGAAGGACTAAAACCTACCAGAGCCCCAAATTAAAGCTGGGAGGTGACCAAGGAACTGCCTATGCCTCTGTGGGATTTGGGAGAAAACCTCCTTAGGCTCTTTTGAAAATTACCTATGTGACAGGGTCAGGCCACATGGCTATAGGAGATTGTTAGAAGGCCAATATATTAGTCCCAGATTAAGTAGACCCCTTTTCCCTGGGTAAGGTAACAGGGGCAGTTCCAGAACAAGCAGGAACTTGCTGGAACCAATTAAGGCAGGCAGGCTAATTAGGACACCTTGTGCCAAATAAGAAGAAACTGCTAGAATCAGTTAGGACAGGCTGGCTAATCAGGGCACCTGAATTTAAAAAGGAACTCACTTCAGTTTGTGGTGTGTGTGTAAGGAGCTGAGAGCCAGAGGCACTGGGAGCTGAGAGTGAGAACGCGGACTGTCGGAGGACTGAGGGGTACAAGCGTTATCAGACACCAGGAGGAAGGTCCTGTGGTGAGGATAAAGAAGGTGTTGGGAGGAGGCCACATGGGGAAGTAGCCCAGGGAGTTGTAGCTGTCGCCCAGCTGTTCCAGGAGGCACTCTAGACAGCTGCAGGCCACAGGGCCCTGTGCGTTCCACCAGAGGGGAAGGTTTCTGGGCTGTTCCCCGACCCACATGGTGGATCAGCAGAGACTATGGGTATTGTTTTCCTTCCTTTTCCCCATGCTGGCTGGTGATGAGGTTATCTGAGTAAAACAGCAGATTTGAGCCACGAAAGTGGCCAAACTGAGGGCTGCCGTGAATCTCTGAGGCGAGCAAATCTGCCAATAAGAGCAGGACCCACCAAGGTAAAGGAGGAACTTTGTCACACCACCCGTAGATCTGTGTAGGTTTTTATAATGGTGCCCACCATCCTCATGCAACAAATATTCTCACATAGCCAAAACATTCAGGTAAAATGTAGTCTGCTGGTGGAAAATGAGAGACTAGAAAATGAGGTGATTTTCTTGGAATCAGTCAATTTTATGAACTATTCACTGAAGTCCTTTAATTATATTCAGATGGCTGAAATTTTGTGTAGCTTTTAAAACAAAAGGCAAGGGATACTTGATCACATGTGACACTATGATGCAATTGTGTTTGAACTAAAAAGCACATGGAGTATATTAAATTAACAAGGGGCTTGACAAATGCATTATGGATTAAATTGACCCCTCTGCACTAGGGCTTAAGTGGGCTTTAAGCGGTACATTGGCCTTGCATTGGCCCTCTATGCTGGGGTAAATTTCACCCTATATTATTAGTAGTTATTGTTTGTTTTTATCAGTTGCACCGTGTGGAAACAATGGATCCAAATCCCAGGGATCCATTGTCTCAATTCTACAGCAAGGCAGTCATTTCACTTTTTGAGGCACCTCTATTCTTTCATTGGTGTTTAGTGGTTTTCCATATGTGCCTATCTGTGATGGACCTAGGGATCAGGGGAAAATGACAAAGAAGATCTGAAACTCACCTGACCTGCCCCATTGGCGACACCTGGAACAAAAAACAGAGACAAAAATGATAAAAACAAAGCAGCATCTTTGATAAACATCCATTAGGAAACATGTTTCAGAGTAACAGCCGTGTTAGTCTGTATTCGCAAAAAGAAAAGGAGGACTTGTGGCACCTTAGAGACTAACCAATTTATTTGAGCATGAAATAAAAAATAAAAAAGCACGAAAGCTCATGCTCAAATAAATTGGTTAGTCTCTAAGGTGCCACAAGTCCTCCTTTTCCATTAGGAAACATTAATCCTAAAGAATAACCAAATATACACTCTTAACTCAGGAAACCAACTGTTCCTTCTTGTATTGATGGCCACAGCTAATATTATATCTCCTCTGAGTAAATATCAGATAACGTTCTACAGCTGGAATTTTTTGATTGTTTAATAAAAACAGAGTTTTTGGTTGCTCCTTAATGATGAAATGCAATGTGAACTTTGCCTCTGCGACCCACAAGTCCTGGTAACGTCCTAGAGGTTCAAGTAGGACTTAAGTGGTACAGAGGCCTTGCAGGAGCTCTCTGCACAGGAATGAATTTCATCCAAAGAGAAATCCCATACCAACCCGCTGGCTTGGAACTGTTCTTGGCACAAACCCTAGCTCAGTGTCACCTCTTTAAGGTTGTGCATACATCACTGACTTCTTGGCTTCAAGAGGGCTAGAGATATCTGCCAAGAGGCATTACACAGCCTACAACAAAATCAACTCACCGGAAAAAGAGCTGAAAAGCGCCAGACCGAGCAGCCCAAAGACACCTCTTATCTTCATGGTGGAGGTGATGGGTCAGGGGAGTCAAGTCTGTAGCTGCTCTGCTGAGTAGATGATGTTTCTCAGATTCCACTGCCCGAGCTCACAGAGATATAATGTGTGTATCTCCCCAACCTTGACTGTGAAATCACCACCCTAACAGCACTGTTGGCTCTGGAAGCTAGCTGGTTTTTATTGAGGCTTGTACGGAGCTGTAAAGAACATTTTCTTATCAGCGAGATGCCCAGGAGAATGCAATAAACACACAGGCTGCACCCAGCTTGTTAACAAAGCTTGCTGTACAGTGGGTCCTTTGTTTTTCCTGGACAATGAGCACATTGTCTATGCGGTGGAAGCTATGAAATTGGAGGGAGGAATCTGGTAATGTGGATGGACCATGCCATTAAGTTGTTACATTGAATGCTATTCAGATTGCGTACTGCATTACATATGTTGTAAGATATTCTAGAGTGCAACAGCTTTTGAAACAGTTATTTGGGGTGACGAATATAGGGTTTACATGAGACTTTAAAGGGGCCTGAAGCTGGGCCTCTACAGATTCCACGCATTCTACGGACACTTAGGGAGGTGTGAGGACTTGCCATACTGTCCTTCCCCATCCTCTCCAGGGTTTTCTTGCTGTGCTAGGTTTCTCACTGACAGATGGTCAGCTAGGACTTCAGCTGAAAGTCTGGGTTTGGAAACAATGGATAAAGGTTAACATATGTTTGGTGGGGTGAATTCTGTGCCAAAGAATATGCAAGTTTCTAATCATCAGAGGAGTGAAGTTCTGGAACAGCCTCCCAAGGAGAGCAGTGGGGGGAAAACTCTCAAACTTGTTTCAAGACTGAATTTGAGAAGTTTATGGAGGGGATGGTATACTGAGGTTGCCTACAATGGCATATGACCCGTCCACAACTGCTATTAGCAAATACAGTAGAACCCCAATTATCCAACCCTCCATTATCCATCTCTCTGTATTAACCAAACAACCAGGACTCTGGGTCCAGAAGCTGCCAAACTCTCCTGTGGCCACTAGATGGCGCTTCAGCCTTGCACTTTCCCATTCTCTGGATTATTTGAATTTTTGATTATCCTATCTAGCCCCGGTCCAAATAGATAGGATAATTGGGGTTCTGCTGCATCTCCAACAGCTGGAGATGGGACAATAGATGGGGAGGGCTCTGAGCTACTACAGAGAATTCTTTCCCAGGGGTCTGGCTAATGGGTCTCCCCCACATGCTCAGGGTTTAACTGATCGCCATATTTGGGGTTGGGAAGGCATTCTTCCCCACGTCAGATTGGCAGAGACCCTGGGAGATTTTGCCTTCCTCTGCACTGTGGGGTACAAATCACTTGCTGGTTTGAGCTAGATTTTCTGTAACATCAGGTCCTTAAATTATGATTTGAGGATGTTAGTAAGTCAGCCAGAGGTTGTGGACCCATTGCAGAACTGGGTGAGTAAGGTTCTGTGGCCTGCGATGTGTGGCCTTAAAGTCTCTGAGACAAGTATAGGCTTCATTAAAGCATTATAGATGAGGGTAGGGCCCTTGCAATAGAATGAGCCATAATTAAACGCCACATGTACTGCCATGAAGACTGAAAAGCAAATATAGACACTGCATAAAAGAGATCCTTTGTGCTAAGGAAGTAATGTAAACAAAGGAGGAACAAAGGGTTTCGTCTTTAGAGACCACATCCCACCTGCATATGGGCAGGGAGTGAATTAAAGGGAACCTGAGTTTTTAAATAGAAAATCAGAAACATTTTTCTTCTTATCCTGGGAGATGCTGCTGACTCTAGGCCTAGGTGGGCAGGCTGTCGTTGCTGGTTGCTGAGGGTGTGTCCCACGGCAATCCGAGGGGTGACTGCAGCGTGGGTAGGCGTACGCACATAAGTTTGACCCATTGCTAATAATGACGGTTTAGATGTGGCAGGACAAGCTTCAGCACGGACTAGCAATGTGGGTATGTGCCTAGGGTCCCGGGTGGGCTTGTGCAGCCCATGCTAAAGACCGTGGCGCATTCTATCCTGCTACTTTTAGCCGTGCTAGCGGGGTTATGTCGACACCTCAGTCTGCAGTGCAGACATACCCTGAAAGGGCAGGATGATTTTAGCTACCGGGTAAAGACTGCAGGCTTTGACTCCCTGGCTCCAACGAGAGTTTTGCCTGAGTCAGAAACAAGGAACCTCTTCTGGGTTTGGTCCTTTTATCTGTAGTTTTGTTGGAAATATCACTCTCTGGCATAATCCCTCCCTGAGCTCGCTGGAAAGGACGCACATTCATGAAACAAGAAGGCAAAAAATAATCATAAAGGAAGTTTTATGATGTTTATTTTTGAGGCTTAGACACTTCATGCGAGGCTGACCCCGGCCCAATAAGACCCCTGTGTTTCAGGGTGGGAAGTATATTGTATTGCGATTGCATCTGCACAGACAGTCAAGCCAAGCGCGCTAGTCTGAGTGCCTAAACCACTCAGCAGTTGAGGGACGGGCATTGTGCAAGTCTATGAGAGAGCCAGGCAGCCCATGCCAGTGGGTGGAGCCTGCAGGGTGTTGGGTAGCAAAGGGTCCTGCTACAACATCCCAACAGGGTGAGCCAACTCCTGTTTGGGGAATAAATCCAGGCAGGAGAAATTCCCTCTACTACAGGATTTCCTGGGTGACTTCTTATGGCCTGTGCTATGTAGAAGGTCAGAGCAGACATGGACAGTGCCCCCTTCTGCCTTAAAATCAATGTGTAATGATCATAATACCTAATTCTCCTATAGGACTATTCATCAGCGGATCCCAAACCTTTCAATCACACACCAGAGAAAAAATGGTTCCCAGATAATTAGAGGAGGTAAAAATGAAAATATTTGCAATGACTATTGTTCCAATGGTCTCCAGCCCTCACTCTTTGGGATCATGAGTAAGTAGTTTTACAGTGACAGAGGTTCACTTCGGGATGCAGTTTGGATGAGGGTGAGGAGATGACCCTGGGATTTCTTGGGAAGGATTTTCTCTAATTTTAGAATCAGCTGGAAAGATCCCAGAACTGAAGAAACGTGCAGGGAGGCGGATACGCTGTGTATGTCAGCAGGTCAGTCAGGTATCATCTCTCTCACATCTTGAGGCAATTGAGGTACAGATTTCCTGGTCTCCTCTTCCAGAATGAGTGATATCAATGTTTCCATGGACACAGAGCTGAAAGAACAGTTCCAGTCTATGTTTCTGGGTCTACAACCTCAGTAGGAGAGAAAGGCACCAACGTGGACATCTGAGAGAAAAAATCGTTAGATAGCCGTTAGATAACCCGTACTCACCCCTGAGCACTGAGTGTAAGATATGGCCATCATCAGAACACTTTTGATTTTTATTTAGGGGATTAGGATTTTGTAGGGACTGAAATGGGGATATTGTTGGTTTGAAGATTGGCTTCTTTTACGGGGAGAATGGTTGCCAATTTCCTGTTAGTATCTGAGTTCATGTTGGACTGTGCATGATGAATTATTATGGGAAGGGAACCTAGGATTGGAACATCCTTCTGTCTTTTCTATGCCAAATGGAAATAAATAAAGAGGTCTGGCTGGTAGGTCTTGCCCACGTGCTTAGGGTCTAACTGATCGCCATATTGGGGGTCGGGAAGGAATTTTCCCTGAGGTCAGATTGGCAGAGACCCGCGGGGTGGGGAGGGTAGGGATTCACCTTCCTCTGCAGCATGGGTCATGGGTCACTTGCAGGTTTAAACTGGTGTAAATGGCAGATTATCAGTAACTTGAAGTCTTTAAATCATGATTTGAGGACGTCAGTCACTCAGACAGAGGTTAGGGGTCTACTGCAGGAGTGGGTGGGCCAGGTTTGGTGGCCTGCGATGTGCAGGAGGTCAGACTAGTTGATCATGATGGTCCCTTCTGGCCTTAAGATCTATGAGTCTAATTAATAAAAACTGGGTTTACCCCACACTTTCCCTCATGTTCTTTGTTAACATCAACTCCTTTTCGAGAGAGAGAGAGAAATTAGTGAAAATCACTGATTACTATAGGAGATCAGTTCACTTCAATATATTGTACAGAAACTACCAACACATTTAATCAAAAATCCCTGTAGATTTCATAGGGAAGGTATTTATCTGGTAGGGAAAATTTGCCGCCAGCTACCCACTGGTACCAGCATCAC
Organism: Lepidochelys kempii; assembly: GCF_965140285.1. Taxonomy (NCBI): domain Eukaryota; kingdom Metazoa; phylum Chordata; order Testudines; family Cheloniidae; genus Lepidochelys; species Lepidochelys kempii. The sequence continues at coordinate 2,092,117 of NC_136387.1, read as the reverse complement.
TGAGCTATTAGAATTGGGCAAGTAGCGGTCACTCCCCCACATTAAAGCTGCCTCGTCTGTCTGAACTGGACCCGCTGGGGTTTGCAGTCTGGCTCTTTTTGGAGAGTGCTCCCCTGTGCATTGAAGTGTTGTGAGGGGCCCTGGAAGGGTGTTGAGGGATGTGGGAGGAGCGCACAGGACAGTGAGAGGCTGGGATTCTAAGCAAAACTAGCCCATTATTCTCCTTCTTTGAGGAAAATGCTTCCAGCAAAGGATATTCGCAGCTCAGCCGTGAGGAGGGAGGTGTAGGTACTTACGAGATTAGCCTACAGGTCTTGCATTCATGCCAGTAGGTGACACCATCTGTGCCGCAGACAAAGCTAACCACTTCTGGGCATAGTAACTCGCCATCGTACACAAACGGTTCTTGGTCGTACTGGGTGCAATCAAGCTGCAGAAGCAATCAAATAAAATGAGTGTAGCCTTTATTGTATGGAGTAATTGTCCTGCCCCTACGTTTCTCATCTGGACTCTTCTCTCTGTGATCAAGGAGAAGTCACTTGGGGCCTCCATCTGCAATCCTTTGCTGCAGTCCGAATGGGGAGGTGGTCAGCAGGCGTCTTTTCCCGTTCTCTGGGGCTGATGGGAAAGGACATTGCAGCAATAGTCAGGCATGGGAGACTCCCTTACAACTATTCCTTGCTGTGGTCAGCCTCATGTCTTCAAGACGTCCCCTCCAGATTCCTGACCATCAATTCAGGTCGCCTGAAGGAGAGAGCCAGTGCTGAGAGAAGCCATCCCCGGTGTTACGCGGAGGCCAGTGTGTGCTGGGAGCTGTGTCTGTGCTGTGCGAATTCTCACGCAGCGAGAGGTGGCTGCTCCGCAGTTATGTGGCTCGCTGTTAGAGCTGGTGGAAAATGGGCAGCGCTTTTGAAAAATACGTCCTTTTTTAGCATTCCTCTTTTGTATGGCGAGAGTGGAACAGGGAAAGCAACGGTGTGGCTGCAGTTGCCTCTTAAGGTCTCTTGTCCAGTCCAGAGCATGTAAATGGCTGTTGGTCATCGTCCGTGATGTGTCCGGCAGTTAGCACTACGTCACGGGCGCAGTTCAGCGGTTCCCTCACTTTCCATCTGTGGAGTGAGTATGGACATCTTCCATGTCGGGTGTCAATGCAGTTTAGCGCTGCCCATATGCGCCATGGGGAGCAGAAGCCCAGGACTTGCACAGTTGGGTCATTGCATTTAGCCCAGGACTTGCACAGTTGGGTCATTGCATTGAAAAATGTCAACATTTTTCATCCTAGCTCTATTCCCTCCATGTGCCCTGCACTCCGCTCCCCAATCCCGCACCTGGGGCTCGGGTCTCAGCCTCCGGCCCCACGCCCCGGCCACAGGCCCTGTGCCCGAGGGCCACGCCTAGGGCCTCACTCCCGGCCCCATGCCTGGGGCTCTGCTCCTGGGGCCATGGCCGCTGGCCCTGTGCCCGGGGCCCTGAGCCTGGCCCCACCCCCCGCTCCCAGGCCTCTGCTCCCACGGCACATGGGGTCCCGGCTGATGGTCCCTGGCCCAGGGCTCCACTCCTGGCCCCACGCCCACCCCCAGCTGTGGCCACAGCCTCTGCGGGGGGTGGACATGGGAAAGGGGGCTGGCTTTCAAGCCCCCCACTACTAATGTTCCAGCCCATTGCAAGTAGCACCAAGTAATCTGGGACACAGCAGTCATCAGGACAGAGATCTCCCATACTGAGAGCTACTGAGTATTAGAACTGCATCCTGAAGCGCTCAGAGCTCAACATCATGACGTGGCCATTTCCATCGGGTTAAGTAGAGATGTGAGGTAGATACAGGGAGAGCCATCCCAGCCACTTCTGAATACTAGGGTGTCTGCATTTTTGGTACCATTTTCATTCCAACCCCCCATTTTCAGAGGTGTATACATTTCTAAATAAAATACCTTTGGCAACAGACATGTTCATGGCCAGTCTCACAGCAGAAAGGAATTGTTTAATTTTGGAACGTTTCATAGAAACCTGTACTGCTAATCTGAGTTCTCAGAAGGTTAAAATAAGCATTTTTCAGACACTTTATTTGCTCTTGGAAAATTCAACCCTCCTCATTTTAAAATTTCACAGTTGCAAGAGACTCGCCCCCCTCAGAGAGGACATATACTTTTGGGATGTCTGGAAATAAAGGCAGGTTTGAAATAATGGCGATGATTGTATGGCAGTACGTCGCGAGCCTGCAATATTCCAATGCCAATATTCCCAATGGTGCATCTAGACAATATGATCCCAATGCACAGTCAGCAAGTGATTTAAAAAGTGCTCCACGCCAGTCTACAAAATCATCGAATGAAATGTGCCCTGGACACACGCACTAGGTGGCAGGGCTACACTTGTCTTGGGAAACTTGACTAAGAACCTGTTAGTCTCTAAGCTGCCCCAAGTGCTCCTGTTCTTTTTAAGAACACAGAGCAGGTCAAAGCCCTGGCTGGGATGATTTAGTTGGGGATTGGTCCTGCTTTGAGCAGGGGGTTGGACTAGATGACCTCCTGAGTTCCCTTCCAACCCTGATATTCTACGATTCTATGATTCAAAGCTCTTTTAATGCTGCCCAAGCACACGGTTGCACAATGTTTGTTCAGTGCACTTTAGTTGCCCCGCTGCTCTCTATATCTTTCACAATCTAACCACACATTATGCCACATCATGCAGCGATGTCTGGCGTTCACTAATCTGACTGTCTGGAAACCATGGGCCAGAACCTCAGCCAGTATAATTAGCATGACTCAGTCTGAATCGCTGGGGTTTACTCTCTCTGTGCTGTATTACTGAGGTGGCTCTGTTTTTTGATATGCCTAACTCTTAACCATAAGGACTTTGGGCAATTTTCCTTTTGCTATTGATTTCACTGATTTTTCCAACACCTAGATCTTGGGAACAGTGTGGTTAGGAACCATTTATCCATAATAAAGCATCAGAATAAAGTGATAAGAAATGAACAGAAAGAACTGGACTAACCTGATTCCTGTTTTGGCTAGCAATACCTGGAACCAAAACAGAAGCAGAAATATAAAAGGATGCAGAAGGACTGAGATAATTACATATCATGTGCTAACTGGTTTGCAGAATAACTGAATGGAGTTTTCTAACCTGGGAAATATTAGGGAATGACAGACAAGCTACTGTTGTGATGAGTGTGGCATAAAACACCCAGACAGACCGAATGTTTCCTGTACTAGTGGCCCTGGAGGGAGCTAGATTAGTGAATAGCAAGAGAACTTTTGATGATTTAGCATAGCAGATTTTTCTGGGTCCTACTGATCAGCAAACAAAATGCATTTCAAACAAGACGTTTCAAAATAGTGTTGGCACGTCTGAAATCTGAGGAGCCGCTCACCCTTCCCATGGGAGAAACCTCCAGAGAGCCAGACTCTGCTCTCATTGACAGCTGGGTAATGGCACAGACCACGGGACCGAAGAGCAGAATCCGGCCCCAGGAGTTTCCACTCACAGACTTTCATTGGAATTGCCCCATGCTTTGCCCTGCTCAGTGGAAATGACATGGGGCACCTGAGGTCTGTGCTGATCTTTGGAAACTTGCAGAGTCCCAGCACCTCTGTCCTGCTTCCCAGGCCCTTCAGCTCCCCTGCCAGCATGGCTTCTTCAAGTGTCCTCCTCCCAGGCTTGCTCATCTTCCTCGCCCTGAAACACACACACCCCCTCCCCCCAAGGGAGGTTTGGATCGTGGAGAGGACCCCTGAGCAGTGTAAGCTAACTGGGATGGCATTCCTTTACTCTGCTTACTCCTTGGGGGGGCGGGGATGGGGCAGGAGGAATTCTGTGCAGAGTGACTGTCGGAACAGCCAGACCCACCGCTGCTCCACAATGCACCTGGGAGGCTACAGAGCCAGCACCATCCCCACTTCCTCCCATCGGGGTAGCCCGCTGTCCCCTCCAATCATGGAAAACTGCTTATGCTGCTGGAATTTCCTTTCAAACTACAAGTACCAGAGTCCCCCCTCCACTAGGTCAATTGGGACAACTCAGGGACGTTACAGTGCAGGGAGTCCACTGTCCAGGGTCAGCAGTAATATCTCTTAGGAAGAAATCAGCTCCCATTAGACTGAGCCACTTCTCCAATTCTACTAACTTCCCAATCCTTATAAAGGGAGCAGGGCCCATTAAGATTGGTACGTACTCGGTTCCGGGACTGTGCCTTGCACACTGCTGCCAGGATGTCAGTGATTGCTAATGAACAATATAATTGAATACCGTGGTGACACTGAGCCTTTCCTGTTATCAGTCGTGATTTCCAGTGTTCAGAGCGTCACACGGGACTTTCTACCAGCTACAGTGAAAGCGACTCGCCTGAGAAGCAGCAGAGAAGGGCCAGAGTGAGGAGGACAAAGACACCCGCGATTTTCATGGTGGAGGTGGCTGGTTAGCCCGGCGTTCAGTCTGTTAGACCTGCGTGTGCCGTAACAATGCACGCCAACGGAGCTCACGCCCACACATAGACACTGGCCACTGTGATTGTGAAAACACCCTCTGATGTTGTTTTTGGAGCCGGGGAGCAGCGGTGGCTGGGGGTGGGGCTGCCCCAAGCACTAAGGAATGCATCCTGCTCAGTGACGGACAAGGAAATGTTTATCTGAAAACTACTCCAGGCTCTAACTTCTATCTGCTAAGGACAGTGGGCTAGGTGTGCAAATTGTTCCCTGGGGCTCGTGAGGAAAGGGGGTGCAGGGCTTCATGGCCTGGCAGAGAGGAGGGATAGAATGAATATTTCTCTGGGCCCTGGTTTGAAAAGTTGACGAATGAGGAAGGAGGGTCTTGCAGTGAAAGCGCAGGACTGGGCCTCAGGAGATTTAGGATGTTCTATAAACAGAACTGACCAAGTTATGGGCACACAGCATACGCCCTACTTTTTTCCCGCGGGAGAGCAAGGGATGCTGCGCAGGGAGGAAGGACCATTCCCTCAGACTGGTATTCTGTCTGAGACACCCAGACACTGTTGAAAGTTACTAGATTGAAACCACAACTCAAAATCTGATGAGTTTTCCATTATTCTTCACTCTCCAGAGGGTTAAATGAGGCTGTGACAGGTTGGGTCACAGAGACCCCCTTGGGATTGCCACCTGATATGCTGAGACTACTACCTCTGAGCTTATTTTCCCTGCCAGCTTGGGACTCCAGAACCCTGCCTTGTTAAACCAGATACACTAGCCTGCTGTAGACACAGACCCGGGTTCGAACCCTGTCCCCCAAAGCTGCAGACTAAAGTGAAAACAGCTTAAGAAGTGCTCCTGTCTCCAGCACCCAGATACCCAGTTCCTGTCAGGGTGGTTAAGCACTGGAATAAATTGCCTAGACAGGTTGTGGAATCTCCATCATTGTTTAACTTTCTCTTTAAAATTTCCAATCACCTGTCAGGGATGGTCTAGATAATACTTAGTCCTGCCAGGAGTGCACGGGACTGGACTAGATGACCTTTCAAGGTCCCTTCCACTCCTATGACTCTATGATTGTGCCCACAACTAATTATGGGTGTGGAACTGCACCTGCAGTTATTTGAACCCACAAAACTGTGGGTGCAAAAATAATAGCCCATTTAAGTCTGTGCTGAAATTAAGAACATAAGAATGGCCCTACTGAGTCAGACCAAGGGTCCATCTAGCACAGTATCCTGTCTTCCACCTTGATTATCATACACATTGTGAAGAGAGTGGTCACTTTGGATGGGCTATTACCAGCAGGAGAGTGAGTTTGTGTGTGTGGTTTTTGGAGGGGGGTGAGGAAGTGAGAGAACCTGGATTTGTGCAGGAAATGGCCCACCTTGATTATCATACACATTGTGAAGAGAGTGGTCACTTTGGATGGGCTATTACCAGCAGGAGAGTGAGTTTGTGGGGGGGGGCGGAGGGTGAGAAAACCTGGATTTGTGCTGGAAATGGCCCAACTTGATGATCACTTTAGATAAGCTATTACCAGCAGGACAGTGGGGTGGGAGGAGGTATTGTTTCATGGTCTCTGTGTGTATATAATGTCTTCTGCAGTTTCCACGGTATGCATCCGATCAAGTGAGCTGTAGCTCACGAAAGCTCATGCTCAAATTAATTGGTTAGTCTCTAAGGTGCCACAAGTACTCCTTTTCTTTTTGTCTTCCAACAGTGACCTGTGCCAGGTGCCCCAGAGGGAATGAACAAAACAGGGAATAATCAAGTGATCCAGCCCCTGTCACTCATTCCCAGCTTCTGGCAAACAGAGACTAGGGACACCATCCCTGCCCATCCTGGCTAATAGCCATTGATGTACCTATCCTCCCTGAATTTATCTAGTTCTTTTTTGCATCCTTCTTATGGTCTTGGCCTTCACAACATCCTCTGGCAAGGAGTTCCACAGGTTAACTGTGCGTTGTGTGAAAAAATACTTCCTTTTATTTGTTTTAAACCTGCTGCCTATTAATTTCATTTGGTGACCCCTAGTTCCTGTGTTATGAGAAATAGTAAACGACACTTCCTTATCTACTTTCTCTACACCAGTCATGATTTTATAGACCTCAAACATATCTCCCCTTAACCGTCTCTTTTCCAAGCTGAAAAGTCTCCGTCTTATTATTCTCTCCTCATATGGAAGCCGTTCCATATGCGGAATAATATTTGTTGCCCTTTTCTGAACCTTTTCCAATTTCAGTATATCTTTTTTGGGATGGGGCAACCACATCTGCACGCAGTATTCAAGATGTGGGCATACCATGGATTTATATAGAGGCAATATGATATTTTCTGACCTATTATTTATCCCTTTCTTAATTATCCCCAGCATTCTGTTCACTTTTTTGACTGCCGCTGCATCTGATGAAGTGAGCTGTAGCTCACGAAAGCTTATGCTCAAATAAATTGGTTAGTCTCTAAGGTGCCACAAGTACTCCTTTTCTTTTTGGTTTCAGAGTAACAGCCGTGTTAGTCTGTCTTCGCAAAAAGAACAGGAGGACTTGTGGCACCTTAGAGACTAACAAATTTATTTCAGCATAAGCTTTCATGAGCTACAGCTCACTTCATTGGATGCATTCAGTGGAAAATACAGTGGGGAGATTTATATACATAGAGAGCATGAAACAATGGGTGTTACCATACACACTGTAACCAGAGTGATCACTTAAGGTGAGCTATTACCAGCAGGAGAGCAGGGGGGACCTTTTGTAGTGATAATCAAGGTGGGCCATTTCCAGCAGTTGACAAGAACGTCTGAGGAACATTGGGGGGTGGGAGGGGGCTCTGAGAGGACCTTCCTTCTTATCCCATGGCAGCTTACTTTGCATAAGAGCCTTTGCTGAGGGACCTTGTCAAAGGCTTTCTGGATGTCAAGTCTTGTCAGTGCCATCTTTCTGAGACAAAATAGCTCTTCACAGGGAGAGATGTTCCTCCGCTTCGAGAACACTGTAATGTTTCTGAAGAGACCCAGGGCCCAGCCCAAATCATCCAGAGGCAGAGAATGTCAGACCCAGGGCTGTGCAATACTGCAGGACTTATTCACCTGAGAAGCAGGAAAGTGCCAGAGTGAAAAGCACAAAGACACCTTGTTGCGTTCACAGTGGAGGTGGTGGTTTGGTCTGTGGTGAGTCTGGTAGTGCTCAGCTCGGGAGTTAATCTTTTTGTGTTTCTCCACAGGTGCAACTCACACACACACATACACACACATATATATACACACACACATGCAGGTGTGCAGATCATCCAACCATATTATTGTATTGCTCTGTACCTTGGGTGAACACCCTACACCCCCACCTTCATCTTTATAAAATGATTGTGTGGTATCCAATGCAAAGTTTGTCATGTTGGATGTCTTCGGAAGGCTCATAATGCACTGAGCATGGTTGTTATAGGGAGGTTATAGTAATTGTTACAGGAATGTTATAGTAAGGTTATAGGTTATAATTTCATGTATATAGCTATGAGGTTGAACACAGGGAAGATGTCAGATGTCTGCATGAGCTCACTACAGTATTGTGATCCTGTTATCTTTGTAGCTTGAGGTTAAATTCCATGTAAAATCATGAGACAATGTATTTGATGTGGCTACATTTTCCGGCTATCCCGTATGACACTGATGGAAGGAAGTGGCTGCCTCTCTGGAAGTTACATCCTAGAGGGAGTAGAACGTCAAACAAACAATCCGTTTCTAGCACAGATTCACACTTTCTGTTCTCTCTGGCATCGTCACTCAACAACCCGGAAAGAAACGTGGTATGTGACACGGTGATAAAACAGGACAAAGAAATGCTGGTGAGTTTTGTTTTATTGAACAAGAAACTCAGGAGAAATCAAGAGCCCCCAGGATGCCGGCTGTGCTGAGGATGGGTCTTTATGAAGGCTATGCCAATGGGAAGTGAAGCAAAGGAGGGCTCTCTCTCAGGGCTCAGCACCTCTGAGGATTCAACATTCTCCAAAATGGCTCAAGGTGAGAGTCCCATTGCTTTCCCTGGAGGGGAAGAGAGAGAGAACTGGATCAGAGATGGAGCACGCAGGATGCTAATATAGGTCTCTTCATTCGAGTAGCGCTGGAAGTCTCTGATAGGGTCTTAGCACAGCATGGCAGACCATTCAAAGTAATAGAATCTCAACAGCTATTTCCATCCATGCTTAGCATTCAAAGAAAAGTGAAAGATTTCGCTCCTTCATCAGGAACAAGAAGCGTTTGTGAAATATTTTTCATGACATACTGAAACTCTAGGCCAAACAGGTAAAACTCATTGCAGATCTGCAGTTCGTGACATCTGGAGATCCGCTTCTGTCAAAATCAACATGACCACATACATAAGGAAACAGGCAAATGTGAAGTATGGGAACTTTACTTATGCCTCTTACAGATAGATAGATTGATTAATCACTTTAATTATTTAGAAGAAGAGATTTAGTTCTGTACGTACGCAACTGCACTGCAGAATAGACATTTGTTGCCGTAGGTTTTGTCATCAGAGCCGCAATGGGGTATGTTCTCCTGCGTGCAGCTGGGGCTGGGTGTAACGTAATCACTGCAGTCAACCTGCACGCAGAAGAGGAACAGCATGTTTGTAAAGCACGTAGCAACAAATGGGGCTTTGGGTGCTACAGCAATAATAATCTATTCCTGCACTAAAAAAATTCACTTTGCCATCTAAGAATCTGATAATTGACTTATCCACTCGCCTCTCCCTGCTGGGAGGAGTTACTATAAAAATAAAGCTTGTTCTCCCACTTTGACCTAAGCAACATCTGCTGACCACATGTACGAGGGTAACAGCAGGCGTTTAGAATGCCCTCTACACAGGGTGCCCTGCTTGTGATCAGAACATATGGGACTTTCCAGTGTATTGTCTTGGAAAATCCCAGTATCCAAAGAGGTCACTGTGCTGATATATACAGGGGTCCTGTGTCTCCCCTTCCCATGGTCCTAAATCAGGCTGCTCGGAGCTTAGCCTGATACTGTGAGAAGAGATGAGAAGAGATGCTATGGGGAAGTTCACATTTCTGCAGCACTGGGGCATTGCTGCTGCTGAGCTCATATCCCATTCCTCTCCTCTCTCCCCTCCTTTCCCCTGATCTCAGTGCGGTTTATGGATAATAGCCATTTGGTGTAGCTAGCTGAAATTCATCCCTGGGAAGAAGACCCACACGAGGGCAATGTGGATAGTGCCTGAACCATCTCTCACTGAAGTCAAGGGGAGCCTTTCCAATGCCATCCACGGAAGTAGGATCTGGTCCTTCTTTTGCATCTGGTGTCACTTACCATTGCAGTTTCCTGTTTGCATTTCCCATGGTGTTTCTTGGTAACACTGGTTCCATGTTCCCTGGAAGAGGGAGAGACTGAAGTTAGGAGCTTAGGCTCATCCTGTTACACCATAGCTGCTGATTAAAAATGACACAAACTCACATATACTGTCTGGAATTCAGAAACTATCTCAGTCAGATGCCTTATCACCTGTGACAAGGCAGGATAAGCATCTCTTAACAGTATATTCTTATTTGTTACTAGACATGTGACGTCTCCTTACAGTGTATCCATTTGAATAACATGCCGGCCCATTCTTTCCTCTGCTCAATCACCACTCAGCCCCCCGTTGAACTCTGGGGGTGGTAGTCTGTCCCCTCCATGATAGCCCAACTGAGCACATGCAAGGGGCGGGGGAGGAAACTCAGAATAGACTGGAGAGGCAAAGAAGAGGACCAGGGGCTAAGAGATCGGCAGAAAGAGGTCTATGAAGAAATTCTGGTTTTTATTAAGGCTGGTATCTGGAGCTCCGCCCACTGTGAGTAACTCAGAAGGAATGGTCTCTGCACAGTACTTACGAGTTATGGGCACACAGCCTGCATTCGTTGGGGTAAGTGATGCCATCTGTGCCACAGACCTCAGCCAGGAGAAGTGGGCAGGCTGTCAGAACTTTGCCATCCTCAGTAGTTCCCCGGGGGTACTTACTACAATCCACCTGTAACAGCAACGTCAAGCAATCACCGTGGTGCCCACGAGTCACCTCCCCACTCTGAGCCTCCAGCTGTTGTAGCTTTTGCTGAACGACAGACTAGGGTTATACTTTAAACTTCTTCTTCCATTGAATGTGGTGTGAGTAGTTCTCTCCCCTTCTCTCATGCTGGAGAGTAAGGAATGCCCAGGTGGGAGAAAGGATCATTCACTCAGTCTAGGCCCTGTTGAACTTAAATAGGAATCAGAAGTGCAGCTTTAAACCAAAGCCTCAAAAATCTAATAAGTTTTCATTTATGATCCATTTTCCAGGGGGTTAAATGAGGCTAAGAAATTGGTTCAGCCCATTAAAACAGGGAGAGAGAAATATGCTACCCGATCTTGTTTCATTCTGTAAAATATGAAAAACCCTCAGGCGAGAGCCTCAGCTAGTGTAAATTGATGGAGCTCTGTGCACTTCAGTGGGAGTCCGTTTAGCCCTTTGTTGTAATATTTTCATAGTTTCTCCGACAAGGTGTCTGCCTGTTGCTCTGTGTATCTCATACCATCTAAGCACAGATTGTACCAGGAAAAAAAATGCCATCCATCTGACTGTATCGAAATGGCATATCTAAATCCCAGGGTTTTGCTCCTTCAAATATAAAGCACTGGGGATGTTTTGTTTCTTGATGGCCAAACTATTGCTGTGTTTAGAGCTGGTCAGCCTATACAAAATAAATCAATCCAATCTTTTTTTTATTATTAGTGGTCATGTTCATCCAATGATTTCTGTATTTGTTCATTCCCCCTGCATGTAGGATGCCCTGACAGTGATCAGAACACAGGGGCTTTTTCACCTGCCCAGTTTATTTTCTTGGAAATCCCAGTATCAAAGGAGAGGAATGCACTAATCTATACAGGGGACTTGTGTCTCCCCTTCCTCTAGTCCTAAAACTGGCTGCTCAGTGCTTCGCCTGGTACTGTGAGAAGACTGCTATGGGAATGGGATATCTGTTCATATTTCCAGAGCACAGGATCATCTCAAAGCCCATTCCTCTTGTATCCCTCTTTCTTTCTTCTGACAGTACGCTGATGTATATAGATAATGGCCATTTCATGTAGTTAGGGTGAATTCACCCCCTTGCAGAAGATCCCTACAAACTCTAGGCACCACTTGAATCCATGAGTATTGTGTCTGAGCCATCTCTCGCTGAGGTTAGGAGGTGTCTTTCCACTGACATTACTGGGAGTCGGGTTTGGCCCTTGTTTTGCATCAGGTTACACTTACCGGCACAACGTCCTGTTTGCATTTCCCATCGTGCTTTTTGCTAACATTGGTCCCATGTTCTCTGGAAGAGAAGAGACTGGAATTAGGGAGCTCAGTGGGTAACTCTCCCTGCTACACTCAGGGCAGTGGTAGAATGAACCAATCTCCCATATACTGTGGGGGGGCGGTACAGGTGGCATCTGATTGAATTAGTTTATCTCCTTCTACAAGGCAGTACCAGCAACACTGAGTCCAGTATAATCCTATTCTTTACCAGATATGTGACGTCTCTTTCTATTGTATCATTTGGAGTAACATTCTGGCCCTTTCTTTTCTTTGTTCAATCATCACTTAGCCCCCTGCTGCATTCGGGGGGTAAGGGGGGGCGTCATTTGGCCGTTCCATGTTTCCCCAGTGAGCCAATGCAGGGTCAGGAGAGAAAACTCAAGGCAGATTAAATGGATAAAGAAGTAGGGTCAAGGGCTAAGAGACCTCCAGAAACAGGCTATGAAAGATATTTATAAAGGCTGTTTTCAGGAGCTTGGCTCTTTGTTAATCACTCAGAAGAAATGCTCTCTGTACAGTACTTACAGGTTATGGGCACACATCTCGCATTCATTGGCATAAGTGACCCCATCTGTGGCACACACTGGTTCCAGGATCCTGGGACAGACGAGCAGTACTTTGCCATCGTCAGTAGTAGTCCTGCGGTGTGAAGTGCACTCAGGCTGGGAAAGTAACACAGCAATAGAATTGTTGCATCCTTCGATCTATGAAATGGTGCCCCATGAGTCACCCCCCGTGTCTCCAGCCTTTCTGGTGTTTATCACAGGAGAAATTAGGGTTATGTTTAAAACTTATTGTTCCACAGGAAAGAGGGCTACTCAGTGCTACTGTAGTTTTCTCTCCTGCTGGAGGGGAAGGAATGCACAATTGGGAGGAAGGCTTCTTCACTCAGACCTGTATTCTGTGGGACACACCCATAGGTATTCCAAGTGGTGCATTTACTCAAAGCCTCAGAACTCAAAATCTAGTGAGATTTCAGTTATGATCCAGTGTCCAGAGAGAGAAATGATAAGAATTTGTTTCAGTTCATGCAGAACATCCAGAAAGAAATATGCTGCCAGATTTGTTGTATTTGTATGATATAAGAAAACCTGGGGCAGATTCTCAGCTGCTGTAAATTGACCTAGCTCTGTTGATGGCAGTGATAGTTGATTTAGATAGTTGATTTACAACAGATGAGTATATGGCTCTTTGGTGGTAATTTTCATGCTTTCTCCGGTGTGGTGTCTGCACGTTACTCTATGTACCTCATATGGTCTAAGCACAGATAGTAACAAAAAAAGAGAAAAGACAGAAATTCCTTCATTCTGACTGTATGGAAATGGAGTGTCTGAATCCCAGGGTTTTACTCTTTCAATTATCTAGAACTGTGGTTGTTTTTGCTTCTTGATGGCCCAAACAATTCCCTCAGGTTTAGAGCTTGTCAAATAGGTAAAAAAATAATGATTTGTTCTGATTATTGCTCAAAAACAAGAGTGGATGTTTTGAATCCTCCTGCACTCAGACTGCCCTGCCTGGTGTCACAACACAGGGGTTTTTACTACCTGCCCAACTCATTAGCTCAGAAAATCCCAGTATCCACCAAGGTGAATATAAACCAGGGGTCTTGTGTGTCCTCTCCTCAGTCCCAAAGCCGGCTGTTAACGCGTCGCCTGACACTGGGAGAAGAGATTGTTGCGTGAATAGGGTTTGTTTCACAGTTCTGCAGCACTAGGGCCTTTATGCTCCTTATCTCAGATCCGGTTCACCTTCGGTCTCCCTTTTTATATTGCAGGATATGGATAATGGCCATTTGGCGTTGTTAGGGTGAAACTGATCCCTAGATACTAAGGCAGCACGTGGTCTATGCATCGCCTAAATCCATGCATATAGTATGTGACCCTTCCCTCACTGAAGTAAATAGGTTGGAGTCGCTCCATTGGTATGAATAGAAGGAGGTTCGGCCACTTACTGTGCAACAGGTTTCACTTACCGCAGCTGTTTTCTCTTTGCACCTGCCGTCGTGCTTTTTGCCAACACTGGTCCGGTGTTCCCTGGAAGAGGGAAAGACTGGCGTGAGGGAGCTCAGTGAAGTACTCTTCCTGTCACCCTCCAGGCACTGGTAAAATGAACCAAACTCCCATAGATTGGATGGGATCCAGGAAGCGTCTGAGTTAGATTATCACCAGCTACAGGGCAGTAGCTACATCTCTGACTAGTGTAATGCTATTGGTTAGCAGATATGTGACGCCTCCTTACAGTGTATCATTTGGAATAATATTCTGGCCCATTCTTTCCTGAATGGCCAAGCACCAGTCATCCCACTACTGAATTCTGGGGGTTGTGCTCTGGCTCTTCCATGATAGCCCCACTGAGCACAGACAGGACAAGGGGAGGAAACTCAGAGTACCCTGGATGGGCAGAGAGGAGGGTCCCTGTATAAGGGAATTATAGAAACACGTCTATGGAGAAATGAGGATATTTATACAGGCCACAATCAGGAGCTCTGCCCATTGTTAAGTACTCAGAAAGAATGGGTGATGTACAGTACTTACAAGTTATGGGCACAGAGCATACAATCATTGGGGTAAGTGATGCCATCTGTGCCACAGACCTCAGCCAGGATCCTTGGGCAGGATATCAGGACTGTGCCACGGTGGTACTCACTACAATTAAGCTGTAAAAATAATACATCAATAGTACCAGTGTGGCCTTTGTTATAAGAAATAGTGCCCATGAGTAATCTCCCCACTCTGGGCCTCCAGGCCTCAGAGCATCTCCCACAATACAAACTAGGGTTAAATGTTAAATTTATTCTTCTATTGAAAACCGGGTGAGTGGGTTCTAGGTGTTTTCTCTCATGCTGGAGAGCAAGGATCATTCCCTCAGACTCATATTTTCTAGGAGGCACTCACGGTATATTGAACGTAACTAGGTATTAGAAGTGGATCCTTAAACCAATATCCCAATATTCAAAATCTAGGGAGTTGTCATTTATGATCCAGTCTCCAGAGGGTTAAATGGGGCTAAGAATTTGTGTCAATGCCAGCCAAACATGCAGAGACAAAAAGGTTTCGAGATCTTGCTGTTCCAATCTGCACCATATAGAAACCCTCAGATCAGCTCCTCTGCGTGTGTAAATCGATTCACCCCAGCTGTCCCCTCTGTGTTATTTGTTCATGTTTTCTCCAACAAAGAGTCTGGCTGTTGCTCTGTGAACCACACACGGTCTAAGCACAGACTGTATAGGGTAACAGAAAAAATGAAATTCCATCCCTCTGACTAGGAAATTGGAAGAGCTGAATCCCAGGGTTTTACTCTTTCAGATTGATGGCATGTGGGTCATTTAACTTCTTGATGGCCCTGACTAATCCCTTTGGTTTAGAGATGGACAAATACATAAAAGATACTTGAATCCAATGATTTGGAATGATTATTGCTGCTATTCATCAAATTATTTTTATGGTTATGGACAACAGCCGGGGTGTTTGGAATCCCGCTGCACACAGGGTGCCCTGCCTGGGAGCAGAAATCGGGGTGTTTTCCAACCTTCTCAGTGTACGATCTTGGAAAATCCCAGTATCCAAAGAGGTCAAAGCATTGATATATACAGAGGTCTTGTGTCTCCCCTTCCCATGGTCCTAAATCAGGCTGCTCAGTGCTTAGCCTGCTATTATGAGAAGAGACTTCTATGGGAACAGGTGTTAAGTGCACAATTCTGCAGCACTGGGATATTTCTGCTACTTGTCTCATATGTTGCTCCTCTTCTATCTCCTTTTGTTATGAGGTAATACTGTAGTATATGGAGAATGGCCATTTTGTGTATTTAGGATGAAATCCAGCCCTGTGTATAAGGCAAGGCACACCCCATGAGTCCATTCATACAATGCCTGAACCAGCTCTCATTGAAGTCAACAGGATTCTGTCCATTGACATCAATGGGAGTAGGATCTGGCTGTAATTTTGCTTCATGTTACACTTACCAGGCCGATTTCATGTTTGCATTCTCCATCATGCTTTTTGTTAATGTTTTCCCTGTGTTCTCTGGAAGAGGGAGAAACTGGAGTTAGGGAGCTCGGTGAGTAACTGTACCTGTTACAGTCAAGAGCCGGTAAAATGGTGCAATCTCACATATATTGTATGGGATACAGGCAGTGTCTTACTGAGTTAATTTATCACCTTCTATGAGGCAGTATGAGTGTCAACAACTTGTATCTTCCCATAAGTTACCAGACATGTGACTTCTCCTTATAGTGTATGATACAGTCTTCACTAAAAGGGTTAATTGTGACCAGATGCTTCACAATCAATATGAACAAAAAGAGGGAAAGAACACAAGACAGAATAGGGACAGCCCAGAATATTTAGATAAGTTAGATGTATTCATGTTGGCAGGGCTGATGAAATTCAGGAAGGAACTAACTGAAGGAGTCTCTGAACCATTACTGGTTACTGTCAAGAACTCATGGTGGAGGGCCAAGGTCCCAGAGGACTGAGAAGAGGAAACAGAGTGCCTATCTTTACAAATGGAAAGGAAGAGGACCTGGGGAATTATAGACCAGTTAGTCTAGCTTTGTAGCCTGCCTCTTTAATGATATCCTGATGGGATATATGGTGGGAGTGAGGGTTAGTGGGAGTAGTGGGAAGCAGAGGAGAAAAGTCAGAGTACATTGGAGGGGCAAAGAATGGGGCCGGGGCTAAAAGGCCTACAGAAATAGGCCTATGAAGAAATGATGGTATCTATAAAGGCTGTTCTCAGGAGCTCTGCCCAGGAAGTACTCCGAAGGAATGTTCTGTGTAAAGTACTCACAGGTTATGGGCACACAGCATACATTCATTCGGGTAAGTGACGCCATCTGTGCCACAGACCTCAGCCAGGATCCTTGGGCAGCGTATCAGAACTTTGCCATCCTCAGCTTTAATCCTGGGGTACTGACCACAATCAAACTGTAAAAGCAACACAGAAATTGCGCCGGTGTGGCTGCTGTTGTATGAAATAGTGCTTCAGAGCGACTCCCCCACCCGGGGCCTTCAGCCTCTGTCCCTTCAGCCACCAGATGCACAAGGGCCCTATTTTGAACATATTCTTCCCTTGGCAATGGGGGGAGTCGTTCTGCAGGAATTTACTCGTGTTCTCTTGTGCTGGAGGGGAAGGAAGTCGTGGATGGGAGGAAGAATCAGTTCCTCAGACTTGCAGGGCTGCGCAGAGGTTTTTGTAGGCCAGGGGCAAAATGTGAAACTGAGGCCCCCACCCTTCCAAAAAATGACCACAGGGGGGAAGATCATGGAGAGTGAGTCCACCCACGCTCACTGCGCAGGAGTGGCTCCAGTCCTGTGGCTCTGGGCCTGGCTCAGGGGTCTCAGCACTGCTTTGGTCTGGCCCAGCCATCACTCCAGCATGATAGAGGGGCAGCTGGGCCAAACCTGGGCAGCACCGTAAGACCTTGAGCCATGTGGCAAAGCCACACAGTTTGGGACCTTCTCAAATGGGGGACTCAAGGCAAAGTGCTCCTTTGGCCTCCCCCTTTCAGCAGTCCTGCAGATGTGTATTCTTTGTGAGGCATCCATGCCCTGTTGAAACTAACTAGGTATTGCAAAGGGAACATTAACCAATGCCTCAAAATCAAAATCTTTTCATTTCTGATCCAGTCTCCGGAGAGTTAAATGTTGCTAAGAATTTGTTTCAGCCCATGCCCAACGTGTAGAAAGAAATATTCTTCCAGATCTTGTTGTTTTATTCTATAAATTATATAAAAAACCCCTCAGGCTAGATCCTCAGCAGCTCTAATTAGATGTATTTCTATTAACTGCAGTTGAATGGGTGCTGTGCCTAGGATCAGAACATGAGGTGGTTGCAACCTGCCCAGTGTATTATCAAGGAAAATCCCAGTATCCATGAGACGAATGCACTGCAATATACAGGGGTCTTGTGTGTTTCCTTCCCATAGTCCTGAAACTGGCCACTCAGCGCTTAGCCTGATACTCTGAGAAGAGGCTGCTATGGGAAAGGAATTTATGTGGACGTTCCCAGAGAACGGGGGCATTTTTGCTCCTTGTCGCAAACCCTACTCCTTTTCTAGCCCTCTTTCTTTCTTCTGACACTGTAGCATAGAGTATAGATAATGGCCATTTCGTGTCATTGGACTGAAATTCAGTCCTTTGCAGAAGGCCAGTACAAAGTCTATGCTCCATTTAGTCTAGGCATGTGGTGTCTGACCCATCTCTCACTGACATCAAGAGGAGTCTTTCTGTTGACATCAGTGGGATTAGAATTTGGTGCTTCTTGTGCATCAGGTTTCACTTACCGGCACAATTTCCTGTTCACATTTTCCATCATGTTTTTTTATAACGTTTTTCTGATGTTCGCTGGAAGAGGGAGAGATGGGAGTTAAGGAGATCAGTGAGTTACTCTCCCTGTAACCCTGAAGATGCTGGTAAAATTAACCAAACTCACACATACTGTGTGGGATACAGGAGGTGCCTGACTGAGTCAGCTGATCACATTTTAGCATCACTGATTAGCGTAATCCTATTGGTTATCAGACAAGTGATGTCTCCTTATAGTGTATCATCTGGAAAAACACTCTGGTCCATTCTTTCCTCTGTTCAGTCACCACTGAGCCCCCTGCTACAATTGGGCACGGTAGTCTGGCTCTTCTAGGATAGCTCAGCTAAGCACATATAGGGGCCTGGAGAGGAAAATCAGGGTGGACTATAGGGGCAAAGAGGAGGGCAAGGGGTTTAGTGACCTACAGAAATAGGCCTAAGAGGAAATGATGGTATTTTAAAGGCTATTCTCAGTGGCTCTGCCTATTGTTAAATGCTCGGAAGGAATGTTGTCTGAGAGAAGTGACGCCATCTGTGCCGCAGACCTCAGCCAGGATCCTAGGGCAGCGAGTCAGGACTTTGCCATCCTCATCAACAGCCCTGGGGTGCTGACTGCGATCAAACTGTAACAGCAACACAGTGGCAGTACCGGTGCAGCCTTTGTTACCCAAACAGTGCTTCTGGCCAGCCGCCCCGCCCAGCGCTTCCAGCCTTGGTACGAGGGTTCTCGTGTACCCTTATGCTTCCCTTGGAAATGGGGAGAGGCAGGTCTGCCGGAGCTTTCTCTCGTGTTGGAGAGGCAGAAATGCACACGTGGGAGGAAGGATCAATCACTCACTCAGACTCCTGTTCTGTGTGAGGTTCCCAAGCCCTGTTAAGTCTAACATGGTACTAGGAGTGGATCCTTAAACCAAAGCCTCAATATCAAAATCTAGTAAGTTATTTATTATGGCTCACAGTTAAATGAGGCTCCAGATGGTTAAATGAGGCTGAGAATTTGTTGTGGCCCATGCAAAACGTTTAGAACCTGGCTTCCGGATCTTGTTGTTTCTTTCTGTGTGTAAAATATAAAAAACCTGACCCTCTAGTCTCAGCTGCTGTAATTACATAGGCCTCTACGATATCGATAGAGGTCAATTTACACTGGCTGAAGATATGCCCCCTCAGTTATTGTTGCATAGTTTCTCCAGGGTTGCGCCTTCTGTATCCCACACAGGCTAGGCACAGAGTATATCAGGGAAACTGAAGATGGAATTTGATTAGGCTGACTGGGTAGAAATGAAGCATCTGGATCCCAGGGCTTTACCTTCTCCAGCATATGGCCCTGGGGTAGTTTTGTTTCTTGATGCCCAAACTATTCGCATTGGTTTAGAGCTAGTCAAATACGCAAAAAAATAAATTCACCAAATAACATGTCTGCTTATGGCTCATATTCATGAAATTATTTCTGAGTTTGGGGAGACAAGTAAGGGTATTTTGAATGCCCTGCCTGTGATCAGAAAATGGGGTGTTTTCCAGCCTTCCCAATGTATGATCTTGGAAAATCCCAGTATCCAAAGAAGTCAGTGTACTGATATATACAGGAGTCTTGTGTCTCCTCTTCCTATAGCCCTAAATCAGGCTGCTTGGTGCTTCTCCTGTTACTGTGAGAAGAGACAGCTATGGGAACAGGAATTGTGTGCACAATTCTGCAGCACTGGGATATTTCTGCTTCTCGTCTCAGGCCCTATTCCTCTTCTCTTGCCCTTTCTTATGACGTTAGAGTGTAATAGATGGAAAATGGCCATTTTGTTTATTTAGGTTGAAGATCACCCCTATGAAAAAGGACAGTACATGGTCTAGGTACCACTTAGGGCCATCTATTTAGCGCCCAAATCATCTCTCACTGACTGAGGGCAAAAGGAGTCTTTCTGTTGACATTACTGGGAGCAGGATCTAACCTCTACTGTACATCAGATTACACTTACCGGCACAATTTTCTGTTGACATTTTCCATCATACTTTTTGCTAACATTGGTCCCATGCTCTTTGGAAGAGGGAGATTGGGGTTAAGGAGCTCAGTAAGTAACTCTCCACATTACAGTCAAGGTGCTGGTAAAACAAACCGGATTCACACGTACTGTGTGGGATACAGGAGGGGTCTATTGGAGTTAATTTATCACCTTCCATGGGGCAGTATCAGCATCACTGGCTAGCATCGTTCTAGAGACAAGGCGGGAGGGGGGGGGAATATCTTTTATTGGAACAACGTCTGTTGGTGAGAGAGGCAAGCTTTCGCGCGACACTGAGCTGCTCTTCAGGTCTGCAGAAGAAGAAGCTCTCTGTGTAAGCTCAAAAGCTCGTCTCTCTCACCAGCGAAGTTGGTCCAGTAGACAATATGACCTCACGCACCTTGTCTCTCTAATGTCCTGGGACCGACACGGTTACAACAACACCACACCGTATCATTCTTTTAGTTACCAGACATGTGACATCTCCTTATAGTGTATCATTTAGCAGAATACCATGGCCCATTCTTTCCTCTGCTCCGTCAGCACACAGCTCCCTTGGGATGCTGTAGTCTGGCTCTTCCATGATCCCTCAGCTAAGCACATACAGGGGAAAGGAGAGGAAACTCAGGGTACTCTAACAGGGCAAAAAGAATAGGGACAGGGCCTAAGAGACTTACAGGAACAGGCCTGAAGAAATGATGGTATTTCTAAAGGCTGTCATCAGATGCTCTGTTCATTGTTAGGTTTCAGAGTAACAGCCGTGTTAGTCTGTATCCGCAAAAAGAAAAGGAGTACTTGTGGAACCTTAGAGACTAACTAATTTATTTGAGCATGAGCTTTCATGAGCTACAGCTCACTCCATCGGATGCATTCAGTGGAAAATCTCCCTGCTGTAGTTTCCATTGAATGCATCCGATGAAGTGAGCTGTAGCTCACAAAAGCTTATGCTCAAATAAATTGGTTAGTCTCTAAGGTGCCACAAGTCCTCCTGTTCTTTTTGTTCATTGTTAGTTACTTGGAAGGAATGTTCTCTGTACAGTACTTACGAATTGTGTGCGCACAGTCCACATTCGCTGGGGTAAGTGACGCCATCCGTGCCACAGACTTCAGCCAGGATAAATGGGCAGGCTATCAATACTTTGCCATCCTCAGCAGTACCCCGGGGGTACTTACTACAGTCTACCTGTAATAGCAATGTCAAGCAATAGAAGTGGTGCAGCCATTTAAATATGAAATAGTGCCCATGAGTAATCTCCCCACTCTGTGCCTCCAGCCTTTTTAGCTTCTGCCATAAGGCAAAGTAGGGCTATATTTTAACCTTATTCTTCCATCCATGAGTCTGTTCTGCAGTAGCTTTCTCTCATGCTGGAGGAAGAAATGCACAGCTGGACAAAGAATCATTCACTCAGACCTGTATTCTGTGGGAAGCAACCATGCCCTACTGAAACTAAGGAGTTATTACAAATGGAGCCTTAAACTGAAGCTGCAAAATCTAATGAATTTTTGAAACATGCTTTCCAGAGGGTTAAATGAGGCTAGAAATTTGTTTCAGCATGCAACATGTGCAGAGAGAGATGCTACCAAATCTTATTGTTCCAATGTGTGCAATATTAAAAAACAAACAAACCCTTAGGCCAGGTTCCCTGCAGGTGTAAATTGATGTGGCTGTACTAACATCAAGAGACATCAATTTACTAAAGATCTAGTCCCTCGTTGTGATTTTTTCATAGTTTCTCCAATGCTGTGGCTACATGTTGTTTTAAGTACCTCACAAGGTCTAAGCAGAGGTTGTATTAGGTAAAATAATAAATATAATAATAAAATTCCATCAGTCTGACTGTTTGGAAACAGAATATCTGAATCTCGAGGTTTTACTCTTCCAGATATAAAACACTGGGGTAACTATGCAGCTTGATGAACCACCCAACTATTCTCACTGTTACAGAGCTGGTCAAATATATATCGCACTTCCACTAAATTATACGTCTATTGTTTATATCCATCGCATTGTTTATTTAAGGTATCATTCAGTTCTAGAATTATCTGGGGATAACAAAAATATTTGTTGAAATTATCTGGTAAAAAGACAATAATCCCCCAATAATGTCTTTGGTGACCATTATACAAACAGCCGCAGGTTGCAGTGTTTTTCATTCACTCGGCCACAGTGTGGTCACCAACCATTTATCTTAGGTCAGAGATCTGGAGAAAGTGACAGAGAATAAATAGAAAGATCTGCCACTCACCTCACTGCCCCGGGCAACAGCTGAAAGAAAATCACAGAGAGAATCATAAAACAAAGCCAACTAATTGACAGGAACAGGTTTTAAGTGTGCGAATCTCTTTTATGGAATAATTCCATGCGGTTTCTAACCGAGTGACTGTCAGTGAACAGATTGTTAAACTAAACAAACCATGTGTGAAATTTGGTACCATGCTGGTAATTGAGGATAAGGTGTCTTATTTTTAATGTAACACGGTGTTTTGTTGGGGTTTTCTTTTCTTTTTTACAGGCTGTGTTTTGTGATCCAAATGGAGATCTACAGGATATCACTGAAAATATACTTCAGTATAAATAGTTGATGTCTTAACAGCTGATTGTGCCCTTGTATCAGGCCCTTATACATTTAATGTCCTTCACTGTGCCCACATCTTAATTACAGGTGTGAAACTGAACCTGCAGTTACTTCTACCCACAAAACTGAGGGTGCAGAAATAATTCGCCCATTTAAGACTGTATGGATATTTGGCCCTGGAGATCAAGTCTTTTCAGTGCCATCTTTTGAAGAGAAAAAGCTCTTCTAAGAATGAGACTATGTTCCACTTTGAAGACACCTTAATATTTTTGAAGCTGGCTAGGACTCTCAGTACAGCAAGAATTACTCACCTGAAAAGCACCATGTTGCTAGAGAAAGAAGCACAAAAACACCCATCATTTTCCTGGTGGAGAGGAGGTGGTGGTTTAATGTGTGTCGAATCTGTTAGTGCTCAGCTGAGGTGATGCTCTCTTAGTGCTCCCCACCGATAATGATCATGTACCATGTGTATGTTTATATCTACATGTATATACACTCGTGCAAGAGACCAGCCTATCCAACTTGATTACGAAACAGCCCTCCAGTTCTGTCACTGGCACAGTAGGCCTGCCAATATTTACTGAGGTCTTGACTTCGAGCTAATGATTCACTTTTACTAGCTAATTGATTTTGGCTGGTCCTTTGATTAGTCGCTTGAGACAGGTTTTCCTGTATCAGGAAAAAAAAAGAAAAGAAAATAGAAAGTTAGAGGTGTCAGCGAGTAGCCTTGAACATTAAGAGAAAGCTGCGATTATTCCACAGAGAAGAATGAAGTCTTCGTTTATGGTGCAAACTCTGGTTGTGGTGACCCGATGGGCTGGTGGTCTGGGGGGAAAGCATGGGGAAGGGGGACTGGTTGTGGCTATTTGTTCTCACATCTTTTCTGAGATAAGACCCCAGCTCTGCATGTTAGACATCATCAAAGTCCAGACCCGAAGAAGAGCTCGAAAGCATGTCTCTCTCACCAGCATAAGTGGGTCCAGTAAGGTCCAGCATAAGTGGGTCCAGTGGGTCCCCCACCTTGTACTCAATTGCTCAGCTTTGGAGAACCAATGCGCAAACTGAGACTCTCATGGCACGTAGTGCAGATAGTCACAGAATTTAGGCTGGAAGGGACCACCGGATCGCTTGTTTGACTCCTGTACAGCACAGGCCACCCACACCACCCAGCCCCTACACCCTAAACCCAACAGCTGACATGAGCCCAAAGCGTTACGGCCAACAGGAGATTCGACTGTTATGTACCACAGGAAGAGAACAGGAGGGACTGAGGTGCCCCAGTGCCCGAGGCCCCCGCAATGGCCAGGAAATGTTGAAGGGAGAAATAGCAGATAACCCTGGGAGTCATAACCCCTCGGAGGATGGTGAAGCACTGGAATGGGTTACCTAGGGAGGTGGTGGAATCTCCTTCCTTAGAGGTTTTTAAGGCCTGGCTTGACAAAGCCCTGGCTGGGATGATTTAGTTGGGGACTGGTCCTACTTTGAGCAGGGGGTTGGACTAGATGACCTCCTGAGATCCCTTCCAACCCTGATATTCTATGATTCTACTGTCATATGGTACTAGCCCTGAATAGGTAGATTTATTACAAATCTTTGCTACTGGACTAGCAATTTCATGTGCCAGTTCTTTCAGCATTCTGGGATGGACGTTATCTGGTTCCTGTGATTTGAGCGCATTAAGCTCTTTTCGTTTTCTTCCACCTCAGATGTGGTAATTTCCATTTCTAGACACTCCTTTCCATCAGCCGTCCTGCCTTCATGCACATTTTCCATATTATCATCCTCATTGAAAACCAAGGCAAAATATTCATTTCGGTTTTGGACCAGACCCAGATTATCTTTGATCTCCTTTCCATCCACACTGCAGAGCAGCCCAACCTCATTCTTCATCACTCTCTTTTTATTTATAAAACTAAAAAAAACCCTTATTATTTATTTTAATTTCCCCGGCAAGAGCTAATTCAGCTTGACTTTTAGCACTTCTCACCTTATTCCTACATTTGCTAACCTCCATGATGTCTCTTTCTTAGCTGCTCAACCCCTTTTTCCCATTCCCTACATGCTCTCTGCTTACTCCTACTATAAATTTGTTAGTCTCTAAGGTGCCACAAGTACTCCTTTTCTTTTAACCTTTTTGGGGCAGTGATTCATCCAGCTGGGGCTGCAGTCTTTCCCTACATGTTTTTTCTCCCTTGCCTGGGTTGCAAATTTCAAATCGTTTTTGGATTGTTGATCTGCTAGAAGAAAGGGGCTCTTGAAAACTTTATTGATGTGGTCTATAGAAACCAACGAGAGACGCTGGCTTCAAGTGAAACTTAGCCAAAGGCTACAGAAATGTCCCCATCTCCATATCAGTCAGGAGAGATTATTTACAGACCAAGCCAGAGTTAAAATATAGCAAGTCAGCATATTCTGCCAAGATAGCTCGACTGTAAATTGCAATGAAGTTGTATAAACAAAGGGAATATTTGTATTAGGAGGCAGCTATACAGGAAAGTCCCTCAGGCACCTGGTTGGTACAGATAACCTATAACATGGCTCACCAGCCACAGACATAAGTTATCAAGGTCTTATTTCTTGATCCCTACCATGCCTAGAGGCCTGGCCCATGTAACACTCCCCGTGCTAAAGGAGCCTGAGAAATTGGAACAGACATGGTACTAAACTACCCCGAGTGACTTGAGTCACTCTCTAATAAACCTCACTGCGGTGGGCAGAAGGGGAGGGAATAGCCGTGTTCTCTGAGAAATCCCTTCAGCCCTAAACAGGTCAGTTGCACCCTAGAGCTTGTTGAGAAGAGGTAGCTCTTTTCTTCCAGTGGGTTGATGGACGGGCTCCCTCCTCCAGTTTCCCCTCAGGCCATCCCTCCACACAATGACTACCGCCTTGCTGAGAGCTTCAAGGTGTCACAGGGTAGCTGGCTCTTTCAGGGGAGCTGGGCTCAGCGACCTCCCAGCTGAGACTGAGCAGCTAGGGATCGGGAGTGATAAAATCCAGCAAGTGGCCTGGATGGGGTGGGGACGGCTACAGGAAGCAGGCTGGCTCCTTTGGCAGGCGAACTCCCAGGCAAGTGTCTGGAGCAGGCCTGGGAGAAGAGCTGCCAGGAGCAGCCGCTCTGCCAGGAAGGCCCCGGGTCAGCAGGTGAGTGGGGATCAGTGATCACTCAGTGCTTAAGGTGCATGCAATGGCTGCACTTCGTTCTCTGTCCACTTCCTGCTGATGGTGATAACACCACCATGAGCCACAGAGCCCCACCAAGATGCTGTGCGGGGAAGCTCAGCCCTTAAAGGCACAGCGCCACATACCACCACGGGCAAAGAGCCCAGTTTGTGGCTGACTCTTAGGCAAGTGACCTGTACAGAGGAAACCTTCAGGGAATGGTTGGCCCCTGCTGAACACCCTGGCTTATGGGGAAGGGACGATTGTTGTGCTGAATTTGTATTATTTGGAGGAAATAAAGCTGAAGCCCTGAGAAACAAGACCTGTACCACACTCTGGGCATGGTACCAATCGCTCCTGGGATTGGGAGACAGATGCATGAAGTATGCACCTAGCAATATGTGTTCGTCTCTCTTTCTCTCCAGGTAGCAGGGACTTGACTTCGTTTTTCTTTTAATGTGCTGTGACTGGGGGAGGGTTGGTGGAAGTAGAAGTGGGTTATTCCCTTTGTTCTAAAGGCCAAAGGACTTGAGGGTCGGCATTTTTTATTGGGCACAATCAACACTGTACTGATTTCAAACGAAAATGGAATCCCTGCCTGAAGGAACTTGCAGCCTAGAGCAAGGGAGAAGGTTTGCCAGAGAAATAGTGAGTGGTGTTAATCATTCAGTATTTCTTGGGCTGTTATCGCTGCTGTGTGGGTGTTTTGTGTGCTCACATTTCGTCTATGGAAAATAGATGGCACAGTAAGTTACAAAAATAACGCAACTCATTCACCTTGGATAGATTGAGGTCATTTTACCTTTCAAGCAGCTGCATGTGTTCTTTGCATGTCTCTCTACCTGCAATCCCCCAGGAACCACATGGAAAGAAGTCATGGCATCCCCTGAATTTATTTCATTGAGCAGAATTATCATAACTACACCCACCCCGTGCATGGTACTGGCATTACACGCTCTGCTCTCTAGAACCAAGGTGCAATCATTCTTCTCAATGAACTGCAAAGAGCCCAGTGAGCCACCGGAGATTGTTATCTCTTCCTTGGAGCTATAACTCAAGACAAGGAATTCTGCTGAATTTAATGAATTGTCAAAGCAAAGAGTCACCAAAGCAATTAAGGGCCTTTGGAGCACAAGATGAGAGGAGAATGTGTACCTACCTGAGGATCTACACAGCAACTTCTACAAAGGAAATTGCTAATGGAAAATGAGCACAAAGACTGGTTTTCCACACTCACTATGATAATGAGCAATTTCCTCTTGTATTGGCTCAAATACATAAATGAATCTGCTCCAGCCATACTTGCCTCCTTTTGTGTGTGCATCCCAGGTGAAAGAGCTAAGTGGGGTAGGTTTCAGAGGAGCAGCCGTGTTAGTCTGTATTCACAAAAAGAGCAGGAGGACTTGTGGCACCTTAGAGACTAACCAATTTATTTGAGCATAAGCTTTCGTGAGCTACAGCTCACTACATGCATCCGATGAAGTGAGCTGTAGCTCACGAAAGTTTATACTCAAATAAATTTGTTAGTCTCTAAGGTGCCACGAGTCCTCCTGTTCTTCTTTCTAAGTAGGGTAGACACATAGTCCTTCTGCTGGCCTCTGGGGTGGCTTTCACCATGCATGACCATGGGGGGCAATCAAGATAGTGAATTTTTTAAGTCAGAAGTGGGAGTCTTTGCTCCCTTCACAAGCAGCAGGATGCAGTGCTAGCCATTACTGTGCCAGGGACCATGGTGATAGTACAAAATTACAGTGCAGTAAATGACACGCACTTGATAATAATATTTTACTTGTGGTTTACCCCTCGCCCCCCACCCTCCCAATGGCCCAACCTAGACTCCACTGGCATTTAGGGCAGATGTGCTAGAAGAAAGGGGCTCCTGAAACTTGATTGCTAAGGTCTGTAAAAGGCAATGGAGCAACCTGAAGGAATTGGGGTCAGACAAAATTATGAAATTCAGTCAAGGTCTACAGCAACGTCACATGAACCTTATCTGAGGGGAGAGGTTATTTACCAAGGCCCTGTAAAAGTGGATCAAATGCTGTTCTGCCAGGTGTTTTGGAGATGAATTGCAATGAAGTTCTATAAACAAAGGGGGACACCGCTATCAGGGAAAGCACAATGGGTGCGTGCACCCGACAAAGCGTCCAGAGGGGCACACAGGGTGGAGTTCCCAAGGTGACTGCCTGCAGGCCTGGGGCCTTTAAGACACACCAAGTTAAATGAGCACAGGAGACTGAGTTGCTCTCTGACACAGTGTCATATCCTAACATAATCTGGAAGGCCATCTCCTAGAGGCCCATTATCCTAGAATCATAGTCTGTTTCCTGCCATATCCCTACCTGGGTAATTCTAAGACAGAACATCAACTAAGGGCAGATTTGCCTCTAGTGTGCAAATTTCCTGGATGCAACCCACACCCAGCAGGGTCCTGGGCCATGAATGGGGCTCACGGGTGCTACTGCAATACAAATAATTGTAATAACATGGCTCTGTTTTCAAAGAATTCATTTGGAGACCAGGGTCTAATCCTACATCCTCAGTTACGTCTCTGCAACCTCGTTGAAGTCTGATATTTCTAAGGGCAGACAGCCTCTAGTGTGTGCTGATTAAACAGACTTTGTGTCCTTCTGACAGCATGACTTTCACTGTGGCTTAGCTAAGGTTATAATCATTCACTATGTGACTTTAAAAAATCAGAGAGAAGGACACCTACAGTGTCAGACCTCATTTCCCATCCCCGATCAATGCAGGATTTATCCCTATGGTCTGTGAGCCTGTACTTTGTCCAATTCAAGCTTCATTGACTCAAGCAATGGGTCTGTGACCTCCTCCCATTATTCCGTGCACCCAGATTTGGCCCAACAGACAGCCTGAGTGTCCACTGGCCAGGAGTTGGAGGGCTATTCATTTGCATTAAGCAGATGGAATGAATTTTGGCTACCTCATCTTTAAATATGGAGGGCGCAGGCTACTGAGACTATATGTCCCAGCATGAAGAGATCCAGCTGGAGCTGAGTGGCTTGAGAGCTTGGATCGAGATATAATATTGCATGCTGGGACTTGTAGTCTCTGTGGGCTGCGTCTCCATGTTAAAGGTGAGGGCAGCCAGAGGATGAACCATTGAATTCTGTAAGCAGCACTTATTTTTCAAAAGTTATTCCCCCAGCCACAGAACTATGTCCTGGGATGAAACTTGGGTATGTGCCGTGCACTACTTTCCATCCCTACTCACGCTGTGTACGCGATCGGCGTTTGCAGCATTGGTGTAGCCAGGCCGGTCACAGGATATGAGAGGGACAAGGTACGGTATAAAAGAAATTACCTCCCCTAGCATATCTCTTACACAATGGAGGTCATTGCTTTGACTGTTGAAGATGTTTAGAGAACCCTTTGGGCATGTTGGGGCTACAGAAGGAATCCCAGTGGCTTGGGTTCTGTTAGACCCCCCGCATGCCATTGAAATGGGAGCTTGGCGCGTAGCTCCCTTGCGAATCATGGCCCATGGCCCACAGAGGGAGCACCCAGAATGCCCCACTGCACTAAACTGGGACGTTTGCTTTCACAATGACAAGAGCTTGTGTGCAGCAGGAGACGCACACAGGCCAGTGTCTCGAATGAGGAGAGTGCAGACCCACGCCCTGGCTTTGTGCTGTGACTCCTCTTGGACTTTGCTGTGACTGCCGCATCGTGCCGTTTGGGGCTCCATGCCCCAGGAACAATTTAGCATCAAGTTTTAATAGCGCTGAGGGCCTGATCCTGCTAGGGACTGAGCAATCCATGTGCAGTACAGAGCACCCTTCGGTTCGGCAAGGAATTATGATTATTTGTTGTACCATAGCCCCTAGCAGCCCATGACATATGCCAGGACCCCATTGTGCTAGGCACATTACACCCTACACAGCTGACACCCCCGGAAAACCATTCATTTAAACGTACCCCTGCTCTTTTATCCTGTTTTTCTCTCACACACCCATATGTATGAAAACAGGACCAGCAGGAAAACGTCCAGTCGCTCTATAACCCAAAAGCCCAGGGAAATGCAGCTCACCGGACAATCACAGTAAGAAACAGCTTTCCCGATGCTTGCTGGCATGCCCTGTGCACTCTCATGGGAGCACCAGCACAGCCAGAGTTTCCACCCGTCCTGCAGCTGGCCGCCTGCCCCGTGTGCTTACCTGCAACGTGAAAGCTAGAGCATGCGAAAGGGACAAACGATGGAGCGGTCAAGTGGGGGAAGAAAGGGAAAGAATGTGAAAGAGAACAAGGAGGAGACACTGAGAAAAGAAGGAACAGGATGGAGAAAGGAAACCAGCGGAGGGTGAAATGATAGAGAACCTCTCTTCCGAAGGAGAGGAATTGTGTGTATTTATCTATGTTGCCAGTGATAAGAGAGAGAGGGCTGAGCTCTACTCGAGCTGATTGAGAAATGCCAATTCTTTTAAAAAATATATATTTCCTTCACATTTTTCTCAGGTTTTCGATGTAAAACCAAAGCGGAAACCCCCCCTTCTGCCAAAGCTTTTAGGTTTTAGTAAAAATGTTCAGTTCCAGATTTTTGGTCTTTGCTGAAAAACTGGAAAGTTACAATGAAACCAGTGTCTTTGAAACTGTTTCATTTTGCTCAAAGAGCCATTTTTCATTGGACCCAAAAAAAAAAAAAAAATCCAGCCGGCTCTAATCCCTATTTTCTGGTCCTTTCCCTGGTCTTTATTCTGCAAGTTTCCCCTTCCTCTCAGCTTTTATTTCTGTCCTTTTCTGCTTTGAGGAGCTGGGACCCTTCACTCCCAAACCGATGCATGTGGGACTTTTCCAGCAGCCCTCTCACTGCAAAGAAAGCAGGGGGATTATACAGTGGAAAAATGTCTTTAAATAATCTGAGCAGTTCAGTACATTCCAACCTGACCTAGAATTGACCTTAATTCAGATAACGAAACTCTCCAGTAGTTTCTTCTCTTAGGGCTAGGAACTGGATGCCTTGGTCTTGTACAGCTCTTGCAAATGGGGCACTAAGTGAGTCAATTCCCCAGCCTTGCAGCTGGAGACTTCAATGTGAATCCTGATTTCGGGCCAGTGTGATAGGATCTTGGTCTCGGGGGGTCCCTGGTGGAGATGTGGCCCCATCAGAAGGTCTGGAGGAATGAAATGCAATGTCAGTATTGTCTTCAGTCAGGGCTGAGGCTAGAATAGCTGGGAGTCCCTCAGGACAGGCTGGAGGTACATGGGCAGAGTTGTAGCGGGAGGAGGGCCTAGGACTGGGGAGTTATTTATATGTATTATTCCCTGTCCTGGCTGCTCCAACAAGGTTGGAGCCAATTAAAAGTGTCTCACCTTCTATCTAAAAACTGGCCAGCGGCTGGAGTCCACCAACCCCACAGACCTCATCTCTTCCTGCTGTCCCATCTCCTCCCATCATTCTAGCACCAGGCCTCTCACTGTCCTGTCACCTTCCACCCACCTTAGCACTGCTGATACGGGAGCTCTTTTCCCCAACAGCTTCTGCCCTATGGAGCAGCCTGCTTGTATCTGTCCAAGTCTCTTCAAATGTCAGTTCAAGGCCTCCCCTCCCCTTCCCCTGCCCCTCTTCATTTCTCAATTATTGGTCTTAGGACGGAGTGCTTGAAGTCATTCCCCATGTGCCTTCACATCACTTCTGCCCTTTATACCTTGCACTGTCTGCTGTCCAGCAGTATCTGCCATTGTGAGAACAGTTGGGGTAGAGTTTGCCAGGACGATGCAAAAAGGAAGCTGTATTTTTCATATTCCAATCAGCTCTTAGATGATGAATCCCCAGTGAGACGGGCTCTGATTCAGCACACATTGACCACAGCTAGAAACGTCAGATGGTTGCAATGCCCCTATCTAGCCTGGCTGCCCCAGAGGAGGAGATCCAAAGGCACCCTGGGCCAGCCTGCAACACTGCAGTGAAGCCAGCAGCTGTCCGCTTGCTAGTACTCTTCATGTTTCTGAATTCCATCCAAAATCAGGGCCTCTCAAACCCATGGCTGGACAAGAAAATAAGCTCCCGCAATGGCCAGAGGAGAGACTGCCGGGAGGAGTGGGGGAGCAGTCTGGATTGATTCTGACAGAAGAGTGCTACGGCAACAGTAAAAGAATCATCCTCATAAGATTAACACACACTGCATTTTATAGTGGCCAGTCAACCTGCAGATCTCAACGTGTTTTACAGTCACAAGCCAGGGAAGCCTCACAACAGCCCTGTGAGGTAGGGAAGTATTTTATTAATCTCCTTTTTGCAGATGTGGGAAACAGAGTCACGGAGGGGTAAAGTCACTTACCAAAGGCCATGCAACAACTCTGTGCAGAGCCCGGAGCCCCTGACTCCCAATCCCCTGCTGTAACCATTACACCATGCATCCTCCCTTTTGGTGTGGCATCATCACAGGTTACTTACAGTAACTGGGAGTCCCATGTGTCTATTTATTCTCACCTGGACTCTTCATGTGAACCACTAGAGTAACATCTAGGGGCAAAGTGAGGTCCAACTACCCATCCAGAGAGAGGTCTATCCACTAACCTAATCTGCTACTTCTATGGAGGGTGCAGATCAAGTGCTGATTAAACAAGTCCCTCAAAGGAGGCATGGTGGAGAAAAGTAACAGGTTTCTGCTGAATTCACTTTATTGAAGCAGCACAACGATATATCGTGATGTGAGGAGAGCGGAGAATGGGACTCCCTGGAGGGACCACAGAACCATAGGAGCTAGAGTTGGGAAAAGACTGACTGGGCCATGTAATGCCATCTCCCTACACCTGAGCCAGTGCAGGACTGTCCCCTAGAGAGTGCAGGAGAAGGACGAAGGCAGGCTTTGCTGCACTGAGGATTAGAGCAACTTTCTTGATGCTTAATATCAATTCTTCCATGACTTGTCCTGGAGAGAGAGGGAGACAGAGAGCTTAGTGTCATCGTCCTGGAGGGCAAAACCTCTCTAAAGAGCACTTGGAAAACCAACCAGTGCCCAACTCACTGCACTCCTCAGGGAATCTAGCCCCACAGGCTCAGCCCTACATTGCGAGGGGCCAGGAGGGGCCAGGGAGCAACACACGCTCTGCAAAGAAGGCAGCCTGCACCTCCCTTCCCCAGGACAGCTCGGCCTGAGAAGGCTTGCACTGCTTCTGCAGGTGCTGGGATGGTTCACCCGGGGGGTTACTCCTGGGCACTGTCACAGGCCCAGCCGCAAGCCGCCCTGGTTACCTGTACTGGGGAGGGATTCCCTCCGTCCCCATTTAAATCCCATCACCACCCCCAAAGAAACAACATGGCAGGGCCCCTCTCTTTGGGTGCAGAGGGGTGGGTAAGGCTCCCTGCAGAGCCTATCAGCCAAACTCCAGAGACCATTCAGGATTTGGGCTGCAAATCCTTGTTCTGGTGTTGTGCTCTGACCATAATGAAAAGCAAAGGTCTGGGCTTTCTGCAGAATCCCTGGGTGAAATTCAGTGGTTTGTGTTTTGCAGGAGCCTAGGTCATTTTCAAGGTCCCTTCTGGCTTAAAAATGTACGAGCCTATGAATCTGGACATATCTATCTAGGTGCTTTTATGGCCTCTTGTCACAGCAGCAGGAGATGAGCATCTTTGTCTGTACCTTTGTCACACTTCCGCTTTGATACTTGCTGGTGGTCTGAACTCCTTTAGTTCTTGGAAGAGAGAAAGAGAGCAAGAGGTGAGCCTCTCTGACCATCTGAGAGCCTGAGCATTGTTATGTTAGATAGGCATGTGGTCTTATTATTTATGCATTCATTTGTTGTGTGATAACAACGTGCACTCTGTGTTGTACATTCAAACAACATTGTGGGTCACAAAAACAGGGTCAAGAAACCTGGGAACCTGCCAGCTAGAGGAAGTACCCACAACCTCAGCCTGAAGCTAGCAACAATTGTTACTCACTCACGCCTGGAGCCCCGACTCTTTTTTTCACTTCTTTTGTCTTCTCTTTCTTCCTACACTGTCTGTTTGTCTTTGGTTGGGAAAATTGACTTGACAAAGCTAACGTCTTTGTAAGAGAGCTGGGAATGTCTGGGTGCAGCCCTGCAAACATTTCCACCATGTAAGAAAAGGGTTAAGAAAGAAAAACTGGGTTTGCAAGTTTTTTTCTGATGTGTTGTATAAAATAAAGAGAGAACATGGAGCACCATGAGTGTGGTTTTTAAGCAGTGAATGCCTTACGACAAGAGAGAGAATCCTGGAGCTTTCAGTACTAGGAGTGAGATGCACTGTAACAATGTGTTAATCCACGTGGGATTACAGCACCATTGACTCCAAAGACAAACTACTCACTGGTTTGGCGTCAGGCCCAAACCGAGAACCCAGAGATGCGCTCATCTGGGACAAGGCAGAGCACAAAACCCATTCTCCTTCAGTGTATCTGGCTGTGCAACAATCTTCAGAAGAGATCAGGTGAATCCAGGGTCTGGCCATTTAGAAATGTTGCAAAGCCTTGCTCTCTCAGAAAGCCTTTCCTCCATAAGTGACTCTCGCAATCTGAACCCCCTTTTATTTCCAAATCCCAGCCGACCCCCTGGCCCTCAAAACACCCTACTTCAAGCAGAGTTTTGACATTGAAAAGGGAGATGTTCCAGAGATTCCTTGAAGTCCACTAGGGTCTTCGCCATCGTTATTGATTTTACATGGAAAGCACCCAGATATTATGGTGATGAGTGGTAGTATAAAACCCTAAAACCGTCTGAACCACAGCCTAAATTTAATTCAGATCTAAACCCCATCTCCTTGCTCTGTCTCTAATTCTTTCCTGTCTCTTTCCCCATAGTTTTAGGGCCATAGCAGCAGGTAGACACCACAGTTGCCAATTTTCACGTGGTAAATAAGCACCCTGACTTTCACAATAAGCCAAAAATCAAGCTAATCCCTTTTCAAAACAAGCCAATCCCAAAGA
Source organism: Lepidochelys kempii (assembly GCF_965140285.1). Classification (NCBI taxonomy): domain Eukaryota; kingdom Metazoa; phylum Chordata; order Testudines; family Cheloniidae; genus Lepidochelys; species Lepidochelys kempii. Next base: position 2,057,421 of record NC_136387.1, on the reverse strand, counting down.
ACCCCAATACTCTGTGACTAGATCCCCGCGGCGTGCAGTCTGGGACTGTGATGGGTCTGCTGTGCACCCCTGGCTCTCTCACCCCCCTTGCCCCTGTTTGCCAGGAGCCGATCAAAAAAAAAGAAGCAATGAGCTACAAGCTAATTAAACTACCAGCTACAAGCCAAAAACTAGCCAACAAGCAACTCACAAGCCAATTAAGCCAAAAACAAACCCAATTTCTGTGTTTTTTCTGCAGGTTTGGCATGTCTGGTAGACACGTGCCTTATTGTTATGTTACCAATGTGAATTATTTGCACAGCGGTAGTGCCTACAGGCCCTAGTCAAGCACTAGGTCGGTATCGTGCCAGGCGCTGTACAAACGCAGAACAAAACGATGGCACTTGATCCAGAGAACCTGCACTGTTCTTGCATCTGGTGTCACTTTAATTAATAAGTAAAAGAGATGGACAAACCTGAACGCATGCTCCTATATTCTTTATACCAATCTCAGATCTCGTTTTCCTGGGGAAATAAAAGTCAGAGGAAGAGATTAGACAAGATGACTGCTCACTTTCCTCTAGAGAGTCACATCGCTCCAGAAGTCACCACCACATTCACTAATTTCAGAGCAGCAGCCGTGTTAGTCTGTATCCGCAAAAAGAAAAGGAGTACTTGTGGCACCTTAGAGACTAACCAATTTATTAGAGCATAAGCTTTCGTGAGCTACAGCTCACTTCATCGGATGCATTGTATTTTCCACTGAATGCATCCGATGAAGTGAGCTGTAGCTCACAAAAGCTCATGCTCAAATAAATTGGTTAGTCTCTAAGGTGCCACAAGTCCTCCTGTTCTTTTTACTAATTTCAGACAACAACGGATAGAATTTTTTACAATTTCCTTGGGACAATGTCTGATCTCTCCCCAACCTGAGTAGGATTCATTCTCTCTCTCTGTGTGTCTCTGTATTTCCATTGGGCCCTTCACCGTGGCTTCTGACACCTCCTCTGATACTGGAAGGTACCATTAGCAACTTTCCCCTACCTTTTAATAGCAATTGTTGAATCCCTATTTTCGCTTCAAAAGAAGGAAGGGTTCCTTACCCTGCAAGCTATGATCAATTGCAGTAGCTGTCATGCACTGCTGAGACCCTGACCCAAATCATTCTTATTTGTTGGCTCTCAATTAGGAAATAAGAGAGGCCATAAGAGGGTTTTCCAAGAAGTTGAGGTTCTATAAAAGTGCTAGTCATGTGTCAGAGCACAGCGATTAGCACCAAGGTGAGCAAAGAGAACCAAGCGCTCACTCTGTCAACTTTTCCTGTGGTTGTAAGAGCTAATGGACTTTTCCCGCAGGTTCATTTTAACTCTCCTAGGTATCCGCAAAAAGAAAAGGAGTACTTGTGGCACCTTAGAGACTAACAAATTTATTTGAGCATAAGCTTTCGTGAGCTACAGCTCACTTCATCGGATGCATTCAATGGAAAATACAGCAGGGAGATTTATATACACAGAGAACATGAAACAATGGGTGTGACCATACACACTGTAACCAGAGTGATCAGGAAAGGTGAGCTATTACCAGCAGGAGAGCGGGGGGTGATGGGGGGACTTTTGTAGAGATAATCAAGGTGGGCCATTTCCAGCAGTTGACAAGAACATCTGAGGAACAGTGGGGGTGTGGGGGAGGGGGGAATAAACAGGGGGAAATAGTTTTAGTTTGTGTAATGACCCATCCACTCCCAGTCTCTATTCAAGCCTAAGTTAATTGTATCCAGTTTGCAAATGAATTCCAATTCAGCAGTCTCTCATTGGAGTCTGTTTTTGAAGTTTTTTTGTTGAAGAATTGCAACTTGTAGGTTTGTAATCGAGTGACCAAAGAGATTGAAGTGTTCTCCAACTGGTTTTTGAATGTTATAATTCTTGACGTCTGATTTGTGTCCATTTATTCTTTTACGTAGAGACTGTCCAGTTTGACCAATGTTCATGGCAGAGGGGCATTGCTGGCACATGATGGCATATATCACATTGGTAGATGTGCTGGTGAACGAGCCTCTGATAGTGTGGCTGATGTGATTGGGCCCTATGATGGTGTCCCCAGAATAGATATGTGGACACAGTTGGCAATGGGCTTTGTTGCAAGGATAGGTTCCTGGGTTAGTGGTTCTGTTGTGTGATGTAGCTCCTAGGTGTGTTTGTAACAAGACAAGGTCATAGGAGGCTGATCTGATTTTCAATACATGGGAGACTCCTCTATTTGGGGACATTTGTTTGCTGAGACAGGTCAGTTAAAACAAAACAAGCCCACCACAGTGCACTAAGGGCTCTGCTCTCTTCCCTTCAGCTGCTCCTGGTCAATCTAATCTCACTTCTGGTCTCTCCTGCCCTTAAGACTCTAAGCATACAAATGAGAGGAGATTTTAAGACTTCCCTCTTTTCCGTATACAGGTGTTACACCCCTTGGCATAACTGCTCCTGATTCTGCTGAGTCCATAGCTCTTTGCTCCTGAGAAAAGCTCATCAGAACGTTCCACTTTCAAGGAATTAAAAAGAAAGGGAAGCTAGTCGTGTGATTAAAACACAAGACTGGTCCCTGGATCCTCAAAGGTATTTAGGTGCCTAACTCCCATTAACATGTGGAGTCTATTCCCAGCTCAGCTGCAGTCCCCCTGTGTGACCGTGGCCAAGTTGCTGCTCTCTCTGTGCAAACAGAGGGATAATTGTGCTCCCATATTTCACAGGGGCATGTTGTGCAGTGTAATTCATTCACCTTTGGGGATCCTGGCACTGGCGGGGTGAGGGCAAAGGAGAGCCGGGGTATTTGTATCTTCAGTAAAGCTGGCACAGTTCCCTAGGAGAGGCGCGCTCAGACTAAGCAGCTGGGACAGTGCCTAGGTAGGGCCTGCAGCATGACCCCCCCAAGCATTCAGAGAGTGCTATTCCCATTGGAAACTTCCCAGAATTTCTCATTTGGGGAACTGTTTCAATAGCTGCTCCAAGTCAGAGCAGAAACTAAAACATCAGCAGATCCCATGGGATGAAAAATCCACTTTCCATAGGGTTCAAGGCCATAGAAGTGCCAAGGTCACCAGTGGGGAAAGCGCTCATGCCAACCTACTTCCACTCTGGGCAGCTGCCACTAGATGGCATCAATCCATCAATCCAAGAATAGTAAATATGGCAGGCGACCAGCTTGGCTTAATGGTGAAATCCTAGCGGATCTTAAACATAAAAAAGAAGCTTACAAGAAGTGGAAGGTTGGACATATGACCAGGGAAGAGTATAAAAATATTGCTCGGGCATGTAGGAATGAAATCAGGAGGGCCAATTCGCACCTGGAGCTGCAGCTAGCCAGAGATGTCAAGAGTAACAAGAAGGGTTTCTTCAGGTATGTTGGCAACAAGAAGAAAGCCAAGGAAAGTGTGGGCCCCTTACTGAATGAGGGAGGCAACCTAGTGACAGAGGATGTGGAAAAAGCTAATGTACTCAATGCTTTTTTTGCCTCTGTTTTCACTAACAAGGTCAGCTCCCAGACTGCTGCGCTGGGCATCACAAAATGGGGAAGAGATGGCCAGCCCTCTGTGGAGATAGAGGTGGTTAGGGACTATTTAGAAAAGCTGGACGTGCACAAGTCCATGGGGCCAGACGAGTTGCATCCGAGAGTGCTGAAGGAATTGGCGGCTGTGATTGCAGAGCCACTGGCCATTATCTTTGAAAACTCGTGGCGAACCGGGGAAGTCCCGGATGACTGGAAAAAGGCTAATGTAGTGCCAATCTTTAAAAAAGGGAAGAAGGAAGATCCTGGGAACTACAGGCCAGTCAGCCTCACCTCAGTCCCTGGAAAAATCATGGAGCAGGTCCTCAAAGAATCAATCCTGAAGCACTTGCATGAGAGGAAAGTGATCAGGAACAGCCAGCATGGATTCACCAAGGGAAGGTCATGCCTGACTAATCTAATCGCCTTTTATGATGAGATTACTGGTTCTGTGGATGAAGGGAAAGCAGTGGATGTATTGTTTCTTGACTTTAGCAAAGCTTTTGACACGGTCTCCCATAGTATTCTTGTCAGCAAGTTAAGGAAGTATGGGCTGGATGAATGCACTATAAGGTGGGTAGAAAGCTGGCTAGATTGTCGGGCTCAACGGGTAGTGATCAATGGCTCCATGTCTAGTTGGCAGCCGGTATCAAGTGGAGTGCCCCAAGGGTCGGTCCTGGGGCCGGTTTTATTCAATATCTTCATAAATGATCTGGAGGATGGTGTGGATTGCACTCTCAGCAAATTTGCGGATGATACTAAACTGGGAGGAGTGGTAGATACGCTGGAGGGGAGGGATAGGATACAGAAGGACCTAGACCAATTGGAAGATTGGGCCAAAAGGAATCTGATGAGGTTCAATAAGGATAAGTGCAGGGTCCTGCACTTAGGACGGAAGAACCCAATGCACAGCTACAGACTAGGGACCGAATGGCTAGGCAGCAGTTCTGCAGAAAAGGACCTAGGGGTGACAGTGGACGAGAAGCTGGATATGAGTCAGCAGTGTGCCCTTGTTGCCAAGAAGGCCAATGGCATTTTGGGATGTATAAGTAGGGGCATAGCGAGCAGATCGAGGGACGTGATCGTTCCCCTCTATTCAGGTAACTAACCGCTTTCATGTTCTCTCCACAGGTATCGTTGCGGAGAGTGGACCAGATGATATGTCTGGGGCGAGAAAGCAGAAGGAGACTCCGCTGGTTGGAAGGCATGAGATGCGCTGTCCTGAGGTTGGGGGTTCCACGACCACCACCCCCAAGAGGAGAAGGCGGGTGGTGGTGGTCGGGGACTCTCTCCTCCGGGGGACTGAGTCATCTATCTGCCGCCCTGACCGGGAAAACCGAGAAGTCTGCTGCTTGCCAGGGGCTAAGATTCGTGATGTGACGGAGAGACTGCCGAGACTCATCAAGCCCTCGGATCGCTACCCCTTCCTGCTTCTCCACGTGGGCACCAATGATACTGCCAAGAATGACCTTGAGCGGATCACTGCGGACTATGTGGCTCTAGGAAGAAGAATAAAGGAGTTGGAGGCGCAAGTGGTGTTCTCGTCCATCCTCCCCGTGGAAGGAAAAGGCCTAGGTAGGGAGCGTCGAATCGTGGAAGTCAACGAATGGCTACGCAGATGGTGTCGGAGAGAAGGCTTTGGTTTCTTTGACCATGGGATGGTGTTCCATGAAGGAGGAGTGCTGGGTAGAGACGGGCTCCATCTTACGAAGAGAGGGAAGAGCATCTTTGCCAGCAGGCTGGCTAACCTAGTGAGGAGGGCTTTAAACTAGGTTCACCGGGGGAAGGAGACCAAAGCCCTGAGGTAAGTGGGAAAGCGGGATACCGGGAGGCAGCACAGGCAGGAATGTCTGTGAGGGGAGGGCTCCTGCCTCATACTGGCAATGAGGGGCGATCAACAGGTTATCTCAAGTGCTTATATACAAATGCACAAAGCCTTGGAAACAAGCAGGGAGAACTGGAGGTCCTGGTGATGTCAAGGAACTATGACGTGATCGGAATAACAGAGACTTGGTGGGATAACTCATATGACTGGAGTACTGTCATGGATGGTTATAAACTGTTCAGGAAGGACAGGCAGGGCAGAAAAGGTGGGGGAGTAGCACTGTATGTAAGGGAGCAGTATGACTGCTCAGAGCTCCGGTACGAAACTGCAGAAAAACCTGAGTGTCTCTGGATTAAGTTTAGAAGTGTGTGCAACAAGAGTGATGTAGTGGTGGGAGTCTGCTATAGACCACCGGACCAGGGGGATGAGGTGGATGAGGCTTTCTTCCGGCAGCTCACGGAAGCTACTAGATCGCATGCCCTGATTCTCATGGGTGACTTTAATTTTCCTGATATCTGCTGGGAGAGCAATACAGCGGTGCATAGACAATCCAGGAAGTTTTTGGAAAGCGTAGGGGACAATTTCCTGGCGCAAGTGCTAGAGGAGCCAACTAGGGGGGGTGCTTTTCTTGACCTGCTGCTCACAAACCGGGTAGAATTAGTGGGGGAAGCAAAAGTGGATGGGAATCTGGGAGGCAGTGACCATGAGTTGGTTGAGTTCAGGATCCTGACGCAGGGAACAAAGGTAAGCAGCAGGATACGGACCCTGGACTTCAGGAAAGCAGACTTCGACTCCCTCAGGGAACGGATGGCCAGGATCCCCTGGGGGACTAACTTGAAGGGGAAAGGAGTCCAGGAGAGCTGGCTGTATTTCAAGGAATCCCTGTTGAGGTTACAGGGACAAACCATCCCGATGAGTCGAAAGAATAGTAAATATGGCAGGCGACCAACTTGGCTTAATGGTGAAATCCTAGCGGATCTTAAACATAAAAAAGAAGCTTACAAGAAGTGGAAGGTTGGACATATGACCAGGGAAGAGTATAAAAATATTGCTCGGGCATGTAGGAATGTTATCAGGAGGGCCAAATCGCACCTGGAGCTGCAGCTAGCCAGAGATGTCAAGAGTAACAAGAAGGGTTTCTTCAGGTATGTTGGCAACAAGAAGAAAGCCAAGGAAAGTGTGGGCCCCTTACTGAATGAGGGAGGCAACCTAGTGACGGAGGATGTGGAAAAAGCTAATGTACTCAATGCTTTTTTTGCCTCTGTTTTCACTAACAAGGTCAGCTCCCAGACTGCTGCGCTGGGCATCACAAAATGCGGAAGAGATGGCCAGCCCTCTGTGGAGATAGAGGTGGTTAGGGACTATTTAGAAAAGCTGGACGTGCACAAGTCCATGGGGCCGGACGAGTTGCATCCGAGAGTGCTGAAGGAATTGGCGGCTGTGATTGCAGAGCCACTGGCCATTATCTTTGAAAACTCGTGGCGAACCGGGGAAGTCCCGGATGACTGGAAAAAGGCTAATGTAGTGCCAATCTTTAAAAAAGGGAAGAAGGAAGATCCTGGGAACTACAGGCCAGTCAGCCTCACCTCAGTCCCTGGAAAAATCATGGAGCAGGTCCTCAAAGAATCAATCCTGAAGCACTTGCATGAGAGGAAAGTGATCAGGAACAGCCAGCATGGATTCACCAAGGGAAGGTCATGCCTGACTAATCTAATCGCCTTTTATGATGAGATTACTGGTTCTGTGGATGAAGGGAAAGCAGTGGATGTATTGTTTCTTGACTTTAGCAAAGCTTTTGACACGGTCTCCCATAGTATTCTTGTCAGCAAGTTAAGGAAGTATGGGCTGGATGAATGCACTATAAGGTGGGTAGAAAGCTGGCTAGATTGTCGGGCTCAACGGGTAGTGATCAATGGCTCCATGTCTAGTTGGCAGCCGGTATCAAGTGGAGTGCCCCAAGGGTCGGTCCTGGGGCCGGTTTTATTCAATATCTTCATAAATGATCTGGAGGATGGTGTGGATTGCACTCTCAGCAAATTTGCGGATGATACTAAACTGGGAGGAGTGGTAGATACGCTGGAGGGGAGGGATAGGATACAGAAGGACCTAGACCAATTGGAAGATTGGGCCAAAAGGAATCTGATGAGGTTCAATAAGGATAAGTGCAGGGTCCTGCACTTAGGACGGAAGAACCCAATGCACAGCTACAGACTAGGGACCGAATGGCTAGGCAGCAGTTCTGCAGAAAAGGACCTAGGGGTGACAGTGGACGAGAAGCTGGATATGAGTCAGCAGTGTGCCCTTGTTGCCAAGAAGGCCAATGGCATTTTGGGATGTATAAGTAGGGGCATAGCGAGCAGATCGAGGGACGTGATCGTTCCCCTCTATTCGACATTGGTGAGGCCTCATCTGGAGTACTGTGTCCAGTTTTGGGCCCCACACTTCAAGAAGGATGTGGATAAATTGGAGAGAGTCCAGCAAAGGGCAACAAAAATGATTAGGGGACTGGAACACATGAGTTATGAGGAGAGGCTGAGGGAGCTGGGATTGTTTAGCCTGCAGAAGAGAAGAATGAGGGGGGATTTGATAGCTGCTTTCAACTACCTGAAAGGGGGTTCCAAAGAGGATGGCTCTAGACTGTTCTCAATGGTAGCAGATGACAGAACGAGGAGTAATGGTCTCAAGTTGCAGTGGGGGAGGTTTAGATTGGATATTAGGAAAAACTTTTTCACTAAGAGGGTGGTGAAACACTGGAATGCGTTACCTAGGGAGGTGGTAGAATCTCCTTCCTTCGAGGTTTTTAAGGTCAGGCTTGACAAAGCCCTGGCTGGGATGATTTAACTGGGAATTGGTCCTGCTTTGAGCAGGGGGTTGGACTAGATGACCTTCTGGGGTCCCTTCCAACCCTGATATTCTATGATTCTATGATTCTATGATTCTATTCGACATTGGTGAGGCCTCATCTGGAGTACTGTGTCCAGTTTTGGGACCCACACTTCAAGAAGGATGTGGATAAATTGGAGAGAGTCCAGCGAAGGGCAACAAAAATGATTAGGGGACTGGAACACATGAGTTATGAGGAGAGGCTGAGGGAGCTGAGATTGTTTAGCCTGCAGAAGAGAAGAATGAGGGGGGATTTGATAGCTGCTTTCAACTACCTGAAAGGGGGTTCCAAAGAGGATGGCTCTAGGCTGTTCTCAATGGTAGCAGATGACAGAACGAGGAGTAATGGTCTCAAGTTGCAGTGGGGGAGGTTTAGATTGGATATTAGGAAAAACTTTTTCACTAAGAGGGTGGTGAAACACTGGAATGCGTTACCTAGGGAGGTGGTAGAATCTCCTTCCTTAGAGGTTTTTAAGGTCAGGCTTGACAAAGCCCTGGCTGGGATGATTTAACTGGGAATTGGTCCTGCTTTGAGCAGGGGGTTGGACTAGATGACCTTCTGGGGTCCCTTCCAACCCTGATATTCTATGATTCTATGATTCTATGTATCCCACACCCTTACCTGGTGCATCACCTACAGAAATAGCGAAGGAAAACTGAGATCACTTGCACTGAATCGATCCACAAAACAAGTAAGGAAAATTAACTCTTCTCCTGCCACCATGCAGCTTGAGGGATTAGCTGACTCATTAGAGCTCCCTTTCTAGAGCAGCTTTGAAGAACATTTGATGAGTCACTTATTCAACAATTTTCACATGAATTACCCAAGGAATTGTTTTTTCATTATTTACCCAGCTGGCTTCCTCTCAACTCAAATGACTCTACTAAAGTTATAAGGGAGGTACGGGTCATCCAGCTGTCTAGGAGTCAGGGAGGCAGGATTCTATTCCTGGCTCTGCCACTGATCTCCTGTGTGACCTTGGGAAAGTCATGTAGCCACTCTGTTCCTCATTTTCCCAATCTGTGAAACGGGGAGAATATCACTTTGAGATCCACCTATGAGAAGAGAACTATATAAGAACTATCTATCTATGTTATTATAAAAAGGCAGGGAGAGCAGCCTTGCCCTGAGGAGTAACTGTTTCAAAGAAAGTATTAGTGTACTTACAGGATTTGATCGCACAGCATACACTCGCTGCTGTGTGTCACACCATCTGTTCCACACACCATCTGGGATGTCTGGGTGCACAGTACTCTCCCTTTGGTTTGGGGGTACTGACTGCAGTTGGCCTGTTGATAGGACACAACAGAATCCTGGGGTGAGCGGTCACCCTGGGAGAACATCCCTGCCCTGCTGTCTTTGTGGGTTTGAGAATGGAAGGAGAGACAGCAGGTGTCAGGCTTGGGAGATGTCCGTGTAACTATTCAGCTTGCAGAAGAGAGTGTCTGGTTTTCTCTCCTGGGGGGCAAGACTGGACTTGTTTACACTTACTGGGGGATCAATGTGCAGTGATCGGTGCATCGGCGGTAGACCTGCTAAATCGACCACAGATCGCTCTCCCGTCGACTCCTGTACCCCACCGGATCGAGATGAATAAGGGGAGTCAACGGGAGAGCAACACCGCACAGGGCAGACCGCGTGGTAAGTAGATCTAAGCTACGTTGACTTGAGTTACACTATTCACGTAACTCAAATTGCGTAGCTTAGATCGAATTTCCCCTGTAGTGTAGACAAGGCCTTAGACAGTATAGAAAGGTGGGGTCTGCAGTCAACTTCTAAACGTGACTCACAACTGGGCCCTTTGTGGATAAGATGAGTGAAGGGAATCCAGCTAGTCAAAGCCACTCTGGGCCTGTTGGATGAAGAGTCAGCAGCCACGGGACAAGATCTGAGCTACCCAGGATGGGGCAGAGATGGAGATTGTGTGTGCGGTCTCAGCTCTGCAGGGATGGCTAGGCAGGAGAGCTGTGACTACTCCTTACCGTGCCCATGCTGCTTGTTTTATGTTACCTCTCCTTTCAGGGGCAGGGACTACCCTTCATCATCATGGCTGTACAGCACCTTGCACAGCGGGGCCCTGATCCCTGCTCGGGGCCGTGAAGCACCACACAACCCGAATACCACTATCTGCTGTCAGTGACAACGAGAAGCATTGAGCAGTCCCTGGCGTTGTGTGTGAAATCCAGCCTCACCTTTGCTGGAGCAGCATTGGCGCATTCCCCCTCAGACCTTACTGTAATGCTGTTTCCAGTTCTCCTGCAGAAGGGACAAAGGGTATGGATGCAGTTACAGTGCCACCGCCCTCTCCCAGCGAGGGACAAGTCCCCTGGACGTTCACCGCACTGGGCTGGTGTTTCCAAGTCTACGAGGACTTTTAAAATCACATTTTTCTGGGGCAGGAGGGGCCATGGACGCTTGTTGCATCTTAACTGACTGTCATCCTTTTAATCTTACCTCTTCCGCTTTGTGTTTGTTTCCTGGCAAGGCACCAAGGACCACGCAACGCTAGCCATGAGAGAAATAGGACTACTCCATTACTCTTGTAAAAGGAGAATGGCAAGGTATTGGAAGCCGTGGCTCATACTCACATCATCTCCAAACACAAGAAGCATCTGTTGCTGTATGTTTTTCCGTCAGTGCCACAAATGGGTTCCCAGGAATTTCTGCAGAGAATTGCGTCACCCTTTATTCCATGCAGAATTCGCCTGCAGTCCGTCTAAAAAGAGGAGGAAATAATATCTGATGTTTCTTTGCATCCTTATCCAGTTAGACCTTTTTTTTGCAATTTAACAGAACTTGAGACCTATCTCCTAGAAGGCTTAAAATCACAGCATCTTCATTTACTAGGGTACAAAGTTGCATACAACAAACACACACTCCACAGCTCCTCTGATCTTTATTGAGACCACGTTTCAGTGTGTTAGGTCTCTCTCAGGGTCCGATTCACATAAGAAGATAACCTACTTCTGCTACCTGCTAACAGAGTTATTCCTTTATTAGAGTAGCAAAAGCCTGTACAATTAGCCCTGAATGTATCAAGTTTAATCTCTGCTGACATCCCTTGTCGGAGGATCGTTGCATATACATTTACTGTAGAAGAAACTGCTGGATGTTTTCAATACTGACCTCTTATAATGATTGGTGGCTGGGATCAGGACTTTGATGTCTGTCTCCTCTGGCAGACAACACCCACCAGATGGCAAAAAAGAAAAACTGATGGGAGCTTGTCAAATAACGCTAAAAACGATCGAAAAATAGGTATCGGGAGTTCACACTGTCGTTATTCATGGGGCCATATTGGCCATTGTGTGTGAGTATTCAAACCAGTGCTGGGTCGTTTGTAAAAACATCCAGGAATCCTAAAAGTTTCAGGGATTGCAGCCTGAATATTGACTGGTCAGGAATTCAGACCAGGAGACAGAGTCATTCTTATTTTGTTATTCTCCTATTTAAAAAATTTCAGACATCCATTCAGAGAGAAGGAACAAGAACAAGAGTTACATCTGGAAAAGAGGGGATTTTTAGCCTCTAAGCTTTTATCACCGTGTGTACCTCCAGATATTTTAAACCCTCTTCAACTTGCCGGTATCAATACGGTTGCTGGGAAAGGAATTGTCATTTTCTGATCTTATGGCTGACTATTCTGGGGAACATAAAGAACAAGGGATGTTGCTCTGAAGAACGTTATTACAAGACTTCCCAGTTTAGCATCATCTGCTAATTCCATTAATGTGCTGTTTGCTCCCACTTCCATGCAGTGAATGAAGTTAAACCAGACAACCGTGACCTTTGCAGGTCCCTGCTAGACTCCTTCCTGTACTCAACACATTGTGACTATCATCTGCCTTATGTGACAGTGTTCATATCCAAGGCAATCTGATACCCTATCAAAGAAGATTCCTTGGAGTTGCATAACTCCCTCCAGTGGCTGGACCTCATAAGAGCATATTAGCCTACTACCGCTGCCCCCTAATGGAATTTGCTCCTTTTGCTCATGAGGCAGGGCCCATGCTTTTGGATCCGGAGTTCCTGGGTTCTAACCCTGCTGATGACCCATGAAAAACTAGGTGGTTGCTTTTGCTCTCCAGACCAATTCCAGTTATTCAATAAAGTCCTGTTTTATCACAAACCACTCCAAGTCCTTCCCACTTCCATTCTGAAATTCTGTCAGAAAATATAACCAAGCTGCTGCTGACATGGTTTGTTCATTATAACCCAGAGTTCGTCTTAGAACATAGGAGCATAGGAACTACCGCATTTGAACAGACTCCGGGTCCACATACTCCAGGATTCTGTCTCAGATTCCTCTGAAGCAGCTGGGGCTAGCCACTGTCAAAGAGCAGGCAGATAGGGGCAGTCTGTCCCCCACATTAGTCCTCATTCTAGTCCCTCATAGCTAGAGATTAGTTTAACCATGAAGTTTTACATCCCTTCCAAAAATTTTGTTCGCATTAGTGATAGGGGGACCAGATAGCAACTGTGAAAAAATGGGACAGGGGGTGGGGGGTAATAGGTGCCTATCTAAGAAAAAGTCCAAAAAAAGGGACTGTCCCTTTAAAAATGGGACATCTGGTCACCCTAATTAGTGATAATGCTGGATATTCTTGTAATCCATATAAAGGTCCAATCCCTTTGAATCTTGATAGACTCTTGGCCTCAATGAATTTCTGTGGCGATGAGTTCCGCTGTCTAATTATGCATTGTGTGAAAAAAAGTGTTTCCTTTTTGAATTTGCCACCTTTTCATTTCAATGAACGTGTCTTTGTTCTTGTGTGGAGGACAGGGAAAACAGAAGCTCTAATCTACCTTCTCTAAACCATTCATTAGTTTAGAGACTTTTCTCATGTCCCCTGTTCTCCATCTCCTTTCTAAGGTAACAATCCCAATCTTTTCAATCTTTCTTCATGAGTCTTTCGCCAGGCCCCTCATCAGCCTCACAGGCCTGCTCTGAACCAGGACTGATGGCTCGTGGAGCCAGTGCTAGCTAGGCACTTAGAGATTGCTCCTTGGTTCCTGGATTTTGCTAGAGAGTGAAGTTAGATTTACCGGAATGATGATGCCGTTGCCAACACCTTGGTTCTCTCTTTGGTTGATGCCAGACTGTGTTCCACAGGTTCCACCGTACTGAGCTGTGCCTTGCTGCGTGCTGGAAGGAAGGAAGAGGTAAAGCATGAGCTTCTTGTAGTGTAGCCCTGGCACATAAAGCCTCTAACAAGGGTGAACGCACACACGTCAGCTTCCTGCCTGTCCTCATTACATGAGATTTCTCAAATACTCTTTCAGGATCCAATTTCCAGGCCACCTACCTGCTTGGCACTAAAGCAAAGCTTTCTGTGGAGCTGTTCCCATCCATTCCCATTGTCTTCTTCCCTCTGTCTGGCCTGTTTAAGTGGGAGAGGATGGGGCTCTTTGGTCCCTCATTGGAAAAGAAAGCCTAATATGGATTATCTCCATGAAGGTTACGTTGAAACATGAGAATGGCTGCCATCAGACAGAGGCAACTCATGGGCGGGGGGGACATGCTGGGTCACATGCTCCCTTCCCCCAGATTTTCTGCTTGGCTTGAACTGAGCATGTTCAATAACACTGGAAGCCGGCTGCCCTCACTCTGCCCCTCCCTGCCCCCACTATCAGCAGGCACGGGTCACCTCTTCCATCAGGTGAATCTTTGATCCAAAGACAACCACAGACCGAGTGGAAGTCAGTGGGTGTGCGCAGTATTCTTTCAGGCTCAATGGAAGGAGCAATTAAACTCATTTACAGAGTAGAGATAGGTACAAACAATGAAGGGACTGCCCAAGGCACATGGCAGGTTGTTGGAAAGGTTTCCCTGATTACAAATATGGTGGCTAGCAGATTGGTTGCAGGCTTTATGTGCTGAAGGCAGAAAGCCAGGAGGAGGAAGAGGAGGGAATTGTGAACATGTCCCTGAAAAGAGAAGGCAGAAAGACAAAGCTTCTTGGGCACAAAGCCCCTTGAATTGGCAGATAGGGGATTTTGGAGCAAGAAAACAGCCTGCTATTGTATTCTCCTGTGGTCAGGGCAACAGGACAGTGGGGACAAGAAACAAAATTGCACCACGAGTAAACCTGACTCTTATCATCAATGCCTCCTCCTGATGGAAACAGCCCTGCAAGGCCTCGCGTATTGGCTAAATGCTAAGGCCAAAGGGGCGACGATCCTCTATTCCAGGGGTAGGCAACCTGCAGCATGTGTGCCAAAGGCGGCAGGCAAGCTGGTTTTCAGTGGCCACCGGTCCGGGGGGCTCTGAATTTTAACTTAATTTCAGATGAAGCTTCTTAAACATTTTAAAAACCTTATTTACTTTCCATACAACAATTGTTTAGTTCTATACTATAGACTTATAGAAAGAGACCTTCTAAAAACGTTAAAATATATGACTGGCACGCGAAACCTTACATTAGCGTGAATACATGGAGACTCGGCACACCCCTTCTGAGAGGTTGCCGACCCCTGCGCTATTCTCTGATGTCACTCACAGCTTAGCACGGCAATGAGCACACCTGTCTGAACGCCGGGCTCCCATCCTGCATTCCAGCCCAGGTAGGAAGGCAGGGACCCTGTATTCTACATGCTGCTGTCTGATGGGGCCATGGCAGAACAGCATGAGCCTGGCTCTCGGAAGAGAGACCACTGCAGGGGTTAGCTAGCATTAATGGAATTGAAGCCCAGTTCTGTCTGCCTTTCCCAATGAACAGTGGCAACACAGCTCCTTCACGTAGGGTGGGCATGGTGGGGGAGAGACAGTGCATTTAAAAGTTGCTACAATATTTGACAGAGGAGGACAGAGAGGTCAGATCTGGGGGGTCAGAAGCTGGAAGTATTTCTCTCCACTAAGGTGTAACGTAGCCTGATTTCAGGCTGTCAACGCAGATGGGGACTAGACTGGGACAGCAGCTCGAGCCATTGCTTTGGTCACTCAGAAGTAGCTGTGTGTTTCCATACTCACCCTCCATACCCGCAGTTTGGTCTGCTATCGCCCTGAGCAGCCTGGCTATTGGTAGAGCAGGGAGAGGTCCCACCAGACTGGCTGCAGCTGTTCTGTGAAAGGGACAGAAGCACATTTGATGCGGGGTTTCTTCTGGGCTCTTCTATAATCTTTGAGATCTTTCTGCCTCTCCAACCACCCGCACATCAGCATTGAAACTCCTGGCTGTGACTAGGAGCAGCATATCTGATATTCTGTTCTGGTCAGGCTCCAATACTCACCAGAACCTGGGGTGACCAGAGGTAAGCCCTAGGGCCTGATTCACCCTTGCCTTGCTTGCTCCTTGTGTCATTGTTCCCACCAGTGCAGAATGTGTGTGGGGAGTGTGTGCGTGAGAAACACTCTCCAATCCGAATGCACCCACTTTGCACTGGTGTCGGTATGCAGGTTAATGGTGAAATGGGCCTTCCATTCAGTGCTTCCCAGTGTGACCTGCTTCATCATCATTATCCGGGAGTGGTACCCAGAGCAGCTTGCACAGGGGGTTGGTTTAGAGCAGCGGTGAAGTTCCCTCTTTCTGTAAACTCCTTAAGCAGGGAACTCTGTTCACAGCCAGCCTCTCTGGGAACAACGATAACAATGCACAAAGCAAATATCACCCAGCCATAGCGCAGTCACGGTGCTATAATAAGCAATACAACAAAAGCCAAATGTAACTAGACCAAACACACTGTTTGAAAGCCCAGAACAGGAAAAGGGATTGGGGCAGAGCAAACAGTGACTGCTCATGGCTCTCGGGAGCAGAGCAAATGGGCCTGCATTGTGGCAACAGGGAAAGTCCATAGGAAAGGATGGCTCCTAGCAGGAGAGTGTGGAATGAATAAAGACCAGGAGTGACAAAGCTGCTGCGAACTTGCTGAAGGTGAGAGCTTTATGGGAATGGGCTCAAAGATAAACACGCCGGCAGGGCAAGCAGAAAGAGGAGGATGCCAGATACATATCACGCAGAGGTAAGATCACTATAGAAAAGTCTTCCCATGGAAAAGGGTTGGCTACAATCAATGCAGGGGTACAAAAATCCATGGAAAAGCTCCAAAACCAGTTGTAGGCCCCAAACATCAGAGCGCCAGGAAAATTCCTGTCCCCAGGGAACACAGGACCCTTAAAACAGTGGGACTATCATGGTCCTGTTCTGTAGTGAGGGAGCAGGCCATGGGGTGGGGGGGGGAGGTAGATTCTACATGCTCTGGAGCAGTCCTGGGTGTCACCATGGAGGCAGGCCCACTGGATTTACCTCTCCCCAGAGCTACCGGCTACAATTCCTCCAGGAGGAAGAATGGAGGCCAGCACCGAGTCTTGTGCAACCTTCAGGCTGCACAAAACTTCTGTCATAATAGCGCAGCGGATGGCTCACCAGCCTGGCCTGAGAAGCCGTTTGTTTCTGTTTGCTGCATTCTAAAAACCAGTAACTGGCATATAAGGGCGGTGGGGAGGAAAACTGGCTGAATCCACAGACAACCCTAAATTATTACAAGGATATCCAAAGAAAGAAATCCAAGCTGAAGGGCCATTTTCATGGCCCAGAGTGTGTCAGCACAAGACTGCCTTGAACGAGGAGTTTCTCTCATCCTGAACACAGCAAAGCCTTGTTTGTTTCTAAGCTGGGTCCTCCTCTGCTCAAACCACAGAAACCACTTTCCTCAGTGTAGACAGGGCATGGTGCTACACTCTTGGGCAGTCAGCAGGAGTTGTGCCATTGACTTCAATGGAGGCGGAATAAGGCTCAGAGTGAGTAACCGCCTTCTTTCATTGGATTAAAACTCCTTTCTCCTTCCTCTTCCCCTCCATCTCTGTGCAGCCTTTAACGGTGCAGGTCACTCCATCATCAGGAACCACCTGGGTACGCAGGCCTGTCTGATCCCCTCCCTCCCGGCTTTGCTCCGACGGTGCCTATCATGCCATTCACAAGATAGAAACTACAACTGGCATCGGGAAGCTACATGAATGTTGCTCTCCCAAATATTGTGAAGGGCTTTATGTCTTATGTCCTCGTGCTGAACTTCCAGCCTGGTGACAACTACAGTCCATGGCTACGACCTGGACTTTGGTCTCCTACCAAAGCAGCAAGAAAATAAATAATAAAATTAAATACCAGGCCACTAGGTATTGGAAAGAGAATCTGGGTTTCCTTCCACACAGTAGTGAAGTACATAAGGACTGTGCCACTGTCCAGAGATCATCAATATGTGTCGTTTATCTTAGTGTAAAGGTAAAACGCCCCTGGGCAGGTAGCAGTCTGCACAAAGCTGAGCCTTACCTGATATGTGCTCTTCCCATCAAGGCTGTTCAGAGTTGG
Organism: Lepidochelys kempii; assembly: GCF_965140285.1. NCBI lineage: Eukaryota > Metazoa > Chordata > Testudines > Cheloniidae > Lepidochelys > Lepidochelys kempii. Next base: position 2,039,894 of record NC_136387.1, on the reverse strand, counting down.
TTGCTGCGTATTTCTACCAAACTGGATGCCTTTTTGAGCATCTTCTTTGCTGGAAGAAAGGGATAAGGAGAGAAAGTGAGCCCAGGACCAGCTGACTCCCACTTGCAGATGAATGATGTTTGTTCCAAAGCTCGACTTAAGCTTGAACAAAAATTCACTAGAAAAACAGGTCAGAAAACAGCAGAACAGAGTGAAATACCCAACCAAACAAGTCGATTGACAAACAGGAGCGGGGCGGAGGGAGGGAGATAAAATTTGAATGGAAACTAGATATCCTGTATGTTGTGTACTGCCCACTTTGGGGGGTATTTCTAACCTTCATACATGACACAGGCTGCATGAACAACGTGAGTGGATGATTGAATTTAATGACCCTACAAAAAACCACGGATTCCAACTATGACATTACAGGGCTATGGTTCATACCAAGTCAAAGGAGCTTTGAGACCGCTTGACCACACCAGAGCATACTGAGAATTTCCCAAATCTGCAACTTCCCTCACTCAGGAGGTTTGCCCACCCTCAGTGAGCACAGCGGGTGTGTGCTGGGGGGGGACACCTCTGTAGAGCTACAGATAGAAACATTGCTTCGGGGCATAACAGAATTCAGATGGAGCCCCTAATACAATTTTGAACCCCCTCTCCATATTCCCTGTACACCCACCAAAATGTCCATGCTACCACACACCACCACCTCCTAGTTAAACCCACAAGTTCTTGATGACTCTGTCCTACTCTCTGAATTTCTCTTCCCCATTCCCGCTTCATGCTACATGCCGACCGAGATGGTGCCTTCATATCAGTGCTGCAATTGCAGACGCACTGAGGAAGCTGAGTGGGGACATCTGGACAGTACAAGAGATGAGTGGAAGACTTCGCAGGAGCTGCCAATAGCGGAGAGAACTTCCCCTCTAGCAGGGGTGGTGACTTTCGATCTTTACCCACATCTCCTGGCCTTTCCTTCAGCTCTGCTGTCCCATGCTGCTTCTCACCTGGCCCCGGGGCCTTCACAACAAACAGAAGGAGGAAGAGGGGCAAGTGCTGGAGACTTACACAGTAGCACCTCATGTGGGACCACTTGGATTCAGGGATCTCAAAAGCCCAACTTGGGTGGGACTCGATACCTGTGAATTGCTCTGACTTGGAACACATGGTTCCACCTTTTGCTGGAGTTACTTGGAGGAAAGTTTCTGTACTCACAACTTCTCTGCACACATGAGGCACTTGTTGCTGTGCTGCCGGCCAGAAGCGTCACGCACGGGGTCATTCTCTTTTGTGCAGGTGAGTTCTCCATTAGCGTTGACTTGTGATAGAAATTCACTGCAGTCATCCTGCAGAAGGGAGTAGCACATTTTATGCAAGGTGTCTCCTGTGTTCTACTGGCTGAGTTTTTGGAAACGTTGGCTTTCTCGTCAGGAAAGTATTGCAGCACAGCAAATGCAAATATTCTAGCACTTTTCCCAACACTCTTAACATACAGAGGGAGCAGTGATAATAATTTAACCTACAAACAGCTCCAAAGCAGCCCTGGTTCTGCACAAATAATTAAAATGGATTAAGAGGCAGTTAAATCTAAAAGCACAATGCAACACACCAAACCAAACATGTAAAAGCCCAACAGCAGAAGTGGAAGGTAGCTTGGAGGAGGGTAGGTAAATCTGGTCACTGGTCCGAAACACTATTTTGTTGACATACCCAATAAATCCTAGTAGATTAGTGAGGCACGATTTTTCCTCTACAGAAGCCACGCTGGTTGGTCCCTGTCATATCACACTGATGTGTTGTATAATTCTATTTTTAATTATCATTTCAGCCATTGTAGTTGGTACTGAACTAAGGTTCACTGGTCTGTAATTCCCAGGATCTCCTCTACTGCCTTTTAAAACGATGTATAACATTTGCTACCCTCCAACCATCTGATATATTTTTAACAGTTCAGTCACTTCATTCTTAGGTGCCTTCACAACTCTTGGATGCCTTCCCGTTGCTCCTGGTGACTTGCTGCTCTTTATCATTTTGCTCTCACTCCAGGCATCTTCTGCAGAACAGTCTGCTCAAACACTTTCAGTCTAGGTTTTGCTCTCCTCTGGGTCTCCATATATAATTCTCAACACTCCAGAAGGGTTCCATTACAGAGTGTTCACCGCCTTCTAGGTACATATCTAGCCCCCTTTATCATAACCTCTGAGTGCCTCATGATTGTTAATGTATTTATCCCCCCAACACGGCTGTGAAGTAGGGAAGTGCCATTATCCCCATTTCACAGACGGGGAACTCAGGCACAGAGAGACTAAGTGACTTGCCCAAGATCACAAAGGAAGTCTGTGGCAGAGCAGGGATTTGACCCTGGGAATGCTGAGCCTCAGGCTAGCACCACTGAACCATCCTTCCTCTCTCTGGATCACACTTGACCAAGCTAGGGGGAGTTCAGATTAGATTTTTCATGGAACAGCTTTCCCCATCTCCCTTGTGGATTTTTAAAGTAGCCTGGACTCTCTAGGGTTAAAGGTTTCCACCATTTATTCAGAGAAAGAGTGAATGGGGAAGGTACCCATCTGATCTGACACCCTCTGACCCAAGCCATTCCACTTACGGACATAAAAAAAGCAAAGGGGGAAAGGGAAAAGTCCCTCGACTGAAAGAGACACAGCCACATGAGAAAAGGGCTGGCCGTGAAAGTCATGGAGATAAACGAGACACAATAAGGGCTCATTTGCTCCCGCACCCTGCCCTGGTCAGAGCTTCAACGCAGCGTTATTGCTATTCATTGTTTCTCAAGTGCCAACAGTGTGCCTGGAGCTTTACGAATGAGGCACGATCCCTGCACTAAGAGCTGATCAGAGGCAGGCTGTACCTTGCAGGCTGGCACGTATCGGAGAGGGACCATGAGCAGAGTTAGGTATCACTTTGAATTCTGGTTTGTCAAATGCTGCACATTACCTGGTATTCTGCCTGCATGGTAACAACAACAGACTTTGGCCTGATCCTGTGGGCAAATGGGCTCTTATGGCCCTTTACTCACAGATTAACTGAGCTTGGATTTCCCATTATAGTGGGTAAGGTAACCAACACAAGGCTACTGGGCCAGAGACATTAATCTAACCGCTTCTTTGGGTGCACAAAGAAATCCTTCATGCCTCGGTAGCAATCAGGATAACCTTTAGCCTCACCTTTCCTGTCGGGCCTCTGATCACATTTTCTCTTCCACCTGTGAGTCCATTATTTACTTGACTTGCCCTGAAAGAAGGGGAGGCAGAGAGAGACAGGGAGTTGCACAAACCTCAGCTGGAAAACCAAAATATCTAACGACTATGGACCTCATCCCGCAAACCTGTCCGAACCCATGCAATGCCAGGCGAGGGGACGGAACTCAGGCTCTAAGTTAGCTACACATGCACAAATTGCTTGGCCTCTCTCCATTTGCTGCCACTCACCATGCCTTCTCTTTTCCCCCCAGACATTTCTGCCACGCATGTCCATATCAAATTTCCCTTAAATGGCACATATGTAAAGCCAGAAGCTAAGAACATGCACTGATTTTTTTCTGGACATGTCCACTGTTATTTCCTGCCTTGTTGGCTTCAAAGGGTAACAGGACTGGGGGGAGGGAGAGCTCAGGGGTTTGAGCTATTGGCCTGCTAAACCCAGGGTTGTGAGTTCAATCCTTAAGGGGGCCATTTAGGGATCTGGGGCAAAAATTGGGGATTGGTCCTGCTTTGAGTAGGGGGTTGGACTGGATGACCTCCTGAGGTCCCTTCCAACCCTGAGATTCTATGATTCCTCGGGGGTAAATGAAGGTTTTGGGGAGTCAGAAACTAACCTCTCTGAACTGAGGGTCAGAGGTTGCAGTATATCCCTCAGCCAAGGGTTTATGCCATACAGATGGAATTAAGTCCCACAAGAGTAGGACTGAATCTGGAGGAGGAGAGGAGAGGAGACATGGAAAACAACCAGTCTAGCAGCATGAGCTGTTGCTTTAGCTACTCTGATGCAATTGTTTATTTCTCATACTCACATCAGATTTCTACACATGACGCATTTGTTGGTGTGTGTTTTGCCATCAGGGCCGCGGACAGGGTTGTTATCTCTATTGCAATAAAAAAGCCCACTGCGTAAGAGCGGCCAAAATTCCATGCACTCATCCTGTAAAAGCTAAAAGAGAGCATTCCATGGAGGGCTTCCTCCCTTACTGTGGTGGGTGGGAGTTTAAGAACTGTTATCAGAGCTTGATATTTTTCTGCACGGAGTGGTTAGAATTTCAGGACCTTTGCCCTTTAGAGGCAGTAACCCACTCCTGTTGTGTCTTAGCATCCCGTCCTCATTGCCCATTATCCTGTCTTTAGCTCTTTCCACAACTTATTTAATATGGAGAACCACACAGTGGAGTCCAAAGAACAGGGTTTACTAACTATAAGCAACATGCATAGCCTAACTACATACATACACTGCTGCTCCAGTGGGGCTGTGCTGGCTTCCGAAACATAGCGAGGGCCACTAGAAGGCTGGCTCACCAACTATTTAAAGGCATACTACCAATTCCTCGATGCTACAACTTTGGAGAGAAGAATGTGTGGTTATAACCAAATGACTCTCCCTCCTGCGTTGCAGTGGAATGAGCTAAAAGCAGCTAGTGGAAAGGAGAGAACGCAACCCTAAAAGGGGCAGCTCAGTGCAGATGTGGTGATTCTAACTGAGCAGAGCAACCAGATTGTGATTCAGTTACAAGAGATGAACTTCAGCAAAGCATTAAATTCTCAGCAAGCTGAATATTACGCTGCCTACTAGAACATCAGCGAATGCGTTCGCCAGTGGACAGCTGGAAATATAGACTGGGCAGAATTAATGTTCCAACTCGTTATTGGTTTGGATTGCTCCTTGTGGAAGTGGGCTTTTACTGGGGATAAGCAAATGGGTCTGCATAAAATAAAAACTGAGCTGACTCAGCTCAAATATTGAATCAAATCATTTTTTTTTGGAGATTCAAAAAAGTGGGTTTAAATTGCATGGCTTTTAATTGTCACCAGCGTGGGATGCCAGTTGGATCAGAAACAAAAGTTGTAAAATACCATGAGAAAAGCATCTCTCACACTATCTCTCACCTGCATCTCATGAGCTCTCTGGGCCAAATATATCCAGATAAGCATCCCAAAGCCTGGCTGTGAGCTATACCTGTTATCAATTATGGAAGTTACGTCTCTGAGAGATTTGCAGTCTGAGTTCTACACCATTGGGGGTGGGGCGGGGGGAATATTCTGATCTTCTTTTAAAGCCTGCCAGCCCTTTTGTGTTATTTTTAGGTGCTAATTAGGTTAACAAGCTAATTTAGGAAACGTATCTAGCAGAAAGAGGTGCACTAACCTTATTTATATCTTTGCTGGCAATACCTGCGACAAAAACACAAACACAGACACCATATTATGAAGCCTGAGGAAAATTTAAGATAAAAGTATTCCCTTCATAAACTCAAATAATGGAAAAGATTGGATGAATGCTAATCTAATGCACTAATGGGCCCAACAAATGTAACTTTTTAGCTAGTAATATATCAGATTTTTCATGGCATGTAGAATTTGCCATTCCAGACCCATACTTCTGTACATTCCTTGTTTTCTCTCTCTCCTTTGCTGTGTTATTTTTCATGTTCTTGAAACCAAAGACTTGAAGACATGTCAGTTACTGCTTATCTGCGCTAGACTCTAAATGCTTCGCTCCACCGCTTTGCCAGGGACGCCAACCTCTATCAGATGTGGCTGTTTCTCCCACACCTCCACTTACACCTGGAACCCCTGAGCTAACCCATAAAGCCACACTACTTTTCCCTCTAAATTCATCCTCAAGGCCCACTTTGACTGCAAGCCTGAAAAAAATTAGTCAACTAATAATGGCTCAGCAGAGGGGCAATTAGAGAGAGCTGATATAAGTATCCCTCTGCCAAATCAGTACTAGCTGTAGATAGTTTTCTCTCTCCCTGGTGTCACAGTGAACCCACAAGGAACTCTCCCATACATCCTTCTCACAATGAAGGGGTACATGGTAGAAAAGTTTGCCCCAAAGCATCAGCCTTTTATTTAACATTCCAGCAGGTTCCTGGGAAAATACATTCAATGCTAACAGAGCTGGTGAAAAATTCCCATTTTCAGGAATTCACAAAACCAGTTTACATTTTTGGTTCTGGCCTTGACTTCCGTGTGCAAAAATTCAATTACCTTTTTTTTTTTCTTTTTTGTAATCTGGACAACAAATTGTCCAGTCTCCACAAAGAAAGCATTTAGACAGCAAAATTACATTTTTACCCATCACAATGAGTGAAAGTGGATGCTCTCACACCGCTGGTGGAATTCCATCCTTTTCACTTACCGGAGAAAAGGCCAGTTACCCATGGCAACGTCATGCATAGTGCCAATTTCATAAATACTCATCAAAAAGCCAGTTTTGTTACAAATGCTAAGAACACAAAAATGATGGAGCTTTTCCCCTTAGAACAAGCCACTTCTCCAGCTGGATGACATTTAAATCTCTTTAAGGACCCAACCCATCTTTCGTCAAAGCTTCCTACGATTTGAAGTGTCACTTATAAGATCCTGGGCAGATTAGAGAAAAAGTTACTCACCTGAGAAGCAGCAGAAAAATGCCAGAGCAAGGAACACAAAGGTATCTGCTGTCTTCATGGTAAGGGCAGTGGCTGTTGGCCTGTGTCTAGTTTATTACTGAATTGCTTGGTAAAACCCCAGTGAGAGAGCTTGGATCATATATATATATATATAGGTGGCCAGATACTCCACCTTGATTGTGACATAACTTTCCCAAGAATCATCATTAGCTGTGAAACCAGTTTGCTGAGGGGAGTTTCAAATTCTAATGATTCCATCATCATCATTAATTTCCATAGGGACAGAATAAGTTTGAGTCATGCCCTGGATCTTGTCAAAGTAAGAAATTTACAAATGGATCAGGTCAATTTCAAATACAACCAGAGGAGCCTCATCATGGGACACTCTGCAGGGTGGCTAGTGAAATCAAAGTGCTTATCTAGGTACCTCATGATTTTGCGCCCTATATTTACAGGCAATAGCTGCTAGGGGTTCTATTTTAATTAACTGGTTCCAGTGACGTCAACAGGAGCTCGGGGGGGAGGTTCTCAGAGCCTCTGAAAATCAGGCCACTTTGATTTGGGGGCCTAGGAATGAATGTAAGTGCCTAGCTAGCTCTAAAAAGAAAAGGAGTACTTGTGGCACCTTAGAGACTAACCAATTTATTTGAGCATAAGCTTTCATGAGCTACAGCTCACTTCATCGGATGCATACTGTGGAAATTGTAGAAAATGTTTTTATACACACAAACCATGAAAAAATGGGTGTTTATCACTACAAAAGGTTTTCTCCCCCCCCCCCCACCTACTCTTCTGCTGGTAATAGCTTATCTAAAGTGATCACTCTCCTTACAATGTGTATGATAATCAAGGTGGGCCATTTCTAGCACAAATCCAGGTTTTGTGCTGGAAATGGCCCACCTTGATTATCATACACATTGTAAGGAGAATGATCACTTTAGATAAGCTATTACCAACAGGAGAGTGGGTTTGTTGGGGTGGGGGGAGAAAACCTGGATTTGTGCTGGAAATGGCCCACCTTGATTATCATACACATTGTAAGGAGAGTGATCACTTTAGATAAGCTATTACCAGGAGGAGAGTGGGGTGGGAGGAGGTATTTTTTCATGCTTTGTGTGTATATAAAAAGATCTTCTATACTTTCCCCAGTATGCATCCGATGAAGTGAGCTGTAGCTCACGAAAGCTCATGCTCAAATAAATTGGTTAGTCTCTAAGGTGCCACAAGTCCTCCTTTTCTTTTTGCGAATACAGACTAATACGGCTGTTACTCTGAAACCTAGCTAGCTCGAGGCATCCAAGTTTGAAGATCCTGGGCTTGGTGCCTAGTTGAACACAACCAAGTCTTTTCAGACAGTTCCTAGAGTTCGCACAACAGCAACGCTAATGAAAATGCTCTGCAGCTCACAGGATCCAGGATCTTTATCTCCTTCCCACCACTCCACAGCTTTGGGCATGCTTCAAAAGACAGGACACTAGTGCTGCTCATGGCACTCGTTAGATCCACACGGGCACTGCTCCTCAGAAGGAAGAGTAGAGTCTTTGTAAGGGTGATGTTGTCATTGTATAAGGCAGGAGAGGCTCCTATGGACCCTTATGTGCCAAGCTGGGGCCTATCTAGCAGAAAGAAGGTCCTAGAGAGGGCATAGCAAATGGCATGAAAGACAGTGCCTAAGCTCAAGAATGTGAGTCCTGCAGAAAAGAACAGGCAGCTGGTCTTGTTCTCAGCGGAAAAGAAGAATTTGTGGTGACAATGTCATTTCCCCAAATCAGGAAAGAGATGGCTAAAACTAAGAAACAAATAGACCACAGTAATTAAAGGTTCAACAGTTGAAGGGCAGAGAAGTCCTCAGTGCAAGGAGGAGAAGCAGGTTAGGTGCAATTTTGGTGACCTTGACCTGTTCCAAGCAAAGAAGAGGAATTGCCTTCTCGGGAAGGGTCCCACTTTGTGCATGGTAGGGAAGAGGGCCAGCAAACAACCCGTTATTTCTGGCCCGGATACCCTCTGGATGAAATGCCATTTACCTGTAAGGAATTATCTGTGGCCTGTGTCCAGGCACAACTAACCACCACAGCTCAATTTCAATATGGACACTTAAAATAAATTGCTGTGGAACAATCTGCAGACTGAAGACTCAGTTCCCAGAAGCATTTGTTAATATTCTTTCTGGCTGGATCCAAAGCCACATGGAAGACTTCACTGGGCTTTGAGTCAGGTCCCTCAAGCACTTTTCAGGTGTAGCTGTCAAAGTGAAGGTGAGTAACATCTCCCATCCATTTTGCAGGCAGAGAATTTGAGACACAGAGAAGCAAAGTGACTTTCCCAAGGTCACACCGAAAGTTATTGACTGAGCTGGAGAACCAGTCCCCTCTTCCCATTCCAGGGTCCTAGCCACTACACCAGTCTTCCTCCAAATCATTTCAAGCAATATATAAATGTGAGACAATCATATGCTGTTCATGGACATTTTGTGAACAGAAATAGAGCGATGTGTAATGCCAGGGGTCAGAAAAGGAAAAAAAGTGACCTCAGTAATCATCATCCCATAATTCTAACTGCCAAATAAAATCATGGAAGAGAAGAAAAATCCTAAACACCTATAGGGTGTAATGGTCTGGCCCCCTTCACCACTAATTCCAATGGGAGCAAGATTAGCCCCTAGTAGAACAATGAGGAATAGGTAGCATGAGTTTATACAATGTAAATATTGCCTGAAAAACTTGATTGCTTTTATAGACCGCTTTGTCAGATTCAGTCTCAGTCCTGCAATGAGATGCAATGTAGCCCCATTGACTTCAGTGTGGGTCTGTCCAATTAGAGCTGATTGCAGGAGCAGAGCCCGAGTGAACAAGGGGTACACTGGATTTTAGTAACGGATTTGGTAGTATCTTGTGAAATATGTATTAAATGATGTCATATAGATGTGTGGGCTGAACGCCGTCATGAGGATTGAAAAACTGGCTAAGAGACTATGAAAGCAAAGGACAAGGATAAACCGCTATGTATCAACTTGGGGGAGGTGTCGAATGGGAACTACAAGGATTGGTGTTAGAATGACCGGTGGTATTTAACGTCACCATTCATGGCCTGGAAGACAAAGTAAACAGCACACGACCGATGCTAAACAGAGTGGAGCTGCACACCCCAATGAGGACTGGTGCCAAGAGAACTTGAGGGATTAGAAAATGAGGTTAAAACGAATAAGTGAGAATCAGGATGGAGACATTCAGGCTCATACTTGTGTGGGAAGTAATCCAAAATGCACACGTACTGGGTGGGAAGCAGCAATGCTGAGAGAGACCTAGGTGGGGCAAGGCAATGTAGCTGTTGATAAAAACACCAGTGTCCATTTGGGCTCTATAAGCATCAGGTCTCAAAGCCAGAAGCTAACAGTGCCTTCTCTAGTGAGCTCTGTCTGGTGCACCCACACCTGGAAGAACACACTTTCTTCTGGACACCACATTGCCAGAGAGATAGTATCAACCTGAGGGAAGTTTAGAGAACAATAAAATGGACAGTGACCAAAATAGCTATAAACTCTCAACAATGCTAGCATGCTCTCTTTCCTCTCAGTCCTTCCATCACCTCATCTCTACCCTGCCCCCCATTTCTCTCTTTCATCAATTCACAGATTTTAAGGCCAGAATGGTCCACTTGTGATAATTGTTGTCAGTTGTCACCGGTGTGGTGCTCTGCTCTATCCAATGTTGATAACAGTCAGCTGCGTGCATGTGTTCCCTCTGCGTGCTGCCCCGGCTTTGCACAGATTGCTGGCACAGCAGACCCCGAGAGAATGCCCAATGACCACAGACCCCGATAAGGTACGAAGGCACCCGACCAGGTTTATTGTCAAACGAAGCACAGTAATAGTTCCTCGCAGACTCTACAGGACATACTACGAACATGTCCCCCGACAATGGACCGGCTCAGTCAGTGGTGGGACTCTCCACTGCCCCCTAGGCTGGACAAAGACATCCACTCAGGGGTGCATTCTTATACACAGCTACAGACAAGTTACACCTCACTCCTGACGCACTGAGGTACAACCCTTCTGTACGTTGGGGTGCTGCCTCTCCCCTGGTACATGTTGGTTCGAACCAACAAGTCTATCCATCATATTATCTCTTTGACCCTGTCTTTACGATGGGTCAATCTGTTCCTCGTTATCTCTGTGGAACATGTTCGTACCAGACTGTTCTGGTGCCATCCTGGCACATGTTCATCCTATTAGTGCTTGATCCCCTTTAGATATGTGTATACGTCCAATTAGCAGCCTTCTTCCTGCCAACTTCTGTGAGCAGGGCCTGCCTCTGGCTCATGGCTTAACTTTGATTTATGTTAATAAAGTCTTGACTATTCCTTTGGTTCAGGCCTCAGGCCTTATACCAGGCCTTTGATACCAAGGGTTTATGTTTCAGAGCCTCATCTTACTACAATAATCTAGCCTGACTTCCTGCTTAACACAGGCCAAAGAATTTCTACCCAACAATTCTTGCAGCAAGCCCATTATGGCCTCATTGTTTCCTTGCTCCTCACATCTGTCTGTGTCTACCAGTTGTCTCTTGGGGCAGGGATTGGGTTTGTACAAAGCCAAGCACAAGGAGGTCCTGGTCTGTGACGGGGGCTCTGGTTCTCCAAATAAATAATAATAATGGTAAGAACAATAGAATCATAGAATCATAGAATATCAGGGTTGGAAGGGACCTCAGGAGGTCATCTAATCCAACCCCCTGCTCAAAAGCAGGACCCATCTCCAATTAAATCATCCCAGCCAGGGCTTTGTCAAGCCTGACCTTAAAAACTTCTAAGGAAGGAGATTCCACCACTTCCCTAGGCAACGCATTCCAGTGTTTCACCACCCTCCTAGTGAAAAAGTTTTTCCTAATATCCAACCTAAACCTCCCCCACTGCAACTTGAGACCATTACTCCTTGACCTGTCCTCTTCCACCACTGAGAATAGTCTAGAACCATCCTCTCTGGAACTACCTCTCAGGTAGTTGAAAGCAGCTATCAAATCCCCCCTCATTCTTCTCTTTCGCAGACTAAACAATCCCAGTTCCCTCAGCCTCTCCTCATAACTCATGTGTTCCAGATCCCTAATCATTTTTGTTGCCCTTCGCTGGACTCTCTCCAATTTATCCACATCCTTCTTGTAGTGTGGGGCCCAAAACTGGACACAGTACTCCAGATGAGGCCTCACCAATGTCGAATAGAGGGGGACGATCACGTCCCTCGATCTGCTCGCTATGCCCCTACTTATACATCCCAAAATGCCATTGGCCTTCTTCGCAACAAGGGCACACTGCTGACTCATATCCAGCTTCTCGTCCACTGTCACCCCTAGGTCCTTTTCCGCAGAACTGCTGCCTAGCCATTCGGTCCCTAGTCTGTAGCTGTGCATTGGGTTCTTCCGTCCTAAGTGCAGGACCCTGCACTTATCCTTTTGAACCTCATCAGATTTCTTTTGGCCCAATCCTCCAATGATCAGTGTCTTGTGCGTGAACCACAGCATGGACCTAATTTTCGTACCTGTGTCCTTTGTAATAACATGCCCATTCCATGAGGCGCTGGGGCAGGCTGCAGGCTGGGCTCTGAACCGGGCTTTCTGCAGGGTCGAGTTGAGCACCAGCGGCAGGGGAATTTCGCAAGGCTGGGTTCAGGTTCATTTGGGATGATAATAGTAATAAAGCTTCATGCGTCCCAGCTTCAAAGCACTAATAAATCCCTGCAAATCCCTTAAGTATTGTTATCCACGTTTGAAAGATGGATCAGATAGCCAAAGCTGGGTCACACCTATCTTGGACTATTCATCCAGGTTGTTATGTTGGCATCTACTACCATAGTGTCCAAGATCCTCCCTCCAAGCGTCAAACCAGCAATGTTGTGTCTCCCTTGAAGGTTGGGTGACTCTTTCTAGAAGAGATTATCTAGCTCAGCCAGAGCCTGCAGGGTTGATGCAGGAATCAATGGCTGGCATTCTATGGCCTGTACTCTGCAGGAGATCAGACTGCATGTCCCCAGCGCTCCCTACTGGCCTTAAAAATCTACAAATCTCTAAGGCTTCCTTCCCTGACCCCAGGCTTGAATACAAACTCCGAGCAGGAGGGTACTAATGTGGGCAAAGGTGAGTTGCATTTAGCTGTCGATGCAGACTGGTTAGGGGTCATTCCCATTTCACCAGGCACATAGTCTTGGACCTGCTCCCAAAAGGTTCTTACTCCCAGTCATGAGTGTCCCCTGTTGGGCAACAACTTTTGCTCCAGAAGAATATAGCTGTTGTAGGAGGCTGTGGTTAGAGAGAGCGAGAGACACTCATGAAGCTGCAACCAAAGCCCTGTGGGGCTTTGAAAATCAGAACACTGCCCTTGACCTGGACAACGGGGAGCCAGAGCAACAGTGATCTCCATTAGTTCTGTGGAAATTTCATACTGCTCTAACGGCCACATCTACGCAGGCATGATCTGCCCCTTAAAAATTGGCACACTGGAGCAAGGGGCTTGGGTTTGCACATATCCTTGCAGGAAAAGCGATTACATGGGGCAAAATCAGCACAGCACTGCGGGGCACCACAGGACTCTCTGACCAAGTCGGCGACCAAGTCCAATGCTCGGACTGCATTGGCAAGAGCTGGTTTGCAGCTTGGAGAGGGGTCATCAAAAGCTCATAATTCAGGGCATAAACTGATCACCTGCATGGCTTAGAAAGGAACTTTATCTTCCTGTGCAGCATTGCACAGCCAGACAGGTGCATTGTGGGTATTTTATGCCTTCCACAGAGCATCAGGTCTAGGCCCCTGCTGGAAGCTCAATATTGCACGCTAGTACACCGGAAGTTGTATGCTAACCCTATGTCCCAACATAAAATCCCATTTTGACAGGTTCAGGACAAAGCAGAAAGTTTCTTGTTGTGGCTTTGAATTTCCCATGGAAACAAAAGGCATTCCCTCTCCGACCCCAGGGAGAAGCCTGCCTCTGGGCTGCCAGCATGGCTGGTTTCAGTCCACCCAGCGGGAGGATATTGCTGGGAAACATTTGCATTGGCCAACGGGAACAGTAACGTTTCGCTCTGGATCCAATCTGCAGTGGCAAGCAAGTAAATCCTTTTTCATGCACAAAGGTTTGTTGTGGAGCAGAAATTGATCAGTTTAAACTGGGCAGCTTTTTTTGCTCCTGTTCCCAGACAGTGCCCCAAATTTCAAACCCTAACTAGGACACTCGACTGACCGTTGGGCCCCGGAGTAAGAAGTGGCTTGTTCTCCCCAGACATTCCAAACCTAAGTGATGCCAGGTGGGAACCTGGATGAAGGGAAATTACCTGCCCTAACAGGAGGAGGCCAAGAGCTGCAGAGTCTGGCTGTCAATGGCTCTTGGCCTTTAGTATCACTGTCCCTGGTCTGTGGAATTGCTTAATTGCACCATCAGAACTTTAGAATATCCCACTGGAAACTAGAGAGCAATCGTCTTTCAAGTGTGCACCTGATGCCACCGCAATGGTCAGTGGCCATTCGTCTTGGGGAATTTGGGGAAGAGACTCACCGTCTGTGATAAATAAAGTGAGGGAGGGGTAGCTCCCTTTTATGGACACCCAGCCAGCCAGTAGCTATAAAATCCCTCTGAGTAGCTGTACTCTAATTGCTCTACCTGTAAAGGGTTAAAACGTCTCACTGCTATGCATAGGTAAAAGGAAGTGAGTGGGCACCTGACCAAAAGAGCCAATGGGAAGGCTAGAACTTTTTAAAATTGAAACAAGACTCCCCTTTTGTCTGTCTGTGGTTGTTCTCCGGGGAGAGGTAGGGGAGACAACAGCTCTGCTGTGAGAAGCTTTGGGCCAGGTATGAAAAATCATCAGTATCACACCTAGAAAGTCCTCATTTGAAACCCCAGCTATGTAAGAAGGTCAGGAAATGTCCAGGAAGACGCGATGAGGTTTATCCCTTTTATTTCTTTATGGCTTGTGGATTCCTCTGGGCTAACCCTGGTGCTCTTGTTTTGCTTTTAACCTTTAAGCTGGACCTCAAGAGAGCTATTCTTGATGCTTAATCCTTGTAGTTGTTTTTTTTTTTAAATCTAGCAAAAGCCTAAATTCCCAGATGTATTTTCTTTTCTATTAATAAAATTTACCTTTTTTAAGAACAGGATTGGATTTTTGTGTCTTAAGACGTTTGTGCATGTGTTGGTTAATTAGCTGGTGGCAACAGCTGATTTCTTTTTTTTTTTTTTTCTTCTTCTTTCTCAGCTCTTCCCAGAGGGGGGCTGAAAGGGCTAGAGGGTGCCCCACAGGAAGGAATTCCCAAGTGCGCCTTCCTGGGCTCTCAAAGTGGTTGCACTTGGGTGGTGGCAGCATCTACCATCCCAAGGTCAGAGAGAAGCTGTAGCCTTGGAAGTTTAATACAAGCCTGGAGTGGCCAATACTAATTTTTAGAGTCCTTGCGGGCCCCCACCTTCTGCACGTGAAGTGCCAGAGTGGGGAAACTGCCCTGACACCATCCAATGGGGGCAAGGGAGGCTGGGGGATTTCTGTGCAGAGGGGGTGAAGAGCCGGAGGAAAGAGGAGGATATGGGAATTATGGGAAGGGAAGTGTGCGCTCGAAAGTAGCTTTACTAGAATTAGTCAGAAATGTGTGGTTTTGTTTCCATGGAAAATTTCAATGTATGGAAAAAAAATGAACACCGCAACTTTTTTGGTTTTCGGCAACTGAAAAACAAAAATTTCAAGCCAAAAACTGCTGCATATTGAAAACTCTAGTTTTCCAACAAGAACCTGAAAATTTTCAAGGCAAGCACGTATGTTCCACAGAATTGTTCATTTAGTAGAAAGCCCAATTTGACCTTAATAAAGGTTTTGATGGAAATTTTCAACTAGCCCTAATCTTTACATTTCACCGGCTGTGCTCCTGAAAGCCTCACTGTGCCAGCCTTCCCACCACGTGGTGCTTACATCGTGGTGTCCCCGGTGCACTTAGCCAGTCGTGCAAAGGGGAAGTCTGTCTTGACTCTTGCAAAGGATCATCTTGTGCCCTGGAGCACGAGGTTTGGTTATCCAGCTGAACATAGATTCATAGATTCTAAGGTCAGAAGAGACCATTATGATCATCTAGTCCGACCTCCTGCGCAACGCAGGCCACAGAATCTCACCCACCCACTCCTGCGAAAAACCTCTCAGCTATGTCTGAGCTATTGAAGTCCTCAAATCGTGGTTTAAAGACTTCAAGGAGCAGAGAATCCTCCAGCAAGTGACCCGTGCCCCATGCTACAGAGGAAGGCAAAAAACCTCCAGGGCCTCTTCCAATCTGCCCTGGAGGAAAATTCCTTCCCGACCCCAAATATGGCGATCAGCTTAACCCTGAGCATATGGGCAAGATTCACCAGCCAGTTACCCAGGAAAGAATTTTCTGTAGTAACTCAGATCCCACCCCATCTAACATCCCATCACAGGCCATTGGGCCAATTTACCAAAAATAGTTAAAGATCAATTAATTACCAAAATCATGTTATTCCATCATACCATCTCCTCCATAAACTTATCGAGTTTAATCTTAAAGCCAGATAGGTCTTTTGCCCCCACTGCTTCCCTTGGAAGGCTATTCCAAAACTTCACTCTGATGGTTAGAAACCTTCGTCTAATTTCAAGTCTAAACATCCGAATGATCAGTTTATATCCATTTGTTCTTGTGTCCACATTGGTACTGAACTTAAATAATTCCTCTCCCTCTCTGGTATTTATCCCTCTGATATATTTATAGAGAGCAATCATATCTCCACTCAGCCTACTCTTAGTTAGGCTAAACGAGCCAAGCTCCTTGAGCCTTCTTTCATAAGACAAAAAGAAAAGGAGTACTTGTGGCACCTTAGAGACTAACCAATTTATCTGAGCATAAGCTTTCATGAGCTGAAGTGAAGTGATGAAGTGAGCTGTAGCTCACGAAAGCTTATGCTCAAATAAATTGGTTAGTCTCTAAGGTGCCACAAGTCCTCCTTTTCTTTTTGCGAATACAGACTAACACGGCTGTTACTCTGAAACCTTTCATAAGACAGGTTTTCCATTCCTCAGATCATCCTAGTAGCCCTTCTCTGTACCTGTTCCAGTTTGAATTCATCCTTCTTAAACATGGGAGACCAGAACTGCACACAGTATTCCAGGTGAGGTCTCACCAGTGCCTTGTATAATGGTACTAAAACCTCCTTATCCCTACTGGAAATACCTCTCCTGATGCATCCCAAGACTGCATTAGCTTTTTTCACGGCCATGTCACATTGGCGCTCATAGTCATCCTATGATCAACCAATACTCCGAGGTCCTTCTCCTCCTCCGTTACTTCTAATTGATGCATCCCCTGCTTATAACTAAAATTCTTGTTATTAATCCCTAAATGCATGACCTTACACTTCTCACTATTAAATTTCATCCTATTACTATTACTCCAGTTTACAAGGTCATCCAAATCTTCCTGTATGATATCCCGGTCCGTCTCTAAATTGGCAATACCTCCCAGCTTTGTGTCAGCCTCAAACTTTATTAGCACACTCCCACTTTTTGTGCAGAGGTCAGTAATAAAAAGATTAAATAAGATTGGTCCCAAAACTGATCCCTGAGGAACTCCACTGGTAACCTTCCTCCAGTCTGACAGTTCACCTTTCAGTAGGACCCACTGTAGTCTCCTCTTTAACTAGTTCCTTATCTACCTTTCAATTTTCATATTGATCCCCATCTTTTCCAATTTAACTAATAATTCCCTATGTGCCATGGTATCAAATCCCTTACTGAAATCTAAGTAAATTAGATACACTGCGTTTCCTTTGTCTAAAAAATCTGTTACTTTCTCGAAGAAGGAGATCAGGTTGGTTTGGCACGATCTACCTTTTGTAAAACCATGTTGTATTTTGTCCCATTTACCATTGACCTCAATGTCCTTAACTACTTTCTCCTTCAAATTTTTTTCCAAGACCTTGCATACTACAGATGTCAAACTAACAGGCCCATAGTAACCCGGATCACTTTTTTTTCCTTTCTTAAAAATAGGAACTATGTTAGCAATTCTCCAATCATATGGTACAACCCCTGAGTTTACAGATTCATTAAATATTCTTGCCAATGGGCTTTCAATTTCATGTGCCAATTCCTTAAATATTCTTGGATGAAGATGATCTGGGGCCCCCGATTTAGTCCTATTAAGCTGTTCGAGTTTCGCTTCTACCTCAGATATGGTAATATCTACCTCCATATCCTCTATCCTGCGCAGGTGGATGAAGGTGGGGCATTGATAGGCAAAGTCTGTTTCCACAATGATTTCCCAGAAGTGGTGAATCTTCCCATGCCCTGGGTCCCTTAATGGTCAGACTAGTAATTAGCACAGATCCACTGCCTATGAGGTTCTGTCCCAGTGTCTGAGTCATTGAGGGTATGCCGAAAGTGCAGTTAGACTCCCTCGGTCGGCCCATGCCAGCTGACTCAGCTCATGGGGCTTGGGCAAAGGGGCTGTTTAATTGTGGTGTAGACATTCGGGCTTGGTCTGGAGCCCGGGCTCTGGTACACTCCCACATCAGGGTCCCTAAACTGCAGATGTGTACACCACAATTAAACAGCCCCTCAGCCTGAGTCCCGCAAGCTTGAGTCAGCTGGCACAGGCCAGGTGTGGGTTTTTAATTGTCGTGCAGACATACTCTGGACTGCAATACTCCAGATGGAATCCAAAAAGTCAGCTCCAAGTTTGCATTTGTCGATGTTCCTCTCTCTCTCTCTGCCTGCAAGCAGACCTGACAACCCGAGCCCTATATACCCACCACACAGGCCCAGCACCGGGACGGGGAAGAAGTCTCCATGGCCCAGGCTGTCACTTGCTTCTTTGTCAGGTTTGCCAAGGAGGGGGCTAAATGCAGTTGTCATTATAGTGATGTGGACATTTGTGTAACCTGTCCCCCACTTCCGCTGCCCCTGCTTGGGTCCATCGGCTTTGCCTGGAGTGCCGGGTGGTGTGCACACACACACATACCCCAGCCCCGGAGCGCAGGCCAGCCTTCATTAGCCCCAGCCCCATTCATGGAGGGAAGAGCCCCCCGCAGCACAGCGCCGGGAAGCAGGAAGGGGACTGAGGGCAGAGCGTGGGCAGGGCCACCCATGGCTCTTTGGGGAGGCTCAGCCTGCCCCAGCCTTCAATACCCACCGCCCATGAGTCTGGCTGCAGATTCGGTCAGGGCTGGAGTCAGTGTTCGGCTAAGCAGCTGCAGTTGCTGTGTTCCAGTACCACCTTGGCATCTCATGCCTTGGCATACCTGATCCTCGGGCTATTTGCCTTTTGTGCTGGCTTTAGGGACCAAGCTTTGCCATGCTAATAGCCCTGGCTGGTGATATCATGGCATCTGCTTTCGGAGACGCAGGGCAGATATATGCTTATGATGTGGTAGCATTAATTAGTACTGGATTAAAAATGAATCAGGGTTCATTTAATTGGACCCGATTCAGACCCCCAATTCATTTCATGTAGGCCACAAGGTGGGGATAACATTAAGGCCCTTCTGTCCCTCGAAAGAGATCCACTGATGATTTGGAAGGTTAAGTCCCAGTTGCCCCTCACTACTTATGTAACAATCTCTCTCCACACATCCCCTGCATTCCCACTCTGCTAGAGACCCTGTTCTCACCACAGCCCCTGGGCTATTTTCCACACCTACCCATGGAACACCCTTCCTGAGCTCCTCAGCAAGGCCATTATTACCCTTTCCTCATTCCAGTCCCGCCCTGGGAACCCGTCTCTACCAGCGCACTTGCCAAAGGAAGGACTTGAATGTATGGACATATTTCTAGTATGTGTCATTTAAAAAACCCTTTGCTGCACCATGATGTGCACTTGGTCTGGCTGGTAAGCAGCCACCCTGCCTCATTGTTGCGTGACCCCAACGTCGCGTTATCAGACTGCAAATTCCTCGGGGCCAGGACCACACCTGCAAGGTGCTTCGTATGCTTTTGGGTCTGGAAATGTAACAAACAATACTCATAAACCCTGAGATCTTTGCTGAAAGGCCCTGGGAAGCGTTCTGCTTCCTTAATTCCACTCTCTGAAATAGGACAAACACTCTGTGCTGATTGGTTTCAGAGTAACAGCCGTGTTAGTCTGTATTCGCAAAAAGAAAAGGAAAAGGAGTACTTGTGGCACCTTAGAGACTAACCAATTTGTTTGAGCATAAGCTTTCGTGAGCTACAGCTCACTTCATCGGATGCATACTGTGGAAATCTTCTAGTATGCATCCGATGAAGTGAGCTGTAGCTCACGAAAGCTGATGCTCAAATAAATTGGTTAGTCTCTAAGGTGCCACAAGTACTCCTTTTCTTTTTGCGAATACAGACTAACACGGCTGTTACTCTGAAAAAAGAAAAGGAGGACTTGTGGCACCTTAGAGACTAACCAATTTATTTGAGCATAAGCTTTCATGAGCTACGCTGATTGTCACCTGGTTTGCATGACTCTGCTACTGCTGTGACATGAATTCTCCTGGCTGAATCCGCTCTGTGATGATGCAGATTTGCTGAAGGAATAGACAATGCTCACGCAGTTTCACTGGGGAAATTTATAGAACCTAAAGAATCAACAGCTCTGTGAAAAGAGCCAAACTCTTACGAAAACAAGATAAATGAGGCCAGGATATTTACATTGGAACAAGCCAACACCCAAACGGATTAAGCGTACAACCAAGACACTCAAACAATTTGCAGTGAAATTTTTTAAACAAACACATGGTGTGCCAACAGACCCTAATAAAATTACAGAGAAATACAATGGATCCTTTGTTCCTTATCAGCGGTGCATCTGTTGGGAACCATTTTCCAACCTTCCCTGGGAGAGCAGCTTCCTTTGGATCTTTATCTAATGAGACGGTAAGTGTCTGACAGCATTTTACAGCCCCGACTCAGGTTAGCATCCCTATTCAGAATGAGTGCTTAAGTGTTTACATGAATAGGGATGGATTTAAGCATGTACTTATGTGCATTCCTGAACTGCAGTCCAACATGAGTAATGGGTGTGGATTAAGTTCTCTCAGAGGCTAATTGCTGAGATGCTTAATAATTTATTAGACTAAACCTTGGATTTTCTAGGGTATTTTTATTATGTCACTGAATGATGTTTTAGTCTGCGTAATACCTGCACAAATGTTAACAAGCTTCTGTACGAGTATAGTGGGTTACTGATACCTCTAAAATTAGCACCTCTACTGTCCAGACTTTTTGAATTGAAAACTTCATTACAGACCTTCGTTTCTCAGTTGTGTTTGTTGCAGGGACTAGTCACTTTTTGGTATCTATGTCTGTGGTGTCATTTGATTATGTTGTATAACCAGATCCTGACCGAGCTACAATACTTTCTATTTTTTGTGAACTTTAAAAAAAATACTGACACATCAAAAGGAGAAAAGATAAAAGTGTGTTACACACACAGAGCAGTGCTGAAAAATAAACATTCTAGGGTACAATTTGCTGGAGGCTGAAAATGAAACAGGAGACTCAGAACAGAAGTTAGGAGTGATGGTTGATAAAGCACTGAGGTGGGATTCAGGAGATTTGGGCTTAATTCCCAGCTTTGCCACAGACTTCCCATGTGACCTTGGCCAGTTTCTCATCTGTAAACTGGGATACGATGCTTCTCTTTCTGCCACCATCGTCTTGTCAATATAGACTGGTAGGGAATGTCTCTTGCTTTGTGTTTGTCCCGCACCTAATACAGCAGAGCCCTGGTGCAGGCTAGGGTCTCCAGGCATTATTGGAATGCAAGTACTGAATACTAGCAGACACAAGAGATGTTAGGGTTACACAGGACACAGTAAAGAGGTACAATGGTTTAAAATGAAACTATGGTGTGGCTTTAATTCAGGAACCTGCATTTTTCCCACAAAGACGCCTTCAGCTTAAAAAGGAAATGGGGTAGAGTTTTTCAGTCTCACTTGATAATAAATTTAGAGGCGTTAACATTTTGCAAAACCCTCTCCAACACAAACAGAACTGATGCTGGGCGCAGACGGGTGGAATGTAATTACAGTCAGCCAACTAAAAAGGAAGGACTTCATTATTAGTAACTATGAATAACGTGCTCTAATGGTGTGAATTGGAATATGTCAAGCCGATTTTGCAAGTCAGTAGGGTTTGGGAATGGGTGACAGATACATTAAATGGTTTGAACAGAAACATGAAAACAGAACCTTTTCTTACGTCATTTCAGATTGACATCAGACAGGAGGCACATGGTAACAGCGCCAATGGGCGTATGGGACTAAAGTTCATCCCATGGAGAGATCACCATGTGTAGGTGCAAAGCATCATGTAGAGGGGCAGAGACTGAGGCTTTGTGGGGGGGAATTGTTGGAGGTGGGCTGAGGAGAAAATGGTCTGATTTCAATCTGGTTTACATTCGTATTTGAAGCTGCATTAGGGCTAATGTTTAGGGGTGAGTTTGGATTTAAAGCCATGGGTATCTCATGAGCTGTTCTCACAAGATTTCAGCCCAAGGAAATCGATCTGGTTTCAAAAGATTTGGGACAGATCAGGAGTAGAACTAGAAAAAGGCCAGGGTTTCAGTATGGGGGCATGGCCCAGAAGCAACATTGCAAGCATGCCTCCGGATCCAATTATTTGAATCTGACCCCCTGTGTTCAAAGGTCCAAGTCCTGGGTTAGTCTGGTCTCTAGTTTGACTGGGTTTGCTGCTGGGTTTTAGGAAATAGGAGCAAGTGGGACATGGGAGGAATTAGTAGCATGAATGACTCCTGAGATTATCTGCCCATTAAGGGAAACGGAAGAACACCTTTGTTTGGATGTCCTGACGTATGCACCGGGCAGCATTTCCCCTTCTGTCTCCTTAACAATGCTAACCACAACAAAAGCCATAAGCAACTTCTGGCTCCAGATATTGTGCAGTCCTTACTGGGAGCAGCTTTGCTGGTGATATTTCATCACTCGTTAGTTTCAGGGATCCAAACCAATGATTGCGGAGGCTTTGATGGGTTTCCCCCTTTGGTAGCTGTCAGGTGGCCAGGGCAGGACACTCCTGCCCTATTCTCTGTAACAAAAAGCATGGGGGTGGAATGGTACGTGGAAGAACTTGTGCATTCTAATGACAATGATTGCTCCACACAAACGACTTTAATAGGCCTCATTCAATCCCATTGAACTCCACACCATGTAGCACCAGCCCTGCCCTCTAGCAGCTTGGCAGGGAACCTTCAGTGGAGACAGAAGCCTCCTCTCTGGAAGGAACGCTCCCCCAGCAGCTGTTGGAGGTGCCCTGCCCATTTACCCAGGTGGATTCCTAGAAATATTAGTTTCTATTTATTTTCTCTTTCGCTGTCCCGCTGGTATAAAGAGCCTGATTGTGCATCCATGAGACAGGGGAGGTCTTTATGCCCTAGAACAGGCAATGAAAGGTTTTTGCCTTCCTCCCCAAATCCCATGTCCATGTTCCTGCAGGATCCGCTGTCATGACACAGGCTGCAAGGCAAGCTGCTCTTCCCGGACCATCCAACCATAGTTCTCTTTGCTAAGCCTGCCAATAGAGGTGTTCAAGTCAGTGCTGAAGGCGCTGGGGCTTGTTTTGTGTGTGTGAGTGATAAAAAAACTCCCATCCCTGGAACTTGGCTGGGAACTGCCTTCCAGACTCCCAGAGCTTGCAGTCAATAGACTCACACTTTGGAGGCAAATTGGAACTCGTGATCCCGAGATGAAAGGCTCCTTCTCCCGCTCCGTCTCCCGAGCCAGGAAGTGCCACACAGCTATCCGCATATCTGATCGTTTCAGCAGAGCCCCACCCCAATCAAGGCGGAGACTATTGTTGCGTTTGTCTAATTCATCCAGCTCCCCCCTCCCTGGGGGATCCTGTTCTCCCTCCATTTCTGTCTGTCTTATAAACTGACACAGAAACGAGAGGCCCAAATGGACCCTGAGCAGTGGCTAACGCAAACACACCACGCAAGGCAGGCAGTGCTGACTGAGAACGTGGGCTGAGTAAATGGATTCTTCTCTCTGCCTGGCAGCCCTGCAGTTACGAGAGGGTAACCACACCGGTCGTAAAGCCTCAGCCAAACCATAAATAATAGGAATGGGCCTAATGGGAAACAGTCTGAGCTGCGAGCTGGGGAACGAGCTGCTACGGAACGGGGGAGGGAATAAAGCAAGCAAAAGTGTTTGGGGAACTTCACCATCAGCTTTTTGGGTGGTTGATTAATTTGGCCAGCGAGGGATGAAGTGGAATTTGACCGAAGAGGGAGTGATTGAAACTCAGTGCTGGGAGGCCCGATTCTTCTCACAGGTGCTGGGCAGGGGAAGCGGAGAGATCAGCGAAGGTGGCTTTAAAAAGCTTCACATCACAGAGTAACAGATTTTTTTTAAAAATCACTAGAAGATGAGTGAAAAGTCCCCAGGCCCAGCCCATTTCCCCACAGGGTTTTCCAAGCCCTACACTGAAAGGCAGCTGCTAGGATCCATCCTCCTTGCCTGGTTTCAGAGTAACAGCCGTGTTAGTCTGTATTCGCAAAAAGAGCAGGAGGACTTGGGGCACCTTAGAGACTAACCAATTTATTTGAGCATGAGCTTTCGTGAGCTACAGCTCACTTCTTGCCTGTCACTCTGACCACGTCACTCCCTCTATGAATCCTTCCACTGGCTCCCTTTTCGGCTCCCTCAAATGCAAGTGGCTTGTCCTTGCCGCCAAGAGCCCTGCGCAGCTCTGCCCCTCCTGGCTCATCTGCTCTCCTCTCCCATCGCGCTGCCACCTTCACCCCACCCTCTCCGCTTCGACAGTCCTGCCATCTGGGACATCCATTTTGCCCACAAACATCTCTGTGCTTCCCTTGATGCACCAGGACCCGTCTCTGAACTAACCTGTCAGGCCTCTGTCCTCCTTCCCTTCAGATCCGGTGTTAAAACCCTCTTCTGTGAGAGGCCTGCCAGACCCGGAAGTAAACACAATCACTGATAACATTTGCTGATGATGCCCTGGGGGAGTGGTAAATAACGAGGAGGACCAGTCACTGATACAGAGCGATCTGGGTGGCTGGGAAACTGGGTGCAACTTAGGAAACACTCTGCATTTCGATAGGACTAAATTTCTTCCTCCGTCCCCAACCCCACTTTGAGAAAAGGTCTCGCTTTGGGCCTACCAGTCCTGGTAGCCAAAAAGGGCCTGGTTTGGTTCCCTGCCACACTACAGTGCAGGCCTGAAGAGAGACTCCTTGTGGCCCTTCCCCAAATGGCGTCGGGTGCCACTTCCATAGCATTGCTGGCCTCAAAACCAAAGACCAGTCCTTCCTGGGACTCCATCTTGGATCTCTTGAGTGGGGCTGCTTTGTCCTGCCAGTCTGCTTTGCCAAGCTGAGCCCAGAACAGACATTTTTCTGTCGTCCAGGAGCCTTTCAAAGAGCTCGCCAGGAAGAGACACTAGTGAGCAGAGACACAAGGCGGGGGAGGTAATATCTTTTACTGGACTGACTTCTGTTGGGGAATGAGACACGCTTTCGAGCTTCACAGAGCTCTTCTTCAGGTCTGGTGAGCAGGGCACAGGACTGCTGTCACATAGGGACAGGACAATCCCTAATTTCAAGCAGCTAGATTTTGCTCCTTTTCCCAAACTTCACCCAATTGACATTCAGGGCAGGAGGACTTCCAGACAAAGCCTTAATATGACTGTTAGCCTTAACTCTCTCAGTGATCTATGCATCCCACGGCATTTAGATAGCTGTATAGATGAGAGCCCATGTGATTGCATGGCACTGAATTTTTGTACCACACCTTTCACAGCCGGGGCTACCCAAGGGGTTAACGTGGCTGATTTGGGAAGGATTGTCCAAGAGCAAAACAATGTTTTGCTGAAAGGGGGGAAGAAGTGAGTTATTTTCTGTCTGGTGACTGATCTATTTTCCTGAGCAGATGCAGGCTCACTGGGAGGTGAGCAAGGCCTGGGCCGCGACAGGCATGCATTCTGCAATGGGCGTACGTTCTGTGCCAGCTGGTCTCTCTCTGAGGCCAGAAGAAAGTTCTTTGCTGTTTGCCTAAGGTCTTGCCTCCTCCCCTTTGAGAAGCTCACACACATCACAGAGGAGTTCCGATAAGTGAGCGAAATGTGCAAGGTTGGTGAAAGAAGCCTTTGCAGAGACCCTCCCCTGCTGCACAGGCTGCCTCCAAAAAGGCAGCGTGGGAGTAAGATGGTAACAGAACCACACCCAAGCTCCCTGGCGTCAAAGGGAGTCCACTGACCCCAATGGGGTGTTGGATCTCAGCTTTGGAACGGACGTCTCTGTAGACATGAGACACTTGTGCCCCAGGAGGTCATGGAGCTCTGTGCACGGACCTGGAACCTGAGCACTTGAGACAGTCAGAGGTGCCCACTCCGATGGCAGTTGGGATTCACAATAATGAGTCTGTTTGACCCTCCTAAAAGTATTTCCCAGGGGTTGTGTCCCCCCCCCACACACCCCCCCACACCTCCCCACACACCCCGACATTCTGCAGCTGTGATCCAGGGATGGGCGGAGGGAGGATGTTTGTTTGCAGGGAGAGAGGGACGGAGTGGGTGGCTGGCCCTATCCACTTGTGCAGGGCAGCCACCCCAGGAAAACAATGAGTAGCACATAAAAATAAACAGTGCATTGGACTGCATGCAAAGAAAGACAGCCACTGCTGCCCGCTGTCAGGGGAAAGGTGACTGGCTGAAGACAGCAGGCTCCACGCAGGCAGCTGGCATTGTCCTGTCCAGGGCCACCTTTTGGGGCTTTTCAGACACGCATTTACAGGAGGCAATGAAAGTGAAAGACTTGAGAACCTTCCTCCTCCAGATTCTTCCTCTCTGCCTCGCCTTCCCTGCTCCAGCGAGAGACACATCCTCCTCCTGCCAGAGCCCCAGGATTGATGCTCATCTTCCTCCCACTCACAGCTCCTTTGATCTTCTGGCCAAATGAAGCAATCCAGCCCACTCCAGCAGGCAGCTGGGTGGAAACTTTCATCTGTGTCCAGGGGCTGCTGCCTGTTGCTGCACTCAACTCATGGCTGCAGTTGCACACCTTGCCTTCATCTTCCCTGGCTCCCTTCCTCCCATCAGAACCCTCTCTCTTTGCTGGGACCAGCACGGCACCACTTTGCCTGCTCCTTCCTTGTGCAGGAGAGCAGGACCCAGGGGGCTGGGGCTGCGGAAGCACGTGCAGAAGGGAATTGCAGAGAATCTGCTGCAGCATCTGAGTCTGGGCCTGGTGGCAATTCTGAGCACAGCACTTCTGCCATCGCCGGCCATCGATGTGGAACAGCTGGGCACAAGTGTTTACAACACACACACACACAACAAAGCGTGTTCACCCCTGCCAAAGCAGGTGCATCTCCCATTGGCTTCAGTGGACATTGTGTCTGTTTGCTTCAGGTCTGAATGTTGCTTCGTGCTCTCTGGTGCACACACGGACCTGCTGCCCACTGTTATATTATCTCCTTCCTTCCACCCTTGGCTGGGTCCCCCCACACCAAAGGCTCTCAAGCAAACTAAGCCATCATGGGATAAAAGGGAAGGTGCTCTCATGGATTGGTAACTGATTAAAAGGTAGGAAACAAAGGGTAGGAATAAATGGTCAATTTTCAGACTGGAGAGAGGTAAGTAACAGTGTCCCCCAAGAATCTGTACTGGAACCAGTGCTGTTCAACATAGTCATAAAGGATCTGAAAAAGGGGTAAACAGGGCGGTGGCGAAGTTTGCAGAGGATACAAAATTACTCAAGACAGTTAAGTTGAAAGCAGACAGAGAAGAGTTACAACAGGATCTCACAAAACTGGGTGACTTGGCAACAAAATAGCAGATGAAATTCAACGCTGATAAATGCAAAGCAATGCACATTGGGAAACATCATCCCAACTATACATATAAAATGATGGGGTCTATATTAGCAGTTACCACAGAACGTTGGGAGTCATTAGGAAAGGGATGTAAGTAGGAAGAGAGCCTAAAATAATAAGCCCTTTTATTAAAGGCATGGTATAAGGCAGTACCTGCTCACAGAGTCTGGCAAGAACAGGACTAATATTGCAAATCTACACATTCCTAAAAAGTGCTCAGTACAAAGTACTTACACAAACACACCCTGATATCAAGTGGTACCAAAACATCCCAATATTAAAAATGGTACAAAAACATTCCCCAAAAATAACAAAAACACACTAACCCCTCCTAAAAGATAAGGTCAGGATGACAGTATGTAACTTGTTTATATCAGGGTATAAAAATGTACCTCAGAAGGAGTGTCTTTGGCCAGCCTAGGGGGAAGTAAAAAGTCCCGCCACTGACTAAACTGAGTCCATTGTCACGGGCATACATGTCTTAGTATCCTCGTAAAGTCTGCCAGGTGCTATTACCATGCTTCGTCAACAATAAACCTGGCTGAATGCCCTCATACCTTAACGGATCTTGTGGTCATTGAGCAGCTCGCTCAAGGTCTGCTGTGCCAACTGTCTGCGCAAAGCTGGGACAGCACACAGGAAAAACACACACACGCAGCCAAACATCGAACCACAAGGGATAGATAATAAGATAGAAAATATAACGCTATTATAGAAAACCCACCAGCTACTCTCACTAGAGCCCTATTCAAGCGGGCTATGGGCTGCTCTGGAGTCTAGAATTGTTGGAGTGCAGAGTTCTCTGGCCACTCCTCTAGCCACTGCCCTTGGGCCAGGGACTGCAAGGCAGGGGGTGGCATAGGGCTGTGTATGCTGGTCCCACAGAGCCCTTGCATTGGATGGAATTCCCACAAGGGCTGGAGATGGAAAAAGGGGTTATGGGGGTGAGAAACAGATGCTGACCACTGTCTCCACACTTGCACCATCTTGTGGAGGTGTCCTGAGACTTGTCTTGTGGCCTGATTCTGGAGGTGCTGGGTGCTATCTCTGCTCATTGACTTCAGCTAGTGGTAAAAGCATGAAAACCTTAAATAGCCATGATACTGAGAGAGGCCAGACAGTATGAACTGCAGTGCATCCATAGCCCCGTGTACCAATACCAAGGATGTGTATTTGTGCGTTCTTGGAATCTCTAGGGAGTGATTCATGAAAAAATCCCAGAGCTGGTTTTGTACCTAGCCAGCCTTTGAAGCTTGACTTATGGGGAACAGTGGGAGGGATGGGTTTTACCTGTGTTCAGGAGCATGGGGGACACAGCAAGACTTTGGGTGTAAGAGGCTGAATTGAAACAAACTCAGCACTTTCATTTTGAGTGAGCAAATGGGCAGGATCTTCTGCTCGATGCCCAACAGCCTTAAGGGCAGGCAAGGAGGTTGGCCTAACAGTCTCCTCTTGTGGGTGATGGGCAGTTTACGGTCTGTTCAGTGTGCATTGGACTCTGTTTGTTGTTCTTTCTGTGACACCTTGCCCTTAACAATAAAGGTCCTTTGCTTTGGGAGAGCTGGGGATAGGGGGGTCACTGGTGAAACCACTGTCCTTTGTCCTCGGAGAGAAAGCAAAGCGCACCTGCAGGCAGTTAGGCAGATTGGCCCGCTGGGGAGCATAAGGCAGCGCGCCAGGCAGCCTTAAAACCCCCAGTCGGGTGGGGGAGTCTCCTCCACCCACAAGATGACGTCTGGGAGCCAGAAACTTTCAGGGGGTGCCCTGGAAGGGTCACAGAGTGGGGATACAGGTGCCGTCCCTGTGACACTCTGACAGCCCCCTCTTACCATAAAGCAGTACAGCCCACCCCACAACGCCCTGCAGCTGCAAGCCCGCCGGAGGCCGGCCCTGGTCTGCTGATGGCTGCATGGCTGTTTTGACAGCCCGGGATACATTGTTTTCTGCTTCAGTTTGTTGAGCAACCTCAAGTGGGTGGACACACACCCGGCTTAACTACAGCCCTGGATCTCACCA
The DNA here is from genome assembly GCF_965140285.1 of Lepidochelys kempii. Taxonomy (NCBI): domain Eukaryota; kingdom Metazoa; phylum Chordata; order Testudines; family Cheloniidae; genus Lepidochelys; species Lepidochelys kempii. The sequence continues at coordinate 2,010,421 of NC_136387.1, read as the reverse complement.
CCCTCAGCTGCATTGGCTCAACCAGAGCCCGAAACACACACTTGTTCTGGGTGCCCTGGATCTCACACTCCACCTGAGAGAGGTTCCCTCATTGCGTAATGCCACATTGCGTCTGCTTCTGAAATGGCTGTTTAATGCTCTTTCTCCCGAACCCAGGACTGAATTTCCTTAACCTCACAACGTGCCCTCCCCACTTCTCCACAGAGACTCAGGGCTTCGTGCTGAGACTGTGCGATTCTGCGACCTGGGGACGTCTGCCAATTCCTCCCCCGCCGGCTGCTGAACAGACCCCGTTCTGGAATGGGACTGGTTCAGCCAGGCGAAAGGTTCCGTTCGCCCAGTCTCTGCTTGCTGAGCCGGCCAGTCCCCCACACTTTAGCAACCCTTGAATACAAGTCAGCCAATGAAACAGCTGTTTTGTGACTGCCAGAGGCAATAGGGCTCACACAGCATTCTCGGCGTGGGCTTTACCTTCCCATGTCACACCACCCACCTGTCATAAGTAACAATGATGATGCTTAGCACTTCTAGAGCACTTTTAATCTTCAAAGTGATTTACAAACATAATCCTCTCAGCATCCTAGGTTGGTAGGTGAGGGTTGTTATTTCCAGCTCACTCATGGAGAAACAAACCCAGAGAGGTTAAGTGACTGCCCAAGGCCACAGAGTGAGTCAGCGGCAGAGGTAGTAGTTTCTGAAGCCCCGCCCGGGGTACGATCCACTAGGCTAAGCTGACTCTTACAGGGGACCCCACCAGCATTTCTAGCACCAGTGCTGAGGCCAACTGAGTTTCAGCCCAAGGTGCGGAACTTGTTCTGCTGCGGCTTGCATCCACCTCAGCTCCTCCATCCCACCTATTAGGTTCTGAAACTGTTCCCATTGAAATCAATGTTAAAGCTCCCCCAGAATGAAATGGTGCAGAGTCAGACCCTTAAAACAGCCCCAAAACTTATGCTTTCAGATATATATGTTTGTCTTACTTCCTGTTGCCCCCTGTGATGATGTTATTTTGCATGCAAGGAGTAATGGTCTCAAGTTGCAGCGGGGGAGGTCTAGGTTGGATATTAGGAGAAACTTTCACCAGGAGGGTGGTGAAGCACTGGAATGCGTTACCTAGGGAGGTGGTGGAATCTCCTTCTTTTGAGGTTTTTAAAATCAGGCTTGACAAAGCCCTGGCTGGGATGATTTAGTTGGGGATTGGTCCTGCTTTGAGCAGGGGGTGGACTAGATGACCTCCTGAGGTCCCTTCCATTCCTGATATTCAATGATTCTATGCTCCAGAAAATACATTTATTCTTCTATTTTCTTTGCATTTTGAACCATTTCATTTAGCCTCCTTTGTCTCCTCTCTTGACAGTCCCAGCTTCTCAGTTTCTCTCTAGCGAGGACTCTCATCAGCCCTTTCTATTTCTGCTGAGTCTTCCTCTGGGCCTGTTCAGTACTGCGCACGCTATTGCGGGTCAGGGTACCCACTAGTTTCTGTAAGAGCTTTAGAATGCTTTCCGGTTTAGTCACCATCCCCCCCAACCTTTCACGTTCTGCTGCACAGTGAACAGAGGTTGTCATTCACCGGATTCTTTTTCCTGAGCGGTTACAGCCATCTCTGAATACAGCAACATGGACAAGTGGTTCAGATGACTCCTTCCAATGTGCATTATCCTTGCATGTGTCAGCACTGAATCTCATCTGCCCATTCACCAGACTCGACTCAGTTCCTCTGACCTTCCTCGGAGTCATCTCCTGTCTTAACTAACCTCAATCATTTCGAGTCCTCTGCTAATTTTGCTCTCTCTGCTCACTTCCTTTTCCAGATCACTGAAATCCATGACAGCGCTATGCCTCTGACCAGATGACTGTTTCAGCTTCATGAGCCTTGAGTGGGACATTAGAACGACTTTCAGAAAGTCTTTGACAAATGAGGTCAGCCATGTCTCCTTTGTCCACTATTGCCTATCCTCCTCAGGGATGCTTTTTGCACTATTTTGTGCAGCTTGGCCCAGTTCAAAAGACAAACCTGCTCTTCAGAATTGTAATTCTGAGCCTCGGGCATATTTACTCTCTCAGCGATGGTGTATTAGTATCCAAAGAGAGGACAAATTCCAATGGAAGCAGGGAACTCTATTTTTGATGGCAAATTTTAACACGGGTCTCCTGCGAATCCCTTTCCAGCACATGAGTGAAACTATCCCTGTTTGTGCAACACTGACAGAGACCTGGGATGAGACTCAAATTCCTTCTCCTTTCCAACTGTTCTGACATACAGGTGGGCATGCAGGAAATCTTCCATTTGCTTGTGTCTCCTAGGGCCAAATCCTAATTTTGACAATTATTCAGCGTCATTCATCCAATGATCCCAAATTGCTCAATCAAAGTCACAAAGCAATAGGGATTACTTCACCCGTCTCCGAAATGCAGGTGGCAGCCTTTAAACAGTGAAGAGCAACACAACACAGCAGGTCAGGACAGAAAGGAGCTGTAAAAGAATCCCATATCCAACTTCAAACGCAGGAGAATTTCAGGCAGGAAGGATGCAAATTATCCAACTGGAATTTTCCAGGATAATGGGGCTAAAATCTATAACATGAATTTCCTGTGCATTCAAACTGTGAATTTCCTGAGTTTCATATTTGCCCCTCTAACGGCTAAGATTTGCACTCACAACCAGGGAGCTGTTGCAGTCTCACTTTGTCACGTTTGCACCAGCAATGCAGTTGCAAGTCTAAAACTGTAGGTGCAAACTTTGCGCGTGCCAGCGGGCCCCATTGAAGGGGGCTGCTCTTTAATGATCATAAATGATCAGGACTTCAGTTTTATGCCTCATCTGCAAGACTGCAGCACATCTTGTAACACCTGAGAAGGGGAACAAGCTCACTACTGACTCAGGGCGACCAGTGCCACCTGCTGAATTATAGGAGAATTTGTGGCACCTTAGAGACTAACCAATTTATTAGAGCATAAGCTTTCGTGGGCTACAGCTCACTTCATCGGATGCATAGAATGGAACATATAGTAATATATATATATATATATATATATATATATATATATATACACACATACAGATAAGTTGGAAGTTACCATGCAAACTGTGAGAGGCTAATTAGTTAAGATGAGCTATTATCAGTAGGAGAAAAAAACTTTTGTAGTGATAATCAAGATGGCCCATTTAGACCATTGACAAGACGGTGTGAGGATACTTAACTTAAGGAAATAGATTCAATATGTGAAATGACCCAGCCACTCCCAATCTCTATTCAAGCCCAAGTTAATGGGATCTAGTTTGCGTATTAATTCAAGCTCAGCAGTTTCTCCTTGGAGTCTGTTTTTGAAGCTTTTCTGTTGCAAAATAGCCACCCTTAGATCTTTTACTGAGTGGCCCATTCTCTGACATCCCGGCTTTTTCATGAATTCTCCGAAGGGACCCCGCCAGCCCACATCAGTTGCCGATGCAGGATCCAAACAAAATGCCTTGAAAAGCCGCTACATTGCATATATTCCATGATGTTAGGAACAATGAGTCACTTCCATCCCCTGTAAAAAGAAAAGGAGTACTTGTGGCACCTTAGAGACTAACCAATTTATTTGAGCATGAGCTTTCGTGAGCTACAGCTCACTTCATCGGATGCATCCCCTGTGTAATTCCACTGATTTGGAATTGTGGGCTGAATGTGTCAAGCTGGGTTTTGGAAGATTCTTGGTATGTAGCAAAATAATTTTAACGTCGGCTGGATTCTACATTGTGTTTACTAGGCATTCATTCTCTCACTTTCTCTTTCTTTTGAGCTAATGTGGACAGCAACTCATTTGCCAAATTGCAGAAAGTTCTTCTTTCCCTTCAGTCTCAGGCAAGGCATGTATTTGTTTCTCTGTTCATGGAGCAGGCAGTAGAGTTCCTGGTGCTATGGCAGATACGGTCACTGCTTGGGCAATAAACTACTGTAACTGCAGCATGCCCAGGAGCTCTTCCCACAGGCTGGAAACCCATTGGACTAGGCCCTGAGCAACCGAACACAATGGTCCCTACTCCAAAGAGCTTACAATTCTCTTCTGTAGTCAACAAAGAGAAGGAAGGTCAAACTACTTTAACTAGCCACTTCATTGTTCTCTAATTTCAGAAAAAATGATGTTTTGTCAATATTAATCTCAGGCATTATTAACCAGAATTTGTATTACAATTGTCCCTGCAGGACCCATCCAAGATCAGGCCCCACTATACTAGGCTATACAGAGTCACACCTGGGAAGAGACAGACCCTGACCTCCCTGGGGCACTGAGGGTACAGACACAGACGAGAGAGACACAGGGCAGGAGAAAGAAAGTTCTATTATTACCTCATTTTACAGATGAGGCACAGAGATTAAGTGACTTGCCAAAGGCCGTATTATAAATGTCAATACTGAACGTGGTATCAGCGTGGTATCTGAATAGCTGGCACGTTGATGGATGTGAACATCAGGGCTCATTTCTCACTCTCTACTCGCTGGTCAGCAGGGACTAGGTTTTATCTTCCCCCAGAGTATGTCTACACTGCAGCTGGTAGCATGCCTCCTAGTGCAAGCAGACAGGACTGCACTAGTTTGGTAGCCTGCCCCACTTCCTGGGCCCAGACTTGGGTGGCTAGCCTGGGCCACCGCCTGTGGTGCAGTGTAGACATACCCTGATAAAGGAAGGTGAAAGCCCTCAGTGAGGATCACTCCCAGGAGCAATGCAGTGGTAGCTAGTGGTAGGCCTAGCTCCCATGCATACAGACCCCATTGCCCCAGCCTGTCAAAGCCCACACTTCTGATTCAGGCCTTTAGGTCCTTTAGCAGAGTCACCTGGTGATGCTCCTCAACAGTGCCGAAGTTCTACCTCAGCATCATCTCAGGGTCCTAATGCAGCATTCTTGAGGTCTGTTATTTTAGACACTAAATAGCAAGAGAACACTAGGGTTGGGGATAGCAGGGTCCAGAATGAAGACCCACTAACAGCTGAGAAGGATGTACTGGCCCTTTGCTGCACCCTGGCATGCTACAGCCAACCCAGAGACTGTAGCTGCATGCTGCAGTGTGAATGTGTGTGACGGAGTAGTTCAAATAAGCTGAATTCAAATCACTGATGCTGGGAAGGGTAATACAGGGTAAACTGATGCTGGGAAGGGTAATGCAGAAAGAGAATAAAATCACTGATTTCTAGTGACCTGAAGAAGAGCTCTGTGTAGGCTCAAAAGCGTGTCTCTCACCCCAGTAGCAGTTGGGCCAATAAAAGATGTTACCTCGCCCACCTTGTCTTTCTAACCCTGACGTTCACACTGGAACCGGAGCTTCCTCTGAGTCTCCTGGCTGACTAAGTTATTGAAAATGATGGGAGTGTGCATTAAGACCAGCACAGGAGACATGGTCTGAGAACTAACACACTTCACCACCACAGCTAGACATGCCTGCCTAGGAGCACTGGGGCATGCAGCACCTTTGAGATGAAACTTGCTCCTTTCACCCCCCTGAAAGTACTCTCGGTGGGAAACGCTTCTTGTCCCTCCATAACCCTTTCTGCATCAAAACTAAGGTTTTTAAATTAAAAATGTTATTGCAGAACAGTCACGATAGTGCTGAAGGATGAAAACCTTTGAGAGACAGGAAATGGGAGCCAAGAGCAGAGATTGCAACCAGGGAAGAAGTAAGACTGTAATAGACACGGATTGACATTTGGATGAACATTGACATGGGGCAGAAGAATGCTGTGGGCTGGGGTCTCCTTCAGACTATAGACCCTAGGCATGTGAGTCCTTGTATGTGCACTTAATACATCTTTCTTTATTCTACTTGTATCATTACCAGGAACCTGTTACAAAGTAAATGTCAGTGTGTGATGTGCATGAAAGTCCCAAAAACGTAAGGTTGGAAATTATACTGCCTTGTCCCTGAGGACAGCCTTTCTATGCTGTACTATCAAGGAGCCTTCTAGTTACAGTCTCTTGGCTATTTCACACCCTAACCTGCACATACCCTCACTCAGACACCAGCCTCTCAATATGAACCACCCCAAACACACTGGCTCCCAGCCCTCTATTTATAAGGTCTGTCTGGGTCACATGACACAGATCAGCTGACCTTTCCCATAAAAGGCAGCTTTCCAGCTACTCTAGCCCCTCTCTCAAAGCAGAATATCTCAGCGTGTGGGTGAAACAAATGCACCTAACAAATAAGGGTCTTTTTCTGGTCTGCAGTGAAGTTTGTGGCCTGGAGCTAGGGAAGTGATTCCGATGTAAAAACAGCTGAAGTTTTTTTTTAAAAATTATAAACTGAAAAAAACAGTTCTTCTTCCTCCTCTCTGAAAAGTGAGCCCTAGGTGGAGACTGTGTGTTCAGCCTCACAGCAAACACACTCCTCTCGATTACACCCAGCCCTCTGACCAGCCACACCTCTCCCAAGGCAGAGGCTTGCAATGAAACCCTCAGCTCTTTCCAGCTCCGCCCACAGGTTTTATCTCTTTCTTGTTTTGATCTCCCCTCCCCCTCCTTTATGGATACAAGGGAAGGGCAGAAACATAGAAATTTAGGGCTGAAAGGGTTGAGATGTCTTCTGGGCCAGCCCCTTGCTCTGAGGCAGGACCAAGTCAACCTAGACCATCCTTGACAGGGGTTTGTCTAACCTGTGCTTAAAAACCTCTAATAAAAGGGATTTCACAACCTCTCTAAGAAGCCTCTCCAAGTGCCTAACTATCCTTATAATTAGAAAGTTTTTCATATCTAAAATGACCTAAATTTCCCTGGCTGCAGATTAAGCCCATTGCTTCTTGTCCTGCCTTCAGTGGCCATGGAGAACATTGATTACTGAGCTCTTTAGAACAGTCCTAAACATATTTGAAGACTGTTCTCAGGTCTCCACACTTCAGCCTTCTTTTCTCAAGACTACACATACCTCGTTTTTTAACCTTTTGAACCTTTCCTCACAGGTCAGGTTTTCTAAACCTTTGATCATTTTTGTTGCTGTCCTCTGGACTGTCTCCAATTTGTCCACATCTTTTCTAAAGCCTGGTGCCCACAACTGAACACAGAACTCCAGCTGAGGCCTCACCAGTGCTGAGTAGTGCAGGACAATTACCGCCCATGTCTTACATACCACACACCTGTTAATACATCCCAGAATGATATTAGCCCTTTTCACAACTGCATCAGACGGATGACTCATGTTCAATATGTGTTCCGCTATAACCCCCAGATCCTTTTCTGCAGTACCACTGCCTAGTACTGCACACAGGCATCAAATATCAAATTCCCCATTTTGTATCTGTGCATTTGATTTTTGATGCCTGTGTGCAGTACTCTGCAATTGTCTTTACTGAATTTCAGCTTGTTGCTTTCAGACCAATTCTCCAGTTTGTCAAGGTGATTCTGAATACTAATCTTGTCCTCCAATGTATTAGCAACCTCTCTCAGCTTGGTGTCTTCCGCAAATTTCATAAGCATCCTCTCCACTCCATTATCCAAGTCATTAATGAAAATATTGAACAGGACTGGACCTGGGATAGGCCCCTATTTGGCCTCACCTGATACATCCTCCCAGTTTCACAGTGAACCATTGATTATCTTTGAGTATGGTCTTGAATCCAGTTGAGCACCTACCTTATAGTAACTTCATGTAGACCTCATTTCCCAAGTTTGCTTATGAGAATGTCATGTGGGACTGTATCAAAAACCTTAGTAATATCAAGATATATCACATCTACTGCTTCCCCCCATCCACTAAGCCAGTAACCCTGTCAAAGAAGGAAATGAGATTGGTTTGGCATGATTTGTTCATAACAAATCCAAGTTGGTTATCCCTTATTATCCTCTCCATGTTTATAAACTAACTGTTTGTTTATACCAGTATCTTCCAAGGTATCAAAGTGAGGCTGACTGTTCCCCTTTTTTAAAGCTAGGTACTACATTTTCCTTCTCCAGTCCCCAGGGATCTTAGCTGTCCTCCAGGAGTTCTCAAAGATAACTGCTAATGGTTCTGAGATTGCTTCAGCTGGTTCCTTAAGTACTCTAGGGTGAATTTCGTCAGGCCCTGATGACTTAAATACATCTAATGTATCTAAATATTTCATTGCCTGTTCCTTCTCTGTTTTCATTTACTTTCCTTCCCCCGGATATAATATTAAGTGTTAAATATCTGGTCACAATTAACTTTTTCAACACCTCAGCTTTCTTGATGTCATCCATTATTAGCTCCCCTTCCCTCCTAAGTAGAGGACCTACATTTTCCTTCATTTTTATTTTGCTTCTAATGTACTTATAGAACCTTTTCTTATTGCTTTTTTCTGTTCCATGGTGCAACTCATTTTGGGCCTTAGCCTTTCTGACTTTGTCCCTACAGGTTTGTGCTGTTCCTTTGTGCTCCTCCTTAGCAATTCAGCCATGTTTCCACTCTTTGTAGGATTCCTTTTTGATTTTCAGGTCATTAAAGAGCTCCTGATGGAGCCATATTGGCCTTACCATTCTTTTCATCTTTCCTTTGCATTGGTATAGTTTGCTGTTGTGCCTTTAATATTGTCTCGTTAAGAAACTGCCAGCTCTCCTGAACACCTTTTTCCATAAGATTTTCTTTGGTGGGACTTTTACCTACCAGTTCTCTGACTTTGGACTTTTCCACATTTGCTCTTGTCATAAATATAAAGGGAAGGATAAACACCTTTAAATCCCTCCTGGCCAGAGGAAAAATCCTTTCACTTGTAAAGGGTTAAGAAGCTAAGATAACCTCGCTGGCACCTGACCAAAATTACCAATGAGGAGACAAGATACTTTCAAAGCTGGAGGAGGGGGAGAGAAACAAAGGCTCTCTCTGTCTGTGTGATGCTTTTTGCCAGGAACAGAAAAGGAATGGTGTCTTAGAACTTAGTAAGTAATCTAGCTAGAGATGCGTTAGATTCTGTTTTGTTTAAATGGCTGATAAAATAGCTGTGTTGAATGGAATGTATAGTCCTGTTTTTGAGTCTTTTTGTAATTTAAGGTTTTGCCTAGAGGGATTCTCTATGTTTTTAATCTGATTACCCGGTAAGGTATTTACCATCCTGATTTTACAGAGGTTTTTCTTTTACTTTTTTTCTTCAATTAAAATTCTTCTTTTAAGAACCTGATTGCTTTTTCATTGTTCTTAAGATCCAAGGGTTTGGGTCTGTGTTCACCTATGCAAATTGGTGAGGATTTTTATCAAGCCTTCCCCAGGAAAGGGGGTGTAGGGTTTGGGGAGGATTTTGGAGGGAAAGACGTTTCCAAGCGGGCTCTTTCCCTGTTATATATCTTTTAGACGCTTGGTGGTGGCAGCAATAAAGTCCAAGGGCAAAAGGTAAAAATAGCTTGTCCCTTGGGGAAGTTTTAACCTAAGCTGGTAAAAATAAGCTTCAGGGGTTTTCATGCAGGTCCCCACATCTGTACCCTAGAGTTCAGAGTGGGGAAGGAACCTTGACAGCTATATTTATTGTATCTAAACCCATTTGGAAACACTAGAGTTACATGACACAATGCTGACTGTGACATGTGGCCAATGAAGACCATGGCAAGTTGTGTTTAGTGTCTTATCAGACAGTGGTGGTCAAAACAGAGTCCCAGAGAAAATTATCCTGCCAAGGAGCCTTCTAATGCTGGAATTTTCATTGTAGACAGGCAGTAGAATACGGACTGGAAAATCCAGATTTCGGGTGCCAAAAGTTCTGAACCAAAGCCCACTGAAGTCCTTGGGAGTCTTTCATTGATTTCACTGGGCTTTGGATCAGGAGAAAGAGAAGATCTAAGACTATTTCACTAGTGGCACCAGAAAACAGCCAGTCAAACAGCCAACCAAATGGTCCCTTCTGGCTTTAAAATCATAGAATCATAGAATATCAGGGTTGGAAGGGACCTCAGGAGGTCATCTAGTCCAACCCCCTGCTCAAACCAGGACCGATCCCTAATTAAATCATCCCAGCCAGGGCTTTGTCAAGCCTGACCTTAAAAATTTCTAAGGAAGGAGATTCCACCACCTCCCTAAGTAACGCATTCCAGTGCTTCACCACCCTCCTAGTGAAAAAGTTTTTCCTAATATCCAACCTAAATCTCCCCCACTGCAACTTGAGACCATTGCTTCTTGTCGTGTCATCCGCTACCACTGAGAACAGTCTAAAGCCATCCTCTTTGGAACCACCTTTCAGGTAGTTGAAAGCAGCTATCAAATCTCCCCTCATTCTTCTCTTCCGCAGACTAAACAATCCCAGTTCCCTCAGCCTCTCCTCGTAAGTCATGTGTTCCAGTCCCCTAATAATTTTTGTTGCCCTCCGCTAGACTCTCTCCAACTTTTCCACATCCTTCTTGTCATGTGGGGCCCAAAACTGGACACAGTACTCCAGATGAGGCCTCACCAATGTCAAATAGAGGGGAACAATCACGTCCCTCGATCTGCTGGCAATGCCCCTACCTATACATCCCAAAATGCCATTGGCCTTCTTGGCAACTAGGGCACACTGCTGACTCATATCCAGCTTCTCATCCACTGTAACCCCTAGGTCCTTTTCTGCAGAACTGCTGCCTAGCCATTCGGTCCCTAGTCTGTAGCAGTGCATTGGATTCTTCCGTCCTAAGTGCAGGACTCTGCACTTGTCCTTGTTGAACCTCATCAGATTTCTTTTGGCCCAATCCTCCAATTTGACTAGGTCCCTCTGTATCCTATCCCTACCCTCCAGCATATCTACCACTCTACCAGCTTTTTCCACATCCTCTGTCACTAGGTTGCCTCCATGCTTCAGTAAGGGTCTCACACTTTCCTTGACTTTCTTCTTGTTGCCAACATACCTGAAGAAACCCTTCTTGTTACTCTTAACATCTCTTGCTAGCTGCAACTCCAGGTGTGATTTGGCCTTCCTGATATCACTCCTGCATGCCCGAGCAATATTTTTATACTCATCCCTGGTCATTTGTCCAATCTTCCACTTCTTGTAAGCTTCTTTTCTGTGTTTAAGATCAGCAAGGATTTCACTGTTAAGCCAAGCTGGCCGCCTGCCATATTTACTATTCTTTCTACACATCGGGATGGTTTGCTCCTGTAACGTCAATAAGGATTCTTTAAAATACAGCCAGCTCTCCTGGGCTCCTTTCCCCCTTATGTTGTTCTCCCAGGGGATCTTGCCCATCAGTTCCCTGAGGGAGTCAGAGTCTGCTTTTCTGAAGTCCAGGGTCTGTATTCTGCTGCTTTCCTTTCCTCCTTGTGTCAGGATCCTGAACTCGACCATCTCATGGTCACTGCCTCCCAGGTTCCCATCCACTTGAGCTTCCCCTACTAATTCTTCCCGGTTTGTGAGCAGCAGGTCAAGAAGAGCTCTGCCCCTAGTTGGTTCCTCCAGCACTTGCACCAGGAAATTGTCCCCTTTGCATCTATGACCCCAAGAGGTGTCTGGGTTCAAGACCACCCTGCCTTTCCCAGACTGTTACATGGGAGCTAAGTACTGCCTAGATCCCAGATAAATGGCAGTCCCAGTAGAGGACAATGCAGTTGCTACATGAGGATGGCTGTAGGGTTTTTCCCTGTGCATGCTGTCACATGATGAACCCGTGTGCCCTAGGAAGCCAGGGAGTAGTAGCTAAACAAACAGGCATTATATCAGTAACCTCTCTGCCACTTATTGATAAGAATCCCAGATCTCTATTGCCATGTCCTATAGCAATAAAGCATCCTACTGGCCTGCCTTTACTGTTAACATTGGGTCTCTCTGCAGCAGGTAACAATAAAGGGATGCCTTTTTACACATGAAAAACAGACACTTGACCAAACTGGATTAAAATCAAATCAGTTCCTGACACCAAGGAATGAGACCTGCATTAGAACAGGGACAGACCAGCTGATTGTGGAAAACATCTCTGGTTCCCCAGACTGAGCCCTGATGCCCTTCAGCCTCAGATAGACCCCCCACATTCCCACCCCACTATCCATCCTCTTTGTCCGCTTCCAAGATAGCCGGGAATTGCTCTTTACCAGTTATTCCCTGTTTACCTGCATTACTCCACACTCTGTGCTACAGCCTGAGACCCATCAGAGAAGATGGGAGACAAGCTTGTCCTCACAGATATTCAAAGTTGGGTGCTGGAGGGATGCATCAGTGAGATGGTGAAGAGGAGGGTCATAGATCAAACTGGAACAGCAGGACTGAACTAAAAAAGGCTGGAGAATTTGACTGGGCTCAGTCAGGGCAAAGAGAGAATTGTGGAATGAATAAGGCTTCAGGGGTAAGACTAGACAGAAAGAGGAAGAAGGTATCAAGACAGACATGACCCCTCTAGTAGATTCTGGGTCAGTTCAAAGCCCTGAGTGAAATTTTTGGAACAATTTTTTAGTTGCAAAATTGCCTTTTTTTATCATTTGAAATTTTTCATGAACTATGGTACAGTTTTTCTAAATTTTTCATTTTCACTGGATTTTTCGTGACATTTTTCCTGGTAACTGCGACAGACAGCATTATCAAAATCACTGTCAAAAGCTGTTTCATTTCTGAGAAGCCAGGGTTTTTGGTCAATAACTATTTTGATAAAAATGTTAAAAGATTTTGATTGGTTGCTGTGTTGCGGAAGCCATGTTGGTCCCACTATATTACAGGGACAAGGTGGGTGAGGTAATATCGTTTATTGGACCACCTTCTGCAGGTGCCAGAGACAAGCTTTTGAAATTCTTTGGAGCTCAGGCTAACTTGAAAGCTTGTCTCTTTCCACAACGGAAACTGGTCCAATAAGAGATATTACCTCACCCAGCTTGCCCCACTAAAAGATTAGGGGGGAAATTCCCCAAATGTGAAAATAGTCTATTCCGAACCCAGTGAAGCAAAATCAATGTCAGTATTTGGAAATTTTCTATGCAGTTGTTTCCCCAGGTTTCAGCTGGCTCTGTAAGTAGTTTGAGGCATGGACAGACATTCAGATCTGAAATCTTCTCTTCAGCAATCTGCTTTGCAGATTGTTGCAGTGGTGGCTGAATGCTTTTTGCGCAGACGGTTCTCCTGATGATGTCTCCTACTGACTTGCTCTGCCATCTGCTGGTTGTAGCAGCACTAGAGATACTGCCCTACTTATAAATTAGTAATAAAATGAACTCCTTTTTCTGCTGAGCCATCTGCAGTCCCATTCAGAACTATTTGCATTGTGCTTAGTTTTCCTGCTTAACGGTTCAGAAACAAAATGGGGTAGCAGTTGGGCCCAAGACATTTAGGACCTTCAGACACAGTTTATTTTCACTACTTGAGCTGCCTTTACAGCCGTGGCTACTTCCCTCTTGATTGTTTCTTGCCTCTTAAATTCACTATGGTTACTTCATAGAGTCACAAATTTTAAAACCATAATGGACCATTGTGATCATCTAGTCTAGTGGTTTTCAAACTTTTTTCATTTGCAGACCCCTACAAAATTTCAAACAGAGGTGCGGACTCCTTTGGAAATCTTAAACATAATCTGCAAACCCCCAGGAGTCCGTGGACCATAGGTTGAAAACCATTTCTATGGTAACAAAAAGCTTTTGTGGACCCCTTAAACATAGTTTGAGGACCCCCAGGGTCCACGGACCACAGGTTTAAAACCACTGATCCAGTCTGACCTCCTGCATAATAAAGGCCATAGGTTCTGACAAGGGTGGGAATGAGCGTACTGTGCTGGTACCTGCTATGACTAGACCCAGCCAGAAAGTAGAAATCTCTTCCTGCAAAAATTCATGTCTTTTAAATCGTTTTCGTCATAAACTGGAACAGAATTTTTGGCTGGCCGGATGCCCACCTACAAGGTTCTGGTCAATTTCACTTTCAGTGATAAAAATGTCCTGTGTACAACAGAGTGTATTGTCTCGAGCATCCTAGAGCACACCGCTTTACCAGGAGAGTCTGTTGCCAACGGCCCTGCTAGAGAAGTTCAGTGGAAGTCACAAATTGCTCGCATTGAACAGATTGCCATCCCGGTTGTACAGGGTGGTGCTCTGCAGAAGGGAGTTCTTTTGAACAAGAAAAGAAGGTCCCATTGTAGTCTCAGCACATCCCAATGGACGGTTGGAGTCATTTTGACAAAGCTAAAAGAAAAGGAGTACTTGTGGCCCCTCAGAGACTAACCAATTTATCTGAGCATAAGCTTTCGTGAGCTACAGCTCACTTCATTGGATGCATAAAGTGGAAAGTACTGACAAAGCTGGCTGACTTGCTTTGGCTGTCGATGCAGCCATCAGTGAAACCAGCCCCGGGGATAGCGCTGTGAATTCCAGTGAACTCGAGGGTTGATTTAAAGACCCAGCCATAGACCTTGCTGGTGGAATTGACACGGGGCTCAAAGAGACCACTACGTTGTGTGACAGGGTCAGGCCAGATGGCTACAGGAGAGTGATAGAAGGCAGATATATTAGCTCCAGGTTAAGTAGGTCCCTTTACCCTGGGTAAGGTAACAGGGAAGGTTTTTAAAACAGAAAGGAACCTTCTGGAGACAATTAAGACTGACAGGCTGATTAGAACACCTGCAGCCAATCAAGAAGCTGCTAGAATCAATTAAGGCAGGCTAATCAGGGCACCTGGGTTTAAAAAGGAGCTCACTTCAGTTTGTGGTGTGCGTGTGAGGAGTTGGGAGCAAGAGGCACTAGGAGCTGAGAGTGAGAACGCGGACTGTTGGAGGACTGAGGAGTACAAGCATTATCAGACACCAGGAGGAAGGTCCTATGGTGAGGATAAAGAAGGTGTTGGGAGGAGGCCATGGGGAAGTAGCCCAGGGAGTTGTAGCTGTCACACAGCTGTTCCAGGAGGCACTCTAGACAGCTGCATTCCACAGGGCCCTGGGCTGGAACCCGGAGGAGAGGGCGGGCCCGGGTTCCCCCCAAATCCTCCCAACTCCTGGTCAGACACAGGAGGAGTCGACCTGGACTGTGGGTTCATGAAAATGGCCAAGCTGAGGGCTGCCGTGAAACTCCAAGGCGAGCAAATCCGCCAATCAGCGCAAGACCCACCAAGGTAGAGCAGGGACTTTGTCACAGTTGGTGATGTCAACCTCTGAGGTTTGACTTGCCCATCGGAGTTTCTCCAGCTCACAGTGAAGTCTTCACATCAAGGCTGGATGCTTTCCTGGAAGATATGGTTCAATCAAGACATGGGCTCAGTACAGAGGGAAATTGGGTTAAATTCACTGGCCTGTGTAATACAGGCAACCTGACTCATAGATTCGTCATAGTTTTTAGGCCAGAAGGGACCATTACATCATCTAGTCTGAGTCACTGGCAAAACTCTCAGTGACATTGATGGCTCAGGATCCAGCCCTAACTCCGCAAGACGCCAATGGGGGAAGATTTCAGAGTAGCAGCCGTGTTAGTCTGTATCCGCAACACGAAAAGGAGGACTTGTGGCATCTTAGAGACTAACACATTTATTTGAGCATAAGCTTTCGTGAGCTACAGCTCATTTCATCGGTGAAAGCTTATGCTCAAATAAATGTGTTAGTCTCTAAGTGCCACAAGTACTCCTTCTCTCACTGGGGGAAGAGTTTATTTTAAAATCAGCGTGGATCTAGAAATAACCAAAATAATCCAATGCCTCAGAAACGTGGGTGAGCAAAGGGGCAGTTTGCAGTTTTGGGTACAGTCAATGTACCTTCCAGCCTAACTGCAGTGCTAACAGGGGAGGGAGTCAATCTCCAAGGGCTTATTCGTGTAGTAAGGTGCTGCTCAGAGGAGCAGGGGTGACAAGGTCACTCCCTAAATTAGCAGAGGAAAGGTGAATGGTAGCATGTGCCCGTGACTGTTCACATTAGGGGTGAAAGCCTAGCCCAGTGAAGTGCTGGGGAGTTTTACCATTGATTTCTAATGGCACTAGGGGGGTTCATCCTCAGTGTCTAGTCCTCAAATTTCCATTAATAGGATTGGGAAAGAATTTTGGACCTGACAAATGGAGCCTGGGAAGCACCCTGCCTTCCCTGGGACAGTCCTTACTGGGTCACTCATTTTCCTTTCCTCAGTTGAGAGACTTTTAACAGAGGGCTTGTAAGGGTCCGTGGTCATCCCTCCCTGTCCATCTCAGCGAGGGCCCCTGCCTGCTCACTACAGAGTCCTAATAATCTCCAAAAGCTCTTAGCAACTGGCCAATATGCCCCCATCTAGCATAGATGCACAGTATCCAGAGCAAGGTACCCGATCCCCATGCAGCAGGGTATGCATCTACAGCTGCTCGTGTGGCATAGCAGGATGGCAAATGCCTGAGGGAGAGTCTCATGGCAAAGTCTGCTGCCAAGTCTAACTGAATCTGTGACCCTTTGTTGCACGTGTAGACAGTCTGGAGGGAAGAGGGGGACCGTGCAGTTTCAACTGGAGCTTGTGTGAGGTTTAAGTCAGACCATGTGGCTTTCCATTACCTTTGGTGTTAATATGTGCCTCGGGCCATTGCAGCTGGACTAATGCTCAGTGTTTACGTTCTAAAATGCAAGTGATAACAATAATAGCTGGTTGGATGACAATTCTCTCCCTTTTAGAATAATGAGGCTTAAAGTCAGTGACCTGGGAAGTGCTGAGGGTAGATGTCTCGACTTATCCTTCAACTAGCTCAAGTGATAGACAAGGGAGATGCTTCAGATCTTAGCACAATCCCTTACACTGCCTGGCCAATAAATTAAAGACTGGGGTGCACTATGACTTCATTATTCGTATTTATTAATAATAACAGGGCCCGTACCTAGGTTTTTTACTTGGAGTTTTAATCAGTAGTTGAATTTTGTTTTTTAATTCACTGTCCATACAAGGGAGTAGTACTCTGAGTGAAAGCAATGGATACACTAGGTAGCTTCCAGAGCCCTGAATACAGTAAGAAAGCTCGCTGCTAGCCACTGAGCTCCTTTGGCTAAACAAGAGGACATGAGTATCGATGGAGCAGAAAAGGAGATCGGTGACTGTGGGCCAGATTCTCCACTAGTGTAACTGGAAGTAGCTCCATGGAACTCAGGGGAGCTCCGCTGATTCCCCAGCTGAGGATCTATCCCTGTGTCTAACCGGCAGGAGGCTGACTGGCTCTGAGGATGAGAGTGCAGAAGAATCTGAAACCATCAGTGCCATGGCAGTCACCGACGTCTGGAAATGAACAGAGGCTCCTGTGCAGAGCCTTGAGCGCAGGGGTGATGCACACGCTTCCCTGCCCTGCTTAGAACATTGGTAGCTGTGCCGAGCATTAGCTAACGCCCCCTCTGCCAGCCTGGGCCAACGGCAGTCGCCTATTTAGCATTTCAGTTTTTTAGGGTGGGAGAGACCCCTGGCAAGTTTAAAGCAGACTGCAAGGACCCACTTGGCCACTGGATGTCATTGCTGTTCAGTTTGATGTTAGTAGCAGCAGGGCATGAAGCTCGAACCGTGATTTATCAGCAAAATAGATGCATGCGTACTGTACAGAATGATCAGCAATACAAGCTGCCTCCACCCACCCCTGCTTGGTGTATTTCCAGCAAAATGTATCACAAAAAAGGAGGCCCATGATGAATCAAGGGTACTCTGTGCTGCCGGGGGTATTTTAATATAGGGAGATTGTTCTCGCCGTTCTTCCATAAAGCACCCAGGCTGCGTATTCTGAAGGCAAACTCTCCCAATCGATATTTTCTCTCGCCTGTGTCCTCTCCCCATCAACTTCATATGGATTCTAATAAATGAATGAGACTAATAACGCAGCTTGCATCAATTTGCCTTTGTAGATGGCATGCACTTTCAGCAGCCTCCGTGTAATTAATTCAGTGGAGCAGCATGTCACTGTTACATTTTTCTTCACCCACCAGCACAGCGGAACAAAAGGAATTTGCTCGCCTGCGCTATTGTGAAGGAATTATTTTAATCTGTCGGTTTTTCATTTGGGATGGAGAGTTGAAGGAATGGGAAAGTGGAATTACAGAACTATTTGAAGCAAGCATGTCCCTCTAAAGGACTATTTCAAGCCAACACCTTGAGTCCTGGACCATACCCAGTTGGAAGAGGGTCATGCCTTGTGGAAGAGGAAGTGCTCTGTAGCTCTAGGGCTCCAATCCTGCAAACATGCAGGTATTTCACTTTACTGCCATGAATGGCCCCACTGATGTAGCCCCATTGAAACCATGGGAGCTATTCAAAGCATGAAAGTTAAGAATGTATAGGTGTTCGCAGAATCAGGGTCCTGAAGCATCGTAAGACATTGTTTCTGACTGTAACTCTCCACTTATTGGACAAATAATTCAGCACTGAATTATTCATAACAGGTCCAGTGTCTTAAAGCCCCTGCTCCTGGAAGCCCATGATTATGGGAGGCTCTCAGCTTTCATTTTAAACAAAAGTAAAAATATCTGACCAGCTGTAGCTAGTTAACACAACATTGACTTTGGCTGTGCTTGGCAATTCTAAACATTTCCTGCATATAGTGCTGAGTAATTCCCATCATTCAGGAAAGGACTTAACCCCTTGCTTAAGAGCTGTCCTGGGTAAAAAGAAAAGGAGTACTTGTGGCACCTTAGAGACTAACCAATTTATTTGAGCATGAGCTTTCGTGAGCTACAGCTCACTTCATCAGATGCAGAAGGGCATGCATCTGATGAAGTGAGCTGTAGCTCACGAAAGCTCATGCTCAAATAAATTGGTTAGTCTCTAAGGTGCCACAAGTCCTCCTGTTCTTTTTGCGAATACAGACTAACACGGCTGTTACTCTGAAACCTGTCCTGGGTAAAGACAGACTGAAGCATTTGCTTAAATGCTTCCCACAATCAGGGTCTTTCTGAATCTGTGAAATGCAAAAGTGCTTTCCTCTGACATCAGTGGTAAAGCCTGGATCCCCAAAGCTTTTGTTCATGGGAATCTCTGGATGTTCATTGCGTGGGGTACCTGGACAGGGAGAAGATGTCTGGTAGTAGAGAACTCTTTAATCTTGCAGAGGCTGGTTAAGCAAGATCCAGTGGCTGGAAATTGAACCTAGACCTATTCTAACTGGCAATAAGATGCAAATATTAGACAGGGAGGGTAATTAGCCATTGGCGCATCATACAAAGGGATGTGGTGGATTCTCCATCATTTTTTATTTCAAAATTCACTTCCCTTTTATGTAACAAAATATGTTTAAAAGGGAAAAATCTCCCCACAGCAGCACAAGGAACCATTTCATTTTTGACCCAAAATTGTTGTTTGACCCAAAACCACATTTTTGTTCCTCGCGTGGTCCAGCCACCAAACTGCTCCACCCCTAGTGCAGTGACAGGAGCATTCTAGGCACAGCACTCGGCGCATGCACTGGGCACAGGGGTAAACCTCAGCATGTCACTGGTATGCAAGTATATCCTGGATCTGAAATGTAAGGGAGGAGCAGAGCACCCAAAATTAGTGGGAGATCAATCCCTGTCAGTGCTGGTACCACCCGAGAGGACGAGGATTTCAAGGTGAGCACATGATGCTCTCCCTCCATCTCGCAGGCAGGCAGAATGGCAGGTTGTGTGTCTCCCCTTTTGGGCTGCCTGCTTGCAGCAAACAGCCCCACTGATCCTGTGCTAAAGCAGGGGGGGTGACAGAGGGATGGTGAAAGACACGCCACCCCTAGCACTTCCAGTAGCCTTGCAGCAAGCACACCCAGGAGCGATTCCCATTTATACATCAGCTTTGGAAAACTCCCAGGAGACAGTAGTTCAGCGTTTCTCCTGATCTTAATTTGAGATGTCCGAATGTTTCCAGGCTCGTTCATCCTGCCTCTAAGTGAATCTTTTCTGTGCCTGAGAAACCACCCTGTGGATCCTTTTCAGCATGACGAATGTGACATGCATCGGGAAGGGGCCTGAGATGCATTTGTAGGAAGAGACGTGAGTGAGTGATTTGCTAGCTGAGTGCAAGATGGCGTCGACACACTAGGTACGTTAAACCAGCGTGGTTTGTGCGGTCTGACACCAATGTGCTGGGGATTGTACCCTTTTGGCCCCAGCCTTCTCCATCAGCTGCTTTGGATTCACTTGTTTTATCTCAACCACATTTACTCTAAAGACATAAAAGCACAAAGCAATGAACAAAGGGCGTGTGGTTGGAGTGGGAGTTTATCATAGGAGCTGGCACCATTCCCCAGAGGGGACAGGCTCAGGGAAGGGAGTGTGTTTCCCTGGCTCATCCAAGTGCTAAAGACTGTGAAAAGGGATTCTGGTTGCACCTGTTGGAACTTCAGGGACCTCTGTCCTCGCCAATGCACAGTCTCTACCCATCTGGAGCAAAATCCTGAGAAATGTTGGGGAACAAAGCCCTGAATGCAGCGGGCACCAACAGGGACCCTCGCAGACCCTGCCTGGGGCTCTCATGAAAGATGATGCTCATTTACACCAGGAACCAGGAAGAGCATGGTAGTTAGGGCTTCACTATGCACATTCTGCAACAGATGGGCAGGGAGCTGAAGCTGATGGGCCCCAGAGACCCTTCCATGGTATCTGTAGGTGTATTTAATGCTGGTTTCCACTTCCATTTGTGGTCAAGGCCTTTTCCGTACCTCTGAGATGCAATGACACCAGGAATGTTACTGATTTCTCTGTGCCTAAAGAGAGTTATCTGCTGGATCTTGATAATACTGACACTTTAAATCAACGGGGCAGGGACCCGAGAGGGAGAATTGATCTTTCTCTTGGTGAGCCCAGTACAACAGGGAAGCCATCCCATGTGGTTTGGCAAATCAGGGTGAGATAGATTTCTTTCTGGGCTGGAAACTGTGAACAAAGAAGGAGGAAAACCTCACTCCATCACCCTAAGTCCTGTAGCACACACCAACACACTTATGTTGTAGTCCACTAGCTAAAGGGTTAATCACTGAGGTGCACCATATTTCCATCAGGGAACCAGCCTGAGTCAGTTTTCTCTGGGGAAAGGGGATTGGAGGAATGAATGTTACACCCATACTGGCCACTTCACAGCGAGATCACTGGGCATTTTACACCCACCTCACCCCGAGCATGCCAGGAACTCACAACAATGGCAAAACCTCCAGCTCTTACCTTGACCACACCTCAGACGAAACCAGCCGCATCCTCTGTGTTACTCTGAGCAAAGCAGACGAAGGAGGGAGTGCATTGCAGTTAGTTTATTGAAACAAATGATTAGAACGATTCGAGCTCTCACTGGAGGGGGTGGGGTGAGAGCACCGGGAGCTTCGGCTGCATGCAGAGATAGGAGAAAAGCTCAAATCAGAGAGGAAGAAGAGGGGAGCGTCCGGTATTCATCCCTCCGAGATCCTCACCTGGCTCTGCAGGAATCCTTACCCCAGGACGTTCAGTATCCCCTAAAAGACAGAGCAAGAGCAGTGAATGCAGAGCTGAGCTCCTGGCCAGGGGTTACATTGCACAAGACCAGTAAGAAACAACTTAGAGCTGCAATAAACAGCTGCGAGATTTTGGGCAGCAGGGCCACTCGCACTGGAGTCACGCTGCTTCTCTGGGCTCCGTTGTTCTTTGGATCTCCCCAGTTTGTGATATTTCCACCACAGTTGTACATTACCCAGGAACGTGCAGTTAAGGGACCGAGTCCGCGGCTAGGCCGGGAATAATGCACAATGAGTGGGAGATAAGAAGAGACTTTGTCCTGTCCCAGGAGCTTGAATTAAATGCCTGTCATGTTCTGGGGCATGGGGTTATTGCAGGCTGATGCTGGCCCTTTAAGAGGAAGCAGGGCCAGGGCACCTATGCTGCATCAGAGGACCCTGATTAGGGCTTATAAGGGGGCCCCTGACCTAGGGAGGAGGGAGACCTGGTCAGTCAGAGTTAGGAAGCTGCAGGCAGTAGGACTGCCCGAGTCCCCAGGGTCAGGGAGTGAGAGTCTGAAAGGAAAAGTAGCCCAGGGGAGCTGACGAACTGCTCTTCTTTGGTTAGGTTATGTATGGGACAATCAAATACCCAAGAGAGACCGTGGGCATGGCAGTATGTCCTTTGCAGGCTGGAGAGAAGCAGTGCCCTGTTGCAGGGGCCATGCCAATTGGTGGCATGTTGCTTCTCTGGGCTTGGTTGTTCTGTGGATCTCCCCAGTTCTAACGTTTTGCCCTCAGCTGCACATTGCCCAGGAAAATGCAAATGGGGAGCAAGTCTGTGGGCTAGGCAGGGGCTATTGCATGATGGGCTATGAGCTCAGGAGAGGTTTGGACCTGTCCCAGCAGCACAGCTAGGAAAAGGGGCAGCATTTTGTAACATTTCGTTCATTTACGTTTGTTGCTGAAAGGTACATAAAAAACTCTTGTCGAAGCTCAGCAATGAGGGTCTCTCCTAGCCAGTGGTGAGCTGGAGCCAGTTCGCACCGGTTTATGTGAACCACTTGTTAAATTTTGAAGCCGGTTTAGAACCGGTTGCTAAAGGGGTGGGCAAACTCCAGCCCGTGGGACCGTCCTGTCTGGCCCGCCTAAGCTCTTGGCTGGGGAGGCTCCCCTGAGAATCCCTTTTTCATTTTTTAGAGTAACAGCCGTGTTAGTCTGTATCCGCAAAAAGAAAAGGAGTACTTGTGGCACCTTAGAGACTAGCCAATTTATTTGAGCATGAGCTTTCGTGAGCTACAGCTCACTTCATCGGATGCATATCGTGGAAACTGCAGCAGACTTTATATACACACAGAGAATATGAAACAATACCTCTTCCCACCCCACTGTCCTACTGGTAATAGCTTATCTAAAGTGATCATCAGGTGGGCCATTTCCAGCACCCACCTGATGATCACTTTAGATAAGCTATTACCAGCTGGACAGTGGGGTGGGAGGAGGTATTGTTTCATATTCTCTGTGTATATATAAAGTCTGCTGCAGTTTCCACGGCATGCATCCGATGAAGTGAGCTGTAGCTCATGAAAGCTCATGCTCAAATAAATTGGTTAGTCTCTAAGGTGCCACAAGTACTCCTTTTCTTTTTTCATTTTTACTCACCCGGCGGCACTCCGGGTTTTCGGTGGCACTTCGGCGGCGGCGTGAAGGAGCCGGTTCTTCAGCTTTCAGCAGCTCATCGCTGCAGTCCTAGCTCCTCTCCGTGGCTTCTCCTGGAGCCCCTGTCAGTGACTCTCTGCCTGAATTGGGGATGTCATGTACCGAGAAGGTGCATAGGGATCAAAGCTGCTCAGATACGAGGGCCCTTTGGTCTAATTCTCATTCGGTAGCAAAAAAAAAAACCAATAGAGTAAGCAATTAACAATAAAAATATCTAGATGTATATATCTTTCTTTCAAATACAAGACAGAGAAACATTCACATGCAACATATTAGTGTCCTGGAATATCCCCTGGGTATAAAGTCAGACTCAAAGCACCGGTAATCTCCTCGCCATAGGAGGCAATACGCATACGGTCTGTGTATTCTTTCAAATGCCATGGTGCAAATTAAACCTGGGCACCCAGATATTGGAAAAGCCTTCTGAGTTTGGTGTTTCTTGGATGTGTTCTAACTTTTGGCCCCATTCACTCCTTATATTCAAACTGGTATTAGTTTGGGTCATTTTTTTCCCTGTAGCATTTCCATTCAATGTTAATTAATAAAAAATCCAGGTTAGTTGGAGATTGATATATTGAACTTAATTTGAGAATGGGAGAAAAAGAAGGTGGATTTACCAGCACCCTATGAAGAGCAGATAGCGCTTTGGGGGTGAGCTGGTTCACACAGCCCTGTACCCCTCCAACCAGATCAGTGAGGACGCTGAAAGGAACGGGAACCCGGTTTGGCATCACATTTGGCACAAGGTTTGATACAAGACTGCCAGCCACACTCAGGACAGCAGAAGCTGCAAGATGAAATCATCAAACAAACTCAACAGGAGGATGAACAAACATTTTGAATGTCCTTGTTGCTAAAGCATTCGGGGCTGTTTCTCAGTGTTAGGAAGGGGAAGAGCATTACATGGGCAATGGCCAAAGTTATAAAAGAATTTATTGAATAACATAGATGAAAGCAGCAATCTGCTCCCAGGTCATGGACCTTTCCCTCAGGGTAAGGATACACTGGGACTGCACGGCCTCCTCACCAAGCAGATCACTCCACCACCTGGGCACACTGTGATTTAAAATTCTAAAATGTTTTGAGAAATAAACAAAAAATTAAAGTTTGTGACTTCCTTTTTAAAGTGATCTTTTCCTAACATTAGGACTTTCAGTAAGAATTTTATAACTTTGTTGTCTAGACACAAACTGCAAATTAAAATCTTTTGCCAAGTATTTAATTTTGCAAACCTTGATAGGTAAACTATTCTGCAAAATCAAATTATTTCCACTCACCTAGCTCAGTGTAAACCATGACTGTATGATGGATGGTTATTTATTTTAAACATAATGCACCAGATCCGGCTCTGACTTACACCTGTGTAAAACTGGAGTAACTCCACTGCACATGTGAGCAGAAATGGGCCTGATCCATTTACATATGAAATAATGACTCAAGAAGATGCTGCTCAGATACTGTTGACATGCTTCATGACAGGAAGGTCCAAGCTGCTCCCAGAGCCACAGACTGCAGCAGATTTACACAGTATTTTTAATTAAGTTCTACAGGGTTTTTTTGCTTAGGGTATACACACTTATAGAGGTTTTCAGAGGAGCCCAACCCCAGCGGCATTTGGGTATTTAACTCCCTTATGCCCTCTTGAAAACCTAGCTGGGGCTCTGATGTGACTCTTGCAGTTACCATAAAGATGGCAGCCTGCAGAGATTACAAGGCTGCTCTGTTCAGATCACTGATTGTGTAAAGAGTTGTCACTTTGGATGGGCTATCACCAGCAGGAGAGTGAATTTGTGTGGGGGGGTGGAGGGTGAGAAAACCTGGATTTGTGCTGGAAATGGCCCAACCTGATGATCACTTTAGATAAGCTATTACCAGCAGGACAGTGGGGTGGGAGGAGGTATTGTTTCATGATCTCTGTGTGTCTATAATGTCTGCTGCGGTTTCCACGGTACGCATCTGATGAAGTGAGCTGTAGCTCACGAAAGCTCATGCTCAAATAAATTGGTTAGTCTCTAAGGTGCCACAAGTCCTCCTTTTCTTTTTGCGGATACAGACTAACACGGCTGCTACTCTGAAACCTATACTGAAATATTTGCCAGTTGTCTTAAATGCTGCTTTATGACCAGCATCCTTATTTATCGTACAGATTCTGACTGAGGGACTGGTCCAGATCCCATTGGGTTCAGGAGTCTTTCCATTAACACCAAAGGGAAGGGGATCAGACACTAAGTGAATTTTTCCGCAGCAGGAAGAATTGCAGTTTTCAACCAAGGCATCTTCGGTTGCAGAGGTTCCATACACACAGTGTTCCACAGCTCACTCACCTGAGGAGCAGCAAAGCGCCAGGGTGACAAGCGTGAAGACAACTGTCAGCTTCATGGGGGGGATGGCTGTCTATTCAAGATCAAGTCTTAAACTGCGCGATACTTAATAAATTCTCCTGTAGAGCAGTACATGCCCAGCACCTGTGTTTATACTGGGGACCCTGCCTGTGCTCCTCCCAGTACTTCCGGTGGCAATTAATCTGACACATTTGCACAATTAACGATCAGATGAAAGATGCAAATACCCCTCCTCTTGTATCCTGCTTTGCAGGGGAATGGAAAACACTGAAGAGGGATACCTGCCAAGTTCTTCTAACAGCTGGCCATGTGTACAGGAGATGTGGCTGAGGGAGAAGAGCGTTAGGCCTTTTGGCTGTAGCACATGTCAGAACATTTCATAATGCACTCGGGTTTTCAGATTAGGTTTGTGACAAGCAAAAACTTCTGTTCGCTGCCTCACAAATCTCCTTCACTTCCCTGGGGGGAAACAAATAATACTCTGAGTCTAGATGTGTTTCTAAAATGGAAAGAAAATGGACTTCCCATGTCAGTCTCAATTTATTACTGCGATGTACGCTGAGTGTTTCCTGAGTAGTCAGGAAGACGTGCTGCACGAGAGCTCACTTTCTGCACACGCTGCGCGAGTCTGTCAAAGAGTTAGATCCCAGGTTGGTACTTCAGAATTGCATTTTGGTGACACAAATGGCCAAAATCTGCCATGCATCAAAATAGCTTGTTCAGTCCTGGGTTGCTGACAGAAGGAATTCCTGAGCGGGGCTGTTCTGACAATAGAGACTACAAATGTACCCAAATTGTGAGCTCAAGTCGAAAATGTATGTAAACGTTCATAAGACGTTACAATAACCTACAATCACCAGTGCTGGTGGGGAAAGGTACAAAAGGGAGACAGAATAAGTGAATTAGTCTAAACAAAAAGGCCAAGTTGACCCAATTCGAAGACTGTGTTGAAATTAATCTTATTAAGAACAAGAGATGTAGAGCTGGAAGTTAATGAACCATAATTGGTAGGTCGGATATTAGGCTTAATTAATTGAAAAAATAATCAGGGGATGGGTTATTTCACCTGGCTCCCTTTTGGGGTCCTTAAAAAAATGAAATTTTGTGGGTAAAGAACAAAAAAAGAAAAAGAACAGGTGGAGAGGACAGAGGGAGGCACTCCCACCATTTCCTGGGACCGTGGGCCTTCACCGTCCAATCCTGGGAGGTGTCCTGACCAGAACGGGCCACAAAGAGAGGGACCCAGATGATATCACCACTCCTGATGGCGCCACCTGAATCCCAACCACCACTCAGGATGGTCGTTATTGCCAGCCCCGATGCCGTCGAGCAGTCTGCCAAAGAAGGGGAGTCTCGCCTTCTGAGACTGGCCTTACCAGCCGCCGCCGCAATATCGCCCGTCCAGTGCCACTCATTTATTCTCTTTTCCCCACCTTCGATTCCATCTAAGAGACGGTCAAACACCAATGGGTGGGGGGGTCTATCCACAGCTAAAGGGAAAGGGAACAAGGGAGACTGCAAAAATGAAAGCCTTTTTCAGCACTGCACAGTTAATTGCTGTCACTGCTTTTCTCTTCTTTTCTGTATCTTGAATAAAAAGTTTTAAAAATACTTAACAGTGTGCGTGCGCCCGTGCTCAGCGAGCTGAAGTCTCTGTAAACCAAGCCCCGGACCCTGTTTAACTCTGTTTAATGTTAACTAGGAACGAGATTACGTTAAAACCTTTGGCCCATCTCTTTCCTCTAAGTTAATACAACAGGCCTACACATTCCAATCAAGCCTGGAGGCAGGCAACAGCGTGGCCCGTCCGACTGCAATGTTCAAAACCCTTGCACTACGACTGGGCGGATCCTGGGAGCAGCTGACCCCCATGAGAGATGGTCCTAGGGATTCCCTCTGTGTTGTTACAACCTCAGTTCCCTTGTCGTTCCTGTCTCACATGGCGCTTGCTGACGTCTAGCTGGGCCTGTGAGTACCAGTGGTTCTGAGCCAAACTTTGGATCCCAGCCACCCCAGCCACTGGGAAACTCCGTCACTCCTGGGGGTATATTCATTTCACACGGTCACAGTTACTCTTACGCAGGAGTTAGAATGAAAATATACCGGTCATGCCTTAGCTTGGCAAGACCCAAAGTGAGGGCGCCTCTGCCTGGAATGGAAGTTGCCCATCAAGGAATTAACACTGTGCTATAATTACAGATCCTGGATACCTCTCATCTGCTGAGTACATGAAGAGCAGTAACGGCTAAAATTGAGTGCCAGCAATCCAGCCTTTCCTGTGGCATCTACTAGAGGGACTCCTCTGTACAATGACTGCACTGTGCTCGCTCTTGGACAGATCTGCATGGGAGAGCAGAGGTGCACACTTTTTACAGATGCTGGGCTAATATGGCACTGAGCTACCCACGTGCCAGACACATCTGAACAGCACTCTGCGTGAAGCGAGACAGGCATCCGAACATGAAGCAGTCGAATGACAGATTTTCCAAGGACAGCAAAACAGAAAAGTCCTTCGGCTAGATCCTCAGCTGATGTCAATTGGCATCACCCCACTGAGGTCAATGGAATTCAGCTGATTTACACTAGTTTGGGATTTGGCCCAGTGATTTCAGTGATGCAGCTTGCAGAGGGTAAAGGTGGCATAACTGGACCCTACTGAACATGGGTTAAATTGACTCCTGGGCACAGGCCAGCAGATGGCCTACATGTCACCCACACTAATGCAGTGTGGTTCCTTGTCCCCCCGTAGAGGCTAGACAATGTCCAGACATTTATGAGTCTGCTACTGGCTTTGAGCTAATAAGCCTGATAGTTTAGCTTAGCTGTAACCCTGCAAACTAATGCTTCATCGAGACGTCTGTGGTGAATGGAGCGTGTGCGGGCTCTCTGCACAGGATGGAATTTCACCCCCTGACTGTTGTCATTCAAGTTCCTGAGAGCTGTCGACTGCTACAGCTGGATGTAGATTGTGGTGGGCCTTTGGGCATAGGAGGAACTGGACAGGCATTTCTACCCAGCTGCACCAAGATCATTCCTCATGCCCACTAGGCAATGAAGTGGTTCAGCACCCAGCAGGCGGACACGTGCGGTGGGATGAACGCTTTCCTCCCCATTTTGCAAACTGGCCTGCCTCATGCTGCATAATTCCAGCTCCATGTGGATTCCCGGGGACAGCCAGAAGCAGATTTCATCATCTTCATTTGGCCAGAGGTTTGTGGCCATTCTTCTCTGATCTGGACCTTGCCACAGACCTCCGGGCCTTTGTAAGCCCCAGGCTGGATTACTTCACGGAGCGCTATTTGAACCTACGCTTGAAGACCACTCAGACCCTTCCGCGAGTGCACACTGAGGCTGCCTGCTTAATGCGCAGTGCTAGTCTGATGGAGCAGGTTACAGCTGCCCTCCCCCGAATGCTGAGATTGACCTATAGCACCCTGGATACCTCAAGTCCCAAGCTTTCAGGCTGCTGAGCATTCTTGACTCCCACTGACATCAAAGGGATGCTTCTCTCCCTGTTTGCTCTCACAGCTAGGATGCTCTGGCTAACCATCCTGGGGGGCTGGAGAACAGGATGTCCTCAGAGGCAGGTCCTTGGCGCAGCAGCTCACCACAGTGCATTAGAGCCCAAGTCTGTTTGCCTACAGGGCCCCAGGCACTGGACCATGGAGGTGATTGTGTGTGATGTGCTGAGCTGTAGCTTGGGACAGGGGATTCTGATGAGGCTCATACTTGTCAGCACTCCATGCTCCGTATATTGGATGAAGTTCTCCGCCAGTGTCGACTGGTGCAGCTCCACTGAAGTCAGTTCCATTGAACAGAGCTGTACCAGTTTGCATCAGCAGAGAATTTGGCCGACTGCACTTCAAACCAGAGGCTTTGTGATAACTGCCATTGTATCAATTACAACAATAAAATAAATTGACACCTGAAGCTCATATGTTCAGCGGGGGGCTGGAACAATTTTTATACTGCGGGTGCTGAGAGCCATTACACCAAACTGTAAACCCTGCATATAATGGAACCACTTCAAGCCCCCAGCACTGCTAGGTCCAGCACCTATGAATGTTCAGTTCTTTGTGTCAAAAACATGGATCACTCCTAATTCCCTTTCTAATTCAGGCCTAATTGTATTTGAAGTACCTGGCCTCTCCAGAGACACTGCCTCAGAAATTAATCCTTGCTCATAGCCAATTAGTTTGCACTGACATTTAACTAGTGTGCTGTAAATATCCGGGGTTTACATTGTTCTGTTGGAATCTCATTTCATTTGCATGATAAACACTCTGTAAATACTTAAGTACTCACTACCTTAAAGAGCTGTGTGTCCCAGGGTAAATTAACAAGGACGTTTGGAGGGGAATCTTCCTTTGACAGCAGTATTGCTACCCTTGGCTGTTCCTATTTTGGCTCAAGCTACTGTAACGCAAACACTTTTTCTAATTGATTTTGGCATCTACTCTTCTGCGTTCAATTAATTACAACTGCCTTGATTCATAAGCACCTCTTAGTAATGTTTTACTCTGCTCTTCTCTAGTTATTTTTGGCTGAGATATCAAAGTGCTTCAGAAACATTCATTAACCCTTATAAAACCCAGCGGGGTGTATCTGCTCTCCATTGCAAAAGGGCCCTAGAATCATAGAACCGTAGGGCTGGAAGGGACCTCAAGAGGTCACCAGGTCCAGTCCCCTGCGCTGAGGCAGGACCAGGTTAACTTAGATCATCCCTGAAAGGTATTTGTCCAGTCTGTGCTTAAAAACCTCCAATGATAGGGATTCCACAAACTCCCTTGGAAGCCTATTCCAGAGCTTAACTCTCCTTTGAGTTAGAAAGTTTTTTGAAATATCTAACCTCAAGTTCCCTTGCCTCACATTAAGCCCATTGCTTCTTGTCCTGCCTTCAGTGGCCATGGAGAACACTGATCACTGAGCTCTTTAGAAGAGGCCTAAACAGATTTGAAGACTGTTCCCAGATCTCCTCACTTCAGTCTTCTTTTCTCAAGACTAAACAAACTTACCTCGGTTTTTTAATCTTTTGAACCTTTCCCCATAGATCAGGTTTTCTAAACCTTTGATCATTTCTGTTGCTGTCCTCTGGACTGTCTCCAATCTGTCCACATCTTTCCTAAAGCCTGGTGCCCACAACTGAACACAGGACTCCAGCTGAGGCCTCACCAGTGCTGAGTAGTGCAGGACAATTACCTACGGTGTCTTACTTACCACACTCCTGTTAATACGCCCCAGAAGGATATTAGCCTTTTTCGCAACTGCATCATATTGGTGGCTCATCTTCAATTTGTGATCCACCCTAACCCCCAGATCTTTTCTAGCAGTATTGCCGCCAAGCCAGTTATTCCCCATTTTCTAGCTCTGCGTTTGATTTTTCCTTCCTACCTGAAGTACTTTGCACTTGTCTTTATTGAACTTCATCTTATTTCAGACCAATTCTCCAATTTGCAAAGGGCATTTTGAATTCTACTCCTGTTCTCCAAAGTGCTTGCAACCACGCACACCTTGGTGTCATCTGCAAATGTCATAAGCATCCTCTCCACTCCACTATCCAAGTCAGTAATGAAAATGGTGAATAGTACTGGACCCGGGACAGCCCCCTGCACAACCCCACTAGCTATACCTGTCCAGTTGGACAGCAAACCATTGATAACTCCTCTTTGAGTGCGGTCTTTCAACCAGTTCTACACCCACCTTATAGCACATCTCCCCAGTTTGCTGGCGAGCATGTGTCACTGGCTGGCCCTCTGAGGCAAGCTGGGCTCAGCTTTGCCTATGGCTTAGCAGCTATCGCTCATCCTCACTGATGAGCTGGCAACACAAGGGCTAATTAGTGACCCCAGCTGGGTGTAATGGGGCTTGGTTAGAAAGACTGGCCCCAGCTGTGGTGGGAAGCAGGGTGAGCAGGACTTCAATAGAGTCAGGAGCCCAGGGGAGGGAGGGGAGCCCCCCGCTGGGAAGAGACTGACAAAGTCTGGCTGAGGCACCCCCAGGGAGCAGATTAGGCTCCTGTCAGGGGCAGTCCCGAGTTAGAGCTAGCAACAGGAGAAAGAGACCCCCAGGGAGTAGAATACGCTCCTGCGGGGGAGCCCTGAGCCAGGGCCTACAAGGAGAAGGGAATAGAAGAGAAGCCAGGGAGGGGCAGAAGACCAGGGGATGTGGTATTTGGACCCCCAGCAGGAAAAGCCTGGGGCATCAGAGCTCACAAGAGCAGGGAAAAGTGCCCCAGGAGGGGTGACGGACCTTTTGTGCGCCTCGACTGAGACTCTGAGCACTCTGGAAGGGGAGTGAACTGTTATATGACCTGGCAGAGGGCCCTGCCTCAGAAGACACCATTGCGGCCAAGAAAGAGGTCCCTCGGGGAGGAGTCAGAAGTGAAATCTTGCAATCCTGTGTCCAGGCTCAAAAGGATACTTCAGAGGCCAGGATACGGCATGTCATGTGGGACTGTGTCAAAAGCCTGACTAAAATCAAGATACATCATGCCGACAGCTTCCCCCGTCCACTAGGCCAGTAGCCCTGTCAAAGGAGGAAATTAGGTTGGTTTGGCATGACTTGTTCCTGACAAATCCATGCTGGCTGCTCCTTATTACTCTGCTATCCCCCCAGTGCTTACAAACCGATGGCTTAATTTGTTCCAGTATCTTTCCAGGTATCGAAGTTAGGCTGACTGGACTGTATTTCCCCAGGTCCCCTTTGTTCTCTTTTTTTAAAGACAGGTACCACGTCTGCCCCTCCCCAGTCCTCTGGGACCTCAGCCAGCCTCCGGGAGCTCTCAGCAATAAATCACTAACAGCCAAGATTACTTCAGCCAGTTCCTGCAGTACCCTAGGGTGAATTTTGTCAGTCCCTGAGGACTTGAATACAGCTAACCTGGCTCAATAGTCTTTAACCTGCTCTTTCCCTAAGATGACTTGTGTTCTTTCCCCATTGTTGTTAATATCAGTTGTTAATTATCTGGTCACCATTAACCTTTTTAGTGAAGACTGAAACAAAGTAAACAAACAAAACAAACCCTTCAGCCTTCTTGATGTCATCAATTTGACGTAAATCCAGTAATTTCCTACGATGGAGTCTCCAGATGGAGACGGGTGATTTGACCCAAGGTGTTTCTGTTGCATGCCTAGAATAACAGAAATGTGTTGTGGTGGTCAAAATAAAAAATGTCCACAGAGGTCAATTGAATGCTTAGTGGCCTGCCTGTATTATTGTTAGGTATTGTGACGAAGTGGGACTGTTCTTAATGTTTCCTCTGAATAGTGTGGGGGTGCCTCAGTTTCCCCTATGCAATTCTTCAGTATCTAGGGGGTGGGATAAGGGTGTATGATCATTGCAGAGCCCTAGAGGGCATGTGTGTGCAGGAGTCTGGACACAGAGAATGGCCGACACCCTGTTTCCTGGCAACAGATGGCCTGGGCCCTTCCCCCCTGCAAGGTGAGAGCTAAAGGGTTGGAGAACAAAGGAATCCGGTGACCTCCTGGCCCAGGAAAGGGACAAAGCCCAGAGGAGGAGGGGCTGGAGGGAGTTTCAGTTTGGGATTGGCTGGGACATGGAGTGAAGGGCAGACGTGGTTGTCTGGCTCACTGCCCCCCAAAATGGACCCAGCTGAGGGGTCCTGTTCTCTGTACCTACAAGCTCTGTGTTAGACCATGTTCCTGTTGTCTAATAAACCTTCTGTTTTACTGGCTGACTGAGAGTCACGTCTGACTGTGGAGTTGAGGGGCAGGACCCTCTGGCTTCCCCAGGACCCCGCCTGGGCGGACTCGCTGTGGGAAGCGCACGGAGGGGCAGAGGAGGCTGAATGCTCCAAAGTCAGACCCGGGAAGGTGGAAGCCGGGTGAGCTGTGTGTCCTGCAGACAGGCTGCTCCCAGAAAGGAGACTTCCCCAGAGTCCTGACTGGCTTCATGGGGAGCAGTTCCAGAGCATCGCCTGGGGACTCCATGACAGGACTCGCTGTGGGAAGCGCACAGAGGGGCAGAGGATGCTGAATGCTCCAAGGTCAGACTCAGGAAGGTGGAAGCGGTGTGAGCTGTGTGTCCTGCAGACAGGCTGCTCCCAGAAAGGAGACTTCCTCAGAGTCCTGATTGGCTTCACAGGGAGCAGTTCCACAGCATCGCCTGGGGATTCCATGACAGGTATATGAGTATGCCATGTAATTATTACTGCTGTTAGGTGTATGTGTAGCCAGTGCAATAGGTTTGTGTAGGACTCTCCAGAGAGATGTGAAGTCACACTCCCTTCCCTACGAAACTAACTTACTCTGTGGCCCCAGTCCAGCAGCGAGCGCCATGCAGATGTCCACATGAAGCCCTTATGTTGAGAATGACAAAGGCTGGAGGCTGGAGATGGCGGGTGCATAAAGTAAGGCTGCTGACGGCTAAGGCCACTCATAACCTCAGCTCTGGTTTATTTTCTGATTCATGCATTTTTAGAATTGTAACAGCCGGATCTTCCGGGCGGCTCTTGGAGGCACTGTGAAAAAGGCTGTAAGGAGGGAAGAGGAAGAGTGGGAGGCAGCCTGGTGTATAGGGGCACTGAGGGCTGCTCCAGACGACAGCAGCAAAGGCCTTGCTCCATATGGAATTCTCTCCACGGAGTTTGTCAGCGCCAGGGGATTTGTTTGTGTTTACAACAAGGGGGAAATTGTTCTTTAACTGATCAGTGGTTTTTCCCAGCTGGATACGGATCCGTCTGCCTGTCCCAGGTTTTAAAACTTAAAATCCAGACAAGAGGCATCACCAAAGCATTCCGGACCTGAAGAATTTATCACCCAATTAGGCCAACTGTGGAATGTTTTTACAAGATCTCCTCCAGTTCAAAGGGAAAAATCCTGGGGCCGTTCTCTGGCCTGTGTGACCCAGGGGGCCAGACTAGATGATCATAGTGGTTCCTTCAGACCTTGGAATCTGTGAATCTATGAATAATTGTAAAAAAATATAATTCATTCAATGTGATTGTATGGTGCCCCCTTGTGTGAAGAGGCAGAAGTGCAGCCACTGTTGACATGAAATGTTGCACTATGACCAGAACTGGGCAAATATCACAGCAAATTTTCCACAAATATTATCTGAATTTTCAGATAGACCGATTTCAATGTGTTTGTGCCTCTTTGTGTGTTTCCTTTCTGCTAACAGCCTCAGAAAAGAAGTTACTGGCAGGAATATTCCTGGACCCAGTGGACACTAGGGCGTTAGAAAATGTACGCCAGCTCATAAACACGAAATATTCATGTGATTCTGAGCACCCACACATCCAGCTCCTCCCACTCGCATTCATCCACAGAACCTCAGCAACAACCTCAGCAAGCGGCAGATGTCTTTTCAATATCCCTGCGTCTATTTCAAAAGTCTCTTCGTATGTTTAAGAAATCTGAGGTTGCCACTGAATGTGGGTGCGCCTTAGAAGCAGAGGGGCGTGTTGCCGAGGATGGTTGCAGGCAGGCAGCTGGAGGCAGAGGGCTGTGGAGGGGAAGTGTCCGGGAGTGTGTTTGGGAAATGGTGCTTTAGCTGGTGAGATCCTTGATTTCCAGTGATTCCAATCATGGAAGATGCCTAACTTCAGGGACTGAAAGCAGAATTTGACCCTCTGTCCTAAACCAGACAGGGCCTAGTTAATCTCCTATGTGAAGCCACCCTGAGCAGATGGGACCCCTGGGTGAGGTGTTGATAAAAGGAGAGGAGATATTCTTGTCAACTTCCTAAGCTTCCCGTATTTATTGCCCTGCCCTCATCCCCAAGCCACTTTTGCTGACTCTGGGCACTGTTTATCTGGGCACTTTGTTTATCTGCTAGAGGAAGACTCTGCACAAAAAGTGGTTTGATTGGTAAAAGGAATTCCTGTTAAGTGAGCGAGAGGGGAAGGCTTAACAGGAATTCCTCTTATCAATCAAACCATTGTTTGTGCAGAGTCTTTCGTTTAGCAAATAAACCCAAGGGGCCAGCCCTGTCCCTGATATGACTCCACCAACGCCATGGGTTTACACCTGGATTGGATTTGGCCCATCTTGCACCTGGAATTTACTGGCCTCGTTTTCATTACTTCCTTATCAGTATCCAGGTGACATGTACGCAGGTATTGCTCAGATTAGCAACAAAACCTGAACATTATGATGAGCCTCAAAACCAGGTCCCTATCAGCTGTAGTAGCAAATATCAAGCCCCCAGGAGGGGAAAAGATAGAGGGTGTCTGGGTGCAGAAACAATGTACTTAGTGAGCCGTAGCAAGCTATTTCTGGGTTCAAGGCTGGGGTTTGTCCTGCCTATCAGCCTCTATTATAATATCTGTGAGGACATTAAAAAAACACTCCTCTACCAGCCTCTCCAAGAACACACGTCTTCCCTTCGATTCCTTCTCTTACAATGCAGTTATCGATGTTGGGGGTCGCCTCTTCTCAGAGGATGGGATATAGAACTGACATCGGGGCCAGAGCAGTGATCCATTGAAGGGTTTTTAAATCCACTGTAAGTGTTAGTTGGGCCTTGATCCTCCAAACTCTTAGACATGATAAACTTTACACATGTGATTAGCCCAGCTGGGGCCATTGGGATGAGTTATAGGTATAAAATGAGGCATTACGGGACCAGCTCCTTGGTTTGAAATCCCAAATGATGATCTCCAGGTCTGACTTCAATGGAAAGCTCTTTGGGGCAGGGACTGTATTTTTGTTCTGTGTTTGTACAGCGCCCAGCACAACGGGATCCTGGTCCGTGGCTTGGGCTTCTCAGTGCTACTTCGGTACAAGTTATTAATAACAATATAGAACTGGTTTTGTTGGCTCCAGCCATCTCTCTCCGTAAGATAAAAATCCTATAGATGGCTAATGCGTGGAGTTCTTAGCTCACCCTTTCATTCACAGCTTACCACCCGGCACTAGAATCAGTACTGTGGTTAAAGCTCCACTGGGTATTAGGATAATACTGGGTCTGGGTTGCATTCTGATGCAGGTTTTAATGCGCAAGGGCTGAGCTATTCCCTCTTCTTCCCCTGTTTATCTGCAAGATGCGGCAGTGACGAATGGCTGCTCAGGCCTAGCGGTTGGAGCAGGAGTCGGTCGCCAGGAACCAGAGTCAAGGGTCAGAGCCAGAGTTGGGAGTGAGCAGGGTAGGAACAGGACTGGGGGGACAAGGCAGGCCTCAAGGTGATTGTAGCTGTGGGCAACCAGTGACCTGCTGCCAAGCTTACCCGCAGGCCTGCTGGCTCCCTTCAGCCAATCAGGCGACCCTACCACAACTCAGCGGCACCCATCAATCTGCCTGGAGCTCGGGCTGGCTAGTCCCTGAGCTTTGCTGACAGAGCTCACCCCTTGCAGGCAAGTGCATCCATCCACTGATCCCAAGCCCCAGCTAAGCTGCTGCCCCAAGTGGGTGCAGTCAGGCTCCACGCTGGTGCAGGGGGCAGGAATCCACCTGCCCCCACCCCTTTGAGTTAGTTTCTTGCACAAAGCCCCTTTGCTTTGGCTTTGCACAGAGGACCAGGATCCCCCTTCCTGCAAGAGGATGTTTCTGTCCCGCACCTGTGGCCACCGCCTGTGAGCTGAGATGTTTCCCCATTAACTTTGGGTGGCTCTTTGCCCTGACGCACCAGACTGATCCAGCCATGACTCAGAGTCCTCCTAGCGTTTTGAATGTTGTTGTCCACACCTTGGGCTTGTGCCAAGTCCCGTAGAGCCATGGGCTGACCTGGGCGGGTACAGCACAAAGTGGGCAGGGCCTGGAGAGCCGTATATTGGATCGAAAGAAAGCTCCCTGCGTGGGCTTCTTGAGAGAGGATCTCCTGGAGACAGGCAGATTCTGACTCCGTCTGCAATAAACAGCCATGAAGGCAGCTGGCCTCTTCCTGCTCCTCGGCGTGGGGCTTTACTGCTGCTCAGGTGAGTGTGACGGGGTCAGTCAGAAGCTGCTTTTCCTGCTCCCTCTAAACTTTCCCACATGCAGACAGTCCAGACCGGGAAAGCAGCCACTGGGCTGGTGGGGATCAGGGCGAGAAACCCGGGAACCTCTTCAATGTTCAGCATTGAAGAGCACAGAGCCTGACACCTGCTCGTAGACGGCAGCAGATGGCTGGAGGGTCAGGCTCTGTGTTCAGCGCTAGAGCGAGAGGCCTGCAGCCAGACCGCAGGTGAGCCAGTCTATTCCTGGGACACAGCAATGCCTGGAAGTGAAGCGGAGCAATGCCGCGTTGAATTACAGTCCCTGCGCCATGGGAGTCCGTACAGCCACAGGGGTGAAAGTCCAGCCCTTCCTATCAAACCGGCGATTCTCAGCCCCCAGCTGACTCAGTACTCCATCGAGCGCCGCACACAGAGCAATTCAACTCCCTGGGCTCGCACAGCTCTCTGTGGGTCCCAGAGGAGTTCACACAGTTTCCTTCTCCCTCCGCGCTACCCGAGTTCACCATACCCCAGCAGGGAACTCTGCGCCCAGGCCTCAGCTGGTGTAGATCGATGTGGCTCCACGGAGAATCCGGCAGGCGCAAGGGAACTCCCTCCTTGCCTGCTTCCGAGGTCACCAGCCGTTTGTCATCATGGGGCCTGATTCAGCTCTTGCTGACCCCGCTGAGATCAGCTGCGCTATCCGCACAGGCGAGACCATAATCAGGCTTGTAAACTGTGGCTGTGGCCCATAACCGAGTCTGGGCAATCAAAGGTCCCTTTGTTCCTTGGCAGCACCAGGTGGAGCTTGAGCGAACTGCCGGGAATGTCAGTGTCACGGGGCTGGGTCACTGTCAGGAGCCTGCTGTGGACGCGGTGGGTTTTCGTCAAGGCACAAAGGCAGAGCGGGGTGGAGGTGGCTCTGCCGGCTGGCAAAGGGCAGGTGAGCGGAGCAGGAACAGGAGTGAGATCAAGAAGGAAGGAAGCTGAGGGGGGAAGAGGCTGCCCCAAGTCAGAGGCATGGAAAGGGAGCAGAGAGGAAACTCAAATGGGGTCCTCCTCACAGGCGTGGGGTGGGGGGCCTGGAAGCAGCAGGAGAGTTTCTGTTGGACCTGTGCAAGGAGCAGGCTGGGAGAAGCCAAAAGCCTACTTGATCTAAGGAGTTTCCTTTTCCCCCCCATGTGTTTTAGGCAATGCCAAACCGGGTGGTGCTTCTGACGGAGGGAAAGAGGTAAAGACTCCTTCTGTGCAATTTAACTGCATATTCTTCTTTGCCGAGGTCATTCTGTCCCAGTGTCGTGGAAAGCCAATACTGCTAAAAACAATGAGGCAAATTTGCCCAGTGGATAATGCAGTGGAGTGACAGTCAGAAGACCTGGGTTCTAGCCCCAGCCCTGTCACTGACCTGCTGGGTGACCTTGGGCAAGTCACTTTCCCCCCTCCCTGCCTCAGTTTCCCTACCTGACAAATGAGAATAGTGTTGCTGCCCTCCCATTGCAAAGTGCAGTGAGATCTCTGATGAAAAGTGTTAGATAAGAGCTGATTAATCGTCTTAAATGCCAAGCTAACACCACCGTTAAGATCCCAATTGTCAGAATGAAAGTTAAAATGAACCCGCACAGTGGCAGCTACCCACGTTGCTTCGGAACTCTCCAGGTGGAGCTCTTAGCAAGCCAGGACTGGTCACAATGGGATAAGTGCAGAAGAAATTGAGGACCTGGTACAGCTTCGGTTAGTCCTCCTGCAGGACCATTAGATTTTAATTTCTGCAGTTCCCCACCAGCCTAAAGCATCCCCTTCAACATGAAGTTCTTTTCAGCAATGCCTTGTGTAAGGTACATTAATACTCCCCTTTACTCACACAGCCAGATTGTGGCAGATATATGCTTCCGGGCTGCCCCAAAATCCTCGACCCTGTATGTGGCACCGACAATGCGACGTACCCCAATGAGTGTGAGTTGTGTGCTGAGAACCTGTGAGTATCTGGACGCTTTTGAGTGCAAATATTTCAAAAGCTGCTGTTTTCACATGGGCCTTGTACAGCGGAGCTCTGCCATAAGTCCCCTGTTCATGCAGAAAGCCATGACTTTTGGCTTGGTGCAATTTTCGGGGATAAATTTTGCCATTCCCCTCTTCCCTGCTGATGCTGTCTTCCACTGGCCTAGAGTAACACTGGAGCCATCTTCACCGGCTCGTCCCATGCTTACTGTTAGCTGTGGTATTATCATAGCACCTAGGAGTCCCGGTGGTGGACTGGGACCACATTGCGCTAGGCACTGTACAAACACAGAGCAATAAGACAGTCCCTGCCCCAAAGAGACAAGAGACACAGGCTGATGGGGGAATACAAGGAGACAACATTGGACCAGTGGAAGTGGTGCACACAGTGTATTAGAGGCTGATCCAAAGCCCGCCCAAGTCAATAGCAAAACTTCCGCTGGTTTTAGTGGGCTCTGGGGCTGGCTCTCAATGAATCTGTGCGTTGTGGGAATCCCATTTCGGATCAGAGCATGTAGGTAGGTGTGTGAGCGGAGGGAAGCCAAGTTGTTCCAGCACATCTGCTGCAAAGAAAATAAGACTTAGCTGACCCCAGCTGCCTGCAGTCCTCATGGTCTGCTGTGGTCTGGGCCAGTGCCATTGCCGATAAAGATGGAGACAGTTCTTCTGAGGTGCATTGCATCAATTGAATGGCAACTGAACCCAGCAATGTGCCGACCAGACGTATGAGAACCCGCACTGCATTGGCAGGGGTAGCGGGAATCTCCAACTAGAGCTCCAGTTCTAACTTCTGGTTTCAGAGAGAATTCCACAAGAAGGGACTCCTGGGCCCATCTTCCAGCGGAGTTCCTCCTGATTTTCACTGGTGAAACTGAGGGCAGAATTTGTCCCATAGAAAAGTGAGATGGAAAAGACTTAGGTGGCCTTGGCCATCCCCAGTAGTCTGCTCTATGGTGACTTCCTCACATCTGAAGGCCAAAGAGGAGAGTTTCTAAGGAGACAGGAGTACAACATAGATTCAAGAATGCACCAGTGGATGGGACTTTAGCTAGGGAACCGGGATCAACGACCCAGCTGTCCTGGGGCCCCCACCACATCCCTTTGAGATTCAGTGAGCAGCTACTCTGAGCCCACTGTCCTAGGTCGCTGTGTCTGGCTGTCACAGGGTTTGCTACAGCACAGCATTGTCTAAAGACAACGCCCACCTCCACTTCCAAAGGTCTCCAGTGACTTCTAGATGATACGATACATGCAGGGGAGAGGGTTGTGTAGTATCCTTAATCCGCAGCGTCACTAAGGGCTGGGCCAAGAGCTGGTTCCACAGTGAAGAGAGGAGGAGGGTTTTCAAGTGAGATTCAAAGAGGGTCAAGTGATGCGGAGGGGTCCGGAGCGAAGGAAGGAGGAGATATGAGCGGGGGGGGTGGGGAGGGGGTGTGCAAGAACAAAGTGCTCCCTACCCTCAGAGAGCTGCCGGAACAGGAGAGGTGACGGTCCGAGGAACAGAGCGCCTGATCCCGTGGAGATGAATGAGTCTGTCCACTGACTTCAGGGGGCTTGGGATGAGGGTCACAGTGAGCAGGCTGGGGAGCAGGGGCACACGGGGCTGGAGAGGAAAGGTGGGGAGAGTCCCTGGTGGAAGGAACTGGATTCAGGGAGGCTGGAGAAGTTGATGGGAACTAGAATGACACTGGCCTGCATTTTGCAGTGACAGGGCGCTGGTCCTGCAGCGTTTTTTTCAGGGGCCCATTAATTTGTGCAGCCAGCAGGGACCCCTAAAGATGGGCTGGGTTTTAAAAGAGGGAAATAAATGATGTTACCAGTCCTCTGTTAGTTTGGGAGCTCCAGGAGTACAAGTTCAAATGAAACACCATGTGGTTTCACTCACACAGTGTGTCAGGGCTGTTGATCTAGACCTCAAAGCCCATGCAAAATGCCTCCTTATCAGCATTACACGAGAGATAAGAACCCTGTCCTTGGTCTCTGTAACGTCTTGTC
The DNA here is from genome assembly GCF_965140285.1 of Lepidochelys kempii. Lineage (NCBI taxonomy): Eukaryota > Metazoa > Chordata > Testudines > Cheloniidae > Lepidochelys > Lepidochelys kempii. The sequence goes on along the minus strand of NC_136387.1, from coordinate 1,969,305 downwards.
TGGTGGTTTGCAGGAATAGGGAGCTGAGAGTCAGGACCGAGGGGCATTGGCAGAGGTCTGAGAATGGTAGAGGAGGGGAGCCCAGGGCTAGAATAGCAGGGGGGCTGCAAGGTAAGATTGTGGGGTGCTAGCAGAGCTGTGTATGAGACGGGGATCCAGCAGCAGCCTAGCAGGTGTGCTGAAGGCCAGAACTGAGATGTGAGTAAGGAATAGCTGGGGGTGCGGAATTGGTTAGTGGAATAGTCACTGGTCCTGATCTCACTTGCACTGGTGTCATTTCATTAGATCGCTGTTTATTGGGGTGCAAAATATTCATAAAAATCCACACCTGCTTGCGGCTTTTTGTTGTTGTTTTTTGGAATTTCTATGCACACCTGGGAAATGGATTTGGTTTCCCAAGGTGATGAACATGAGTATTTCAAGAGAAAACTGAACCAATCTGGAGTCAATTAGGCCCACAAAGCTGTTATTTTTTCACAAGTGCATATCTGCATTTTCCCTGCTTGTGGCATTAAAATAGTCGCAAAGAGTCATGTGGGGCAGGTGCAAATGTGAATGAGACAAAGTGGGGCGTGTTTACATGTGAAACCCCTGCACAGAACATCTCAGCGTGGGCTGAGTTTAGCTAGGCAGGAGTTGCAGGTTCTTGATTGCCAGCAGGTGTCTGATGTCTGCTTTGCAACAATGAAGTAATTTATTCTGACAGGAGATGTCAGAAAGTATTAGCTCGGAGGTTTACAGGAATTAATTAACTCATGTCCCTAGTAACCCCCGTCCCCCACCCCGAACTGCCTGCCGAGAAGACCTGGGATCAGCCTATGACTGTGTGTAATTTTAAAATGACATTTTAATTATTATTTTCCACCTGATGTTTCTCCCTGGAGTGGGAGAGTCTTCCCTGCCCAGGGGGTTTCAAGCTGCCCTGATACGTTTAACCTGTCTTTTCAGGAAAAGGCAAACTAATGTTCGCATAAAGAAGAGAGGAATGTGCTGAGTGCCTCGTGCACTGACCGCCTCTGCTCAGATGCCGGCAGAGAAGTGGGCGTGTGACAATTCCCGATGAAGACGCACACGGCTGCCACTGCACCGTCCTGCTGCACCATTCATCGGTTCATAGATATTCTCCATTCAATAAACCTGACAGCATTGCAGCCGCTTGCCCGGCTCGTCTTTTCCAGTTGAAAGGTGTGAGTGTGACCTTTGGTTTGGGATACGGGGGAAATCTAACGAGCTGTCAGCAAAACTCTTGGAGGAACTGCCCCCCCCCGCTCACTGGGGAAGAAATGACCGGCTTAGCATTCAAAAGAGCCAATTCTGACCTCCCTGACAGCAGTAAACATGCAGAATCACCCCCCTGATTTTGCTTTGGTGTATCAAAGGTTGGGATCAGGCCCACACACTTTAACCTGGGCGCTTTACTGGGAAGAGGCAAGACTGGCCTACTCAGTACTGAATCGGCTTTGCATTGTGCACAGAAGCAAGAGCTAATGGCCTGAGTGTTCACCTGCAGCTCCTGCAAACGTCAGTGGGACTCACGGGTGGCTGGTTCCTCTGCAACCCTCAGCTTCACTCGGCAGAAACAAATTCCCCTTTTTGTCCTGCCTCGTAACCCCTCCCGTCCGCCCCGGCACTGGGACACCGCTGAGCCCAGACATTGAACTGGGTGACTTTGGCTGTGCATAGTCTTTGGGCTGGTCCCCTGCCCACGGGTGAATTTCACCCCCCTGAGCAGCATTTCAACCCAGATACCTCCACTTTGACCCTCCAGTGTGCGGCCCAAAGAAACGGGAGGGCGTTGAATGCACTGAAAGAGGGGCTGGGTCATGTCTGGCCACTAGGGGCTGCTGTTGGACCACAACATTTTGATAGCCAGAGTTTGAAGTTGTGTTTAAACTGTTTTCTGTGACGCTGGCAACATTCTAGGATCTGCAGCTGGAGACTTTAGATTTAAATAGAAATTTGGGGGAAATCTGCACAAGGTGTCTTGCAATTGCCTTGATGCAATCAAAATAGGGTGCCTCTCCCTTCAGCCCCGCTAATTTCTGTTTCTCAGGTGAGCTGCGTGTCATCCTCCTGGCTGTGCACTGATGCTGGTTGCCTCTTTCTGTGCTGCACCCTGATTAAAAAATGTCATGAGCCACAACCCTTAATTACACTCCTGGCTTCCCCTCTGCCCAGGCTGCGGTGCTGGCAAACGCAGGCAGGCCCCAGTCCCACAGCTGGGGCCATCTGGGCAGGCCCTTGTGCCCACGTGGACCTTTGGTTCCTCACAGGCAGACTGGTGCACACACAGCCTCACTGATCTCAGGCATGGGGATCTGACTGCAGGCTTGGAGCCTAACACTGAAAGTGGAGGTGTCAGGGCCTAGCACAGAGGCAAGGTTCTGCCCTCTTGGGAGCAGGATCAGCAGACTTGGAAGGGCTGCCCTGGTAGAGGGAGAGCCCGGAGAGGACTGACATGCAGGAGGAAATGGAGATGCCAAACCCCAACCATTATTTACCCAGCATTCTCACAGCCTGTGGCATGAAGAGGCAGGATGCCACGTGGTTAGAGCACTGGCCCAGAACTGGCAAGATCTGAATTCAATTCCCTGCCATACACTCCCTGTCATTGTGTGACCTTGGGCAAAGTCACTTAGTCTCTCTGTGCCATTAACATTGCACTCCCTATCTCACAGAGGTTGGGAGGAAAACTGCGCTGAAGATTGTAAGGTGGTCAGAGACTGTGGTAACAGAGGCCATGTAAGAACCATAGATTGCCCTGTGGTCAGGGAGAAATTGCACTCTGATGTGATTGGCAAGAGGGAAAAGGGTTCTGATTTTTTGCTGCTATTAAGAGTTGCAAGCGTTCCGAGCTGTACGGGTACCTTGGAAACTGGCTGAGCGAGGCACCTGGTAGAACTGACTCTGCTACCTTTAATTCAGACGAGTCCAGGGTCCTGGACTCGCAAAGGCTTTGAAGCTGCAGGGCTCACTTGTGCCTGTCCAGTTAGTGGGGGAGCTGGCAGAGCAGTTTAGTTTTTACCAGCTAATTAGTCCTGACAATTTTAGAACCAGGCAAAACCCAGGTGAGGCTTTAGAACAAGATTTGCTACCTTTGGGGCTTGAGCTGCGCTGGGAGAGCTCAGGCAAAAGCAGAGGTCTGAGCTTCTGCCTGCCTTTTTACTGTAAGCCCTGAATAGCATTTCATTTGTATGCTGGGCAGGAGTTAGCTGCAAAACAAACCTTCTGCTCCGTGAGTATCCTGTGCTTCAGTGCTACCAGCATGGGTTTGGGTCCGTCTTTAATGATGTTTCCCTTGGAAAATGCTGGTGCCAGAGAAATGCTTTTGAAACCCCAACAAAAGCTCTAAAGACAATGAAACTGAAAACGCGTCCAGCTGGAGCATGGGGAATGGGGTGGGGGTTACGACTCCTGGGGTCTTCTCCCAGATCTGCCATAGAGCTTGTGTGTGACTGCGGGAAAGTCACATACCCTCTGTTTGCTCCTCTATAAAATGGATGGAAGGACAATAGCAGCCTCACAGGGGCTTGTTAATGTTGGTGCTTGTAAATTGCTTTGAGAGCCTTGGATAAAAGGGGTTATTATATGTCTAATGGGGCGTTGTTAAGGGAGCAGGACACTCAAAATCCCTTGGTTCTCGACAGTTTTTAGTTTACAGCACGATGAGACATTTTGAGTGCGTCGGCCCCAAAGTCCAGTGCATGATGAGGAATTAGACAGGAAAGGCAGCCAGCCCTCTCACCGTTCACTGCTCTGCAAATTCATTGCACTGGTGACCAGTGTCTACGGGCTTCTGTACACTTGAAACACTTCAGCACTTCAGTGTAGACACTACCCATGCCAGTGGGAGGGGTTCTACATCAGCACATGTAATCCACCTCTCCGAGAGGTGGCAGCTAGGCAGATGGAGGAATTCTTCTATTGACCTAGCACGGTCTACACCAGGAGTTGGCTTAATTACATCACTCAGGGGGGTGGAATTTTCACACCCCTTCGCGACGTAGCTGGGTCAATCTAATTAGTGGAGACCAGACCTAAGGCTCTGCACCAACACAAGATGGCTCCCACCTATGGGAATCTGTGTGGTACTGTAGAATGCAAACCGATGCCAGCCTCTGGCATGCTAAACATTAGTCAGCAGATGTCCTATCCAGACAGTATCACCCACCTCTAACCAGAGAATTTGACTGTTTATGGAGGAGCTGACCCAGCATGGCAAACATCAGGTCCCCGGAGATTAAAGGCAGGCTCAATGCTATGTCTACTCAGAGTTTCAATCCACTGCAAATTATGGATTCTTGCTCAACACAACCCAGGTGAACCCAGGCTGTGAGGTCCCAGATGTATTCATGTAGTATGGGAAAGGAGGTATCTGCCAATGTAAGTGGGGCATTCTGGAGTTTCAGTGTAGACGGAACACACAGCAAGCCTTTGGGGAACAGAACTTGTCCCTACTCCAGTCTGGGTGATTTCACCCCTGTGCAGAGCCAGTACTAGACCTGTGAATCTCTTCAGTCTGGATTAAGCCCAAATGAGAGTCTGTAAGTGGTGCATTGGCCCTGTAAACCCTGTTTGGAGCTCTTCGTAGGATTTACATGGTGCACAGGTGGCCTTCCACGCAGGGGTGAATTTCACTCACTGGAGAATTACCCCAGAAACCAGCTTCCTGACCAAATGGAAATTCATCTCTAATTCAGCCTTATGAATTACACATTAATCCAGTCCTTAACTGAAGTACATCTGTGCCACGGCTGATGGCGCCCCTCAAGCCCGAGATAGACAAAGGGGAGCCCTTTCGAATGTTTTCCCTGGTTCAGGAGGTTGTATAAGAACTCATTAGTAATTGCTTCCATGTCTGCACCCTGCTAGGAGCCAGGTTTGCTTTTCTGCGCCCTGCTAGGAGCCAGGTTTGCTTTTCTGAGCTTTTTTTCAGTTAGTTTCACCAAGTCCCTATAATGCTGTTCACATCACCAGCAATCTGACACACTAAATGGGGGGAAAGAACAAAATTGTACTTCAAGGAAGGTGGCAAATGGCTTCTGTTTTTGTCTGATTAGCTGCAGCCTTTCATCTGGTGTTCCAAGGGTAGCACTTCCAAAAATTATTGTCCAGGGGAGCTATGAATGCAATTTAAATGACTCAGTTAGGTGGGGAAACAGGGCTTGTCAGTACTCAAGAAGGAACACTGTTGAGTCGTCAGCCTCTCTGCCACTGCTCCCCTCCCACAGCTTTTCGGGTTGTTCAGCCAGTCAGCTAAATAAGAGAGGCAAAGGGGGCTGCAGCTCCCCTGTAAGTGAGGAGATGTAATTAAGCACTATGGAGGAGTTGATGGGCAGAGGACTCTGGGCTGGGCTGCATTGCCTCATTCGGGGCTCTGCCAGGGAAAGAACTTGCTCAGAGAAAGGTTTCAGAGTAGCAGCCATGTTAGTCTGTATTCGCAAAAAGAACAGGAGGACTTGTGGCACCTTAGAGACTAACCAATTTATTTGAGCATGAGCTTTCGTGAGCTACCGCTCACTTCATCAGATGCATTGAATGCATCCGATGACGTGAGCTGCAGCTCAGAGAAATGCAGAGCCTGCCCCAGCACCCTACTCTGGGATCAGAAGTGCTCAGATTGCAAAAGAGCTGAATGCGAGCATTGCAAACGAGAGGTTCGTCCATCATCCCTCACCCAGAAATCAGGGTGCCAAGGATGGGCTAGATTCACTCCTGCCATATGCTGGCTTCTGAGGGAACCAGGGCACAGGGTGCCCAGGGAGGAAAGTCTGCTGGTGTTGGAGAAAGGCCAGAGCTGACTCGAAGAGGCTGGGCCACATCTCCAGGGGCTGGAGCAGCCAACCAGATGAAGGAACAGCAGGCAGCTTGTCCTGTTGACCTCTGCTCAGAGGAAAGAGTTTTTGGAGCTGGCTCCAGGGCCTGCAGGGTGGGCGCGAGGGGCTGCAGAGACCCCTCCCTGAGCTCCACAGGTCTGCTACCTCCACAAAAGCCAGCCACTCTGCTGTGTCCTCCCAGATGGGCACTGACTCTCTCCTGGCCTTTGCACCCCCTTTGCTTCCTCTGGGGCAAGGGGAGGAGCAACGGGCTGCAAGGACCGCCCAGTCTGCACCGGTGCAGGGCATTTTGCTCCCTAAGTGAGCCCTGGCTGTGCAGTGCTGCGGCCAGGAGTAGGATGCACCAGCAGGCAGGCAGCTGCACTGAATTCTCCCTGTGATTTCCTCTGGCCGCAGCACTCCCCTTCGCTGCTTGCCCTGGCACTGTGTGGGCTGTTAAAAGCTGCTGCATTTCAGGGGTGGGCGGAGTGATCGGGTAGAAGGGGCTATAGGGCAATATGAATCATTCACAGATGACACTGGTTTAACCAATCAGGACGAAAACGGCTCATTCATTCCAGCAGAGCACAGTCAGACCAAGTGCCCTGTCACGGGGGGAGCACAGTGTGACGTGGGTACTAGCTGCAAAGAGACAGGGCTGCCCTTGCTCTCGCATCAGGCTGGATAGTTCCTCGCTCCGCAGCAGCTACACATAGGGATGAGGGGGAGTATGTGCCACACCGGGACCGCCCGCATTGCCACCCTGGCTTTGCAGGGCACAGCAGGGCTGGACTGAGGGTGAAGGCTCGACAGAGGAGCCCTGCATGAGGCGCCCGACAGGAAGGAACTGTGACGCAAGGGGACGGATTGTCGTGGGGTTAAATTGGGGGATTCATCTGGCCCTACTGCCGGCTCCTTGGGCAACTCGGTTACTCCCTCAGTGCCTTGTCTGTGAAATGGGGAGATCAGAGCCCTTCTCTCCCAGACGTCGTCTGTCCTAACGGCTCTTTGAGGCAGGGACTGTGGGTGCAGGGTGCCTAGCACTGCTACTCAGCCGGAGCAAGGGTTGAAGCCTCTGGCCCACAGTGAGCAACTCTCTGTCTCCTGGGCCAACGTCCGGCGCCTGGCTGGGCTGTGTCCGCGTCAGCCGTTTCACCTGGTGGGAGGTTCTAGTTTCCGACTTTGAAACTAAACAAGCCCTTCCCCAGACATTTCTACAGACCAGTCCCAAGGCCCCTGCTCTGCTTCATATGAATTTTCCCTTCCATTCTTTGTAAGAGACTAAATCGAAACTAGAGTTGGTCCAAAACAAAATGCTTACAGAAAAAGTAGTTTTGTCAAAATCTGTTTTGTGGGACCACGTCAATTTTGATTACATTTTCTACAGGAAAGTCTGACCAGATAGTTTCCACTTTCTCATTTCGGTTTGTTTCATTTACGGTTGTATAGGCTGTCAATGTATAATGATATTCGATCTGATAGTACACATAACACATAGGACTGTACAATGTTTTGACATTATCAGAAGGAAACATTTTTATTTTATCGAAACAAAGCTTTTCAATGGTCAGGCACTGAAATTTTTTCAATTTTCATTTCATGGAAAAATGCGAAATCTCAGCTTCTCGGTCTAATTCGGAATGACGGAAAGTTCTGCTCCATCAGCACTTCCTGCAGAACGTCAATTCTGTTTTCTGAACAGCTCTAATAAAAACCAGTTTAGAAAGAAGGCAAAGAAACAAAAAGCCAGCGGAGGCCTCACCAGCACCAAGTAGTGCTTCCATGGCTTCTAGACAACCCTCCTGTTAATATACCCCGGAACGATATTTGGGGTGTTTTCACAATGGCATTACATGTTCATTTTGTGATCCCCTGCAACACCCAGCTTCCTTTCCGCATACCACCACCTAGCCAATTATTCCCCACTTCAAATGTGGGCATTTGATTTTTCCTTCCTAAGTGTAGTACTTTGCACTTGTCTTTATTGAATTTCACTTTGTGGACTTCAGACCAGTTGTGGCTCCCTTAGTTAAAACTGGTAGAAAGTGAGGCCAGCAGGTCCAGCCAGAATCACACAGCACAGGTACGAAATACATTTCCCACTCAGGCAGTGTGTACACTGGGCATTTTTTCTTTCCTCCTCCCCTGATTGCCATCACATGTTCAGTCCCAGCTGTACCATCAATAGTGGGAGTGCGAGTGTCTACAGGCTACCCACAACTGAACCACTGTATCATATAACCCTGCTTAGAGCCAGTCTAGAGAACACAATAACTTACCCTGGCAAGTCACACCAGTACATCCCACGTCTGGATTAGGGGTTTGTCCTGGCATAGCTAAATCCATGCAAATTTCCCTCAGCCCTTAGATGGAAATACCCACTTAACTCCCAAGATTGGGAGCCTGCAACACCCGTCGCCTTACAGCACGGGCGACCGTCCCTTTGAAATGCACGAACACAGAGTTGGAAGCATTTTAACTTGCAAATAGTTCCTCTTTATCTAACCACTGATGAAAACATCTTGTGCAAAACGCATCCCTGGCAAATAAACAAACAAACAAATTACAACGCTATGAGCACCATTATACCACTCTGTGTCCGCTTTGCATCCATATCGCTGTAGTGACAGAAAATCTGTGGCCAGCTCTTGGGTTACATGAGAAATTAATCTGGCCCATTGTCCGCAGTCTGTGAACAATGTTGACGGCTACCTTGCATTGGAATAGGGTGTGTTCTTTTCAGAGGCTGGTGTGAGCAAATGGTGTTGAAGGCGTTCTGGGCTGCACACAGTGTCAGAGAGGAACTGAACAGAACGATGGTCTGGCTGGAGAATGGGGCAGGGCTGCTGTCTGAAGCGGGTGTGAGATCCAAACTGTGTTTTGGCTGTTCCTATCTAATATCTCTGCTCAGGAGTGTGTCTGTATCAGATTCCAGCAAAGGCCAGGGGTGTCTCTGTCAACTCCATTTCTCTCTCCAAAAACAACATAATCTTCTCTAGGAGGCTGGAGCATCCTCGCTGCTCTGAAGTCATGGCAGACAGAAAATCAGCTCTGACAACATTTCTGCCTGTGTTTAATGTCCGTCACTACCATGTCAAACTCATTCAGCGTGCAAGACAAAACAAGAGTCTGGGGAAGTGCCAGCACTTGTAAGCTCAACATGGTGCCTGAAAACAAAGCTGGATTCGCGCTGCTTTGTACATTGCCATTACTGAGCGTTCCGGGATCAGAATTTAGCAGCCACAGGTACTTTTCATGCTGAAAAGCACCATTTCCTTCCTGCCCCGTTGATCAGAACTCCTGGAAAGTTGACAATTGGATATCATTTCCTTTATCAAAACATGAACGATAGTTTGTTATTGTAAGGATGAGCAGTGGACATTTGAGAGAGAGATGAAGTGTTTGCTTTGAAAAATGTAGCACAAATAAAGATTTAGGCGTTCTTCCCTGAAAGACGCAATGTAAAACCCCAGGGAGGGGCTGTTGACCCAAGGCAGGTAGCTAAGAGCTCTTTTAACGCCAGCCATAGCATGACAGAATCTAGACCCTCTATCCACAGTCTGGGCCTACGGTGCTGCTGAAATGATCTGGCTTTGCTGCTAAATTAAACTAATACATCCCGAAGCTACACAGGGAACAGAGATGTGCAAGTTGCGGTGTTTACAAGAGGCACTTACTGAACATAAACATCACTCTCAGCTACAAAGAGAAGTGGGTCTGCTCCATTAATCAGAGAGAACTAATGGCTCTGGGTCCGCCCTCCAGAGCGGGGAAGGGAGAAGATGTCATTCATTCCTCAGGAAGAGTGCGCATTCTAGTTTGGTTCAGTGCATGCTATAGGGTTGCAAATGGCAGCTAGATGGCATAAAAGGCCTGACTCAGAGTCTGCTGAAATCCACAGGAGTCTTTCCATTGACTCCAGTAGGTTCTGGATCAGGCCCTGCAAGAGGGAACGGCAGTAAACACACTGAGGGGAACATATTTGCACCAGCTAGTTTGCCACAAGCTCCTCCAGTTGAGCCATCAGCTAGGTGTAAATTGCTTCTCCTCTCCTCTGCTCTCCTCATTGGTCTCAAATGCCCAGGAATTAGTTAACGGAAGAAATATTTCACCGCCCACTGCCAGGCATGATGGAATGCCCAGCTACTGCCTCTTGGTGCAGAGTTTCAAGTGCTTCCATATTCTTGGCCAATGTAGATGGTGACTTCTGTTCTACCCTTATGTCCTGCTTCGGGATCACTTCCAAGAAGCATCTGGAAATAGCCCATTTCACGGGCTAGGCAGTGGTGAGCATGCACATCTGCCCTGGCTTTTGTTACTCTCTATGATCCCTAGCATGATCCATCTCCATTTTTAAAAAATGCCTCTTTCTGAAGCAGTTTATTAGCTGTAAGTGGCAGGTCCAGGATTTTCCTGCTAGCTCCAGGAGGAAGTGCAGGCATTGGCCCAAAGACGACATCCGAACAGGCACGTAGGTGCAGGGTAGATATATTTAGAGTGATATAAATGGAACGGTCAGCGGCGGGCGTGAGCATCCTCAGCGCAGGTGACGCAGAACTTTCTCACCAGCTGGCCCGGGGCTGTTGAACTAACTTCTAGGAGGGATCAGGCTACCCAGGAACACCACACCTGCCGAATGAAATGCACGGCCTGCGTCCTCGACCAAGGAAGAATGGTATTGTCGTTGAAGCATTAGGCCAGGACTCAGTGGATCTGGGCTCAAGTGCCAACTCAGCCCTAAACCTCCTGCCTGGCCTTGGGCAAGTCACTTGGTCTCTCCAGGTCCCCTTCTGCAAGCAGGGGGTCGTGATGCCGTTGTGAGGATCAGTACAAGCACTGTAGTGATGGGGGGATATAAGGGTCTGTCTATGCTGCAATAAAATACTCATGGCAGCAAGTCACAGATCTGGGGTCAGCTGACTTCTGCTCACAGGGCTCGGGCTGCGGAGCTAAAAATTGCAATGTAGATGTTCAGGCTTGGCCTGGAGCCCAGGCTCTGACACCTGGTGTGACCGGGGTCCCAGGGGACCCACATTGAGGTTGCTCAATTAGGGAAAACTGCAAGGAATGGGACAGACAATCCCCAAAGCTGAAGGATATTCTGATACTTAGATTTACCAAACCAGCACAAAACAGCTTCTATAATACCTCACTGGTTACCCAGAAGCCAAAACACAGTTCCCTTGAAGCAACCCAGCCTTGGGCTTCCACCCAGACAGACAAATCAGATATGATGGGAATGAGAAATTAATTAGAAATTAGTTTGGAACAATCCATTTGGAACAAATTGGAACACTCCAACAACAACTGCTTTATTTCAGACAAGATGTAGCTACCGAGACAAGGAGAACATCTGGCAAAAGATTAAAAATATCCCTGCAAACTGGTATTCCTGCAACATGCCTAATTAGTCATTGCCTATAGCTGGAGCAAGCGCATTCCTGTAAATGGCTAATTTCTTGGCAAGAGCCCCATCAGCTCTATTATGTAGATGTGCTTTCAGAGAAATGCCTGCCCGCAGAAAAGTAGGAGAAAAAATGTAACTGGAAATGGCATGTGGTGCAAAAATTTCCTTCCCTCTGCAAACGACTGTGTTGAGGAACATCTGTCAAACGTTCAGCTAGAGCGTGAAAACTGTCTCCTCAGCAGTTGCCAAGGCTGGGGCAGGAATTTTGGTTTTGAATCTTAAAGTGAGTTGAAATGCTTTAAGAGAAACGTGAAGCTCCTCAGCCCTCAAGAGAAGATGTGCATAGCTTCTTAACATTTGCAAGTGGACCCAGCAAAGCTACAAGGGGCTTGAAAAGAGACTTTCACAAGGAGACCTGTATTAGGTATGCGTCTGAACTGCCCCAGAGCCCTCCATTCCACCACCCTGCGGAAGGGGTAGTTCCAAACACTGGGGACCAGTACTTGTTCGTGCTTTTCTGTGCTGCGGGTCCTCAGCTCGGAGGGTGAGGAGGGCTGTGCAAGCATCTGGGCAGAATAGACCTGAGACACTCCGCTCCTGTGACTTCCCTTCTCAGGTCTTTTTCACGACCACTGAGAAATGCATTAAACACAGTGGTCCGAGGCCTTCCGTTCAGAACAGCACCTGAGCATGTGCTGAACGTCAATCATGCGCTCAAGTGCTGACCTGCACTGGGTCCTAGCAAGGAAGCTTAGGAGACCGTCACTGGCAGCTTTTTGCCATACTGAAAATTTGACTATTTATTCCAACTCTTTGTTTTCGGTCTCAGCCGCTTCTAATCCATGATGGAACTTCACCCTTCACCCGAACCCTAACCCTTGCCTTATTCCAGCATCTTGAAAGTGCAAATGAATTCTGTCATTTGATTCTCCTTTGTGCCCTATTTGCCCAACTTGCTCCCATAACTTCCGCCGAGAGGGCCTGTTTTGCTCTACAGACGCGGAGCTGGTTTTCCCCTGTCATGATCATCCACATCTTTCTATGTTTTGATTATAATTTCAACCAATATACCTGGCACTGAAGTACAGCTCACAGGTCTGAAATCCCCAGGAAAATCCTGACAGCCTTTTGGTAAGATAGTTCCTCTCTTTGCCACCCTGCAGTCCTCTGTGATAGGAGTCACTGGTTTTAGGGAGACGTTGCACTTTTTTGTTAGCAGCTTAGATCTCCTGAACATTCAGCATCTGGTGCTGGTGATTTCTTGCTTTCTCTAGGTTCTCAGTTTGGTCCAATTCAGCACCTCCTGCGTTGAGACCTCAGTCCCTGATGATGCCTGATGATTATTACTCAAAAAAATAACACACTGAGAATCAGCTTCTCCGCAATGTCCTTATCCTCTTTAATTGCTCTTCATTTCATGACAGCCCAGCAGACCCAAGGGTTCTCTTGCAGAATTCCTGGGAAACTCCTGACAATGCCAGTCACAGTTGGCCTTGAAGGATGACTGTTCTGATCGGACACAGCAATTCCAATGTCCCAAAGAATTTTCTGAGCATTCGCTTGCTTGCTGAGCAGCAAGAATCAATCCCCTTTTCAAAGAACATTTGGTTAGTTATTCAAGAATCCGCTTGCTTCAGTTTGGGTTTGTTGGCCAAGAATGCTTTTTCCATGGCTGAAATATCAACATCAGGACTGGCTCGGTAATAAATCTTGGCTTTATTTCTCAGTCTCCCTTGCTTCCACTGGGTGTCTGTTTATTTAAGGATTCCGTCTCTGTGTCGGTTCCATATGGAGCTCCGGGGCTGAATTAAGCTCTTTGTAAATATTTGACAGTTTCTCACATAGTCATATTCTGAGTGAGGTCAAAATGGTACCAGTGCACAGGGCTAAGGGTCACCCAAAGAATGTGGTACTATGGGAACTGAAGAGAGCTTATGGCCTCGGCTGGTGGCCACATATCGATTACCATTAGCATTGCGCTCAGCAGGCGATAAGGGGAACAAATGAGCTTTAACTGAACAAGGGGTTTTGGCCTTCTTAACTTTTGTGAAGCTGGGAATTGCTGTTTTTATTTATTTATCTGGTTTGCCACTCTTTGCCCTAGAGAATGATCCTCTTATACAGGAAGACCTGAACTCAAGAAGGAAGAAGCAGGCTGGCTGTTATTGAAGCCTGATTCTCTGAACAAGCTTATTAATAAGCGGCTTCTCCAGCATCCCTCACTTGGAGAAAGGAGAACAAGTGCTGGCTTTGAGTCCTTAGAATCAGTCATTGCTCTAGCCTCTCTCTATACATGTGCAGAATGAAATGAACACAGACGTTTCCATGTCATTGATTTTCATAATGGTGTGTGGACATTTTAAGATTTTTTATTATACTTTCTTAAATCAATCCATTCCCAATTAATCTCTAATTAAATGAATTTTCTGTGTTTTTGGAGGCTATTTTTGTAGTGCATGGCAGCCTAATTACAATCATTATCTTGCCTCGAAACCATTTAAAATAAGTTGTAGTTAATGGTGTGTGTGTGTGTGTTTGTGCACACACATATATAATGTGTGTATGTGTGTCTATATGTAAAAGTATAATTATATAATTTATATATAATTAAATGCAACTCTGTGTGTGTGTGTGTGTGTGTACACAACTATGTATATCGGTGTAGGTGTGTAACTAAATGCAACAATTTGCATTTTATCCATTGTAAAGCTCACACAATTTAAAAGGTTACACAGGTTAGAGGTTCCATGTCACTCCAAGTTAAAAACCTCAACGGGGCAAAAAATGACATCCCAAAAGCAACATTAACCCAGGTGCGTGACCTGCATGTGTCTCTAATTAGTATGTGCAGATCAGGAAAGAGTGTTGTAACAATCACCTACTGGCGGTAAAACTGTTTTAAGCTCCAGGTAATTTTACCAGATAATTACCAGCTTCACCAAAGTCACTGGAAAATGGTTCCCAGTAGACCTGTGGGGTTGGGATTATCAACCCCATGGACTCTGGAGACATAAACTCCCCCAGATGTTTTGTTGTGAGCTGCAGAATCCGTGTGCTGCCCCAAGGGGTGAATTTGAGATTAGATATCCGGTTTATAGACTCCTAGCCCATTAGACCTTTTTAAATGAAAGCTTCCCTTTGCAAATGCCCATTGCCTAGTGTCCTGCTTCTTCCTAGAAAAGCAAGTGTAAGCTGCTGGATGATTCAAATAAAGACGTTCTTCCACCCAGGTCAGAGGGTCAAAGCCATAGTGTTACAGAGGGACTTTTAATTATGGTTTATTACTGACCTAACGGTGACAGATAACACTGATTAATAGTGTATGTTTTTCCTATAATAATATTCACATCCCTGCCAAAATAAGCAATCAGCCTTCATGTTCCCCAAAAGAGAATCATAGAATATCAAGGTTGGAAGGGACCTCAGGAGGTCATCTAGTCCAACCCCCTGGTCAAAGCAGGACCAATCCCCAACTAAATCTTCCCAGCCAGGGCTTTGTCAAGCCTGACCTGAAAAACTTCAAAGGAAGGCAATTCCACCACCTCCCTAGGTAACGCATTCCAGTGTTTCATCACCCTCCTAGTGAAAAAGTTGTTCCTAATATCCCGAACCGAGACCTCCCCCACTGCAACTTGAGACCATTACTCCTCGTTCTGTCATCTGCTACCACTGAGAACAGTCTAGATCCATCCTCTTTGGAACCCTCTTTCAGGTAGTTGAAAGCAGCTATCAAATCCCCCCTCATTCTTCTCTTCTGCAGACTAAACAATCCCAGTTCCCTCAGCCTCTCCTCATAAGTCATGTGTTCCAGTCCCCTAATCATTTTGTTGCCCTCCGCTGGACGTTTTCCAATTTTTTCACATCCTTCTTGTAGTGTGGGGCCCAAACCCGGACCCAGTACTCCAGATGAGGCCTCACCAATGTCGAATAGGGGGAAACGATCACGTCCCTCGATCTGCTGGCAATGCCCCTACGTATATAGCCCAAAATGCCACTGGCCTTCTTGGCAACAAGGGCACACTGTTGACGCCTATCCAGCTTCTCATCCACTGTAACCCCTAGGTCCTTTTCCGCAGAACTGCTGCCGAGCCATTCGGTCCCTAGTCTGTAGCAGTGCATGGGATTCTTCCGTCCTAAGTGCAGGACTCTACACTTGTCCTTGTTGAACCTCATCAGATTTCTTTTGGCCCAATCCTCCAATTTGTCTAGGTCCTTCTGTATCCTATCCCTACCCTCGAGCGTATCTACCTCTCCTCCCAGTTTAGTGTCACCTGCAAACTTGCTGAGGGTGCAATCCACACCATCCTCCAGATCATTAATGAAGATATTGAACAAAACCGGCCCCAGGACCAACCCTTGGAGCGCTCCACTTGATGCTGGCTGCCAACTAGACATGGAGCCATTGATCACTACCCGTTGAGCCCGACAATCTAGCCAGCTTTCTATCCACCTTATAGTGCATTCATCCAGCCCATACTTCTTTAACTTGCTGGCAAGAATACTGTGGGAGACTGTATCAAAAGCTTTGCTAAAGTCAAGGAACAACATGTCACTGCTTTCCCCTCATCCACAGAGCCAGGTATCTCGTCATAGAAGGCAATTAGATTAGTCAGGCATGACTTGCCCTTGGTAAATCCATGCTGACAGCTCCTGGTCACTTTCCTCTCCTCTAAGAGCTTCAGAATTGATTCCTTGAGGACCTGCTCCATGATTTTTCCAGGGACTGAGGTGAGGCTGACTGGCCTGTAGTTCCCTGGATCCTCCTTCTTCCCTTTTTTAAAGATGGGCACTACATTAGCCTTTTTCCAGTTGTCCGGGACCTCCCCCAATTGCCATGAGTTTTCAAAGATAATGGCCAATGGCTCTGCAATCACATCCACCAACTCCTTTAGCACTCTCGGATGCAGCGCATCCGGCCGCATGGACTTGTGCACATCCAGCTTTTCTAAATAGTCCTGAACAACTTCTTTCTTCACAGAGGGCTGGTCACCTCCTCCCCATGCTCTGTTGCCCAGTGCAGTAGTCTGGGAGCTGACCTTGTTCGTGAAGACAGAGGCAAAAAAAGCATTGAATACATTAGCTTTTTCCACATCCTCTGTCACTAGGTTGCCTTCCTCATTCAGTAAGGGGCCCACACTTTCCTTGACTTTCTTCTTGTTGCTAACATACCTGAAGAAACCCTTCTCGTTACTCTTAACTGTGACAGGGTCAGGCCAGATGGCTACAGGAGAGTAATAGAAGGCAGATATATTAGCCCCAGGTTAAGTAGGTCCCTTTTCCCTGGGTAAGGTGACAGGGAAGGTTCCAGAACAATCAGGAACCTTCTGGAGACAATTAAGACAGACAGGCTGATTAGAACACTTGCTGCCAATCAAGAAGCTGCTAGAATCAATTAAGGCAGGCTAATCATGGCACCTGAGTTTAAAAAGGACCTCACTTCAGTTTGTGGTGCGCTTGTGAGGAGCTGGGAGCAAGAGGCACTAGGAGCTGAGAGTGAGAACACGGACTGTCGGAGGACTGAGGGGTACAAGCATTATCAGACACCAGGAGGAAGGTCCTGTGGTGAGGATAAAGAAGATGTTGGGAGGAGGCCATGGGGAAGTAGCCCAGGGAGTTGTAGCTGTCGCCCAGCTGTTCCAGGAGGCACTCTAGACAGCTGCATGCCACAGGGCCCTGGGCTGGAACCCGGAGTAGAGGACGGGCCCGGGTTCCCCCCAAATCCTCCCAACTCCTGGTCAGACACAGGAGGAGTCAACCTGGACTGTGGGTTTGCGAAAACGGCCAAACTGAGGGCTGCCGTGAAGCTCCAAGGTGAGCAAATCTGCCAATAAGCGCAAGACCCACCAAAGTAGAGGAGGAACTTTGTCACAAACATCTCTTGCTAGCTGCAACTCCAGGTGTGATTTGGCCTTCTTGATTTCACTCCTGCATGCCTGAGCAATATTTTTATACTCTTCCCTGGTCATTTGTCTAATCTTTCACTTCTTGTAAGCTTCTTTTTTGTGTTTAAGATCAGCAAGGATTTCACTGTTAAGCCAAGCTGGTTGCCTGCCATATTTACTATTCTCTCTACACATCGGGATGGTTTGTCCCTGTAACCTCAATAAGGATTATTTAAAATACAGCCAGCTCTCCTGGACTCCTTTCCCCCTCATGTTATTCTCCTAAGGGATCCTGCCCATCAGTTCCCTGAGGGAATCAAAATCTGCTTATCTGAAGTCCAGGGTCCGTATTCTGCTGCTCTCCTTTCTTCCCGGTGTCAGGATCCTGAACTCAACCATCTCATGGTCACTGCCTCCCAGGTTCCCATCCACTTTTGCTTCCCGCACTAATTCTTCCCGGTTTGTGAGCAGCAGGTCAAGAAGAGCTCTGCCCCTAGTTGGTTCCTCCAGCACTTGCACCAGGAAATTGTCCCCTACACTTTCCAAAAACTTCCTGGATGGTCTGTGCACCGCTGTATTGCTCTCCCAGCAGATATCAGGGTGATTGAAGTCTCCCATGAGAACCAGGGCCTGCGATCTAGTCACTTCTGTGAGTTGCCAGAAGAAAGCCTCATCCCCCTGGTCCGGTGGTCTATAGCAGACTCCCACCACGACATCACCCTTGTTGCTCGCATTTCTTAACTTAATCCAGAGACTCTCAGGTTTTGCTGCAGTTTCATACTTGAGCTCTGAGCAGTCATACTCTCTTACATAGCTCTCTTACATACAATGCAACTCCCCCACCTTTTCTGCCCTGCCTGTCCTTCCTGAACAGTTTATATCCATCCATGACAGTGCTCCAGTCATGTGAGTTATCCCACCAAGTCTCTGTTATTCCAATTGCATCATAATTCCTTGACTGTGCCAGGACTTCCAGTTCTCCCTGCTTGTTTCCCAGGCGTCTTGCCTTTGCGTATAGGCACTTGAGATAACTCGCTGATCGTCCGGCTTTCTCAGTATGAGGCAGGAGCCCTCCCCTCTTGCGCTCTCCTGCTCGTACTTCCTCCCGGTATCCCACGTCCCCACTTACCTCAGGGCTTTGGTCTCCTTCCCCCAGTGAACATAGTTTAAAGAAGGAGATGTAAGCCCCAGAGAGTGGTGAGTCATGGGAAGCGGGTGCATCTCCTACTTGCTTTATGGTAAGTATTTCTGCATGAGTCTGAAAACCTAAATGCCCATTTAAAAATGTGAATGGGACCATTTGTATGAGAGAGGCATGTGGCCCCGTGCTCAGGGACCCCTGAGTTCTGATCCCCGCTCTGCCCGCAATGCCCGCTGCAGCCGCTGGCTTAGCTGGTGTATGGCACCCAGCACACGTATGCCATTGCTACTCAGCTTTATTGTACAAAAAAGGGCCCCATAAATATAAATGAGACCAACTGAAGACAGAGATACATACCTGATGGAGCTGTGTAGAGGCATAAATTATTCTGCAGCACATTTGGCTGTCAGAGCAAGCTTTGTGCCTTAGTACAGTGTTGGGATGTAATAAAGATAAGATGTTAGAGACTCATTTTATGATGCTCTCTTCTGCCGGCAGAGCTGTTTATCTTTCTTTTCAACCTTCCAACTTTCTTACTTTGATTCTGATTCTATACCAAAATGCAATTGTAACCAGGGAGTCATCATTGCCCTGGCATGGTTCCAGGGGGGTCCCACAGGATTTGGTTCTTGGCCCTGCGCTATTTCATACTTTTCTCAATGACCTGGAAGAAAACATAAAATCATCATGGATAAAGTCTGAAGATGACACAAAAACTGGAGGACTGGTAAATAATGACTAGAACAGGTCTCCAATACAGAGCGATCTGGGTTACATGGTAAACTGGGTGCAAGCAAATAATATGCGATATAATATGACTAAATGTAAATGTATCTATAAGTATCAACAAGGGGAACAAATATTTAGTAATGGGGCTTTTCAATCTAGCAGAGAAAGGCCTAACGTTATCCAATGGCTCTAAGTTGAAGCTAGACAAATGCAGACTGGAAACAAGGTGTAAATTTTTAACACAGAGGGTAATTAACCATCCGAACAACCTGCCAAGGGTCATGGTGGATTCTCCATCACTGACCATTTTTAAATCAAGACTGGATGTCTTTTCTAAAAGCTCTGCTCTAGGAATTATTTGGGGACAGGTCTCCAGCCTGTGTTCGACAGGAGGTCAGACAAGATGATCACAATGGTCCCTTCTGGCCTTGGAATCTATATTTTTAGGACATGTGTGAATAAATAATTCAACAGATTAAAAAAATGAGGAGGAAAGAAAGCAACAAAGCAAGTAACAGCCCCATCATCTTTCACCAGGTAGAATGCGAGGCAAGTGAATGGCTGCAATTAGGCTGCCAGGCCATCCAAAAATAGATTGAAAATACAGGGTTTGTTTAGAGTTTTATTGACAACAGCCTGACTTAACCAAAGTAAAACACATCTGACCATTTCCCCCACAGCCCAAAGGAAAATCAATGACACTGACAGTTCTGGTTTCTTTTCCTTTAATCCCATTTCAGTGACAAAGACTTGGCAATGGGGAAGTCTGTGTTCCACGGATCCCCAGGGTGTGCACTGCTGGGTTGTCATTGCAGTGCGTGTCATGCTTGTGAAAGGTGCTACGCAACAGAAGGAGGGGGTCTGTTTATCCAGAGAACAGGTGTAGCAGAAGCAACAACAGCAGCGGAAGCTCCCCATTATCTCCCTGCCAACCCACAGAGACCTCATCTCGGCACCCCCAGCTCAGTTGTTCACTCCAAGACTCAAAGCTATTGTGATCCTGAGACTTCTCTAAAGGGAACCCGACCTAGACTACAAACCATGTTCACAGAAGAGCACTGCACAGCTGAAAGTTACCAATAATGTCTGGCCTCCAGTGATTTGGACTGGATTTGAACCAGGTTCTCAGACATGAAAGGTCCAGTAGTCCATTGCCAGTTCCCCAAGCCCCCAACTGGGCGGTTTGGGACTATTTTTTCAGGCATTTGGCTGATGTTTGTTAGATTTAGCCTGAGATGATCGAAGCCCTGGAAGCAAATCGAAACTCAACTCTTCTCTAGAAAATCCATCAGAAAACAAACTGAGGGCCAGTTTGTTTTGGTAAATTTGTTTCTAGATGATTGGATTTAAAGAGTCAATGGGAAAGCTGACATTAAATTCCTTGGCCACCTATAGATCTTTGGGCTCCCTGCAATATGCCTGCCTAGCAGTTAACAGTTTGTCTGGCACTGAAGAACTCTTTTGCCAGGAAAACTCCAGCAAATCTCCAGACGGCTTTTAAAACCCACTGGGCCCGTCAACATGCACCTCTTCCAGCTAGCATGGAGGGTTTTTTTAACCAGATAAAGAATAAAACTATGCTTTGTTATCAGGAAAGATAAATCCCTGGCAGTATAATCAATGCCCACCAGCCCCTCTCACAGTCTTTGCATGGTCTAGTGCATGGGTTACCCCCTCAGAGGAGTCACAGACAGATTTCAGGGGGGTTGTGACCACCCTGCAGCTAGATGGGAGAAGATCCCCAAGTTTCTTCTCTTGTAGCATGGGGTCAGAGTATGGAAAAAATGGAGAACCCTGGTCTAGTGCTTAACACCAAGGGCTGTGAGTGTCCTAGGTTCTTCTTGCAGCTAAGCTACTGACGCGACCCTGCAATCAAATCACCAGGAGCAGCCTGGCACTTCCAGTGATTCCTGTTGAGTTCAGCAGAGCTCCACATGGCCATAAGGATCTGACCGCGTGGAGTTGCCTGCAGGGTCAAGACCTTCCTCTGCAACCGTCTTGTTCTCCAGGAGATGCAATCTCACCACCCAGCCAGGAAAGCCAGCTGGGGAGAGGCTGGAATTTCCCTACACACCCTGGGCCACTATCCTGGAAACAAGTTGCCTATCACCGGCAGCCTGGCTAATGATTGCCACCCATCCACTCCCCATTTCTGGCTGGGTTTATTGAAAAGACTATGGCAAAACAACTGTGCAGATCTCTCAGACTTCCCTGGCCCTTGTCAGTCTGGGTTGAGGACTGGGAGCGGCACTGGTTGGTGATCTGCTCCTGGGGACAACTGGAGATCAGGTCCCCAGATGACGTTATTAACTCTGTCAGTTGTTTCCCACGTTGCTGACCACGAGGTGTTCTCATCTTGCCTTGATGTTGGCAGGGATATGGGGGGCACTGCTGATGCTTCATTCCTTTCTCCCTGCTGCTGATGCTGCGCTGGTAAGGCCACAGAGCTGTGAGGCACATGGAGAGAGCTGACCGGTGGTGCTCTATTCCTTGGAGCAGATAGTGACAGATAAATATCCCTTTCATGGCATGCACAATACAGTGTGAAGTCAGCAAACCCCAGTAGAAGAATATGCTTTGAGCATATGCAGCTGCCGGCAGGGCATTCCCCATGGCCATATTTGACACTTGTCTTTGATGCATCTGCTAGCTGCAAGTAAGTCCCATCGGTAAACAGACCCCTCATTTCATACTGGATGCCCATGCAGCGTGTGCTTTGCTGTGGAAGCAGATAAAAGCTTCCCCGAAGTGGGCAGTTAGCCATGCTTTGGTAACAGACCAGCCAGCTCCCTACTACTTGCTTTGGTGTCTTTGGGTTTTTTTAAAATCTCGATTACTGGTGTTTCATGGCCATGTTCCATACCCGTCGCTATTTCTCTCCAAATGTCTCATCAATTACTACTAATGAGTTGGAGCTCCCAGCTTTTTGGCATTGCAATATTGGCAGAAATTCCTCCTGAAAGGTTGTTTAAAATGATAATTGTGTTGTGGAAGTTTGAGGTGTGACACCAACAGCATCTGCCATCTAACCGTTATTAGACACAGTGGAACCCTATGTAGGCTTGGAGCCGATACACAGAGCAGAATCTTTAGGTGTCCAGTTTAACAGCAAGTCTATGAATCGCACAGCATTGTGTTCCAGTTGAATACTGCCTGCAGATGTGGTCGCCTCACCTCAAAAAAGATATATTGGAATTGGAAAAGATTCAAAAAAAGGGCAACAAAAATGATTAGGGGTTTGGAATGGCTTCCGTATGAGGAGAGATTAAAAAAACTTGGACTTTACATCTTGGAAAAGAGAAGACTGAGAGGGGATATGATAGAGGTCTATAAAATCATGAGTGATGTGGAGAAAGTGAATAAGGACGTGTTATTTGCTCCTCATAAAATTTCACCAAATGAAATGAATAGGCAGCAGGTTTAAAACAAACAAAAGGAAGTATTTCTTCACACAACGCACAGTCAACCTGTGGAACTCTTTGCCAGAGGATGTTGTGAAGGCCTAGACTGTAACAGGGTTCAAAAAAGAACTAGATTAAATTCATGAGGATAGGTCCATCAATGGCTATTAGCCAGGATGGGCAGGGATGGTGTCCCTAGCCTCTGTTTGCCAGAAGCTGGGAACGGATGATAGCGAATGGATCACTTGATGATTCCCTGTTCTGTTCATTCCCTCTGGGATACCTGGCATTGGCCACTGTCGGAAGACAGGATTCTGGGCTAGATGGGCCATTGGTCTAACCCAGTGTGGCCATTCTTAGGTTCTACTGCAGCTGGTCAGACAGTCTTGACAGGCTCCAGGTAATGCAGACACCACTTCGGATACCATGACCTGCTGAAAGCAACGGTGAAAATAAAAGATTTGAGTGTGTTGGAATGTGATAGCAGTTGGGTAGGAGAGGGCCCAAAGGGTTTTAAATATGATTATGTGCACGCACGGGCTCAAACTCATCCAGCCAGTTTCCCCTGATTGGTTTAGGTCTCTATCTTCTGCGTCCAGATGCCAAGCTATTCCAAGCATCACACAAAACACCAGAGGCATCATCGTACTGATTTTAGAAAGTTTCCCATTTTGACTGGGTTTGGGCATAAATTCTGTAATGTGAGCAATAATGAAACCAGAAGTTAAGCAAGCCTGCAGTCCAGAACACCTCTGGGCTTGTGATTTCACAAGCTTCAGCCAGTGTCTACTTGGATGAGAGTTCCCCAGGAATTACCCAGGCCCCACAGAAAGTAGTTTTGGAGGCATGCTGAATGGTATTCTTAAACAGAGGTACAAAATATTTGTGCTGAAATGCAAAACTGCTTGAGATCCAAAGGGGTATTTTTTTGCAATTATTAATAAATTTGAAAATGGGCCAATTTCAAAGAAAATGTTCCCAAAGTAGGTGCAAGCTTCCAAGCACCAAAGGGACATTTTCACAGTGATGCCATGGCAAGCTGTGAGCAAAACAGCCTCATTTGTGAGCATGAAGCTATGAAAAGGTGCTTATTCAGGGAAGAAAGGTGGCAAAACCAAGCAAAAATGTTATATTTGTAATGAAAAAAATAGAATTTCATTTAAATTTTAGGGGGAAATGGGGTCATGGAACTGCAAAAATGCATGTGAAATTCCATGAAACAAATATTGTGTAATATGCAGATCTCTTTAGGATCGTGGACTTAGTGAGTCCTTTTGCCAAGGGAGAGTAACACCGTGTTGATTCAAAGTATCTGTCGCCACATTTCTGTTGCATGTTGGGTTGATCGATGGGCTCCACTAGAACTGGCGAAAGTTTTCCAGTGGGATTTTTCTGCTGAAAAATACCATTGCGTCAAAATCAAAATCTTTCGGCAGGAAAGTGTCAATTTCAATGAAATTGAAAAAAATGAAGCAAAGCATTGTGATGATGTTGAAATGCTCTGTCTCGTTTTCATTTTGAAACAACTTTTCATTTCAAAATTTATTTTATATTCTATTCCAACTTAGAATAGAGTATAAAACCTTTAAAAGTCAAAATTAAAACAAAGCATTTTGATTGACCCAAAATGATTTTCCCCCCAACATTTGCCTTTGGGGGACATTTCAGAATTTGTTTTCATTCCAAATTGGAACATGTCAAATTCTGAAATCACGGAATTGCTCATGAAATGAAAACTCCAGTTTCTGCCCAGATTTAGGCTCCACACTGCCAGCAAACAAAGGGATGTTCCTCTAAATCTCAATGGACCAGCACATTGTGGCATTGCACCCCATATTCTTCATAGTGATATTATTATGATATACCTATGGCAAAATTATGATGTGTTTTATGCAAGATGGGTCATGTGAGGTGTCGTTGGATAGGTTCTGACTTATTGAATACGATTATCCTATTTGTATGCATGTATCATTTTTGTATCTGAAGTTAGGAATATTGCCTATGTATCTGTATTACAAACGTCTTTACACCTGGATAACGCCCCCTAGACAAGATGCTTTCATTCTGAAAAGCTGGGTGGGGAAGGGCCATTAGAGAAAACAATAGGCCTTAGAAGAAGCTTATTTCCCACCAGACAGCCTCCCAGTAATGGCTGCTGTGACACTAGAGGGACATGTGACCAGGTCACCTGGCGCTGGACTCCATCTTGCGATATCAGTATTTTTCCACTGACTGGGCATGAGAGCCAAGCTTTGAAACAAAGGGTTCCCGCCCAGGGGTGCCAACGGTGGGTGGGGGGCAGAGGGGCAGGAGTGTCGTTCCCCCACTCCCCCGAGTTTCACACAGGAGGTGTGCGAGCTCCCAGATGGACCTCTTAACTACAGCCCAGCCTTAGTGCGAAATGTAAATGCTGCAGGGGAGGGGTGGCCCTGGGACAGGGAGTCCGGATTTTGTTTACAAACAGAGGCAGGGTGATTAAGATAAGAAAGGGCTGGTGATTAAATTAAGGATCTGGAAGTTTAGCCTTTAAAAGAGAAATCCCTCTGTGGAGGGAGGCGGGGTTGTTTTAGAGAGAACACAGAGGAATCAGAAGAAGAACAGCCAAGCCCTCTGAGCCAAGGTTACGCTCAGAAAAGGGGGAGATTTGGGGGCAAGGTGAAAAGAAGGGGCCAAAACCAAGGGAAGAGATAGCAGCGTATAGAGACGTTCCCACTCTACCTGTGGTACTTGCATGGTCCCATCACCGTAATATCTGAGCTCCTCACAAGGTCTAACTTATTTCTCCTCCCAGCCCCTTGGTGCAGTACAGCAGGGCTGAGATCTCCATTGTACAGGTGGGGCACTGAGGCACAGACTAAAGGCCAGATTTTCAATGTATTTGCCACCTAGTGGGATTTTCAGAAGTGCCTAGAAGGTTCGGTGTTTGTAAACCCCACTACATACCTAGCTGCATTTTTGGGTGCCTGAAAACCTTTGAAATTCTGTCCCTAAGGCACCGGCCTGAGGTCAGACAGCAAGTCCATGGGGAGGGAGCAGAATCCAGGTCTCTCAGGGCTACCTCCCTATCTAGCAGACCAGCCACTCTCTCTGCTGCATGCTTCAAAAAAAAGAGGATAGATGGGAGGAAAAGCAAAGCAGCCAGTTCTCTGAGACTCCAGCAAACGGTGACAGGAGGTCGGGATGGAGGTCATGGTTGACAGCATGAAAAGCAGCACAGAGATCAGGAAGGCTGGAGGATGAGACTCAGATGAGAGGCGATCACTTAACTCCCAAGCGGTGGCAGGTTCTGCCCCATGCTGGGTTGTAGAGCAATGGCTGCTGGGCAATTTTACATTTTAACTGAAAACCATTGTGTTTGGTCGTTTTTTGTTCTGAGTTTGAGAAAAGGAAGGAATGAGAAAGTGTCAAATAAGTATCCCATGTGTTTGTGTCTCAAATTTGTAGGGTTTCAGCTGTATCCAGGCCAATTCCAGAACAAAGAACAGAAACTGCATCCACAGAGTCCATAAAGTTGGCTATTATTGTCATGATTTGTATTATTCACTGGCTATCATCTGTGTGCTGAGCACTGTTCAGAATATGCCAGAAGATGTAGTCCCTGAGCCAATGTGTATAAAATGTGTAGCCCTGGATAAGATGGCTCAGACATGTAAGTATGAAGTGTAGAGTTATTCAGCACACGTTAATATCGGTGAGTGGAGGCTCTGATGGCAATCGAAGTTTTACTGGATTAAGGACTAGAAGATTTGACCCTCCAACTTTCTTTCAAGAGGAAGAGCTGCCCAGAGCTCCTGTGCCTGTTTATTTTCCTTTCCTGCCTGCAGTGGCCCTGAGATACCTCAGAAGTCTCAGCTTTTTCTCAACTTTAAAATATAGAATTTTCTTGGTGTTTGGTTTTAAATATTCTCCTGTGAGAGCTGCAACTCCAGTCGCTGTCATGTTGTGCTTAAGAGCCTTCCGGAAAGTCACGAGCCTTTCAACAGAAGGGAAAGCCGTGTTACCAACTCTCATGATTTTGTCATGAGTCTCATGATAATTATGTTCCTTAAAGCCCCAGCTCCTGGAGTCAAGTGATCTGTGATGATTTCAACCTTCATTCTTAAAGAGAAATGAAGTTTCTAGCCCTCCTGGCTGTGGAGAAAGCATCAAAATGTGACCCCAGGGCACCCAAAAGGCTCAAACAGCAGAAGGCAAATAGAAAGATCCCCAAATCTATTATTTTTACATAATCTCATGATTTTTGGTGAGCCTGACTCATTGATTTTTGAACATTTGGGGTTGGCGACCCTGTGAAAGTCACCTTCATGCCTGTTTAAGGCCAGTTTCTAATCTGTTATTTGTAGTGGGGTAACACCCCTAGAGCCCCAGGCAGGTGCAGTTTAAACTCACTCGGCCTTGTTGCCCTAGTAGGATGTTTCCAACATTAAATGATCTAGTCCAAGCTTGAGGAACTGCAAAAAAGTGATAGAAAGTTCTCTAGATTTTTCTACAGTTGTTTCAGTTGCTGTATTCCAGAGTTAGTAACAAAGAATATACATTACAATTTGAAGCCAAACCAGTGTCCCTTAAGTGACTTGACATAAGATGTGAGAACATGTTAGTATTAGAGCTGAGTGGGTCTAATATTTATTTAATCTTCTTTTTTTATATAGGAATTAGATACAGTGCCCTATCAGCTAATTTATAATTTATCTGCAAAAAAAACCTGGAGTTTTCAGGTGCCTAAGTAGCCCCTGGAATCACGGTTAAAGTTGTCCCCCTCTCGCCCCTCCCCCCAAATCTGAAATGGCGCCCCTGTTCCC
The DNA here is from genome assembly GCF_965140285.1 of Lepidochelys kempii. NCBI lineage: Eukaryota > Metazoa > Chordata > Testudines > Cheloniidae > Lepidochelys > Lepidochelys kempii. Next base: position 1,942,127 of record NC_136387.1, on the reverse strand, counting down.
GCCATATGCAAAAGCTGTATAAGGTAGGGGAGTGATATCATCTAGGTTCTGCACTGACTGCCCACCCAAGGATACTCCTGGAAACACCTGAGGAACAAAGTCTTAACTGGGGGAAGTGCTGGACCCAGGCTAAAGGGATTTTTAGCCTGTGAATGGAACACCTGGGATTCTAAGCTGTAAGCAAGTGCAGCTTTCCCCTTAAGAATCTGCAGCCCGCTTGTATCATCACTTAGGGTGAGGATCTGCTATTCATATCCTATCTGTTTAGAATATTAAGCTTAGTTTGCATTTTTATTTATTTGCTAGGTAATCTGCTTGATCTGTTTGCTATCCCTTATAATCACTTAAAATCTATGTTTTGTAGTTAATAAACTTGTTTTTGCTTTGTCTAAAACCAGTGTGTGGGAGCCATAACTCAGGGCAGAAAGCGGTTGTGTATTCCTCTCCACATTGAGGGAGGGAGTGAATTTTATGAGCTTATGCTGTACAGTTCCCTGTGCCACACTAGACAGTGTAATTTTGTGTTTACACTCCAGAGGGGGTGCATGCTTGAGTAGCTGGGAAGTTCCCTAGCTGGAGCCTTCCCATGCAGGGCTGATCACAGCATCTGCATGTAACTACAGCTGGGTGTATCCCTGTCTGTATGGGTGCTGGTGAACATGCAGGCTGGAGCCTGGAGAGAGCTTGTCACAGCAATACAGTGTAAAGGGAGCCCAGGCTGGTGGGTCGGGGGGCTCAGTGGTACCCCAGTTCCAGGTGGCATCCCGGGGGGAACCCGTCACACCCATCTCAGCCCACTCCCTCCTTTTGAATAACAATTGTTATTATTTATATTACCATAGCACCTAAGGCAAGATGGTTACAGACAGGCAGAGGAATACAAGGAAACAAGACAATATTTGGTCAGCGTCATCGACTGTGCTCTCATCACACCTAGCAGCCTGAGTATTGCCAAGTTTTTTATGGGCATCGTGGCAAAGGAGAGTTTTGAGGAGGGGTTTGAAGGCGGACAACTGTTTACACTGTGGAACCCATGTAATTATATAAAGCTATTTTACCTGTGCTCAGTATTTAGTGCTTCATGAAAACTGAAAGGTGATCATCTTAAATCCATTTCTGCAACCCTTATTCACAGGGATAATTCCAGAAGGCTAGCAACACTGGTCTTGTTCACATTTCAAGAGGACTAGAGCAAATATTAGCTTGGAAGCAAACTAAATAACGCAATCAGACATCAAAGCCTTAGCACCTTAGACTGGTGACACACTGTAAACCTCCCAAGCTCTTGGGAAAGACAGAATATCCAAGGTTACCTGGACTGGGGAGGTGGGTGTGATGCTGGCAGACCAGGTGCCAGCTCATGCCAATTTCCCATGTCTCAAATGAAGACTGACAAATACACAGAGGGAATCAGTCTGGCTCACCTATGTGTTAGTGTTGTTAAAATAGGTATTAGGATTGTAAGAATGTGTTTAATGTTTACACTTTACTGAATGCCTCTGAGTTTCCTTAATCTCATTTTTAACAGCTGTGCCCCATATTGTAAGGTAACATTTCAGCATTTGTGTTGTGAGCCTCTGCGATTGTGTAAATCACCGACAGGAGAAAGACAGCTGGTCTTCAATAGAAGATGTTAAGTCCTGACCAACAGGAAAGGTCCATCAACACCAGATGGACTACTGTGGGACGATAAAGAGGACAAAAGACATTTGTTGTTTTGCCCTTCCCCCTGTGAAGAGGAGTCGTGCAAGTGGATTCCTCCCAACAGCTGAATTTGCAGCTCAGAGTACCTGGCGGGAAGAGACTAAAAACCCCTAACAAAAAGGAACTGTGACTTTATGCTGCTTGAACGATGGAGGGCAAGGTTTACTAGGCATAAGCAAGAGATCCCCAGCTGTTAAACCTGGGTTAGCCCTAAAAGACATATAGAGTTTGTTTATTACAGAAGTTCATGTTACCTTTTGAAATTTAAGATTGTGACTCATTTGTGTATCTATGTTCACCTGCTTTAACCCTGTAAATAACTCTCTTGTTCCTTGTCTTATTTAATACATCTTTATATAGTTTATTATAAGGTTGGCTACAAGCATCCTTGGTGTGAGTTCTGTGGTTTGACTGACCTGGGGTAAGTGACTGATCCTTTGGGGCTAGGCTTAACCTGAATATCGCTGTCATTCTTGGTGTAAGGGACCATCTATCACAAAGACAGGCTCAGCCAGACAGCAAGACCGATCGGAGCACCCCAGGGGACAGGCCGTGACTCCATGTGAAGGCTGTAGTAGTGCCTGAGGGGTTTACACTTGATACTCAGGAGGAAAATCTAAGCGTAGAACTCACAACCAATTTGGAATCTGTGCCCTAGTTCCTAACAGTCTGCCCTAAGGTTGGTCCTCATGCTCATGAGTCTGCAGGGAGCCTGAGCGTGGGAAGAAGGCGGTTGTGACGTGCAGATCACTTGAGATGTATCAGGCAAAGGAGGTTGCACATTTCAGAAACACTGAATTACCAGAATTACATAAAATGGAGGATCAACTCAGGCACTGAATTGCACAGAGGTGCACAGAGCCCTAGAGAAATGGAACCATTTCTTGATTACTATGATGCGTAATATTTAGGAATGAACCCGCCCCATAAGCTGCAGTACCCCACCTCTTTAGCAGCCCAAGTCACCGAGGGCACATCACCCGGGTGTTCTGCTCGCTGCACAGGCTCCGCACCGTAGGGAGTCCAGCTCAAGGCTTGTTCCAGTTTTCAAAGGCTTTTGTGGGAATGGTGGGAGCTGCCTGTGAAAAACTTTCCCCTCCAAGATCCCGATCTCCATCAGCTCCATTCCAGTGGGACAATGAAACTACTGCCGAGCAATGGGGGAGAGTCGTCAGAGCAGGAGGCAGAACTTTTAGAGGAGCTGAGCATAGACTGTGTAACTCCCTGCCACAAGAAAGAAGAATGATGATTATTTTGATAGCACATTACAGAGTGGACAGACAGACAAGCACGTGCCCTAGTGAGCTTACAGTCACCTTCGGGACATGATGGATTAGATGGGGTAACACACTTTAGGGAGGGAAAGGTGAGGAAGGCTATGAGGGTTACAGCAGTAAGCTTGGTTACTCAGTTTAGTCATGTAAACATGTTAATAATTCAGTTAAAACATATGATTCCTTTCCTAGGAGCATCGCCGAGGCTGTATGGTCAGATTTGGAATGTTAGTGGTGAAAGCCAATTTTACATCACCCAGCGACATGGTCCTGAATGAGCACCACACTAGCTTCCTGTGAACAAACTTGGCTAGAAGACCTAGAAACAGAGAAGCCAAAAACAGAACCTGCTGGGGACTGTTCATATCTATGACTTTGACCTTCCTGATAGCATACGCACAGGTTACAGAACCGACGCACGCAGATTACTGAAAGCCCTGTGCGCTTTCCCGCTCAGTGTTTGCTTTGGAAAAGTCCTTTCTCTTAATGTCTTGACTATTGTTTTCCAACTATATTCAGTTCCATTGAACTCTGTGCAAGGACCTTCAGGTCCATGAACATTCATATTGCTATCTAGGGCAAACAAATCAATGGAAGCCAGAGCTTTGATTGTTTGGGGTGAAATGCAAAGATGAAGAGGGGCTTTAGCTTCCATAGGCTGGTGGATACTGGGCCGTCTCTTTTGTTTTACAGACGGCCATGCAGAACCAGGGGCCCCAACTCCTGCTGCCACGTGAGCGTAAAAAGCTCAGCTTTCATTTTTTTTAAAGTAAGTTTCTAGCCTTGCTGGTTGCAGAGAAAAACTTGAAAATGTGAACCCCAAAGGCTCCAGGCCCAGCCATCTCCTGATTTCTAAGCCACTCACGTGATATTTTGGGGCCTTGCTGGTTGCAGAGAAAAACTTGAAAATGTGAACCCCAAAGGGTCCAGGCCCAGCCATCTCCTGATTTCTAAGCCACTCACGTGATATTTTGGGGCCTGACTCATGTGTTTTGAACCTTTTAGTTTTACAACAGTGGGGAGGACAGAAGGATCCGGCAAGGTGCAGGTGTTAACACCCCCAGTGCTAGGAAACACACAATTACATCTTTAACAATCAGAAACAAGCCAACATCTGAATGCCGCTTTCCGTCATGCGAAACCCTTTCAGTGTTCGCCCTAGCACTGGGCGAACCACTCCTGGTGAACAAGTTATGAGATGAATTTCACCCTTCGCCCCCGTACACTCTTGGATCTTAACAAATTGGTTTGTTATTTGCAATTATTTCAATTTCAAGGGAATTTTTCAAGTCAACCGATGTTGGCCCCCAGGCCTGGTGGGTTACGCTCCAGCAGGAAGTTTAGATTTGCCCCACGTTGGGCAGGACACTGCACTTCCTGCTGACTCTCACAGTCTATTTAACCCTTGGAGACAAGAACCACTTGCAGAGACTGAGAATGCAGCCAAGCCAGATACAGCAGCCTCAGGTCTGTGCTAAATTATTATCTTCTTGCAAGTTCTCTAAATAAGTTCCCCTCTAACCTGCCTTGATCTTTCCTGAGCTATCACAGGCCTGCTCCTCACCTGGGAGTGCTGTTCCCTGGCCGGGCAAGAGGCTGTTTGCAAGGAAAACGCCCCTCTCTGCTCACAACACTACAAAGAGCTGCACAAAACAAACCAGGAATCTTCCAGAGGCGACCTACGTCTCCAAGTATGGCGGGTGTCTGCTGAGCTGCTGGTGTCATCTGCTCTCTCACAGACACTTGGAGGAAGGTGGGCTCCCAGCAATCCACCTCTACCCAGAAGACACCTTGCCTGCTTCTTGCTTTGGGTCTGATCATTGGACCCTTCTAAACAAATAACGTGAATCTCTGGTTCTGAACATAACCCTTCCGGCCGCACCCTGCCCGTCTTTCTTCGAACGGCATGGAAGTGACGCTTGGGGAACTCCACACAGCATGCGAGTTCCATTCCAGAACCCATTATTCGGGTTGTGTATTTTGATTTACATTTATTTACTTTGTCTGTGTGAGGATGGGAGGTGAAGAGGCTCTTTGAATATTTTCTAGCTTCTTAGCGGGAGGCTGAGCTGCTCTCTGTGGCACTAGATGCATTATGAGGCCGGCACTCAAAGGCTTAGAGGAGAGACATGTCTGACTCAGCAGCCCCGAGTCAAATATACAGAAGCTTCGATCCCAGTCTGCATCTCAGCTTTGCAAGTGGCCCCGTCTTCAGAATGGGCTGCACCAGAAACCTGCCAACCTTCCCATCAGGATTCGGACCCAAACTGCCGCTCAGAAGTGGAAGCCTGTGGCCCCAGAGGCTGCACTGGAGACTTCAGCCCGTCCTCCTCTGGGGCAAAGGCTGGAGAACTGCCATTGGGTCGCCCTGGTCACCGAACAATTATTTCTAAAACTCTATTCTCCCATTTCAAGCCCCCTTCTCCAAGCATGTCTTGCATTGGCCCAGGGCCACGTCTCCAGTGCTGGGTTGGGTGGGCCTTTCTTTCCATGGGTTGGTAATTCCCAGAATGCCAGGGGGCAGGGCAGAGGGGACCTAGCAGCAGTGGCAAACAGTTGCTTAAAGTTTTGTTTTCATTGCATCCCTGTACTGCCCCTCCAACCAGGCCTGTTCCCAGCCCAGAACACCCTGGGGAGAGGGAAATCTGCTCCCTGTGCTCTCATCAGTCGGATCCAGCAAATGCGACTCTGCAGCTGGACTCTCGACAATCTCCCAAAGCCTCATTAATCCCCAGTTTCCCCTTCTCAAACGCAAACAGGAAATAGCAGTAACAAAGGGCCTGGGATGGGGGGAGGGGAGAACACCAGCTGCAGCCCAGTTACCTCCGTTCCCGAGCTCTTCGTGGTGTTTGCCATCGCCAGCCCTGCGCTGGCTGAGCAGGCCCGCCGGGTGTATCCTGCCTCGCGGAAAGCTCCAGCCTCGCTGTAGCCCAAGGAAGGGGAATGACAGTACAGCGCGAGCTCATTAAATTAGCAATCTCCTTGTTGGTTCTGCACCTCTCAGCGGACCTCTCTGCTGGGCATGGGGGTCTCTCTCATGGGGGGTCTCTCTCCCCCCCCCTCATGGGGGGTCCTGGACTGGAAGACCCCAGTTCTGAGCCGGGCCTCTCAAAGGGCTGGTGGGACAGCTGGCTTTATGCCAGCTTTGCACTTCCAGGATTCTGGGCCTGCCAGGGTCAATCTGGCTCCTGGTATTGACTCTCCCCCACAGGTTCCTCTTACTTGTGGCTGGGTCACCACGGGCCATACAGCAGCCCAGAATTAGTTACCACCTGGCCGGGATTTGACCAGCCTGGCTGGGTTTTTTATGCATTTGCCAGTTGCCAGAAAAATAATTTAATCTGCCGTTTTTGTTTTTTTTTTTGTCATGGGTCTAAATATTTGCGTTCTGATCCCAATACACTGGGCTAGCGATTGGTAAAAGTTTCTGTGTCCAGCTAAAGATGCAGCAGCGTTCCCGCTTCAGCAGGGTTAGTGATAACCAATCGAACCTGTCGACAGCGCAGCAGCTGGCTGCCCGCCAACAGGTACGTTCACCGCACCGCGTGAGTCACACAAGAGTGAGGAGACGCACACAAGAACATAACAGCAGCCAGGCTGGGTCAGGCCAAAGGTCCGTCCAGCCCAATGTCCTGTCTGCCGACAGTGGCCAACACCAGGTGCCCCAGAGAGAATGAACCTAACAGGTAATGATCGAGTGATCTCTCTCCTGCCATCCATCTCCACCCTCTGACATACAGAGGCTAGGGACACCATTCCTTACCCATCCTGGCTAATAGCCATTAATGGACTTAACCTCCGTGAATTTATGCAGTTCCCTTTTAAACCCTGTTATAGTCGTAGCCTTCACAACCTCCTCAGGCAAGAAGTTATAGACCTCTATCATATCCCCTTTTAGTTTCCTCTTTTCCAAGCTGCAAAGTCCTAGCCTCTTTAATCTCTCCTCATATGGGACCCATTCCAAACCCCTAATCATTTTAGTTGCCCTTTTCTGAACCTTTTCTAATGCCAGTATATCTATTTTGAGATGAGGGGACCACATTTGTATGTGCGATGGTACCAGTCTGATCTATCTGTGTTCTCTCTTTAGACACTCTATGTGACTGTTGGGGAGTTGCCTTGTGGTTGGGGTTGCAATGGGCTTTCTTGGAGTGGGGGTGCCGGTTCTTTTGCGTTTCAAAGGTGGTAATAACCCTGCCCAGAACAGCAGGGGTGCAGTGCACTCTGGCCCCAACCTCTGCCTCCCTGGCTATTCCCCTTCTGCCCCAGGGACCATCACACCACGGATGGGGCGGGGGGAGAGTGCAGGGCTGTTCTGCCAGCCCCGCCATCAAGGGGATTTGTGGGTGGGGAGATCTGGCTGGTTTTCAGTGACAGGAGCAGCCCAGAGGGCTGGAAGGCAGCCCACAGTAGGGACCAGACTGTTGATGAAATATCCTAAAATGTGAAGAAACCTTCCACGCATGCTCACCCACTTCCTGTGGCTGATTCTCACACCATGCAATACTTCCCTCTGGAGGAAGGCAGACAGGACAGGACCTGCTCTGCCTCCAGGGTCAGGTCCACGTCTTCTGCCTCCAGGCTGGGACTCCGGCGTGGAGTGTGCTGGCACACGCCTTCCTCCACCGCCTCCGAGGCAACTGGCAGCTCTTTTACCTCCATCCCAGGGGTCTTCCGCGAGACCTCTCCGAGCTGCCAGTCTTCCACCAGGACCTTCTCCAGACCCGGAAGCTGGGCTCAGCAACCAGCTCCATAGCAGCCACCAGGGGGGAGGACCTCCTCCTGGAGCCCCTGCTACACTACCCCAGCTCCATGTGCAGGTGGTGGAGTCCCACTCCGTGTGCCGGAGGTTGGTCCTGGCATGTAACACCAGGATTGGAGACCTCCTGGACTGGGTGGATCCCCTGGTGCTCCGCCAGTGCATGGGGCTCTCCACCCCTTGTGTCCCTGGTACATAGCCCAGGAGGTAAGGGCAGCCTTACTGCCCACCTCTTGGGCCTTCCTCAAGCAGATCCTGTAGGACCTCACCCTCGGGCCCCTTCCCTGTGAGCCCCTTCCCCCCACCAGCCACCCCCTCCGCACTACCCAAGCCAGCTGTGCATCCTGCAGCTGATCCATCTCTGAACCGTGGCAAGGAAACAGCTGTACGCGCTCGTTCTCCATATTCATCACTTCCTCACCCTCGTGTCCCGCCCTGACACCAAGTGGCGGGTGAGGAGCACCAGTGAGCCAGTTTGTATTAGTTGCCAGCTCCTTCCAGCACCTATACCAGGAATAGGAAGCGACAGGGAGATGCCGTGTGACTGTGGGGACCTATTTCCAATCCTCCCTTTGGTTGCCTCTCTGGGCAGAGTTCCTCTGGGCCATGTCCACTGGCTCCCTGGACACCTTCCAGGAGCAGTGAGCACTGTCCAGGGTTCTCTGCTCGGTGTCCCCCTCTGGCTCCCTTCTTATGACCCTGTGATCGTCACTCCCATCCCTGTTTTATCATTTGTTTCCCCCTAAACTCTTCTGATGCCCGAGTCTAGTGACTCCTCCCCTTCAGCTGGCGGGGGAGGGGGGCTTTAGCCATGAGCAGGCTTGTACCCATCCCTGGCAATCAATGTTCCCTCTAATTTTTGACAGGCCGCGTGCACAAAAAATGTCTTCTGTGCAAATTGTTGTGTGCGCGGTGTTTCGCTGTGTGCCCAGGGTTTAGGATCACGGGCACAGCTTAGAGGGAAGAGTGCTGGCAATCCAATGGGTGCAGAGCAATACTCCCCAGTGATTGCTACCGTAAGGCAAGGAAGGGTTTGGGCCATACGCAGTCAGCACTGTCATAGCACCAGCCTACATGACCACAGCAAGGATTGGAACGGGGGGCGGGGGCAGGTGTCAAAGAGATTTCCCTCTTTGGGGTATCATATGCTTCCTGTGAAGCAGTGGGCTTGGGCTGCTGTCCGAGGGCTACGTAAGGTGGGCTGTTGGGCTGTTCCATCATGGCATTGCTTGAGCAGAGCTTACTGCATTTGCATGGCTCCAAACCCTCCATGCCTTCACCGGCACCTGCTGATAATTATTGTCATCAAACATTCAGGCTCCTTCAAAATCTATTGAGCAAAGGGTAAGTCGCCGCTGTGGCTGGGACCAGACCCTGGTCATGTGGGGGACTGAACCGAGAAGAAACCTTTGTCATTTAGGAGCAGAACTGAGAAGTAACCCAGTGTGTGGAAAGCATATGCAGAGACCTTGCAGATTCAGGCGAGTAACTGTTGTGTCCTGGGTGACAGAGGCAATCTAACTGGCCAGCCAATAGCAACAGGGGATGCCAAACATGCCCTAAAGCACTTGGCAAACTCCGAACATCTTTCGCCAGCTCAGGGCAATGTCTAGTACCCCTGCAGGGGAATGGTTGCAGTAATTACTAGCTGTGACATTAACCCTTCTACAACCGGCTCTAACTACCAACATCTGCTTGCAGGAGAGGCCGCCCTGAAGGCACCAACCTGCACACTAGCGTTGCTGATTAGATATACATGAAAATCTGTTACTGAGCCACAGGAAACAGATCAACTTTCTCATGAGGGGCAGCCAACAGAAGCCACATCTAGCAATGAAACGCTGCGGCCCGCAGAATGCATTCATCTGATTTTTAGCAGCACTGAGCATCCCCAGCTCCCACCAGAGATAACCAGACCTGGGCCTGCTCAGCACCCTTGATTATTGTGACTCTCCCCATGGGTGTAGCTGCAGCCCCTATAAAAGAGAGCACAGAGGGGGGGCCCTCTGCCCAGCAGAAGGTCCCAGCAAACTCACTACAGGGCACAGACTTTTAGAGTTGCTCTTTGCTTGTAGGTGGGGTGACTTTTAATTTGGCCTGGGATTTTGCAGGCAAATGCATCTGTACTAATTGCAGCTCGGTTTAAAGGGCTTTCAGGGGAGAGGAAGAGAAAGAAAAGTCGGGTGGACAGGAAGAGGATCAGAGAGAGGCAGCTCTGCTAACCCAACCCAGGAAGGAAATCACATGTTCACACACACACCAGTACGCTTGCAGCTCGCAACAATATTTCTAGAAGCCTTGTTTCATTTTCAGGTCCCCACAGTGCTGTGCAGCCTTTTCGCTCCTTTGTGGTCTAACCATTTGGGTTCACAGCCCACGCAGTGACTTCCCATCCCATGAACTGAGCCAACTCTAGTTTGGGGGGAGGCTACACCCCTCGGCCTCCCTCATGTAACCCTTCTGCCCGTCAGAGTTGGCAGCAACAAGGGCGGGGTTCAGTATCTAGGGGTTTCATTCCAATAACACAATGCAAAACCGGCTCGAGCCCCCACCCAGTGACCTGGGACAAATATATACCACCCCCGCTGGGCACCTCCAATTGGCAATACTTCCCCTCTCCCAAGCACAGAGTCTGAACGTAGCAAAAAGCCTTTTAATAACAGAGAGAAACAATGTGGCATTATGTTGGGGAAACACCACCACCAAGATTCATAACACAACCCATAAGCAAAAAAAACCCACCCCAAGCAAATTGGGGCATGCCCTTTCCCTTTGGTTCTTGAGTCCAGCAACCCAAAGTCCCAAAAGTCCAACCACCCAAAAGTCTCTGTCCCTGGTCAGGGCAGCCCCAGAGTTCAAAAGTGTATCTGCAGAGTTTAACCTCCCAACCTGGGCAGAGATGAGAAGGGGGTTATGGGGCACCTTATGTGGTCCAAAGCTGATTACCCCACTTCTCCATGGGGTTCTGCTCTGCCAGCCGCCCCCATGAGCTGCTCCAGGCATCTGACAAACAGCTCCGTTCCACCAGCCGCTCTGCTCTGCCAGCCGTCGCGCAAACTGCTCCACAATAGATCTTCAGGCTCCCCCACTACTGAACACAACGCTCAGTGATTTCAGCTCTTAGTAAGTTTAGCTTTTTTGTGATTTCAGCTTGTAGTTGGGGAGCCTCAGTGCTGGCGCACCATTAACCCAAAGTGAATTTGGCTCAGCAGCCTGTCACTAGACTCCTAATGGAATCAAAATTAGCTCTGATATTCCACAATGGAGACAAGAGGAAGTGCAATTAGCATACAAAGCCCTCACCAGTGGGCCCAATCCACCAACCATTAATATCTGTCTCCAGCCTCTCTCTATTCACTAGGAGTTGGAACCCATGACCCTTGCCTAGCGAGTGCTGTTTAGTTGATGGTGAGTCCCTCCATCATAACAAAAGGCCAAGTACAGTTCCACTGTCCTTGATTCACAAAATCAGGATAATAACAGTTTATTCCTGCCCCAATAATAGAGAAACTGGGGCTCCTACAGAAGCCAAAGTGACCATCTAGGCAGGGTGGGTGTGCCTATGCAAATGAGATCAGCCCCTGAAGTTCTTTTCCGCAACCCACCATGACTCACCACCAGATGTCAGGGTAGAGCTCATCTTGACTCTGCTTACACTCACAAACAGGCTGTGCAAGCCAGGGGGGCAGATACAGCAGCTGTGACGGGGAAAATCAAGCCCCACCCTCCAGTTCAGACTCACTCCCTTTCCTTGGGGCACAAAACAGATTTCAAAACAGGAGCGAGGTAACCGGGACACTTGCTAACAAGCCCCAGAGTCCTTTCTGGCTTCCAGCAGGCTGGGAGAGGACGCAAACCAGGGGACGGCTATGTGCCATGGTCCTGCAAGTGCCAACAAGCAACATAGCAAAACCCTCCCGCCCAGTTCTGCTGCGCTGTGACTCGGTACCCGACTCGGGGCTGAAATAGAATTCAAGGCCTATGCACGGGCCCTCAGCCCAGCTCCCAGGTGACCCCCGCCCTGTGGGGTCACAGGGGAGAGCCCATCCCGTTAAGGAAGCACTTCCGGAGCACACGCTGTCAGGAATCCTGCCTCCGCAGACAGCGGAAGAACCAGCCATCGCTCCTTTCCGTGCACTGAGGCTGTTCATTGGTCAGGGAGGTTCTGATTACAGGCTAAAGCACTGACTTAGAAACCAGTAGGATTCCATGCCCCCAGATGGCATTCCGTGAATGAGAGCCGGTCTAGAAACAGGTAGCGACAGCAAGAAGCTGGTTGCTTAAGCCTGCGTGGCATGCAGAAGTCAGACTGAACAAATGAACAGACCAGTCCTGGCATACGGTGTCGTACAATCTTCAGGGTAGCTCTCGGGGTGAGGTCAAGAAGGGTAAGAATACTTGGGTACACTGCATCCATGTGGCATCCTTTTGAAAGCTTTTGAAGGATTGGGGTTTAGAGCTTAGACTGGGGGACTGAAACCAGAACTCCTGGGTTCTAGTCTTACTTCCGTTACTGACTTGGTGTGTGTGACCTTGGGCAAGTCATGTCAGTGCTCTCTGCCTCAGTTTCCCCACCTGCACAATGGGAGATAACGATACTTGATGCAAGGGTGTTGTGAAGCTTAATTCATGTCTATCAGGAGATCCTGAGCTCGCCAGCTCTGTGCAAATGCTGCAATATTGCCTGAGTGTTCTGCAGCCATTCACTCTTACTGACTTCTGAGACATGCTTAGTTTTACAGTCTCCATTGGGTTTTTCCAGCTGCCAGCTCAGCTCAGGGCCTGAAAAACCCAGTGGTTCTTCTCTCTGTTTCTTATCTCACCACCAACACTCAAATCCTGGACTCAGAGCTTGATTGGTGACTCATGTATCAGCCAATCCATTCCGCAGCTGCGGTTCTGGCTCTGCAGGGCTAAGGTCAGTAACCACATCTCTGAGCCTAGTTCTGCAGACCTTACTCCTACTGAGCAGAGCTTACTCAGGCTAAGAACTTCACACATTGTTGGCTACTCTGTGTGTTATCTTCCGAATGACAACAAAACTTACCTTAGTAGCAGTATAATTCTTCCTCCTGAAGGGATCCTACAGCACTTGGATTGAAAAAACTGTGTTCAATAATCACTTCACCCACCTCTGAAATGCAGCCACCTCTGGGGATGAGCATGGCAGCTGTGTTTAAAGTTAAAATGCAACAAAAAGAAGTTAATTGCATCGTGACTGTTGCTTTCAGTGGTGATCTCTGGGAACTCTGGAAGTTGGGAGAGCCCTGCCCACTGAGTCCAATGGGGCCATGAGTTGGTCTCCAGATCTCTGGGTCTTTTGCAAAGCTTCTGAGCCTCCCAGTCAGCTCCTTCTCTTCCATCCTAGGCTGAGGGAAGTGGACAATGATTATGTCACAGATCAGCGGAACAGGCTTTTCTGCCACTTTATGTCAGTGAATGGCCTGAAAGTCTCCAGAGCACCAGAACTGGGAAGGCTGGGAGGTAAACCGACAGCTGAGCAGCGCATCAGATTGGCCAAGTCTATAAGAACAGCCACACCGGAATAGACCAGTACTCTGGGGTCTTGTTTACAGGAGCCAGTTCCATGCTCTGAGGGAAGATATAATGGCGAAGAGCTACACTCCACCAATTCCTTCTGCTCCCAGGGGCTGGTGACCAACTTCTGCCATGAAGCAGGAGGGTTTGATAACCTTTGTCATTTCCTAGTGTGCATTAACTGCAGCTGTTCGTGTTCAAAGGACCAAATTCTGATCGCAGTCATGCCGGCATCACAGACTTAAAATGTCAGATCTCCCGCAGAGCTCTAAATAACACCATGCAGACTGGTAGCAGTGGGAAGGAATGTCTTTTATAACAAATCTGTTACTTATAGTTTGGCTCCTACCACTATTTAACCTTATAAATATCTCTTTGCAGAAAGGAGAGACTCTTTTAGCTGCTTATAGCTGAGGGCTTGTATGGGTTAGAGCAGGGGTCGGCAACCCACGGCAAAGGTGGCATGCGAGCCAATTTTTACTGGACGCTGCTGCCGGCCGGGGTCCCGGCCGCTGGCCCCGCTCAGCCCGCTGCCGGCCTGGGTGAATGAAAACCTGGGCTGAGCAGGGCCAGCGGCCGGGACTCCGGCTCGCAGGAGCCAGTGGACGGAACTCCAGACTGGCAGGAGCCGGCGGACAGAACCCCGGGCCGGCAGCGGGCTGAGCGGGGCCAGCAGCCGGGACCAAGGCTGGCAGGAGCGGGTGTAGTGTATTACATTTCTCCCGGTAGGAATGTGCTACTTGCGAACTTACCATCAGGACTGGCAGCCGTGTAAGTAGCACATTCCTATGGGGAGCAATTTAATACACTGCACCTGACACCGCTCAGCCCGCTGACAGTCTGGAGTTCTCAAAATATGTTCTCTCCCCCCCTAACAAAAATTACACTACAATTAGCTGAAAAACTTAAAAACTTTGTATATTACAGTAATCATTACAAAAATGTATAATGTTAATAAATACATAAGTACAACGACTTTGTTTCATCGAACCTATGGGCCTGTGCTTAATTTGGGTTTTCAAGGATTTACCGTCTAAAAAATCTTGCATGCCTCGCACCCCCAGAAAGGGCATCCCCCAGGGGGTGCGTGCACCCCAGGTTAAGAACCACTGCACTAAACTGAGAAGATCTGCATTTTAATTTAATTTTAAATGAAGCTTCTTAAACATTTTTAAAACCTTGTTTACTTTACATATGACAATAGTTTAGTTACATAATATACTTATAGAGAAAGACCTTCTAAAAACGTTAACTGGCACACAAAACCCTAAATTAGAGTGAATAAATGAATGCTCGGCACGCCACTTCTGAGAGGTTGCCAACCCCTGGGTTAGAGCTATTTGAAAAACACAATCTCCACCCCACAGGAAATTCTGATATTTCAATGTTTGTTTTCATTTGGAGTTGAGACAAGAAAGTTGGACTATCAAAAACTTTCACGAAGGAAAAGTTTCAAAAAATTTCAAGCCAGAAATTTTAAACTGAAAAATGTCGACGTTTTCGATTGCAACGGAACATGTTGACGTTTTGAGTCAGAATGTTCATTCCAAATGACCCATTTCTAGGTTGTCTGCAAGCAAACATCTTTCAAAATGAATTTGTTGGTTTCCATTTTCCTGATGGAAAATCAGAAAATTTCATCAAAAATGACATTTTCCCATGGAAACCTTCAATTTGAGCTGTTTCCAAGTACTAAATTTCAACCAGCTCTAATAAGACCCTGATTGGACATGCATTTTAATCCCACTGAGCCTGGCAGCATTTGTGGCTTGTGTGATATGATGCAGAATCTCCTATCACCTGACTTCTGCGTTCACAATAGCCCCCTGATCAAATTAAAGCCAGAAGCTGTCTGGCCCCAGGTGTTCATTTGCTCTCCAATCACTGAAACGTCTTCCAGAGCAGGCTTTTTCAGTGAAATCACTCTTGTGTTTTTAATAGCCTCATAGCCTGTGACTCAAAGCCTTGAAGTTGTAAACGGCAGGAGATATGATCTATTCCAGGCTACAGGGGACCTTCACGGTATGACTTGCACATGCGGCGTCTCTAATGAGGTTCCCGGTTGCTGTCACGGCATGTGAGCTACACTAACCCAACCCAGAAAGGGCGCCGTGGAATATAAAAAGAGTGTGACTGACTGTGTGTGGGGAGGGAGTTTTGTATGCTTGTGTGGATACACGGGTGGGGCTGTGCGTGTGAGACTTCAGTCACCCCTCAATGGCCCTTCTCAAACAGCCTTTTAGTCTTTCTGTTTCGTCTGCAAGACGTGTTAAAAATCGTGCAAATGGTCGACACGGAAGCTTTTGAAAGAAGTTAAAGGAGGTCTAAAGTGCAGGCCCAGTTAGTCGCTTCCCGGGTCACCAGGACCTTGTGGTAGTTATACGAGGTTACCCATAGTTTACACCGAAGAATAGTGGGGCCAGATGCTCAGCTGGTGTCAATCGATGCAGATCCGTTGGTTTCATTTACACCGGGGAGGACTTGGCCCATAGTCTGCTATTTATATCTGAAGGAGGAAGTGTCCCACACTATTGGGACCCACCCTAGAATCACATACAGCTCCCAGTTTGGCTGGTGCAATCCCAGACTTCGAACACCAGCCCTGGAGAGCCCGCTACGGACGCTGGAGAAGCTAGCATGATGCAGGTGCTGTTCTGCATAAGCCTCTCCCCACCACACCGGAAAACCAGCAAGACCTGACCTTTAGGGCGATGACAAAGTCCCTTTCTTCTGCTCCTGGGGGCGGGGGGGAAGAACTAGCTCTGTTTAAATGCAATCCCTCAAGGTGTATACCGGGTACATTTATTGCGTGTGCCTGCAGAACATATACAAGCATGTGGGCTGAATGTGATGCTGAAAGACCCTGAAGGGCCTGATAACCCCACAGATACAAGGAGGGTCAGTTAAGAATGAGAAGCCTTTACATGCCACTGCTTCTCCTAGGTGCTGGTATCGCCGAAGGCCCCTGCTGTTTTCAGAGCCCTGCAGTGTCACAGAAGGAATGAACGAGGGATTTTCAGACAGCAGACTGGACTTCTACAGAGAGTGCTTCTGCCGACATGCACGGGCTGAAATAGTGGAAAAGCAGCATCACTTGCCCCATAATCTCAGCCGTGCAGAACACAATGCCATCCACAGCCTCAGAAACAACTCTGACATCATAATCAAAAAGGCTGACAAAGAAGGTGCTGTTGTCATCATGAATAGGTCGGAATATGAACAAGAGGCTGCTCGGCAGCTCTCCAACACCACTTTCTACAAGCCATTACCCTCTGATCCCACTGAGAGTTACCAAAAGCAACTACAGCATTTGCTCAAGAAACTTCCTGAAAAAGCACAAGATCAAATCCGCACAGACACACCCCTGGAGCCCTGACCTGGGATATTCTATCTACTACCCAAGATCCATAAACCTGGAAATCCTGGGCGCCCCATCACCTCAGACATTGGCACCCTGACAGCAGGATTGTCTGGCTATGTAGACTCCCTCCTCAGGCCCTACGCTACCAGCACTCCCAGTGACCTTCGAGACACCACTGACTTCCTGAGGAAACTACAATCCATTGGTGATCTTCCTGACAACACCATCCTGGCCACTATGGATGTAGAAGCCCTCTACACCAACATTCCACACAAAGATGGACTACAAGCCGTCACGAACACTATCCCCGATAATGTCACGGCTAACCTGGTGGCTGAACTTTGTGACTTTGTCCTTACCCATAACTATTTTACATTTGGGGACAATGTATACCTTCAGATCAGCGGCACTGCTATGGGTACCCGCATGGCCCCACAGGATGCCAACATTTTTACTGCTGACTTAGAACAACGCTTCCTCAGCTCTTGTCCCCTAACGCCCCTACTCTACTTGCGCTACATTGATGACATCTTCATCATCTGGACCCATGGAAAAGAATTGAGGAATTCCACCATGATTTCAACAATTTCCATCCCACCATCAACCTCAGCCTGGTCCAGTCCACACAAGAGATCCACTTCCTGGACACTACAGTGCTAATAAACGATGGTCACATAAACACCACCCTATACCGGAAACCTACTGACCGCTATTCCTACCTACATGCCTCCAGCTTTCACCCTGACAACACCACACGATCCATCGTCTACAGCCAAGCTCTGTGATACAACCGCATTTGCTCCAACCTCTCAGACAGAGACAAACACCTACAAGATCTCTATCAAGCATTCTTACAACTACAGTACCCACCTGCGGAAGTGAAGAAACAGATTGATAGAGCCAGAAGAGTAACCAGAAGTCACCTACTACAGGACAGGCCCAACAAAGAAAATAACAGAACGCCACTAGCCGTCACCTTCAGCCCCCAACTAAAACCTCTCCAGCGCATCATCAAGGATCTACAGCCTATCCTGAAGGATGACCCAACACTCTCACAAATCTTGGGAGACAGGCCAGTCCTTGCCTGCAGACAGCCCCCCAACCTGAAGCGAATACTCACCAGTAACCACATACCACACAACAGAACCACTAACCCAGGAACCTATCCTTGCAACAAAGCCCGTTGCCAACTGTGCCCACATATCTATTCAGGGGACACCATCACAGGGCCTAATAACATCAGCCACACTATCAGAGGCTCGTTCACCTGCAGATCCACCAATGTGATATATGCCATCATGTGCCAGCAATGCCCCTCTGCCATGTACATTGGTCAAACTGGACAGTCTCTACGTAAAAGAATAAATGGACACAAATCAGATGTCAAGAATTATAACATTCATAAACCAGTCGGAGAACACTTCAATCTCTTTGGTCACTCGATTTCTGATCTCAAAGTGACTATCCTTCAACAAAAAATCTTCGAAAACAGACTCCAACGAGAGACTGCTGAATTGGAATTAATTTGCAAATTGGATACAATTAACTTAGGCTTGAATAGAGACTGGGAATGGTTGAGTCATTATCAAAAGTAACCTATGTCCCCTTCTTTATTATTTCCTCCCCTCCCCCCCACTGTTCCTCAGACGTTCTTGTTAAACCCTGGATTTGTGCTGGAAATGGCTCACCTTGATTATCATACATATTGTAAGGAGAATGATCACTTTAGATAAGCTATTACCAGCAGGAGAGTAGGGTGGGGGGAGCAAAAACCTTTTGTAGTGATAAACACCCATTTTTTCATGGTTTGTGTGTATAAAAACATCTTCTGTATTTTCCACAGTATGCATCCAATGAAGTGAGCTGTAGCTCACAAAAGCTTATGCTCAAATAAATTGGTTAGTCTCTAAGGTGCCACAAGTCCTCCTTTTCTTTTTGCGAATACAGACTAACACGGCTGCTACTCTGAAACCAGTCCTGACACTGACTGCCTTGGCTTTGGAGACTGGTCAGACTCAGGGCAGCAACAGCTGCTAGCAGTCCTGATGCACGATGGAAGGTGCTCAGATACTGCAGTGATGGGTGTGGTATAAGAACCGGGATAGAATAGAACCGTGTATAGAACAGAATTGCTGCTTAAAGGCGAGACAGGTGTTGGGAGGTTCTTTGTTAAGTTCTCCTCTTATGTTCAGTATTTACCCTCTGGACTGCAACAGCTCCTGTCTTTCAAATAGTGCATGCAATATTCATAGCTTAAATAAACAAAACATCCTGTAGTCACTGCCAGACCAGAGACGACAGTTTATCGAGTCTAATACCCTGCCTCCAGCAGCAGCCAGTCCCAGGTGCCTTGGAGGAAAGACACAACCCCCTGTAATGTACCTAACGGTGAGGCACTGTATTAGGAGGGAGAATTTCTTGCTGACCCCAGATAGTGATCAGTTTATGCCTTGAAGTGTGAAGATTAATGGTCCTTGCCATTGTTCAGCCAGGACACTGTGATTACAGAAGTTGTTCTTCCGCACAGAACTTCCGAACCCTGTCACTGGTCTTCTTAAGCTAAGGAAGTTTTGGATTCATCTTTGTGTCTTCAAAGCCAGCCAGCCTGCTTTTACTCCCATGCCTGGGAGGCAGGCAGAACGCATCCCAGCTCCCCGCTGCCCATCACTCCGGTGACGTCCTGCATCAGAGAGCGACAATTCAGCGGCCCTCTGAAAAGCCCTCTCCTTCCCTCTTTTCTTGGCAGATACTGTTTGCTGATCCAGCGTCCTCCCAGCTCTGCTATATCGAAAGCAATATTTGAATGCCCTTAAAAAGTGCCAGATTGCTCATGGGGCAGCACAAGGCCTAGGGAGCACTTAAAGCCCATCTTCCATGAAGATGTCTCCTCCAGGGCACGTGTGGTCCATAGACCTTTTGCTGGCCCTCTGTGCCAGGCTAAATGTGGCCTTCCGTGCACAGAACAAGTACAGCTGGAGTGGCAGTGTGAGCACCCCCATATTCTCCTGCCTCTGGGTCTGAGCCCTCACCCCACTGACTCTGAATAGTTCAGTCTCCGAGTTCCCTTCAGTGCTAAACCAGCTGACAAGCCAACCAGCTGTGCTGCAGGATGTGGACTGCGGCCAGTAGTTAGTTTCACACTGGTCACTACACTGCTGTAACCCTGTGCCAGTTCTGAACCAGCACGGTGGGAAGCGAAGGATCTTTACCAAGCTCCCGGTCCCCCGAGCCTTCTGCTTCCCCAGCCTGCACGGCAGAGCTATTCTACCGCACTGATCTCCTCCCACTCACCAGCCTCAATGTTAATAAGATCTTACCACATGATGGCAAATGGGAATTTTGCAGTTAAGCCCCTGAGAAAACCTCACTCAGATCTGGGTCGGAAGTGTGAAGCATTAAACCAGCTTGACCTCTGAACACTCCCTCTTTGTCCAGAATAACCAGCCCTTCTTCTCTGTCCTTCCCTGAGCACTCCGGACTTCTACCTAATCTCTTGTTTATACGTGATAGTGGGGTGGCACTACGGGCTGTGTCCTGCTCTGAACTCACTGGGCACGTGGCCAGAGACAGGAGCACAGAGTCAGGCCCCCTGTCTGCGTGGGTATTCCGGTCACAGAGGCTGTGTAGACACTTGTGTATTGCTTGAAATGCCCCGCGGCGGCTCTCGAGCCCATACCAGAAGCCGCTGGGAGCGCTAGGATAGACCGTGCACCAGGGTGACGAGCCTCACCCTGCACACAGCTGGTCTCCGTGAGATGGTGGTTAGCACGTCTGCATGACAGCTCCCATGGTCACTACACCCCCTGGAAACAATGCTTGCCACCCCACACCCCCCCCACGACGGATGGCGCCTCATCCCAGAGGATGCCTCCAGGGACCTGTGTCTAATGGGACTGAAAAAAGCATATTATCCAGAATCTTGTAATGGTCACTTTGGGCCGTTTTCCACATGCTGAGCAATTATAGCTCCGAGCCTGACCTGCGTAATACTCTGGGGGAAGGAAAAGGCAGATGCCGCTCTGGGGCAGGGCTCAGTGTTGAGTAGCTAAGCTCTGCAGCTAACAGAGGAGGTAACAAAGCTAGCACCCGAGGGCACATAAGGCCACGCCGGTCCCAGAGCAGGTCAGGAGATCTGCTTCCCACCCCAGATCCAGCCAAAAGCAAACCCTTCTTCCCTACATGTGCATTGTAATGTTGAATAATTCAGCAAGTTGAAACTGATCTGTGGTTTTCCTGTGCTCATTCCCATTTATAGCCAAGTCACCACGCCGATTTTACACGTTTTCACTTCTCAGCTCTCCCCGAGCCCCTGCACCATAAATAAGGGGATGATGGTCTGCAACTGAATAGACTCCATCTTGCTCTGTCTTTCTGTTCCCCACTGTCTGTGTAGACCAAAGGGGGGCAAACTATGGCCCGTGGGACCGCCCTGCCCAGCCCCTGAGCTCCCCGCCAGGGAGGCTACCCCCAGCCCCTTCTCTGCTGTCCCCCCTCCCCCGCCGCCACGCCGCCACGTGGGCAGTGGGGCCGCAAGCTCCTGCCACTCTGAGCAGCATGGTAAGGGGGCATGCGGCAGTGGGGGAGTTAGGTAGGCGGGTCCCAGGGGACAGGGAGCAGGGGGCGGTTAGCGGCGGGAGGTCCCGGGGGGCAGTCAGGGGAGAGGGAGCAGGGGAGGTTGGATGGGGCAGAGGTTCTGGGGTGGGGCGGTCAGGGGTTGGGGAACAGGGGATGTTGGATAGGGTGTGGGAGTCCTGGGGGGCCTGTTGGGAGGCAGGGGGTAGTCAGGGGACAGGGAGCAAGGGGGGATCTCGGGGGGGCGGTTTGGGGCAGGGGACAAGGAGCAGGGGGGTTTGGATGGGTCAGGGGTTCTGAGGGGGACGGGAAGTGGGTGGGGCAGATAGGGGGCGGGGGCCAGGCTGTTTGGGGGGCACAGCCTTCCTTGCCTGGCCCTCCATACAGTTTCGCACCCCAAAGTGGCTCTCGGGCCAAAAGGTTTGCTCACCCCTGGTTTAGACTGTCAACTCGTTCAGGCAGGGAAAGTCTTTGTACAGTGCCCAGCCCGATCCGCTTCTGATCTTGGCTGGGGTTGCTTGGTGCTCTCCTAAAACTACTAGCAATAATCATTCTACAGCGGTGGTGCCTTGCAGGAGCAGAGTTCAGAGGCTGGATTTAAAACAAAAAAACCCTAACCACTTCCTGCTTTTGCCTAAATGGGAACCCTGGAGCTGCTGCTGACTCAACTAAATTGATCATGTCTCAAGGGCTTGCTGCAAATAGTCAGGTCCCCACAGCCCCTCAGGACTATTCCTCGGAACTCCGCACTTCTCAAGGGCAGGCTCTCAGTCTCATTGCAACCAAACTGTCCACACCATTCTTGCTGGCACTCACGCTCCAGTCAGCAGACTACAATCTCCTCCCAGTTAGCAGGAATGGATCGCTTCTCAGCTGGCAGGAACTTTTCCTGGACTTCTCAGACTTCTTGAGAAGTGTGTCCTTGCCAATTTCACATCATGGGGAGAGCGGAGTTCACTTTGCTTTTCCAAGGGCACTGGCTTTCTTCATCCCCCACATACTGATGAGCCTCCTGCCTGAGAAGTGAGGGACAGAGTGCATGGAGAGGGTGCAGGGAAGAGAAGACCGCAGGGACTAGAGACGGTTCGCATCCAGCTTTGAGGCCAGTCCAGTGCATAGGTGGGGGACCGTACTGACTATTAGTGCTTGGATCAGGCTTCGTGACGGCAATGAGCTAATTCATCCTCACTCAGCACCACGGGGTCATAGGTCCCTTTTAGTGTCCCCTGGTGCCCAAGGGGAAAGAGCCTTCCCATGCCTCCCTGCACAGGGGGTGGGCACAGGGAGGCCGGGAAGCCCACACACTGCACATGGGTACCAGTGCCAACATGCCTGTCAACAGCGAACATATGATCTTGCAAAACATTTCCATCTTACTGAGTCAGCCTTTTCCAATGAAAAATCATTTCATCAGAAAACTCTAGGCAGGAAGTCCCAAAAATCCCCCAATGGCAAGTGAACGGAAGATTTCAACTGAGCAGCCCTTGCCCGGCCAGTGTAGGGAAGGGGGACCAGCGATGGACCTGCAGCAGGGGAGAAGAGAACTGGTGGCAAAAGGCATCACACTGCTCTCCAAACCACCATCAGACTCACTTCTCAGTCTGAAAATGGCTCTTCTTTCTAATTAAAGCTTGATCACATTTCCACTGTAACGAATAGCAGCACGCTCGCTGGCTGCGGAGAGAGCAGGGTCCAAGCCAGCCATGAGCACATCACTGGGGAATCAGGCAACAGCTGCAAATTCCAGAGCTGAACTTTTCTAAAAGCTTTGAAGATTTTGGATATGGGACTGGGTTTCAGGCCTTTTTCTAATCCAGGGGTGGCCATCGTGAGCTTGAGAAGGAGCCAGAATTTACCAATGTACATGGCCAAAGAGCCCCAGTAATAGGTCAGCAGCCCCCCATCAGCAACCCGCTCCGCTCCCAGAGCCTCCCACCCCTCCCAACCCCACCGATCAGCGCCTCCCCCTCTCTCCCGAGCAGCTGTTTCATGGCGTGCAGGAGGCTCTGGGGAGAAGCGAGGGCACGGCAGGCTCAGGGGAGGGCATGGGAAGGAGGGGTGGAGTGGGGGCAGAGCCAGGGGTTGAGCAGGGAGCACCCCCCCAGCACACTGGAAAGTTGGCGCCTGTAACTCCAGCCCCGGAGTCGGTGCCTCGACAAGGAGCCGCCCAGTAACTTGTGAAGAGCCGCGTGTGGCTCCGGAGCCCCAGGCTGGCCACCCCTGATCTAATCATTGAACTGTTTGGAGGAAAGATGCCCTCAGACTGACCTCAGGTTTCCATTTCCAGCACTATCCTGGACCAGTCAGAGGGACTCCAAGAACCACAAGTCCAGCATGCATTTCATGATCCTTTCCCGCCCTATCCCAGCAAATTTTGGGGGTAAAAATAGACCAAATCCAGCCTTGGGAAGGGCTGGTGCTGTTTATTTCTGCTTTGTCACGACAAACTTAGGACACGACATGACTTTAAAACAAAACCTGTCTGCTACTGAGCATGGAATAGAAGCCAAGACACTGTCATTAATCTACTGGCTGAGACATGGCACTGAACAGCGCTTCATACCCACAGATCCTACCAGAAAGGAAGTACCAGGGAACAAGATAAAAATATACACTCCAGTCCAAATCTGCACCTCGCATAGCCCGAGAGGAACACTGCTACCTCTATAGGCTTCCACACCCCGGCCAGGCTATTAGCAATGGGCCAGCTTCTGCCAGCTACTGTCCCCCCTGGCGAAAGGGGGAAGAATCATCCCAGCCCGATTAGAACAGGGTACGCCCCACTCTAATTCCTGAACACCTGCCTGGTTTTGTATTTGAAAGGCCCTCCTTGGAGGATGGGTGGCCGGCAAGGACCTTGGTTTCATCATCTGCAGAAAAGAGCAACCCCATCATCTTGCCTTGGGGATCGTCAGCTACTGAATAACCAGTGGCACTGCCTGTAGGAGGTGCTTGTCTTGGAAGGTGTCCCATCCACACATGGCCCAAGCCGAACCCTGTTTAGGTTGTGAAGACTGAGAAGAAAAAGAAATGCAGACAAAAAATCATGAAACTACCTATAAAGATCACTATTAAACCCTAAGAACATAAGAACAGCCAGACTGGGTCAGACCAAGGGTCCATCTAGCCCAGTAGCCTGTCCGCCGACAGTGGCCAGTTCCAGGTGCTTCAGAGGGAATGTACAGAACAGGGAATCATCAAGTGATCCATCCCCTGTTGCCCATTTCCAGCTTCTGACAAACAGAGACTAGGGACACCATCCCCGCCCATCCTGGCTAATAGCCATTGATGGACCTATCCTCCCTGAATTTATCTAGCTTTTTTTTTAACGCTGTTATAGTTTTGGCCTTCACAACATCCTCTGGCAAGGAGTTCCACAGGTTGACTGTGCATTGTGTGAAGAAATACTTCCTGTTTGTCTTAAACCTGCAGCCTCTTAATTTCATTTGGTGACCCCTAGTTTTTGTGTTATGAGAAGGTATAAATAACAACACTTCCTTATTTACTTTCTCCACCCCATCCATCATAATTATATAGACCTCTGTCATATCCCCCCTTAGTTGTCTCTTTTCCAAGCTGAAAAGTCCCAGTCTTATTAATCTCTCCTCATATGGAAGCCGATCCATACCCCTAATCATTTTTTGTTGCCCTTTTCTGAACCTTTTCCAATTCCAATAGATCTTTTTTGAGATGGGACGACCACATCTGCAAACAGTATTCAAGATGTGAGTGTACTATGGATTTAAATAGAGGCAACATGATATTTTCTCTCCTATTATATCTCCCTTTCTTAATGATTCCCAGCATTCTGTTTGCCGTTTTGACTGCCGCTGCACACTGAGTGGATGTTTACAGAGAACTATCCACAATGACTCCAAGATCTCTTTCCTGAGTGATAATCCTGCTCTGCTTTACCCTCCTTTATTTCTGTGTGGTGTTTTCAGCTTGCAAGCTGACTGGGGTCTTGCCCCAGAGCCAGTCAGATGCTGCAAACATGCCTTGTTTGACCATGTTCCTACTGTTAAATTGACCGAGGTCTAGGAGGCCGACCCTGGTTGGGACCTCAGCTGTTGGAATCTAGGTGAAAGTCCAGCAGATGTTACAATAACCCAGGACAATAGAAAGGCATGACCAGGAGACAGAGGCTGGAGTCACATAAACAGGAAAAGGCTCCAGGGCTCCTGATCTGATCTGATCTGACCCTGTCCCTGACCCTGACCCTCACCCGAGGGCTGTGTGGAGGTTGTGTCTTGTCAACAAGAGGGGATTAGAGCAGGAAAATGAAGGATCACAAATGGCCTGGCAGAAACGGGGCCTTGTGGGCAGGAGGGTGAGGTGCTGGCCTATTCCACACTTTTGGGACACCTTCAGAAAGAGACTCTGGGGAGCAAAAATGTGGCCAACTGAAGGAGTCCGTGGGGAAAGGCCAACAGGCCTCCGCTTTGGTCAGGAGACTTTGCCCTTCACTGGTGAGCCTCAAGGATCATCCGAGAGAGCCAAAGCTCTCCACACCAGTGGTTGCCATGCTTGCCAGCCCAGTGAGGACCCCAGGTTGAAAACCATGAGACTGTCCTCTGTCTTCCCTTCCCTCCTATGTTCCCTTCTATTGTCGTTCCCCGCCCCCCGCACCTCAATCTTCCTCCTGTATCCTTTCTCTTGCAGCTTTTGACCTGATCCTGAGACCAGCTGCATCTCCTGGCACCAGCAGGGCCGGCCCACCCCATTCTGCTCAGCCTGGGAAGGACCGGTGAGAGACAGGGACCTGTTGAGGCCAGCCAGATGATGTCCCAGACTGGGGAAGCAAGCCAGGGTCCACAGCAACAGCTGTTGTGTCTGACCTGCCAGCCCACAGCATCCGTCTCTGACTGACCAGCCACTTTGAGTCTTCGCCTTTGTCACAGTTCAGGGCAACTGCCCCTGTATTTCCCATCAGTGGTCTAGCTCTCAGGCTGCCAGCTCCTGGGTGGAGACGTAAGTCCCTCTCTCTTCATCACAGCTTCAACTCAGAACAGGCATGCTCATAACCTGGTTAGTCCACCCTCGATACAGTTCAGGACTCTTTGATCTGGAGTTTCCAGGAGTGGGTCATTTGCATTCCCCAGGTACTTCCTAGGAAATCCACTTTACAGGTAGAGATCCTTTGATGTTCCTAAGACCTTCCAAAAATTGCGTTAGTCAGTCTCCTAGAGCAGGTACATACAGACAATTCCACAAGAACACCATTGCATTTTAAATACAATGGACCCCAAAGATGCTAAACTTAATTCAGTAAAGTTTCATTTAATTCAATGAAGTTCTTTCAGGATATTGCACCTCCTCCCCCATCCCCAAACCCTTTTGTGTCTGTCTGTTAGGTGGATGAGGTGAGATCTTTTATTGGACCAACTTTTGTTGGTGAAAGAGAGAAGCTTCCAAGCCACACAGAGCTCTTCTGCAGATCTGGGAAAGGTACTTGGACTGTCACCACTAGACAGAGGTGGAACAGATAAGGAGTTATCACATGTTGCAAGAGACCAAGGTGAAGTGGCCTGTTAACATCTCTACGGTCACAGGACAAAGGGGGCCTAGTGGGTTACAGATCATTGTGATGAGCCCTAAATCCAGGGTCTTTATTAAATCCATTATTTTTGTTCTAGCAGAGTTTCTAATTTAAGCTCCCAGGGTTGTCTTTTGAAGGTGTTGTGCAGGTTTCCTTTGAGGACGAGGACTGAGTGGTCAGATATGAAGTGATCACTTTGTGAGAAGTATTCACCCCCAGGTGATGGGGTGTGTTTGTCTTTTACCATTTTTCTGAGTGAATTCATTCAAGAGTGTAGTGATGGTCTCATTTCACCCAAAAAGCAGGCGTGACCGTAAATCTTACAGCTGAGCTGAGTTAAAATCCAACGGCACAAACTAACCCTTTCTTCCCCACCCTGAAAAACTGATGAAATAAGGAACTCTAACCAACAGCCTTTCTCTGAAAAGGACTTTGATCGGTTTTGATGAAGTGTGTATTGTCTAACCCTTGGGTTCCAGTTCCAAAACGCTTTATGCCTTGTTTGGGATTCTTTTCCTTTGATGTATCCTAATCAATACATTTCCAAGCTTCGGCATGAGTTTTCTCATGTGTTTGCCATGGGACGAAGCAGGCCAAGGTCTCTGTACTTGAAACCCCGAACCTCGTTTAACTGTTCAGTGGTTGTACAGTGACAGGATCAACACCTCTGGCTCTCTCACCCCCTCATTCCACTGCACCCTTCCTAGTCACTGTTTGAGAAGACTGGTGGGATTGGGGCACTTTGTCTGCGCGGCTGAGGGGAATAGCTGTCCTTCATGCAAGGGCCCCTCCTCCCATGCAGACAAGGCTCTTCATGCTCACAGAAAAGCACTGATGTTTCATTGCTTGAAGGAGTGTTTGAAATGCACCTCCTCATCCCCCAGCCTTGTTCATCTTGGCTTCACGTGTAGCTCTCGCTCTTCTCCTCAAATTCCTGGGAGATTTTCTAGCAAAAGCCCCCGCTCTGCATCAGTGCAAAGCTGGGCCCGTAGCATGCGGTAATCAGCTAAACCAATGGTTTTATGACCATACAGCAGGTCCCATTTCTAACTGACAACCACTGTAGGCTCCAGCCGTACTGTCATTTTGTTCACTTGGGGCATGATACCTTTGAATCACTCAGACTCCCTGCAGCGAGCAAACGATACCATCACTGGACATATTCCACACTTGATTACACTTCTCGTGCATTTCTAAGGCCAGCTTAGAGGACTGTAAGCAGCCAAGTGCTGAAGGGAAGGATAGCTTGAGTATTGCGGAGAGGAAGCTTTAGGAAGGGACAAATGGGCTTGAGAGGCCTTGGGAATTTTAGAGGCCAAATAGCTCAATTTCCCCTGTCAGCCGGTTTTACCTACACTCTGCAGAGGGTATTTTTTCAAAGTGAACCAAGTTGGATTGTTTCCAGCTGAGCCTCCTCAGCACTGGGCTCCTCGTCCTCTGACCCCAGTCTCCAAACAGAGCAAGACTTCCTTCTGGTGTGTTCGCCTCGTGTGCACCAGCAGGCTAAGGCCCCGGGGGCCCTTTCCCCTTTTTGGATCTCTCTGATAGACGCATTAGAGCAGGGCAGGAAATTCTTTCCCCAGCCTGTGAGCATCTGAGATTTCTAACTGGTTTCCCCTCCTGAACTGGGGCAAAACCTCTCACATTGTCGCAACCTGATAATCTGGAAAAAACAAACAAATATGCGGAGCCACGTCAATCGAAAAGTACCGGTTTGCTGGTTTCTGAACATTTTGAACTTGACTTTTTTTTCCCACTGTAACTAAACTGTAACTGACATTTCGAGACAAAGTTCTTTTGAAGCAGACAACAAAAGGTTTCACGTCCAAAATGTCAAAATGGGGCATTTAGACCATTTAAAAACTTCTTTTAATTTTTTTTTTTTTTTGAAGTAGGCGATTTGTCAAAAGTGACTGGCAGTTTTGGTTTTGACAAGTCAACATTCTTCAGTGGGGAAAAGCAGGGTCGTTAGAACCTTCCTGACCTGTTCTAGTATCTGTGGGCACCCAGGACTAGTGCTTGGTGCTGCTAGCTCACCCGTCAGTCACGCAGGGTCTGTCTACACTGCAGTTAAATACCCACAGCTGGCCTGGGCCAGCTGACTCAGGCTCATGGAGCTCGGGCTAAGGAGCTGTCTCATGGCGGTGTAGATGTGGGCTGCAGCAAAGTGGGAGGGTCTCAGAGCTCAGGCCGCAGGCATAGCCCAAACGTCTACACCGCAATCAATCAGCCTGGGAAGCCCAAGTTAGCTGGCACGGGCCAGCCACAGTCTTCAGCTGCAGTGTAGAAAGGCCCTGAATGACCCAGTGCTGGAGTGCAGCTGGACTGGAAGGTGGTGCTGATTAAAGATCTCCTTCCCAAGCCATGGTGCTTGTTGCCCCTGGAATCCCTAATGACCGAACCCATTTTATTAGGTGATCGTCTCTCCCATTGCGGAGATGTGGCAAGACCAATCTGCAGAGGGATTATCACTACTCAACGGGTAGTGATCAATGGCTCCATGTCTAGTTGGCAGCCAGTATCAAGTGGAGTGCCCCAAGGGTCGGTCCTGGGGCCGGTTTTATTCAATATCTTCATAAATGATCTGGAGGATGGTGTGGATTGCACTCTCAGCAAATTTGCGGATGATACTAAACTGGGAGGAGTGGTAGATACGCTGGAGGGGAGGGATAGGATACAGAAGGACCTAGACCAATTGGAAGATTGGGCCAAAAGGAATCTGATGAGGTTCAATAAGGATAAGTGCAGGGTCCTGCACTTAGGACGGAAGAACCCAATGCACAGCTACAGACTAGGGACCGAATGGCTAGGCAGCAGTTCTGCGGAAAAGGACCTAGGGGTGACAGTGGACGAGAAGCTGGATATGAGTCAGCAGTGTGCCCTTGTTGCCAAGAAGGCCAATGGCATTTTGGGATGTATAAGTAGGGGCATAGCGAGCAGATCGAGGGACGTGATCGTTCCCCTCTATTCGACATTGGTGAGGCCTCATCTGGAGTACTGTGTCCAGTTTTGGGCCCCACACTTCAAGAAGGATGTGGATAAATTGGAGAGAGTCCAGCGAAGGGCAACAAAAATGATTAGGGGACTGGAACACATGACTTATGAGGAGAGGCTGAGGGAGCTGGGATTGTTTAGCCTGCAGAAGAGAAGAATGAGGGGGGATTTGATAGCTGCTTTCAACTACCTGAAAGGGGGTTCCAAAGAGGATGGCTCTAGACTGTTCTCAATGGTAGCAGATGACAGAACGAGGAGTAATGGTCTCAAGTTGCAGTGGGGGAGGTTTAGATTGGATATTAGAAAAAACTTTTTCACTAAGAGGGTGGTGAAACACTGGAATGCGTTACCTAGGGAGGTGGTAGAATCTCCTTCCTTAGAGGTTTTTAAGGTCAGGCTTGACAAAGCCCTGGCTGGGATTATTTAACTGGGAATTGGTCCTGCTTTGAGCAGGGGGTTGGACTAGATGACCTTCTGGGGTCCCTTCCAACCCTGATATTCTATGATTCTATGATTCTAGGGAGGAGCGACGGCAGGGCACCGGGAGCTGTTCAGGCTACAAACTGCAGACCAGGTGCTTGTCTCCGAGGCCGCTACAGGAATACCTTGTGCTGCTCTGAGGCCGAGCCATGTGGGGACCTCCTGGTAAAGGCCGAAGCTGTTGCCTAGGGCTATCGGGAGAGGCATTTGGTCTTGAAGGGAGAATGTGCGTGATACGAAACCGCCACATGGTGTCCAATTCTCTCTGACTGATACAAGTATCAGACTTTAAAGGGGATCCGATGCTGCCCTGGAGCTATATTGCTCCCCAGAACTACACACTACAATCACTTTACTCACCACTGAAGTGCAGCCACTTCTGGATGCAACCCAGCAATTGTTTTATCGGTACACAATAACGGTACAGCATAGGAAGAGAAGATTAGCCTGTTGGTTATTCTGCCAACACTGATCTCCATTTTATTACTCCGCTCTCTTGGCAGACTGTACTCCTCTCACAGTTAATGTAATGTTGTCCATTTATTTAAGAAAACGCTAGAAACATCTCAGATCTGTGCACACAACTCAAAGCGTGTGGGCTTCCTACAATAGTTTACCTAGGGAACTTTACCGCTCTCACCCTTATCTTTCTCACACCAAGTCCCTCACTTCCAACTCTCACATACACTCCTGTTCCTATCTCTTGTTGGCCTTGATCTGATTTATATTCAGTGGGAATTCTCGCATACTCACCGTGAGCATGGGCTACAGAATCCGGCCTTACATTGCAAGCTCCCAGGGCAGGGACTTGCCTGTTTAATTGTCTGTCATGCACTGTGCACACTTGGAACTAATAACTACTTGCATGTGGGGAGAAAATAATTGTCTCGATCAAAATTTGCACATGACACTGTCAGACGGTGAGTTACCACAGCCTGTGAGGACATTGGTTTCATATCGTCACTGAAAGACCGCACCTCCAGCGGCACAGTGACCCGTAACACTGCACTCAGCAGGCATCGCCAAAATCATTCCCACCCACCAGCTGGGCTCTCATTAGCAGGCTCCCAGCCAAATCCTCCTTAGCTTTGGGATCGCAGGCCTACACAGTGTAGCACCAGGCCAACAGGGTCATTCAGCCGGGCGATGGGGAAATAAATTGTTATACCGTTAACAGCATTGCCTAGATTATCTCAAGCATATTTATCAGGAATCTTCTGAGAATTTTGCAAAGCTGTCTCTCATTACTCGAATTGTTCTTGAACGGTCCCTTCTGACGCCGAGCTGTTGGGCTTTGCAGAAAGCATTCTCTCAAAAGAGAGCACACTTCTCTTTTTGTCAAACCAGCAAACATTGCCTCTAAATTAAGATCATCTGTTTCAAGCCTCCTAATTTTGATCAGTTGCATTTTCTCCAGATTAAGAGCTATGCAAGGAATAGGTGAGTAGCTGCTCCAAATTAAAAGCCACTTCTTGCTTAGCAAATTCTCTATCTGCAATAATTAATTGATCAGGGAGAATTCACAGCCCAAGGGTTTTGGACTGGTTCCAGATACTGGAAGATAGGGAGCAGAAAATATTTTGCAATTTATCACTTCGCCCGGTCAACCCTGAAGCCTGAGGCACCCCTTTGTACAAGGCCACTCTGAGAATTCTACCTGCTTATAGTGAATTCCAGCCCTGGGTTTCTTTTGCAAGCACAATTGTAATTGAATGGATACAAGATACACAATGAACATAAGATGAAACATATATGTTGCACATAGGGAAGTTATCCATAGGTGCTCAAATAAATGCAGCTAGTCACATCATTTAAGGGAAGTTTTTAAATCAGCAGGTGCAGATAACTTGCCTACAAGAGTTATAAAAGATCTGGCTCAGGAGCTCATTGGACCATTAATGCTGGTTTTCAATAAGACTTGGAACACTGGGGAAGTTCCAGAAGACTGAAAGAAAGCTAATGTTGTGCCATATTTAAAAAGGGTAAACGGGACGACCCAGGTAATTATAGGCCTGTCAGTCTGACGTTGATTCTGAGCAAGATAATGGAGCAGCTGATACATGAACCAGTTAATTAAAAATTAAAGGATGGTAATGTAATTTTAACGCCAATCAACATAGGTTTAGGGAAAATAGATCCTCTCAAATGAACGTGAGATATATATATATATTTGAGAGTACAAGTTTAGCTGGAAAAGGTAATATAGTGTTAATGTAATACATTTAGATTTCTGTAAAGCGTTTGACATGGTACCACACAAAATTTTGATTTAAAAATGAGAATGATATAAAATTAACGTATGTTGTATACAGGGTAGTTGTGGCCATGTCGGTCCCAGGATTTTAGAGAGACAAGGTGGATGAGATAATATCTTGTATTGGACCAACTTTTGTCAATGAGAGAGACACGCTTTTGAGCCACACACAGCTGACCTGAAGAAGAGCTCTGTGTGGTTTGAAGGCTTGTCTCTCCCACCAACAGAAGTTGGTCCAATAAAAGATATTCCCTCACCCTCCTTGTCTGTAAAAAATTAACATGACACATATTAAATGAATTTAAAACTGGCTGATGATTCTCTGCTTATAGTTACATTTTGAGACGTATCATCATGCGGCTGTGTTTCTACTGGGGTCCCACAGGGATTGGTTCTTGGCCCTATGCTATTTAACTTGGCTGGAGGAAAACATAAAATCATCACTACTAAAGTTTGCAGATGAAACAAAAATTGGAAGAATGGTAAATAATGTAGAGGACAGGTCACTGGATCACTTGGTAAACTGGGTGCAAGCAAACAATATGTGTCTTAATATGTGGCTAAATGTATTCATCAGGGAGCAAAGAATGTTGGCCTTATATACAGGATGGCGGACACCCTCTTGGGAAGCAATGACAGAAAAAGAGTTTGGGGTCATGGTGGAGAACCAGCTGAACACGAGCTCCCAGTGTGACTGTGGCCAAAAGGGCAACTGCCATCCTGAGATGCATAAAAACAGGGGATCTAAATAGAAGTGGAGAGGTTATTTTACCTCTACATTTGGCACTGGTGCAACGGCTGCTGGAATCCCGGGTCCACTTCTAGTACCCACAATTCAAGAAGGATGTTGGTAAACCGGAGCGGGTTCAGAGAAGAGCCAGGAGACAGATTACAGGATTAGAAAACCTGCCTTATAGCAATTGACTCAAAGAGCTCCATCTATTTAGCTTAACAAAGAGAAGGTTAAGGGGTGAATTGATTCCAGTCTATAAGTACCTACATTGGGAACAGGTTTATGTATTGGGCTCTTCAATCTAGCAGAGAAAGACTGATCCAATGGCTAGAAGTTGAAGCTAGACAAATTCAGACTGGAAATTAGGTGTAGATTTTTAACAGGGAGGGTAAATAATCACCTGAACAATTTATCAAGGGTTGTGGTGGATTCTCTGTCACTGATCATTTTTAAATCAAGGGTTTTCCTAAAAGCTCTGCTCTAGGAATTACGGTGGGGCAGGTCTCTGGCCTGTTACGCATGAGGTCAGACTAGATGATCACCGCGGTCCCTTCTGGCCTTGGAATCCATGAATCTATGTAGTGGTACGGTTAGGATACTGATCCAAAGCCCAGCGAACTCAGTGGACAGACTCCCATTGACTTCGCTGGGGTTTATTCCCAGACCTCAGTGCACTAACTGGATAGCCCCGACCTGTCAGTTTGGTGGATCCTACCCTTCTCCCTTGTGGACATTTGCCCACGTCACAGAAACTCCTCACAGTCTGACAATGCCACAGCCAACAGCAGCTCAGCTCTGACTGGGCTCAGCAGAGCCTTTCCTTAATTCTCCCCCCGAACTCAACTGCCCTTCCAGCCCCCTCCAAGCCACGCCTGTCACTCGCGTGCCAAGCAGAACAGAATCCGCATGCTGCACAGCACAGGCCCTGGCGGGGAGCAGGGGTTATTCAGTTAACCAGCCCGTGTGATGCCTGCTTCTTGATTGAACAGTCTGGCCTTTCTTGCTGGCTCCCACGCCTAGCGGGGATGCGCCCTGCCTGCACCTTTGTAGCTGAGCTGCTGGCTAGCACTTTGTTAATCCTTTTTAGTGCTCAGCCCAGATGCTGTGGCTGGCTGGGGCTTTGCTAATGGCTTTAAAAGGAAGCAAACTCCATGAACCCAGTAAGGATAGGTAACTTTCTGTCCAGCAGCCTGAGTGTCTGATCCTTGGCGGGGTGGGGGTGGATCTGGGGCTTGGGGTGATCATAGCAGCCTCTGGTTTATGAGGAGCAATGTGGAAGATCTTCTATAACTGGGGAAAGAGGGGTTGGGGCTGATCTTTGAGCTGGCCAGAATCAGGCCTCCTCGGGTAGCAGACCTCAGCCCAGACAGCGTGAGGTTCTCCTCTAGCTGGCACTGGTCTAAAGCAGGGGTGATACACTATTGGATATGAGAGAGATCAGACTCAGGACTCCACCGGGTTGTACGGCTTATTAGAAACTCGTGAGCCATGACCCTGCCCCACGCCCAGCCAGCCGCTGCCCTGCCCTGCAGAGCCTGTCCCAGGAAGGCGGCTGGAGACGAGATTCCAGTGTCCGGTTCACCTGCTTGGTAGTGAAAAGCAGCACCAGAGCCCAGCTCCAACCACCCCTTGTAGCTAGTGAGCTGGGAACCCTGCAGCCTGTTCCCGCCCAAGAGAGCAGCCATCCGCACAAAATTGCCCAGGAACATATCCCACCCCCACATAGGCTTGTAATCCCCTCCCCCGGGCTCTAGGGTGATGCTGGGCTCGAGTGGGGCCGTGGGGCTCCTGTTTCAAGGAACAGAGCGTACTGATGAGTAAGGGAAGGAAACAGGCATCCTCAATTCATTGGTCTCATAAAGCCAGCCTGTGCCAGGCCATGAAGAGAGGCTCTCAGGAAGGTTCCCATGTCTACCTGGATACGACGGGATTTGAATGGGCTCCAGGTGAAGATACTGGCCAGGCCTTGTGTTAGCAGCAGTCGATAATATGATACAAACTCACCAGCTGCCTACTGAAGGTACAGCCCAAGCACCCTGTGTACTGTTCTTGTGGCCACATTCACCTGGTTGGCTAGCCCGGCTTGGCTGGCCAGAGTGAGCTGGTTTGGAATGAAATTCTAGATCAGTTCCAGGCTAGCCAATGACTTGCAAGCATTGATTTGCCCCACCCAGGCCAGCCCAGCCTGTTAGGACCTTCTGACCCCCGATTAAACATGGCTCCTAAACACAGTAAAAACTCCAGAGCAGACAGGACCTCAGAACTTGTAGAAAGGACCTCTCACCTGAGAAGGGACATCTAATTCCTCTAGAGACTGGCCAGTCAGACTCAGGGAAAGCTATAACAGACAACCAAGGGGCCAGGGATTGAAAAGATTGGACTACTTGGAGTAGGGAGGAAATGAACAGATACCTGAGGGACTGACAGTAATGAATGGATGCTCCTCTGAAGCCCTTCTCCTAGCACAAGAACAACCAGAAAAACAGCACACTTAAAACCGATGGAAGGAAATACTTTGCACAACACAAAGGTAGCCTGTGGAACTCCTTGTCACAAGATCATGGCAGCTGAAAACCCCATTGAGGCTAACGCTGTGGTTTACAGCTAATCCTGCTGGGAACAAATCGGGTCAACATAGCTTAAAAGGAGGGTCCTCAGCTGAAAACCAGCCATCATTAGGTCTCCCGGCATTGCAAACAGCTGTGGAGTTGAAGCAGGGCTAGGGAAGATCGAGCCTTATGGTCCTTCATCTCTGCAGGCCATTGTCACAGCCACATTATTTCACAACTCCAAGGGCATCAGGAGCCGTTACGGGACTGGGCGGGACTCGTGCCAGCAGTGACTGCCTGGCCCCCAAAGAAAAGGCAGCTTCTCAGGACTACGTGTCAGGAGGGTTCCTGGACAGGGCATTGCTCTGCCTACAACCCACACAGTGTGTCGAGCATTTTGCACTGGCCAGGGAACACTCTTCCACTGGCAAATGCTCCATGGCATTGCTGAATTCGAAATGGTTTGCAGGAGTGGATCGATTTCATCGAAATCCGATGACAGACTTTCAAAGCATTTTGATGGAGCGTTTCGACCTTAGCAAAAGAAGCGTCTCCGTCTGGCCCGTGGCTGCTGGCCTGACCCCTCGGCCAGGAGAGAGGGGCACTGCGCCCAGCATCCAGTTCAGGCCCCTTTCTCAGTGCTTCAGCTTTATTTCTTCCCAATAGAGCTCGTACAGCACATCAGTCCTCCCTTCCCTCTGCACAGGGTCTTCTGCAAGGGCCTATCGGTTTCCACTCTACAGGCCACTTCTCTGTGAGTCCCCCTGTTCCAGGGCCTCCTACAGGAGCCAGCCTGCTTCCTGTACCTCCCCCTTTTACCCACAGGCTTCCTGCCACAGTCTCTCCATTCCTGGCAGCACTTCCCCCAACAGGGCCACATGCTGGCGTTTCCAGTCCCCTGCTCCTTACCTGATCAGTCCCTGCTGGGACTCGGGAGGTAGCTGATCTGTCACAGGCGAGGCTGGGCCCAGCCTCCCTTAAATTTCTAAATGAAATTTTGTGGGAAATGTCAAATGTTTGATGGCCTGTTCCAATCTGGGATGAAAGGACATTTTGCAATGTCGACATCTCCCGCGGAACAGAGATTCTGCCCTTCGATTGGAATCCACAGCTCATGCCCAGCCCAAGGTCCCACTGTCTGCCTCACCAGCTCCCTGCAGGCAAAATCCTTCTAGTGGGTGTGACAGAGACGGGTCCCAAGGGCCTTAAACCTGGCCTAGAACTGGCCATTTGAGCTTTGGCCTGCTAAACCCAGGGTTGTGAGTTCAATCCTTGAGGGGGCCATTTAGGGACATGGGGCAAAAGTTGGGGATTGGTCCTGCTTTGAGCAGGGGGTTGGACTAGATGACCTCCTGAGGTCCCTTCCAACCCTGATCTTCTATGATAAGCATGGGTTAGAGCAGCCCTGAGGCTTCTCTAACATGCTGGGGGCCAGGCAGGCACCTGCCTACTCAGTGACGAGGAGGAGCACAAAGCCTAAAGCCACACACCCCTCTGGTTCCTGAGCTGAGCAAAGGAACAGAGGAGCTGAGAACTGGGTGTCCCACGGGGTCTTTTGCTTTGCAGCTCAGACTTGGTGATGCAATCTGTACAAAGGAATCTGGTCAGTATATTCATGTTTCCTATCTACCGCAGGCCAGGCAGTAGCATGCCTTAACCCCCCGGGGCTGCCTACAATGTGTTAAACCCCAGCATGGGGGGCTTTGCAGGTGACGCTTTTGCATGGGGATTAATAGTCTATTTCTCCAGGAAACCCCAGTCAAGCTGCCAGGCCTGGTGAAAAGGCAGGGGAAGGATCAGGCAAAGGGGCTGCATTTGAGGATTACACACTAATCACCTTAACACTCTGCTGGCACATCGCACGCACCCTTTCCCCCTGGCACTGCCCGCTCTAATGCCCCCTTCCACCAGGGGTTCAACCCCACAGCCCCGACCTCTCCCGCTTGCACTCCAGGAGGAATTGCTTCAGCTCTCAGCAGTAGTAGGCCATTATCCTTCAGCTGGCCCAGAGGTGAGACCTGGCCCGGAGCCGCAGCTCCGCGCGGTAGGCGAGCGCCAGGAGTCTCCGGGAGCTCTGTGCTTCGGGCCGGGCAGACCCAGACCCACCTTGGACCGAGAGGGAGCCCGCTGCCTGCCCGGCGCTTGGAGATCCGCCGGCGAGGGCGCTGCTGTCACTGCTGGATGCTCAGCGGCTCGGCCCCTCTCCCCCATCACGTGGGCGGGGAAGGCGCCCTGCTCCCGGCGGAGCGCGGCTCGCTGCGCTTAGTTCAAACCTGCCGCGGAGCCGCGAGCCCGGCGAGCTCCGCGCCCCGCTCCCACCCGCCCCACGCCGGCTGCGGGGCCGGCCAGCAGCGCCCCGGGTCCGCGGGCAGCCAGGTAGGGTCTCCGCGGGGCGGGGCGCGCTGCAGCGGGGGCTGGGCTCGGTCCCGTTCGCCCCCCGAGCCCATCCCCGGGGTATCGGGGCCGCAGCGGGTCGGGGCCGGGCAAAGCCCTGGGCTCGGCCCGGGGCGGGGGGAGAGGACGGAGCCCGCCGCCGGGGACCCTGCACTTCCTTCTGGCCCCCCCCTCCGCCCGGAGAATCAGCCCCCCGGCTCCGCAGCCACCCCCCAACGTCTGGCCCAGCAGAGCCTGGTGCTCTGCACCCCTGGGTACCGCTTCCTGCGACACCCCAGAGGCGGGTCCCGCAGCCTGGACACCCCCCCCCCGCCTTGTGCCCCTGCCCCGGCAAGCGCCCCAAAGGTGCTTCCCAGAGCTGCACAGGAAGGGGAGCTTGCCATGGGGGTGTTAGGGTGGCATCAGCCCCGACTCTAGTTTACGGCTGGGCTGAGATTTGCCCATGGAGAAGATTAACCCCCCCCCCCCCCCCGCTATGCCCCACCTTTGAGCTGTGTCTCCCCCTGGCCACAGCAGCATTGTCCACGACAAACCGATTCTGCCCTGGGCAGAGGAGCCCTCTGAACATTCGGCTCGAACAGACACTTGGCCGGGGTTTCATCCCATGTCTTTGGGGTCCTCTGGCCCCCCGCCAGCTGGGACCCTCCTCCCCTAGAGCATTGTGCCAAGGCCAGGGTGCCCACAACAGCCCTCTGGTGAAACAAACGACGGGCCCAGGCATCCTGCTGACCTCCCCCGGGCACTGCCAGGGGTCCCTGGAGGAGGGGAGCTGCTCCAAGCCAGCAGCCACTTCTGTTCCCCCTGACGTACTCACAGGAACGGGGCAGAGTTTTGTTTCTGCTTTTCTTTGTGTTGTGATTGTCTGAGCACCTCGCCCTGCTCTAGCCCTGGCTCCCTGCAGTGCCTCTGGGGGCCGGGGGGGTGGCCCTGCCTATGGGGCACAGAGCTTGCCGAGGAGGGGCTTGAGCAGGTGGGGGAGAGAGAGACTTGGGAGGGGGTGTATTGCCGCTGTGCAGGTGCTTGGCAGGGGGGAGATTCCAGCGTGTCCCAGATCATCCCCCACCCCAGCTCCCTCCTCATCCTCTCTTGCCCCACTCCATTTTCCCTAGCTCACCATGCAGGAACTGCCCAGAGAGCACCGGTGGGGTGAGTGGCCATGCAGAAGGGACGTGGAGGGGAGCTGGGTTGTGGCAGGGCCATGAGCTGCACAGTGCCCATGGGGGGGTGCAGGAAAGTTGCGCTGAGCAGCGATGGGGAGACGTGGGCCAGCAGTGGAAGGGAGGGGAGCTGTCCCCTGACAAAGCCCCTCTGGCGGATTTCTGCCAAAAGGCCGCAGGTTGGGGCAGTTGAGAATGTGTGCAGCAGGGCTCAGCGTGGAGGTGACCCTGTGACATTGACCACCAGCTGGAGACAGTGGTTTCCACCCCAGCTGCATGAGATTTTGTTTTTGTTGACATCCTCTTTCAGATCTCTTGGTGGTGGTAAATTCAAGTCTTGTTCAGATGTGAGAAGGACAAAGGGTTTGGTCGGGAAGCTGGAAACAGTGCTGTCAAAGGGTTCCTGTTAGACACACGGAAAGTCACTGCTCTGGGGTCAGTTCAATCTTTCAGGCCAGAAGGGACTGTTGTGATTACCCGCTCTGAGCTCCTGCAGAGCACGGGCCAGGGGACCTCACCCCCGGATTCCTGCCACCAGCCCAATCGTTTCTGGCTGAGCTAGAGCTGGTCTATTAGAAAGAGAGTTACAGAGCTCCAGGGAGGGAGTATCCGCCAGGCCCCTGGGTTATGCCCCCGGTTAATGACCCTTGCTTAAAAATGTGCAACTGACTAAGTGCAACACCAAAGACCGACCCCGCAGGTCTCTGCCCCAGGGACGGACCATCCTCCCAGGACAGGGCTATGCATTGTGCTTGAAGTCTGATTCCCCTGTCCAGTTCACCATCCCTGATCCGGCAACAGCTAACCACTAGCCTGGCAGAGCCCAGTCAGGGAGAGAACCTCTGAGTGAGCTGGAGAACTTGCCAAGGCCCTGCTGCTCTGAAAAGGGTTCCCTAAGGGAGCCTGCTGCACTCGGAAACCAAGGCTCCCCCTCTACCTCCAAACCACGCAAATGTGAGGGGCTGTTGTCTCCTTACTAACAGGCAGTGGAGTGTTTTGGTTGCTGGCTCCCAGTACCAAAAGAAAGGGGAAGGGTCAATGGGAAATCAAGACCCTGAGACTGACAGTCCCCAGGAACAATGGGGAGAGGCCAATGCTCCAGGTTAGCCTGATTAGGGTGACCAGATGTCCTGATTTTATAGGGACAGTCCCGATATTTGGGCCTTTTTTTGTATGGGCTCCTATTACCTGCTACCCCCTGTCCTGATTTTTCACACTTGCTATCTGGTCACCCTAAGCCTGATAGACAGGGCGGGCAGGCTAATGAGGGAGTCAGGAGGCCAGGAGGTCCTGTCCTCCCTGTGAGCTGGAATTGTCTGGATCAGTCAGGGTGGGGCCAAGCTAAGGAGAGAGCAGGGGCCCAAGCTGAGCCGGGGAGCAGAGCTTGGGCAGATCCAAAGGGGCCAGAAAAGCAGCCCAGGAAGCAGGTCAGGGCTGGGAGCAGCGTTACATTAGCAGCCCACAGAGCAGACCCTGTCCTGGGAGCAGAGCTGTAGCAACCAGATCCGGAGGGGCCAGAAAAGCAGCCCACGAAGCAGGTCTGTGCTGGGAGCGGAGTCACAGAAGCAGCCCACAGAGCAGACCTGTCCTGGGAGCAGAGCTGTAGCAACCAGAGCCAGAGGGGCCAGAGAAGCAGCCCAGGGGGCTGGAGGCAGAGCAGCAGCAGCAGCCGTGCTGGGGCTGGAGCCATCCAGAGCTGGGTGTGGTGAGCAGCTGGGGAGAGCGAGGGGGGACCCTGGGCAGCAGGCCCAGCGCAGGGAGACGCCCCAGCCAAGAGGCTCTGCAGGCCACACTTGGGGGGGATCGTAACCCCGACGGGACAGGGGCGACACTGGGAAGAAGGGTCTTGCCAGCTAGAGCCTGAGGGCATGTGGCCACCGCCAGAGCAAGTGTCCGACCCGCAGCCTCCCTGCAGCACGGCCAGGGCCTGGGCAGGGGCCTGGGACGTGGGAGGGACAGTCTGAACTGCCCTGACATCCCAGAGATGCTGGCTGTGACGTCCCCAGGCCACAGAGCGGGGTGACGGGTTTTCCTTTAACCTTCCCCATTTTTCCCTTATTTTTTTACGTGGATTGCTGTTTAATAAACTGTGTTTGCTTAGAGCTGTAGGTAATGATCAGCGGGTCAGGGAAGCATCCAGTGCAGAGAGAGCACCCAGAGTGGGGACACCCTATACCCTGCTCTAAGTGACCATGACAAGGTGGGGGGTCGAGCTCCCCAGGAATCCGGGGCCCAGCCTTGTTGGGGGTTACGAGGACTCTTGCCCACAGGAGAGTGGGAGGGGAGCCCTCGAGGTCAGGCAGGGCTCTGGGTAAAGGAAGGGGGAGCGAGGACTCAGATCGTAGTGTAGAAGCCAGGAAAGTTCCCCACAATAGTGGGACTGTCCCCTGCTTACACAAATAATACCTGACTTAGTGGCTTAAGTGCATGTGTTGTGAGCAATTCACATTTGGCAGCCTCAGCTGCATTCTTTTCTCCTTGACCCCCTTCCCCCATAAAGCCACCCTGTGTGCGCAGGGCCGGGAGTGTTCAGTGACTTGTCCTGGATCAAAGGGAGAGTCATGGGGAACAGCTACAGGGTGATCACACAGCAGGGAGGGGAAGAGGCTGCCTTTC
Organism: Lepidochelys kempii; assembly: GCF_965140285.1. Classification (NCBI taxonomy): domain Eukaryota; kingdom Metazoa; phylum Chordata; order Testudines; family Cheloniidae; genus Lepidochelys; species Lepidochelys kempii. Next base: position 1,900,203 of record NC_136387.1, on the reverse strand, counting down.
CTGTGCTGGCTTTCCTCCCTGGGGTTCACAGCTCCAAGCAGCTGCATCCTGCAAACTCCCATGTCCCTGGAGGACGGCTCAAGCTGCCTGCTCTTTGCTGGGCCCTTTGAATTGAGGAGGTGATGGCCCGGTGCTTGCAGTCCAGCTTCCCAGGTTCAAGCCAGGAGATGCGTAGGTTCTGTAGGGATGCAGAGGAGGGTTGAAATGAAAATATCCTTGGCCCAAACTCTGCCCAGGCCCCACCGCTTTCCTGGGACACCCGCTGAATTCCAGAATCTCCCTTTTCTTCTTTGGCTCTGTGTTTTCCAGTGTCGATGGGATGGGAAACAGCTGTGACCCCGCCCAGAGCAGAGACTCTCCCCATCATTCTGACAGGGAGCCCATTCTCAGGAAATTGCCCTGCGGAAGAGATTCGGGTACCCGCTGCAGGCCTGTGCTCATGCCGCAGGGTGGATGGAGCCTTCCCTTCCTCTTGCGCCTCTGTGCCAGGGCTGGGTGCAATCCAAGGCTTGGCAGTGCACAAGAACCAGTGAGTGCAGTGCCTTTCCCCTGCGCTCCTGCATGTGTTGTTGCCTACCGGGGGCCCCCAGCAGCTGTGCCTGGGCCAGGTGCTTTCTACCCCATCCCTACTGCGAACATCGAGAGCCCTGAACTTTTGCATGCTTAGCTGGCATCCTGGCCCTTTGAGGCTCTCATGTAGCAGAGAGGGACACTGGCTTCCCCTAGGTTAAAGAGACCCAACTCCTTCCTGGTTGCATTGTGAAATGTGTTCTGCTCCCACTCTGATGCAGGAATGTAATTAACAAAGCAAGGAGACTCGCCTTCTTGTTTGTAATCCTGAACTAATTAGCAAAGCACCAGAGATGAACCTGTTAAAAGATGTTAACAGCCAGGTCAGCAGCCCATAGGTCCATGGAGCTGCAGCTTTAGGGCGGGTGGAGTTGAAATGTTGGTCTGGGAAGGAGGAGGTTACCCCATGCCAGCCTAATCTAGCCTCCCCAAGCCTAGGCTGGATTCCCCACATTGCTGAACTAATTACAGGCCTCTTGGATATTCAGAGTCTAACTGTTCCTTGTCAATTGTCTTCATGGCACTGATGTAATGATGGCTTCTGCACAGGTCATCCTCGGGGTTTGAACTCAGTCCCTTCAGCACCACCCTCTCCTGCTTGAGCTGAAGGAGTAAATCTGTTAGCTGCTAGCAGTAGTAGGGTATTATCCTCTAGTGGATAACGGGGTGTGACACGTACATGCTGTTTCAGTGTGGTACACTGAATTTGACTTATCCTGCCACTGCCAGTTGGTTGTTGGTAGCAGGGAAAACGAGCTTTTCCCTTGGAAAAACCTTTCGGTAGGAGCAAGCCACCCTCCTCCTCCCACCAGTCAGCAGGTAGATTGTTATTAAGAGTGCTTTGCTTCCTGCCTTAAACTTACTGCCTGCTGTTGCTATGCGCTGTTAAAAAACTGCAGCGTTCCAACCTAGAGAAGGCTGCTTTTCAGTGGCAGGTGAAGTGTTCACCGTGTATAGCTGTGTAGCGACATCCATAAAACTCTTTGGAATGGCAGGTTCTGCAGCAGCTGTGACGATGAACGTTGGTCGCTCACCAGTACAGCTGCTGAAACGTGATCAGAGATGCTCTTCCCCCACCCCAAGGGCTGAGGGTGTTGCTGCCACGCCCCTGGTGTGTCTCTGGGATGAAAGGGCTAATCTTCGCACCCAGGTTCACTCGATGCACTGAGCTCCCACTCTTGTGCCATGCAGGCCCATTCATCACCTTCTCGTACGTCTACAGAATCTTCCCTTCCACGTCTTCCCCACAGCCAGATCGTTTCCCTGGGGAAAACGGGGACGTGGCCCACGCCGAGCTGGGCCACAGGTGCAGCACGCTTGCCCTATGTGCGCCCTAGCCCAGAGCTCGTTGCTTCGGCCTCCATTTTTCCATCATGCAGCACCAGGAAATCTGTGAATTATTTACTCATCTTATCTCTCAACTCCGCCCTGTGCTTGGCTCTGGTATTTTTGACCTACTGCCAGTGCTATAAAGCATCTCTTTATGAATTTTACATTTTAATTGGATCTGTTTTGTTTTTTCCTGGCAGAGAGATTGAATTGGAGCATGAAAATTTACCTCAATCATCTCCCTGATCTAGCACGTTTAAACACCTGGAGTTACTGCTCTTGCTTCATCTCTGCAGTAACTTTCCAAGGCTTCTCCAGTAACTGGGGTTCTGGGGCCAGGTCTTTGTGCTCTCTGCATGTGCATGGATTGCAGAGAGCCTCTTCCCATTTACACTCGGTAACTCTGTCCGCTTCAGTGGAGTTACCCAGGCCTGGGTCTCTCATTCTGTCCGCAGGTGGAAGTCTGTCCAGGCCCCTGGTCGTTTCCACGTGGAACATACCCATCTGGGGAGAGAAGGAAGGAGGACGTATTGTCCTCTTCAAACCCAGTCCGTCTGAAAAGACTTGAGGAAAGGGGGTCACTGCGCAATGTGTGAGATCACACGTTCACTTTTTCTTAAGTCAGCGGATCTCGAAAAGGAGTGCACATACCCCTGGGGGTATGCAGAGGTCTTCCGGGGATACATCAACTTATCTAGAGATTTGTCTACTTTTACAACAGGCTGCATAAAAAGCAGTAGCGAAGTCAGTACAGACTAATATCTCATACAGACAATGACCTGTTCGTACTGCTCTGTGTACGATACACTGACATGTAAGCACAATATTTCTATTCCAGTAGATTTATTTTATTTTTATACAGTAAAACGAGAAAGTCAGCAATTTGTCAGTAATAGTGTGGCTGTGACACTTTTGTATTTTTATGTCTGATTTTGTAAGCAGGTGGTTCTTAGGTGAGGTGAAATTTGGGGATACGCAAGACAAATCAGTCTCCTGAAAGGGGTACCGTAGTCTGGAAAGGTTGAGAGCCACTCTCTTAAATATTCAGTGATACAAACCATTTCCTGGGAGGGAGGGAAATAGGTGAATCCTAGGGTTGGAAACTGGGAAGTCCTGAGTTCTAATCCTGATTCTGACTTCCTCTGTGGCTTTGGACAAATGGGAGCTGCTTCCTGCCTCGGTGCCTCAGTTTCCCCTTCTGGAGGGAGATAAATAATGCTGCTTGGCTGCCACTCAGGGGATTGCAAGGGTCCATTAGCTCAAGTTTCAAAGTGCTTTGGAGACAAATCCCATGATGATCAGCTGCCAAACACTCTCTTGTGTTGTAGGGGTTTATTAGTGTTATCTTTACCCTATCTATTTCTGCTCTCCAAGTGAAGGACACTTCATTGTTTAGAGATTGTCAAGCCAGCCAGACACAGACCCTTCTACTGGCTTCTCCCAGGGGACAGTTCAGTAAGAGAAGGTTGTTTTCTGTTTCACTACACCAGAGCGCAAGGAAAACATTGCTTCCTTTTCATGGTAATGGTATTTCTGAGCTCAGACAGGACTCTTGTGGGGACTTATTTATAAAATAGCCACACGCCAGCAGAAATGATCTTTCATCCAAGTGTAATTCTTGTTTCATTTTTAATCATAATAGAGTTTCATAGAATCACAGAATATCAGGGTTGGAAGGGACCCCAGGAGGTCATCTAGTCCCACCCCCTGCTCAAAGCAGGACCAATCCCCAACTAAATCATCCCAGCCAGGGCTTTGTCAAGCCTGACCTTAAAAATTCCTAAGGAAGGAGATTCCACCACCTCCCTAGGTAACCCATTCCAGTGCTTCACCACCCTCCTAGTGAAAAAGTTTTTTCCTAATATCCAACCTAAATCTCCCCCACTGCAACTTGAGACCATTACTCCTTGTTCTGTCATCTGCTACCACTGAGAACAGTCTAGATCCATCCTCTTTGGAACCCCCTTTCAGGTAGTTGAAAGCAGCTATCAAATCCCCCCTCATTCTTCTCTTCCGTAGACTAAACATCCCCAGTTCCCTCAGCCTCTCCTCATAAGTCATGTGCTCCAGAGCCCTAATCATTTTTGTTGCCCTCCGCTGGACTCTCTCCAATTTATCCACATCCTTCTTGTAGTGTGGGGCCCAAAACTGGACACAGTACTCCAGATGAGGCCTCACCAATGTCGAATAGAGGGGAATGATCACGTCCCTCGATCTGCTTGCTATGCCCCTACTTATACATCCCAAAATGCCATTGGCCTTCTTGGCAACAAGGGCACACTGTTGACTCATATCCAGCTTCTCGTCCACTGTCACCCCTAGGTCCTTTTCCGCAGAACTGCTGCCTAGCCATTCGGTCCCTAGTCTGTAGCGGTGTATGGGATTCTTCCGTCCTAAGTGCAGGACTCTGCACTTGTCCTTCTTGAACCTCGTCAGATTTCTTTTGGCCCAATCCTCTAATTTGTCTAAGTCCCTCTGTATCCTGTCCCTACCCTCCAGCTTATCTACCTCTCCTCCCAGTTTAATGTCATCTGCAAACTTGCTGAGGGTGCAATCCACACCATCCTCCAGATCATTAATGAGGATATTGAACAAACCCAGCCCGAGGACCGACCCTTGGGGCACTCCACTTCACACCGGCTGCCAACTAGACATGGAGCCATTGATCACTACCCGTTGAGCCCGACAATCTAGCCAGCTTTCTATCTACCTTATAGTCCATTCATCCAGCGCATACTTCTTTAACTTGCTGGGAAGAATACTGTGGGAGACAGTGCCAAAAGCTTTGCTAAAGTCAAGGAATAACACGTCCACTGCTTTCCCCTCATCCACAGAGCCAGGTACCTCATCATAGAAGGCAATTAGATTAGTCAGGCATAACTTACCCTTGGTGAATCCAGGCTGACTGTTCCTGATCACTTTCCTCTCCTCTAAGGGCTTCAGAATTGATTCCTTGAGGACCTGCTCCATGATTTTTCCAGGGACTGAGGTGAGGCTGACTGGCCTGTAGTTCCCCGGATCCTCCTCCTTCCCTTTTTTAAAGATGGGCAGTACATTAGCCTTTTTCCAGTCGTCCGGGACTTCCCCCGATCGCCATGAGTTTTCAAAGATAATGGCCAATGGCTCTGCAATCACATCCTCCAACTCCTTTAGCACTCTCGGATGCCGCGCATCCGGCCCCATGGACCTGTGCTCGTCCAGCTTTTCTAAATCGTCCCGAACCACTTCTTTCTCCACAGAGGGCTGGTTACCTCCTCCCCATGCTGTGCTGCCCAGTGCAGTAGTCTGGGAATAGTCAGAAACTGTTTGGAAAAGACTTTACCCATTTCACTGGCAGGACTTCACTAGACCACATCACAAAACCACATGACTCTTATTAAAAGAAGTTACAGTCGTCTCTAACTATGTGCCGTTATTGCGGCATTAACGGGATTGTAAGCTGGGGGGCTTGGTTCTGCTCTTGTCGTCACGGGTGATACACCGGTGTAACTTCATTGATTCCAACAGCATGATTCCTGATTCACACCTGTGCAACTCAGAGGCAGAATCCAGCCTGCCGTGCCTTGTGCTGTGTCACCACACCATGCGGTCATGTCCGGGGGGAGTTTACTGCAGGCGGGTAGCCTTTGCTCAAGAGAGCTCATGATCCAGCTCGTGGGAGCTGCAAGCGAAGACTGGAGTGCACTGGGAGAGGCGGGGTGGCCACCTCTTGCAACACTTGGTGTTTCTCTTCAAGCCCCAGCTGCTGACGTTGTGGGCTGATGGGAGAATTTCCCCTTTCGTTTTTAACTAAGGCCGTTTCTTGCCCTAGTGTTCTTGGACAAAAGCTTGAAAATGTGACCCCTCAAGGCAGGAGGCAAACAACAAGGCCCCCCAGATTTAGCATTTTTAAGCCAGCCTCATGATTTCTGTGGCTTCGTTTCGGGTTGCTGAACACTAGTAGTTTTCCGAGCCTCCCGGACCTGGTGCATGGCTCCGCCCAGCGGTGTCAGCTTTTCCATGCAATATCTTCACACGCACACCTGCAAATAAGCACTTGGCTGCCCCCACTGCAGGTAACAAAACCCTCATATGCAGACTATCCATGCAGCCAGGAGCCACCTTAGCACTGCATGAGTCCATTCGCCCAGGGTGAGTCTCAGGGGAATAGTTACTTGATAGGGTTGATTAGGTTCACAGGAAATCCAATTTGTTTTTTAAGTTCACACTTATTATTCTTACTGACTGAGCCCTGCAGGGGAAGGGAAGAATGATTTGCTTGTTACAAAGAGAAGCTGATTGTTCCTGGTATGCATGGTGTGCTGGCAAGGCACAAGGAAAGAATGGAAGCGCCTCTCCCAAAGGACTTTATTGTTCTCCTCTGGACAGACTAGTTGAGGGGCACATGTAGGGCAGCAGGTGTGTGTGTGTGTTGGAGGAGGGTGCCCGGGCATCTGTCAGAGTCGCTGTTGAAAGGCTTTGCAGAAGAGCCTTCTTGGAAGCAGTGCTGGAGAGGGAGACCACTCCAAGCACAAATAGGCTACAGTTTCCTTCTCTAACGTGCCTGTCTCCTACCCAGAACTTCCCAGAAATATGCCATGCAGATCCAAGGGAATTGTTTTCAGTTAAAGAGAGGTGCTGGGTCAGGCGCTCCTAGGCGCCAGCTCAGGGCTTGGGAAGTGCAGGGAAGTTACTGGGTGGTGATGGTTCAAAGAACCAGCCAGGGACAACATCCTGGCTACTTAAAGATGAACTTTCTTGCTCAGAGCAAAACAAGAGCAAAGACCAGCCTTCCCTTAACACAAAGGTCCGTTCTGCTGCCGGCCTGGAAACCTGCCATTTAGTGCTGTGTAGGGCGGAGAGCAAGATCTGGGGTCTGGATTCCAGCCACCAGGCCTGAGTCTCCCCTGTCTTTCGCTGATTTGATACCAGTGCAGCTCCGTTGACTTCGGATCACGGCAGCTAACAGCAGCATAAGTGAGCACTGGCTCCGGTCCCCCCACTTCCCAAGCTGCCGGCAGCGGGAGGCGGGAGGTGTGGGTTTGGTTTCTGGTCCGTCTGTCCCTCCCTTCTCAAGGGGATTGATCTGAGTCCCCGAGAGGGACAGGTGAGCAGAGCAATGCCATGGAGTTGGCTGCAGGGGCCTCGCTTGGCACAGCCATTGATGTTCCTGGGGTGGCTGGAACCCCCAAGCAGCCATTGCTGCTTTCTGCAGCAGACCCTCTGCCATGTCCCCATTGCACTGACCGCAGGCCTGATCTTGCCCTTTCCTTCCAGAGTCTGAGCGATGAGTAGTGGCTGCAGCTCAGGGCCAGAGGCATGGACCAGCCGGAAGGAATGATGTAGAAGAATCTCCCTCCCTACCTTCTCCAGCCTGACCATGTGGACGGAACCAGGCATGGTTGAGACCCTACGTGACTCAGCGCCTCTTAATTTCTCAGAGAGGAGGAGGAGAAGAGCGAGGAAGAGGGAGAGATTGAGACTCAAAGGCAGCTGCCAGAGAGGCGCCTGGCAGCTGATGTACTGATCCCCAGCTGGTACCGATACATGGGCATGATCTATGGGCATTATTTCTGCATAGAGCCCACGTCCTCGCCTAGCTCTGGGTGCAGAGTCCCTGACTGGTTCCTGGCACCTTTACGGAGACAAAGAGCAAACAAGTGAACACAAATCTCTATGCCCAGAGCGTGGGTGCCCGACTGCGAGGCTGGTTTGAGAAGGGCTCTGGGGACATTCGTTGTGGGCTCCAGTAGGACCCTTTATCCAAACAGCTGCAGAGCGCAGACAGAACTGGGACATCATGGTAGCCCAGATGGGAGAGGACTGATTGCCCACGCCTCCTTGCCATGGATCCATGTCAGAATGGCACAGCTGCTCTGAAAGGCTTGGGCTGCAAACCACAGACAGTGCTAATTGGGATCGTGCTCACTGTACTCATTGTGGTCATCGTCTGCGGCAATGTGGTCGTCTGCCTGGCTGTCTCCTTCAACCGCAAGCTCCGCAGCCTGACAAACTGCTTCATTGTCTCCTTGGCCGTTACCGACCTGCTGCTGGGCCTCCTGGTGCTCCCCTTCTCCGCCATCTACGAGCTCACGTGCGAGTGGCACTTCGGCCCCACCTTGTGCAACATCTACATCAGCCTGGACGTCATGCTGTGCACGGCCTCCATCCTCAACCTCTTCATGATCAGCATAGACCGCTACTACGCCATCACAGCCCCGCTCCGCTACACCCAGCTGGTCACCCCTCTGCGGGTGGCCGTGGCCATGTTCGTCACATGGGTGGTCTCACTGATGGTCTCCTTCCTGCCCATCCACCTGGGCTGGAACACCAACGGCACTGGTGTGCAGAACACAGGCTTGAACAACAGCACGGAGTGCAAGCTGGCGGTCAACGCCGTGTACGGGCTGGTGGACGCCTTGCTCACCTTCTACCTTCCCTTGGTCATTATGTGCATCATGTACTACCGGATATTCCGAATCGCCAGGGAGCAAGCCAAGAGGATCAACCAGGCCACCTGCTGCAAGGCCGTCAGCCCTGCGCTGCTCACTGTGAAAGAGCACAAGGCCACCGTGACGCTAGCAGCCGTGCTGGGGGCATTCATCATCTCCTGGTTCCCTTATTTCACGGTGTTCACTTACCGAGGAATGGAGGGGGACAAGGTGGATGAGACGTCCCAGTCCATAGTTTTATGGCTGGGCTATGCCAACTCAGCCCTGAACCCCATCTTGTACGCTGCTCTGAACAGGGACTTCCGGACAGCCTACCAGCGCCTGTTCCACTGTCGAAGGGTGGGGCCCCTCTCCAGGAGCACTCCCCTCACCTCCACACATCTGCCCCACTCCAGGGGGAGAGCCCGCAAGCAAGCACTGAGCGTGCAGGAAGATAAGCCTCTGAGGATGCTGGTGAGGAACGGGAAGGAGAACTCACTCGCTCAAGAAGCCATGGAAAGGTAATGCTGCTTCCTCATGTTGGTTTGGTGGGGAGGTCCGGGATGGGGCAGGGGAGAGCAGGGACAGGAACATCACATGGCTTCAGCTTTATGTCCAAACTAGTTCTGGGCTTAGACTTGATTCTGCAATGCCCAAAGCACAGGGTACATACCCAGTAGGCTTGGATGCACAGTATGGCACAGGTAACAGCAGGGAGAGAACTCACTTCCCCTTGCTCTGCTAGCACGTGAGCGACAAGAGAATAGTCCCTTTGTAGTGTGCAGTATAGGGCCATGGACACGCAGCTAGGCAGTTCTGATTCCACCCACCAGAGGACAGTGGTAATAGCCAATTTGTTACAAGAGCAAATGTGAAATGACCCCTTCAGTCCCTCTGCCCCTTCCCGCAAGCATGTGAAGTTGGATAATAGGCTGGAGAAGATGGGGAGGATGGGGGCTAATAGGAACTAGCCAGGATTAGCTCAAGAGCCGTGTTTAGCTCCAGGGGGGGTGGACAGCTGGCTGCATGTTCCCTTGCAGCCCTTTTGTTTGTTGCCTCTGGTACATTTCAGCTCTCTTCATGCTCTACATCTTAAAGCAGGAGTGGCAGCAGCATCTACCGCTGTGGTTAGAGCATGAACACTGGTGCCTCAAGCAGCGCAGCGGGACAGAGGGAGAGTGTATCTCCAGGGCAGAGACATCCTGCAGCACCTCCTTCAATTCTGGGACAAGGATTTGGAAGAGAATTGGGCTTTTCCACAGAACGGGGAGCCCAGAGCATGGCCATCCGAGTCCCTACCTGTAGGGCAAGGACGAAGCTGGCATGTTCACAGCAGATGTATAAAGAAGTTAGAGCAAACATAGAATAGTCTCGCGGGGAGGTTGCAATGTGACCCTGTGCTTGAGAACCCCAAAACAGAGAGTGAGGAAACAGGCTGCTCCCTAAAACAGAGAAGCACAACTCCCCCCACCTTGCTTTACGCTGGGTCTTTCCACCCTCGCTGTCTGCTGCTGGAATTGGGCCACCCAGCTCCCGTGCCTTTCTCAGAGCCCCCTGCCTGCAAGCAGGGCCAGGAGATCCCTCAGCCTTACTTTGATACCACGTTCCAATGTACCCCAGCAGCTGATGCTAATAATGCAAGAGGCAACCATATAGGGTGACCAGACAGCAAGTGTGAAAAATGGGGACGGGGGTGGGGGGTAATAGGCACCTATATAAGACAAAGCCCCAAATATCAGAACTGTCCCTATAAAATCGGGACACCGGGTCACCCTAAAACCATAGCACCTGCCAGCTAAGGTGCTCACCAGTAAAAATACCATTTGCACATTACAGTGCCGTCTGCTGGAGGCTCTCGATGTACTTTACTGACACTCTGAATGAGCCTCGCAGGGAGGGGGTGAGTTCTCCTCTGCACGTTCAGGTCTGGCTACCCTTCAAATGCTACAGCCGCTGCCATGCGTCAGCGTAGACAGGAGCTACGCCAAAAGATGGGGGTGTCACGGGCTCTTGTTTCCGATAAGCTGCTTTAACCACAAGCCCGCAGTGCTCCACGTGCAGGTTTCTATTGCTGGTGAGTTCAATCCACAAGCGAGTTCTGCTTATGTTTCCAAGAAGAGTCCAGTACAAGCTAAACTTAAGGCGGGGTGCGTTGGCTTTTCTTTTGGTTAATATGCAAATGTTCATGCAAATTAGGCCATTTCTCAGCATCTCTGACTCGGAGCCCCATCCCGTACACTGACCGCCATCACTTCCACATTGATCCGGACGAGCAGTGGAAGGGGGGGCCTGAGGCAGCGGTGCCTGGAAAGTCCTAAGGTTGCTGCAACCAGGAGAGGCTAGGGCAGGTTACCTTGTGAGGCTTCACCAATGTGCTGGGCAGAGCCACAGTTGTGAGCTCTGAACCAGGCCCTGCCAGCTCCTCTGTTCCCCAGAGCCCAGGGAGGGGAGTCTAAGGGATGGAGGGAGCGCTGATCTTCCCACTCCTGTGAAAGAGAAAAAGGAAAGAATGCAGCTTGTTTTCCTTCCTCGCTGCGAGTGATTCCTGCTCCTTGCAGGCCTTTCATCTGACCCCTGAGCTGCAGCCCGATAAGCGGCTCAGAAACGTTCCACCCAGCAGATAGCGCGTACGCTCCCCGCCGCCTTTCCTGGGAGCGCCAACAAAGGGCCGATTCTTGGCTTTATCCTGGCTGGCGCTGGTGGTGGAGAAGCAAGGAGCAGGTTTCCTAGCCCATGGCTGGAGAGTATCACTCCGGGGCCGCGCCCTGCCCCAGCCTCTGCCAGGAGTGATGCTGCTCACCCCTGTCCCAGAGTGCTCCATACATGTCCTCAAGCACCCGCTGAAGGTACAAAAGGCTGGACCCAGCATGGTAGCCTTGCAAAGAGACCCTGGAGGAGCAGCTGGCCCAAGCACCAGTGCCTCATTGCTGAGACCCCAGGGCCCACTGCACCTGCTGTGATTGTAGGACATCCCCTTCCCACCACCAGGCTCAGCCCAGTGCGTCCGTGCTCTCCTCTGGTCCCAACTGATGCAGGCTCTTGCCTACAGCAAGCTCAACCTTGAGACGTCTGGAGTGGGGATCTGCACCGGGTCTCCACTGCTATGTAGTCAAAGTTCTGCAGCCTGACCTGCTTTACAGGGCTGGTTCTGGTGAGTGCCGGTTCTGAAAGGCCTTCTTCCGCCAAGCAGAACTGGGAGAGGAAACTCTGCTTCCAGGCAAGGAGCACGCTGTTTATTTGTAATAGCTTCGTGATTTTAATTCGCTTGTTAATTGTAACTTTGATCGGTGCTTTTCCCTGGTACGATTTGGGCAGAGCCCTCTGCAGTGCTGAGAGCAGGAGAGGGAAGGCAGGGCAGAGAGTCACAGACCTCGCAGCCAGGGGGAAGGGAGGTCCTCTTCCACCTGCAGTTGGTTATTGGGAAGTCACCTCCAAGGAGGAGCTGGAGGAGAAAGGTCAAGGCTCGCTCCTTTCCATGGCCTTTTGAAAGCTGTGGGAGCAGCCAACTCCCATTTCCCCTACTCCTGCCTGTCTCCTTTGCAGATACCGGATCCCAGCCACCCTCTGTCTGGCCTAGTGGCCTTGCTCTGGGCCGTGGAGGCAGGCAGGTCTGGGTCTCTCTGCATTCATGGCTCTCCATTGTGCACTAAGGTAATTATTGATAGCGAGGGTGAAAGGGGAGGAGCTATTCAGCATCTCTCAACCCTTCATTCCAGGAGATCAAGTAGATCTCATCACAGAGGGAAATAGGATTTGAAGCTTTTCCATTGTTGAATTCTCTTGGAGCAGGATGGGGAGGAGTTTTCACTCCTGCTCAGGTAGCCGGGAGGCCTGGATGCCAGGAAGCTGTCTGGGCTGGATGGCTACAGACAGATCTGAAAGGGGATCAGGATTGGAAAATTCTGGCTACATTTTCTTTTGAAAATGAAGGTACCTGTTTAACACACATGCTTACGTGTGTTTACACACAGAGAGAGCGAGAGCACTGATTTCAATTACACATACATTCCCCTAGCCAGCATTTGGCCTGAGCGTGATGGGAACTAGCCCCAGTTGTAGGCAGAAGCGCAACAAAGGGATTGCTAAAAGAAAAGGAGCTGAGATGCCAGAAATCCCAATTTTCCAGCCAAAAGAGGAGGGCAGGGATAAAGATACCCAAGTACCCTTGGGAAAGCAAAGTGAACTCTGCTCTCCCTATGGTGTGAGATTGGCAAGGACTCACTTCTCAGGAAATTTTACTGGGCTAAGAAAAGCTCCTGCCAGCTGGGAGGAGATTGGTTCCTGCTAACTGGAGCTGCCAGAGAGGCAGGGAATGGATAGTGCTGGTTTATTTGCACGGGGAGATGCTGCTCTTGAAACATGTGGAGGGTGTAGGACTAGCCTGGCTGGCTCTGAGACCTGACCTCGATCCCTGGTAAATTTCAGTGAGGCAGCAGCAGACCCAGGTTTCCTGCATCAGGATGCAAAGGCTGGGTGTGAGCTCGGCTGCAGCCGGGTCGTGGTACTGTAGAGTTATTAATTATTATTTTGTGTCTGACCAGAGCATCGTGAGAGGCCCCAGTGAGATCACAGCTCCAAGGTGCCAGGTTCTGGGAAGACATGGAGTGAGAGACAGGCCCTGCCCTGAAGAGTTTAACAAAGTATCATTATCCCCATTGTATAGATGGGGAAGTGAGGCACAGTGAGATTTGGTGATTCACCAGGAGAGTCTTTGGCAGAGGCAGGGACTAAGCCTAGGGCCCCTGAGTCCCGGTCCAGCCCCCTGACAGACTCTCCCCTGAAGTAACATATTCTGGCCTGGTCTTCTCGAGTCTCTCTCCGGGTTATCCCCACAAGAGAGAAGAAAAGTGTCACCATGAAAGCACCAGCTTGAAACTGACAGAGCAGCACTACGGCCATCCGCCATCCCAGGGAGAGCCCAGAGCCTGTTTGAAATGCACCATCGACCTCAAACAAGCTGCTGCCGGGCGAGTGAAGTGGTGCGATCGATGTGAAACCACAAGAGGAGGAGCTGAGCCCAGACTCAACCTGCAGCTCGCTGCACGGGAGAGCACTAGTCACGCTGGGTTTTCTCTTTTTCCCCCATCCCAGGAGGGGTTCCCTTGAGCCCCACTCACCCATCCAGGGGCCTTCTCCACCTCCCCCTTACTGACAAAGAGGCTGCCTGGCTCTCTGGCGGTGGGAGGAATGGACGGGGGGGGCTGGTTCTCCCCTCGTTTCTCCCCACCCGTAGCAGGAGCAGCGGGCCCCATCCGTGGCAGTACCTCCGTGTGGAAGGGGGTGAGCTCAGGAGCAGGGCTGGAGCCTCCAGAGCCCCAGCTCAGCACCCTACTGAGTGCTGCCGAGCCCTGCCAGCCTGGTCCCTGCACTGCAGGCCCCACTGGGTCTCGCCGGGGGGTGCTCTAAGCTCGGGCGCAGCCCTGTGCTCCAGTCCAAATCTCCCATCCCCCACCTGCCCCAATGACACCGCGGGCTGGGCCAGTACTGGGGCACTTGTTTTGGTACATGCTAAGGCTGCAGGGCAGACAGGCTAGGGGCAGCCCATGAGGGGCCCTGACAGGGACCCCCCCCCAGCTCCACGGGTGGTAGAAAAGCCAGGTGTCGGGGCGGGGAGAGCTGTTTGCAGAGCTAGGGCCAATGGGCTGGGATTTCTTGGCACATTCTGTCGCAATGGGGCGTGGCCCCCTCCCTCAATATGGTCCCATCTCTACCAGGCATGGGGGGCGAACTGAGGATCAAAAGAAAACCCAGCAGTAGACCGGCAAATGGCACCAAGTGCCAGTAACAGTGAGCACGGGAGCCCCAAGGAGCCGAGGTCTCCTAGGAGGACGCTGCAGAGAGGGCCAGTTATTAGCTGTGTTGGTGCCCCCTTCGAAGGGGATGTGGGTCTTTCCGTCCTAGAGCTGGGAGCCTGCTTCTTCCCAAGGGAGGGAATTCCATGGTGACAGACACCCGTGCCCCACTGCACCGGAGGGAGATGCTCCAGCAGAGCGTGAACGCTGCAAACGTCTCCCCGTCTCGGGGGGCTGCACTGCAGCGCCTGGCCTGGGAGAGGGGTGCAGAGCAGGGACCAGCACCCCTGCAGGCACCCTCCCCACACCTTCTGTATTGCACGGATGTTCAAAAGCCGGGTGGCAATGTCTTGGTCTAGAAAGCACGGCCTGCACTGGAAACTGCACACTAAAGCCCCAGCAGCTGCAGCCCCAGGGTCATTCTGAATGGTCACCAATGGTCGAAACCAGTAGTCCCCAAACGTCTTCGGCCGTGCCCCCCCCTTACCCCTAATGGAATCTGTCCGCACCCCCTGGGACCTGTGGTCAGGAGTGTGGTTGGGGGCCAGGGCTGCAGCTGGGAGTGGGGCCACAGTCAGAGCCAGGAGCTAAGGTCGGGGGCTGGAGGCAGGACAGGAGCCAGGCCAGAGCTGAGGACTGGCCTTGGCCCCACCACACCCCACTAGGAGGGCGCACCCCCACAGTTTGGAGACCACTGGTCTAAACAGATGCAACTCTGCTGACTTCAGTGGCATAGATAAATTCAAGAACTAGATAAATTCCTGGAGGATAGGTCCATCAGTGGCTATTAGCCAGGATGGGCAGGGATGGTGTCCCTAGCCTCTGTTTGCCAGAAGCTGGGAATGGGCGACAGGGGACGGATCACTGGATGGTTCCCTGTTCTGTTCATTCCCTCTGGGCCCCTGGCACTGGCCACTGTCGGCAGACGGGACACTGGCCTAGATGGACCCTTGGTCTGACCCCGTCTGGCCGTTCTTAGCTTGGGTGCAGCAGAGAGCAGAGTGCAGTGTTAGCAAAGGGGCCACTTTCCATGACCTTGTAGCCGCAGCTGGTCTGTTCTAACTGGGACAGGGCTGAGGAGCTAATCATCCTATTTATCTGAACACGGAAATACAGATACCAGGATTGGTCCAAAGCTGAATTCAAAACTAGATGGTTTCATTTTGCCCTGCCCGTAGTGCACTCCCCCTGCAGTCTGCTGGATTCTTTGTCACAGCTGAGCATTAGCAGGAGAGACCAACATCTGTGATACTCTGTTAAACTCAGAACCTCCCAAAATAAGAGAGACCCCTTTTCCCAAGGGGTCAGCCCCCCACAACTCCCAGTCTGGCACCTAAAGAAAAGGAGCTCAGCTGATTGGAGCTGCTGGGGCTGAATTATTTGGACACTCTGCTGTGTTTAGTGCAGGGCCCGGGATCGGCTCTCTGGAAAATCAGTCTCAAGTGGGCGTGCTGGGTACTGCTGGAAACGTGGCCCATTGGCCTACGGTAGGGCAGAGATCGAGAATGGATCAGCAAATGCTGCACGTGTTCTCCGACAATGATGCCATTCAATGGGATGCCACCACTGGCAACAGAGAGTTCAAATCTGGCCGCTCCATCTGCAAACAGAGAGAGAAGGGGGAAGGCGACACAAATCACTCGAGCCCTGGAGAGATTTCCAGGAGACGAGAGGGGAAGGATTGGGATGGCTAGAGAGGAGCTGACTAAAAGGCGACATGACTCAGATATGGAAGATGATGAGTGGGACAGAGGAGGGACCTCCTCCTCACCTCTCACTAAACACCGAGGAAAGGAAAGGGAGCTCATTTAAAACTGGGCAGAGGAAATGCTCTTCCGTTTGCACAGCTCATCATTCACTTGGAACTCCCTGCCACTAGAATCTAGCAAGGCGAAAGCTTAACTGCTTCGGACAAGGCCTGGACATTTCTATCGCTCGCAGGACATCCACAGTGATATGCGCGAGGTTAAAAATGTATAAAAGGTTTAAATGTCAACCAGGAATGGAGAGAGGCCAGGTAGCAAACAGCCCAGCCACACTAGCGAATGGCAGCCTCCCACACCCACCAACACGCAGTCAGACCCCTGCCCCCTCCCTGCAGCAGGCCAGGCCAGCGTGCTCGGTGGCACTCGGGGGATGTGGTGACCTGTGAGACGTGGGAGAGAAATGCTCCTTCACTGGGGAAATAACCACATTACCGGCCACAAATGGGGCTGGTTTGAGTTGCCCAGCAGTCACTGTCATCCTGGTTCCTCTCCAGCCTGCTCCACTCTCTCCCGGCGCCAGGTGATGCAAACCAGAGCGCCGGGGGCCCTTCTGGCTCTGGTGCCGCAGAGACACGGGCGAGTAAGAGGCAGCAGCCCGGAGCCTCGGCGGAACACCGAGTGTTGCCGAGTGACTGAGTGATTTTTTTTATTTTTTGTCTTTAATTGAATCCTCTCCAGCGCTGGAGTTTTTCCCTGAGTCTTGGCCAGCCCGCTGCTGTAGGCTCCGCTCTGGGACACGCACTCAGCCTTTGATTCCTGGCTGCCCTCCTCCAACAGCCAACGAGGACAAACATTAGAAGGTCACAGTTAGATTTGCCACAGGGGGAAGCCTAAAGGCAGAGGTGGGGGCCACTGGGTGAGTACCTGGACAGCGATGCGCAGTGGGTGAGCTTGGAAAGGGCTAACACGTGCTCTCCCGTGTGCTTTCGGTTACGTTTTCTCCCTTCCCCCAACTGGCCCACACCCCCCACTGCTCTGCGTGCCAGGGGCTAGTCTAGCCGGGCTAGAAAGCAGGAGGGGAGCTAAGCTGTGTTGAGTCTGGGGCTGGCGGGCTCTGCCTCTGCATATGAAAGGGGAGAAGAGCACAGGCCCCTTCCTCCCGGAGATCTATTCCTGGCTCGTCTCTGTGGACGGGTTAGTGTAGATCAGCACCCGGTGGAACTGGTTGACAGGCCAGATGAATCAGTTTCACGTACTTCCATCTCCTGGTAACAGGCCTAGAGTGGATCTCTTTGCCAACGACACCAGGGCACAGCTGCCCCTCTCAGCCACTGACAAACCTGCAACTCCCGCCTGCACTGGAAGAGTCTTCAGCCATTTCCAGCAGGCTGATTACTTTCCACTGACTATCCAATGGGCCTGCACCAGGCTATTCTGCCTCATTTCCAGGGCTAACCCCGGTTGGATAATGGGACCTGATGCTGTCAACCCCAGAAGTGGCTGCATTAAGAAATCACACTGCGGAACACTTGGGATGATTGCCTTTCTCCAAGCCCATTCCAGCCACATAAAGATACCAGAAGCTCTGGCACAATGGTTTTAGGAACCACGCCAGCACAGCGGGCTGGCTGCATTTTGCCGTCATTAGCCCTTCTCCCGTGCTCCCCGGCTGTGGGGTGAGGGTTTACAGCTGGCCCCTGTGGTTCTGTGCGTGCTGATGCCTGTAAACGCCGCGGAAAGCGGGGCTGGGTCACACATGGAAAACAAGACATTTGCAGCAGGAGACTTTCTTTACCCTCCATTGGAAAAGCTGGGCAGGGCTCCGGCAGCTAAGGTCACAGTCACCTCTGCCAGCTGTCCCACACGGCCGCCTGCTGATAATGCGGCCTCTGCTTTATTGACTGTGTCGCGGGGCAAACAACGGGGTCACCTGTCTGCTGAGAGCTAGATCTGGTGGTTCTGCTGGCTCCACACCAGGCCCCTGTAACCTTGGGCATGGTCACACTGTGCCAGGGGACCGGGCTTTGATTCCCAAGGGACGGTGCAGCTGGCCTGGTGACGGGCTCCCTCCCTGTGCTAGCAAGCCAAGCAGGCTGGGCAAGTGCAGTGCCCGAGGCTCTTAGGGCTTTGCCACAAGGACCACTGGTCCGCAGGGCACCTGGGGAATCACGGAACGGCTGCTGGATGTGCGGGGGCAGCTAGCTGAGTGTAGCTTTAGCGTGTCAAGGCCACACGCGCCCAGAGGCCCACGCACAGCAGGGACAGGCTAGCGCTGAAAATTGCTGCAAATCGCCAACCCCACGCTCTGGCTAGGAGGCCGGCTGGGCAGTTCCTGAGGCCTCTGCTCAGCCCCTCCAGCCGATTCCCACCTCCGCCAGGAGCGGGGCACTCTGCTGACTGTTTGAAAGCTAGCGCCTGCTCCCTCGAGGGGGAGGACAGCACTGAGTGCTCGGGGAACAACAGGCTCGAGGGAGTCACCCGAGCACACCTGGAGTCCAGCAATCAGCTTGAAGCTCCATAATTGCAGGAGACATCTCTGGCAGGAAGCCGATTCCAGCTCTGCAGCTTCCGCCCTTGGGCTTTGCTGGATCTTAACCCAAAATAAATTTCCAGCAATTTTCCGTCCATCTTTTGCTGCTGGCTTCCTCCTCCCTAGCCTTCTGTTCTCTCTCTCCCTTCCCAGGGGAGCCTGTCACCCAGAGCCTGGCAGACGCACGGCAGAGAACATGGGCACTAGCTGCAGGAGACATACCCCAAAGTGCCCAGCCTGGGAGAAGGAGACTGTTGATTATGGCCTGAGTGGGTAGAACAAATCCACTCCATCTCTCCCCCCAGACTATGCTATAGTGCCAAGCACAGGCTGAAAAGGGGGAGGATGGTATTTGGCATCTCTCTAAGGCCTTTTGTGGGAGGATAGCGCTGAAAGTGTCATTAATTATCACCATTTTACAGAGGGGAAACTGAGGCATGGAGCGGTTCAGTGATTTTTCTCAAGGCCACACACTGAATCAGTGACAGAGCTAGGATGAGGTTACAGATGTCTCGAGTTCCCATCTCTGGTTCTTACCACTAGGCGACACTCCCCCTGTTGAGTTGCTCAGTGCAATGTAACAGAACGGGACATGGCACGCAGCTGGGAAATGCCAAGGCAAAGCAGGCCAATGGTCCGACCGACCGTGTAGACTCCTCTCCCTGACAAAGCCCCAGGCCAAATGCTGCCAGGGAGGTGTCAAGCCCATTTGCACAATCCTAGGCTGCAGGGCGTAATATGCTCAGCCCTGACACATGAGGCTGGGTCTCCCTGAGCAGTCCCCTCCCACCCTGTTAGTGCACATGCCAGAGTCATTCAGATCTGCTCTTCGAAACCCTCTAGACTCAATTCCTAATAGGTCTCTCCCTGCAGTACATGGAAAGCAGCTGAGCCACTGGAAGGTGGCTGTTTTGTACTTCCCCGCTCCGTGTAGCAAGTGCCTGGTCTGACTTCTGGGGGTGAGGCCAAGCTACCAGCCCTCCCTCCGTAGACCTGGAACCGACATGAACTCATCACGCTGAAAGGAAGGAGATCTTAGACCTGAGCGGGAGCAGATCTGAGCTCCTCACTTGGCCAAGGATTTCCTCTCCGAGCGGAGCGGGCGACGAAGGGAAGTGCCACATGTACTCACACCAATCTGAAACCTGCCTTGGGCGGAGCCCAGTCTGGAGCTCGACAGCAGGAGCCCCCCCGTGAGTCGCAGCTGGCACCAGCTTGCGTATTTGATTTCGGCCAGCTATTCGCAGGGGCTTGTTTGGAAACCTCCGTCACCCAGCCAGGGAACAGGAACAGCGCCCTGTGACGTTCCGCTCTTAGCCAGCCCAGGGCAAACGTTGGCGTTCAAATCCGGAATCTGCGCCAGGATCCGTAGAGCTGGAAAGTCCCGGCTCACTTAGAACGACAGAGGCCCAGGGGACAGAAAAAGAAGCAAAGTTCAGTGAATCCGTAATTCCTGGCACAGTGGCCAGATGATGGTGCCGGGTCACTCCCACACCTTCCCAGGGGGGTCAAAATGCAATGGTAACACTCGGCACACGCATCACTCTTCCCGCCCTGAACTGTGCTCCTGATGGTGTCCCCAGCCTGGGCCCCCCTCCGCTGCTGCAAGGCAGGAGCGTGGGAATGGCCAGGGAGGTCAGCGAGTCTCATAAGGGGGTACAGCCATTCCTCTGGCCCCAGCACCCAAAGCACCGACTCCGAAAGCTGGGATTTCCCTACACACACACCCCAAACTCCCCCATTTCCCCCCACCGTGGTCAACTAGATACAGTGTTGCCAATTGAATCCTTTTCCAACCCCCGACCCCACAAATTTGAACACCCCTAGAGGCAGCCGGAGAGGGGACACCCCGGAGGGACCATTTTCAGGGGCCTGGGGATGGTAACTTGCTGTTGTTCGTGTGTGATGCTGAGGGTCCTGCCTGGTTCTTTATGTCCATGCATCCCTGGTCCCCGCTGCTGTCCCATGGCTTCGGATGGGTGAGTGAAGCTGCCAGGAGCTCTAATACATGCTGTGCTCAGAACTTGCCCTTGGCTTTTCCTGCACTCGCTGCCCTTTCCCCAAGGTTTCCTGCAACCTCCCCTTCAATTTGAACCGAGGAAAGGGGCTCTGGGAATGGGGGCAGACAGGGGAGCTAGGAGGTAAAACTAAACACCGGCCGTAGCATGTGTCAGGCTGCTCTAGTGAGATCCACCCTTGTTCCCTCCCCAGGAGTCCCACCCCATCCTGTGGCTCGACCTCCTCCACCATCCTGTCCTGCTGGAGAGGCCTCTGGCTGGCCAAGTTCCTTCCCAAGAGGGACATGTGGATCCCGGGGTGTGAGGAGCCGGCGACAGAGCTGCAGAAGAGGGTGAAGCCCCCAGCGTCCCCGAGGGTCGTTTACTGTCTTTTCTCCTGAGCCAGGATGGATGGACCAGCGGAGTGCTGAATGCCATCAATACCGGACAAACCCTGCTCAGGACCCAGAGACGCAGCCGAGCACCACATCCAGCATCTCGCTCTCCACAGGCGGATCACTGGGGGCTGTTTGCAAACCCAGCGACATGGATCTGTAACACAATCCACCATTCTGTGTGGGTGTGCTCCTGTGTGGGCATGGCTGTGTGTGTGCAGAGGGGTATGTCTGTACGCACCCCGTGTGGGCACAGCTGTGTGTGTGTGCACACGTGCACGGCTCTGTGCTCACGCACAAACCCGCCTGTGCACTAGGGTGCAGGCAGAAGGAAGGGCTCACGCCCGCCTCCTCCCCACGCAGGCTGGATCCATCTGATCCCTGGTTCTTGTTCCCACCCCAAATGTGGGGCAGAGTGGCAGGAGAGGAGGGGAAGAGAGACCCTACCCCCGTTGCATGTGCCCCAGCAAAGCGGGCTCTGGGGGCCAGCACGGGCTCTCCCTGCCCGCATCAGCGCACTGTCCTTGTCTCCTGATGTCTGCGTTAATTCCCCTTGTCTAATTCGAATGTCCCTTTCTCCCAAGCACCCTGAACAGCTGCACGTGTCCCAGGTCTCCCCACGGCCTAACCCCCTGGTGTCCTGGCTTCACACACCCAGCCAAGCGAGGAGTGTGGGTCGGAGGAGAACACAGAGGCAGGACGAGAGCCCCAGGAAGTGGATCCCAGAGCAGAAGGCCTGGAGCTGGGGGGCAGAGAGATGAAAGGGTCAGCGGGGGCGAGGGGCGTGACTCCATTGCACGGTACTGGGACATCAGCTCTGCTCGTGGGTTTTGCTGTGTCCACAGCAGCCCAGCCGGGTATCTCTGAAGTGCTGGCCCAGACGGGGCTGAGTCCCAGGGGGATTGGGGTGGGGGGGTTTCAAGAGGCAGCCGGCAAAGGGCCAATCTGGACAGTGCCTGAGATGACAGATCTGGGGCAGGGAGCTCGTGGTGGCAACACGTGATTGTTTCTTTGCCTCTGGGTGTCGTTTATCAGCTCTGTCCTCGCCTGGCCTGCCCAGCGTTCAGGTCCTCTCAGGGCCCTTCCCGGGGGACTGAGAACTGGGCCTCCCACTCCAAGGCCTTCTGCTCAGTCCTCGCTCCGGCAAGGGCCCCAGCGCGATGAAGGGGACATACATGCTGCTGCATGCCCAGCTCCCTGCGTCTGCTTTTGGACGGAGTATGCAGGGCTGGTGGTAACTGTGACCTGGGGAGACCCGGCTTCTCCCCCTCCCCTTCTGCACCCCGGCCTGAGTCTAGAACTTGTAGGGGCCTCTTGTCTCCTGGGCTGCGTGAGCCGGGAGGGGTCAGTGCCCCGCACCGGGGGGCAGTGGTGGGATGTTACACCTGACAGTTCACCACACCAGGGCCGCACTAACAAATGCAGCCAGAGGCCCCAGGCGAGGTGTCGGCTCGTGCCCTCCTTGGCTTTGTTCACTCGGCCAGGTCCATCCAGTGTTTAGACCCTGGGCTGTCCGTGGGTACATGCTGTGCTGGAGAAGGCTGCTGTTTGTTGTTTATGGCTCTAATCCCCCCAGGTGCCCCGTGCACAGGGAGACGCTTCCACTGCCAGCTGACCTGGATTGCAAAACCAGGGCAGCTGTGCGGTAATCGAGCTTCCCAGGCCAGGCGTCTGCGGAGCTGCCCTGGCTGTCAGCAGGATACTGTTAAAGGGTATTCCTCCCCCCCTCCCCCTGCCCCAAAAAACCAAACCCATCTCATGCTGGGCCAGGCACCCGGTCTCCCAGCCAGGCCCGGCAACGACAACCTTGCATTTGACTCCCAAACGAGCCACTCTGTGGGGCTGGACGAGCGAAGGCCTGGGGCAGGGCACTGCTGGCCATGCTGGGCATGGAGGGGAAGGGGAACGTCTACACCTGCTTAGAAAGAGGGGAAGGCTTGGGATCAGGGGGCTGGGGGAGTGATTGACAGCTGTCACTCTGATGTGCTTGATCAGGAAAGGTCAATATATATTTTTTTATTAAATTAAAAAATTGGGGGGGGCATTAAATTATTTACATCTGGGGAAACGACCCTCTCCCCAGAACGGCACCCCCTGCCCCTTGCTCTCTGCCTCTCCTTCTCCCCACCCGACCCCCCTCACCCAGCTAGCCGCAGCTAGGTCAGCCTGGGAGCTCGCAAGGGCAGGGACTGTGTTGGATCAATTCAATGAGATGTTGTGAGCTGGACACACGGTGCGGAAGAGTAAGGAGGAGTCAGACGCTTGGGGCTGGGCCAGGGCGGGTACAACCCCCTGGGATGGGGTGTTTGGGGCTGGACCCCCTGTGTCCCCCCCGTGCAGGCGGCGCTATATGACGATGCCGTCTCTGGTTCCCCGGCTCGGGCACCGTTTCCCCTTGTCTCTGTTTGGTGAGATGCTGTTCATCGCTCCTGATAGCCTGAGGCCTGGTGTCCAGGCAGCACCATGTGCAACCTCGGCAGCGAGGCCTCTACCTGGCGCCCTAGGGCCGTGCCAACCCTCCTCCCCGGCTGCGGGGATTTTCCAGCTCAGTCCCAGGGTGAGGTGCATCCTGAAGGGCTCCTGGCGCAAAACCCGGCCCTGCTGAGCCGATGGGTGTTGGCTGAGCAGGGCCCGAGCAACAAGCCAGGCCCGCAACGTGGTCTCAAGGGTAGAACGCCTCCCCCTTTGCTCTCTACCTGTGCGAGCCCCAGGGGGCTGAAAACCCTTGCTTCCCCCGTGTGCTCCTGTGTGCTTGTGTGTGTGGAAGGCATTGTCCTTGGGCCAGCGTTAGTCCCTGCATCCGTCTCAAGGCCGGGCCTGCATGGCAACAAGCCACAGGCCGGAGAGCCAGCGTGAGGGGGAACCCCTGGGGACTACCTCTCCGCTCCATGTTAGGAAGAGAGGCCCCTTTCCAATGAATAAAGCTGATCGCTCCTGTCCTGCAGTGAGTGCTGATGTCGGATCCTTCCCCTGCGGGGCTGAAGGGGGCTCCCGGCTCTCAGGTGAGCCTCAGGCGGGTGGCGGTTGTTAGAAGAGGGGATGGTGCAGCCAAGGCTAAAGCAGAGTTCCCAACTGGCTGTAGCATCAGCCATTCCCACCCTGGGCCTTTGCCGCCTGCTTTCTGGAAATGGTCCCTGTGGGTGCCCGGGAAATGGGCTCTTGCGAGGACCCCAATGGCTGGGAGGAGGCTCCCAGGGCGTGTGTCAGTTATTGGGCTGCTCTCCCCTGCGGAGACGTGTGGGCCCCTGACCCGTCCTGTGGCAGAACAGGGATGTCACCACCCAAGCCAGGCCTGGCGCCCGGGCTCTGGACAGGGTGCGGCACAGTGTGTGGCAGTGAGGATGCGACTGCCTTGTGGGGTCTGGGCATCTCCCTGCAGGAGCACGCACGCTCTTCCTGTGCCCAGCCGCTGGGCGGGGTGAGCAGGACTCTCCCTGCCCCGCAGCTCGGCAGCAACTCCCCATTTCACTCCCAGGGCTCCTGGGGCATGCGAGGGTCGGTCCCAGCTTACCTGCCGCAAGCCAGGCGACTTGTGTCTGCTCCGGCCCCAGCACGCCCCAGGCAGGGCTCATGTCCAGCCGCTCGCTGCCGGAAGGAGAGAAGTCTGCAAAACAGAAAGGGAGAACGTCTGCTAACACGCTGCTACTCTGAAGCCTGTCTCTGACTTGTCAGCTCACAATTAGCACCTTGGGCCTGGGAACAGCGTAGGCCAGAAGGGCCAGAAGCAGCCACTAAGTTTAGGGGTCTCAGTTTGGGGGATTCCCAGCTGGAGACCCCTGGAGGCTGCTTTTCAGGGAGACGGAGCAGCCACAGGTCCAGCTGGTGTCACAGGGCTAGCTCCTTGGCACATTCCAGTGGCACCCAGGGGCTAGAAAGCAACCCCAGCAGGGCACCTGAGGGTTCCCCAGGCAGAGGGGAATCACTGGGTAGCATGAAGCCAGCCCTGAGGCCGTCAGCCCCTGGCAGCGCTGGTACGGGGGAGTGCTGAACTGGCATATGCTTCCCACCCCCGAGTGCCACGCCCAGCCCAGCTCAGCCGGATCTGGGGCTTGCGGGCAGCTGGAGTCAATGGCACAGCTCCCTCACCTAGACTCACCTCCCGTAGTGAGCGACCAAAATCTGCTCCCTTCCCCCACGGCCCCGACATGCCGTCGACGGGGACAAGGTTCTTTTCCTCCTGACGGCCATTTCCAAGCGGAACTGGGGGGAATAACAATGGTGGTGACTCTCTGCTGAGTCAGACTTAGTTGCTCTCGTGTCCTTCCTCCCACTAGCTCCCTGCCAGCCGGCGCCGGCCGCCGATGATGCCTGGCAACGCTGCTGGATGGGACGTCTGGGCTCCTCCGCCTCCTCCTCATACAGAGCCGCCGTTTCTCCCAGTTCAGCGCAGACCTCGAAACATCTTGCAGGGGGCAGAGGGCTGCAAAAGCTGGGGAGGGGGCCAGGGTTTTAAGGGCCGGCCCAGCCAGACTCTAACGGGTAATGCCACATCACACGCCTAAGGAGTCCCGAAGAGAGAAGGAAACTCACTGCAAAGCTCTGTGTCGCTCGACAGGGTCTGGCTCTCCCCGGCCAATAAAAGCCAGAACCTCACCCACCTTGTCCCTGCACAATTCGGGGAGCTGGGGAGCACAGCGGGAAGCAGGAGCACAGTGCGAGAGCGCCACCTGCCTGCTGCCCCGGCACAGCCGATTCAGGCATCAGGCGGCCTCTCTCCTCCTGGCCCCGGGCCCTGGGCCTGGGTTCTGAAAGCTGCCCCAGGCTGCCCAGCTCCCCCCATGAGGATCAAGGGACCCTGAAAACTCCTCCCCCGAGCCACCAGCCTAGCACAGAGTTCAGCTCTAGCCAGGCAGAGTTCAAAGGGCTCCCGCTTCCCAGTGGGAAACTGTTTGCACGTCCTGGGGGGAAAATTGAGATTGCCAACAGAATTCCAG
Source organism: Lepidochelys kempii (assembly GCF_965140285.1). Taxonomy (NCBI): domain Eukaryota; kingdom Metazoa; phylum Chordata; order Testudines; family Cheloniidae; genus Lepidochelys; species Lepidochelys kempii. The sequence continues at coordinate 1,874,540 of NC_136387.1, read as the reverse complement.
TCCTAAATCAGGACAAAAGAATCCCAAGCTCAGAAATGTCTGTGAACCAATAAGCTGAAAAAAAATCTGTTGGGGTCAAGCTAAAGCTTCTGTCTCAACATTTTTGAAATGTTTCGTTTCAATTTTTTTTTTTTTCGTTTTTTGCTTCAATTTCTAAACCCAAAGTTATCGTGAAACAAAGAAACCCCCAAATTTTTCACTTTAGCCATTTCAAAGCTTCTCCTCCCCCCCACATTTTTCAGAATGACCCTTTCCCACAGACAGTTTTAGTTTCAACAAATTAGCGTTTTTCTGACCAAAAAAAGTTTTATCAACAAATCCCCAAGTAGCTGTCCTGCACGGCTGCTCTGCACCGGGCGTGTCACTTGCACCTGGGCAAAGCCTGGCTAGGACACACCTGTGCTGCTCTGGGAGCATTTTGCACACTGCACAGGGGTAAACGACACACAAGATGCGGTGCTGGGTGCATACGGTCCAAAGACATAAATCAGCCCTGCTCAGCCCAGACGCAGCCTGCCGCTGTGCTGAGCCAGCCCCCAGCACTGCATGGTTACTACAGCAGCAAAGCCAACGTTTGCTATGGAGATTTTTGTTGCGTCAAAACCCCAATTTTCCATGGGGAAAAAGGGTTAGGAAGGAAAAGGCCAGCCCAGCCCTAACTGTCCTTAGTGTTTGCTTTGTCTCTGGAATGGTTTCCTAGCATTCATCTGTCCCCGAGCCCAGAGCTGGCCCCTGCACTTTGCAGACAAATGCCCCAGGGAGCTCATAGCGCAAACTAAATTGAAACCAGCATGAAGCTGACAGCCAACGGGGTGGGGAGGGGGGAGATGGAAGGGCCAGGGTTACCTTTGCAACACATGGGAGCCATGGGGAGGGCGCTGGTATAACCTCTTGCTAGGTCCTTTTACCCACCTGTCACAGTGTGACTGGCCCCACCTAGGGCTGGGGGTCAGGTGCTGGCTGAAGAACAGCTGGTCCAGCAAGAGCTCAATGGGGCGAGGAAGTTACTGGGAGTGGGTAGGCGCCTAGAGCAGGAGAAAGAATCCAGCTCCTAGGTGACTTCCAGGCAGACGGCCTAGAGAGAAGTGTGGGGTGTAAGAAGGCGCCTGCTGGGGTCCCTGGGTCAGAGCTCGAGCTTGGCGGGCGCCGGTGGAGATGGCTGATGGAAAAGCTCTGGGAGCCGGGGCCCTCGCTGGGGCTTTATTTTGGTGTTCTCTGCCGCGGGGCAGCTCGGGGGTGGCTGAGAGACGGGCTGTGCGAGGAGATAGGGCCAGGCCAGGAAGCCCAGTGGGAGCTGTCTGCAGTGAAAGCCCCACTCTGGCCCTCTACACGCCATGGGCTGGAGCCACATGTGGCTGCCAGTCTCCCACGCACATGCCAATTTTACGCCCCGCCTTACTTGGTGGAGCTGAGGGCACTAATCCTTGCAGGGGCATTCGGCACAGCAGGACTGAACTGGGGAGAGAAGAGCTGAAACTGCCCTACACTCTTCCTCTGGGATCCCTCACATCCCCGGGCACAGCACCACCTTGCAACCGAGGACCTGCAGGGATCCCCTAGGACAGAACTGCACCCCCAAGGGCTTTGCACAGAGGTGCCCCAACCCACTGCAATGGGCCCCCAAACGTTTGCGAGGATCTCCATTCTCTGGGCAAAGCAGCAAGGGCTGGAACCGGAAGCGCCCATGTAACACCGACAGACCCTGGTCGTTGGCGGGCGGGATCAGACCTGGGACTCGAGCTCAGTGTGGGAGCCTCAACTGGCTGTTAGCTAAGACTGTAGAACAGACTCACCAGTCTCGGTGCCACTAGATGGGACAACACCACACCCAGGAGGAGTGTGGGTTACACCCGCAGCAGCCGTGCTGATCCCAGCCCTTGGAGAATAGCTCACTGGAACAAGCACAAACCCCCCCAACTCTGCCACCTATGATAACAATTAGAGACTTATCTAATTGCAAAAATAATTGCAACTGAAGTGTTTAATTACCAGCCTAAGCATGCAGAGCTGCTCCCAATCTCTCAGATAAGGGATTGGTTTTGGTTTTTGATTATTACATTACAGCCTGGGGGGAGGAGATTCGCTAATTAAGGTCTTGGAGAACAGCTACCAATTTTGAAATGCTGCTTTTAATTTTAATACTCCCCAGGCTGGAAGGGGGGTGGGGGGACGAGCTCCTTCATGCGGAACATCTGCGCCAGCCACTGTCTGCCCATCTGCCCTCCTGGCTTCCTCCCAAGAGCCAAACGTCCGGCTGCATTCATGCCTCCTGCTCACTGCTCAGTGCGTAGCCATCGGCCCACCTGCCAGCCACTCTCCTCGTCGCCAGCAGGAGGGCGCTGTGGCTGGGTTAGCGTGGTGCCGGCAGGAGGGAGCAGAGTCACCCCGAATAACCCTGATGGCGCTGTTCCCATGCGGGGAGCTCAGAGCAAGCCGGCCCTGGAAGCTGGCCTTGGAGGTCAAGAAAAGTACCAAGTGCCGTGGCTCCGAGCAGAGCACAAGCACCTGGCCTTCGGCGGCCTGTGCTCCCTAACGCCAGCCCTGCTCACAAGAGTGGCCCGACACCAGAGGCCAGCCAGGCTCCCGGGTGGGAAGCGAGAGAGAAACTGAGCCTCAAGCCCACCATTCCCATCCATGCTGGTGGGCACGGGGGAGGCGGACAGACGGGGAGGAGTGATGGGAGCCCCTTTGGCCAGCGCTGTTAGGGGCCTCCGAAAAGATTTAAGACCCTGACATTTGTTTCCAAGCGTTGGCCTCTTTGAAGAAGAGCTCCACCACAGCTCCCTTCTGGCAGCCGGACCTGCCACGGGGCCAGCCCCAGGGCGCTTCACGGAACATGATCCTGGCACTGCTGGGGGGTCGGAGATGAGTCTGGGGGCTGAGCAGCTTGGGAGCTCTGAAATCTCTGCCAAGCAATGAGTATGGTGTGTGTGGCTGGCATGGGCAGTATGGCACACATGGCATTATGGTCCGCACCGGCTGTATGGCAGTCATAGGCTATATGGCATGTAGGCTATAATGAGCCTGGCTTTGGTGGGACCCAATGGAGAGGACCAATTCAGGACGAATTGCTTCAGGCAGGGCAGTTATAGCCCAAGGCTGGGGTTCCTTTGCACACCAAGGCAAACCCAACCAGCCAGACAGAGAGGACTTTGGTCTCCCCCCACTGGCTAACCATAAGTCACACAAGCAATTCCCTTAGACACTCCAGTTTCCCAGTATCACCACCAGTGTCACTTGTTATGGGGATGACTGGTTATGAAAACTAATACCCCAGTAAAAGAAAAAAGGTTCCCTCGATCCCAAAGGGCCAAGCTCCAGACCCAGGACAATGTACAAGTTAGATCTTACCCACCAAGCACACTATTGCCAATCCTTTAGAATCTAAAATCTGAAGGTTCATTTATAAAAGGAAAAAGAGACAGATGAGAGCTAGAATTGGTTACATGGAATCAATTACATACAGGGATGGCAAAGTTCTTGGTTCAGGCTTGTATCAGAGATGGAATAAACGGCAGGTTCAAATCAAGCCTCTGGAGAACATCCACAGCTGGGATGGGTCATTCAGTCCTTTGTTCAGAGCTTCAGTTTGTAGCAAAGTCCCTCCAGAGGTATGAAGCAGGATTAAAGACAAGATGGAGGAGTTTCCAGGGCCTTTAATATCCTCTGCCATGTGGCTTGTGCTTCCTTTGTCTCACATACAAGCTGCCCAGCCATGGCTTGAAAGCCTTAGAGTTCTGTCCATAGGCAGGCAGGTCCCTGCATGCCTGGCTGAGTCACAAGGCATATCTGCCTTCTCTCAGTGGGTCAGTTGTATAGCTGATGGTCCTTAATGGGCCATCAAGCAGGCTAGGCAGAGCTGATGCCAAATTGTCTGGTGTATCACCCAGAAGCATAGCACACGTTTGAAATACAGACAGCATAGAGCCAACACTTATAACTCTAAACAAAAATGATACACACATACAGACAGCATAATCCTAACCAGCCAACCATAACCTTGTCGTAGACACCTCATTTGACCCCCTTTATACAAGATTTGGTGCCACTACAGGACCTTGGTTGCAACAATGATCTATATGGTCACAGGTTATGTCAGTACCTCACATAGGGCATATATGGTTGGCATTGCCTTATGGTATATACAGGCTTTATGGTTGGCATGGGCAGTGTGGAATGTATGAACTATATGGCATGTATGGGAAACTGCTCCTCCTCTGGGCATTGGGCTCGAGGCCTTTTTGTTTCCTTTTGTTAAAATAAAAATAGCAACAGAAGAAAGCTCCATGGAGGGGGGGGGATAAATTTGTGGGTTTCAGCCCATCATGTGCCAACAGGGCATATACCTGCAAATCAGGACTGGCAACACCCAGCATTCAAGAATCATGCGCCGAGCCTGAAAAATCATGATTGCCAGAAGCTCGGAGTGGACAACAGGGGTTGGTCACTGGATAAGTGCCCTGTCCGGTTCATTCCCACTGAAGCACCTGGCCCCAGCCGCTGCTGGGCGACGGGATACTGAGCTAGATGGGCCACTGGGATGGCCCGGTGGGGAGGGAGCTGGTGTGGTTACCAGTCTGCCTATTGCATTTTCCACTCCGTGCATCTGATGAAGTGAGCTTTAGCCCACAAAAGCTTATGCCCAAGTAAATTTGTTAGTCTCTAAGGTGCCACAAGTCCTCCTCATTGTTTTTCCAAGGATAAGGAGTTATTTCTTTCTCCCTTAGAATGCTAGGCAGGAGCTAAGCCGAGGTCATCGCTCGGCTCCAGCTCTGGCTCCAGCCCCGGCCTGGGACCGAGCAAACCCAAGCTCCGCTGGCCAGGTGTTTGCCATGCAGTTTGCATTTCTGACACTTAGACCTTCCCCTTCCAGCGCCGGTGCGAGGCAGCGCACAGTGCGAGCCACTAGGGGGCAGAAGCGTGCAAGAAACACAACCCTTGGAACAATTAACTTTGCCTCCCCAGGGCCAGCTGGGGAGAAGCCCAAGGAGAAAAGCCCCTCGCCATGGTCCGATGTCTCGGCTTCTTGCCACATGCAGGGCTTTGGAACTGCCCCGCCTGGGCAGTTCCTGGAGAGTCCATCCCGACTCAGCACGGGCTGGACAGGCCACTAGTTCACGTCCCGGCTGCCCCTGGCAAAGCTGGCCTCAGCGAGTAGACCTGCCAGCCTGAGCATATGAACCACGGAGCCCCGGCGCCCTGTCCCTCCCCTCGGCTTTTGCACAGGGACAGGAGCGTAGTGGCTAATAGTCCAAGGCGGTCCGTATATGAGGCCTGAGCAGAGGCAGATCTCAGCAGGGAGAGGCCCGGGAGTCATCCAGAGGAACCACAGATGGCGCTTTGGAAAGTTTTGGCTCCAGACGTGTGTAGCGGGCTCTGAGCATTGTAGCGTGGAGTCCAGGCTGGAACGCTCACCCTGATGTTCAGAGCAAAGCGGCTGCACCGCCCCCCCCCACCCCCCCAGCACAGAGCCCAGTACTGCAGGCCTTAGCACCTGCCCCAGCTGTAGGTCTTGGCATCGGCAGCACGGCTCCTGGCAGGGGCCCTGTCAGTGCAGCTCACAGTGCCAGGCCTAGCAGCAGGGAACGTTTCTGGGCCCTGGCCCTGTTGGTACGGATGCCTGTGACCCTGTCCTCTATACACAAGGCAATGCCGCCGTCCCTGGCATGGACAAACAGGGGAGGAGAAGGAGGTGGGAGGTGATTTTATCTCTGTGAACTGGATCCTGGAACGCTGCGTCCAGCTCTGGTGCCCACATTTTTTAAAGGGTGCAGAAAAGAGCCACAGACATTGCTCAAGGACTGGAGACAATGCTGGACAGTGATTCACAGAGCCCAGGCTGGTTAGCTGATCAGCTGGAGAGGTGCCTTGGCTACAGTGTACCAGGACCCTCCTGGGGAGAAAGTAGTGGGCACTGAAGGGCTGCTTAACTGCGTGGGAAAAGGCAGAACAAGAGCCAGTGGCTGGGAGCGGAAGCCAGACAAATTCTGCTCTGAAAGGAGGCAGGCATTTTTCAGGGTGAGGGCAGTGCTTAATTTGTAACTCTCACAACGGATGCGCCAAGCCCAGACGTGCCAGGGCTATGAACTGCCAAATCTCAAGGTGCCACCCCAGGGCTCAGCCCTGGCACAGATTAAGCACTGGGTGAGGGTGATTCACCATTGAACAAACTCCCCAGGGAAGTGGTAGGTTCTCCATGTCTGGACAGTGCCACATCCAGACAGGCTGCCCTGCTGGAAGGTTAAGGTGACCAGAGCTCCTGATTTTATAGGGACAGTCCCGATATTTGGCGCTTTTTCTTATCTAGGCCCCTATTACCCCTCACACCCTGTCCCGATTTTTCACACTTGCTGTCGGGTCACCCTATGGAAGGTACTGCAGTCAAACACAAGTTACTGGGCTCAATCTGTGGGGAATGGATGGCAAACAAAGGCCTGACTAGCTAGCCTGAAACGCTGTGAATGAACGGATACCCTCCCTGATAACTGACTGGCTCTATGGGGCCCAATCCTCCACTGCCAGGAAGCAGGGACCCGGCGTTTTTAGCTGGCCCTGAGTGAGGAGCATGGTGGGGCTGGCAAGGGATGGGCGCAGATGCACTGGAAGTTTTCCAGAGCAATCAGGTCAGCAAGGAGGTTAGTGACAGACAATGCAGCCAGGGCATGTCTGCAAATGAGGGTGAGGTGAGGAGCCCTGCTTAGGAGTGAGAGCCATGGGAGAACTTGGTTGTCTCTCCCACGAGGCAGCAGCTGCTCTGCATGGCCCCAGCCTGGAAGCCAGTTGGATACTTGGGGCTGGGGGCCAGGGCCCTTTGTGCAGACTAACAGGGACACAAGCATCATCTTCCTGACCTCCAAATCCTTTCGCGTCCCCTTCCCCACCCCAAAACTCTGCTCCACTCCTCTGGCCCCGCTGACTCCACCGGGACTCTACCAGGCTGGCTGCAGCCAGTGGTGAAAACGGTTTGACCCTCTGGACACTAAAGATCCAGCGGCTTGCATGCCTGCCCTGCCAGCCTGGGGCTCTTTTCCTCTCCCAGACATGGGCCTTGGGAGAACCATTTCCAAAAGCTAATTTTAAAAAGTGCCCCTGTCCAGCTCGCTTCTGGAACTTTATTAAGATCATTTTTGACAAGCGGGTTCCACGCATGGCACATTCTGCAAGGTAGCCGAAGCCCCGGGGTCTCCTGGGGACCAGGACGTCTGGAGCGCACCTGGACGAGGGAGGGGGGTTAATCTGGTATGTTGAAGCCGTCTTGAAAGTCAAGTGGAGGAAAGCCCGCCGGTCTGAGCCCCGTGGTGTTTCCAGTCCCCCTCGCATTCGCCTCTGGGCCGCTCCATGCAATCAGAGCGTTTTCTTAGCAACAGCAAGGCCTCGCGGCAGCTGGAAGTGAATGCTTTCTGCAGCCGAATGGCAATCATTCCCGGAGTGACCCAGTGGAAGGGCTTCTCCAGTCAGGTATTCGCCGCTCCAGCACCTCACTGACCCAGTAATCCAGCACTCCCGGCTCCAGAGGCCTCTACACGCAGTACCCACCCACCGCTGCGAAACCGAACAGGGAGCAGGCCCTGGGGGGTCTCAGGAGAGTGGAAGTGAGCCAAGCAGCCACGGAACAGCAGGGAGACTCCGTCCTGGAGAGAGGGTGACTTCTGGGAGTTTAGAAAAGTGTCTGAAAGCAGGAAAAGGTCTTGATCTGAAAGCTTCAGACACGTTGTAGCCAGTGCCTCCCGAGAGCCTGTCCGCCCCCGCTCCCTGTCTGTGACCAGAGGCAGCAGGAGAGGGCTGGGATGAAGGGCATATGCCATGCAAGCGAGCCGCTAACTGGAGAAGACAGGAGAACTGAAGAGTTCATCTCAGGCAGTCTCACACAGAGGATTTGCTGCATGCAGAAAAGACGCCATCTGGCTTTGAGCATCCCCTCTCCCCAGCATCACTCGCCCTGGCAGCCCCAGGGGGCCATGCACAGACAGGTGTGCCTTCGCCCAGGGTCTGGGTCTCACACAAAGGTTTTGTAACTTGTGGTCCTGGCGAGACCACGCTGCCAGCTCTCCAGGGGCAGCAGAGAAGAGAGCTAGGAGGTGCTGCCAGTCCGAGATGCCAGCCGTTGCGAGGTGCTGTGTTTCATGGTGACTTAGGCACCGGGGCTAGGATTCCATTTAACAGAGGGCGCCGGGCACCGTCCCAGCGATGCGCTAAGAAAGCAGCCCCCGCGCCCATGACAAGTCCACCGTTCCATGCCCTTTGCAGTGCTGTAGCCGTGTTGGCCATGCGGTGACCTCTCTAGCTGGCTGCTTTCCCCCGAGCCACTGCCGGGCTCCCGTTCCCTTCCACAACAGCTGATCCACACAGAGATGAGCTAGGCTGCCCACTCCAGAGGCTGTGGACTCCTGGGGCTCCCACCACAAAAGGTGGCACTTCAGGAAGTACCGCCCCATGAATGACATCACTCTGACGGCCAATCACTGCAGGCGACATCCTTCAGAACGGCTGCCCCGGGTTGCTGGTCTGAGACGAAGTGCTACACGTAATGTCCATGGGCTCTGTGCGCTGTGTCACCCATGTGGTGCATATGGGAGACGTGTCCCACTGCCTGGTCAGCTGCTCGGGTTCTGAGTCCATTGGTGGGCGGTGACCGCTCGCCCAGGCCCAGCCAGGGAGGTTTATGGGTAAAGCCAGGCTAGCACCCAGCACCAGCAAAAATAGGCCCAAAGCTCGTCGTAAATGGCATAAGGAAATATATTGTCCCCCTGCAACGAAGAGAAAAGAAGGCAAATATCAGTGATGAATCTTCTGCCTTTCAGTGTGATTGATGGTTGTAATCAGCGCCGGGCAGCTGACGGGAATGCCAGGAGGATGGGACATTTGTCATCTGAAGGGTGCTAACCAGAGACACTCGCAGCAAAAGGCAGAGACAGCCGGGCTGGGCAATGTTTCGCAACCCCCCGGCAGGCGCATTGGCTTGTTGAAGAACTTGGGCCAGGGGAGTGAGAGAGGCACAGAGGGAATGGAGGAGGGAGAGGACTTGCCCCTTTGGAGCAGGGCAAAGTGACTCGGGAGTCTTGATTCAATTCATGTAAAATTAGCCAGTGAGGATGGGTTCCAACCAGGTTAGGGGGGTGTTTAAAACCCACACGCCAGGTCAGGTGGGACCCCCGGGGCACTGGCCAGCCAAATACACTGGAATCAGGGTTAGCTGAAGCCACGTGTGAAATGTGGCCCCTTCACCTGGATCGAAGTCCCCGCAGGTGGGCCAGAGAGACAAGCTGTGGAGATAAGAGAACCCCCAGACAGGCAGGAGAATGGAGAATGGGGAGAGAAGGAGACCCAGGCAGAATCCAGAGTCCCTGGGAACGTGGCCATTCTCCATCCCTGGTCGGGGGAGTGTCCCTCACACCCTGGCCACAGTGGGTGACATTGTCCCATGTCAATAACTGCACCTATCTGTCTCCCACAGCTGTGCCGAGCCTTCGCTCCCACACCCTAGTGTATTACATGGGGGAAAGCCCACGTGAGCAGCTGCTGAGCCCACATCACCAGCACAAGCTCAGGCTTCCCCTCTGAGATCCAGTCTCTGCATGGGGTAGGGCAGGTCTCCAAACCATTAGGACTTCTGGGGTGGTCCTGCAGCTGGGGACCCGATGGCAGGCTATGTGCTGGCCCAGAAGAGAGGACTGTGCCCTGGCTGGATGCTGAGGGCTCTGCTCTTTGGCCCTTCCCTGCAGGGTCACTTACCCAGGGGGTTTGCTATCTGCCTGCAGTAGCTGCTGTCCATGGGGTCTGTGGGTGCTGTCAGTTCTCGGTGCCCGGCTCCGTCCCGTGATGAGTATCTCACACACTGTGGGAGTGTAACGCCCTGGCCAATGCGTGTTCTGCCTCCCTCTCTCTGCATGATCCATTGTTCCAGCCCTTGCCCGCAGAGTCTGGCTCTGCAGCGATTTACATGTAGTGCTCTGCAGGGCACCAGGGCCTCAGACAGTTTGGGTCCCAATGTGCTGGGCTGGGATGCTCCTCCCCTGCACCTTTCCCCATGTTCTGGGCAATCTGATGGACCACATGCTCATCAAAACCTCCAGATGCAACTACATGGCCAAAGCCCATTGTCCCTGGGGTGCACGGAGCTGGGCTGGGCTCTGCCAGGGAATCGACTTTGCCCCAGGCACCAGCAGGGAGAGGGGGATTTGAATCTGAAATCTTACAAGTAGCTACCAGGGGGTCAGTTTATTTCCCTGCCTCCTTCTTCCAGCAGCGCCCGAATCATTCCTGTTGGGGTCGGATAGCTATAGACTGACAATGGGATGAATGAAGCCTAGGCTCTGCCCCCCCCCCACACCCCCCCGCAGGATTGGCTCTGTGATGACTTGCTTCCTGGAGTACATACAAGAGCCTCTGCGGAGCCATCTGAATTTTGCTTGCTCTCACCTGGACTGGGGTGGGCTGCAGGGACCTCCCTACCCAGGGGGCTCTGCGGAAAGGGGAGGGGGCGGTGGCATCCTCCCAAGGGTTGCAGTAAAACAAAGACCTCACTGCTTTGGGGCTGCCCTGTGCGTTTCTGCTGGCCAGACAGCCGGCTGGCCAGGGACCTGCAAGGAGCCACCTCACACGTTGCCAAAGGCATCCTTCTTTCCCTGTCCTTTCCTCCCGTCAGCTCCCCTCCCTTCCCGCGGCCCTGCAGCAGCCCCAGCTTTGATTAAAACTCTGCCACCAGCAGCCCTCTCCTTCCTAAGCGCAGGCGTGTGCCCCCTCCCGAAACCCACGTTCACTAGCGCTACCCACGCCTGGGCGGGCACACCTGCCACGCACCCTTCCCGGCTCATGCTGGCCTGTCCCCCCCACCTCACTCTCACACACACTCACAGAGCCAGCAGCCTCCGTCCACACTCACTCACTCACACGCTGTCTCACACAGGCTTTTCTCTTGCACTTTCCCTTGGCTCAGTTCATGAGCCTTTGAGAGCGAGCTGAGCGGTGCCAATGTGTGTGGAAAAGGACAGCCCGGGTCCCCTGACACGCACATCGGCTCCCTCGCCCACTGGGCATTCACACTCACGCTGTACCACGGCCAGGAGCCCGCCCCCGCCGGTCCACCTCGCGCTGCACTGGGGCCTAGACCCTGGCACCGGCTGCTCTGGACTCGCTCCGGCTACGGCCTGCACTGATGTGAGCTGCCATCACGCCCAGCGAGAGGCCTGGGCTCCCTCTCCCTGCCCTGGGGGAAGGATGTGCTCAGAGCCCCCCCTCTGCCATTAGCGCACCCATCCCCATCATAGGATACAACAGCCCTTCCCCAGAGCACCTGTCCAGCCGCTGGCCCCCAGGGTGAGGATGGTCTCCAGGGCTGAGGGGGGGCAGAAGCTCCCACACACAGAAACTTCAGCTTTGGTTCCTGATGGGACTGGCACTGGCTTTCCCCACCCCCATCTCCTTTAGGGGTACTTGGAGAGCGGGTCCCAAACTCCCCCAGAGCCGCCTGCTTCTCTCCTTCCTTTGTTTTTCTGCTTTGGCTGGAGCAGCACCAGCCGACACAGTGTGACAAAGCCACCGTGGGTCACAGTTCCTGCGGGAGTCCCTGCATCTCACCAGCGCAATGTCCCAGCCCTGGGGAGGGTCCCACCAGCTGAGGGTCCCAGCCCTGAGTGAAACCTCACCTCCCTCTCCTTCGCAGGACCTGACCTTACCGGGTCCTGGGCCCACAGACGCACTTCGACACAGCACCAGGCAGGGGAACAGAGCTGTTACAGGAGACTTACCCCCCTCCTGCGCTAAAACACGGGCAGGGCTAATTCAGAGCGAAATGCTGAATCGTCCCCCTTGGCCCTAACGCCAGCCCCAGAAATCTCTGCACAAATCTGTCTTTTGGGCCTGGCGGGCGATCGGCGGGACAGTGGGGTGGCAGATCCGTCAGGAGCATCACACAGGCAGGGACCCAGCACACTGGCGCTGGGGCACATGGCAGGTTTGGAGTCAGTTTGCTGCCATGTCGTTTTGTGTCATCTCTCAGAGACTTGCTCTCCCCCACCACCATGCTAAGCCACTGCACCAGTGAAGCAAATCCGCTCCTGGGGCTTGGCAAGGAAAGCAGCTCCAGGATCGGCGGGGGTGGAGGGGGGGTGTTTGCACTGGGGATTTTATCTGCTCCTAAATCCTGCTTTGCAAAGCAGCCCCTTGATCATTTTATGCTCAGCTCCTGGCCTGGCGCTTTTAACAAGGGGTCTGAGAGCTCTGTCCCCCTGCTGAGTTCAGCAATGTCCCACTCCCCAAAATACACCCCGGGGCTCACTGCAATCCTCATCAATGACTTTCTGCCATCACCACAATGACCCAAAGCATCTCTGGGCATGTCCTGGGTGACCCCTGTTCCAAAGGTGGCTCGTTTACACAGCAGGGTAAAGTGCCTCACTAAACTGGTGCAGAATGCCGATTCGGTGCCACGGAGATGCTTTGCAAATTTGGGTGGGTTTCGCCAAATTCTTTCAGGCACAGAAGAAAATAAATTGTTGTGCAAAAGTCAACACGGTTTCTGTAAAGGGAGATCATGTCTTACTAATCTATTAGAGTTCTTTGAGGGGGTCAACAAACATGTGGACAAGGGGGATCCAGTGGACATAGTGTACTTAGATTTCCAGAAAGCCTTTGACAAGGTCCCTCACCAGAGGCTCTTATGTAAATTAAGTTGTCATGGGATAAGAGGAAGATCCTTTCATGGATTGAGAACTAGTTAAAAGACAGGGAACAAAGGGTAGGAATAAATTATAAATTTTCAGAACGGAGGAGAGGGGTAACTAGTGGTGTTCCCCAAGGGTCAGTCCTAGGACTAATCCTATTCAACTTATTCATAAATGATCTGGAGAAAGGGGTAAACAGTGAGGTGGCAAAGTTTGCAGATGATACTAAACTGCTCGAGATAGTTAAGACCAAAGCAGACTGTGAAGAACTTCAAAAAGATCTCACAAAACTAAGTGATTGGGCAACAAAATGGCAAATGAAATTTAATGTGGATAAATGTCAAGTAATGCACATTTGAAAAAATAACCCCAACTATACATACGATATGATGGGGGCTAATTTAGCTACAACCGATCAGGAGAAAGATCTTGGAGTCATCGTTGATAGTTCTCTGAAGACGTCCACACACTGTGCAGCAGCAGGCGAAAAAGCAAATGGGATGTTAGGACTCATTAAAAAAGGGACAGAGAAGAAGATGGAGAATATCTTATTGCCCTTATATAAATCCATGGTACGCCCACATCTTGAATACTGCTGTCACGGAGTCCCCAGGCGATACTCTGGAACTGCTCCCCATGAAGCCAGTCAGGACTCTGGGGAAGTCTCCTCTCTGGGCGCAGCCTGTCTTCAGGACACACAGCTCCCCCGGCTTCCACCTTCCTGGGCCTGACCTCGGAGCATTCAGCATCCTCTGCCCCTCCCTGCGCTACCCCCAGCAAGTCTGCCCAGGAGGGGTCCTGGGGAAGCCAGAGGGTCCTGCCCCCCAACTCCGCAGTCAGACGTGACTCTCAGCCAGCCAGTGAAACAGAGGTTTATTAGATGACAGGAACATGGTCTAACACAGAGCTTGTAGGTGCAGAGAACTGGACCCCTCAGCTGGGTCCATTTTGGGGGGCCGTGAGCCAGACAACCCCGTCTGCCCTTCACTCCATGTTTCCAGCCAGCCCCAAACTGAAGCTCCCTCCAGCCCCTCCTCCTCAGGGCTTTCCCCTTTCCGGGGCCAGGAGGTCACCTGATTCCTTTCTTCTCCAACCCTTTAGCTCTCACCTTGCAGGGGGGAAGGGCTAGGCCATCAGTTTCCAGGAAACAGGGTGTCGGCCATTGTCTGTGTCCAGACCCCTGCACACACCTGCCCTCTAGGGCTCTGCAATGATCATACACCCTTACCCCACCATCTAGAGACTTAAGAACTGCATAGGGGAAACTGAGGCACCCCCACACTATTCAGAGGAAACATTAAGAACAGTCCCACTTCGTCACATCTCTCCCCCCTTCGAGATCGAACTGAGCGGGGTCACTTTAGCCGGTGACCTGGGGAAGTTCGAAGCCACCAACGTTCCCATGGATGCCCCAGCATCTCTCCCATTCCTTGGTAGGAGTTACACCAGGCCCTTCCAGTTTCACGCCGTCCCTTAGGTCGGGGGTGGTCGATAGCACTCGCAGGCCGCATGTGGGAAGGTTTATGAGGCCCGTGCCCTTTGGCCACCCCAAAACCCCAAGGGGTCAAACTGGGATTGGGTCTTCTCCCCAACAAGCTGGCCAAACACAGCCACTTGGTTATCGGACTGTTTAACTTTCTTAACAGCTTTCACTTCATCTGAGACCTTCTCAAAGCTATCCACACTGGATCTTTCAACAGGAAAGTCAGTGGATCCATTCACAACAGAAAATTCTGACTGTTAGGAACTGAAACTTTCTTGATTAAATCACTTTCACATCCTTCAGTTGCAGTAAACTGCTTGCAAAGACTCCATGAGGATTCCTTTCCCGAGAGCTTTTCTATGCAACAATTCACCCCTCACAGAAATTCTGCTCTTACCCTCTTCACCTAGGGCTTTCTCTAGAGGAACACTTTCCTGAGCAACAACAGACTCTTTCTGGGTCTCCCTTACATCCAGAATCACCTCTGGCCCATCCGGCGGATTCCTACACAATCCCCTTTCAGGCAAATTTACAGACTTCCTAGATAAAAGGTCAGAAGCATTCTCCTTCCCTTTGCCACACACAAGTTCAGGAATCTTTTCCTTCTTGCTGCAGGTTTCCACACCCTCAGTAGGTAACACAATCAAATCACCTCCATGCTCTCCTTGTGCCCTGGCTAGGATCTCACCCTGGTTAGAGAGAGTTGCTCCACCCTTTCCCAACAACACACGAGCAACAGGCAAAATACAAGCACCAGAATTGTCTGGTCTCTGGGATTTTACATAGACACTAACTGGATGCAACCTAGTTACGGGGCCATTCTCCCGAGCAGACACAAATTTAGGACCCTTTCCTTCCTGGGCTTTAGCTGAATCCAGAACCAGCTCTGAGACAACTGCACTCCCCTCAACCAGCACAGGCTGAAAGGCCCCTTCTGTCTGCTCCACCGACAAAGAGCCAGAGACACTTTCTCCTTTCCCAGACACGCAGCTTGGGATCTCTCTCCCCTGGTCCCAGCACACAAGGCTGGTCACAGACAACTGCTTGGAGATCGGGGTAGCTCCCTCCATAGGCAAGTCAATACCCCTGACAGACACAGACACATTTCCTTCCCTGTCACAATTCTCCAGCCAGGTACCAGGTAAGGTCCAGGGACACTCATCTTCCACTCTCCTCGCCTTCCCACCCTGCTGACTAGACACAGCCATCAGCTCACAAGGCTGCCTGGGCTCATCCAAACTTTCCTTACCAAGCACCTTGCCACTCCCAACAGATCCCCTGCCCTGCCTGTGTCTCCCCCAACCCAGCTGGGGTCTCAGCTCCCACTGTGCTCAGCACTCCCCTTGCTGTCCCAGTGGGGGTAGGCAGCGAGCTCGCTGCTTTCCTCACTGCATCAGAGCCAGTGTGAGCCCCCTCTCCGGTGTGCAAGGGGGGCGGGGAGCCCCAGGGGTCTGGTTCCAGGCAGGCAGGTACCCTGAGCCTAGCAGCTCTCCCCCCTGCCAGCCAGGTCATCTGCATTTTCACTGACCATTTCCCTCTCCGCCGATTGGTTCCCTGGATTCAAATTCAAACCCTCGGCAGTTACAGGAGCAGGGCCTGGATCCTTTCCCAAAGAGACACAGTCACCCCACAACAGGGTCTTGCAGCTGGTATCCTGGAGAACCCCAACAGCCAGCCAGCCCGACCCCTCCTGGGTCTGCACAGGAATCTGGGCCATAGGCAGGGCGAGGGGCTTCATCCCTGGGACCCTCACCCAGCTCACCCAGCCCCTCAGCCTCTGAGGCTGCACCACCCAGGGCCTGACAACAGTTCTCTTTGTCCCAGGATCTTACCACCCCAGGAATGTCTCCCCATTGACCATCACCTTCCTCTCCCACTGGGGGTCTGAGGGGCCTGGGCCCAGGAGACTCCACCCAGACATAGAGGTTGGGGTCAGGAGTGGGAGCCTGTCCACCTCCCCACCCATCTGGCTGACGGAGTCTATGGACTTGGGACCCAGCAAGGGAGCTAGACACCGGGGCTTTTCCGCAGGGTCCCCCTGGTTCAAATCGCCAGCCTGCTCAAAGGCAGTGAGGTGGCATCCACACACCCCCCCTTAACCAGGGGCAGCAATTTAGTCTTGAGGTTCCCTGCGGAACTGGCCCCCCGGGGTCTATCCCCACTCGCCCCTGGGAAGTCCCCTAGGCCTCTCCGCTCCCCCACCGCCAGTTCATGCTGCTGCTGCTTCTGCAGCTCTTTCTCGGGCTCTCGCTGTCTCTCACCGTCCTCTTGCTCTCTCAGACTCAGCTCCAATCCCGTCTGTCTCCGATCCCCGGATGGGGAACCCGATCGTGAAGACCCCCGTCTGGTCGGGGACAGGAGTCCTGGCGCTGCCTGGCTCCCACTCCTGCTGCTCCCAGATCCTGCTATAGCCCCATTTGGGTCAGAAATCTGTTCCTTAGAGCGGTCATCCTCCTCCAGCTGCAGGATGAACTGTGCCTTGGTGAACTTTCCAACGCTCAACCCTCTCTTCCTGCACAGGGTTACAATGTCCTTCTTCAGGAGACGGGGACAGGCCGTCACTCCGCTCCTCCCAAGTTGTTGTGGACTCACAGGCCCGTGTGTTCTCAGCTCCCCACGGTTTCCAGGGAGAACCCCTAGTGTGCCAGCCCTTCTCGAGGTCACCATCTCTTTGCCAGGGTCGAGCTGCAGACTCCTCCGCCCCTTGGACTGCTCTTGGACTGCTCGCTGCAATCCCCCGGGGGACCTTTTACTGCAAAAGCCTTCTCTCTGGTCACACACTCACCGGGGTTGACCGCCACCTGAAACCATCTCTCTCTGAATCTTCAGCACGCCTGGTCCCCGTCAATCCCCCTTCGTTTTACTGCTCCCCAGTCACTTACTGCAGGAAGCACCATCCACGGGGTGCAGTACATCCCACCGCTGCCACCAGCTGTCACGGAGTCCCCGGGCCATGATCTGGAACTGCTCCCTACGAAGCCAGTCAGGACTCTGGGGAAGTCTCCTTTCTGTGATCAGCCTGTCTTCAGGACACACAGTTCACACAGCTTCCACCTTCCTGGGTCTGACCTCGGAGAATTCAGCCTCCTCTGCCCCTCCCTGCGCTTCCCACTGCAAGTCTGCTCAGACGGGGCTCCTGGGGAAACCAGAGGGTCCTGCACCCCAACTTCGCAGACAGATGGGACTCTCAGCCAGCCAGTAAAACAGAAGGTTTATTAGACGACAGGAACATGGTCTAACAAAGAGCTTGTAGGTGCAGAGAACCGGACCCCTCAGCTGGGTCCATTTTGGGGGGCCGTGAGCCAGACAACCCCATCTGCCCTTCACTCCATGTCTCCAGCCAGCCCCAAACTGAAGCTCCCTCCAGCCCCTCCTCCTCTGGGCTTTGTCCCTTTCCCGGGCCAGGAGGTCACCTGATTCTTTTGTTCTCTAACCCTTTAGATCTCACCTTGCAGGGGGGAAGGGCCCAGGCCATCAGTTGCCAGGAAACAGGGTGTCGGCAATTGTCTGTGTCCAGACCCCTGCACACACTTGCCCTCTAGGGCTCTGCAATGATCATACACCCTTACCCCACCCCCTAGAGACTTAAGACTGCATAGGGGAAACTGAGGCACCCCCACACTATTCAGAGGAAACATTAAGAACAGTCCCACTTCTCCACAACTGCGTACAGATATGGACCCCTCATCTCAAAAAAGATATACTGGCATTAGAAAAGGTTCAGAAAAGAGCAACTAAAATGATTAGGGGTGTGACGTTATGAGTGTAATATAATATCTCATTGAAAGGTGACACAGGGCCAGAAAGAGTTAATTAACTCACAGACTGACCTGATCCATGGCCGGACTTTAAAGACTGGTTAGGAAGAGATGTAAATCAATAGAGCTTTGAAATGTATCCTGTATTGTTAGAGATAGAAGGGTAGATGTTTGTTGAGGTCTTGTGATATCAGCAAACAAGTCTCATTTATGGCTACAGCTTTGATTCAAAGATCAAAAGAGGAATATTAACATTTAGGAAGACACTGGAGGGCCATAGTATTATTGTAAATATGTCTCTTTGAAGGTTGTGGTAACCGGTGTCTGAACTGCTCAATGGATGAATGACCCTGTGCTAATTGCCAGGATGTTTGGGAGAAGGAAGCTTGAGCCGATTGTTTTCTCTGGCCAAAAGGCTGCTGGAAATGTATAAAAACCCTGGAGACACGATCCTTCTTCATCTCCAATCGGCTTTGGGTTTCAAGAGGGGGAAACCTTAAGCCATAAGGATTGAGATCCCCAGCCACTAACTGGAGTCACCCTGAAGATGGACATTGGACTGTAACCTCTGGACTATTTCTAAAAGGACTTCTGGCAACTACAAGCTCAGCTCTGCTCTGTATCTGAACCTCAAGAATTGAATTCAAGTCTGTCTGTATATTGCTCGTTCAACCAACTCTCTCTCTCTCTTTTCTTTTTTAATAAATTTTAGTTTAGTTAATAAGAATTGACTGTAAGCGTGTATTCGGGGTAAGATCGAAGTTATAGTTGGACCTGCGTGTGGGGCTTGGTCCTTTGGGGTCAGGAGAACCTTTTATTTTATATGATGAAATAAGATTTTCAGAATTTATCATCCTATGTTTGACAGGTGTGTCTGGATGGAGGCCTGTGGCTGGCACTTTAAGGGAATTGCATTATTTGGACGTCTGAGTAACCAGGGAGTACTATAGAAGCTGTTTTGGGCTGGCTGGGTAAATCTAAGTGTTGGAATATCCACCAGCCTTTGGGGTTTGTCTGCCCCGTTCTGTTTGCAGTTCACCCTGATTGAGTGACCTCAGCTGGCTCCCACAGGCAGCACCGTTACAAGGGGTTTGGAACGGGTCCCATATAAGAAGAGATTAAAGAGGCTGTGACTTTTCAGCTTGGAAAAGAGGAAACTAAGGCGAGATATGATAGAGGTTTATAAAATCATGAGCGGTGTGGAGAAAGTGAAAAAGGAAAAGCTATTTACTTGTTCCCATAATATAAAAACTAGGGGCCACCAAATGAAATTAATGGACAGCAGGTTTAAAACAAATAAAGGAAGTTCTTCTTCACACAGTGCAAGGTCAACCTGTGGAACTCCTTGCTTGAGGAGGTTGTGAAGGCTACGACTATAACAGAGTTTAAAAGAGAACTTGCTAAATTCATGGAGGCTATGTCCATTAATGGCTATTAGCCAGGATGGGGAAGGAATGGTGTCCCTAGCCTCTGTTTGTCAGAGAGTAGAGATGGATGGCAGGAGAGAGATCACTAGATCATTACCTGTTAGGTTCACTCCCTCTGGGGCACCTGGCATTGGCCACTGTCGGCAGACAGGATACTGGGCTGGATGGACCTTTGGTCTGACCCAGTATGGCCGTTCTTATGTTCTTAATTTTAAAAAATCTGAAAAATTGAAACATTTTGAGTCTGGGGCTCAAAGTGACATTTTGTTTCAAACATTTTATTGGGGAAAGAATATAGATGTGAATAAATGTTCAACACAAGACAAGGAGTTTACAGTCAAAAGAAATGGTTCATTTGACCCCAAATGGGCTTTGGTGGGGTGGGCAGGGGGTTGAGTTTTTGATTCATCAAAAGTTTCAAAAAATGAGGTTTTCGGTTAGACTGGAAATGATATTTTTCCGGATTAGTCGGATTTGCCAGCAAACTGGAAAATCGATTATCTGCCCAGTGTCAGGGTGCTTGTGTCTGTCCAACCTGCTTGGTCAGATCCCAGGTGAGAGTCCCGGCTACTCCCAGCAGCCAACTCTTACCCCCCCTCCCCCTCCCCCACTCACACCTCCCCCACCATTTGTTCTCCAGCTGGGATCTGTGCCCAGCTTCCCTGCTGCGGGAGGGAGACCCATCTCCCCCTGAGGCACGGGGCACGAGGGGTCAGTGTCCTGGCAATTGGGTTTGCCATTGTAGTCTTGGATGCTCCAGTGATATGGGGTCGGCCTTTTCAACACCCCACCCTGGTTCAGACAGTGGGCAAATGGCCAGCTATGTCTTTTAGCCTCCCTGAGAGCAAACTGCCCTTTCCCCACACTGAGCAGCCTTGAGAAATACAGGGGAAACTAAAAAAAGAACAGGAGGACTTGTGGCACTTTAGAGACTAACAGATTTATTTGAGCATGAGCTTTCGTGAGCTACAGCTCACTTCATCGGATGCACACATAGGATTCATATAAATATTACAGAAAATTCTCACTTCATCACACCCAACTCTACTCATTTAACTGCCTTAAAAGAATTGCTTTGGCCACATTCACTGCCGGCTTGGCTCTTTGCGGAGTGACTCTGGAGTGACCGCAGTTCACACCCCAATGCTCCAAGTGAGGGGGCTCGGGAAGCTGCCCTGCCACGCGGCGAATCCAGTGGGTTTGCGTCCCCTCTCGCTCACGGCACAGCTGCAGTCCCGTTGATGTCAGGGGCGCTATTTCTGGCTTACACCCCTGGGAGAGGAGACACAGTGACCACGCAGTGTCTTAGCAGTACAGGGCGGAGGAATCTGTCGGTCAAGACGACACCTCTGGGCAGTCCCCGGGGCCCAGCGCTGATGCTGGCATGGCTGTCGCTATGTCAGTTCAGCCAGACGTCAATACAGTGGGTTAGCGAGCCACAAACACTGAGTCCTGGGGCACTTGTGGCCTGACAGCTCATGGGGAGAGACCCACTCAGCAAGGGGGAAAGGTGGCCGGAGTCGACTGATGAGTCCATGTGAGCCAGTGCTCCCAGGAAGTCTCTTGTGGTGTTTGCCCAGACGTAGGAGGTGACCCCAGAGAGCGGAGAGGGGGCGGGGGAGGGCTGCAGGAGTCAAGGCGGGGTATTGCCAGGGCTTAATCTGTGCCAGGGCTTGCCAGGGCTGAGCCTAAGCTTGGCAGTTCAAAGCCCCAGCATCTCTGGACTTGCTGCGTCCGTTATGAACGTAAAACAATGGCTGGAGCCCTGGCCCCTCTTTCCTTACAAACTGGATATTACGAGCTCACGGACCAGCGCACAGGCTGCGCAGAGGAAGACGGATGATGTGGTAGAAGAAAGAAGCTGCCTGATTTGATGAGGGTCCTGGGAGGAAGCTTTTCCATCCTCCCAGCCTGCTGAAGTTAGTTATGGTCCCAAAGCCAGTCCCTGCTAGGACGACGGGCCCATGAAATGACACCAATACCTGGGAGCAGGGCCACCAGCAGCTCGCTGCCTTCCCGAGAGAACCACGTTCTGACTATCCCTGGGCTCTTGGAAGGGGAGTGGAGCCTTTGGAGGGAGGGGTTCTCCTGTTGGTGCAGCTAATCCACCGCCCCGAGACTGGCAGAAGAATTCCTCCATCCACCTAGCGTTGTCTACACCAGGGCTAGGTCGGCTCAAGTACATCGCTCAGGGCCGGGGGGTTCACATCTATGAGTGACATAGCCGCCGGGTCAAGCTAACTGTCAGTGTAGACCAGGCCTGAGGAGAAGGGACCCGGGGTTGTGCTAACACGGGTACCTATCTCCGGAGCTTTGAACGTAACAAGCCTCCCTCCCCTCCCCAAAGTCTCCCTCTGCGGAGGCTGCGGAGCTGCTGTTTGCCTTCCAGTGCTCTGAGCCCGCCAGACACCCCTTCTGACAGATCAGCGCACAGATTAACAAGCAAACAGCAGCGGACCCCAGAGCCAGAGTGGCTGCAGAAGGGAACAGTAATCCCGTGAAGCCCAGAGGGAGCGCGGCGACTTCTGCTGATGAAGCATAGCACCAGCGCGGGGGATTCATTTCCCCACAGGGTGAATTTACCCTTGCGCTGCCCTCGCTCTGCAGAGCTCCGGAGCAGCCAACTTCGTTCTTCCTCCCCCTCCTCTCTCCAGGCTCTTCCTGGGCATTCAAAAAATAAAGGAGATGAGCAGCTGCCTCTACTAACACCTGGATTTCTCCTTGTTCTCCCATCCCCCAGCTGCTTTGCTTTGCCACAACTCCGCCAGCCCAGCCCACAGCGATCACTCATCTGTGACACCGATCCTGTTCTCCCACCATGCGGAAGTGACCAGGCCTGTGCTTTGCCCAGTGCTAGGCTAGGATAAATCAGACCCTGCCAGCTCCCACAGCCTTCAACAGACAGCAGCTGACGTGGCATCCCCTCTATGGAGCCAGGCCAGCAACCACCAGAAAACAGGCCACTGGCCCAGATCAAGGTTCCCATGGGACAAGAGAGGCTGTGGATTGTCACTGGCTGTAACTTGACACTTACGTGCCCCGTTAGGACTTATTCCCGGGGGAGTATAAAGGGAAAGGAGGGGACGGAACAAAAATACCCTAGAAAAACATTCATACCCATTGCAGTGGCCTCTAATTGACCCCCCTGGTTGGCAGGCTCATTGGAGGGGCCATGGACTGACTGGGTCCTCGAGCCAGCCTGCAGGTCAGAGCGAAGACGCAGCAGAGCTGCATTGCGGGAGGGGAAAGCTTTCCCTTCCTGCTGCCATGCCTGTTCTGTGGATAAATAGACTTCAATTTCCGGGAATGAATTCGCAGGTCATCCATCCGCAGGAGCCAGGAACCAGAGCAGGCCAGAGATGATGGATTTGACTTGCCCTGCCATCCCGGGAACAGCCGGGCTGGGAGCTGCTCTCCTCCAGCCCCAGCGGTGTACAGAAGCAGTTGGCGTATTTCATTCTGCTCTGGCTCCCTTCAGGTTCTCGCTCAAGTCAGCGCCGGACAAACTCACATACAGAAAAGCTCTCCGGGCAGCCTGGCTAAGCAGCCCCAGCGATGCTTAATGGGAAGTATTTTTCTGTTTCATTTTCCTTTCCCTCGGAAACTAACCCGGCCTTTCTGCAGCGAGACGAAACAAGCCCAAAAAATAATTCCCCTTTTGCAGCCCATGGCCTCTCTCTACCCCTCTCCCTCTTTGGAAAGAGAATGCCCAGCACTCCTGCCTCGTTTTTCCATATCCGTGCCGCGTTTCCAGAAGGAGTGACGGTTTTCCAGGGTCCAGTCTCCTCTGCGGTTCACACCAATGGCTTGTGTTGGCTCCTTGCTGCTTTATGTTCCTTTTGGGTGAGATCCTATCCTGGGCAGACCCAGGCACTATTCCTGCCCCCCTTCAGGCTGAAGCGTTCAGGAATGGGCTCGATACGAGTCCCACGGCCCAAGGACAGCACACTTTGCACAGTGAGCAGCAGCCCTGGCTTGCCACCTGCCCAGCCACACTCTCCTGGCGTGTTGTGATCCCTGCTTCCCAGCCTCGGCCTGATACACTGACCTCTCTCTACCCCTGCACTGCATGAGGGCCAGGCAGAAGGAGGAGCCGGTGGCTCTAAAGCCCCCCGCAGACAGCTGCAGTGAAAGGGTGGCCCTGTGCGAGGGGTTTGTCCCTGCACAAGGCAGCAGGGGCTCTGTGCGGAGGATGGAGGGGGTGACTCGCCTGGGAACAGCAGGCTGGAGAGGACGCAGTTGATGGCCCATGTGCCTCTGCGTGATTACAGGGGTAGACGGTGCTCAGTGTGCATCATTCGCTTATAATAAAGTAAACACGTCGCTTCCACAGCCCGCATTCGGCTCCCCCCCCCGCCTGCCCCCACCGTGGGTCAGGAAGGATCCTTCCAGCTCTTGGCTAATGCAGCTCTTTATTAGTGGGCTGGTTTCCCCTCTCAGTCGCGCCAGCCGCCTGTACCATGTCAATGTCACTCGCTTTCCCCGAGTCAACCTGAGATCCATTTCCTCCGCCAGCTCCAAGCCCACACAGCCCCTCGCAGGGGGAGACAAGGCGCACATTTGCTCAGCTTGGCTAGCCTGCTTGACGACTACCGCAGCAGAGCATGGGAAGAAGGAGCAACTCTCTTCCCAGGAGATCAGGCCAAGATGTTTGTTCCCTCTCCCAGGCTGGCTCACTCCCACAAACCGACACAACAGCCATGTCGCTCTGGCTGTGCGGGGAGGTGCCGGCATTTGGTTTCCTCTGTTCCACATATAAAGCCCATGGCACACACACAACCAGCCTCCGGCTGCACAGACAACATTGAATTCCTAACCGTGTATCTCATTGACCAAGGGTGCTACCCTGGCAGGGCAGAGCCAAGGTCCAGCTAGCCCTGTGTCTGGGCTCTGAGACTGGCTACCACAAGGTGAAGGTGCTGGAGCCCCATAGGAGCAGCCATCGGATAATCTGCCCCCTACATTGCACTCATCCTGCTCTCTAATGGCTGGAGACTAGCATAGCCCTGAAGCAGGAAGCTGAATATCCTCGATTCCCTGCCAATAGCCCATCCCCTGGGACATCCAGGCCCCTCACTATGGGGCAATTTGGGCAGCAACTAGGGAAGAGCAAATGTGAGATCCTTGGAACCATGTCCCATCTTCTGCACTGACCCTAAAGCACAGGGTTCGGCACCCCTGAGGCAGGGTCTCCGGCCTGAGCTATGCAGGAGGTGGGGCTAGATGCTCAGGCTGCTCCCTTCTGGCCTGGAGTCTATGAATCCGTGCAATGTTTGGGGGCAGGTTTCCTCCCTTCACTGTGTGATTTCACACTCGTCTCCACTTCCAGGTTCTGGGTGGGACGGGGTCTAGCGTGCCTGGGCCTGCCCTTCGGGGGATTCACAGGACGCCTCCAGCAGGCCAGCTCTGGGTGCAGCAGAGGCAGGAGTCCGTGCGAGCAGGACATCAGCCTCTCCAAGGGAACCGTGCTGGCCCCGCCGAGAAGGATGCTGTTTCCCCAAGCCAGGCTCTGCAGCCAGATGTGCAAAGCCTTGCGTGGCTGCTGAGGGAGCTGAAGAGCTCAGCCCGGATTCCCAGACTGGAAGGCCAGAGGGAACACTGTGCTCATCCAGTCGGAGCCTTCCCCCGGGAACCTCCTGCCCAGCTCGGGATCCCACGGTTGAACTAGAGACCCCCAGATGCCAGTGGAGGGACACGTCACCACAGCCCTGGGTGAGCTGCTCCAATGGCTCGTTCCCCTCCCTGAACCTTATTTCCAGTTTGTATTGATCGATCTTCACTTCCCAGCCGCGGGCTCTTGGCCTGCCTTTGTCAATGATCGTTGTTCTTGAGTTGTATTCTTGTAGCTCCCTGCGAGCCCCAGCCCTGGCCCAGGCCCCCGTGACACTAGGCGTTGCACAAACACAGAACAAAAAGACAGACCCCGTCCCAATGAGCTTCCAACCCAAGTATATGGTGAGAGAGAACAGACGGGTGCAGACAGACAGAGGACTGCAGGGAACCAGTGTGACCTCATGTGTTGGTTTTCTTCTCCCCGGCAGATACTCGCTGAGGGAGAAGGTATCTGGCGCCCGGGGTTGTTCAATCTGGCAAGCACAGCAGTTGCCTGACCCTTGTCCATTACTAGGGGCATAGGAAGGACGGCTGGTGATTAGGGAACTAGCCTAGAAGCCAGGTAACCTGGCTTGGAGTCCTGACTCTGCCACAGACTTTCTTTGTGACTTTGGGTAAGTCACTTAGCCATTTTGTGGCGCAGGTCTGCACCATGGCAGGACCTCTGCCTCCCAGGGGTACTGTCAGGACAAATGCATCAGAGAGCGTGTGGGCTCAGATACCATGGTAACAGGGAGCCATGGCTAGGCCACCAGCTAGAACAAGGCTGTTGCTGGGATTGCAGAACAGACCAAGAGGGATCACAGTGATCTCAGCACTCCAGAAACTGTTTCATCAAAACTTCTGCAATGATCTCCCCTGGGAAGGGAAGGTTGGTAGCAGGGGGGGCACATTGGTGAGCTCCCCCACAAAGCTTCAGCTAAGGGAAGCCAGTGCCCTGCTCCCCCACCCCACGCCCTGTAGGGGAGGTGTTAATATTGTCCATCAGTAGCGGCCAGCTGAGGGTCTAGTGCCCTTCTCCTGAGCTGGAAAAGCAGTGCTCCAACAGCTATGCACAGGACAGGCCGTGACTGCCAGTTCTCCAGGGCAGGACAAAGAGAGGGAGGCAGAATGCAACTACCTGAGCTGGAATTTGGCCAGGACACCAAGGTTAACCCCCCGGTGCCGGCCTGAGGCTCATCCTGAACTTACAACAAACATGAGAAGCCTGCTGTCTGTGGTGACTCTGTGGGTGCTGCCCCGAGCTCTCTGAATTCATCAGACATCCGCTCCCGTTAGCCAGTAAGGGAGCCTTATTTTCCCCCACAACGCTCATGTTCTTTCTGAGCAGCAAAGTTCTTGGGCTGGTTTTTTTCACCTGGCGTGGCCAGCAGCTGCAGCGTGGGGCTGGGAAAAGGAAGGATAGAAGCGACTTTGGCCAATCCAAGTGGAAACGCATTGTGTTTCAACTGGCAGCTGCCTCCTCTCTGAGATGTAGTGTGGGGAGCCGTCTTGTCCCTGCCAAGAAGGCTGGTTTTCTGGAACATGGCTCTGAAAAAGCACATTATGTATCCAAGCTGAGATCCAAATCCCTGCCTCTCTCTCGGAACACATTTATGAGCCTTAAGACATTTCGTGCATCTTTGTTTATGGCAAAACCCCAGCCTGGCTGCGCCTTCCCTCTAACACTGCTGCACAGCTCAGGGAAGGCTTCCGAACTGGAGTGTTTTGCACAAAGAATTGACTCAACTATTTCGTCTTTATTATTCTCCTTGTTAGTCGAACTGTTCCTCTGTGAGCGAGGGAGCTGGCCATGAGGGAGGCTGTTCAAACGGGCCAGGGAGCGAGCTCAGGAGACGACCGGACGGGAGGTGGGAAGGGTTTCGTCTCCCACCTCTGCTCCACTCAGCTGTGAGGACCCTGGGCACTGAGAGGGATGTTTTCCTCTCTGATAAAGCAGGTTTAGAAACTGCTCCTCCACTGCTTCTGCTTCCGGCGGGGAACAGAGACGCCAGCTCCTCGGGGTCTTGCTCCCATCCCCTGCCCCCTCAACCTCCCAGCTTCGGCTTCCAGGAAGGAGTTTCTCTTGCTTTCCCTTCCTGTGCAATGTAAGTGACTATTGTGCTGTGGGACAGGCAGCCTGCACGCCCATCCACCGGGCCAGTGCAGCGTGACCACCCCAGGCTTCCCTGGAGGGACCCCACCTCGGGCTAGAAAGGGAGCTCAGTCTTGGTGCCCCATGCAGTGGCTGGCTCTTTGCTGAGCGATCCAGCAGAGGGGCCAGTTATAGGGGCCATTGTCACACTAGAACTCTGCAGAGACCCCAGCTCGCACCACCAGGCTCCCACAGGCAACTGGCCAACGCTGACTTTCCTTTGCTACCGGCCAGGGCTGGATTTAAGCCAGCACCCTAGAGAAAAACACGTCCGTGGCCCATTGTCAGTGCCCCGAGCCAGCCAGTGTGACCTTCCCACCATCTCCAGCCTGTCCCAGGCTAACAACAAAGTGAGCTCTCCCTGGACACGTCTATGCCAGCCGTTCAGCATTGACGGCCCAGCCATCTGCTCTGAAGGGTACGTCTGGATTCACGTTCTGCATGGCGAAGAGCTCTGGCATGGTGGCTTTTGCCTGCCAGCATCACAGCCAGGGTACAGCACTGGCGGCCAAGATTTCTCCTTGGCTGACAATGGCCTTGCTGCTGCCACTTCGAATGGCTTTGTGTTTCCTTGTGGGCCACTTTCTCCGCTGGCGCCAGTCAATGAAGCTCCATCTAGGTTATTGGCTGCAGCGGAGGGAAGGAATCGGCTGCCAGTCCAGCCTCCACCCCAGTGACTGCAAAGTCCTGATTCTGAGCCCCAGCTCAGGCGTGCATGGGCCTATTGCGCTGCATGGCGCAGACGGACAGCTGGATGGGAGGGAGGAGGGAAAGAAGGAGTGCACGTGCCCTATTTAATTCTCATTAGACTGCAAATCTCAGTAAGGCAGGAGCAGCTGCAGTCCCGGGCGGCTGGGAGATCCTGGTCCTGTTCCCAAAGGGAAACCAAAGTCCCAGTCTCCCCCGCTCTTGCTCCGAAGTGGGATTGGTCCCCTGCAGCAGAGGGAAGCCCCGAGAGCTGTTGTTAATGTATACAGCTGCGACAGCAGCCAGTAAAACACCTGGCAACCAGCTTGCCAAGAAAGAGAACCTTCATTTTTGTATTAAACAACCAACCATCCTGATTTCCCCTTTTCTATCCAGAACCCAGAAATAATGCGATTCCCCCACGCTCCTGCTGCAACTGCAGCCCTCGTGGTCTCGCTTTGCCGCCTGCGGATTCACCAGAGCGTGATGCTACTTTCCATTAGCATTAGTATCCGTGGGACTGTTTGCACAGCAGCACTGATGCCTGGGGAAGGAGCATGGTTAGAATGTGAGTGCGGTGTTCCCCCCCCCTCCCCGGCCCTGTCCGGTGGATTTTGCATTCCAGACACGCTGTCCGAGCACTCCCTGGAGCTTGCCCAATGGGGGGGGGGGGAGATTTGCATTTTAAATAACACAGCTCCAAATGTCACCCGGTTTGATCCCCTAAACTGGATAAATGGAATTGATCTGGATCACTGGAAAGGAAAAAATCATGGATAAACACCTGCCTGGGTGTGTTTAATCTGGGATCAGCCAGGATGTGAGTAAATATTCCAGTGACCTTCTGCCTGCTCCACCCTGAGCCATGTGGGGTGCAGAGGAAGAGGTGCCTGAGGCTTCAAACGTAAGGGATTAGGATTTTAATGAATTTCATGTTTGAAGATTTTGTTTACGCTATGAGACTGGAAGCTGTTGCTGTCCAAAGTGTAGGTGGATTCCTGCAGCCTGCAGAGGGATTAGTGCCTCGACAGCAGCTAGAAGGAGCTAAAATTGAAGAGATCAAAGTGCACTCTGGAGGAATCCCGTGTTATTAACGAGGCAAAGGGAGAGGAACTCTGAGGATCAAACACCGTAAAGGTCTCAACAGCTGGACCTGCCAGACCCCACAGGAGCACATGCAAAAGGGCTATTCACACTTGCAATTTGCCCAGAGGTGGGGTTCCATACACACACCTGGAATGCACACGTGCATGCTGAAAACACCTTTACCAACCTGGGCCGTGCTGTGTGTGTCCGTGGAGCCCAGTGAAACGAGTATCTAGTCCCATTGGGGCTGTGCGAAAATTACTCACCCTTGGCCAGAAATTCCCATCCTGGCAGAATATTTTCGTCTGTTCATCCGTTGTCAGGTTTTTTCGTTTCTTTGTTTTTTGTTGGGTTTTGGGTTTTTTTGCGGCTTTTCCCACAAATTAACCCCGGGCTCTGCAGATGAAAACAGCTTCCATTACACCGGGACAAACGCTGGTTTGCTGTGAGCCGAGCAAAATTATGCAGCTGAGGATTTCCTCCCCCCCGCCCCCCAAAAAAAATTCCCCCTTCAGTAGAATTTTACCAGAGGAATGGATTGAATTCTGACGAGTGCTCCCAGAACCCGCACACAGAAGTGAGAGAGTCTAAGCCCCTCTTTCCCTTTCCCCGCCCGTTCACACTACAGCAGTGACATCTTGCCTGTCAGCTGCATGGTAAAGACTACACGGGGCAGCACAACGACTGGGAAGTTTGCTAAGGAAGAGTCCTTACTTGTTAATAACTCCCGATTAGCTCATTTTCTTCCAGGGAATTTGAGGGAGTTTCACTTGATGGTAGAGCAGTTTCCTCCAGGGAGTGAGTGAACCCAATCCTATTTAATTGATGCCTTTTTGATATATCTACAGTGCAAGTGAGCTGTCTGAATCACCCCCTTTGTTCCCGCTGGAGGTGTGTGCCTTCAGGGAACTCATGCCCCCAGGCGGCCATCAGCCAAAGAGTTTCAGCTGTCACACCGATGAAGCTGGCAGCCTCAGCCCACACCAGTGCTAGTCATGGGATGGGGTGGGGGCAGAGTTCCTGTGCAGGGACATACACACCCTGGGCTCTGCAGGGCCTGGGATAGGCCTGTCGCCTGCTCCAGTCAAACCCTCTTGTCTACAAATGGGTTTACCGTTGGTGAAAGCAAACCAGCATTTTCCTCTGGCCCTTAATAGAGCCCCCTTCAGGCTGCCAGGAGCTGATTCGATTGAATACGGGGGGGGGCACATTGAAGGCAAAAGGGAAGAGGAGTCTGTAAAGCATCGAGTGTGCAGCACGTTTACTGCGTCCCTGCCTTTCTGTACATGACAGAGCACCTCCCTCAGGGCTCCGTGCCCACACCCTGCACCGCCGCGTGGGGGTGCTCGCCCGTCCTTCTTCTCTTTCCTTTGTACAGGCCTCTCGACCAGCACAGGTATGGCGAGGGAGGCAAAGGGACCGAATGCCTTTGACAAGGTTCCCACAACACCAGGCCAGGCTCAGCCAGGCAGAGTTCACTGGGGCTGGCCCATTCAGAGGCACAGACTTGCTTTGTTTGCCACGGATCACTTACAGGCCCGTGCCAAGCACAGGAACATTGCCACACACGATTAATAATCATTTGCACCTAAGGAGCCAAATTTGCAAACTTGGCTTCCCCAGTCAGCAGCCCTAAATCTGCAGGGCGGGTCTGTTAAAGCAGGGAGTGCTTGCTGGCCCCTGTGGGCCGATCGGAGCTGAAGTGGGCGGTCTCAGCTTGGCATCCGAGATTGAAAGTTGGGCCCGCTGTCGAAGGCAGGAGTTTTACGAGCATGAGAAACAATACTTGACAGTACAGCAGTACATCTGTGCAAGAGGAATGAGTTATAGTTGCCATGGAAATCTTAACTTTTGAGGCCCCAACTTCCAGAGTCTATAATTTACAAGCACGATTACCGGGAGGGCATGAAAAAACACGGGGACTGCCCGCGCACATAACGAGCTGGACACCCAACGGCCCATTTGCACGTGCAGTTGCCATGACCACACACATGACCTAGGGCAGACTAGTCAGACAAGTACATTTTTGCATGCACAGTTCTGAAGATCTGGCCCCGTTTTTTGTGGTGTTGTTTTCTGAGCCTTAACGCTGCATGAATAACACTAATGTGTGTTATTCATGTGTTAATGGGGGAGAGAAAACCTTTTGTAGTGGTAAACACCCATTTTTTCATGCTTTGTGTGTATAAAAAGATCTTCTATACTTTCCACAGTATGCATCCGATGAAGTGAGCTGTAGCTCACGAAAGCTTGTGCTCCAATAAATTGGTTAGTCTCTAAGGTGCCACAAGTACTCCTTTTCTTTTTGCGAATACAGACTAACACGGCTGCTACTCTGAAAGTAATGTGTGTGTGTTAACAGAGCTACAGCAAGACAGAGCTATAAGGACACATGCAAAAGCACACAAGTGCTCATTGCACCATTAGGAACCCACATTTGCATGCACAAAGAGGTATCCTGATTTGCTCCAGCATTCATGTCTTCCTGCTCTAAGGTGGGTTTTCTGGGAGCAAGATGCACACACGCACACATTTCACAGGTGCACCTGACCTCTGGCCAGGAACATTGCTCCTCTCCAAGCATTGCATGGGCTGGGGCTGTCCCGTGAGCAGAGACACCCCCGCTTTGCAATCAGAGCACACTTCCTCCAATACAAATGGGTTTGAAATCTTTTGGAGAGGGAATAATTCCCTCTTTTAATGCATGGAAGCCTCCAATACCAAATCTATACCAACACAATTAGCATTATTCATATTCCATATGCTCAGCTCTCTTGTTATGAATATTAATCTGCGTCTTGCTCCCAGACACTTTAGACAGTCTTGCTCAGCGAGGAGCGTTAATGGCAGGGATTGTCTGAACGCAGCATTACCACAGGCTGCTGGAACATCTGCCCCTCCTACTGCTCCCTGAAGACTTTGCACCGCAGCCTGGTTTCTTACACTGTGGCCCTAGAGAGGCCCTGCTCAGCCTGTGCTGAATTGAGGCAATACAATGCCCTACACACACCTCACAGGAGGCTCCCAATGGCCCTCACCCCCCACACTGTAGTGGCAGCAGGTTTAAGAGTTACGAAGAATGAGGTTGACGACACCTCCTAGACCTATTGTTTCAGGCTGTCTGCAGACTCAGGCAGGCATCAGGTACGGTCCGTTCATGTTTTCGAGTGTTTCTTTGGGCTTGTCTTTACATGCAGCCCAGCTGCACCACTGTAGTGAAGACACTATTACGCTGATGCGAGAGATTCCCCCACCTCCCCGAGAGGCAGTTGCCCTGTCAGCGGGAGAAGCTTTCCTGTCGGCACAGCACTGTCTACACCAGGGGTTAGGTCGGTTCAACTACGTCACTCATAGGGGGTGGACTTTTCACACCCCTGAGCAGTGTAGTCAGACCGCCACACGTTTGTAGTGTAGACCTGGCCTTCGCCTCCTGGAGGCCTCGCAGCGGAATAATTTGTTGTTATTTAATGAGAGCTGAGATGCGGATCCTGTCACGTGACTCCAGGATGCCCCTCTCCCTGGGGAGGGCAGTCAGAGAAGCCCCCCCCTCAGCAGATGCGTGCAGCAGCCTTCCTGCTCAAGCTGCCCCCAGATCAGCGGCTGAGCCAACCTGCCCCATCTCCTCTCTTGCAGGCCTGGCTGGGAAGCTGTGGTTTAATAGCACAATGGAGCGGGACGTGCTTTCTAGAACAATCGAGTGGCACCTGGTGATGCTGCAAAAGGAGAACAAAGGGGGAAGAAGCCGGGGCAGCGTAATGCAGTGTGTTTGTCTGGCTGCCATTCGTTCACCGGAGCACGGTGCAGTTTATGGAGGCAGGGGAGGTGTTACTGGGAGCTGTGGAGAGAGGAGGCAGCTAAAGGGGACCTGACCCGATTCTGGGCTTGATTCTCCCTGTGGACAGAGTGGAGAGGGCAGGTTGAGGGAGCTGGTTGTGGGTCCCTGAGTCAGAGCCACCTGGGCACAGGGGCAGCCCTAGCTCGCACCCCGGGGCATGGCTCCTCACAGGCATTGCACCATAGCAGGGGTGATCTAACAGGCCCCTCACCATCCAGCCCACACCGCCGCCTGGGACACACCCTTCCTTCCCCTGCCATCGGGGTGGGAACATCCGGTGCAACCTTACCACTGACTATCTTTGCTTACACGTGGCCGAGCGGCTGTAGCGGTCAGCAGAATCCAGCCCACAATCCCTTTGCCTCATGCCCTAAAGGCACCCAGCGCCTCTCCAGCCGCCACTGAAAAATAGCTCCAGGAATATCAAGGGAGGAACATGGCCAAGTATTTTAGGCAGGGGGCCGGGGCTCTGCCTGATCCCTGGTGAGCAAGGGGTTAACCACAGTGTAGGGTCCGCCTGGCTTTCCACAGGGGAAGGGTATCAGAGTAGGGGCGAAGGGGAGAAGCCTTCGGGAGGGCAGGGGTCTGTGTCCAGGCTCACGGGCCGAGCCTTTCTCTGGCTTGTGTTATCGATTGGGATTTTGGGCTCACAGCGTGATCTGTTTAGGCACAGACCCTGCTAACGCTGCCCGCTGAGCCGGTCCGTCCCCTCATGGGCTCAGAGCTAGGCTTTCTTATTATTTAGAAGTGATGTTCGACTCCTGCCCAGTCGGGGTTGGGGCCCCATTGTGCTGGCTGTTGTACAAATTCAAATGAAGATGCAGTCCCTGCCCCAAAGAGCCTGCAACCTCAGCCCTCCGTCCTTCAAGCCGCTTTGCAAGGGCAAAGCCCTGCCCTGGCAATGACCAGTGCTCGGTGCAGGCCCAGGGGCTGCGTGCAAGGAGCAGCTTGCAGGTTTGGGGGCTAAGAAATAAAGTGACATACGAAGGGCGGGGGTGGGAGGATCCAGTCCAAGAGATACAAGTTGTACATACATTTATTTGCATTTTTAATATATGACTTGTGAGTAAAGCGTCAGCTCCCCCATCTGCTCCGCAGCCTCGCATCATTAGCTGGCTGGTGTCCTGTAAGCGTCTCAGCAGAGGTGGGTGTGGAGCGGAGGAAGAGAGGTGGGCGCCAACCCGTGCAGGGACGCTGGTCTCTGCGGCGTGGAAGAAGATGCCGGCGCATTTTTAGTGGCGTGGAGGTTTTGGGGGCGGATCACCACCTGGTGGACCCGGCAGGGATTGAATGGGAAGCGGGCTAGAGAGAGACTGGGGGCCTGCCAGAGTTTAGAGTCTCTCTGAGTCCAGTACAAAATGTGGTTTCATGCAGCATATCGTTGCTGTCATTGTTCAATAAAAGCTTTTCATGGGCCCCCAAGATCCCCTGCTTCCTTGGGCAGGCTACCAGCTTAGTACCAAAGCTACAGGAAGGAGATCTCAGGAATGGGAGGTTTATAACTGCAGTGAAGACAGCAGGGTGCTTTCCTCAGAGTAACCTCTCTGCTGCAGTATTGGAAACCCCACGCCGCCTGCATCAGTGCAGGGGAAGAGAGCTGGGCGTATGGCAAAGGGACTGGACCAGGACTCAGACGAGCTGGGTTGGAGGTTGCCTTGGGCACTTCCCTCCCGCTCACTTTGCCTTCTTTCCCCGGCTGTACAAAGCAGCTTCACTTCACTTTGCCTTCTTTCCCCAGCTTCACACCGGCCCGGCAGTCACTGACGGGGGGGAGGGTGGCGCTCAGCTCCGGCAGGGCCATAGGCCGTGATGCTGGCTCGCCTAACCTCTCTGCACACGGCACAGCTCGATTAGGTGCCCGGGTTCTTCCCCTAGCAGGCTCACAGGAAGGCCCCCCCCCACTCCCGCAGGACTGGCTGGCACTGCCTCAGCAGCCCCCCTTTAACATCCCTGCGTGCCCAAAACGGGCTCGGACACAGAAAAGCAAACACCAAGAAAGTGTTTTCTTTCCTTCGAAATCTTGGCCGCCTGCCCTTTCTCACAGCGCATTCCCAGAACTCCCACACAGCCCTGGCTCGCGAGGGCAGCCCTGGCAGAGCAGTGAGGGGAAGAAAGGGAGGCCCAAAGAGCCCCTAGGTCTCTCCTGCCCCAGGCATTGATAATGTCCCTTATTGCAGTGGGTCTTGCTGGGCCCTGCTTAAAGGGCAGTTTCATTATTTTGTTTATCTTAGTTTTATTTTTTAGCTAAGTTAGAAAAGAGTTTGTAGTGAAGGCTGAAAAATGCACCCACCCCAGCCAGCCTGGAGCGCTGGTTTTAATTTTAACTGCGCTGCACATTAAACACCCCGCCCCCATTAGCAGCTGGTCGCCCTGCTGGGAAGGGGTTAAGTGGGTGCTGTTGACTCACTGTGATGGACCCCACACCCCCGGATTCAGAGAATCTGGGCACGTCGGTGCGGAGGAGGATCTAGGTCTGGGCTCTGAAATCCTTTGGGAGGAGCAGCCCTGCCAGGAAGGAAGAGCTGCAGGGCATTGCATGGTTTGTTGTTGTCCGGTTCTTTGCTAACAAAGCCAAACCCTTGGAAGAGGGAGTTTTGGTCCTGATATGGGGGGATGAGGGGGCTTCAGTTTAGAGCAGATCGAGGAACCCGCCAGCTCCCACACCCACTGAGTCCCGTCCTGCCCCTTAGCGCTGGTGACAAGCAGAGACTCCCCCTTCCTGCTTTCGCTCGCTCTCCAGCCCCCAGAAGGACCCCAGACACACTTCACACTCTGTGCACTTCATTCTGGGGAAGACTGAACGGCTTTATTGATCGGAATGATTTCCTGCCTGTGCTCTGATCTCCTTCGTGGCTGGGGGGTGCTAGCCGTCTCCTCCCGGAGTGCTGCTCTGGACACTAGAGACAGAACTCATTGCTGATCACACCTGGACAGCCCCAGGCTTGCAGAGTAAATGCTGCGTGTCTCAGAGGAGACCATGGCGTGTCTGCGCTGTGTATTCAGCCAGGAGCCCTGGACGTCGGGGGCACCTTCTCTGCCCCGGCATAGAGTTTACTGTCCTGAGGGCTGAAAGACTTTAGTCTAAGTAAAGTCTTCAAGCTCGATCTAGGGGTATCTGGGTGAAATTAATAGCCTGTGATATCCATGGGGTCAGACCAGGTGATCATTCTAACCTCCCTTCTGGCCTTTACCTCTAGTCAACTATGAACACAATGTACACAACTGTGCATGTGATCAGCATGTGTGTGTTCACTCTAGTAGATATCTCCGGCTGCATGTCAAACAAACCAGACCTGAACATGAGCTCCCAACACAACACAGCACAACGGCCAAAAGGGCTAATGCGATCCCTGGATGTATGAAGAGGGGAAATCTCCAACAGGAGCAGAGTGGTTCTCTTACCTCTGTATGTGGCACGGGTGTGACCGCTGCGGGAACACTGCAGTGCCCACAAGTCAAGAAGGATGGTGCTAAATTGGAGAGGCTTCAGAGAAGAGCCACGAGAATGATTAAAGGATTGGTCAACATGCCTTACAGTGAGAGACTCATGGAGCTCCATCTATGTAGCTTAACAAAGAGAAGGCTCAAGGGTGCCTTGATCAGTCTCTATGTGGGGAACAACTGTTGATCGTGGGCTCTTCAGTCTAGCAGACAAAGGTCTAACACCATCCAGTAGCTGGAAGTTGAAGTTAGATAAATTCAGACTGAAAATAAGGCTCAGTTTTAACATTGAGGGTGACTAACCACTGGAACTGCCCCAGGGTCACTGGTGGAATCTCCAACACTGGCAGTTTTTGAATCAAGTTTGGATATTGTTCTAGGACACCTGCTCTCGATCCACCAGGAATTCATTCAGGGCAGTCCTGTGGCCTGTGCTTTGCAGGAGGTCCCACCTAGAGGCTCACCAGGGCCTTCTGGCCTTAGAAGCTATAAATCTGTAGGTATGATTGTAAACCTTAAACAATAGTCCTCTGCACATGTGTGTGTCCCAGATTTTCCTTCATTGGTCTAGTGTCTAGGGATGCGAGTCAGGAAATCTGGGTGTTGCCCTCCCATCCAGTGTTTGTCTTGTCTACACAGACAATAAGCGGTTTGGTGCCGGGACTGTCTCTCACTGTGTTGGGACCGTGTCAGGCACAAAGGGCTCTCTGGACACTACGGCTAAGAACCAGGTATGGAATGGATCAAGCAGGAAGAGGCTGTTTTCGGCGTGTCCTAGAAACGGGACGCTAAACTGCTCCAGGCAATGAGCGTTCCAGAACTGTGTGGAATTATAACCATCGTCAGAATTAAAGCTGTACAAATAGCAGGGGAATAATGTTCTGACTCAATTTTTGGATTATTTCTTTAAAGGACAAAATATTCCAGAGAATAATCCTCTGGCAGTGTTCAGTTCTGGAGCCTAGACTCCCTCTAACTCCCAAGGGGTCAATGGGAATTGTGCCGGCTGACACCAGGACTGAGTCTGGCCCTGAGGGGACCTTCCTGCCCAAGCCAGCTCCAGGGCTGGGACGCTGCCCCGAGGACACAGAGCTGCTGGCCTTGGCTGGGGGTGCCTGTGTGTCCGTCTGCACGGCAGTGACTGCAGCATGTGGAGATGTACCCGAGCTAGCCTTGGCCTAGCTAGCCAGAGTATCTATAGCAGGGAGCTGGGGGGGCATGGTGGCCACATGAGCTACCCCCACCCTGCTAGACTCTGGGTATTTATTTGCACAGTGGCCACTCGGCGGCTGCCTTGTTACCAGCTACTGTCACACCTCCCCACTGCATTGTGGATAAACCTTTGTCTCCTCGCTCGAGGGTCCGAGAGCTGAAGAGAGCCCTCAGCCTGTCCTCAGGAAAACAGGCAACCCAGGAATGGGAGGGTGTGATGGGGCTGCGATTTCCCCCCGGGCATCAGGACCCGGAGAGGAGAGAACTGGTCGCCCCCAGCCCACCGCACACCGTCTGTGGCCAGCTAGGGCCGGAGAGGCTGCTCTTTGTTGGCACTGCAGCCTGGCGCTCTAAGTCACTCTCCACTTCTCCTTCCCTGTTCCAGCCATGTCAGGTTTCTTCATTACTTAGCCAAGCTGTAAATTGTCTCGTTTGGAGCACACAATTTATTCCTAATGTGCATTGTAACAGCCAGATTTTGTTTTCAGGTGTGTAATTAATTTTTTAACATGATTACTCTCCTAGGAAACCAACGATAAACAGGGTTTGGGCTCCTTGGGAAAACATCATCAGTGCAGGCAAAACTCAGGCAACAAATGAGTCAGCTGAGTTGGGGGGCGACTGAAAGGCTCGGAGGTTCTCTGCTCTCTGTGTCTCCTTCCCCGCTCCAGAGCCCTGTCATTCACACACTCAACAGAGGGATGTGGGACTGTCTGGCCCAGCAGGACAGCAATGGGTTATGGAGACTCCACCTTCTGTTTGCCTGTTGAAACCCAGCCCTTTGCTAGTGTGACGAAGTGGGACTGTTCTTAATGTTTCCTCTGAATAGTGTGGGGGTGCCTCAGTTTCCCCTAGGCAGTTTTTAAGTATCTAGGGGGTTGGAGTAAGGGTGTATGATCATTGCAGAGCCCTAGAGGGCATGTGTGTGCAGGAGTCTGGACACAGAGAATGGCCGACACCCTGTTTCCTGGCAACTGATGGCCTGGGCCCTTCCCCCCCCTGCCAGGTGAGAGCTGAAGGGTTGGAGAACAAAGGAATCAGGTGACCACCTGGCCCGGGAAAGGAACAAAGCCCAGAGGAGGAGGGGCTGGAGGGGGTTTTCAGTTTGGGGCTGGCTGGGACATGGAGTGAAGTACAGACGTGGTTGTCTGGCTCACTGCCCCCCAAAATGGACCCAGTTGAGGGGTCCCGTTCTCTGCACCTGCAAGCTCTGTTTTAGACCATGTTCCTGTCGTCTAATAAACCTTCTGTGTTACTGGCTGGCTGAGAGTCACGACTGACTGCGAAGTTGGGGTGCAGGACCCTCTGGCTTCCCCACGAGCCCCGCCTGAGCGGACTCGCTGTGGGAAGCGCACGGAGGGGCAGAGGAAGCTGAATGCTCCGAGGTCAGACCCAGGAAGGTGGAAGCTGTGTGAGCTGTGTGTCCTGAAGACGGGCTGCTCACAGAAAGGCGACTACCCCAGAGTCCTGACTGGCTTCATGGGGAGCAGCTCCAGAGCATCGCCCAGGGACTCCGTGACAGGGCAGCTTTGCCGTCCCAGCGAGGGCTTTTCCGGGGTCAGCCTGAGACACGGTTCTGGGCGGGGGGGACGATGCAGTTTAACACCAGCGGCCCGGCGCAAGCTGGTGTCTTGTCTCACCCTGTCCACGGGCAGGAAACTCTCCGCAGAGTCAGTGCCCTGCACAGCCCAGGGACCGCACTTCAGATTAGTAACTAAATCCCCTCCCTTCCCTTTCATCCATTACAGGGGATTGGGGGGGATTATCAGGGATTCATCAGCTCCAGGCTGAGCGGCCGTGTTCGTGGCTGCACGCTCTCCTGCTGGACGGAGAAGGCTGCTTCTCTGAGGCGGCACGGGACAGACGATGAGCCGCGGGAGCGCCGTGGCTGGACCAGGGCTAAGGAAGCAGAGTGCGACGCTTTGCTGCCCACACGACTCCCCGAAGGCCTTCACACGCCCCCCTACATGGGGCCCGTGGGTGTGCCGCTTCCTTCCGAGGGGAAGCAGCCCCTTGCGCCTTGGCCCAGCACCCTGCGGCAGGCACGCAGGAAGAGATGGACCATTCCCCTCTGGATACGAGCCCCAGCGGAGGCTTGGAAATATCATTGTGATTCCGACTGGCACGTCCCAGCCGCATGCCGGTGGCAGCCGTGTCGCTGCGACCGGACGTGAGTCGTCTGTATCACATCACCGTGTGGCGGGAGCCTGGCCATCCAGCACCCGGCCAACCTGCAGGCCGCTTGCACGGTGAGACGGGCCATCATCTAGTGGGAGCAGATAGAACTGGGCTCTGGGAGCCACTGACTTGCTGTGTGACCTCAGGGGAGTTTATTTTGCCACTCTGTGCCCCGGTTTAACCACCTAATACTTGCCCCTTCAGGGGGGGCTTTACTTAATCCCCATTTGAGAAGGGCTTTCAGTCCCAGGAAGGAAGCAGAAGCAGCAGATAACAGGGAGGTATTTCCGGCGGGAAGATGGTTTTACTTCCCCTTCCCCAGAGGGTTCCCCAGTGCAGCTGCCCCGAATGGGCACGTCCCAGTAAGACGGGCAGCATCAGCAAAGGGCTCAGGGGCGCTGACTGATTCACAGCTTCCTTCTCAAAGCGGCTCCCGGGCGGGTGGGCGCAATCCAGGCCAGCCGGGTTTTCAGAGCGTGTCCCGAGGCAAAACGAGGCGGCTGCTTTGTAAGTCTCAGGGGAAGGGGAACCGGAACCTTCGTGATGGGTCCAACTTCGCCCTCAGGGCCAAAGCACTGGGCCAGCCCACACGCCTGCGGCTTTCACCCTCCAAAGCCAGGCCCGTGTGCTGCAGCGTCGGCTCAGCTGGAGCTAAGGGGGTGCACTCAGGTGCAGGCCAGTGCACGCAACCGGGAGGGTCGGAGCGGGTGTCTGGGCAGAGGCCTAGGAGTTCCTGGGTTCTGGGCCCAGTGCTGACACCTGCTCCCTTGGCTTAGGAGCTACCATTGAATCTGCCTCAGCGTCCTCCTTTGTGCAATTGACGCCCTACTAGTGCCCTGACCTGTGTCCCCAGGGGAGTCGTGCAGACTACTTCGGAAATGCACGGCGCTTCAAAGCCCCCGATTTTAATTCCAAAAGGGACCACTCTACACTGAGCGCGACAGCCCCTGCCAGAGGATTCCTCCCCGTGAGCCCAGCATGGAGCTCATGACCTGCTCTCTCCGGGCTACTTCTTTCCTGCGCACCCCCGGCTCCAGCCTGCCTTCCCTCACATTCCTCACCAGAGCCCCCCGGTAGTTTCCTAGCTCGATGCCTCTGCTGAGACCTGGCCCTGGGAGCTCGGGTCACTTGTGACCCCCTGGCAGTTGGGAGCTGCAG
Organism: Lepidochelys kempii; assembly: GCF_965140285.1. Taxonomy (NCBI): domain Eukaryota; kingdom Metazoa; phylum Chordata; order Testudines; family Cheloniidae; genus Lepidochelys; species Lepidochelys kempii. Next base: position 1,833,866 of record NC_136387.1, on the reverse strand, counting down.
GTGGTGAACCAAAGGTCTTTACTTTGGGAGGGTTGTTTTTGAAGTGCCCCTGCAAATAAGTGTTTCAATCCAGCCCCTCTTGAATTGCCATATTAGGCTCAGGTGCTCTGAGCCGCTGTCCTGTTACAGATTCAGTCTGCAGGGAATTACCGACCTTAGTCAGACTTAACATCTTCCTGGCTGCAGGGATTTGATTCGCTCCCGGAATGAGCTGATGATGGCCGGGCTGCGCTGTCAGCACCAGAGTAAATATTTTGTTTCTCTCTCGACAATGCCCTGCCCTGAGCTTCCCTCCCGCAGCCGCAGCCGGGCCTCCTGCTCCCAGGGGAGAGGTTGCTGCCAATGTCTGTCTCCGGGGAACTCCTGACCTCTGAGCCGAGGGGATGGAGCCCTGCGGCTGGGAGAGGAACGGCCCAGCTGTAAAGGCCTCGTTCCTTAGGCTGCGCATCCCTTTCTCCTTTGCCGCCCCGGGGTACCCTGGCCATAGCAGCGCTATGGTGCTCAAGGAATTTCAGCACCTTTCTTCCCCTTCCCTTAATGGGCACCTACAGCAGGGACCCCCCAGGAGCTCCACGCCCCGCGTGCTGCGGGAGGGTGCCGCCCAGCCCAGAGGACGTGTCTGCATTTCGCATGGGCTCCCCATTAGCCATCACACTTGCAAAATGTGGGCTGGCGTTTCCAAAGGAGCTAGCACTGACATGTACTAGGAGTTTGGTTCCGAAATCCCCCCGGCCCCTTTGAGACTCCAGCCATGGTAGCTAAGAGAGAGACACCGGCCCCTGTCAGCAGAAGAGGGGGGCCAAGGGGCATGGGCCCCACATGTAAGGCACTGAGGAATTCTCAGAAGAGATGAACATGGGCAGTAATCTCCAGACAGCACGACGCGCCTCTGCCCAGAATCTGTCCCCTGCACACACCGGGCTCCCCACACACTGGGGCTGGGGAAGGCAGCAGACTCTTTCTAGATAGTAAAGAGACGGAGAAATGTATCTCTGACGAGCCAGAAACGGGATGGGATTTTGCTGGTGGTTTTCCAGATGAAAGGAGGTGAAAATCACTTCCATTAGCTGGGCAGAGATGGGCCGGAGAATCTGCCACGAGAGAGCTTCATGGCTCTGCGGCCTGACCCACCAGCCCTCCCTGCCCAGCTCCAAAGAGCCGTGAGTCACATCCACAGGGGAGAAGTCGGAGCGGGGGGGAATGCTGACTGGGAGTCACGCTCTGCCCCCTTCTGAAGGGACAGGTCTCTGGGGGACAGGGCATGAGCACCAGGATGTAACCCCCGCCCCCCCGTTTGCTGGGTGTCCTGACCCATCCCGGATCATAGCCATCCCTGGTGAGACTGGGAGCCGCAGGCTCCCTGCAGTGGCCAGGTCCCAGCGGTGCTCCAGGAACCCACCAGCTGAGTAACATTACCAAGGCGAGCTCCAAGAAGCAGCTGGGTGGCCCCTCCCGGCACAGGAGGGCAGTGACCATTTCCCCAAGGGGGTAGAGAAAAGCCGCGGGAGCTCCCGGGGGAAGTCGCCCCAGCGGAGAGACACCATTCGGCTACTGGGAACCGATTGGATGATTTTGCTTTTGGGGAGCGCAGGACGAGGTACCCTCGGTACTGGCGCAGGTATCAGGAATGTGGTGGTGCCCAGAGTCCCTGGCCAGGATCAGGTGCTGTACAAATACAGTGGCCAGTTTGACGGCCTTTACCTACACTGCGTGGAAGGTTCCTCCCCGCACCGTCCCATTGAAATCTGGGGGGCTCCTCGTGGAGTGAGACACTGCTCAGCAACAGGAAAGGTGGCAGAATCAGGCCCATCACAGGTCCCTGCAAACGTCTGTGTCCAGGCATGACCCCAGGGGAAGGGTGAAATTACTGAGGTGCTCTAGGCTTCGGCCCGAAGGAGACAAGCAAGGGGAGCTGGCAGTGGGGCGGGAGTCACTCCATCCCTTGGGCGCTGGCCAAGCCTTCTTCCTGGGAGCTGGAACTGAGCCAGGAGACCTAAGCAACCAGGAGCCATGAGCAACAGCAAGTCATGAACCGGCACCTCAGAGGCCTGCAGAGGAGGCTTCCTCGGGGCAATGCAAACCCGACGTGGGGAGCAAGGCGAGGGGCTTGATCGTGCTTCAGAAGGAACATCGGGGTTCCCGGCGGCTGCCGTGCTCCAAACAAGCATTAACTCCAAACAAGCCAAGGGACACAGGGGCACGAACGCCCCACGGTGCTTCCCAGGCAACACCAGGGCCCATCATCTCCCAGCACCCTGGGTCAGTCCACCTGCCTGCAGCGTCTCAGCCTGCTGCTCCCCGACCATAGCGACTGCCGTTCTCTGAGCGTGCCGAGCGGCAAAGCCTCACGGTCAGCTGCAGCCAGGCTTCCCAGGGCTCAGCACCCAGGACCAGGGTCCTGGCGCACGGTGTGAAGCAGGCTAGAGCTGCTGCAGGTGAGTGCTGAAGAATCCTGGAGCTTTGCATATTGTCCATTTCATGCCTGGCAAGTCGGATGTTTATTATCTCCACTCACATAACGTTGCAGAGAGTATCTGCTGGGCAGGGGTCAGGATCCTGGCCCAAAGAAGCCAGAAAGCCCGTGGATTCAGCCCTCCATGGAGGAACCCTGAGGTGGCATATAGCCGCTGTAGCTGCACGGACACCACCTCCCTCCTACTGTAAGGTGTGTGGTCAAGGCAGCTGGATGTCCCAGGCATCGCCCACGGCCGGACTGCCGGTTAGGGATTTGGGGTAGATGGTGCAGCATAGAGCAGCCCCAAGGCTGCTCCGCTTTGTACCTGGGACCAGCCCAGCAGTCAGCCAATTGCAAGATTGGGGGTGATATAAAGACGGTTAAACCCCACTTGTGTCCCCAGCACCAGTACACACACACACGCACACCCACGCCCTGCAGCTGGCCATTATGTGCCATCAACAATACAGGGCCTGGTGAATTCCGCCCCAGGCGATGCAGGGTATGCGACACCAATGAGAGCACCGCTGACATAGCTACTGAGAACACACTGAGGCCTTGCTACTGAAATCAGCCTCCCACTCCTGGCAGCCTCCCAGCAGACTTCTTTGTCCCCTCAGCTCATGCACCCTTCATGGCTTTCAAATCCACCCTTGGCATTTGTTCCAGTCTTGCCAGGCCCCCAAGCCCATCTGCACATCTGCTCAGCCTCAGCCACCTCCGCTCCCCAGCCTGGTGATAGACAGAGCACACTGCAGGCAATTACAGGTTGGAGACAGGATGTCACATTGCAGATCCTTTAGTGGCTGCTTTGCCTGGGGTTTTTTAAAGGGCTGGTGCATCCCCAAAGGGCAGATGCGATGGAAGAAGCCGAGTCTCGGCTCCCAGCCCTGTACCTCATGCTGTCAAACTTCAAGGAAAGGGATGTTCCTGATCGGCTTCAGGGTCAAAATGTAGGTTTGGTTCAAAAGACTCAAATCCGGTTTTCAGTCTGACTGAAGCCAGGGAGAAGCCGCTGGGACAGGCTGGTAAAGCCCAGGGGAGTCTGCTCGCGGGGTGTTGGCTGGTTTTGTAGCTGTTTAACTCTCCCCAGCAGCGCTGGGAACCCTCACACCAAGGCACTGAGCCCAGAGGGGAAATGAACCAGAGACAGAGAAGGAAACTGACCAGCCTGCTCTCACTGGAAGTACACAGCCAGCCTCAAGAGCCAGCGTGGATTGTACCCTGCCTTCCGCTGTGATGATCTAATGTGTGATTAGTGATGAAGAAAAATTAAAGGGGCCCTGATTTCTCCCCTCCGCTGCCAGGTGTGGACAGGAGCAGCATCTCAAAAGCAGGGTTGGAAGGCTCTTGAATGGGCACCAAGTGGGAGGGAGGTGCCATGGGGTTATGGTGCTAGGCCAGGCTGCCAGCGATCCAGGTTCTGTTCCCTGCTCTGCCACAGGCTTGCTGGGGGATCTCAGGCAAGTCACTTAGTCTCCCCTCTGGCTCAGATCCCTGAGCTGGCCAACTCGCTCCGCTCCCAGGTGGTGGTGGGGGTATGAGACTGAATCCCTAACTGCTGGGAAGATGGTCATTGTATATGGGAGATGTGTCTGGGTAGATACTATAGGCAGCCTGCCTCAGGACCCAGGGAAGCTCCTTCATTCAACCCCTGGATAGTGGGGAAACATGCTCGCATATGAAACTGGCAACGTTTCCACCTGAGGTTAAATGCGCCCTGCTGTCCATTCCCTATCGGGGGGCAGAGGCACTGAGATGGCTTTGCTGCTGATGCTTCGCAAGCCCAGCCCTGTCTGATCCCGCGCGCAAGAACCTCCCTGACGGACCGGGGGGTAGTAGCAGGGCTGGGCCAGCAGCTGGAGTCACTTCCCCAGGGTGAGATTTGTAATGATCATCCTTGAATCCACCAGGCACCTCCCATCAGCATCTGCCGTAGGAGCCTCCCAAGGATGCGCCTCGAACCAACCCACCAGACTGGCTCAAGGCCCCTCGGCTTTTCAGCCCAACTGAAAAGGAGCCGCACAAGCTCTGTCTCCGGCAGCAGGAGGCATCCCACAGTACCGGGGCTCAGCTAGAAGCACCATCCCTTCTGCTTCTTCCCTGGGGGATCTGAGCCCCAAGGGGTCTGGTTTGCAGGCAGCTGTTCCTGCTCCGCTTGGTGCCTTTGTGACATTCTGGGCTTGCCCCATCCAGGCTTCCCACTCAGGACGGGCAAACGCTGCCCCTCGTGGGCCAGCCAGACGTCCCAGGGTCAGACTGCAGGAGCTCCGACATTAGCTGAGGATCTGGCCCCTAGTCTAGCAGGAAGCTGCTAGGTTGATTACACATGGTGAGTGAGCCATTGCCAGGCAGAGGGAGAAGTGTCTCTTTCCCCCTCCTGCTCTGAGTAACCCTGCCTTCTCCGCCAGCGCCAGCTGCTCCCTGGGGTGGGGATAAGAGCAGTGTGCCATTAACGGCAGAGCCTGCCTGAACCCACAGTGCAGAGCCAGCCTTTGAAGGCTTCCTCTGGCAGCTCCTCTGACCAGAGAAACGAGTTTCCTCCCCGGGCAGCATGCCCCCTTCCATTGCCCCAGCGCCTGGGGGCCCTGGAGCAGAATAAATTGCCCCGGGTGTAGGGAGCTGCCCTGCTCTTTGAAGCACTGGAGGTAGAGGGCGCTGCTGAGCACTCTCCACTCCCACCCTGCCCTCCCATAGGGCCCACTGCTCAAGTCCTGGGAGCTGTCGCATCGTTTTGTGATTGATCAGACTCGTGACAAACACGGTGACCTTACTGGTTCTTTTCTGAGACAGGGTGGAGTCTTAGGCCACCTTCTCTCTGGACAGTGAATCAGGGCCTTCCGGTGGGTGATCACAGTGGATCGGTCATAACAACGGCAGGACTCAATAACAATAATAGCAGCTAATGACACTTTGCCCTGCTCATGTATCTGAGATCCCCAAAGCACTTTGCAAACATCCATTAACTCAGCCTCACAAACACACCTGTGGCGTAAGTAAATACTCTTAGTCCGCTTTGCAGCTGGGAAAACAGAGGCACTGAGCGGTGGAGTGACCTGCCTGAGGCTACCCGACGGATCAGCGGGCAAGCCAGGAACAGAACCCAGGAGTCCTGACTGCCAGCCCCCTCCTGGAGCTACTGGGCTCTCTCCCTTCCATCCCGGACAGCGCCGCTTGCACTGTGGATCCCTGTGCTGTACTGGCCAAGAACTCACCTGCCTGTCTCACCGAAGCCACAAATTAAAAACATGAAAATCAAAGCCCTGATTTCTTTGATTTGCTTTTTTTTCCTCCAGAAAAGTTAAACTCCACAGGTACCGACCGCAGTGCGGGGTGCTAGGCTGTTGAGAATAAATGAGAGGCCGTAGACTGTCCCATGGAATTTCCTTATTAGCCAGGTGAGGCAGCCGAACTGCAAGGGGCGTGATAGCAAGGCAGGGAGCATGGCTAATGCTGCAGGGCCGGTGGAGGTTTTGGCTCAAAGCGGGATAGGTTAATGTGAGCTGGCAGAGGAAGGATTGCAATAAAGAGGAGAGCAGGCTGGGTCTGTAGGGCGCAGACGAGGTCTGAGCACAGCAAAGGGCAAATAAGTGAGAACCACTTTGGTGTTACCCATGTGGGTCTCCGAGGCAGAGTTTACATGCTCCAGAGTCACACGCATCAGCATGCATTTTATATGCAGCAGCAGGGTCACACTCAGTGTTGTCAGGCTAAGTTACTTGCCATGGGCTGAGCTCCTTTCCATGGGGCGGGGCGAGTGCGCCCGATGGCACAAACAGCTTGGGGCATCATGCCAGTGTGGAAGGAGGAGGCCGGGCCCCTGCACTAAGAGATGCTCCGATCTCGGACTTCGCGTTAGCCCTGGGGCTAGACTGGCCACTCTAATGGCTCGGCATGGCGAGCCCTGGCAAAGGGAGAGCTCTGCGGCCAAGCCGGGAGCCGCGGAGCCAGTCTCATCTGTCGGGGTAATAAGGATCTATAATTCCCGTACCGCAAGGTGACACTTTACTGCAGAGAGCGGCCAACCTTTGGATAATGCTATTAGGGGCCTAACTGAAACCGACTACATTAGAGCCCTGTTGGGCCCATTGAAATCCCACGCCATGCCCGGCGCCCTTAATCTGCAGCCAGGACAGACGCTTCCTGCCAGACGCTTTCGTGACCCCCAGAGCTCTGAGGGAGACACTGCCCTGTTCTTTGGGGCCCGTTTGGCCCCAGCTCCTCCCACTCCCTACCGTTCTGTTCCTCTTCATCCTTCTGCCCTTCCACAGCACTGGCCTGTTAGTTCTTCATGGTGGGTTGATTACCTGGGTAATGATTAGCACTTAGATAGCCCTTTTCACCCAGACATCTCGCCCCAAGTCACAGAAGGGGAAACCGAGGCGGGGCTCAGCTGCGGTCTCCCAGTGCAGCAGTAGCTCAGCAACGCTGGGACCTTCGAGCACGGCCTGGCTCTGGCACCGCATGGGCTCCGTGACAGGGCCAGGGCCAGCACACACCTGTCTGCCCGGTGTCGGGCGGCACGCTCCTGCCATTGCACAGGTGCTAATGCAGCTGCCCGGGGGATGGCAACGCCAGGAGCACCCGGGTCGCGCTTTTACCACCATGTCAGCTGGAGCTTTGTGGTGGGAGAAGCCCCAGCACCTCCCTGCTCTGCCAGCCCTGGAGCCGCTGTGCTGGGAACAGCAGCGGGAGATTTTAGCCAAAGAACCCCCCGGTGTACGCAGTGCTCCAGCTAGAGCACGCCTGCTGGTCCTGGGCCCCCGGTGACAGGCGGGGCGGGGGCTTTGGCTACCACGGAGCAGCAGGAGGCAAGCTTTGTGATTCAAGGGGCGCTCTTCCCAGCAGACCCACCCTGAGCCCATGCCCCAGAGTGCTGCGGGGGGCACTGTGGAGGCCTAGTCGAAGAGGAGAGGCCTACCCCAGAGGTGCTGAGCCGCTGTGCTCACTCATGGCCAATCTCCTCAGCGCCAGGCCGCTGGCCACGCCATCCACACGGGTAATTACTTCCTGCCTCCCTAACAGCTGGGGACGTTGCTGCCAGATGTTGCTTAACAGTGCTGGGCTCCGTTCAGCAGCTGCTGCATTTCAGGGGTGACTTCAGCGATCCAGACACATCCCCGGGAGTGTGGTGAGGCTTAATTAGCTAATGATATAACCAGCTTGGAGAGCCTCCAATGAGAGCTGCTACAGAATGCATGGCAGAATTATCCATGGGAATGAGCGGCAGTCTGGGGAGCTGCCTGGTTAAGACTGGTGCATGCTGGAAGGGCGTAACGAGTGGGGTCCCACAGGGATCAGTTCTGGGTCTGGTTCTGTTCAATATCTTCATCAGCGATTTCGATAATGGCATAGAGAGAACACTTCTAAAGTTTGCGGACGATACCAAGCTGGGAGGGGTTGCAATTGCTTTGGAGGATAGGATTAAAATTCAGAATGATCTGGACAAACTGGAGAAATGGTCTGAAGTAAATAGGATGAAATTCAATAATGACAAATGCAAAGTACTCCACTGAGGAAGGAACAATCCGTTGCACACACACAAAATGGCAAATGACTGCTGAGGAAGGAGTCCTGCGGAAAGGGATCTGAGGTCCTAGTGGATCACAAGCTAAATATGAGTCAACAGTGTAACGCAGTTGCAAAAAAAGCGAACGTCATACTGGGCTGTATTAGCAGGAGTGTTGTAAGCAAGACACGAGAAGTAATTCTTCCCTTCTACTCTGTGCTGATTAGGTCTCAGCTGGAGTATTGTGTCCAGTTCTGGGTGCCACATTTCAGGAAAGATGCGGACAAATTGGAGAAAGTCCAGAGAAGAGCAACCAAAAGGATGAAAGGTCTAGCAAACAGGACCTATGAGGGAAGCTCAAAAAAACCGAGTTTGTTTAGTCTGGAGAAGAGAAGACTGAGAGGGGACATGGTAACAGTTTTCAAGTACATAAAAGTTTGTTACAAGGAGGAGGGAGAAGAATTGTTCTCCTTAACCTCTGAGGGTAGGACAAGGAGCAATGGGCTTACATTGCAGCAAGGGCAGTTTAGGTTGGACATTAGGAAAAGCTTCCTGTCAGTGTGGTTAAGCACTGGAATAAATTGCCGAGGGAGGTGCTGGAATCTCCATCACTGGAGATGTTTAAGAGCAGGTCGGACAAACACCTGTCAGGGATGGTCTAGATAATACTGAGTCCTGCCAGGAGGCAGGCGACTGGACTAGATGACCTCGCGAGGTCCTGCCAGTCCTATGATTCTATGGTTCTATGAAACCCAGTCCCAAGGGCAGTGCGGCCGATTCAGGCTGGGCAGCGCGAGGAGCTTTGCCAACACCCCAGGAGGTTAATGCAAGGAGCCACATGAGGCAGGGACAGCCAAGGGCAGAGACCCCCAGAGAAGCAGCTTGTGATTCGCTGAGGGCTTGGGGTCAATGCTTGTATGGAGAGCTCCCAGCAGTGTTCCCCAGGATGCTCCCCACTGCAGAACAGACTGTCACTCCTGCATGGCAAATCTCAGGAAAACCCCACCACAGATGTGGGGCAGAGGGAACTTTCTGCACCGGGGGAGGGCCACGGTGGGCTTGAGAAGTTGCTGGTTTCCATGGAGAAGAGTGGCTGCGAGCGGTGCCATTTAAGGTGCCCACATGTCTGGCAGGGAGACCATGTTGTCTCCCCAAGGAGCCAGGCGTTGAAATCGAGGGGATTCAAAGAGTTGCTCCTCCAGTCCCCGCCCGGGGAGGATGAGGCTGCCACCCAGCGGCCCAGGGAGATTTCGCCAAAGGTTTGGCAGAAGAGGAATTCAGAGAACTGATCAGCAGAATCCGCTCCACCCCGCTCCGGGTCAGATCCCCAGCCCAGAGTCCAGATCCCGCCAGCTTCCCCCACTCACCTCCATTTCCACAGTGCACCAGAGGGAAGATCCTGCTCTCCGGGGAGGCTGAGTGCAGTGCTGAGCCAGGGGGCGGGGGAGAGGAAATGTTTGTGTCTCTCCCTGCTCTTGGCTTAGGTCAGGGTAGCCCCCAGAGCCTGCCCCCAGCCCAGCCTGCAGCCCTGAGCCTCACAGTGGCCATTCCAATGGCTGGGGTTTTACAAATTGTTTTTACAATTTTTATAAACTGTTTATTGCAGTCACAGCGTTACCATTGTCATTTCCCTTTTTTTAATCAGCAAATTAATTACAATGCAAACACCAGCCTCCTTCTGAGCATTTTATTGACAAAGCCACATACAGCCAGGAGCAAGGGAAATCCACTTCTCCAAGCTCAGGCACAGTCCTGGGGCTTTCTCTGGCTTAGCCTGCGAGGGCAGTTAGCAAGCCATGGGCTCTCCACCTGCAACAGGGTTAACTCTGTGAGACATCCACAGCCCCAGCGAAATCTCCTCCAAGCTGGAGCAGCCCAGAGAGAGGCCCCAGACATGGTGAAGGGGCTGGAGGGACTGACCCAGGAGGGAAGTGTAAAGGGTCCTTTGTTCAGAGCTTCGTTTGTAGAGAAGTTGCTCCAGAGATAAGAAGCAGGAATGAAGACAAAATGGAGATGATGCAGTTGCCTTTTATAGTCTTTTGCCATGTGGCTTTTACTTCCTGTCCCCCAAATACAAGCTTCACAGCACATGGTCTGAAAAAGCCGTAGCATTCTGTCCATAGACAGCCCCTACATGGCTTGCTGACTTATCAGGGGCAGTCCCTGGTCTCTCAATGGGTTCACTGTACAACTGATGTCCCTTGATGGGCCACCAAGCAGGCTAGGCAGTGCTGATGCCAATCTGTCTGGGGGTGTCACCCAGATGCACAGCACAAGTTTGGAAATACAGACATGCCCTACATATCTATAACTCACAATACAAAGGTGATACAAACATAGAAACAAGATTATCGTACTTGGGAAATTATAGCAGCTTGGCAGATACCTCACATGGCATATCTGGCACAACCCACTGCAATTTTACAATATTGGCATTCGTAATATCCTAAAGTGTCCCCCAGGTTTCATACAGCGTCTCACCATGAATCTTGAAAGGCATGTTGGGGGCTGGGGGTGCGTTACTGGTCATCGTAGCAGTGGAGATGTGTCTGCAGGTTTTCCATCTGTCGTTCTGGCAGCGTCTGGTGCCCCTTTGAGCTGGGGGGTCCTGGTCTGTGGGGAGCTGGCTTCTGATGATGAGCCTGGAAAGGTTTGGGGGTTGTTTGAACCAGAAAAGCGGGGTTGGGAAAGATTTCTTTCAGGATACAGTGCTCGTCAAGTACGGTGTGATGGGGTGTACATACCCCACACTGAGCAATAAGGGCTCAAGGGCTCATTTGGGGCTCGGCCAGACCCACCCCGCCACACTTGCAGCAGATGCTCCATCTGCTGGAGGAATTAAAAGGCAGCAAATTAGCTCAGCTGGTGAGCAGCGCTGAAGGTGAGCAGACCTGCAGCCCACAGCTCCAGCAGAGCAGAGCAGAGCAAAGGGAAACCGAAAGGCTCTGACGGGAGGAAACAGAGGACCCTCCGCAGAGACAAGCAGAGAGGGAAGTGTCCTGTGGCCCTGGACAGTGGTGACTCCCTCTTGCTTCCTCAGGATTTGGATTTTCCCATCAGGCGAAGGCCTTGGACTGAGGTGACCCCGGGGGGGGAGACGAGAGGAAGAGGCCCAGGGACAACAGCCTTTAGTAGTCTTGATTGCCAGGTTACTGGTAGCTAAAAGGGCCCTGGGCCAGAGCCCAGTGGAGTGGGAGTGTCCAGGCTCCCCTCCCCACAACCCTCTTGGCAATCCAGAGTTTTGGCCATAGCCAGTAGGTCACGCTTCCCAACCAGACCCTGAGTGGAGACCATTACGTGTGGGTTTTAGTGGAGAGTGGTAGGTGACAACTCAGGGTGTGCACTCGGCGGGGCTATTTTTTCTGTGTTGAAGCAGGTTCTCTGGGGGCATTTGGGTGACCGGTTCCATGAGGCAATCTACTTCTCTGGTGACCTGTCCTTGTTTGGTGAAGGCGGTTTTATATGTGTTAAAGTGTGTATCCAGGTCTTTCAAAGAGCAAAACCTTCCCATACAAGGATCTGCAACCCACTACCCTTCCTTGTTTGTCCTATGACTTCAGAGGTGTTAATGGACCCTTAGAGTAGGTGCTAACTACTTATGTTAAACCATCTGTTCCACCTTGTATCTAGCTGTGACACTGAGGACCGTTCCCAGACCTGCAGGAGAACTCTGTGTCGCTCTCTCTCACCAGCAGAAATGAGCCCAGTCAGAGATATTACCTCACCCACCTTGTCCCTGGACTACCCCTGTTATTTTCCCCTTGTTAGCAAGCTCGGCTGTTGGCGCAGTACAGGGATAGCGCTTATTGCTGTGCTGTGAGTCTGAGCAGAAGCACCAGCCTGAAAATTGGATCAAAGCATCCTGTTAACAGCAGTTGGACCCTGTCTCTGATCCCTGCCCGGGGCATGAAAAGCAGAGCTGATGGGATCCCAAGTGGGCTTTGCCCACGACTTCCCTGCCACCTCCTCCTTTCTCTTCCTCTTTTCCTTGCCTCCTCTATCCCCCTTGCCCTGGGGGACTTGTCCACATCCATGCCATGGAAATACTGGGGGGGGGCCTTTCAGTGCACGGAGGGCTGGATACATGGATCCACCCCCTTAATCCACCATGTTATGAATCTTCATGTCCTGACCCGGTACCCACTTGGATGGTTAGAATCCCTCCTGCCCGTTTCTCCAGGGACTGCAATCTGCATGGCAAAGCCATCCTGCTTGAGCAATGCCCCTCTGCCATGTACATTGGTCAAACTGGACAGTCTCTACGTAAAAGAATAAATGGACACAAATCAGATGTCAAGAATTATAACATTCATAAACCAGTCGGAGAACACTTCAATCTCTCTGGTCACGCAATCACAGACATGAAGGTCGCTATCTTAAAACAAAAAAACTTCAAATCCAGACTCCAGCGAGAAACTGCTGAATTGGAATTCATTTGCAAATTGGATACTATTAATTTAGGCTTAAATAGAGACTGGGAGTGGCTAAGTCATTATGCAAGGTAGCCTGTTTCCTCTTGTTTTTTCCTACCGCCCCCCCCCCCGATGTTCTGGTTTAACTTGGACTTAAACTTGAAGAGTGGTCAGTTTGGATGAGCTATTACCAGCAAGAGAGTGAGTTTGTGTGTGTATGGGGGTGGGGGGGATGTGAGAAAACCTGGATTTGTGCAGGAAATAGCCCAACTTGATTGTCATGCACATTGTGTAAAGAGTTGTCACTTTGGATGGGCTATCACCAGCAGGAGAGTGAATTTGTGTGGGGGGGTGGAGGGTGAGAAAACCTGGATTTGTGCTGGAAATGGCCCACCTGATGATCACTTTAGATAAGCTATTACCAGCAGGACAGTGGGGTGGGAGGAGGTATTGTTTCATATTCTCTGTGTATATATAAAGTCTGCTGCAGTTTCCACGATATGCATCTGATGAAGTGAGCTGTAGCTCACGAAAGCTCATGCTCAAATAAATTGGTTAGTCTCTAAGGTGCCACAAGTACTCCTTTTCTTTTTGCGTATACAGACTAACACGGCTGTTACTCTGAAACCTGCCTGAGAAAGGAGCTACTTAAATATTATCACTGCAGCACCCAGCAGACCAGCGATCCCCCCTGGGCTCCTGCTTTGTCTTCTTAGATGTTCCCCCCACCATTCTTCCACTCTGAACAAGTCTTTTTCTCCTGCAAGGTTTTAGTGCCATGTGATTATTATAAGCTCATCTGCCTAAAGGGACTGGCTGGTTTATCTGCCTTTCCTCTTCTGATAAAGGGCCCATTGCAGAAGCTCCAGGCTGCAGAGATAACATTTAAATAGCTTCTTTCTTACACTCCATTGGGGGATTTTTATTCCTTTGCCTCTTTCTCACTTTCTCCAGGCTGCTGCTGCTGGAAAAATCCAAGAGCAGGATCAATCACAAGCCATTTTAACCGACAGGGCAGTTGCATCTCCCTGTCTCCTGGGCCGCACCCCACAGCCCTGGCCTTGCTACAGGGAGAACCTGGTGGAGGTGTCCTTAGTGAGGTAGCTTTGCTCAGAGGGGCCCGTGAGGCTGGGCCAGGACTGAGGTCGGTCCCAAGCACCGAAGCGGAGGTCGGGCATGATAGCTGGCTGGTCTGGGTGTTTAGGTGAATTTATTGCGGGTACTAGCCCAGCTACCGTAGTAGCACCCGAAGTCTGAACCTTATCCACAGCATAGATACGACATGGGCAACAGCAGGACAAGCTTCCCCATGCTGCCCAGCCCATGTGCTCCCGCCTTGCCTGGGCAAAGTAGAACTCAGTCTCCATGCCCCATTCGTTCCTCAACTTTCTGCCCGGACTGCCCATGAGGGGGCCAGTCAATGCCCGTTGTGGCAGTGGTTTTCCGGGATGTGGGCGCCCATCCTGGGGGAGCTAGGCTGGGACCCACCTGACGCTCCCCCCAAGACATTGCTCACACTCACTGTCCACTTGGGCTAGAGTGGATTCGACAGCCTTAGGGTGAAACGCTCCACACCCCGATCCCCCGAGCTGCCCAGCCTGCTCCTGCCCCAGAGCCTTCTCCGAGGCACTGGCTCTCGGAGCAAGAGAGCCTGTGTACAAGTCGCGTGTGCCCTGCCCCTGGAACATTTAGCCTACGATGAAGAAGCCAGTTTGTTCAAGCCCTCCTCTGGCCAGTCCTGGAAAACACTCAGTCATCTCCCAGCCAGTCCCCTGGAGCCCGGTACTTAGTTCCAGTGCTACCCATTCAAAGTTAAACAGGGCCACTTTGGCAGAAACAGGCACCCTGGGCTTCCCTCCCAGTTCACCTGGGGAAGGCTAAAGTTCACATCATGACACTCAGTTTGGCCAAGCCAGGGCATCTAGACTTGCAAAGAGCTTCTTCATGCCAGCTGGTTGACAGGAGATCAATCGCCCTGTTCTGTTCATTCCCCCTGAAGCACGTGGCACCAGCCGCTGGCGGCAGACAGGACCCTGGGCTGGGGACCACGGGGCGATCCAGCAGCGTGGCTGTGCTCATGGGATGACTGTAGCAGGGCCTGGAAGGTTCAGGAGGATGCTGAGCAGAACATCTTTTATCAGGCTCACACACAAATCAGAAACCCGCCCGGCTGATTAACACATTTCCCATAAGCCACAAACCCCACAACCTGTGCTCCCAGGCCAAGGTATTCCTTTACAAACACCTGCAGCTGTTCTAGTCCTGGGCCTCTGCTGAGCAGAGTCTGCCAGTCCCCTTGAACTGAGCCAGAGAGTCCTGCTCGGGGTGTTTCTATGCAGTGGGGGCTACACTATGAGCCCACCGCCACTTCCACTGCTGCCCGAAACAGGTCAGGAAAAATTCTCCTGCCTTCTGTCCCGCAGGTGGTCAGTATCTGGAACCCACCAGCTATTGCAGATAGTAACCTTGAGAATGAACAAGAGAGCGAGATGCAGAAACCTCTCCAGACAATGAAGCTGACTGACTGTTCCTGCTAATTCCACTCCACAAAGAGAAATGAAAGGGCCAGTGGCTCCCATTAGCACGGTAAAGACTAGGAAGAAAGATGATTATCTATTGCCCTTCACAGGTCATCAGCAATTTGTACACAGCTCACTGCTGAGATTTGTAGCTGCAGGAGAGGTATTTTGTCTTGCTGTGTTTCTTTCTGTCACTGCCATTCCTACCTGAGCTCCTAGGACAAACCCCAGCCCAGGGGAGACCAAGCCCCAATTCAGGAATGCACTTCAGCTCCTGTTTTAGACCCCAAGGTTTAAAGCTAAGCACATGCTTAAGAGTATTTGCTGGATTAGGACCCAAACGTGGATGTTTCAGTTGAAGAATTAGCCAGTATTTCTATGGCTTTAAAACGACTGCGGTCGAGGTGACATGTAGCATTTATTTGTGCCAGGGCAGAGTAGAGGCAAGAGGGGAAGGGACAGAAATGCATCTGTGCCCACTAAAGGCAAGAGGAGACATTGATTAGTTCGTAGAGTGAGGAGTTAGGAGTTAAAACCTGAACCTTACCCCCAGCTCTGTCTCCAGCTCCCAGCATGACCTGGGGCAAATCATCCAGTGCATGTGCTTAAAGCAAGAAGACCCTTGAGTTAGTCCAGTCCTCTACTGTAGTTAGAGAGGCCTGTATGCTTTGTTATGGCCAGTGCAGTAGTTCTGTACCATGCTAGGGAATAGTGATGTAGCCTAGATTAGAACACAGATGCCACCAGCCATGGCAGAGAAGCCAGCTGGCAGATGGGACTTCCTGCAGTGGGGAGACACCCTTGAACTCTCTGTGCCTCAACTGCTTCATCTGTAAAATGGAGCTAAGAAAACTCCCTTCCTTGCAAAGTGCTCTGAGCTCCTCGGATGAAAGAGGCTCTAGAAATGTGTATTGTTATACTTCTCATTGCTTTCACACCAGGTACAATGAAGAAGCTTGTGTGAAATCGTAAAGCAAGTGCAGAATCTCCCCAAAGGAGTTGAAAAGAAAAGAAAAGAAAAGAAAAGAAAAGAAAAGAAAAGAAAAGAAAAGAAAAGAAAAGCTGCCCCATTTTGCCACCCTAGAATATCCTTTCTCTCATTCTGGCACAGACAGGCAGTGGGTTGTGGAAATTACCTTCAGGTTGGGTTCCCTATTTATTTTTTTAGTTGGTTTGTTCACAATATGGATGAGTCTATTTACATTTAAAAAAAAACCCCTGAAACGTTTCATTTTCACTGGAGTTGATCAGAGACTGGTTAGAACCAACACCAAGGGTCGTGGTCATCCTTAGTGGGGCTCAGCCTCTGTTTGCCACATGTGCTTAACATCATCCCACTGGTTGGATCAACATTATGGACTGGCCCTGCCAACGGCAACCCATGGGGGAGGGGGGCCCCCGAAGGGTCACATGACTCTCCCCAAAACACCTGGGCGGGGGGGACAAGGCCGGCAGCTGGGGAGATGAAGGGGCAGGGCCAGAGCTTGCCCTCTTCCGCCCATGCTGCCTGCCTGGAACATCCCATAGAGTGCAGTTGCTGTGTGCCGCACCGGGCAGTGTCCCCGGCTGGCAGTATGGCTGGAGGCTGCCTGGGACGTGCATTAGTGGTTCCACGCACTAGGGGGACTGGAGCAGAGCCCTCCCCCCCGCCGCCAGGTAATGTGGAATGAGGAGGGGATGGGGAGAGCGCAGGGGCAGGGTGGGAATGAGTCACATGGGGGGGCTCACGTGGGGAGCGGGACGGACTCACGTGAGGGGGTCACGTGGGGGACAGGGAAGAGTCACAAGGGGGGGGTCATATGCCCCCCTTTAGCTGGTGCCCCCTTGTGTCCCTCCCACTAGTCACCTGCTGAAGGACCAGGTGCTCCGGTAGTACAGAGGAAGCCCCATAGAAGTACTGAGAGGTGGACTGGTACGGATCAGAATCTGATTCCACAGCTTTCCGTGATGTAAGCGTCTTCTTCCGCTTCCAGAGAAAAAGGGAAATCGTCCCTCCGGCATGCTCTGCCTGTGGCAGGCATAGGAATGGCGGCTAGCCCTGGTATGTTGAGTCAATCCTGTATTAAAAGACAGCACCAAAGAGTTACAAGACAGCATTTCAGCAGAGGCGCCGGGGCAGTTACCTACAGAACCAAAAAGGAAACCAGGCAAAGCTCTCCGTCCTTTTAGCAAAGCTTCTGTTCCCGTTTCCAGGCTGGTGAACCCCTAAGAGCGGAGAAAGTCAATCTGCATATTGAATGTCATAAATAAAACATGGTTTTAAAGAAACCAGTGCTGCCCACTTGGCTCTGGGCGGCTCTTGGTGCTCGGGCTGCGTCTACACTGGGGAAATTTACAAAAACCAGTTCTGCCAGCTCGAAGACCCAGGCCCCTCTTGCACTGATTAGAATGTGCCTGTATTTGCATCCAGGTTTTGCTGCCTCAGCGCTGGTGGGGATTCATTAATTCAGCAGCCCGTCCATCGTGCCCTATCACTGCAGGGCTCTGAGAGCAGCTGGATGAGATGTTAGCGGGAGAGTTGCAGAATGCAGGGGAATCAGAGCTGGTGACCCAGCTGCCAGTTGTTTTCCTGGCCCCATTAGCTAGGATCCTCTGATTACAGTAGGGTTTTGCAAGATCCACCCGACGTCTGTGAAATCTGAGTAGTAAATTCTCCCACTGATAGTATCTGCTTCAGTCCCCATCTGGCTCCCAACACCCCCGCAAGGGAGCAGCCCCCAGCATTAATGAATTCATCCTCACAACACCCAGTGAGGCAGGGGTAGCTTACTACCCTGGTGTACCAGAAGGGGAGCTGACCCAGAGAGATCAGATGACTTTCCCAAGGAGTGCACAGCAAAGCTAGGAATTCAGAGTCCCAGGGCAGGGCCTTCACCAGAAGATCAGCATTTCTGTATGACTAGTTGTGCAGGAAACCTGAAGCTAAACCCAGGCAGGCAGCAGTGAGGAAACATCAGCAAATCCCTGTCACCAAAGACGCACAGGACAGTAGAAAGTCACCTTGCTGGCCTGGGAGTAGTGTGCTGGGAAGGGAAAATGGCTGGTTTCTGAAAGATAGTCTCCAGGAGGCAGCCTGACTTACACTGTCCGTTACCCGACCAGTGACCTCATTTGATTTAAGGGCTTCCCCTATTAGGAGGAAAGGCACCAAATGTGCCTTCATCTACTGGAGGAATTGGTGTCTGGGAGGACCCAGAGCAGGTCTCATGCCAGCTGGGCAACAAGGATTAGTTCCATCAGCACCTTATTGTCTTATAATACATGGCACCAGCACAGCCGCCTGCTCGACTGATGTTATTGCCACTGACGAGATGCCAGTTCCGCAGTGTAATAGCCAGCGGGTCACAGACCTCTACGGTAGGATGTGGAATCCTCTTCCTGCACAGTGAGCAAAGTAACCAACAAGCCATCGCTCTGGGGAGACAAAAGGCAGCCTCCATGTGTTGTCCTCAAGCTGCTCTGTGCTCCCCGTGCTGTCCCCGTGCTGTGACTCACCTTCGGGATGTCCGATGCCCGGCTGGAATTCCTGAGGCAAGAGGGGCTGGGCATGTTCAGTGAAGGGCCCTTTGCTATGGCAGGATTTACGTGCTGTCTAGGCCTGGGACTCACACACTGGATGCTACGGCGGCTGGTTACTTTTCCCGGCAGCCAGCAGCATGCAAGGTGCTGCCCCATCTCAGGTGAAAAGAACGTGTGCGTGCCCCAAAGAGTGGACAGTCTAATAATCGATGTGATGAATGAACAGCTTCTTTCCCTGAAGCACAATGCCAGCCGCACCGCTTAGAGCAGGCCCTCCCGCAGAGGGGGAGCCCGCAGCGTGTCTGGCACCATTCCCTCTCCCCCGACTCTGGTCTCCTCCTCGAGAGATGACCTGGCCCCATGCTCAGGCATTGGCCTGGGGCTCAAGGAACCTGGCCTTCCTTCCTGGCTCTGCCACAGATGCCTTGGGTGCGTCACTTAGGCGGTGACAACACGAGAGGGCACCAATGCAGCCACGCTGCTGTAAGCTGTCGAGTGTAGCCACTCCGCGTCAGCAGGAGAGAGACGGGGTCCCACCACCTGAATCAACCCACCCCATCAAGCACCAACATAGTGCGGCCACACCGGCCCTCAGGTCAGTGTAGCATACGTCACCTCTTGTTCACACGCCTGAGCAACATACATTATACCGCCATAAGTGGCAGTGTAGACGTGGCCTTCATCTGGCTAAACTAGATTCTGAATTTCTTCCTCCCAGGGGCGTGCAGTTCACATAAGAGCGGCCACGCTGGGTCAGACCAAAGGTCCATCTAGCCCAGTGTCCCGTCTGCCAACAGTGGCCAGTGCCAGGTGCCTCAGAGGGAATGAACAGAACAGGGAATCATCAAGTGATCCAGCCCCTATCACCCATTCCCAGCTTCTGGCAAACAGAGGCTAGGGACACCATTGGCTAACAGCCATTGATGGACCTATCCGCCATTAACATTAGTTCTTTTTTGAACCCTGTTATAGTCTTGGCCTTCACAACATCCTCTGGCAAAGAGTTCCACAGGTTGACTGTGCTTTGTGTGAGGAAGAACTTCCTTTTGTTTGTTTTAAACCTGCTGCCTCTTAATTTAATTTGATGGCCCCTAGTTCTTGTTTTATGAGGAGTAAATAACACTTCCTTATTTACTTTCTCGACACCAGTCATGATTTCATAGACCTCTATCATATCCCCCGTTAGTCGTCTCTTTTCCTAGCTGAAAAGTCCCGGTCTTATTAATCTCTCCACATATGGCAGACGCTCCATCCCCCTAATCATTTTTGTTGCCCTTTTCTGAACCTTTTCCAAGTCCAATAGATCTTTTTTTGAGATGGGGCGACCACATCTGCATGCAGGATTCAAGACGTGGGCGTACCACGGATTTATGTAGAGTGTGACAAAGTTCCTCCTCTGCCTTGGTGGGTCCTGCGTTTATTGGCAGATTTGCTCGCCTCAGAGATTCATGGCAGCCCTCAGTTTGGCCACTTTTGCTAATGGCTCAAACCTGCCATTCATTCAGCTAACCTCATCGCTGGCCAGCATGGGGAAAAGGAAGGAGAACAATCCCCACAGTCTCTGCTGGTCCATCTAGTGGGTCAGGGGACAGGCCAGGGACCTTCCCCTCTGGTGGGACCCACAGTCCAGGTCAACTCCTCCTGTATCCAATAGGGAGTTGGGGGGAACCCGGGCCCACCCTCTACTCCAGGTTCTAGCCCAGGGCCCTGTGGATCACAGCTGTCTATAGTGTTTCGTGTAACACCTGTGTAACAGCTACAACTCCCTGGGCTACTTCCCCATGGCCTCCTCCCAACACCTTCTGTATCCTCACCACAGGACCTTCCTCCTGATGCCAGATAGCGTTTGTACTCCTCAGTCCTCCAGCAGCAAGCCCTCTCACTCTCAGCTCCTTGCGCACCCCTCACTGACTGGAGTGAGGTCCTTTTTAAACCAGGTGCCCTGATTAGCCTGACTGTCTTAATTGATTCTAGCAGCTTCTTAATTGGCTCCAGGTGTCCTAATTAGCCTGTCTGCCTTAATTGGTTCCAGCAAGTTCCTGATTATTCTGGAACTGCCCTTTTTACCTTACCCAGGGGAAAGGGACCTACTTAACCTGGGGCTAATATATCTGCCTTCTATCCACACTCCTGTCCCTGTTATTTCATTAGTTGTCCCCCGGAATCACTTGGCTTCCAGGTCCTGTGGATCCTCCCCTTAGCCTGCGGGTGGGCCCTTTAGCAGTGGGTGGGCTTCTGCCCGCCCATTCCTGGATCCCAATAGGATCACTCTCCTGTAGCGAACTGGCCTGACCCTGTCACAAGAGGCAATATGATATTTTCTGTCTTATTATCTATCCCTTTCCTAATGATTCCCAACATGCTGTTCACTGTTTTGACGGCCGCTGCACATTGAGTGGATGTTTTCAGAGAACTATCTGCAATGACTCCATGATCTCTTGCTTGGTTACAGCCAATTTAGAACTGAGACTGGCCACTCAGTGCCCCATCTGTGAAATAGGGGTGACTGTCCTTTCTTTCTCCCACCTTTTCTCTGTCTTATCTGCTTAACTGTGAGCCCGGGGGCAGGAACTGTCTCCCCCTTAGTGTCTATGCAGCACCTAGCACAATGGGGCTCTGATTTACTTTAATAGCGATAAAGACTGAAATCAGAATCACAGCCAGTGACAGAGCAGAGGTCTTGGGAATAGTCTGACACTGCACAGCAATGGATTGGTTTTGATTCATTGTCACCTAGGAACGACAGCAATAACCGAGAGAAGATCGGGTGGGATCGGACACCATCCCGGGCTGGTACCATTGTCCTTGTTTCATGTGTTTATAACCTTGGTTCCCAACTCCCAACTTTGACCAGTCCTTGGTGTCACACTGTGGACTCCAGCAGACTAAGTAGCTAATGCAGGTCTTCTTTAAGCATCCACACTCTGCTTTGGCCCCGGGGTGACACGTGCCTGTCACTGTCCTTCCTGCTCTTCCTCAGGTCAAGTGAAAGGCTGCTGACCTGTACTGTGTTATTTGGTGGCATCCTTAGTATCAGAAGCCATGCCAGGAGCTTTGCTCCTTACTCTGGTTTAGACATTAGCAAGATCATAACCCGTAGTAAGGGAAATGCTGAATCTGATCTCCAGCCTTGATGGGTACAGAAAAGAGGATTTTGTTTTGAATATATTTCTTACTTTTAAATCTCCGCATGTAATTGCACAGAGTTGGATTCTGCCACTCCTACTCACCGTGAGTTGGGCCTTGCTCCTTGAGGAGCCCCATCCATTTCAGTGGGACTACTCACCTAGTCCAGTGCTACTCTGCATGAATAAAGATGGCAGCAGCTGGCTCTTAAGCAGTTTTGAGGAGAGAGCCTTTCCACTCCCTTCTGAAGGAGGCTCAGAACCCATCAATTCTTGAAGTCAAGACCCTCTCCCCTCCTCCCTCCGTGAAAACAGTGGCCCTTTGAAGTCTTGCCGAAGGAATCTCAGCTGTTTGCTGGGGTGGCTTCTAATCTTGGTTGAGAGTTGTACGCTCAGCCCGTTCCTCGGATGCCATGGAAGGGAGCCCTTAGGACAGTAGTGAAGTTGGAGTTAACAGGGCCTGGGTTAATTAAACAGTCACTATATTGCTAGAGAGGAGGTGGGTGAGGTCACATCTTGTATTGGCCCAGCATCTGTTGGTGGAAGGTACACGCTTTCGAGCTGCACTGAGCTCTGCTTCCCATCTGGGGAAGGAAGAAGAGCTAAATACACCTAGGGACAGATTGTCCAGCAGAAGGGGAACCACATGTTGGAGGTGGTCCTTTGAAATGAAGTGGTCAGTTGTGGGTTAGATTGTTATGTAGAAAGGGTTTGAAGCAGGCAATTAAGGGTAGCGGGCAGTGTGGTGTGTTACAAATGAGCCATAAAACCAGGGTCCCTGTTAAGTCCATGGTGTCCAGCAAAGTTATGAATTCAAGTTGGCAGATCTGCCTTTTGCAGATGTTTGGCAGGTTTCCTTTGAGGACAAGTATTGAAAGATCAGCTAGAGAGTGATCTCTTTGTGAAAAGTGCTCGCCCATGGGCGACAGTGTGATTTTGTCTTTTATCATTTTCTGTTTGAGTTCATTTGAGAGTGTCGTGATTGTCTGGTTTCACCCACATAGCTGTTATTGGGCCATTTGATGCACTGGATGAGGGACACTGTGTTGTGACAGGCACGTGTTGGCCCAGGGATCTTGAAAGGTGTGCTGTGGGGGGTGTTGATCACTGTAGCAGTGGTCCTGGTCTGTGGGGAGCTTGCTTCTGGTGATGAGCTTGGCAAGGTTGGGGGATTGTTTGAAGGCCAGAAGAAGGGGGTTCAGGAAAGATTTTTTTCAGGATGTGATCCCCGTTGGCAACAACACTGCAAACAGTTGTATTGCCAGTCAGTCCCCCTGGAGAGAGGCCCTTTGGCCACAGCTATCAACAGTCAAAAAAGAACTCAACAGCAAATGATAATGGTGAGAGTAATTAACCACTGGAACAACTTCCCCAGGTGCCTGGTAGATTCGTCATCACTGGCCATTTTCAAATGGGGGTGGTATGTTTTGCTAAAAGCTCTACTCTAGGAATTATTTGGGGGTGGGTCTCTGGCCTGTGCTCTGCAGCGGGGTCAGCCCAGATGATCACAACGGTCCCTGCTGGCTTTGAGAGCTAGGAACCTCTTCCCAAGCTTCTTCTCCCAGCTGTTGGGCACAAACGTTCCCTTTCAGAGTCTGGATCAAACTTCCTCCTTGTCTATTGATTAATGTGCCGGTAATAAAGGGGCTTAGCCCTGCGCTCCCAGCTGTTGTGCATCGCACTTTCCCAGCCCCAGCAATGCTCCCCAAACCAGAGCGCCCCACTCTGACTGCGCCAAAGGGGGCTGTGGAGAGAGACCGGCAGGGGAAGGTCCCCGCTCACCTTGTCCGCCCAGGGGGGGAAGTGACACCCCCGCTGGCTGAGGCGGCCCGCCCGTGCTTTGGGGGGGCTGAGCCCCTTCCCCCCTCCCCTTCCCCGTGCGCTCCGCAGGTCCCAGGGAGGGGGCGGGTCTCCAGGCAGCTCCGCGCTCAACCCATCGCGGGCGAAACTTCAGCCAGCCCCGGCGCCGCAGCCCGCCAGCGCCGTGAACCCGCGGCTCCCCCGGCCGCCTCCAGCCGCCTCTGCCTCCCGTCCCGCGCCCGGGGAGCGCTGCCCCGCGGGCCGCCCGTGCCCCGCGGAGGGCGGGCGGCGGCTGTTTGCAGGCGGGGCGCGGGGTGGCTCGGACTCCGGCAGCGCGCACTCCGCCCGGCCCCGCCGGCCGCCAGCGCAGCCTCCCCGCCCGGCGTCCAGGTTCGTACCGCCCTTTGTCCGCCCGCTTCTCCTCCTTCCCGCGGCCCGGCCTCCTGCCCGCCTAGGCCCCGCTCCGCGCCCCGGCCTGCCGCCGCCGCGGGCTTCAGCACCGCGGGCGCGGACAGCTCCCTGCGCCCCGGGCGCGCCCCGCCTCGCCAGCCAGCGGGGCGAGATCCCCCGCGGGGACCGGCCCCGGCCCCGGCCCCGGCCCCGGCCCCGGCCCCCGGCCTCTTCCGCAGCAGCAGCCCCGCAGCGGCGGCGGGAAGGGGCCTGCTCGGTCCGGGTTGGGGCCCGGCTCCCCCGTGCCCCCAGCCCGCAGGGCTCCCCGCGCCGGCTCGGGGCTGCTCTCCGGCTACCCCGGGGCGCAGCAGCCCCCCAGTCAGGGCGCGGATCTCCCTGCCTCCGTTCCCGGCGCCTCTTCACAGCAGGGCGGGTTATTGTGTGTGTGTGTGTGAGCCTTTAATTAGCCCATGGCTCCCGAGCCTGCAGGGCCCTGGAGCTGAAACAATGAATAAAAGGGGCTCCCGCCCACCGCCCTCTTATGTAAGCAAGGTGAAGAATAGCGGCGAGCGGAGGACGAGCTGCGTCCTGGGGGTGGGGGGAGATGATGCGGGATTCCCCCAGGAACCCGCCCTCCACCCCCAGGGCAGCACCGCTGCTTCCTCCCCCTGCAGCCAGGGCTTGCTTACGGGCCTGCTTCCAGCAGGATTGCAGACCCAAGAACAGGGAAAGCAGGGGAAATCTTTGTCCGCTCCATGCAAAGAGGCCTGGGGCACTGCAGAGCCGCGAGGGGATGCTCCCCCCACCCCCCCAAAAAAAAAACCCTCCTGAAACTAGGTGTGGGGCTATGGAGGGATGGCTCCTGCTGCCCGCAATGAAGCCAGGTGTATGCACTGCGAGGTGGAAGGGGCCCAGGCAGGCAATGGGGCTGTCCCATGGCTAAGGAAAGGAAAGTGCAATTCAAATGTCCTATTGCAATTAGAAGGGGTTGCTGGCAAAGGCCATCTGATGAATGGCTCTTGCCAAGCCAAGAACAGGCAGGCCATGATAAGATCGTGGCCCGATAGAAAGCCCATTGGGCTGAATAGACAGACTCCCACTGAAGTCAGTGTGGTTTGCATTAGGCCTTTACACACTGGGGAAGTGC
Source organism: Lepidochelys kempii (assembly GCF_965140285.1). NCBI lineage: Eukaryota > Metazoa > Chordata > Testudines > Cheloniidae > Lepidochelys > Lepidochelys kempii. Next base: position 1,808,990 of record NC_136387.1, on the reverse strand, counting down.
AGCTGGGGGCTCTCTACACACTTCCGGCATTTCTAAAAACCAGGTCCCTCGTGAGCAGAGCAGTCAAAGGGAAGCGAGTCGTCTGTCCCCTGCTCCATCACATGTCTCCCATCACTGCTCGGGTTCTTGGCACAGGCATCTACAGTTCCTTGGCCCAGCCAGTCCGTCCTAAACACCCCGCTGATGGACCTCGCACCTTACAAGACGTCTCCACTGGCCCTGTTCTTAGGCGGTTCCCTGGTATGCAGACTATATTCTCCTTTTCCTTAGTTCACCCCATTTCTCTTAGTGCTATCTCGCTGACCCGCCCGCCCTCCTGTGCCTCCCATGGTATTCCTCTCCCTCCTTATTTAACATCTTATTTAGACACTCATCCTGCCCCTCCACTGTCCGTCTCCTAGCCAAGCTGCAGCTGTTTAGCCCTTTTAAGCTTTTGTACCTCACGAACCAGTCCATCCAAACCCCTAATCATTTCCATTGCATTTCCCCCAGTCCCCTCTGTGAAGTGAGGAGCGGGGTGCACAGTGGGAGCCAAGTCGCAGCATCTGCTCTTAGAAGCAGGTTTTGTGAACACAAAGTGCTTTAGGCAGGTGAGCTGCCCACCTAACGCACGTGAGAAGGCCCATCAGTATTGGTGGGCTGACTTGCGTGAATAAGGCAACCAGGATTTGGCTCTGAGTTTCAGAATGGGTGGCCTGGGGAGGGCGCCTGATGCTGGGTTTTTCAGAGCTATCTGCTGGAGCTTAAGACGTAAGGTGCAGGCTGTTAACGCAGGTTAAAAGAAGGAGTTGGGTTGGCGGGGCATCAGCCCATTCCCGCTTGCAGAACAGTGCATGGCTACGAACAGAGATCAGCCCCGTACTGTACACCAGCAGCATCTCAGTGCTAAGCCCTGCTGTAAGATTTGAACTCGTGTGTGTTGAAAGCTTGCTCAGAGTGCTATCCCCGGGGTAGCTGGGCCAGTGCTGGAATCCAGAGGCTCATTTACCTGTGTAGCAGAGGCCGGAGAAAGTTCATTGAAGACAGATTGACACATAACAACATGTTTCAAAGTCAGCCTTGGCTGGGGCTGAGCGTTTGTTTCTTCGATTGCCTTATGGGATAGCATTAGTATTGAAATGATCCCAACTAGTCACAGCTATTAACACCTCCCAGAGGGGGATGAGAAATGCAGTTCACGCCTTAACTACTCCTGGTGTTGATTTGGAGCCCCCGGCAGCCACACTGATCGAGCAGACCCAGTGCTCTTTGTCAAGGATCTCTACACAGGGAAGGAAAAGAAATGACATCACAGTTTCAAATCATGAGAAGCCTCAGCGGAGATCAGGGCTCCCGTGTGGCAGGAATGGTGGGCAGACTAAGAGACAGTCCAAAGAGCTCCCAGTTTAAACAGACAAAGGCAGGAGACAAATACAGGTGAAGGGACTTGCCCAAGGCATGCAGCAGGTCAGTGGCAGGAGTAGAGGTCAGGTCCTCTGATCCCCAGGCCAGTGCCTAGCCACAAGGCCAGACTGCCTCCAGGGAACTTTTCTGTATTCTACTATTCTGTAGAAAGCAGCAAAACGTTCAGGAGGAACCAACCCCTTCAATTTCTTGTTGCAATGCGTTATTTTGTGTTACCGCCGTGAGCTCCTCAAGCAGGGATTGTGTCTAGCTTGATGTTTGCACAGCGCCTAGCGCATCCAGGTCCTTGTCCTCAGCAGGTCTCCTGGGTGCTACCACGTTATCAATATGAAATAAGAATGAAGGTGACTTGGGATTCTTATCAGCCAGACGGATCACTTAGCTTCCTCCTCTCATTTCATAGTGTATAGACAACACAAACCTTTTTAAGAAGAAAAAAAAAACCCTGAGAACTTCAGGTACAAGCAGGGGTTTAAAGTCAGAGTTATCAGCACAGATGAGAAGTCAGGCAAATGGAATGACTGCTCCCGGAAGTGTCCTTGGGAGAGACGCAGGGAGCTGAAAGGATATTTGTCTTTGCTGCTTCATGTCCCTTTTGTTGGCTTTTTAAAAGTGCCCAGCATTGGCCTACCTCTGTTCCCATTGAACTCAGTGCAGCTGCACTGATATGGTGAGTGCCAGCAGCGGGGCAGCTGTTCAGAGCATCCGCACAGTTTGGAATTTTCATTAGTAATGGAAACTGCCTCTGTGCCACCCACTTTCCTTGATCTATATGTTGCCCGACACCCGAGAGAGGGGAAATCCTAGCCTGACTCCCGGGCACTTCATTGCCTGGGAGTCTCTCAGATGAGACCTTACCCCGTAGCTTTGGTCTGCTGTCTGTGGCCGTTCATGATCCCAGGGCACGTTTTCATATGACTTGCTGCTGGCCAATTGTCTTTGTCCAAAATTTCATCTCCCTGCCATTGCTGCACTGCGAATTTTATGGTTGCTGCTCGGCCCCAGAGGTGGCTGCATTTAAGCGGTGCTGAATGTACAAAGTTTATAAAGTGCTTTGAGATCCCTCCAGACGAAAGGGACTAGAGAAATGTGATAGGTTCGTATAAACGCATGCACCCTATCACAAATGCCTGTGAGAACTGTTTGACCGTCTCTCTGACACTCTCCATTCAGCCCCTTGACATCAAAGCCCGGCTGCAAATGGGGGCAGATTTCAGGCCCCGGATGGGCTGGATATGGGGCGGGCAGATGGTGTGTTTTAATTGGAAGCCATTTCCCCAGAACTTAGCTGATCTGTGACCCTCTTTCCCACACCCGAACGCTCCGGCTGTTGTGGAACTCAAAGCTGCTGCTGCCGCGCTGGGAGAGCTTTGTTCTGCCGCCGGGGGAAGCGTTTTGTGGAGATGATTGGCACGAAAGACCCTGTGCAAAGTTTTCCTGCCTGTGTGGTTCGTGCGCCTCTTTTCCTTGCTCACATCTTCCTGAGCGGCAGTTTTTTAAAAATGCAGAGGTTTTAAAAGACAAACGCGCCCTGCTTTGAAGCGCAGATGCCCTGGGGGCGGGAAGAGGCCGCAGCCAGCAGGTCCCTAGGGACAATGAAAGGAGCCTAGGAGGGAGGTAGCATCTTCTGTATCATGGCTCCATACACAGTAATTTGACCTCCTGCAGATGAAAGTCCAGGGAGCTGCAATGGAGTCTTCTCAGTAACCAAATCCCTGGCTGTGCCTGGCTCGTTAGTGGTGTCTCCTGCCTGTGGGAGTGTAACACCTCTTCCCTGCTCCTTAGTGCTTTTAAAAGTGCGGCCTCCTATCCATTAGCACCATTGCTCCTCTGAAGTAGCTTTTGAGACGTGTTTTCCCTCTGCTCCCTTGGGTCATTTGTTTATCTACAATTTGCTGAATCTCCCTCCGTCCCCCGTTTGGGGAGAAGACTGTTGCTGTATTACAGATGAATATTTCATTTCCCGGGGAACCTGGCTAACCCTGTGGAAACATCGGCCTGGCCCCCCACTCTGGGCATTTGCTGTTTCTCTGCCCTCTTTCGGCTGCTTTGAGTTGCTAAAAGCCAGTGTTTTGCCCTGGGAGATTTCTGCATAGCATTCAGGGAACCAGTTGGTGGGTGATGTCACAGTGCGTTGCTGCGGTAATGGCGGTGATGTTGGTAGGACACAGTGATGATGCGCTTTTGCAACAAAGCGATGAAGGAAGAGAGGAACCAGCTCCGGATTGGTCTTGGAGACCCACAAACTCCTCCCCTTTTCCTTAAAGCTGACTTTCGTCCTGGCTGAAGGTGGCGGATTGCCAGCCCTGGCGACTGAGTCCCGTTGTTTGTCCCCAACCCAGGCAGCACCAGGGCGAGGTTCACCCCCCCCACCTCCCAGGAATCTACCTTGGCTCAGCCCTGGAAGGGCCTTTTCTGGGGTGAAAGGGGCAACGGGGGACTCCCTCACCCATTCTGTTCTTGGCCTCTTAGCTGCTTCTGCCAGAGAGGGGGCCAGCCACTTCCATCCCGGAGTCCCCATCAGCGCCCCCTCTTCATCCCATTAAGGGCTCCCTTCCTGGCCAAGGCATCCCATGTGAATGGGCTCCCTGCAGTTCTCCCTGTCCGCACTCCCCACCATGAACCCCGACAGGCCACAGCCTCCCTTCTCGTCAGCTGAGTGTGACTCATTTCCATTCCCATCAGCACCTGCTGCCCCTCCCCACCCATCTCCCCATCAGCCAGAGTCCCACCTGGATAACGTAAGATCCTCTCTCAAGGGACTGAGCACCGTATCTGCAGTGCCTACAGCCCTGCCACCCCAGGGAGCCTGTGAAAGCAACAGCCCATAGACACCTTGGGGCTGAAAACCCTGCTCCAGGACCCACTATCCCATTTACGTGAAGACACCTACCACTTTCCTGGTGCTAAAAAGCCCATCAGCACTGGCAGGCGTTTAATGCGGCTCTGTCACCGTGCAGAGCAAAGGCTGCTGTGACGGTGCAGGTCCCCGGGGCCATGCAGTCATGCTGCTCTTACCGCTCGTGGGCTGCTGCTCGGTGCTTGTGCATATTGTCACTCAGCAGAAAAGGGGCCAGCGGCTTCTGGGTCACTTACACTCCAGGGCCGAGTTCCTAGTGATCTAAGGCACCTCCGTTTTGGGGGCCCATGGGGCCTGGCGCACGACAAAGGGGTCTGATCCTCAGAGAGCGCTGAGCATCTGCCCTTGGGAAATCAAGCCCCGCTAAGCAGTTTCACTGGCGATACATGAATGCGTAGGCCGAGGCTCCTCGCTTATCACTGGCTGCAGCAGATGGCCCCTTTGGTGTCTTGAGTCTCTCCATCCCCTCTACCAGGGAGCTGCCCTGCAGAGAGCTTGGCCTTGCTTCTTAGCGTCATGTCATAACAAATGTCACACAGATAGGAGCAGACACAAAATGATTGCCCCAAATACCTGCTCTGATCTGCCGTGGCTGTGCCAGCCGGAGACATTGTCAACCCCCTGATTTAGTCCTTGTGCCAACAGAGCTTCCCCCCGGGCCTAGCCTCCTGCCTGTTGTCATGGAGCCACAAGATCTGTGCTATGCCCCAGCTTTTAAACAGTCCCTTGGAGGAGCCCCAGCTGTGGAGCAGACCCCCAAGGGGTCCCACTCTTCCTTCAGGGTAGGCCTCATGGCCTCACCATCTCAGACTGAGCCGCCTCCTGCTTCACCCCATGAGCTCTGACCCACAAGCCCAAGTGAGACAGGCCCCCAGGCAGAGATTGTTACACTCTTTGGGCACCTCAACAAGTGTCTGTAGTGGCAACAGGCAGCGGCTTCAATACACAGGAGGGTTTATGAGTCAGCTGGAAGGCAGCACTGGAAGTGTAGGTTAGCACAGAGAAATACAGGTGAGGACAGAGTCCAGCTGGCCAAACCAGAGCAACTCGCCAGCCACGCTGCAGGAGACTCTAATGCAGGCTCCGTCCCGTTGTCAGACCAAGGTGAGAGCAGTCGAGCCTCTTCCAAAAGCCCACTCTGATGCCGGTGCCCTGACACCTCCCAGTCTGGCATCCGCTCACCTTCCCTCCTGAGAGGTGGGGAAACCTCCTTCCTCTCGGTCCTTGGTTGCTAGGCGTCAGTGTTCTGCCCCTCGTGGTTTTCGGTGTCTTCTCGGGTTTTCCATTGCTCTGGGTGGGCCTCCGCCAGTGCTGCAATGACCCATTCGGACCTCCCCAGACAATTAGTGACACCCCCACCCCATGTCCCTTGCACTTCCCCACAAGCAAATTCAGGCCAGGTCTACGCTCAAGTTATTGCTCCGGGGTGTGAAAAATCCCGACCGCTGAGCCACGGAGCGGTACTGACCTAACCCCCCAGGTGGCCAGCACTGTGTCAGTAGGAGGGCTTCTCCTGTCGCCATAGCAACCGCCTCTCGGGGGGTGCCTTAGCTACCCGGACAGGAGAGCTCTCTCCTGCCGGCATAGGAGCTTCTTCACCTAGCCACTGCAGTGTTTGCCCCGTGACACACACACAGGATTCATAAAAAGTAGTACCAAAAAATTCCCATTTTGTCGCACCTGTCTCCCACTGCTTGTCACAAACGCCTCTTCTTCTTTGGCTGTCCCTCGATGCGAGGATGGAGTCTGCCAAGGGGGTTCATTGCTGGGTTTTTAAGTGGCTGAGGAGCTCAATTCGTGCCCTGCAGATTTTCCCACAGAAGTGACAGGTGTAATCTTGGAGGAGACATAGTTGATGGCTGGAGCATTGTGCCCTTTCTTTCCTCCTCTGTTGCGTCTCGGTCTCATGAGCACGTCTGTTCTCCTCAAAGTGAGCTGTGGCTTGGAGTCTGGTGCGGGGCCACCATGTTCTGTTCTGCCCCGAGTCCTCCCAGAGTGTTGGGCTGATGCTTCCCTTCGTCAGATGTACTTTCTGTACGTCTTTGAAACTCTTCCGCTGCCCTCCGCGAGCCCTTCTTCCCTGACTTAATGGAGAGAAGAGCACTTGCTTCGGGAGGCATACGTACACAGCGGCCAGCCCAGCGGAGTTGGTGTTTCATGACCTGCGCTTCTGTACTGCTGATGTTGGCTGCAGAGAGAACGCGGATGTTAGTGCGTCGGTCTCCCCAGCTGATCCCGAGAATCCTCCTGAGGCAACGCTGCTGGAACCACTCCAGCCTCTTGAGATGTCCTCCAAAGGTTACCCAGGTCTCACACCCACAGAGAAGGGTGGGCATGACAACTGCCTTGTAAACCAGGATCTTGGTGCCTGTTTGTAGATCCCTATCAGTGAAGACTCGTCTTCCTGTCACAAACACTGAAAAGCCCTAAGGAAATTCACAGACTAAAATCTGCATGAAGTTGGCATTAGAGTTGGAAGGACCCATCAGTGACATACAGGGGGTTGTTTTTATTTTTTAAAAAGCAACAACATTCTTGTTATTTTTTTAAACTAACAAGAATGTTATTATTTCAAAAATGATGTTTAGAAAGCCAGGAAAGTCAGAGTTAATATTAAATGTCAAAGAAACCCAAGCATTTGAGAGTTTGTAAATACATGGTTAAAGCGCCCAAACGGATTTAACTCTGCCCTAGGGAGAACCAGAAATGGGGTGAAACCCAAGGCCATCACGAAAGATTGTTTCTCTTCATCACTGAGAGAAAAGCCAGGCTGCTTTCTGCTCAACCATAGCATGGTTGTGGTGGCTTTTTACCAATCCCTGCTCAGCCGTGTCGCCTCCTGACAGCCATCCTTCCTTACACATCAGTCAGGTCCCCGGTGCCACCAGTTAGACAATTGTAATTGGACACAGAACTAGTAATAACAGCAAATGCAATTCTCCTAGGTCCAGGCCATTAAATTAGAGAATTTAACCAGAGAAGAGCAAAGTCTGTGCAGTGATCCAGCATCATTCCTAGTGCTCGCCATGGGGGATATTTGGGCCAGGGCAGGGAGATCCCCAGTTGCAATGGGAGACAGTGGGACTTACAGCCAGGCAGCTTACCTAGCTTGAAACTGGTGAAGCAAACCCAGTGCCGAGCTCCCAGTGCTGGGCACCCTTCATAGAGTCTGGAAACGCTCTAAGAGCTGGGGGGGTGCCCCTTCTCAGTGCCCCGCCCACAAGCTGTGCAATGCTGCAGCTCTTGTAACATGCAGGGCATGGCTCGGTCCCGGAGAAAGCGGAGGGTGAGCAGAGGTGAGGTTGGCAGCGGTGCCATCCCTGCAAGAGCAGCCACCCTGCCACGGTGAGGATGCGCTGCCCCTTCTTCAAGGCCTCGGAGAAAGCCCTTGGTCCAGAACTCACCCGGTCTTCCAAGGAGTCTGAAAGGGAGCAATGCGGGGCGGGGCGGCCACTGTTACTGCCGGGGCCGAGCGGGGAGGGCAGCCATCTGAACACAGCCGCTCCAGATTTCAAAGGCTCTGCTTCCTTCGGAATGGAATCTGAACTCCAGCGTTCTCCACTTCCTGCTATTTTGTAGACCTGCCGGGCTCTAGGCTTTAACTCCGGCTTAGCAGAGTGCTCTGGGCTGGGGACTTTCCCTCAGAGAGAGGGAGAGAGAGTGGGGTGGGGGCGGGGGCTCCTGGCAGTAGATCCCTAACATAGGGAAAGCCAAGTTCCCATCTCTAGGAAGGCACGGATATGGACCTAGGAGAAGGAGGGGGCTCAACATAAACTGGGGGGGGGTCCACCAAAAGTCGGGGCCCTGTGCCTGGTAGGGTGGCTGAGGCAGAGAGGCTGGAGGGGGGCGGCTTTGGGAAATAACGAGATGCCATCCTGAGGGAGACAGCACGAATTGGGAGCCACATGTGCTCTGCAGCCTGCTGCTGTACCTGGGGCCGCTTTGCACACAGTGTGAATTACATTCTTGCCGTGGTGTGGGGCTGACGGATCCGTCCCAGAGATGGAGGGTCGGGAGAAGCTGCTCAGCTCCCCTACTCTGGCCTCCTCTTCTCTCCTCTCTAGGGCACAGGCTGCCCCTGACATGCTCTGCCCCAGCGAGGAGCCATCGTGTTAGTGCCCCGAAGACAAACGGACGCCTGGCTGGAGAGACACGGAAAGGTAGGCACGGCAGCTGCCCCAGTCCCCTGTGTGCTCCCCTGCACCACATGCAACTCTCCGGCCTGTCGCTGGCAACTTGCTCGCGCTCCCTCGGGCTCGGGGGAACCAGCCAGCTCCTGAGCCATCCTTCTCCCTGCAAACATTGTTCCCAGTAATGAACCAACAAGCACAAATGCCAGGAAGCGAGGTGCAGTCGTCTGCCAGGGCGAGCGCAGTGCCCCAGGGGCTGGCGGGAACCGCAGAGCTCAGCAAGAAAACAACAAAGCAGGCGTCCCGGCCAAAATCAGTGCTCGGCCTCTGGGCCCCTAGGAATCCTGGGCTTCCTTCTCCTCTCCTGGTGATGGAACCTCACCCCAGAATTAGAGTGTTTTCTATTCGCGCAGCACGAGGGCTGGTCAGAAAGGGGGGGGGGGGTTCCCCTGGACATTTTTGACTGTTTATTGAAAACCCCCAAACTGAAATATTTGGGGCCCAAAACTGCTGAAAACCAAAAACGAAACAAAACTAAAGGGGGGAAGGGCAGTTTTCTGACATAGTCAGTGATTTTCAAGGGAAGTGAAACTGAGAGCTGCAGAGGAAGGTCTAAGAACCCACCCCAGCAGAGGGGGATAACCTGCCCTCATTCAGGTCTCCAAGAGTTGAAGAATGACACCCCCGAAGCAGGTGATCTAATCACCCTACCAGGATGCTTGTTGTCCTGCATTGTGATACCCATAGAAACGGCCAGTCCCTTTTGGGATCTTGTTAAGTTCTTGGCCTCCAGTGAGCTCGGCATTTACCTGCCTGCCTTCCCCTTCCCTTGTACGTGGGTCTCCCTTTCTCCATCTAGGTATGGTACTGTGCCCATCATTGTAGTATCTGACCATCCCTCCCATGGTCCTGCTACTGCCTTTGCAAACTGTGCCATTCCTCCCACACCATTCTGCTCCCGCGGCCCCCATGTACCTGGTATTTAGCAGGCGCCATTCCCCGAGTATCTGAGAACACAACCCTTTGTGTATTTCTCCTGGCACCCCCCAAGGGTCCGGCCTTGCTATCATCCCCATTTCCACAGAAGTCGAGAAAGACTAAGGGCTGGATGTTTGGTTCCTAACGTCAGCTTAGGTTCCTAACTTCCACTGATTCCCATAGCAGTTAGGCTCCGGGCCGCAAGCTAGCACGCTGAGCATTGGGCCAGCCTTCCTTGCCGTGCAGCTGGCAGCCTGGGGCCAGTCCTCCTGGCAGACTTGCCATGCCTTGTCATGTGGCGGAAGCCATCCTGAGGGGGCTCTGTGCTACCTGCACTGCCCGTGGGGGAAAACACTGGCAGGACATGGCTTCTGGTGGCATCAAAACCAAAGTGTGTCCCAACCCAAAGCTCAGCTCCCAGCGTTCAGCTCAGACGGTCACTCAGATTCAGGGACAGTTCTCTGACAGAGCAGGGGGGTTGGCCCGGGATAAGACAAGAAGGGCCTGGCAGTGACCATTCCTGGCTCTGCTGGCAATTTGCCATATGATCCCCAGCAAGTCACTGCCCGTCTTTCTGCACCTCCATTTCGTCACCTGTAAAACAGGGACAATTGCAGCAGCCCCGCGAGGTTCCCCCAAGGCTGAGGCGGAAGCTGGCCAGGGCATGTGGCGGCCCCATTACCATTTGGGTGCCCACTGGCAACGAAAATCGAGCAGAAACCGTGCATCCGCCTCCCAGCAGGACAGTCTCCGCCTGAGTTATGAGTAGTGTTTGCAAAGTGAGCGAGGTCAACCGGGCACTTTATCCCCATCCATACCCGAGGAGCCTTCTGGATTGTTGCTTTCCCACAGATCTCAAAGCCTTGCTGTTGATGTCGGTGGGTGTTTGAAGCATCTCAGAGCTGTTCTGGGGACCGGAGGGGTAGGACGGGGGGTGGGAGAGGAGCTCTGCAGTGCAAGGTCTCCAGAGAAACCCTTTGTCTGATGCAGAGCGATAACTAAGTGGCTCCTGGTATTCTGCTCACAGCTCCTTCTCTGACTCCCCTGCAAGGCTTTGTGCATGTGAGCGCCTGCCATAAATATTGATGGGCTGGCCGAGGGGTAAGTGTGCATTTATATACCACATTAGGTAGGTAAATGCCATAAGAACCTGCTGTGTGGGTAGAATCATAGAATATCAGGGTTGGAAGGGACCTCAGGAGGTCATCTAGTCCAACCCCCTGCTCAAAGCAGGACCAATCCCCAATTAATAGGAGGTAGAATCTCCTTCCTTAGAAGTTTTTAAGGTCAGGCTTGACAAAGCCCTGGCTGGGATGATTTAATTGGGGTAAGGCCAGGAGAAGCCATGGCATTGGTGCTAGCATCGGGGCTGAAAGTGTTACGGCTCTTTAATGGAAAAGGGAATTTATACCGTGGGGGGAGGAATAAGGAAAGAACCTAGAAGAAATCTGCAAAGTCAGAAACCCGTTAAGAGAATCATCCGTATCTGCAGCAATTCCAGATACACAGCCTGAGCTTAGCAGGGACTTTCAGAGATAAATATCTGCTCAGAGAACCCACTTCCTGTGCAGCAAAGCCCAGGCAGGAAAAACACAGAGGGGCTGCAGTATATCTGTTTAATAATGCATGGCACAGACAGGCAAGGCGCATGCTGCTCTGTAAAAACCATGAGGACGAGAAGTCTCCCCTCCAATAGAGTCCAGCCTGCATGCAGATATTCCCAGGGCAGTGCACGGCCATGCATATCACAGGACAATCTAGGTGTGTGTGCCAGTCAAACCCAGGTAACTTCCTAGGGTCGGCACCAACATGGCTGATTCCCCTGGAGCAGTGTGCAGAGGTCCCTGGTGACACTCGCCTTTACCCCGCAAGGAAGGAGTTTGCAAAAGGGTGATGCCAGGCAGGCAGAAATCTCTCATTTCTATGGTGTGGGGACAGCCCAGAGCATATGCGGCAAATCTGAGGGAATCAATTACACAGCAATTACAGGTGACACAGTAATGGCAGGGTTTGCTTCACTGAGCACCATGGAACCTGCCCGTGGGTTTCAAGGAGAAAAAGTATTAGTAATAGGGAGTATTAATGAGAATAACGATTCCTAATTCCGCACGTGCATGACAGCAGCAGTCGGGGACTCCAGTCAGGGTCAGAGCTGTACGGTGCTGGGTTCTGGGCAAAGGCAAATAGAGACACGGGCTCTGCCCCACTGAGCTTACAGTCTAAGGATAACACCAGTACCTTCCACCTGGGGTCAGTGACACTATTGCGGTAGTGCCCAGCAGCCCCAGTCAGGGAGCAGGGTCCCTCGGCGCCAGGCACTGCACATCCACAGACCCAGGAGCCCCTACCTCAAAGAGCTTCCACCTAAGGATCAAAGGTCGATCTAGCGGATTGGAGGAGCAGAAGGGAATAGCGGGACAATGAGCAGCAGCAGGCACAGTGCACCAGCTGCCAAGCCACTGACTTTGGTTTGCAGGCATCACAACAGAGGAGCGTGTGATAGGGCTGCCAACCCTCCAGGATTGGCCTGGAGGCTCAATTAAAGATTATGTCATGTGACGAGATCTCCAGGAATACATCCAATCAAAATTGGCAACCCTAGTGTGTGATTGCCCATGGCCGGGTATTATTGTATACATGGGGAATCAAAGGCATAGAGGTCATGTGACTCATGCCAGGTAGCAGGCTTGTGAGGGACAGCTGGGAATAGAACCCAGGAGTCCTGACTTCCACTTCTCTGTTCTAATGGCATCATGGGACAAAACCTAGATCTAAAAAGCAAATGAGTGTTTGTGTCTGATCAGCCTTTCAGGGCCTCACTGCAGATAGATGGTGTCGCTGGTGACCCCAGCCACCGAGTATCCCAGGGGGCAAAGCAGCTTCCTCCTGGCTGCTATCAGTGTTGCAACCTGAGAAATCGTATTCAGGGGAGCAGAACTGAGTGGCCCTGAGAAGGGGAGTGAAATATGGACCCCTCCAGTGACTGTAAATCTACACCCCATGCCTGGGATTCCCTGGAGATGTTTGGTGCTTCCTGCTTCCAGTCAGGCTGTGAATCCCCGAGGGCAGGCCCAGGTACATCAGACCTTCTGACGATCCTGACATCACACAGTGAAGGGAGGAAACCTGCCCCCAAACATTGCACGGATTCAGACTCCAGGCCAGAAGGGAGCAGCCTGAGCATCTAGCCCTACCTCCTGCATAGCTCAGGCCGGAGACCCTGCCCCAGGGGTGCCGAACCCTCTGCTTTAGCATCAGTTCAGAAAATGGGCCAGCAGCAGCAGGGTGGCAAGGTTCTCCCAAAAGAAAGGACCTGCACGCCCATTTTGGCTGCTGCAGGATTGTCCGAATCGCCCAGGTTTACAGACAGACTCTGGAGCTGAAGAAGTATGTCGTGTATTCACTGCTTCAGTGAGCGATCAGTTCCCTGAAACAGGGCCCAGCACAGGGTTAAATGCAAGTGCACCCCCTCGTTCAGGTGCTGCCTTAACTACATTGTTACAAAGCGATTCATTATTTATCTTGTCTAAACACTTTCCTGGCTAGCACTGAGATTCGTTTGCTAACCCAGTTGTTTACCTGATTGGACGGTTGACCAGGTTGTTCACCTGATCAGGTCGCTGGCTCAGCTTTTCACCTGGCTGTTCGCTTGCCTTGCCAGACAAATCAGGCATCTTTTCACGTGTCCCAACACCTGAAACACTGTACACAGTCGACAGCCCAGGGTGGCCGAGTCTGACTAATGGCCTCTGCGGGTGTCTGACATGCCCAGCACTGTGTGCAAACAAAACTCGGCTCTGGCTCCGGCTGGGGTGTCACTCCACAAAATCTCTATTAGAGTCAATTACGTTGCTGCTGCTGCCAGGTCTCTGTCTCTCGCTGACAAATCACCGGCTCAGATTGGAACAGAGCAGCTGGGTGATTCTTTATGACCCCTGTCATAAATATAAAGGGAAGGCTAACCAGCTTGCCCTGCCTCTCTGGCGGTCTGGGACTGCTCGTATCGATCAGCATAAGAAGCAAGACTTTCTGCTGAGTCCATTTCCTTATCCCATAAACACTGTTTTATTTCCTCCTTGGACATATTCAGGAATTGCTCCTGAGCTATCAAATCACACATTCCGTCAAAGCTAGTGACGCCCCTTCCTTGGGCCCATTTATCTAACAGATCCCTCATATGGTTTAGAAAAGCCACATTACTTAGTCCAGGCCCTCTCCTAAGGGTTCGAAATTTTACTCTGTACGTTTCAGATGTAATTTGAAATTGCTTTAAAACCAAATCCTTGAACTTATTATAGTCAGAAGCCTCATCAATAGGCATCTTATTGAATATGTCCAGAGCTCTTCCAGTTAATTTTGCGACCAATGTGGTCATCTTGTGAGCTTCAGGAATTTTATGGAGAGTGCACAGTCTCTCAAAGGTGAGAAAATATTCAGCAATATCACTGGATTCATCATACTGTGGACATAGTCGCTCCCATTTGTGGATTGTTGGGGAAGGATTGTTAGGGTTATCCAGTAGATTCCACTCAGCCCTTACCTTCTCCAACTCCAGTTCATGCTTCCTCTCTCTTTCCCTCTCCTCCATTTCTTTTTCCCTTGCCTCCATTTCTTTTTCCTTTGCCTCCATAGCTCTCCTGTGAGCAGCCTCTTGGTGTTTTTCTGCCTCTTTCGCTGCCTCCATAGCTCTCCTGTGGGCAGCCTCTTGGTTTTTTTCTGTCTCCAGTTCTCTCCTGTGGGCAGCCTCTTTGGCTGTTTCTGCCTTGGGCTCTGTCATGTTTGCCTCTCTGTTTTTAACTAACTTTACACCCGAGAGTTAGAAATAAAAACAAACAAACAAACAAAAAACTTGGCTTGTCAAATATATATACATATATAGAGAGAGGTTGTGCTGTAACCGGATACCGATGTTCTCAGATCGTGACTGTCAGCCTACAGAAAAATTAAACCTTAAAAAAAACCCTAACACCTTTGTCTCCAGGCAAATAGACAGAAAACCCCTCGAGTTGCTCTTAGGTCAAAACAACTTCAGGTCTGTGAAGACTTGTGAATTTCCCTGTAGGAGGTTAACTACCCTGCCTTTAGGTAGAGAAAACTCCGGCTCACAAAAGACAATTCCCTTTTGTCTCTGCTCTGGCCCCCAAGCAGAGACAAAAAACCTCTAACTGCTTTCAGCTTAAAACCTGCTTTCCAGCAGCCCAAAGGAAAAAAAAATATTTCCTTTTAAAATAATCTGTGCTTCTGGTTCAAAAAATCTCAAATTGAGCTCAAAATGATTTCAAGTTAATCCCACCGCTCTGCCACCATGTCAAGGTTCCTTCCCCACTCTGAACATAGATGAGGTTTTTTGCAGGAGTGGGTGGGTGAGCTTCTGTGGCCTGCGTTGTGCAGGAGGTCAGACTAGATGATCATAATGGTCCCTTCTGACCTTAGTATCTATGAATCTATGAAACTCTAGAGTACAGAGGTGGGGACCTGTATGAAAAACCCCCTAAGCTTATTTTTACCAGCTTAGGTTAAAACTTCCCCAAGGTACAAACTATTTTACCTTTTGCCCTTGGACTTTATTGCTGCCACCATCAAACGTCTAACAAACAGGGAAAGAGCCCGCTTGGAAACGTCTTTCCCCCCAAAATCCTCCCAAACCCTACACCTCCTTTCCTGGGAAAGGCTTGATAAAAATCCTCACTAATTTGCATAGGTGAACACAGACCCAAACCCTTGGATCTTAAGAACAATGAAAAAGCAATCAGGTTCTTAAAAGAAGAATTTTAATTGAAGAAAAAGTAAAAGAATCACCTCTGTAAAATCAGAATGGTAAATACCTTACAGGGTAATCAGATTCAAAACATAGAGAATCCCTCTAGGCAAAACCTTAAGTTACAAAAAGACACAAAAACAGGAATATCCATTTCATTCAGCACAGCTTATTTTATCAGCCATTTAAACAAAACAGAATCTAACGCATATCTATCTAGACTGCTTATTAGCCCTTTACAGGAGTTCTGACCTGCATTCCTGCTCTGGTCCCGGCAAAAGCAACACTAAGACCGTGAGAACCTTTGTTTCTCCCCCCCTCCAGCTTTGAAAGTATCTTGTCTCCTGATTGGTCATTTTGGTCAGGTGCTAGCGAGGTTATCCTAGGTTCTTAACCCTCTGCAGGTGAAAGGGTTTTTCCTCTGGCCAGGAGGGATTTAAAGGTGGTTAGCCTTCCCTTTATATTTATGACAATCGCTAACCAGGAATTAAGCTGGTGGTCTCCCCTGCCTGCTCACCCCTCGCAAGCGTGCCCCTCCCTTCCCCAGCAAGTTCTCCTGTGTCTCAGAAACGGGAACCCCCTGGAATCAGACAAACAATTGTCCAGGCTGTTCTGACAACAATTTACAAACCGTGCCTGCGAACAGCACCTCAGGAAACACACACAGCAATAATTGAGCAAGGTGCCATATGGTGCTGCTGCTCTCCCCGTGGCCTGGTCTTCCTATGCCGTAGGCCTGGCAGCAACGAGCCAAGCAGCAGAAAACCCGAGCCGACTGCCAGCCCGGGCACCTGGGCAAGAGAAACACGACTGCAGGGAAGGGGAGCCCCACCCAGCACCCAGGAGCACACCTCCTGCACCCTGGGAAACAGGAGCTGGCAGCAAAGCAAAGGCAGAGGGTGGGTTGTGTCTTTCCATGGTGATAGACATTTGCTATTGTGGATAATTGGGGGCAGAACTGTGACCAGTGCCGTCCGGGGGGTCAGACTCAGCACCATGCTCCCCTCTGGCCTTGGAATCTACGAAAGGGGCAACCGCCAGGTTAAACACCAGCAGCCAGTTCCTGCCACCAGGCTGAGCAGCACCCAGCCCAGAGCAGCTCGCGGGGCCAGGCCTGGCTCCGTACATTACACGGAGAGCAAGCGTCTGTCTCGCTCTCACCCTGCCGTCCCTACTACGCCCCAGTCCTGAAGCTGGACCTGCCGGGGCGGCGCCACAAGAATGCAGCGATCTGCCCCAGAGGTTGCATGGCAGGACGGGGGTCTCTGTACTGAGATCAGTGAGATCTCTGCCGGGGGGAAGGACCCTCAGGGTTGGGCCTGGCTGGCAGAGAGACCTGCGTTGGGTGAAGTGAGTTCCCGGTCTGAGCTCTGTGCTCTTGCCACTGCGACAGAGGGTCTGCCCCAGTCGCACCATTTTGCTTTCACCTCTCATCAACCCTCTGTGCGTACTCGCACGCACGGCCCAGCCAGCCCGGAATTTGTGCCAGGGCTTGGCAGGGCTGAGCCCCAGCACCTCTGGGCCTGGCAGGTCAGAGCCCGGCACCTCTGGGCCTGGCAGTTCACAGCCTGGCACCTCTGGGCCTGGCAGGTCAGAGCCCGGCACCCCCAGGCCTGGCAGTTCAGAGCCTGGCACCTCTGGGCCTGGCAGGTCAGAGCCCGGCACCTCTGGGCCTGGCAGGTCAGAGCCCGGCACCTCTGGGCCTGGCAGTTCACAGCCTGGCACCTCTGGGCCTGGCAGGTCACAGCCTGGCAACCTCTGGGCCTGGCAGTTCACAGCCTGGCACCTCTGGGCTCAGCAGTTCAGAGCCCGGCACCTCTGGGCCTGGCAGGTCAGAGCCTGGCAACCTCTGGGCCTGGCAGTTCAGAGCCTGGCAACCTCTGGGCCTGGCAGTTCAGAGCCTGGCAACCTCTGGGCCTGGCAGGTCACAGCCTGGCACCTCTGGGCTCAGCAGTTCAGAGCCCTGCACTTCTGGGCCTGGCAGGTCAGAGCCCGGCACCCCCAGGCCTGGCAGTTCAGAGCCTGGCACCTCTGGGCCTGGCAGGTCAGAGCCCGGCACCTCTGGGCCTGGCAGGTCAGAGCCCGGCACCTCTGGGCCTGGCAGTTCACAGCCTGGCACCTCTGGGCCTGGCAGGTCACAGCCTGGCAACCTCTGGGCCTGGCAGTTCACAGCCTGGCACCTCTGGGCTCAGCAGTTCAGAGCCCGGCACCTCTGGGCCTGGCAGGTCAGAGCCTGGCAACCTCTGGGCCTGGCAGTTCAGAGCCTGGCAACCTCTGGGCCTGGCAGGTCACAGCCTGGCACCTCTGGGCTCAGCAGTTCAGAGCCCTGCACTTCTGGGCCTGGCAGGTCAGAGCCCGGCACCCCCAGGCCTGGCAGTTCAGAGCCCAGCACCTCTGGGCTCAGCAGTTCGGAGCCCGGCACCTCTGGCCTTGCTGCATCAGTTATGAATGTAAAAAAATTGCTTGAGCCATGGAATATAAATGCTTGAGCCCCGGCACCTGTTTCATTGCAAATGAAGCCCTGGGCCCTGCACTGGCAAACCCTGTGGGGGAAGGGCCATGCCTGTGTAGAACCGTCTGTTTCCATTTGAAACAGGACAGTGACCAAGCCTGGGGAAACATTTCCTCTTGGGGACATTTTAGAGATCCAGGGATTAGCGTCACATGACTAACGCCCGATGCATTTTCAAGTTGGCTGTAAGCGTTTCCCGTCTACCCAGGCCCAGCAGTCTCCTGCTGGTAACAATGGTGGAGGCAGGAATGTAGAAAGAGCTTTGGTAACTGGAGCCAACAACAGGGAAGTGAAACTCCCTGAGCCCTGTCTACACTGCAGCCTCCCCCATTACTGCCCCTGAGAAAGCTGCACCAGTGCAGAGTTCCTGGGATGACCGGTCCATGCATTGTCTCCTCCAGAAAGCCAAGGAAAGTCAAGCAGCAGGTTGTGACGCAGCTCATTATACAGAGGACTGCAGTTCCTGGTGGCCAATGGACAATTTGTGCATCAAACAATTTGCATATGTGCCCCAGTGTATTCTGGGTAATAATAGCCACATACTTGGGAAATCTGGTTGCCCAGGTTGCCTGTGTTTACTTTGCAAGCCCGCAAACATCCCTGGGAAGGCAAAGCACGTGCTGGAACAGCTGTGGTTGGATGGAAGGCATTACGTGCTGACAACTTGCGAATTGGTGTTCTCTCTGCATGGGAAGAGCTGCTCCTAACAGCCAGCTGTCTGCATGGTTTTAGAGCTGTGATCAGGAGTTGTTGCGTAGCTACAGAAAGTTTGGATAACAAGATTCTTGGTTTCATGGCTCAGCTTGGCCCAGGAGTTGTGTGTGAACTGGGACAAGCCACTTACACTTTTGGAATTTGTTTCCCTGTCTGCAGTGTGGGGGATAGAAATCCCTTTGGGAAGCCAGGGGAGGTACTTGGGTAGCAGCTTCATCTCATTACTGCTGCTCTTTTAATTGTTCGGCAACTGTTTCAGCTTTGTCTTGCACCCAGCAATGCAGCCAGGTGCTGTTGTCGGAGCTTCGAGTCCACTAACTTTGGGTGAATCTCAAGTATTGCAGTGGATTTGGCTTGTGCTAAGAACAGGAGAGTAAAACTTTGAATGGGGACTCCTGGGGCAAAGCAAAGAGGAATAAAAAGTGCACATCTGAGATGAGCTAATGATTGCTGTGAGTGCCAGCCTTCCCTGGGTGCACAATGGCAGAGCTGTCTAGGGTGGGAAAGCTCCAGGCATCCACACGGGTGGGGTCCAGGGGGCAGCCCTAGGCACTGGGATAGTGGGGGGAGGCTGCAGGTTGGGACCAAGGGGTGTCGGCAGAGTTGTGTTTGGGGGTCCAGCACTGGACTAGGAGGGAGTTGTGAGCCAGGAGGGCATCAGCCGAGCTGTGTGTAGGGAGCCCAGGGCTGGGATAGCAGGGGGTCATGGTCCAATGGAGGCAGCTTGCAAGGAGGGGCTAGTTCCTGACTCAGCCACCTCAGTCCCTCCCTCATATTCCAGGAACAGTAAGATCCCTTCACCTCTTCCCATCCCCCTCGTGCAAAGGCTGCACAGTGTTGCTTTTAGCAGCACTCATGGGCATTGCAAGCCCTGCTGAGCCCCCCCCGACCAGGGCCTTTCCCCAAATCTTCAGGGTGCGCCAGCCCCCCTCTCCCTGCGGCCTGCGCTGCGAAGGACTTTGCATTAGAAGACAGGCTCTTTTGGACGCTAATTCTAGAGCTTGCTTTTTTTACGGCCCCGTGAAGTGCTTTGGTGTTCCAGAATAGAGTAGATGCTGTTGTCTGATGCGCTCACGTACGTACGTGTGTGCGTGCAAGAGGGTAGCTGTTTGTTTCCCTGAAGATGAGCACACGCGGGTGGGCGGTGCGTGCGTGAACACCTGTTCAGAGGAAGGTGCTTGCGTGGTCTACGCTTTTGTGCAGTTGGAAGTTTGGGCAGGTGCCCTGGTTGGTGAGTGCCAGGCTGGAGGGGTGGCAGAGGTGCCCTGAGGGTGTGCCCCAGATTCACCCGCTGGGGAAGGAAACACAAAGTCCCTGCAGCTGGTCTCACCCTGTCCCTTTGCCGGGGGCTGGCCTTGTTTCCTGCAACCAATTCAAATGCAGAACAAATCAACTCAAGCTACTGGGTAACTACTCCGCTCGCCCGCCATGTCCCCTCTAGCTGGGGAATGGGGAGGCTGTACACCTTTTCCCTAGGGTAGCCTCCTCAGCCCCCTTCCCCTGTGCTTCTATAACCCCGTCCAGACCAGCTGTGGGACCAAATAACCCATGCACATACCAGAGTGCCTTGATGCCACCCAGGTAGGCCCATGGCCTGTTGCTTACCCAAGTAGCTCTGTGGATTGTGCTGGACAGTGGCGTGACATTGGCCCTGGGGGATGGTTCCTGATCTGTATGGGTCAGGTACATCCCCAGGCTGGGCCCCGACTAGCCCCCGCCCCTCTGTGACTGGTCCAGCCCACGGGTACAACCCCAATTAGGAGCGTCGCCCTCAGCAACATAGCTGGCGTCTCCCACCGGGGGCTTGGCATTTCTTGTCAGGCCTCGGTATAGAAGCAGCAGGAGACTCGCACACACGTCCTGGCTGAGCAGCCTCCTGGACCTCAGTAGAGTTAGCATCACCGTGTCCCGGCCCACGGCAGCAGCAAAGTGCCAGCAAGAGGAGCTTGTCCAGCACGGCTGCCCAGGCTGGGCGTTGCCCTGTGCTGCCAGCCACGTGCCATCAGTCAGGGCTCTGGGAGGGGTCACTGCAGCAGACAGATGGAGAGTGGCCAGTGCTTCTTACAGACCCCAAGAGTCAGACTCAGGGAGGCTCTTCCCAGCTGGGTCATTAAGTCCCTGGGGCAGCCACAGTCTGCACTGATCTGGGTCACTTCGTTTTCTGGGCATCCAGCTCTGGCTTCAGCAGCTTCTTTAGGGTGTCTGTTACCCGTGGGGCGCGCTGGTGCACGCAGTGTGGGGCTGGGGAATGAAACGCACCTGCCCCTGTTTGTGCTGAAAGGAGAATGGGCTGCAATGGGGCGGGGGGGGGGTCAATTCTGAGCACTGGCCTCAAGGAGAATAAAAGCAGATCAGCCTCCAGGGAGTCGGGGGGGCAGTTAATCTTCAGGGGGCTGGGGGGGGGCAGTTAATCTCCAGGGGGCTGCCCCTGGTTTGAAGCGTGTGTGTTCTGGTGCATCGGGGGGGCACGCTGGCTTTCCTCCCCAGCTGGATGAGGGGACAGGACAGTGGTGGCTTCTCTAACGCCTGAGCTCAGAACGGGCGGCCTAGGGCAGGGCCGGCCGCCAGTCGCTCGCGCCGAGTGCAGGGAAAGGCTCCGACGCCCCGTGAACAGGGCAGGGGGTTGGAGGTCGTGTATGAGTCCGCACTGGTGGTACCGGAGGCCCAGGCCTGCCCTGCCGTCCAAGGAGGGGGGACCCTCCAGGCCAGGGTTGGTGCAGAGCAGCTGGGGGTGGCAGCCCTGCCAATGCCGAGCCCATTTGCAGACAGAGGTCACTGCAGTCCCCGGGCCGCCAGCTTGCACTGGTACCCGTGCCCAGGCACTGATTAGTGAAGGGCCCCCCCACAACCCCTCGCCCAGTGGGGTGCTGGGGCTAGGGTAACGCCCCAAAGCAGCTCACCCCCCGAACCTGGCAAAGGCTCTAAAAGACGTTGGGCCGGGCTCTGCTCCCAGCCACTCCAGCGTCACTCCGCTCCCCGGACGCCAAGGGACTGACTTTGGATTTCCAGGACTTGTCCCCTGGCGTTTCCCAGGACGGGGGTGAGGTGCCTCCGGGCCCGGCGGCAAAACCCCTGGAGCTTTCAGCAGCCCAGACCCACCCATCTGCCAAGGGGTCAGCATGGCGCAGTACCGGTGTTTGCTCTGCTCCGCGGGTGCTGGCTTGGTTTTGTTTACAAGGCCGGGTTACGCATTTTAAACAGGCTCTTCCAAAACCCAATTACCTCCAGAAGACAGCCGGGTAAAAGTGGCATAAGTGGCTGTGTGGAAATCTCCCTGCGCAGCAGCCTGGGGAAAACCGACACAACAAAGCCTCTGTAAATTGAGTTAACCGCTTTTAATCCTCTTTACAGATGAGGAGAGCTGATAATTATTTTCTGCAGCCGCTGTCAGGGCCCCGGGGGGCGGGGGGGATAAATAACTGCCCTGCACCAATGGGCTGCGGCAGGCCTGGAGTTCAGCGGCCGTGTAGCCAGGTTGAATTATTCTCTGTTACACGCTGCCTCTCCCACCTCTCCACTCTCTGGCTTGGACAGCTTGTGGCTTGTGCCGGCCTTGGTGATGCCAGACCATTCCCCTGTTCCTCCACCGCAATCCTAAATCGATCCGCAGCTTCCTGCTCCCTGGACCCTGGCCTTTCAGGTAACCTTCCTGGGCCTCCTCGCTCTGTGCCCGGGCTGGATGGCTGGGCACCCCGGCTCGTCTGCTGCTGCGAGCAAAGCTCAGGGGGTGGGGGGGTGGCTCGGGTCTCACTGTGCCTCTGGGGAGTCCTTTCAGGGCCGGGTCCGCGTTACGCAGGTAACGCCTGCGGTCCATGCAGCTGGGTGGAGATCGGAAGGGGACCATAAGGAAACCAAAGGAGTAACAATAGCCAGCTGCTGGTGCCTGCACCAGAGCTCAAAGCCGTGGGCTGGGCTGGAGAGTGAGCACGAGAGCACAGCTGCGCCGGGGGGGAGTCGAACGCGGAGCGAGAGGGACAAGGACAGGAGCCCCGCTGGCTGGGGTCTGCCGAAGGGAAGGGGGAGGCAGGAGGGACCCCGGAGCAGGGCCTGGGGGGCTAGGCGTGAATGTCCACCATTGGCCGAGTCCGTGGTGCTCACTGCTCACGGAGACAGAGGAATACACAAGAGCTGGGCAGACCTGGGGAGCGCGGGGCTCTGGCTGAGGGACGCTGTGTGGGGCCGGAGTCATATCAGCGCTGTGGGGGAGCGGCCGCCATGTTCCTGTAGCGACCCGCATCCAGGGTCTGTCAGGCTGATGTGGCATGTCCCCGCATCCATCCGCAGGGCAGGCAGCCAGGAGGGAGGGGATGTGCCGGTGGGCACGTTGCAGCCAGAACTTCCACAGCCTTTGTCCGGCAGGAGCTGCCGGCGCTCCACCCCGCCGCCCCCCGAGGGGCTGCTCTGGGCTCCGTTTAAAGGGGCGAAGAGTGCTAGCATTCAGCCTCCAGCCCTGTGCACTCTCCCCTCGGCCCCCCCGGCTGTGGGGCTGGGAGTGGGGAGGAGTCCATGTTGTGAACTTGGCAGCGCTGAGAACCTTCCCCACCTGGCAGATCTGCTGCACCCGCGCCCTGCCGAGCAGGGAGGCCGGTCAGTCACTCAGCCCTGTGCTGCCAGGGGCTCCAGAGGGCAGGAGCAAGGTTCTGGAGGCTGCGCGGGGTCTAGTTCTCCCTTCTGCTGTCACACTGAGATGAGACGATCCATCAGTGCCAACTCCCCAGCTGGCACAGGGTCTGCGATTAAACCAGGCTGGAGCATGAATGTCCTTCGGCCCTTGGCTAGAGCCAGAAAGGCATACCGCAGCAGGGCTGGGGAGGGAACGGAGCCTGGCCTCGGGGAAACTGACAGGGTCCGTCATCGAGCGCTGTCAGGGCTGTTACTTTGGGAAGGGGAGTAGCCAGTCAGCAGGATTGTCAGCATCAGGGCAGCCCTCCAGGGCTTGGCCATGCTCCCTAGGGACCCTGTTTGTCACTGAGCTGGGACCATGCTCGCTCCAGGGGCATGACGCTGGTTTCCCCCATCTCCTTCTCCCTGCTGGTGCTGGAGGAGTCTCTGTGCTTGTCGGCCTGCGTGGCCAGGGGCTGACTGCATATGAGAGACCATGTCCGTGTGGAAGCCAGGAGCCGGCGGGTGGCGGAGGGTCTCTCATCATCCAGAACAGGGCTGAGCAAAATGTAAGAGGAAGCTCATGAATATGCCTGAGAAAGTTGGCGTCATCTTGTTCTTCTAACCTGTTCTGCGTCGGGCCCATCCCCCGGGTATCTGAGCCCCCCGGTACAGTCACTTTCCCTGAACTCTCCTGCCATGGAGCGTCACAGGTGCAATCTCTAATCATTGGGGTTGGGAGGAGACCTTCTTGGGGCCAGATCCCCCATCTTCCCCTGCAGGGTCCCTACACCTTCCTCTGCAGCACCCAGTGCTGCCACTGTCAGATACTCAGCCAGGCAGCCCTGGGGTCTGTCATCCCGAACCCCGCAGGAGCCCCCTTTCCCCTCCTAAGCACAGAGTTTGCCTTTGGATTTTCACTCTTTTCTGTTCTCTCCCCAGGCTTTTACTGCTGCCCGACCCCAGGGTGGAGATCAAGGTAAGCACCAAACCTCCCCTTCCTGCTTTAGAGTGTGAGGAGATAACTTCCCAGGGGCTGCACCAGCCCATTACTGCCCATATCCCCCTTCCACCCAGGAACTCCCAGGGAAAGACTCAGGCCCTGGTTATTGTCGGGGAGCGAACTCAGCGTGCTGTGATAGACTGGGGCCGACTCGCGTTAGCCTGTGACCCGCCCCAACCCCCGGCATTCTGGTGGGATTTGTTGTATCCTGTGATGTTGCCCTGAGCTGGCCCTGCACTGCTGATGCTGAACTGAAATCCTGGGGGGGCTCTGGCCTGCTGCGTGTTACAGAGCGTTTCAGGTCTGGACAGCGTGCCTAGGAGGCTGTTTAGTTGGGGGCGGGGGGAGTTGGGGCCAGATGCCCGGGGCGCTTTGTGTTGCTCTGGCCCCATGTGGATAAAAGTTGGGCAAAGCAGCGAGATGGCCGTGTTGCATTCAGGCTTTCTTTAGAACAGCTGTAGCGCCCGGCCTAACAGGGAGCTGGAAAGAAACTGAAATAAGTCAATAAACCCAACTTTCTCCTGGGATCCGCCCGCCTAGATCCATTCTGCCGCAAGGCACAGAGTGGCAGCGGCTGGGGGTGTTCGGCTCAGCGTGGTTTGATTTCTGTCCTCGTTGCTCATTTGGTAACAGGAGCTAAAGCACTGGGGCCTTTTCTAAGCCGTTGCTGTATTGACCGGGCATTAACTCTCAGCTGTGGGGGTGTTGCTGAAAGGGTGGGGGCAGCATGCAGGGCCTCAGTCTGTCCCCTCTTCCCCCGCTCTTGTTCCATGTGCAGAATTTCGTATGATGAGCCCCCTGGTGTGCAAGGGAGACAGTCCCCTCGGAAGAGGCTCCCTGAGGCGGCTGGTGGAGGGCAGGGGATGTTGATCTGTCACCAGAACAACTTCTCCCTCCCCCTCGCAACATGCTGCAAAGCCCAGTTGGGAGATCTGGCTGGGGAAACACTTACCTGCCCTACTGAAGGGTTCCCCACACATGCCATCGGCTGCTCTCAGCTGGCCCTGGGTCGGGAGGAAAGCTACGCCCTGATGGGAGCTGTGCAGCGGGCATAGGGTTGGTGTATCAGGGCAGCAGTTCCTAACGCACCCGGCATCTCCTGGCGTTCGTGAGTGGTGCTTGGGGCTTCCCCTCCCCACACTGCCGGCGAGTTCCAGGGCCAAGCCTACCGGGCACTGTGGGTACCAAGCTGCCCACACTCAGAGCCGAGGGAACGCGGCCTGCCTGCACTGCTGACTCTGGGCAGTAGCCGGGCGCTCACCCAGCCAGCTGAGAGCTGGCACACGGCGGATGGCGCTGCCCGGCCTGTGTCTGGTTAGACTGGCCCCAGCACCTGGCCAGGCTGAGATGCTGCCGTAGTGCCTCGGGAAAGGCTTAAGGACCCAGCCCAGGAACAAAGGAGGCGCTTGTCAGGCGCTGATAGATGGGCTCTTTCATTCCCCCGGCTGTCACACTGATCTGTAATGAATCTCCACTCGGCTGGATTATTTTTAATACAACAGGCAGCGATGTCTCTCTCCCGCCCACCACCCGGCTGCTGGGGGAGCCGCACATAGGAGCCTGCAGCGGTGCTGGCAGTGAGGTCGCAGAGAGAGGGCTCGCTCCCCCGCCCAGCACGCAGCGGCACCATTGAACTGCACGGCCGGGGCGGCTGGGAGAGCTGGGGGCCGGGGATGGTCGGAGCGATTGGTCTCTGAGGCTGTTGGGGAGGCGGTGACTGTGCGGGGGACCTGGAGAAGCCATGCCAGGGCCAGCAAGGAGACAGGAGACTAGCCCAGCCTGCGGAGCAAGTGTGCGGGGACCTGGGCTCCAGTCCTCGTTTGCTTGTCACCATCCCAGGCAATGGCAGCTAGAACGGGGTCACCCTCTGCTGCACCAGAACCCGTCCCGACTCCCCTGGCTCCAGCGTGCTGGGTGCGAGGCTCTTGTCTGGCAGGGAACGGAGACAAGGGCCGGGGGCTTCAGCCTGCAGTGAGAGAACTGGACCTTCGGCCGGCAAAGCCTGTTGTGCTAGGGCAGAATAGAGCCGTTTCCTGGGGTCCCTGCTAACCCACCGCCCCTGCGGGGAGTGAGAGGCTTGTTCCGTGCAATGGGGTGACCTTGCATCTGTCCAGGGTGGAGTCACTTGTTGCTGTGTTGCCCACGCACTCGGAGTTGGTGATTCCATGTGCATATAGTGCTGGCTGCAGCCCATTCGCCTGGCCGGGGAGTGGCTCTGCGGCGCAGGGCCAATCTCTGCTTTGGCAGGACTGGATCGCGCTGCCTTGCCACCAGACCCCGGGCTCGCCTCCCACGAGGCCACACGGCCCGTCTCTGTGTGGGCAGTGGCTGGGATTTGCTTCCCCCCGGGGACTGTGCTCCAAAGAGCGAATCCGTCAGGACAGATCCCGGGGGAGGTGGCCGCCAGGTCCGCCTTGATCACAGGACTGAGGCTCCACAAGTGATGTGGGGCGGGGAGGACGTCTCGGCGAACCCGCAGAGCCCCACAGCAAGGAGACGCTCGGCCACCTCTGCCCCAGCAGGCGGGGTTGTGGTCAGAGAAGGACCTGGCTGGGGAGGTTATTTCCCCATGGGCTGCACCCGGCCAGCACTGAGTGAATGTCCCTCCGGCAGGCAGGTGAGCCCGTGGGTACTAGCCACTCACCACTGCTCTCAGAGGCAGGAGGCCCAGCCATTTCCCCTGGCTGGACCAAGCCCACAACGGTTATTATGGACTCCTCCATGCAGGGGGCTGCATCCCCCCTTGCCCCATCCCAGGCAGGTACCAAGGGCGGGTGAGAGCCGGTTCTCCCCGTGTCGCACGGTGGCCCGTGACCATCCAGCTGCACCACAGTGCAAAGAGCAAGGCCCTGTCCACGCAGCACGGTTCACCTGGATTTTAAACGCGGGTCGTCGTGTGTTGAGCACTCCAGAGGGGCCGTGCGGGATGGCCATCGGGGATCACCTTCTCTCCGCAGCGGGCCGCGTGCGTCGCTCGCACCTGGGCACAGCGGGGGTGAAACACTACCACTGACCGTGCTCCTCTGGCAGCATTTCACCTTCACCTCTCAGGGGGGGCTGCAGGTCAGGATTGAGGGGCACCGGCAGGACTGTGGAGGGAGCCCCAGAACGGTTTCAGTCCCTGACATCCCTCTCGGCCCTTTCCCTGCGGGGCAGCTCAGTGATAACGCCCCCCCACCCCACCCCGCCTTAGGAATCGCCCTGATCCTTGTTCTCTGCCTGTATCCTGCCAGAGCTGCCCAGGTTTCTGTGGTTGTCTCCAGTGCCCCCACCCCTTCCTCTGCCCATCTTGGCTCCCCACAGCGCAGGTTACAAGCTGCTGCTAATAGCCCTCTTCTCCTCCGCCGTGTTCATCTGCTCTCCTTGCCACTTCACCATCCATCATTTGGACACAAACCCTCCTGTACGTCTCGAGGTCCCCTGGCCCAGGGCCTGCAAGTACAGTGTCAACTCCAGCCACGGTGTAACACGCATACCCTGTCCCTCCTTGTCCCAGGCTCCCCCTTCCTCAGGAACCTGCTGCTTGCCAGCTTCCCAAATTGCTGGGCTTCAGGACCTCCCACGAGGCTCCCTCGCTGCTCCTGGAGGAGGACTACATTTCCCAGCATCCCTCTGCCCAGACTCACAAACAGCCAAGTATCTGACTGGGAGCTGGGTCCAAATAACCCTTTATAAACTAGGCTGCCCGGCAGGGGAGAGCTGACAGCACTGTGTGGTTGTTCATGTAACGAACTGCAGCTGAGCGCCCAGCCCTTTAACTCTGGTGCTTAAATGGCCCTAAAAACCTCCTTCCCTGCAGCTGTTGTAGGATTACTGGTGAGCGCTGGGTTGTCGTTCTTGTAGGGATGCTGGTGTGCACTGGGTTGTCATCGGGTTGCTGGTGAGTGCTGGGTTGCGTGCGCTGGGTTGCCGTTCTTGGAGGGTTGCTGGTGAGCACTGGGCTGCACTGGATAGTTAGCATATCAAAAAGAAAAGGAGGACAGCTACAGCAAATGCATCCGATGAAGTGAGCTGTAGCTCACGAAAGCTCATGCTCAAATCAGTTGGTTAGTCTCGAAGGTGCCCCAAGTCCTCCTGCTCTTTTTGCGGATACAGACTAACACGGCGGCTACTCTGAAACTTAGCATATCAAATGACTCTGGAAAGCTGAGCCCTCCCCACGCCCTGAGCAGAGGTTCCTCCCCTGCGTGTGCCGGCACCCTGTCTCCAGCAGGCAGGTGAAGCAGGTCTGCCACCTCTCCCTGAGCCCATCCCCATTGCTCCGGGCTGCAGACCAGGGCTGGCCCTACAGTGTAAAGCTCCGCGAACCCGAAGCCCCCTGGCCTTGCCTGGTCTCAGCCGGCATTAGGAAGTGAAGCATTTCAGCGCCATGTCACAGCACGTGCTCCCCGCAGAGCTGGTAAGAGCTTTGCTGGGTGCTAAAGATGCAGCTAAAGCAGGTGACCTTAGCAAGAGCCCTGCATTCCTAGTGTGCTCTGCATGGGCAACCCTGATCCTGCCCGCCTCCCCTAGGGCCTGACCTACAGCCCCACGGGAGCTAGTGCAGGACTCTCATTGAGCCTCGCTGGTCATCACTCGGTGCTGGGGCTGCCGGCGTCCTGCCTACGGTCAGGAAGGAAGTTTGGGAAGGAAGGAAAAGCCACAATTGCTTGAAGAGCCTCAATAATGCAGCAAAGGCCTGGCCCAGCCATGCTCCCGTGTTCCAGATTTCCCAGGGCTCTGCGAGGCCGGGGCTTTTTCACATGGCTAGAGAGAGCTGAGAAATAAGCCAAGATCTGGGCACGTTCCAGCTCCTCAGTCCAGACTTAATGTAGTCGCTGAAGGATGTCCCCCTCATGGGGCTAAGCCTCCAGTAACCGGAATCTAAGCTAATCCATATTTGCCAGCAGCCTTGCTCGAGCGGAGTCCATCCCATTTGGAAAAGTTGATTATTTTGTTTTTAATATTCTCGAGTCAGATTAATTAGGAGATGCTAATGGTGTCCCTCCTCTGGGCCCTGTTAGCTTCTCCGTGACCCTTGTTAATTACACAAATGGCCCCAACTCTTTTCTCTAATTTAAGACAATGACGGGGAACGTGGCTGTCAATTCCCCATCCTCCCCGGAACAGTCATGGAAAGTGCTGCCCTCCAGCAGGGAGCTGGGGCCTGGGGGTTGGACTCTCCTGAGGGTGAATGGCTCAGAAGATCAGGTCCTTGGCCCTATCCCCACCCTGCCGCCTTATCTACCTGCGTATTTGCCCCTCTGCACGATACTGGATGGGGCGAGCCCTTTATTTTGTGCATTGGGTTTTTTGTGGCCTCCAGTGTCTGAGCGCCTGGCACCCAGCCCCGGGAGATATAGAAGTATCATTCGCCCCACTTTACAAATGGGGAAACTGAGGCACGGAGGGGTGAAGTGACTAGTCTAAGGTCATAGAGGGAGTCTGTGTCACCAGCTGGGAACCGATCCAGATCTGCTGAGTCCCAGCCCAGTGCTTCAGCCACCCCTCCCTTGTACTCAGGCTGTGCTCTCACCTGCCCCACGGATCAGCAGAAACCCACTGGCAGGATCCCCACAGCTGCAAGCAGGGTGGGGGCCCTTGTTCCCCCCCCCCGCCCCACACAGTGCAGGGGGTAGCTGTGCTCCAGGAGGGTGCGTTGGTGGGTCCCGGGACCCTCCTGCC
Organism: Lepidochelys kempii; assembly: GCF_965140285.1. Taxonomy (NCBI): domain Eukaryota; kingdom Metazoa; phylum Chordata; order Testudines; family Cheloniidae; genus Lepidochelys; species Lepidochelys kempii. Next base: position 1,779,365 of record NC_136387.1, on the reverse strand, counting down.
CAGTTTACACCCAGAGGAAAGAGATTTATTTAGTCTTCCAACCTCCACTGATATTAGCAACGACCATCCAACGACCCCCAAGTGGCACTGGGGAGGGTATCGGCTCTGTGCTCACGTGTTCCTGCCGTGGCACTCTCCGGGCGCCATGCCCTTTGTGGCAGAACTGGAGAAAGGGGAAGGGGGGAAACAGCCCTTTTATCTGCCAGCAGAACCTTTGTTTTTCTTCCTGATGCTTTTGCCGAAATAAAAGGGATCCGGTGTCTGAGCTGCCCACCGTATGCTAATGGTTTGCACTTAGAAACGGGCTCCCTTCAAAGCAACACTGTCAAGATGAAAAACCTACTTGAAAATAACTCCCATGGCTGTGTTATTAATAACCCCTCGGATCGTTAGCGCCAAGCCGCTCGCAGCCTCCCTTGCTTTTCCCTGCTTCTGCTGTGGGTTTGCATCCTGCAGTTTGATCAGTTTGGTGGGCAAAGCCCGGTGAGTCACTTTCACTCCCTGGCTCTTGTGCAGGGCCCTGGAGCCGCAGGGGCAGTGCTGGGGCTGGTTCGATTCCCAGCAGGCCATTTTCTCATGACTCTCCTCTCCCACCCCCAAGTGTGAAAACGTTTCTCAGTGTCTCCAGGCCCGGGGTAGGGCACTGGGCTGGCAGGGGACCTGGCCTAGTCCTGGCTGTCCCACAAACTGGCTGCATGAGCGGGGGAAAATCAGTTTCCCTCTCTGCCTCTGTTTTCCCTCCCAGCCTCCTTCTGCCATGTCTGTGTGGGGCCAGGACTGTCCCTCACTAGCTGTCTGTGCGGCACCTGGCCCAACAGGGACTCGAAGGCCGCTGATGCTAGCAGGCAGTGTCAGTTGTAATGTAATTGACACTGTCTCTTTCAAGATCTGTTACTCCGGGAAACTGCTGCTGAAGACAATTGTTGTCCCAAATTAGAAAAGGTCTGGGGTCAAATTCCCCGCTGCTGTGAACTCCGTGTGTAAATTGGCACCAATTTACAGCAGGTGGGGATTTGGCCCCTTGTAACCTGTGTATTTCTGTCCTGGACAGGCTCGGAGGGCCCCCCTGGGCCCCATCACGTCACTGAGTGTGTCCCGGGCTCTCCCCACCACACGGCAGAGCGTGAACTAGGATGCTGGAGGGGTAGATGGACAGCAGGAATAGGTAGCCAGGTTCAGTCTAAAGTCGCCCACCCCCGAGGCGTTTGAGCTGGTCCCGCTCCTGCCTTTGTCATCAGCAGAACAGAGTCCCTGCAGAGTGCCGGGCTGCCCTGGGTCAGATACTCTGGAGACTATTCCAGAGGCTTTTACTGACAATCACCCACTCCAGAAGCTGAGCGGCTCGGGAGGACCCTCTCCCGGGAATGCATTTTCAGCCCCATGGACTCCTCTCCATGCTCTTCAAAGGGTGACTCAACAGATCCCAGAGATGGTCACCGTGATTGAATTTGGGCCAGGCAGGGGGGAGCACATCCATCTTCTCCTGCCCTGGCTTCAGCTCAGCACTGGTGTCTGCAGGTACCAGCCCAGCCCTGATCCGTGGGGGCAGTGTCCTATTGGGGAAAGATAAACTGGCAAATCCAGATTTGCCTGAACTGATTTCTCCCCCTTTGATTAAAGGACGCCTTTCTAACCCCTCTCTCCTGAGCTGAGAATGAGCTCTCCCCGTTTGTTGCAGTCCCCAGTAAACAGCAGCTTTTAGAGCTTTCAGCGGTTAAAAGCCGTCCAGATCTCCCAGGGTGCGGGACCTTGGGAGGAGAGCTGTGCTCGGAAGCCTGCATGAAATGGACTCGGGCCAGGCCGAGGCGTCAGGTGTATTCCTGCAGCAGAGACCGGGAAATGGCTTTCAAAGGGCCCGTTGTTCTGGGACAACTCTTCTCGCTATTCTCCAGCTAGTCAGCATGGGGGGCGGTTTGATGTTGGGTTTTGCTGTTTGTTTTGCATGGCGGGTTTTGTTTTGTTTTGCTGCTGTTGGGTTCGCTCCAAAACTCACCAGATTGTTCTCTGGTTTAGCCTGTTTCATGCACCTTGTCAGCACCATTTGAGTCTATTAAAAAATACCCCGAGGAACCAGCACACTGAAAAACAAATCAGTTGCCAAGGGAGGACGCCAAGGCTAAATCTGGCTTGTCCAGGTCCAGCTGGGCTCTGGAGCAGCTTTGAAATTCACTGTTCTATTGTCATGAAATCTGCTTAACACCATGTCGGGGACGAGTGCCAGTCAGTGGGTCTGCGTCTCCCTCCCCCTGCAGCTGGAGTGAACCCAAAGTCCCCGCTCTGGCTGCGGGATGCCTTCGCTTTATGGCAGCTCTAACAGAACACTGTCCACCAGCATCCAAGTGGCCTGAAGAATCAGGGAGAGTTTAGGAGCTCGGGATTGTCCCTGCTGGGGTTTGAGGTGGCGGGGGCAATAGTGAGGCAGCACGGGAGCTTGGGGGAGACAAAGACCTCCCTGCCATGGAGCTACCTAGACCAGAACCAGCAAGATGTTTGTATTTAAGAGTTACAGGGGAGATTTTCCAAAGCTCCTAGATGAGTTAGGAGCACAGGACTTTCCCACTGACTTTCCCTGGGGTTTGGGCTCCTAACCTGGATGCTTTTGAAAATCCCTCCTGACATCAGCATAAGGGGTGAAACTGAATTCAGCGTCTGAGCAACCCCTCCAGCCTGTCTGTCTCTCTCACCGGCTTCCCAGGAGATACCTGCAGGGTCCACCAGAAGGTGCCATGCCATGTGGCACAGGGTAAAAATTCCGGTCCTGAGGGCAGGCAAGTCTGTGCAGCTGCTCAGGATCCTGGATTTCTCTCAACCTGGAGATGAGTCCTAAGCCGCCACCTCCACACTGGCCAGATCTGAACAACCTTCCGTCTGGAGGAAGGGGGGAGGGATTAGTGTCCAGATGCAGGGTTTGCAAACAGCCCCTGTCGTTGGCCCGATACCTTGGATCTGAACCAGCCCGGCTGCAAAGCCTCCTCATCAGCGTCAGCCCCTCCCCTGGGAAGGCAGGAGCCAGCCTGGAGCAAGGGGCCGCACAGCTGAGGTGAGAGCAGAACCGTTGTGCGCATGCGGCCGCTGGGCTAAGGGAGGTGCCCGGTCCCCTGCAAAGAGGCTGTTGCCCTCACCCAGCTTGGCAAGAACCTGGGAAAAGGTGACCCCCTTTTGGGGGGGTACACAGGGGCCCTGTTCCTGAGGGCTTGTGCTTGAAGCAGGCCTGAGGATTCTTCAGGGAGCCCTTTGCATCAGCACTCTCTTCTGCGTCCTGACGGATCTGGGCATGCTGGGAAAAGTGCCTTCCCCACACCCTCTGGAGAGGCCTTCCCTGGCAGTGACACTTGCCTTGTGCAGCATAAGAGCGGCCAGGCTGGGTCAGACCAAAGGTCCATCTAGCCCCGTATCCTGTCTTCCGACAGTGGCCAATGCCAGGTGCCCCAGAGGGAATGAACAGACCAGGTCATCGCCAAGTGATCCAGCCCCTGCCGCCCACTCCCAGCTTCTGGCTAACAGAGGCTAGGGACACCATCTCTGCCCATCCTGGCTAATAGCCACTGATGGACCTCTCCTCCCTGAATTTCTCTAGGTCTAGGAGCTGTGGTGGGGCATGATGCCTGGGCCCTGGACAAGTGCACAAGAGATGGGCATGCTCCCCGTGCCCCTCTCTCCCCCCTGGCACGCTGGAGCTGGCTAGGCACCCTCTTGCCTGTGGTCACCCAGAGTCGGTGGCAAAGCCAGGGCACTCAGGAGTTTGCAGCCTCTCACGCTCCGCCCCGTAAGCAACACTGCCCCTTGCTTTCCCTGTCACCTCTGCCCTGCAATAATTAAAGCTCCTGTAAAAGCTCCTCCACGTGGCTGCTGTACGAAGGTGCCACCATGGAGCGGGGGAGCTGCTGCTGTTGTCAAAGCCCAGCAGAACCCTAATTGTGTGCGCTGAAAGCAATCACGTTAATACCTTCTGAGAACACTGCTGGAGCCTTAAAATGCTCCGATAAGCTCCGGAAAGGCATAAAAGAGCCTTGAGTTTAATTTGTAGTCAGCAGGACGTTTGTGTCTCATGGTTTCTCCCTCCTGCATCCACACACGCTCAAGTGTAACGTTAGCCGGGGAGGTCAAGGGCTGTTCTCTCTGCTGGCCCAGCCTGGTCTGTGCTGTGGGCTGCTAGCTTTGAGCCCCATCCTGCTTGTCCACCCAGGGGAGGAGCGTCTGGATTTCAGAGCCTGAACGGGCCTCACATTAAAGTCATGGCAGGCTGATGAGGAAGGTCCTCCAAGTTCCACTCTTGACAAGCCGCTCACCCCTGGCCAGAAAATGTTAATATGTTTTTTAAAACCTTGAGCCCCAATTTAGTGAATTGAATTTAATTGTGTAGGCTCTATATAAACACATAGGGACAATGGTGTAACTCCATTAGTTTCCCTGGAATTGTTACAAATTTGGCCAAGATTCCCCCCTCCCCACCTGGCTCTGACATAGGAGATTCCCCCTCCCCACCTGGCACTGACTCCTGATGTATAGCCATGGCGACCCCTTGGCTTTGATGGGTTCAATGCACATTCTAGCCCCTGGAGTTTCTCTGACTCCTCAGCAATGCTCCTGGCAGGGACAAATATTCTGGCAGAACATAAAAGTTAAAGGGACAATGTCAAGAGAAAAATCCTCAATCCTCTCAGTTCCTCTTCTGGCTTTCTGAGGACCCCTCAGCTCATTAAACAAGCAAGAAGATGAAAATCCATTCATACTTTTCACCCCCCGGGCAGTTTGTTTGTGCTTTACACTTCACTTATCTTAGGAACATGGAACTTGGACTGGTCAGTTTCACATCCTGTTTACAGCCAATTTCACTTCCCATTCATGGTTCACTAGTTCAGTGCTGCTGGGTTTGGGTCCCTAGTCCATACAAGTAGGGCTGAATTAAAGCATTCTTGGGGTTCCCATTGGGCCTGACCCACACTGTATCTCCTCCCCCGTTTGGGTGGTAGTTTGTTTCAGAGTTAAGATGAATGTAGCTTTTTCCACCTTCTGGAGCTGTTGTTTCAGGCCATGGTAGGCATCAGTTACCCTTGGGTCACCTTTTCAAGTTTTTCTTTCCATCCACGAGGGCTAGAATCTATAACGTTTTGTGTAAAATATGCAAAAAAACAAATTAAAAGATTAAGTTTACAAAGTCAAGCACTCAGAAGTTAGGAAATGCCACCATTAAAGTTCCCTGTGCAATCTGAACCCACACGCCCCCCGGTGCGTATGCATTGTGAGAGTCTTTCATTACACAATCACCTAGTGTTTTTTTCCACGGGACGGGACCCCATTTGAAGCTCTCGGTGTTTGCCAAATGGGAAAGGACGAAGCCCTAAAGCAGCCTGGCACCCATTACAAAGAGTGGCTAGAACAGACCTGGAAGCTGTTTTTCTAACAGTAGGTTGCTGGAGTCATTTCATTCCCGTTAGTGAGCTGGTGGGCAGATTGCTGCTCGGGGAGCGCAGTTACTGCCCTCACTGGACCAGGTTCACATTACTTTGTAGAGCTAGAGTCGAGTGACTAGCCAGTGAATCTGTCCCTTAGTTCTGGGGACCTGACCCAAAGCCCAGTGAAGTCAGTAGACAAACCCAGTGATTTCAGTGGCTTTGGATCTGGCCCCATGTCTATACGGAGAACATGGTAATGTACGTAAGACACCCTAGTGCCAACCCTGTGTGCACACAGAGGGGAGGATGTAAAGTATGGGGAGGACGTAAAGTGCTTGACATTGCCAAATACCTACGTACTCCCTAAAGCTGTGACGGCCAGGGAAAGTCTCCAGGGACTCAAGATGTCACACCTGGGATGCACCGACGACCAGATCTGGAGGCAGACTATGAGAAAATGGAAAGCAAGGGCCAGGTTCCCCATTGGGCATCAATCACTGTCGTTCCACTTAACAGAACTGCCGGGTTACGCCGGCTGAGGATCTGGCCCAACGAATGTTGCGATGGCAGAAAGAAGTTCTTTGCTTCCCAGTGAAAGGTCAGGACCGACGCTGGGAGCGGCTAAGGCAGGGCCCAGCCCAATTACCAGGCAGGGTGACCTACCGGCCGCCCGGGTAGGTGTTCATCACCCTGGGGTGGTACGAGTCTTGAGAGCACCACGTGACTCCGGGGGAGCGTACTGGTGCACTAGTCCTGGCTCGCTATCGCTTTCACAAGGGCTGGGCATGGTTTGGCCTCCCATTCCAACAGATGAAGCACTTTGTGGTGTATTTTGGGGGGAGTCGGGGGTGGGGGAGTAGTATTCTGAGCAATAAAGAGGGGGATCAAAAGCAGAAACACCCTCCTGGGTCCGTCACCCAGTTTTGAGCCCACCTGTTCCTGTCCTTTGAGCAGTTTGGCAGATGAAATGAAGGACCCGTGCCCTGGGGGTATCGCAGCTCACTCTCACCAGCCCCTGCCTTCCCCTGAGGGCACCAGGACAAGACACCAGAGACCTGGGGCTTGGCGTGTTTGCCAGGAGGTGGGGGAGGGGTGAGTCTGTTCTCTCTTTTCCAATCTGGGGCCAGCAAAGCAAACCAGGCTCTTGCTCCAAATTGGGAGCTCTCTGCGGAGGCCTGGCAAGCTGCGCTTTCTGCCTGGCTGTCACACTGGACGGGCCTCTCCTGGCTCGTGCACACACAGGGACGTGTCTTCATACCAGGGCCCCGCTCCGCTCGCTGGAGGCAGGTTGAGGGCGAAGTTCCTGAGAGTCGTGCTGCTCTGCGGAGGATCTACAGGGTCTGTGCAAGGCCCTGGCCTTTAAACAGGCTCCCAGGAGTAACCCCTTCAGTGTGCCAGACCCCAAAGGACCCCACTTTTTCACAAAGGTGACTCCCCCTCCTGCCCACTCCAAGACTGGACCTTCAGGCTGCCTTCTCGCAGCAGCTCTCTGGAGCGAGTCCAGGGGCTGGGGGTGGGGCTCTCGGCACGGGCCCGGGGCACAGGACCAGCAGCAGGGGTGTGGGGCCAGCGGCCAGGTCCCGAGCCCCACATGCAGGGTTGGGGAGCGGAGTGCGGGGCGCAGGACCAGTGGCCACGGAGCCCCAGGCAGAGGGCCAGGAGCAAAGATCCAGGTGCAGAGCCAGCAGCTGGGGTGCAGGGCCAGCCCCTGAGACCCAAGCCAGGGACTGGAGCCCAGGGCGCGGGGCCGGCAGCCCCATATAAAACCTGGTGTGGGCTGCAGCACCCCTGCACCCCTATGTCCCGCGCCTCTGCAGAGCGGCTGAGATGCAGCCCTCGTGTTCCTAGAGAAGCTGTGGCATTGAAAAGAGGGGAAACGGGGGAGGTAGTACGTTGCAGGTGACTTTCCAGGCGTGCTTGGCCTAGGTGATTTGGGTGCTTACAGGCTCCAGCGCCCCTGAGCACCTGTGCATGGGAGGGTCAGCAGCCCAGCCAAGTAAGTGCCCGACACTGCTGACCAAGCCCTCAGCCCCGGAGCATATAGACGCCTTCGTGCCCGTTAGCTCTTTCTCTGGGAAAGCTCCTGAATGGCCAGCGGAGCAGCGCTGATGAGTCAGTGACGGGGCCGTGCATGAGGCCGTGCATGAGGCCGTGCAGGCTGGAGACGAGGCAGAGGCTGCTGGTGCAGCCAGGGTGTAGGTTATCAGGGGCATGGTGCATCTGGGCATGCTACAGGACACAGTCCCTGGGCCGTCTGGCGAGGGAAGGCAGCTGCTGTGCAGGGTGAGGGGCAGAGGCTGTGCATGTTGGCATCTGACTTCATCTGCTTCTTCGTGCATGGAGGAGAAGGCGCCGTTCGTCTGGCCTGGGAAGTAGGAAGGGAGCTGTGAAGAGGGCTGGTGCCAGCCGCCCCCAGCCCGCCCCGGCTGCTGGCAGAGACAGGGTGTCACAGCACCAATCCTGCTCCCTCCACACTGTGACTTGCCTTGGAGGGGATGGAAAGGGCCCTTGGCATGCTCTGCCATCAAGTCTCCAGGGGCTCAGCAAGGGGACTTGTTTCAGAGTCCATTGCAGACGCCCCTGGAGCCAGCTCAGCCCCGCGCCCCGTGGCATCAGGGAAGGCTCCCCGGGGAGGTGTGTTCTGGGTTGGGTGCCAGGAGGAGCAAGCTGTGCTGTGCAGAGGACGTGGGATTGGCTCGTGCTCCGGGTCCTGCCCTGGCCTTGGAGCAGAACGGTCCAGAGGATCCCAAGAGATCCAGTGATCACACCGGCCTGTGCTGTGCTGCTGGCAATCCCAGCCATTGCCTTCCTGGGTAGGTTCTGCCCGATGCTGGGCAGCGGTTGTGGGTAGCTGGGACCAGGAGTCGTCCCCATTGTCCCCTCATGCTGATCTCCTGGTCAGGGCATTGCCCCTAGGCAGCAGGGTGCCCTGCGGGGGAGGTCCCCCAAATGCGTTGGGTATCGGGGCTCAGCCTGGGCCTGCAGATTCATGCTCCAGAGCATGATGCTCGGGTGGCAGGGGGGAGAGGCCAGGGCAAGGGAGCTGGCAGACAGGTGTATTCCAGGCAGGGGCTCAGGAAGGGGCTGGCAGGCAGGTGTATGCCAGGCGGGGGAAGGGGAGCTGGCAGAGAGGTGTATTGCAGGCAGGGGGTCAGGAAGGGGATGGCAGGCAGGTGTATGCCAGGCGGGGGAAGGGAAGTGGCAGACAGGTGTACTCCAGGCAGGGGCTCAGGAAGGGGCTGCCATTCACATATATGCCAGGCAAAGGGGGGCAGCGGACAGGTGTATGCCAGGTGAGGGGGGAATGAAGAAACCAAAATGCTTGACTCTTCCTTCATCCAGCCACCCAACCTGCCTTGTCGCTCTCCTTGCCCAGTGCCGGGATGTGGGGCTCCCATCCATCCTCAGCCAACGAGTCCTTAGTGCTGAGCCCAGGGCGATGAATGGCAAAGCCTCATCGCTCCCCTCCTGGCTCCTTTTCCAGCTGAGGCCCCTGCAACACCCTGCACCCCCACTTACCCCGCCACTCCTGGAGTGCTGGCTGCTGGAGCCCTCCTCTGCCCCCCGAGCACTCACACCTCGGTTCCCTGCCTCTGCCTTTGGAGCCCCATAAGTGCTGGGACCGGATCAGCACTGACTTAACCAGCTGTCTGCGCCCCGTGTCCCAGGAAGCGATGTGCTGGTCACGCGGGGGCCAAGCTCGCAGCAGGAGCGGGAGCCGCTGGGGAGCAGCAGAGTGCAGTGCAAGGGGCTGGGGTGTGCCCAGGGGGTAGGAGACTCTGCGAGCAGGGGGCTGGGAGCACACCTGTGTGTGCACTCGTAGGTGGGAGTGCCCGGGTCACGGGCGAGTGTCCGAGCGTCTGCTGGGAATAACCCAGCTGCTCTTGGGGGCAGCTGAAGGCCGGGCCGTGACTTCCCTGCTCTGGCTGGCCCCGGAGGGACCCATCCGTGGGCTCTGCCCTGCTCCTGTGCAGAGCTGAGCCTGGGGCTCTCTGGGGGCACGGCCGGTCCCTCCTGGGGGGCCCTTAGCTCTGCAGCCTGCGCCCCGCCCTGCCGCCCTGGGCACCGCATGGAGGAAGCACAGGCAGGCAAGCCAACGCCTCGTTCAGTTGCTAAGTGTCAGCACGGCGAATGGTGAGCAGCACGTGAGCGAGAAGCCAGCAGGCAGCGGGGGGGCAGGCAGCGCGGGGGAGGAGCCCCCAGGACCAGGGAGGGGTCCGGAGATGGATCCGTTTGAGGTGAAAGGGTGGGCGGGGCAGCTTTGTGCTGAAAGGATCTGGCAGCAGGAGCCAGCCCCAGGGGCACAGGAAGAGCCGGGCTGCCTCAGGCTGCCGAGCCCTATAGGTTGCCTGGGGCTGGGCCCTGGGGGTGGCTCCCACTGGGCAGCCGGGCGGGGTGGGGGGAGCCACGGAGCACGGGGTCTATGGGCTGGGTGCCCCTGCCACCCTCTGCTCCAGCCCCCTTGGCCCTTATCCCGTCTCGCAGGCTGAGCTGCTGCTCTCTCCCCCCACCCCATTACGGAGCCGGGGCTGAATTCCAGCTTCCTCCAACCACCCCAGGTTAGTCGGCTGTAGCCTTGTCAGACACGCGCATGCGGGAGAGGTGTGAGCACACTCGCTCACACATGCAAGGAGAGGCGTAGGCACACACACACCCAGGGAGAGGCGTGCACACGTGTGGGAGAGGTGTGCGCACACACACGTACAGGAGAGGCGTGCACACGCGTGGGAGAGGTGTGTGCACACGTGTGGGAGAGGCGTGTGCACACGTGTGGGAGAGGTGTGCGCACACACACGTACAGGAGAGGCGTGCACACGTGTGGGAGAGGCGTGTGCACACGTGTGGGAGAGGCGTGTGCACACGCAGGGAGAGGCGTGCACACGTGTGGGAGAGGCGTGTGCACACGCAGGGAGAGGCGTGCACACGTGTGGGAGAGGCGTGCGCACACGTGTGGGAGAGGCGTGCACACGTGGGAGAGGCGTGCGCACACACAAAGCCCTCACCACACAGCAGCACAAAGGCGGCCCCATGCACATCTGCCCAGCAAAGGCAGGTGGCTTTCAGGAGCTACCTGCCGATGTTGCGGAGGCCCCTCTCCAGCTGGCGTGCACACAGCTGCTACATGCCGATTAAATGGCCCCTTCTTTTAAATCCATTTCTCCTGCTGATTAGAATTAAAACAGGAACAGAACACTGGCTGCAGCAGGGAGCGGGGATGGCAATCAGTGGCGGCTGCTAATTGGAGCCATTGTCGAGGTAACTTCTAGCCAGGTACCCTTCAGCCCCAGGCAGGCTCTGTGCCCAGACCAAACTGGACAGTTTTCTCCTTTCAGCCCTGAAGAATCAGGAGGGGGTTGAAGCAAACCCCACCTAGACTCTAAACAGAGCCTGGCCTAATGCTGACCATGCTGGGAGGAAGTGTGGGGGGGTCACCTGGAGACAGTGGCGCTCCTCCAGCCATGTGCTTCCGAAGGGACTTAGCCATACCCCTGTCCGACTTGGGCCATGGAGGGCCACCTAATGCACTAGACCAGCCCCCGGCTATTACCTGTGGGAGCACTGGCTCCCAGATCCGCTCTGATCCAGTGTGGGTACACAGGGGCAGGGGGTTCCTTGACCCCCTTTCCTCCCGTTCTCCCACTCACAACAGACCTGAATTTCCCCCCTCAGCCAGAAGGGCTGCCATTGCTGAGAACAATACATTTGTGCGGGACCTACACAAAAACAGTGCATGGCACTCATGAGCTCCCTCTGCTGGCAGTGCCGTGTAAAGGAAGCAAACAAGCTGGTTCCGGAAAGGTGTTGGGGGTGGCTATCAGCGTCTGGCAACCAGAAACACAGGGAATCTAAGGGAACGCCAAGCTGCCAGGAGAGTAGAGTGAGCGGTGGGGAGGGGACACTCGAGCCATCTGTCTTGGGGCTTTATGTTGCTCCCACCCCCATGGTATCTGCGGGCCTTCCATGTACAATCAGTAACCTAGTGGACTTCCTGGAGTCTCTGGCACATCTCCCTTGTCAGCTTGGGCTAGGGTTGTTGGGTTTTTTCAGTTGGCTGGTTGGTGTTTTGTTTTGGGGGGGTGAGCGGGGTGTAGGATTCAAAGGGGGGTTCCTAGCGCCACTGTTATCCATGGTAGAAAGGCATTTCCAAAGGGGAAGGTTTTTGCAACATTTCCTGAAGCTGGCCAGCTTCTGGGTTCCCCTGGCCGCAGCTGGAAGATCGTCCCCCAGCCGGCTCCCCGGGGAGAGGCAGCTTTGTCCCCCGCTCTCGCGCTCCATCCTCCATTTGGGCTCTGCCCACTCTTAGAGGAGTGCAGGGATCCCTGTGGCCACATGCTCACCCAGGAGGAAGGGATGACCCTCCCTGGCGAGCTAGAGGCGAAAGACATTTTTGGAAACTGATGCAGCCTGGTCATCCAAGCTTAGCGAGGAGTCCAGCGGGCCCCCGCGGCTTCGTGCCACCTGATGACCGGGGCCGTGAGCCCTGATGGAAGGCAGAAACGCGCATGCCCCCTCTCCGACCAGCACGGCTTTGTCTTGGCTGGGTTCAGTGGGCGCCAGCTGCTCTCCCTCCAGGAGCTGCTCTCCTGCCGGCCGCCTGGCATTTGGTCAGGCCAGTGGTTGGGTTGGTTGAGACTGAGATGGGTGCGTGCCCTGGCAGCCAAGCCTGTGGTGTCTCCCTCTCCCCGCAGTGGTCTCGGGTAGCTATTGAGGGGAAGTAAGGAGAGTCTGGATCTCCGCGGGACCCCACTGGCAAGGGCCTTCAGGGAGGGGGAGCCGTTACTCATCACCAGAGAACGGGGGACCAGGACTCTCCGGCTCTACGCCTGGCCCTGGAAGGAGGCTCGACCTACTGCTCAGGGCAGTGGACTGGGGGTCAGGACTCCTGGGTCTTGTTACCTGCCCTACCACTGACTCCTCACTGCATGACCTTGAGAAAAAATCCCTCCTCCCTCGTGCCTCCGTTTCTTCATTTGTAAAATGGGGATGGTGATATCTCTCCACGTCTGGGGGGAGGGGACAGGGAGGTGCCCATGCCTGTCTGCCCATCGCTGAGATCCCTGCATGGCGGGGGGGGGGGGAAGCGGGGTGAGCAAAGTGCATTTTTCAGCAGAAAGGCAGGTAGCTGGGAATGGTGCCAGCAGCGGCAGCCTGGGGGGGTGGAGGGGACTGTGCTGCATGGGGCTGGCCCTGCCTTTGAAGCTCTGCACCACCTCACAGCCGGTAAGTTAGGGGGTGTCTGTCCCCTCCCCGCTCGTTGGCCCCCCGGGGAGAAGGGGAAGGAAGCGGTTGGTGCGGGAAGGGAGCCTCGCAGCGTCTCTGCTGCACCAGATGAGAAGAGGCCTGTAATTTCCCACCCAACAAGCAGCCGAGTGGAGAGAACAACAATAATCATCATAGCCAGGAAGCCTGGCCCCCGGCGCAGCCCTTGGCAGCGTGGCTGTGACACGGGGTGGGGGGCTGCCTGGCCGTGCCGGGGCGCCCCCTGCTGGGGAGACGGGCTGCCTGCCCCGGGGGGGGGGAGCTGCCTGGCCGTGCCGGGGCGCCCCCTGCTGGGGAGACGGGCTGCCTGCCCCAGGGGGTGGGGAAAGCACCAGGTGGGGGTGGCGCTGCTGCCCTGGGGGAAGCCACAGGCCGCTCTGCACAGAGGAAGGCGCCAGAATCCCCTGGGGGCCGTTTGGAATCCCTGGGCAAAGGGGCGGGCCGGGCCCCCTAACCCGGGGCAGGGCGGCTCAGGCCCCGAAACCAGAGAGCACAGGTGCCACCTGGTGTGACGGTGGCTGCTCCCGTGCAGGCCAGGCTGGCAGCTTCCCCCTGGCCAGCAGTGCCGCGGGGAGGGCTCCCTTCCCCCGCCGGAGGCCTGTGTCGCTCACGCTAGTGCGCAGAAGGGTGCCTGGGCACAGAGTGAGGCACGGCCCAGTTTTTAGCACCTTTAGAACACGTGACGGTGCTCTGTAGCTCCCATGCTCCAAGGGGGAGAGGGAAACCCCCGCCTGACTGCAGGGCACGGCCCCGGGGGCATGAGGGGGCAGGGCAGAGCTGGGGGGCAGGGCAGGGTAGAGCCAAGAGCAGGGCAGAGCTGGGGGGTAGGATGTAGAGCCAGGGGGCAGGGCACAGAGGCATGAGGGGGCAGGGCAGAGCTGGGGGGCAGGGCACAGAGGCATAGGGGATCTGCTGTTACGCTGGGTGCATGCGGGAAGGAGGCTGCAGCCCTGGCCCTGGACACCGGAAGCCCTGGGGCATCTCTCCTGGGCTTTCCCGCGGAGCTTGTCCATTCTGCCGGCCGCTGCATTGGAGTGAAACGTCCCAGGGCTTCTCCTCGGACTCCTCCAGGTGGAAGCAGCCGAACTCCACCCCTTGGGGCTGCCCCCTCCTCTGCCCCCCAGACTCAGGCTGTGTCCTTCCAGCCACAGTCACTGTGGAGCACGGCCATCCGCGGGGCACTCTCTGGGCGCCCTTCCCACCGGCACATCCCTGCCTTTCCTGCGCAGTCCGAGACAAATGCCCTACGCCCGTTGCTTGTTTCTGCCAGGCAGTGGGACAGCGTGGAGCCAGCAGAGCTGGAGGAGAAGATAGATGCGTAGCTGCCTTGGTGCACTGGGGTCCCTGGCACCTTGCAATCTCTCTGGGCATGTAACAGTGAGAAGCTGCTACTGGCTCAGCGGCATGGGGCTGTAACTGGCATACGGCTGAGTGGGCTCAGCACCCTCCCAGGCTGACTGGCACCTTGGTGCGGCTCAGGGCTTGGAGCCAGTGGATGTTGGTATTTCGATTATTCAGTGTGTGGACCACAGTCTTGCCTTGGAACCAGCGGGAGAGCACAGAGCCATGGGGCTGGGTGCGGTGAGACGTGGGCTGGGTAAACGGCAGTAGCCCTGCAGAGCCAGGCCCTGACATCTGCCTAGGCAGGACAGCTCCAGGGCTGGGCGGGCAGGCGGGGTCACCCGAGCACCGTGATTGGAGGGATGGGTTACAAGCATGGGGTGCCACCGTTGGAGTGGGTCGCTGTTGAGGGGTCCCCCCATGTGCTAGGAAAAGAAGGTTTTTAACCTTAAACTCCGTGCTCCTTCCGAAACCCCCGCCGGGGGAGCGCTTGTGGGGGGAGGAGGGGCATCGCCCCTCATTCCACGTCACGCTTCGCTCCCTGGCTTTGCTCTGCCTGTGGGAGACACCGTGCTACGGCACCCGGGCAGTAATAAAGCGATTGCATTCTCTCTTGGCAGCCCCGTGGCGCCTCACTAAAGCATGCAGCTGGCACCTGCAGCGCGCTCATGGCCCGTTAAATAATGGGGCTAGCCCCAGGGGCACCGCCCAGCTGGGCCTGAGCGCTGCACCACTGCCTGGCGAGCACCACGCATGGCACGGGGCAGAACGGAGCTGGGGAGGGGGCGTCCTCCGCCAGAGTCAATTAGCCGTTATGCTCCTCAGGAGGCCTGGCAGCTGGAATTAGTTCAGCATCTGAATTTACTTAATGGTATTTATTCTGTGTGTTTCTAATGAAACTGCTTCATGGGGCAGACGCTGCTGGCCCCCGAGGGGCCGTCACCCCGGCACAGGGCACTGAACCCAGAAAACCAGACAGGCAGTCTCTGCTGGCAGGCAGCTCTCTGCTCTGCAGCCGTCCGGGGCCCGGCACCGGATCCCTCCCTGGCCTCGTTCTGTGGACCGCAGGGATGAATGCGGCCCACTAGCGTCGAGTTTAGGGACTCCCCTGACAGGACAGCAGGCCGGGCTGTCTGCCGGACAGGTCAGCAATCGGCCAGGAAGCTCATCCTTAAAAGCTGTCCAAGCCTGATGCTCCAGCCCGGAGACCTTCAGACTTTGGGCCCCTAAAGGTCTGGAGCTGGGTGTGAAGGACTCTTGTACACCTGAATGAAAAACACACTCGGAACCAACTCAGGCCGTTTGCTGAAAAGAGAGCCCCAGAGGTCAGCTCCTGGAAGGTGCAGGCCAGAGGCCAGGTCGTGGCCTAGGCCTGCCAAGCCTCCCATGCACATGTACTGGGGGAGGGGTGTTTGCCACTGCACACAGCTGTATGTACACAGGGACACACCTTGCACACGTGTGTCGAGTCACTCAAGCCCCCACAATCCCAAGCCCTGGGAAAAAGCACTGGGGTCTGTGCCTGCTGCCGAGCACCGGGGGGAAAAATGCTCCTGCAGCTCTCGCTCGATTGCAGAAGTTTCTCGTGCGCCCATCACCCTCGTGTCCCGTCACTAAGATCGCCCTTCATGCACCAACAAGCCCAAAGGTGGGAACTTTGCTCCTTTTAGAAGCATTTGGGCTGAAACAAAAACTTGAGGCAGTGACTCGTCCGCCGGGCAGGAACAGGCCAACGGATGGTTGCCAAACGACTCCTGAAATGGTCACTCTTCAGCCCCTGCGCTGGTGAACAGTCTGTTCTGGAATCCCAGAGCGCCCCAGGATCTTCCACGGGGCCTCTCTGCAGACACTAGTGCACGCGTTCGTAGAGTCAAGGAAGTTAAAAACTATCTCCTGCTTGTGTTCTGAGCCTGTCTCAATAAGCCTCCTCCAGGCAAAATTCCGGTCTGAACACGACCTACCAAATCAAAATCCAGCCTGTTCTTCCCTAGGAACTTTATCAAAAGCACTTTTCATCCGATTCAAATGCTAATGTAGAACCCTTTTCCAAGTAGACAGGAGTGTCCCGCCTCTGCAATTGTCACAAATAACCTGGTCCCACTTTGCGGGGATTTTGCAGATAACTCCTCTTCTCTGCTCCTCAGGACAGATCTCCCTTTCCTAGACCATTCTGTACAATGTGCCATGTCATTCACAGCCCTTCCTCGGCATTTCAGCACCTCTCCTACCAGGGCCTGGTGGTCTACTACTCTTCAGTCGGTTTTGATGCCTCGAAGGTCATTGCTTCTCGTGATATGCGTAAATCCACTGTTTCGTCGCAACTCTCCCTGTGCGTTCGTGGTTCTGGCTGGCTGAGCACGGCTTAGAAATGTTCCCTCCAGCGGGCGCCCTGTCCGTCCTCTGGGGTTAAAATTGTACCAGCTCGAGCCGTCTCAATGGCGCAAGTAGATCAGAGGCAAACTGGGCTTTGGCCAGCCAAGGGCTCTGTTGGCAGCTTGCTATGCTTCTGCGGGCCACAGCTAGCTGGCAGAAACTGCAGGTCCCAGCATGCCATGCTCTGTCTTCACTTGAGCCACCTGGCCAAGTGGCCTCATGGGGCCTGAAAGTCCCCACAGGCAGTGGCTTTCTGTACCAGAGGATGGTGGGTCGGGGCCCCGTTGGCCTGGGTCCTGGGCACAGCCCCTGCCCTGGAGAGCACTGCAGCAACAGGCAAGGTAACACTCCCTGCTCCCTCCTGCCCTGGGCGACTGGCCTCCAGCTCGCCCCGGCATCTTCCCCGGGCAAAGCAATCGGCAGGAGGAGCCCGTGGCTGGGACAGAGGAGGGAGAGGAAGCAGCAAAGCTGGGATCCCTCCCCGCATTCACTCGTTCACAGGACCTGAGCCTTCATTACGCTGACGCTTTCCGACTGGTCAGCCGGGCTGTGCTGGGAGCCCAGGTACTTAGCCCCGGCTCAGTGAGGCTCGGAGGTGGCACCTCATGAAGTCCCTCCCCCACTTTTCCAATAGCTCCGGCTATTTCCAATAGCTCCGGCGGGTACAGCTCCAGCCCTCGCCTGGGGTTTCCTGGGTGCCCCTTGGGGGAGACGCTTGCACTGAGCTGTTGCTCGTGTGACTGCTGTGGGCATCGGGAGCTGAGCAAAAGGCCTGGCAGACTTACCCTCCTCCAGCCATCCTGCGGCCCGCACGGGGTACCGAGTAACTGCGTCAGCCCTTCCTCCCTCACCCTCATCCCCTGCCACTGGTCCTGGGCTGGGCACCTCTGGTCCTCACGCTAGCCATGGGCACGTGCATGCTGCCACGCCTGGCTGGCAGGGTGAGGAGGCAGTGGGTTGTGAGCAGTGTGTCTAGCCAAGCGTGGCAGCATGTCTGTGGTGTTGCAGTGAGGGAGGGGGGTTGGCCTGGCTTGCTGGGAGCGAGGGGGCCGCTGCACGGGAGCAGGTGCAGTTTAGATCCCTACAGTGACCTGGGACCCGCTGCTGGGACACAGACGTAGAGCTGCTGCACCAAGCCAGACCCCGTGGTGGGGGAGGGGGTCCACACCTCTGTTCGCCTCCTCTAAGAGGTGAAATGATGAGTAGCAGGCGCGCTGCAAGGGCCAAATGCAGCCTGGAAAAAGGGGGAGCAGGTCCCCGCAGAGTCTCCAGTGACCTAACAAGGGGAGGAAACCAGGTGTACGTGGTAGTGTGGTGTAACTGGCCTCGATCGGGGTGTGCTCTGGGTGTGTCAGAGCGTGTGACAGGCCACCAGTGTCTTCAGGGTTGACCCCACTGAAGGAAACTCCGCTGGGAGGGAATTCTCTCCCCATGGCGCGTTTGTGAGGCACCTAGCACGACAAGGCCCTGGTCTGATCATAATTGATCATAAGGGCTCTGTGGGGTCAGTGAGGCAGGTGGCTCAGAAAGAGGATGTTGGGTGTGGGCTGAGCAGTGCTGAGCGAGGAGCCCCAGGGACAGCCAAGCCAGGGGAAGAGTTCCTAGGTGAACTCTGCTCTGTCCTTCACGACTGTGTTGTTAACGCTGAACAAAGACAGTTCCGACTCTACGTTGTGTGTGGATTCCAGAGCAAGCGTGGGTAGGTCACTTCCACCCGGGGAGGCAGGGAGGGGAAGGGAAGTGTCACAGAAGAAGCACTTCCCAAGAGGGTATCAAAGAGGAGACACCACAGAGTGTCCATACAGCCCTTCGCTACCCCACCCTGGGAACTCCGGGAAAGGTGACTGCCGGGCTCTGGTCACCCACTTGCTGAGTCCGGACGTTTTTTCACGGGGGAGTGAAATATCTGTTTCCCCCCATTACCCTCAGTCATGACAAAGGGCGGGTGAGCAGATGCGGTGCTTGAGCGGATAAACGTTCATGCCCGTTTTGCAAGTCTGGGTCCCTGGGGTTTGAAAAAAGCATGTGAAGTTATTATCGTAGCAGGGAACAAACACACACGCACACGGCTGGGCCTGCACGCACATACAGATGCCTGCCAATATGCACAGATGCACACGGGGAGCCATGCGTTCTAACCCTGGGCACGCGGACTGTCACGGGGTCCCCGGGCGATGCTCGGGAGCTGCTCCCCAGGAAGCCAGGCAGGACTCTGGGGCAGTCTCCTCTCTGGGAGCAGCCTGTCTGCAGGACACACAGCTCACCCGGCTTCCACCTTCCTGGGCCTGACCTCGGAGCATTCAGCCTCCTCTGCCCCTCCGTGCGCTTCCCCCAGCGAGCCCGCCCAGGCGGGGCTCCTGGGAGAGCCAGGGGGTCCTGCCCCCCAACTCTGCAGTCAGACGTGACTCTCAGCCAGCCAGTAACACGGAAGGTCTATTAGATGACAGGAATATGGTCTAACACAGAGCTTGTAGGTGCAGAGAACAGGACCCCTCAGCCGGGTGCATTTTGCAGGGCAGTGAGCCAGATAACCCCGTCTGCCCTTCACTCCATGTCCCAGCCAGCCCCAACTGAAACTCCCTCCAGCCCCTCCTCCTCTGGGCTTTGTTCCTTTCCCGGGCCAGGAGGTCACCGGATTCCTTTGTTCTCCAACCCTTCAGTCTTCACCTTGCAGGGGGGGGGAAGGGCCCAGGCCATCAGTTGCCAGGAAACAGGGTGTTGGCCATTCTCTGTGTCCAGACCCCTGCACACACCTGCCCTCTAGGGCTCTGCAATGATCATGCACCCTTACCCCACCCCCTAGAGACTTAAGAACTGCCTAGGGGAAACTGAGGCACCCCCACACTATTCGGAGGGAATATTAAGAACAGTCCCGCTTCGTCACACGGACACACAGAGACATGCCCACACCCCCCAGGATACAGGCCCGTGCACAGAGACGTGCCCCCAAGGGACAGGCACAGGTGTGGAGGCGCCCACATGCCTGGCTATGGAAATGGAAACACAGCTACGCCCACGGCCAGGCCTTGCGCCACCGGGCCCCTGGCTTGCAGGGCCCACTTGCTTGCTCTTTGATACCAGGGCACAGGTCCCCCCCTCACCTTGGCTGCGTCCGGAAGCGTTTGATCTCTTTGGAGGATAGCACCTTAATTGGCAGATGGAGACACAGCCGGGAGTGTAAAGGAAATCCCCACTTGTCAACAAATTTGCATCCTTTGACATTTTAATTCTTTCCACGTTGTTTTTTCTCAGACCGGCGCACAAACCGCTGTCATTAGCTTCCCCGATGAGCTCTCAGGCCCAGCCAGGGCTCATTACAGGGGCAGAGGTAGGGGCCTCCCAGCCAGCCCTTACTTAGTTCCGCTAGCAAACACGCAGCAAAGGCGGGGATATTGACTATAAATCATTTCTAAGTACAGACCGTGGATCTGCCCTTGTCCGGACTCTCTGCGGGGTCGGGTGTGAGGCCGGCTTGCCGTGTAAACTCCAGCTGTGTGTTCTCAGTGGGATCAGCAGAGCTGGAAATGGAAAAGAAAAGGGGAAAGGCCAAGTGAAAGGAGGGGGGGACGGTTAATTCATGGGCTGGGGGGCGGGGAGGGGGTTGTCTGCTTCGGTTTGGAGCGGAAGAGAAGGGAGCCAGACCCGCTCTCCAAACCGGCAGCCCAGAATAATTACCCGGCTGCTATGTGTGTCTCTCCCTCGTGTTTACAGGGCGCTGCGCCGGGGTCAGCGCTAAAACGGGGAAACCGGCTGGTCCCGATCCTGCTGTCACCCCAGCGGTGACTTCCGTGGAGTTACTCCGGATTCACCAAGTCTGAGCTGGAGCAGTCAGACCCCTCCCCGCCCCTTCCATCCTGCAGCCCCGCCGGCCGGAGGCCGCGCAAGATCCAGCCCCGGCCCCCACCGCGGTGGTCAGGGCTCTGGCTGGCCGCTGGAGAAGGGCGCGGGGCCCCCCTGGCTACCAGCAGGCGCCGGATGACCCGGCTGGCGGGCAGGCAGGGCGCTAACCAGGGTGCTGAGGACGGAGCAGCCCCCTAGGGCTCCAGCCCCCTGCCCCCGGGCGGCCCCGTGGCCGCGCTGGGGCCGCTGGCAGGCGGGGCGCAGCGGAGCGAGCCGGCCCCGGGGCTGGGCAGAGGCGCCCCGAGATGGCGGGGGGAGCCGGCAGCTGCCCACTCGCTCGGGGAGGAGAGAGGCAGGCGCGTCAGGGGCTGGGGGGAGGCACCGGCAGGCTGCGGAGAGGAGGGAGGCGGGCTCTGCGCGCAGGGCTGGGGAGCGCTCACTCCCCGCCGGCCACGGGCTGCTGGAGCGTCCCGGGTGAGTGGGTCCCGCGGGCAGCCCCGGAGCGGGAGCGGGAGGGGACGGGGCTTGGCACCGCGGCCCGGGCGCATGGGTCTGGGCGCGCAGCGCACCCGCCCCGGGCCTGCTGGAAGATGGGGGCGCATGGGGACGGCCCCATCCAGGGCTCCGGGTCCGCGGGGCGAGACGCCAGGCGCGTCCCGCAGCCCCCCGCACCCGCCCGCCGGTCGCTGCTGGCAGGAGAAGGAACTTTTGCGCAGAGGAAGCGCAGGTTCGCGTCCCGGCGCGGGGGGAGCCAACCGGGGCGCTCCGATCCTCCCCCTTCCCTCCTCCCCGCAAAGCCAGAGGCTGCCCCGGGGGCCTCGTCTGTCCGGGCTCGGGCTCAGGCAGGAGCCGAGCGGCCGGTGCGGGGCTCCTCGGCCCGGCAGGTGCCCCCGGTGGTGGGGGTGGGGGTGCCGGGGTCCCTGCGTGCCCTGCTGGGTTGTGCACGGCGCTGGGCGCTGCCTCCGGGCACATGGACCCGCCGGCAGCGCCCCGGGCTAATGGTAAAGTGAGTCCGGGATCCCACTGATCCCCCTAGCCGCTCGCCCGCCTGGCGCACCCGGGTTACTCCGGGCCAGGCTGCGCCCGTGCAACTCCCGCTGTGTGTCCCCGCGGCGCTGCTCCGGCCCCTGCCCACTACAGCAGGGAAGCGACGCCGGCCCCTCACCGTCCCCTCGCGGCTGCGGCCAGCGGCCGGGACACACGCGAGGCACTGGGGGCCGAGCCGGGGAACGTGCCTCCCTGCGGGTGCGGGGCTGGGACAGGGCACGCGGGGCTCAGCCAGAACTAGGGAGCTGCAGAGCCCCTCGGGGAGCCCCCATCCTGGGCTGGCGACCCGCCCCCTCTCCCTGCAGCCAGCCGGGCTCAGCTCCCAGTGCCCGGAGCCCCGCACAGCCCAGCCCGCCTGCCCGGGCTGGAGACAGATCCGGGACACGTTCCCCAGTAGCTGCCCGCGGCCGAGCCCCGGCAGAAGGACGCCCCAGCTCCGCGGCGCGGGGGGCAGCTGGGCACAGCCTGTCCTGGGCTGGGCTGCGTCCCCGCTAGCTCCGCCTCACACACACCTGTGTTTGCACCCCGGAGCGGCGAGGGGAGCTGGGGCTCCGGGCTGCAGACCCGCTGCGCCAGGCGGCATTTGCCTTGGGGGTCTCCTGTCCTCTGCATGTGCCAGAATCACAAGAAAACCGCTGGGGGAGGGGGGCGGGCTGCCTGCTGGACCCTCTGCCCCGCTAATGCGTCCCTCCCTGGGCGGCTCAGGGCTCCCCCCGCCTGCCGCTTGCCTGCCCCTGGCCATGGCCGGGCGCTCCGGGCACATCCCCCGACACGGCACGTACACCCCAGGGCACATTGTAGACCCCGGGCACCTCGCCCACCCCCGACACAGCACGTACACCCCACGGCACATTGTACACCCCGGGCACCTCGCCCACCCCCAACACGGCACGTACACCCCAGGGCACATTGTAGACCCCGGGCACCTCGCCCACCCCCTGACACGGCACGTACACCCCGCGGCACATTGTACACCCCGGGCACCTCGCCCACCCCCGACACGGCACGTACACCCCACGGCACATTGTAGACCCCGAGCACCTCGCCCACCCCACGACACGACACGTACACCCCACGGCACATTGTACACCCCGGGCACCTCGTCCACCCCGCGACACGGCACGTACACCCCAGGGCACATTGTACACCCTGGGCACCTCGCCCACCCCCGACACGGCACGTACACCCCACGGCACATTGTAGACCCCGGGCACCTCGCCCACCCCCGACACGGCACGTACACCCCAGGACACATTGTAGACCCCGGGCACCTCGCCCACCCCTGACACGGCACGTACACCCCACGGCACATTGTACACCCCGGGCACCTCGCCCACCCGCCGACACGGCACGTACACCCCACGGCACATTGTACACCCCGGGCACCTCGCCCACCCCCGACACGGCACATACACCCCACGGCACATTGTAGACCCCGGGCACCTCGCCCACCCCCGACACGGCACGTACACCCCAGGGCACATTGTAGACCCCGGGCACCTCGCCCACCCACCGACACGGCATGTACACCCCGCGGTACATTGTACACCCCGGGCACCTCGCCTGTGCCTCCCTTCACACACACAGACGCCAGCCAGAATCGGCGTGAGACCTGTTCCTGGGGCAGTGCTGGGAAGGGGCCCTGGTGGGGCTGGACAGCGTGTCCATCTCTCCAGATCTGTCCAGCCTTGTGGGCTCACAACTCCTCACCCTCAGTAGCTGCGAACAAGGGAGACAATCAGGTGGAGCAGGTGCCCTGTCGTGCGGGGGGGAGAGGGGAGGGGCTCTATGAGACCATCATGATCCTGTTACACTGGGGGCTGTCTGTGTCTCAGAGCTCAGTGCCCACCCTGCACTCCAGGCCCCAGGCTCTCCTGCCACACTGCTCCATGGGAAGTCCCTGTGGCCAACTCCAGCTGGGCACTGGCCATAGGGAGAACATGGCCATGCCCATCCCCACCACCTCGGGCCTGGAGCAGTGATGCAGGCCCTGACTGGGCTGAGCAGAGTCTTCCTTGGTGACTTTTTTCTGCAGGAGCAATGGGGGGGGTCAGGGGCTCCCCAAGGGGCCCAGAGCTAGAAGGGACAGCCTGGAGGCTGTGGGTCGCCCCTGCAATCCAGCTCCTGCCCCGCACCCTGCTCCCCTTGTGATACACTGAGGCTCCAGAGCCAGGTTCCCTCCAAGCCCCAAGGTCCTGCAACAGCCGGTCCAGGCGCAAGGTGACTCTGTGAGCCCAGGGAGTGGGCAGAGCCCTCAGGGTTCGGGAAAGGTCGGGGACACAGTCCAGGCTGAGTGGATGGGTGTGCTTGCTGGGATTGTTCTGGGCTGGCTCTGATCCCAGACTAGGGGCTGCATGCACCAGACTGGAAATAAGGTGTAACTTTTTAATTGTGAGGGTGATGAATCAGTGGAAGAACTTCCCCAGGGTCCTGGTGGATCCTCCATCACTTAACATCGTTAAATCCAGAGGGGAGGTTTTTCTAACTGCTCTGCTCTAGGAATTAGCCTGCGGCAGGTCTTTGTCCTGTGTTATGCAGGAGGTCAGACTAGACAATCACAGGGATCCCTTCTGGCCTTGCAATCAGCGAGGAGCTGCAGCTTGTGTGGAAAAATCCGTGTTTGTCTGAAACCTCTTCCCTGCCCGGCCCCCCACATGGCACAGTGCTGACAGGGGGGCAGGGGCAGGGCTGGCTGAGTTCACAGCACTATATAAATACGCCACCGTCCCATTCTCCGCAGGCGGGTGCTGCTGGCACGGTGACTGGCAGCGCTGGGTTAGGCAACAGAATCGTTTCCTGGGGGCCGTGGCAGGTGTCCGATTGCCTGGGGGTTTTACACCTAGATTGGACCCTATTCCAGGAAATGGCGAGCCCAAATCAATCCTGCATTGGCAGGGAGACTGCCTGGGTGATGTCATAGGTCTTTCCCCTCTCTAGCAGCTGTGATTCTGTTATTTATGATTATTGCTAAGATTTCTCTTCCTTGTGACTCTGTGGCGACTTGCCAACAGCCTCACTTATCCAAACCTCGTTCGTTCAGAACCTCCTGCTTCCCCCAGGGAGCTGGCGTCCTGTCCCTGTCCCCCCATGTGTGGGCTTTACGGAGAACAGCCCTCCCAGGTGCCCCATCCCACCCCCAAATTATGCTAGTTAATTTTCTGATCCCCGATTCCACACCCAGAAGGCCGGGTTCGCCTGGGGGGGGTGGCATGAGACGTGAGGGGGGAGAGCCACTCTCCCAGATATTAGCCGCAGTGCTCGCAAAAGGAATCGTCTTCCTGATGATGATGCTGTATCAAAGCATTAAATCAAAGGGGAGGGGAGGATGCAAATTGACTACAAATGCTCCGTCAGCAGCCGGGCCCAGCCCGGCCTGGTGGGGAGGGACAGGCTGGTGCTAAGTGCTGAGTTGAGAGCCTGCCTGAATCCTGCTAACGAGCCATTAACTGCCACGACCTCGCCCGAGAAGCGTTCTCTGCCTTGCAAAAATGAACTTAATTATCAAGAACTTACAGTGGCTAATTCATATGAGGCAGGGCTAAAATCAATTGAGTGGGGAGGCTGCCTGCTTTCCCGGGAGCAGCAGGACCCTCATCCCCTCGACACGGGGCTTGCTGCGGTTTGTAGTGGCTGACCTGTGTTTGTGTTTGAAGCAATGTGGTTGACGGGGGTCTCCCCCTGCCCTCCAGCAGCGACAGGCCAGGACTGACGCTAGTGAATGATGATACAGGTGCAGGGGATCTAAGGCAGCCGTGCTCTGCTGGCAGGTGCCTGGCTTGGGAAGCAAGCTCTAATATAAACCCAGGCTGCGTCTCCACTAGAGATGTGAGCCGTTTGTAACTGACCGGTTTAAGCCATGCTGAGGTGGCTCACCGTCTGAATCCATTTCATTCGCACGGCCCTCTGGGTGCCAATCCCCACCTGCTCCACTCACTCCCAGAAGCAGGGCCGGCTGGGAGATCCTGCTGTCGGAGGGTGGGGACGGATCGAACTGTTTCTGCTTTAATCAATTACTAAATCGGCTGCCAGGCCAGCAGGACTAAGCAGGGAATCGGTGTGTGTAGACCCCAGGCGTTCCCCAAACCTTCCAGCGGCCAGGCCCCAGGGCCCAGGCCAGGCCATGGTAAGAGTGCAAATGTGTGACTGCAACCGTAACACCCGTTCCCTGGGCTGCTGGAAGCACCGCTTGAGACAAACCTCCATGGACACTCCCCAAAGCGGCAGGCTTCATTCCAGCTTCAGATGTTCCCGTGTAGAATAGAAATTGGGTGGAACTGCAAGAACCCCTACCCCAGAGCAGCAGGGCTAATGGGGCCGTGCTGCCCTCTAGTGTTTACCGCAGAGCTGGCCCTCCAGTTCAACAAGCAAGTGTAGGCATGGGGCTTGGTACCGAAGGGAGTCCCTCTGTTCTCCACGTGTGCTGGCCAGGACTGTACTCGGAGCACTCTGCCGGGTTAGCTATCCAGGCACATTACACCAGCAAAGCACTCCAGCCTGGATGCAGCTGATTCCATGGTTTGTGCGAGCAGGGCTTGTATCAGCCCCTCAAGCAAAATACTCTGTAGTGGCAAAAATGCCATTTTGCAGCTATAGCTGTGTCTACACAAGGAGCTTTTGCCAGCAGGGATCACACCTCATCACACACCCCTGGCTGACACGGCTAAGCTGGCAAAGGCTATCGGGGAGACTTGGCCTCTGTATCCAGGGGCTCACAGGGGGCACGAGGAAATGGAAAATGCTGAGCTGGCTTCCACATTACGATGGAAACAGCCTCCTGAGAACCCAGCTGAGGGCAGTCTCCTCTGCCGGCTGTCTCCTGCTGCAGAGCGGGAGGGATGAGGGGGCATCAATTCATACACTGGGGCAAATAAGGAGCTGGGCATAAGCAGGGGCACTCGCCACGGACTCTGATAGGAGTGGTCTCCATTTACGTGAGGGCTGAATTTGGCCCATTGTCTGGCCAGGGCATGCCGGGCTCCATCCCGTCCAGGCAGCCAGCAGAGTTCCCTGGCAGCTGTTCAGCCCTGGGAGGGAGCATGCGCAGTTGCTCCATGGGGACAGAGCGCGGGCAGTCCTGTTGGCATGTAGACGCTGCGAGGGGATGCAGCATGCTCAGTGCAGACGGACTCTGCAGAGAAGTTGGCTGCTGAACCCTAAAAAGGTTTTACCGAGCTCGTGTGAACAGCCGTTTCCAGCAGTTCCAAACTTGGGCAGATTTCCCTGGGGAAGACAAAAGGCACGTTCCTGACACCAGGGTGCTACCCCCAATCGCCTTGTGAGAAGTGGCTGAATCATTTTTGCTGAAACATTCAGAAAAGTCCCAAATGGTTAAACTTTGTCAAATTTACAAGCAGCTGAATACTGGGTCTTATGATGGGACACGTCAGGCAACCTTAAGTCTAGGAGCTGCCCATCATCACTGGATGGAATGGGCTGGAGCTCTTCCAGGGGTCTCCTGCATGGTTCTGGAGATATGCAAAGAGGAGTTAGGAACACGGAACCCTTCTGAAAGGGAAAGGAAGGCGCTGATCTGCATGTTAGATCGGTCGTGCGTGAGTCATTGGCATCACGGCCGTGCTGCCTGCCCTCACGTCAAATGGTTCTGGGCACATTCCGCTGGCCCGCGAAGGATCAAATCCCTGCTTGTTTCCAGTCACTTAACCCCACAGCCGAGAACGAGGTGCTCCCAGAGGGCGTCGCTCCAGAAAGTAGGCAGGGTGCAATGAGCAATCTCTGGATGGGCCTCCAGTCAAGCTTGTGCCTTTCACTGTTGTAAAGCCCCATCTGGAAATGCAGCCACTCGAATAGGCTGCAACCTGGTGTGCAGAAGCAGAGCCTCAAGAACTGTCTCCCAGGGACAGTGCAGCTGGTGCTTCAGTCAGCCTAGGGTTAAATGTCCCAAGCGATGGGACTTGCACCTATGCCCTGGGGAGACAGTGCAGCAGCCTAAAGCAGTGCTCAGAGTTCCCATTCTCACTCTGGGCCTGTGACTCCTAGCCACACCCTCCGTGGGGTTTGCACCCATCCAGTAGTTGCAGACTGTCGGGAATATTCTGCACGACTTCTGCAGTAGGGAGGCGTCGGAGGTTTATCAATGTCCTTGGGCCTTTGTTTGCACAGGTGGAGTTTTGGTTCAGATAGAGCAGGGACTCTGTGCTTGTACAGCACCTAGCACGATGGGGTCCTAGGCCATGACTAGGCTCCTAGGCGCTACAGCAAGGTACCCCAGGTAGTCCTGATGCAAAGAGCAATGTCAGGTTACTACAAGAAGAGGACAGGGGATTGACAGGAAGTGAGGATGCTCCAATGGAAACAGCGTAAGGAGAGGGGAAGCCACCTTTCAGCTGTTTGAGGGGAATCTGTCCCCAGCTGGGGTTTGAGGGGCAGGATGGCCTAGTGGTCAGGGCACTGGCCTAGGACCCAGGAGACCTGGGCTCAATAACCTGCCCTGCCACAGACTCCCCAACTGATTTGGGGCAAGGCACTTAGTGCCTCAGCTCCTCACCCATAAAAGGACCCTGACAGCACTGCCTTACCTCGCAGGGGCACCAGCGGCTCACTGTGATAATGGGGCCATGTAAATAACGAGGCAGACAGGTGTGAAGCAGGAAACCTCTGGGCTGAAAGCTGCAGCTTTGCTAAGTGGTAGCTGGGCTTGTCGCTTCTTTCCTGGCATCTAGCAAATCTCTTTAGCAGCACCAGAGCAGATCTGCTCCCCCGCCAGTTAGCAGAGGTGCCCACACAGTCCGGCCAGCTCATTGTACCATGAACCCACAGCAGCCAAACACAGGGTCACTCCAGTATCCATCCCGGACCCCACGTGGGTCCCTGAGGCAGAAAAACAGCCATACGTCTCTGTACAGCTGCCAACTGAAAAGAGCTTAGTTCCATCCAGGGCTCCATTGTATGCGGGGGGCTGGGTGGTGGCCACGGTGTGTCATGCGGCTATTCCAGCCAGGCTGGGGCGAGCTGCCAGCTGGCTTTGTCCCCTCTGGCTGTCTGGCCAGCAGTTGGCAGACAGGAGCCCTGGATCCTTCCAGCAAGTGGGAAGCAGGGTGGTTGTAAGTCTGTCTGAAGCTGCTGTGGTGTAAAGTGTGTGTGTGTGTGGACAATCGCACACTGAGCGTGGGGTGAGCGTGTGAGAGGTAGACTAGGTGTGCGGGAGGTGCATGAGAGAGAAAGAGCCGGCTTGTATTTATCAGTCTAATTATTTCCCTGAGTGGATCCATGACTAATCCTGCGAAGGCAGCTGGTGAGCGGGGGCCAGGAACACAGCCCTGGGCACCCACTTTCGGTTCTGGATGCCAGGGATTCTGCATGTGTTGGCCTGTATCCATCTGGGTCAAACTGGAGTGTCCCGCGCAGTCCCACGTGGCCTGCTGCACTTCATCCCTACAGTCACCTCCCTTTGGCCCCGGAGACAAGCTCACCCCGTCATCGTATGCGCCATAGGCTTCCGTGGGGATTGTGCAGGAAGATTGGGGCCTGAAAGTGATGTCAGTGGAGTTAATCCTGATTTACACCATTGCAAGTGAGAGCAGAATCTGGCCCACGATTTGCATCTCAATAGCAATTCCTTTCCCCCGCCCTATCACCGCCTCTGGTGAGTGTGACATGGTTCCCTTTGGGCCTGACTGCGCCAGCAAAGACTAGGGCTAATCACAAGAGCAAGGTTACCCCACCGCTCCTTGCCCCAGGCTCTGGAGTACTGGCTGTCAGGGGGTCCCCGGGCGATGCTCTGGAACTGCTCCCCATGAAGCCAGGCAGGACTCTGGGGAAGTCTCCTCTCTGGGAGCAGCCTGTCTTCCACCTTCCCGGGCCTGACCTCGGAGCATTCAGCATCCTCTGCCCCTCCGTGTACAGCGAGTCCGCCCAGGTGGGGATCCTGGGGAAGCCAGAGGGTCCTGCACCCCAACTCCGCAGTCAGTCGTGACTCTCAGCCAGCCAGTAAAACAGAAGGTTTATTAGACGACAGGAACATGGTCTAACACAGAGCTTGTAGGTACAGAGAACAGGACCCCTCAGCCGGGTCCATTTTGGGGGGCAGTGAGCCAGACAACCACGTCTGCCCTTCACTCCATGTCCCAGCCAGTCCCAAACTGAAACTCCCTCCAGCCCCTCCTCCTCTGGGCTTTGTCCCTTTCCCGGGCCAGGAGGTCACCGGATTCCTTTGTTCTCCAACCCTTTAGCTCTCACCTTGCAGGGGGGAAGGGCCCAGGCCGTCAGTTGCCAGGAAACAGGGTGTCGGCCATTCTCTGTGTCCAGCCCCCTGCACACACCTGCCCTCTAGGGCTCTGCAATGATCATACACCCTTACCCCACCACCTAGATATTTAAGAACTGCATAGGGTAAACTGAGGCACCCCCACACTATTCAGAGGAAACATTAAGAACAGTCCCACTTCGTCACAAAGGCCTCTGCACTGGCTCTCAGCCCATCTCACTGTGTCTCTCCTTCCCGGCCAGGTGGCACCTGATCCTAGGAGTCCGGCCCACAGCACTGGATGAGAATTCTGCTGTGGTCTAGAGCGCACTGATCCGGCCCAGCAGCATGGACTTTGTAATGAAACAAGCATTAGGGGGTAAGTCTGTTCTTCATATTTGGATCGTGCCCGCCTGCCTGCCCCACGCCCTCCTGGCTGGGTGTCTGAGAAAGGGTCCCACACTGAGGAGAGCTTGGCCTAGGACTGTCTCAAAGGCTGCTGCTAAAGGGGGAGACCCATGTGGATTGTTTCTCTCTGTCTACGTGCCACCTGGGTGCCAGGAGCCAGGTGTAGGGAGTTCTCCCAGGGGAGCCGAGTCCAGCTGTGGTCCCATGCACCAGCTCCCCGGTCTCTCTCTAACGGCCATGCTGCTATTCCCTCGCGTCCCATCCCGTGAAAGAGCCAGAAGCAGCAGGGATCCTGTACCCCTGGCATCAGGCTGGCGGGCCAGGAAGTGCCTGGAATACCTGGAGAGCTGACAAACCCTCCACCCCAGCCCGTCCCCGCTTCAGCAATAGCCCCCGCTCACTCACCCTGGGGGTCCGGCAGCTCGACTCTGCTGGGAATGGAGCCCGCAGCTTTGAGACCCTGGGAAGTCCCCGGTATAACTCACCGGCGAGCCCCAGGCAGGCAGACGGGGGTGGGTGCTAGCCACACGGAAGGGCTAGATAACGACAGGCTGAGAACAGCTGTAGCAGGACAGAGGTGGCAGCTGTTTTAATCCCTGAACTGTTTCATACTCAGAGCTCTGGCATCACACACTGAGGGGAACTTCCAGTGGGGTTTTGATTTTCCTGCTGCCAGGTGAGGCCGTTAGCCACAAGGGTTCCCAGGGCCACCAGCCTCGCTGACTGGCTGGCGTTTTCCCTTGTCACCCTGGCTAGTGGAGTTGGTTTGTGTTGGGGTCCTAGCGAAGGGACTTGCCTGGCCCCCGTGACTCTTGTATCTGAGCCCCTCCCAGTCTGTAATGGATTTACCCTCCCACCCCCCTGGGAAGACGGGCCAGGGCTTTGATTCCCATTGAACAGACTTGCCCACGGCAGCTCAGGGTGCTTGTGGGAGAGCTGAGACTTGACCTCAGTCCCACTGGGCTGCCCTCCCCTGAGCAGCCCCTGGCTGATCGGGAATCCCTGTCTGGTTGAGGTCATTGTAGCTTGACAGTGATGTGAAGGGCCCTGGGGAGGCAGCTCCCTTCCCCGTGGAGTCACAAGAGACACTAAACTGAGTGGTTTGCAGAGCCCAGGGGCCTGGCATGGTCAGCGACACGGGGACAGCCCAGCAGCTATGTAAGAATAAACCAACCCCCCTGGATTCTCCGGGGGAACAGCAGGGCACCTGGCACCGAAGGAGAGTGCAGTGACAGGGGAGGCCGGGGAGGGGCAGGACACAGCAGAGAGAGCAGCCAGTGGGGCTGGGGCTGCAAGCACGGCCCAGAGCGTCGGCCGAGGGGCAGAGCGGAGCCACAGGACATGACGGTGGGCCGCGGGTGTCTGAGAGGAGACGGTCACGCTGCTGCCCTGCCCCACGGGGAAAGCCCCCTGCCGGCAGTCCAGAGACCCAGCTCCCTAGGACAGGCAGAACTGGAACACCCGGAACCCAGCACCTTCCTCCATGGCATCTCTGCCGTTCTCCCCACAGCGAGCTCAGCCCCAGCCCAGCCCCCAGACCGCTGCCACGCGCTGCCCTCCTGGCTCTAGGCTGCAGCACTGGCCTCACTGGCCTGGGCGAGGGGCCAGCCTGGAGCAGCTCCAGCTGGGAGAGCTGGTCCCTGCATGGGGAGGCTGCTTGGCAGGGACCAGCACACTGCACCAGGGATCACTGGGCACCAGGCTGGGTGCTCAGGGTGCTCTGAGGGCTTGCCCTCTCTGCGGGGGGCGCCCCAGCTCCGCAATGTCTGCTCCCCAGCCCCAGGCCTGATGCTGGATGCGTGTGGGGCGGGGGCGGGGGGGCAGGGCAGCTCTGTATCAGCAGTGGGTGGCATGTTGCCAGGGCTGCCTAGCCTGATGGGGCCTCGCGAGACATGGTCACACCCCAGCCTTCTGCTGCTGCTTCCAGCCTGGTGCCCCCGGGCACTCCCCGGCACGGGCACCGGCTGCCCCACCTCCCGCTGGGCCCTGGGCCTGCCCTCTCCAAGGTACGCCTCATGCCACACTGTGGGTCTGCAGCACAGCCTCGCCCCCTTGCCCAGCACTGCGGGCAGTAGCCCCCCAGCAGTCTCTGTGCTGGTCCTCACTGGCTGGGTGCCAGGGGAGCCTGGCATCTGCAGCGGCTGGGCAGCTCCACTGTGGAAGGGGGAGCCCCTCAGCCTGGCCCTGGCACAGAAGGTGGCAGGAAAGGCCCCAGGGGGCCTGCTCTCTCTGAGGCCGTGCTGGGCCCAGGACAGGGATCTGGCTGCGCGTCCAGGGACCCTTCTCCTCGGCATCTCGCTAGCTCACGACTGGTCTGCTCAGGTTCTTGCCTTTGCATTCGTGGGGGACAAAACTTCACCACCAGCTCCGTGGGCTTTGCCGGGAGGGTCTGGCAGTGCACCTGGGCGCCCACCCAGAAGCGCCCGGGGGGGTCCAGGTTCCCACCCAGAGAGGTGTGGAGGGTCTCTCCCCATCTGGGGGGTCTCCACTCGTGACCTGCGGCTCCGGGGTTCCATGCTGAGTGACTTGCACAGCTCTGTGGCTCACGTCTCTGCCCAGCACCGGGCCAGACCTGCCGCGGCCCCTCCCGGGAGAAGGCACTTGAGCTGAGCCGTGGGTCGCCTGTTTGCTCGCTGCTCCCATTGCTAACCTGTAAACTCGCCGTCTCTGCTGTCAAAACACATCAATCTGCCTCCCATCGGAGCAGGGAGGGGCGAGGGGAGCCGCTCCTTGGGCCACAGCCTGGCTGCCCCCTCCCCTCTGGCTGTCCCCTGGCCCGGCTCCCTGCATCCCCGCTCCTTTGGCATTAGCTGCCACTGATGCTTGGCCACGTTGTCCCTTTGCCATCACCCACCTCTGGCTGCCTCCTTGCTGGCCCTGCCCAGCTCCGAGGCTGTGGGACGCACCCCAAGGGAGCCCCTCTAGCCCTGCCCAGGGTAAGACTGTTCCCTCCTGGACATTTCCTTACCGTTTGTCCAGGCTGGACTGCCTTTGCCAGGCCCTGAGGCTCCCCGCCCCCTGCCAAATGGGCTGTGTCTGCACATGGGGGCTGCTTTGCAATCGTGTCCCCCGTTCAGCTCCTCAAAGGGGAGCCCAACTAGGAAGGGGTGGTCCCAGCCGAGGCCTGCACACAGCCCCCCCTGCCCATGCAGCCCCCAAACTGCACCGGCTGGGTGCCCTGCCAGGGCTCATTGCAACCCGGGAGTCAGCGAACGTCCTGTCCACAATCGCCCCCAAGTCTTCTCTCCTGGCTACTGCTTCCCGGGGGAGGGGGTGTCTGTGTGGCAGGCTGCGGCCTTTGGGATGTCTCAGGGGCAGGTGCCTGTGCAGAATCTCCCACGGATCTTCCCGGCTTTTCCAGGCGCCATGTCACGCTTGCCTGCCCTCCTGCTCTTGGCGGAGCCTCCCTCCCTCCATTGAGGCGCCTGTAATTCCTCGGCTGAAGGGCACGGGCCAGACCCAGCCTGGCACAGAGCCCCGGCCGTCCCGCAGCCTGGCTCTGCTGCGGAGCAGGGCTCTTTGTTCAGAGCCATGCTGCAGCCAGTTTGAAAACGAATCAGCAGGCGCCGGG
Organism: Lepidochelys kempii; assembly: GCF_965140285.1. Lineage (NCBI taxonomy): Eukaryota > Metazoa > Chordata > Testudines > Cheloniidae > Lepidochelys > Lepidochelys kempii. Next base: position 1,745,926 of record NC_136387.1, on the reverse strand, counting down.
TGTGGACACTGCCCCCTGCGTAGCAGAGGGGGATTCCCCGAGACGCTGTCTTGGGAGCCTCGCTGGCACCCTGCCGCCCTGCAGCTGCGCCTCAATGACAGGAGAGAGCTGGGTTCCCAGCCCACCAGCCTGCGCTGCTGAATGCCTGGCTCCGGTGCTGGCAGCTGGCACTTCCCAGACTCACTCCAGGGTTACTCTGTGCCCCAAGCCCCTCGGCTGCCAGTTTACGGGGTCCCGGCAGTCCAGCTATGAGTCAGGGCTCCTGCTGGTCTCCAGGCCAGGCCCCGTGAGTGCTGGGAGACCCCGCCCCAGATGCCCTGGGTAGAGCCTGTTCTCCGGGCCTCCCTGCCCCAGCTGCCAGATGGGGTACAGCCCTGCCTGGCCCCCAGGGGCGTTATGGGATAAATACAGCGCGGCTGCTGGGCAGACAGGAATGAGGGACAGACAGGGAGATACGTCAGTCCCGCCTGTGACACGCTCATTCGCACTGGTGTAAATGACTGCACTGGAGGAGGGGCAGGGCAGCCCCAGGCCGCTGGTGAGCTGCAGCAGCGTCTCATTCCCTAGTCGCCTTCCTGCCTCTCCCAGTTCTGCCCCTCCTGGCTGCGGCCAGGCGGGGGCCGGCAGGGGATGGCGCCAGGCAGCTATTGGAGGGGGGCATCTGCTTGGGGAGCCCTGAGCCCCGGCCGCAGCCTTGCCCCCCTTCCCATGCTGCCTGGTGTGTCCTGTGCAGGGGCCACCAAGGACATGGGGAAGATGCTGGGCGGAGAGGAAGAGAAGGATCCCGACGCTCAGAAGAAGGAGGAGGAGCGGCAAGAAGCCCTTCGCCAGCAGGAAGAGGAGCGGAAGGCCAAGCACGCCAGGATGGAAGCCGAGAGGGAGAAGGTCCGGCAACAGATCCGGGATAAGGTGGGTGAGGCGGGGCAGCGGGGCTGGAGTGTGACTGTGTCACACAGACGGTGCCCAGCCACAGCCTGATGGGCCCATGCGGGAGTGGGGGGAGCCCTGTGCGGAGATGGCTCGGGGGCTGGCGCTGTGATCAAGCTGGGGCCATAGCAGGGCCAAGTAGAGAGGGACTCCCTGCTCTGGGCAGTCACGGGGCCACCCCGGCAGCTGCTGCTCCCTCCCGCCGCTGCAAACACCCCGGAGCTGGCTCAGCGCCCCTCTGCCCCCTCCCAGTGCCAGACTCTGGACAGCCCCATGGGGCGGGGCTCGAGTGACTCCGGCTCAGCCAGACATGCAGCAGTTCTGCAGGAACCTCCCATACGACACCCCTGAACGCCGCTCGCCTCCTTCGCCCCTCCTGGCCCTGTGCTGAGCATGCTGCCCACGCTGCTCCCCGTCCTGTTCTGATCCCCGTCCCGCCTGGGCTCTGAGACCGGTAGGCTTGTGATGTAGAGGGTGGTGGTTTAGGGCATCTGGGCTCCACCAGTGAGTAGAACTGAGCCTGGAGCCAGGCAGGGGAACTGACCAGGCTAGTTTTGAAGTGCAAAAGGCAAAGGAACTGCTCTCTGAGCTCTGTGGGGTGGGGCAGAACCGGCCCCCAGGCCCCTGGTGCTCTGCCCCGCCGGACGTGGTGGGAGCAATAGGGTTTTTCAGTGGGCACAGAGGGGAGGGCTTGTGGCTGCAGGGATTTCATCTGGCCGCTCTCTGACTGCGTAGCTCCCATGCAACCGCCAGCCCTCTGCGTCCCAAGGGCTGCGACTTCCACCTGTAACGAGAAGGGCGGCAGGTCCCATGTCAATGAAGGAGATGGTGCGTCCTGCACACACGGCGTCGGGGAGGCCGTGGGGTGCAGAGTTCTGTGCACTGGATCACTGACTCCCTGCCCGGGGGCCTGCCTGATCCCGGCTCATCTCTTCGCCAGTGTGCTGAGCTCCAAGGGGAAGTCAGTGTCCTGTCCTGTGCTCGCTGCCACGGATCCCTGTGCCGGGCACACTGCCCAGGTTTAGGGTTGGGGTCTCTGTGCCATGGCCAATGTCCAGGCCTAGGGATTCTTGCATGGTTTCTCAGCTGGCTGCAGCCAGGGCAGCTGCACTGGTGACAAGCCGCACATTCTCCAGCCTTGCTCCGGGCATGGGGGGGAACTCTGCACAGCTCCTCTTCTGGGAAGTCAGGAAGGGGAGGAGGCTGGGGACTCGGGCGGGGGAGGCCAAATGCGTCATTTCCCCTCTATGCTGTGGGATCCAACCTGCCCCAGGTGGGCAGGGAGTGTTACTCCCATGGGTGGCCCATGTATGCAATGAGCTTGGTGGGTCTTAGCCTGGTGCTTAGTAGGGCAGGGTCCCCATCACTAAAGAGCCACATCCCCATTGGCACTAAGTGGCAGCCTGAGCAAAGATGGGGAGGACAGACTGGGCCATGGAGACACAGTTCCCGTCTCGGGCTGGGAGAAGCGAGCCACTGCCCTCCCTGGGCCTGTTCTCTGCATGGCAGGGGAGGCCCTTGCTGAGCTCGCTGCGGGGAGCAGGGCGGAGCTGGGGCTCTGGTGTCCTAGAGCCCGTCAAACCCGGGCCCATGGGAGCCACAGGCAGAGCATGTCCCTGGCCCAAAGCACCTGAGCAGCAGTGAAATGCTGGTAAATTAACGACGGTTCCCTGGGGCCAGGCACAGTGCACGTGTTACCCGCCCTGGTGTAACACCCCTACCCTCCTCTGCATGGAGGGGGACCCTGCTCCAGCACACACACCCCTTGGCACATCCGGGGTCTCACACACCCCTCCGTACGCATCCCCAGAGTGCCCCCTGCACCTTCACACACCCACTGCTGCGCACACAGCTACACACTTGCTCCCACAGAGCCCCTCTGGCACACACAAAACCCACCTGCCTATGGCCCCCTCCCTGGCCTGGCCAGCCCTTGCAGCAGGAGCCCCGGGTGCTGCTGCCTTTGAGCCTGGGTTTGGACACAGCCGAGGCTTGGCCCCTTTCTCACTGGTGACACTGTGAGAGGCAGCAAGACCTGACTGGGGAAAAGCTGCCCCAGAGATTCTCCCCCTTCGCAACTGCTCCGAAACTCTGCCCCACCCTCGCTACGCGCCCCTCCTGCCACCGCAGCAGGGGATTAGCTTGGAACGGGGGTGGGCTGGGGGGGGGTCCTTATCTCCCCCGCCTGCTGCAAGCGGCCGCATGACAGCCTGGAATTGTCGCTCGCTATCTGCCATCTTTAATAACCCGCTGAGGAGCAGATAACATGGCCACATCGCGCCAGGAGCTGCCTCGGCCCAGACGCTGGGGAAGCCCGACTCTAATCACAGATGCCTCCAATATCCTGTGAGCCGAGACAGATGGGAACAGGCGATTTCAGGCAGCGGGGCTCTGCCAGCCGGTTCCTCCTTTAGCCCGTGCGGGAGTGGGGGGAGCTGCACCGTGTCCTTTGCGTGGCCGGAGGCGCCCCAGGGCAGCTGGGGACGGGGAGCCTGGTCGCTTTGCAAGCTGGGCCTGGCCGTCTGCCCCGTTCTCGCCTGTGGGAGGAAAATGAGGAAAGGATGAGTGGCTGTGATGGGCTTCGGCCCACACCTGCCCCGGGAGCCTGGCAGGCGGCCTGCACGGCCCGGGCAACGCTCTGGGCACCGCTGCTCACGGGCTTTTTTCTTATGGAGACAGCAGCACCTAGATGCCAGGGTGGTGGGCATTAGAAACATGACAGACCAAAGCGCATCCCCCAGCCCGCCCCGGAGAGGCAGGCAGGGTAGTTGGCTGGGTGGTGAAGGAACGTGGGCCTGGCCAGACACATGCCCAAGGCTGGCGTCATGGCAGTGCCAATCCCCCTTGCTGTGCTAGGCTCTGGCTGTTACCCGCCGCGGGCTCACAGGGAGGGGCTCACTGAGGGTATCAGCAATGGACGGGAAGGCTGCTCTCTGCTGGGCTGGCATGTGTTCAGACCCGCAGAGAGGTGTGTGTGCATTTGCACACCTGTCTGCACACTCACAGCACTGCACATGCTGGGGCAGGCCAGTGGCTGCAGACCTGGCCCCAGAGGAGAGGGGCTCCCCAGGCACTGAGAGGCCCGGTCTGTCTCTGCCCCACAGTACGGCCTGAAGAAGAAAGAGGAGAAGGAGGCAGAGGAGAAGGCGGCGATGGAGCAGCCGTGCGAGGGCAGCCTGACGCGCCCCAAGAAAGCCATCCCGGCGGGCTGCGGGGACGAGGAGGAGGAGGAGGAGGAGAGCATCCTGGACACGGTGCTCAAGTACCTGCCCGGGCCCCTCCAGGACATGTTCAAGAAGTAACAGCCCCGCGCCACCCCCCCGCCCGGGCCCACCCCCACACACTGGGGCGCACTGGACCGGGGGGGGGGATTTTCATTTCTTTTATTTCATTTGGTTTTTGTTCCAACTCAGTTTCGAAGGGAAGATCCCAGATGTGTCCCCTGTGCCCAGAACCCCTCGCTGCTCCAGTGGGGCGGACGAGGCAACCAGACCAAAACCCACCCCCCGCCTGCTGAGCTCCGGGCAGCCGGAGCCCCAGGCTGGGCACTGCCAGGAGCCCAGGGCTCCCCCTTCCTCCCTCGCCCCTCAGCCATACGGAGTCGGAGTTCTGTTGTGCCAAAGTGCCAGCCGGTTGCTTGGCAAATCCCCCCGGGCGTGGGGGGCGAACTGGGACCAAATTCACTGCAGTAACCTCATGTCGGCCGGAGGGTGGGGCAGACGGTAGGGAAAGGCACGGCTCTGCCCGCTCTCCATGCCCCGTCCCTGCCCTTCACTAACTTCAGACATTCCTCAGTCCCACACTGCCTGCCTACTGCCAGGGGTTAGGGATGTGCTGGCATCAGGAGAGCACCCGCAGGCTGGGGGCTGTGCCCCCCACAACCCCGGCCCTGCCTGGTCTCAGCCCATGGAGCAAAGCAACCCTGGCCCGTTCCAGCTCTGCAGCTGGTGGCTGTAGATGTCCTGCCGGGCCAGGTTCCAGGGGCCATCCTGGGGGCTGGCGCAGAGGGGACATGGTGGGCTACAGGCCTGGCTCCCAGCGGCGCCGCCCCACAGCTCTGCCCCCCGCCCCGCCCCCCAGCTGCTGTGCCCATTTCTGTTGCATTTTGTTTGGGCTTCAGGAAGGGGCTGTTGGGTCCAGCCCCTCCCCTGGTGCTGGGCAGCCACACGCTGCCCCTCGCCTGCCGCAGCAATCACCGGGGAGAGCCCTGGAGCAGGGGCTGCGGTACACAGGGGGACACGTGGACTCCCCAGATAACCCTGCCCCGGGGCAGCAGGGCAACTGGTGGGACTGGGGGGGCCGGAAGGAAAGATGAAGCCTTCCTCACCACTCTGCCTCTGCCCCCAACCCCTCCGCAGGCCCAGGCGCGACCCCAGCCATGCCTGTGCCCCGGGAGTCACGTCCCCCGCATGTCTCCAGCCAAGCCGAGCCCGTATGGGCGTCCCTGGCCGAGCTCGGCCCTTGGGGGGATCAAGCCGAGCACCTTTGCCATATTCAAGACCCTGCCCATTAGGGCAAATGGTTGGGGAGGAGATTTATAAAAAAAACAAGGGCCAGAGTTGGGCCCAAGGAACTGGGGGTTCCCGCCTCCGCTCCCAGCCCCGCTGCACAAGGAGTGTGTGGGGGGGGTCTTGGGTCTGGGGACGATCCTAGCATGTTGCAAGGCTGGAGCCCAGAGGGCGGACGCAGCAGTTAGCCCTCCGGGTGTCCCCTACCCAACGATTCCCATTATGGCAAGGCTGCCAGCACCTGTCTCCCCAGCGCTGCCCTGAGCTGGCTGCGGGCAGCCCGTGGCAAGGCTGAGCAGCCTCCAGGGGGGTCCCACTCAGCACACTTCACACCCTGGCCCTCGCCCACATTCCTGCTATGCCCATCGCTGTGGTATCTGGGCACCCGTGCCCACTGACATACACTGAGCCCTGGCTGGAGGGACCTGTCCTTCTGCCACGCTCGGCCCCTGCTGGTATCTCTGGCTCATGGCTCCTGCCTCTGGGCGCCAATCTGCCCCTGCATGGCTCCAGGGAGCTCCCCCCATCACCAGGGCAAACCAGCCCTGGCTCTTCCCTCCACGGCAGCACCAGCCCGCCCAAGGACACAGGCAGCCTCTCCTGCGCCTAGCCCGGGCTGCAAGCTCATTGCCCAGCTGCAGCAGTGCTGAGCCAGGCAGAGCGAAGCGGCCGAGAGCTGCCCGCCCGAGCTCTCACCAGCAGAGACAGTCCCACCCCATGCCCTGAGGCGGGTTCAGAGGCCCAGGACTTGTCTCCTGTTTCCCAAAGGGGTTTCTTTGCTTGGGGTGGGAGTTCCCGATTGCATCCCAGGGTTTCCCTTTTCCAGGGGTTTTGTTTTTGCCTGCGGGTTGAGTCTGAGAGAAGCCACAAAGTCTCGCTCGCGTCTGTGTCCTTCTCCGATAGTTAAAGCCATATCAGTTAGACTGCAATACATGCAACGCATGCCAGCGAGCCGCGCCGCCGTGCTCCAAGCCTGCGCAAAGGAGCAGAACCGGGCGGGAGCCCCCGGCCCCCAGCGTCCACGTCTCAGGCCACCCTTGGCCCATGTGTGTTTCCGCATTAGTGTTTGTGTAACAGGGTACACTCACCCCAACCCTCTCATCCTGTCTGCTAGTCACTGCACCAGATGGTCACCCCATGGCCCAAGGGACCCCAGTGCCAGGAGGGGCAACGGGGGGGGGCAGGGGCCCAGGACTAGGAGGGGGGGCACTGTGCGGGTCGATGGCACTGGCCCTTTGGCACCCGCAGCCAGGGCTGACAAGAGCAGGGGAATGGGGGGACAATGGGGCTGGGGGCCTGAGGCCAGGCGGGGGCGGGGGGAGACACACAATGTATGTAACATCTGTGTAAATAAAGTGAACCGGGAGGGGGTGGGGCTGCAGTGACCATGTGGTTCCAGGGCCCCCCTCATGTCGGGTGAGGGGCCTGCCCATCACCCGTTGGGCAGTGAAGCACCATGCACTGCGGCACCGCTGCTGTGTATTTTCCCCACGTGCCCGCAAGGAGGGAGAGTGGGGGTCACCTGCTGCGCTGCCCAGGGCTCCCCCCAGCTCGTTTCAGCTGCTTCCATTGTCTGACGCTCCCAGGGCTGAATGGCTGATGTCTGCAACCTGCAATAAACACAAACTCCACCATGGGGCAAAGGGCTGATCCGCCAGACCCGGGCTCCCCCTGGGGCGGCCTGCGTTTGGTTTATACTTTTACCACTAGACCGAGAGGCCTGCGACCCTCTGCGGAGGAGGGCGACTGGAGCCGACCGCACAGCTGGCTGCCCCGGGGTCGTGCGGGCCTGAGCAGCTGTACTTCACGGCTTGGTGAGATGAGGGGCCGGCCAGCAGCTCACAAGGCCAAGTCCCTGCAGCTAGGGTGGGTACGTGAGGACCCCCCCGCTCCCCAAAGGGGCTGCAGGCCCAGGACACAGCAGCAGGGTTTCTCCTGGCTGTGCCACAAGGGCGTTTCAAAGGGGCTCGATTCTTGTCACAGGCTTTTCCTCCCCACCTGGAAACTGACAGGAGAGAAGCCCCAATCTTGTGTGTGAGAGAGAGAGAGAGAGAGAGAGGGCTCGCGTGTTTGTGGCTTTGAGTGCGTGTGCAAATGAGTGTACAAATACGGCTGTCTGGCGCATGAGAGCATGCCTGCGCACCGAACCATGTGCCGTTTGCACCTGAGCAAGGGGACAGTAGGCGTGACAGGGAGCGTGCGTGTACACGGCTGGATGTGCGCCTGTGGGTGGGTGGACGCCTGCGCACGCTTTGCTTGTGTTCCCGCCCGTGCCCTGGGGCCGGCCGGCCGGCAGAGCGTCGCCAGAGCCTCCAGGGGCATCCCAGCGCCCCCTCTAGCTCTCACCTGCTGGCAGCGACACCAGCCCTGGGGCTGAGCCAAGCTCACTTGCTCGATGTGGGGAATGTAAAGTCCTGCACGTTAGCCCACCAGACTGCTGGATCCATTCTCCCCTGCCCAGCCCCCTGATAGTGCTGCCCAGCGCAGCCCCCCACCCACCCCGGGGGCTGGCTGACCACATAAGGAGGGGGACAGGCCCCCCCAGACGGGGAGAGCTCCGGGGAGCACACTAGAGCACCAGGGAGGAGGGTTCCTTCAGTTGCTGGATGTGTGACCCTGCACTGACCCCCCAACCCACAGAATACACCCCCTCCTGATCCACCAACCCCCTCTCAGCCACTAGCTTCTCTGCAGAAACTCATGGGGCACAGAAGGGCCCTAACCTTTCCCTGCCCCCTGATCTCCTGGTGCTCACACCCACCTGAGAAGTGCTCTTGGGACAGGGGCCGGCCCAGGCAGGGGTCCCTTGCCAGCCATGCGGTGACCATCCCACTCCAACTAGTCTTCGACGAAATAATAAAATAAAGGAATTTGTACGTTGCCCTACGTCTGACCTGAGTGCGCTGCGGCCCGCAAGCTGGGACAGCCCCCCCCACCCCCCAGGTGGGCCCAGAACGGATCAGTACGGCCAGTGTCTGCACTGCCGGGGGCGCCAAGGGCTCCCAGCGTTCCTGGGCCTGACCCGGATCCAGAGGGGAGCTGCCTTTCCGAAGGGGCCACAAGGTAGGGCAGCAGGACAGGGAGCAAAGCAGAGCTGGGGGGCAGGGAGAGACTCCAGCCTGAGCAGCTCCAGCACGGGCGGGACTGGAGGTGGGGGACCAAGGGCCGATTACAGGGCTGAGGCGGGAGGAGGCAGGTGGTGGCTGAGGCCTGCGCTCTCATCACAGGGCTCCACCTAGGGAGGCCCTGGGGAAGGAGACTGCATCCCCATGACACTCAGCTGGAGGGACTGGGACTGTGAGGCAGGGGCAGAGGGGCTGGCCAGAGAGGGAAAACTTTGCAGCCCTTTCTATCAGCACGACCTGCTCTTTCCTGGCATAAGCTGACAGTCTGGGGAAGTGGCAGGGGGCATTGGCACTGCTGCCCAGGGCTCTGGGACAGCCGCCCGCCGCGCCCTGCAGTGCACCCATCGGCTGACATGCAGTCCCATCGCCTTGAAACTGATGTCGTTAGAGCTGTGAGCTATTGGCCTGCACGGAGGGCAGGCAGCCAGGGACTCCGGAGCTGTGCTCCTGGCTCCGCAAACACCTCCCCCATGACCTTGAGCAAGTCACCTCCGGTCTCCCTTTCTCCATCTGCAATACAGGGCGACTCTACATGAGGTGCAAATCACCATTGTTAGGGCTGGAGCCTTAAAAAGCAGCCCCTTGGACTGCAGCTGGCAGCTGGTGCCCTGCAGCGAATGGACCCAGGTAGGCACAAAGGGACAGACTGTTAAAGGTGTTTAGGTGCCTAGCGGTGCAGGACAGCTAGTGCCCCAAGCTGGGTGCGTGACTCCCGGGATGGCAGCTAGGGGCTAGGCCCTTCTGAAAACTGTCACTAGATGCCCAGGAGCCCAACTCCCAGCGGGGGAAAGAGGATGGAGAGGAGAGGAGCTGGCAGAGTTTCCATTGGGAGTTAGGCACCCAGGCACTTCTGAAAATCCTGCCAGCTGCATCGTTAGGCACCTAAATACCGTTGCAGATCTGCCCCAAGCACTCTGCACACACCATCAGGTGCATGGACGTCAGCTGGCCTCTCCCGACTCGGTCATTGCCCCTAACTCCCAGAGCACGCAGTATTGCGACCCGCGACCCATGAGGCTCATGCCGGCCGAGTTTCACAGGCCCCAAATCTGCAGCCCAAGCCAAGCCAGCTGCAGGTGTTTAACTGCAGGGTAGACAGAGCCTGTGAGGGTGGGCCCCCAGGGGGATTCCCTCCTGCCCCCACCCCACCCCAGCACAGTCCCCCATTCGTACTCGCTCTGATGTACCCGGACCCGTTGCCAAGCAGCATGGTGGGGCTTGTAGCTCTGCCCAGGAGCTGCGACCTGCTGCCCCCGCAGGCTCTTCGAGAGCAGATGGTTCCCAGCATCCTGGGCTGCTCAGCTCAGTGAATTTGGCCAAGCGGAGCACAACCTGCCAGCGCTCAGCACCGGCCCGGCAACGTTGTGCCAACAAGCTGCTCCTGGCATTCTCCATCCCTGAGAGCCATTGCCCAGGAAGCTGTGTGGGAGCAGGACGTCGGGGTTCCCCGCTGCTGCCCTGCATCCAAAGGGACCCGCATTTCTGTGCCTCCTGGACTGGAGTCTGCCGGGGACAGCACTAGGTCCTCATTAAAACCATGTCACTCCAGCCACAGCGACATTCTGCACTGGGAAGCTTAGCCAGGCTCCAGGAGCACACCAGCCTGGCTCCAGGATTGTCATGGAGCTCCCAGGCAAGCAGCTCCCTTCAGCATCCTTCGCTTTGCCAGCACCTCCCCATGGAGCAGGTACCCGACCCGCGGGGGTGCTCCCCGTGAGCAGATGCTGCCTGCGGCACGGCCCCGGCCACCTCCCGGCCCTGTGCCCACTAACCCAGGGGGGGCCAGCCTGGGGCTCCGGAGCCCCACGCGGCTCCTCAGACGTTAACAGGTGGCTCCCTGTCGAGGCACCGACTCCGGGGCTGGAGTTACAGGCGCCAACTTTCCAGTGTGCTGGGGGGGTGCTCCCTGCTCAACCCCTGGCTCTGCCCCAGGCCCTGCCCCCCACTCCCTCCCTTCCCATGCCCTCCCCTGAGCCTGCCGTGCCCTCGCTCCTCCTCCCTCCCCAGCCTCCTGCACGCCATGAAACAGCTGATCGGGAGGTGCGGGGAGGGAAGGGGAGGTGCTGATCAGCGGGGCTGCCGGTGGGTAGGAGGCGCTGGGAGCAGGGGCAGGAGCTGATGGGGGGGGCTGCTGACCTATTACTGGGGCTCTTTAGCAATGTACATTGGTAAATTCTGGCTCCTTTCTCAGGCTCAGGTTGGCCATCCCTGCACTAACCCATCACCCGGGACTTGCCCCCCGGAGGATGGAGAAGGCTGGGGCTGGCATCCCCCCTTTATCACAATGCAGAGAGGTAAACAGCAGAGTCCCCCGAGGATCTGTACTGGGACCTGTGCAGTTCAATATATTCATAAATGATCTGGGAAAAGGGCTAAACAGGGAGGTGGCAAAGTTTGCAGATGATACAGAATTACTCAAGATAGTTCATCCCAATGCAGACTTCGAAGAGCTACAAGGGATCTCACAAAACTGGGTGACTGGGCAACAAAATGGCAGATGAAATTCAACGTTGATAAATGCAAAGCAATGCACATTGGAAAACATCATCCCAACTATGTATATAAAATGATGGGTCTGAATTAGCTGTTACCACTCAAGCAAGAGATCTTGGAGTCATTGTGGCTAGTTCTCTGAAAACATCCACTCAACTTGCAGCTGCAGTCAAAACAGCAAACAGAGTATTAGGAACCATTAGAAAAGGGATAGATAATAGGACAGAAAATATCATTCTGCCACAACGTGAATCCATGGTATGCCCACCCCTTGAATACTGCATGTAGTCGTCATTGCCCCATCTAAAAAAAGATAACATTCAAATTGGGAAAGCTGCAGACAAGAGCAACACAAATGATGAGGGGTGTGGAACGGCTTCCGTATGAGGAGAGATTAATAAGCCTGGGACTGTTCAGCTTGGAAAAGAGACGACTCAGGGGGAGATGAGAGAGGTCCATAAATCTTGGCTGATGTGGAGAGAGTGACTAGGGATGTGCTATTTACCACTTCCCATAACATAAGAACCAGGGGTCACCCAAGGAAATTAAGAGGCAGCAGGTTTAAAGCAAACCAAAGGAAGTGTTTCTTCACACAACACACAGTCAACCTGTGGAACTTGTTGCCAGGGGATGTTGTGAAGACCAAAAGTATAACTGGGTTTAAACAAGAACTAGGTAAGTTCCTGGAGGACAGGTCCATCAATGGTTGTTAGCCAGGATGGGCAGGGACACAACCCCATGTTCCAGGTTTCCCTAAGCCTCTGACTGCCAGAAACTTGGACCAGAGGTCAGGGGACGGATCACTCGATAACTGCTCTGTTCTGTTCACTCCCTCTGAAGCACCCGGCACTGGCCGCTGGCGGCAGACAGGACACTGGGCTGGGTGGGCCATTGGGCTGACCCAGTCTGGCGGTTCTCATGTTCTTCCGGAAGGCCCCTGCCTGCACTGTCAGCCTGGCCACCGTGGCCTCAGTTGGGTTGTTTGGACGCTGTTGTTTGCAGCACAGAGCTTGGGGGAGACTGAACTGTGGGAGCCCCAGGTTTTCCTGGCAGCATCGCAGCCCAGCCTGGCCAGACACTGAGACCTGCAGCCACGACAGGCATGAAGCATCCCCCAAACCCCAAGGGCAGGTTTGGAGCCAAGCGAGTGCACCTACCCCAGCTCCTCACACGGGTAGACCCCAGACAGCCAGGCCCTTTGCCTCAGGATCCGGAGGAGACACCCGAGACATCCTGCCTTAGCGCTTGGCTGCCCATCCCTGGGGCACGCTGGCACCAGCCGGAGACAATCGCTGCTGACTGCTGCGAAGGCGAGCAAGCCCAAGGCGGCAATTAGATGGGGGTGGGGATAATAGTAGCTCTCCAGGCCGGAGGGCCTAGTCCTTCACCTAATGAAATGAACATAATAGCCATAATCAGTAACACTGGCAGAGCTAGCCACAGAGCATCCCCGGCCTCGGCCCTTGGGAGCTGCTTGGATTCGACCACAGCCACACCCCTCGGGTCAGCCTGCCATTGCTGGGCAGCTGCCTTCAGCTCCCTCCACCCGCTGGGCCCTGGGGCGGGCGCTGCTCTGTGTCTGCCCACTTGGGGCAGAGACCGCGGCTCAGGCACTGGTCGTCTGCCTGCACCCCACGCGCACACAACGCAAGGAGCAAAGCCTTCCATCGCTCACAGTGAAATGTGCAGAGAGGCACCGGGCGTCAGACCCGGCTGGAGAATGGTGGCGCTAAGGAGATTTACTTGGGATGTTTTGACACGTGATGTTAACAGCTTGTGTTTTGGAGATGGATAGCTTAGTGGTTTGAGTGTTAGCCTCCTAAACCCAGGGTTGTGAGTTCAATCCTTGAGGGGGTCATTTAGGGATCAGCCCAAAAATTGGGGATTGGCCCTGCTTTGTGCAGGGGGTTGGGCTAGATGACCTTCTGAGGTCCCTTCCAACCCTGATATTCTATAAAGCTTTCACTTTTTGAATCTCAACATCTATTGTCATTTAATAATTATTGTCTGACCCCCCCCATCGTCCGACCTCTCCCTATAATCAGGGGCGACAGCTTCTTCTTAATAGTGGGGGGGGGTGCCACAGGGCTCCGCCCCCTCTGTGGCTCCACCCCTGCCCCTCCTCTGCCCCCAGGGCCCTGCCCCCTGGCCAAGCTCTGGAAGCCAGAGGCAGGCTGGGAGCTGTGGAACCTCCACCTGCTGGGATGGGGGGGTCAAGAGCAGCCCCCGGCCCGTGTCCCCACCCCTTGGGCCCCCTGTGCAGAGCCGGTGGAAGGTCCCCGGCTCCCCACAACGGCCTGCGTGGCTCTTACCTGGGCCAGGCTCCAGCTTCTGCCCTGGCCAGGGAGTGGGGCCTCAGGGGGAGAGGAGGGGTAGGGCCAGGCTGGGCCCATCCACTTTCAAAAGTGAGAGGGCCATGACCCCTCTTCCCCGCGCCCCACCCCTGCCCATAATTTCCCACAACTGTGAACATTTAAAACCGGAACTGGTTAAAACAATGCTGACAAACAAACAGTGCTTTTATCTGTCAAAATTACAAGAAAATAAAAATCGAATGTTCCCAAGTCCCGCCAGCCAGGCGGGTGGGACTGTAGGTGACCCGCACCGGCCCCAGGCCGTTGGCGTCTCTGCGGCCTCTCCCCCCGGATCCCTGCGTGGAGAGGGAAAAGGCCTGGGGGGCCTATTGGAGGGACGGCGATGCACTGGCTTTGGGGGGTGTCCAGAGAGCGAGTGCGGCCAGTCGGCATTGTGACTAGCACTGAGATGGGGCAAAGGGTCAGGCAGGGGTTCAATGAGGAGGGGCCAGGGCCCAGCCCCGTTCCTTGGCTATAGACAGGGAGGGAAGGGGTGAGAAGTCGCAGCAGTCAAGGTCTCTCTGGTGGGAGGGGAGATCGCAGCAATGCCAAGGGGGGGACCCATGCACCTCTCAGCCCCTCCTTTGGAAACCTCTGGTTGTGCCCCTGGGGCTGGGGCCAAGGAGCTGGGCAGATACACCAGGCAAGCCGTAGCGACCACTCCCCTTCCCCGACTCTTGCTGTGACCAGCTCCCGCGAGTTCGAGTTGGAGCCAGGCTGGGGCGGGCTCGGCCCCCCAAGATCTGAGCTGTCCTCCTGGGGAACCAGACCCTTAGCCCCGCCTGGGTAGCAGAGAGTCGGTCAAGCCCGCAGTGCACGGAGGAAGGCGAGAGCAGAGACCGTGCAGGACCGGAGAAATGGGAGCTAGCCATGACCTCTGCCCTGGGGCAGGATGAGGTGCCCAAGTCCAACCACACAGAAAGAGCCTGCTGCCCTCGTCTGGGCTCCAGGAGGGCGGCGGGCGGCCACGGGGCTGTCTGGCCTGTCGCTGGAAGGAGGGGGCAATCCTGAGACTAGGGACACTCCCAGACTTCCCCCTCCCACAAGCAGGCCCCCGTCTCTGAGTGCAGGGAATTCAGGCCCCTGCCCCGATCCTGGGGACCACTGGGCATAGCCCCCTTCCCGTGAGCCCCACCCACAGGGTGCTGGAGGGCAGGGGAGCACTGTCACTTTAACGGTGATTGGAGGCTGCCAGCCTCAAATGGGCTTCTCTGCCCTGAGCTGGCCTGAGACCTCCCATTGTTCCGCCCTCCTTTCGCTGCAGAGCTCGGCTTGACTGCCAGCCAAAATCCATGCAGTTATGGCAGAGCAATCACCAAGAAAAGCCATTTGTCGGGAGAAAATATCCAGCTGGGAATATGATAGAGATCCAGCCCGCGAGGTCTCCATCCAACGGCCAGGGATGTGCGCTCACCTGGCCCCTCCCTGCGCCTGCACTCCCCCCTGGGCAGAGGCTGCAGGCAAGCACGGAGCTGGCTCTGCACATGCCATGCAGCCCCCAGGAACTGGGGGCGTTCGCTGGGGCTCATGCCTGTCTGCTAGCTTCTGGGCACAGCTCAGCTTGGGCCCTGCCTCGCCAGCCCCTGGGGAAGAAACCGCACCAAATCCCACCGGGGCCCAGGGCCCAGTCGAGGGGAAAGCGGGGTGCAGCTGGATGCTGGCACAAATCCTGGCCCTTGCCTCGTGGATCTTGGCATGGCCCCTCTGGGAATTTCCTCATCACCTCCTCCCAGCCCCCACCCAGCTGGCTCGGTGGCTGACTCACCCTTGGTCTCCTCTCCAAAAGAGGTTGGGGCCCTGTGCAGAGGGGAGGCTGCGCCCAGCACCTGTCCTCCGCTGAGGGCTCTCAATAAAGCCATGAGCATCTGGGGGCCACGTGCACAGGTGAGTGGCGGAGGCCAGGACATGGTGCGCCCGAGTGTCCCACGCCAGGCTGCAGCACGCCCAGGCAAGGGCCCGGCTTGCAGCGTTTTCTCCCGTCCCTGCAGGAGCCAGAGCAGCTCATTTCCCCTTGTGACTCTCTATCTCCCTCGCCTTGGGGAGATCGTGCCCTGCCCAGTAGAGAGGTGGCGGAGCCCCATGCACAGGAGAGGGAAGGAGCCCGAGTTGCTCTGGCGGTGCCCAGCAGCGCGGCTGACAGGCGTGATACGAAGCTATTTAGTGCATTAAATTGGCTGCTGTGACCTCGGGGTGGGAGCTGTGATAAGGAGCCCGGGGCCTCTGTCAGCGTGTCTGGATGCAGCTTCACATGGCCGACAGCCGGGCAGGAGCCTTTCCAGGCACAAGACCCAGGGAGGGCTCCAGCAAGAACTTCCAGCCCG
This sequence comes from Lepidochelys kempii, assembly GCF_965140285.1. Classification (NCBI taxonomy): domain Eukaryota; kingdom Metazoa; phylum Chordata; order Testudines; family Cheloniidae; genus Lepidochelys; species Lepidochelys kempii. The sequence goes on along the minus strand of NC_136387.1, from coordinate 1,730,198 downwards.
GTGAGTGCCAGGGAATGTCTCCAGCGGAGCTGAGGACACCCTCCCTCACCCCCCGGGGAACTCCCCCTCCAGCCAGGCCCCGGAGCCAACTCCTGCCCCAGGCACAGAGCGGGAGCACCCGGAGGGAATGGCCCCTGAACTAGGCACACAGGACTGGAAGGATCTCCTGGGTCAGCGTCCAGAGCCTGCTGTCATGGCACCCCCGCCCCTTCAGAAATCCAGCAAGCTCCAGCTTAACACCAGGCAGGTTTCTAGCCCCCGCTGCTCCTGTGGGGCGGCTGGTCCTGAGCCTCACCCCTCTGCTGGCTAGACCCCTTCTCCTCATTTCCAGCCTGACCTCGGGGCCACTTTACACCAATTTGGCCTGGGGCCTGCACGGACCTCTAGCTCCAACAGCTCTTTGCCCTCCCAGTGCTCAACCCCCTGCCAGCACTGACAAAACCCAGGGAAGGGAACTCAGCATCAATGTGGGAAAACACCACAGCAATGGCTCAAAAGCAACCACCCCCCCCCTCAATAGCTGGGCAGGGTCCCCTGCCTCAGTTTCCCACAGTCCAACAGACAAATGTCCTTTTAACACCCCCCCACACGCACCCTTTTCCTCCACAGCCCCCACTGCCCATGGTCAGCAAAGTCCCAGCATCCAGGGTGCACTCAGGGGGTTTCACCTCCAGCCCTCGGAGATGGGGGGTGGGCCTCAGGGAGGCGAGGGCTATCCTGCCAACACCTCTGCCACTTCTGGCCACCGCTCAGTGTTACGGCCACTCGTCCAGGCTCATCCCCTGGCTGGAACTGAGCCAAAACCGGATGTGGTTTTGTCCGGTATCAGATGGGGGGGGATGCTATTTTGAAAAGTGCAACGCTCCCCCCTGCTGGCACGACCTTGCACCATGCATGGGGGCGGGAGGGAGACGGGCAGGGCAGGGCTCTTCAAAATGTCACGCCCCTGTACGGCATGACCTCGCACACAGTCCCATCAGTGGGGCAGGGTCACGGCGTTCCTGGAAGTACTGGAACAGCTGGTGTTCCAGGAACACGCGTGGCCACCGCATGTGCCGCTGTCACGGCTGCCTCTGCAGCGCTCTGGGCCGGTACACACACGGCCGCAAGGGCACAGGCAGGTGTGACATGCACACGCACTGTATCTCACACGCAGGGACACGACACCCACGTGCAACACACGCAAATCCAGCCCAGCCCAGCTTCTAAAAACAAGCCAGCTGACACGCCGCTTGGCTAGCTGTTTCCAATTGCATTGTGCCCATCCCCACCCCCTCCATCCCAGGCAGCCAAAGCACTGTACAAATCTTCAGTGGCCCCTCAACCCAATGGGCAGAGGGGAAACTGAGGCACAGAGCAGCAAAGCCACTCTCCTGAGGTCACACACTAAGTGGCAGAGCCAGGACCAGACCCCTGGTTTCCTGGCTTGCAGATCCCACTCCTCTCCCCCGCCCCCGCAACCTCTAGGTCTGCTCCCTTCCAGTTTATTATTAACTGTATAGAGAGGCCCCAGAGGGCTGCAAGCCCCCCTCACCTGCTCCCCAGGCCTTTAAGCACGAACCGAATTACACTCCCCTCCCCGGGGTCCAGGACAGGTCCAGTGCAGTGAGATCCGTGCCCAGCAATCCTGCTCCCACTGCAATTACTGAGCCTGCCGGGGTGCAGGGCTGTTGGCTGCTCACCAGGCCTGGGACCAGGCCTAGCAGCTTCCCGCTGCTAGGGGCATGGCCGGGGGCAACTACAGACCTCAGTGGCCAGGCTGGGGGTAGATACAGAGCATTGCATGCTGGAAGCTGTGGTCTTCAGGGCTTGTACTTACCCCGAGGGCAGTGGCAGACTGCACTGTGATGGCACCATCCTACTCAGAGCCACGAGTTCCAGCCTGGCGCGGCCATGACTGCTGGGAGCATGCTGCCCCCTGCACTTGCAAATCCTGCGGGGGCCAGGGGAGCAGTGGGACCCCAACGAAGCGAGTGGTGCTGTGACCTGGTGCACAGGGGTTGCAGCTCCGCCCCAGGAGGGGCTGTGGGGGCCAAACCCTGGGTAGGCAGTAGGGTGGCCAGCGCTGCTGCTCCTCGCTCCTACACTGGGGCTTCCCCCCGGAGGCCTGCCTGGCCTCACCCCACTCCCAGCAGCCTGCGTCCCCTGGCAGGGGGCATTGTGGTGAGCGGGGCAGGAGTGCCGCCAGGGGGAGGTGTCCCAGCCTCTCTGTCCCTGCACTGCAAGCGTTCGCTGCCCCAGGCAGAAGCTCCTGCAGCCTCACTAGCTTCTGACTTTTCTCTGGGGCAGCTGCTGCAAACAGGCCCTGGGCAGAGGGCCCCACCGGCAGTGGCTGCTGGACTCCGGCCCACCCCAGCCACGCTCTCCTCACGGGTGGAGGGCCAGAGACAAGCCACCTTCCTTGGGAACCATGACAACCAGGCCGTGCTTGTTTCCAGGACGCAGGGTGGGGTAGGGACACTGTGGGAGCCGTGCTGCCACTCACTTGTCACTGCTGGCAGCAGGTGCCCGCTGCTGCAGAGGGCAGCGTGGGTGGGTGGAGGCGGCTGCCGGGTACGCGGGGCTCGGGGCCATTAGCATTCAGAGAAATGCAGCTGCTGTCACTCCTCGCAGGGGCTGCAGTTCCACTTACACTCAGCCCCGCTCAGCTCTAACAACAGCTGAGGCTCCAGATCATTTAACCCCCAAGGCTAGAGGGAAAGGCCCAGGGCATCCAGCAGGCTGCTGCGAGCTGCCAAGTGCCTGGGAGCTCCCGGCACTCCTGCCCCTGAGCCTGCGTGGTTCAAGTGACAGCAGCAGGGAGGGGTGCTGCAGATGGCAAGGGCGCTGGAGGGGGTATCATGGAGCTGGGCTGGAAGAACAGACCACATCCCCCAGAGGTGCTGCTTGTCTGGCCCGTGGCCAGCGGCCCAGCTCCTGCCCATTGGTAGCTCTGGGCACAGGGGGCCACAGAGATCGATGCCAGCGCTGCCCACCCAGGGCAGCTGACCACTCAGCCCGTGGGGAGGCCAGTCTGTAGGGGACAGGCCCCTGAACAAGGGTGGCGGCAGTAATGCCCCCTCCCCATTCCCACGGGGGTCCCCTGGGTGCTATGAACAGAGCTGCTGGCAGCCCTGGCCGGCGACGACCACAGTGCACACAGCCCAGCTGCTCCGAGCAGGGGAGCTGGGGAAGGGTGGCGGCGGAGGGGCCTGACTGGAGCGAAGGCCTGGAGAGTTTAAGCTCTAGCTTTGCTGATCAGATGCTGCAGGGGCCCACAGGGACAAGGCCCACGGCTCGTTAGCCTTCCAATAGCATTGCCATTAGCAGCTGTGTCTCTGCCCCCTGCCCCTGCCCCTGCAGGACACAGCCACCTGCGCTCCCGGCTCTGGCCCAAGGGAAAGGCGCTGCTCTGGAAGAGGGCCTGAAGCAGACGACCCGGGGACACGCTCCTCGTTAGGAGGGAACAAGGCTGGGGAGACTGGCCACCAGCTGGCCATGCAATAGGGACAGGGAGGCCAGCTGGCACAGAGAGCAAGGCTGGGGGCACACTGCCCTCTGGTGGAAACACGGCACCGGGACAGGCCTGTGCAAGGCACCAGGAAGCCAGACAGCCTGGGTTTTGACCTTTGGGGGCTTTCCCCCAGGGAGTGTTTATTCCTGGGGGGAGAAAGGGGCCAAGTTTGCTTTGGCCCAACCCAGACTCGGGCAGCCAGCTCTAGGCTCAGACTGTGCAGGCTGGGGGTACGGGGGAGCTGGAGATGGACCCATGAGCCAGCGCCCACACCCAGCTCCGGGACGGTGAGCGGTCCAGGCCTCTCTCTGGAGAAGGGGATAACGCTGACCTACCTCACGGCGGGGGGTAAGAGTCATGGCCAGGTTCTGAGCACACCCCTGCCCGCTGGCTCGGCACCTCTGATCAGCAGGTCCTTGCTGTTTGTGAAGTGCTTTGAGATTCACTGGGAGGCCACTGAGCAGAGTTAGGCCCGCAGTTCATGCAGCACTTGCTGGGGGGCTACAGAGGGCCCCACAGGCACCCGGGGCTGGCTCTCCCCCTCGTTTCCAGCTCCTCCACATCCATGCAGCACCACCTGCACAGAACTGCCCATGGAAGCCAGTGGGAGGCCGTCTGGTGAGGAGGCATGTCCAGGGCTGGTGAATGAGGTGGCGGGTGCACCGAGCAGGAGTGTGACAGCCCCTCCAGTCGGAGCCTGGCAGGCACGGGCTAGAAAGGAGCGAGGCCTTTGCCAGCTCTAGGAGCCCACACAGAGCATCCACCCGCCCCTGCGGTGCCGTGCAGCCGCCCTGCAGAGCAGTCAGCGTCTGCCTCCATGCGCTGCAGAGACTCCCCGACAACCAGGCCTTACTTCCTTTACTGACAGAGACTTATCAAAATTACAAAAAGTCATACAAAAAGAGGCCCCCCCAATTCACACCCCTGCCCAAGAAGGTGCACCTCTGCCCACTGGCACATGCAGCAAAGGGACAAGGGACAGCTGCCCACCTGGCCTGGGCAGGTGACAGCCTAACGCAAAACCCTTTTCCAAAGGGGAGGGATGTGCTGGGGCCTCCAGGCGATTCCCAGCCTGCCAGGGAGTTGGCCACACCACTGGGGGTGGGGGGTGAGGGGGACAACCATGCAGCTTATCAACAAACAGTTCTAGCAGCAGGAGGCTCGACAGCAGCCTCGAGCTGAGTCCTACTGGGATGGCCGCAGGGCAGGGCTCCTTCCCCCAGAGAGGCCATCCTGAGTGGTCAGATTCTGGTGACTGCTCCTCTCTGGCCACCAGACTTCTGAACACAGCCATCCGCCTCCTTGCAATGAGGGAGAGAGGCAGCCCTGAGATGGGTGGAGGGACTCCGGCGGCAGCCCCCGTGTTCTTGCTAGGCCAGCGGCTGCTGGGTACAAAAGCTCCCAAGGGCAGGGGCCGCTGGCAGCTGAGCTGAGGGTCACAGCACTGCCAGGAGCGAGGAAGCCCAGCCCAGGGAGTGGCCAGCAGGACGGAGCTTCCCTATCGCCAGAGGACAAGGGAAGTGCTTTGGCAGTGCAGAACATGGATGGGGAGGAGCCCCACCTCCCTGCCCCTTCCCAGGCCCTAGCCCAGGGCCCACTGGGAGCCCGTTATGCGTCATTGGGGAGGCCGAAGAGCTTGACGGTGCCTGCCTCCCGGCTGCTGTCATATTTGCCGTCTTTGTCATCACAGGCGAAGGCCAGCAAAGGTCTCTTTGGGTGCCAGGCCACCGTGAAGGTGGGGGACTCACACTGCACCTCCCACAGCTTCTCCCCTGCAGGAAAGACAGCATCAAATGAGCCAGGCCCAGGAGCAGCTGCAGGGGGAGAGACTGAGGGAATGCCCCCCTCCCTCCACCCTCCAGCTGCAGGAGGAGCGAGACCACCACCTTTCATGCTCCTTTCGTTCAGTGCTCCGAGACAAGGCGAGAGACACTGTACAGATTCCTAAAATAGATGCAATCGCCAGAATCTCTCCTGCGGCCCGCCCCTGCTGCTCCAGTCCTGCGCTCCCCGGCACACCGCTCACTACCCCTCCCTCCCAACCTACACCCCCCCACAGCCCTGCCACTGCCCTCCATCCAGAGCCACAGCCCACACCCACCATTCCTCCCCGGGCCACTGAACCCCTGAGCCATGGGCATGAGCAGTTACCTGTCTCCACCTCGGCAATGTCGATGAAGTGATCCTCAGACGCGGACGCCAGCATCTTCCCATCATGGCTAAAACTCAAGGTTCTCACGGGCCAGTCCAGCCTGCAGCACAGGGCGAGGAGACAGTGAGGGATTTCCCGTCTCAGTGCCGGGGGTGGGAACTGCACACGGGGCAGGGTCACCTACCTGGAGAAGCACCTCACACACACCAGCTCGTCCACATCCCACAGGCTGACCAGAGCATCTGCGCTTCCCGTGGCAAAGTACTTCCCCATGGGGTCAAACTTGATGCAGATGCAGTTCGAAGGGTGAGCATTGATAGACTGGATGGGCTTCAGCTCCGGGTAGCTGCAGACAGATGGGAGAGAGCAGAGCGGGTGAAAGAGCCAATTCACCAACACTGCAGGGTCCAAGTGCCCGCTACAGAGGGACGCCGCGTGCCCTGACCAAGACATCCGCATGCAGCTGGGCGGCAGAGATCCAAGACCTCATGCACCTAGCGTCAGTTTAAGTGGGCTACAGCAGCTGGATCGCTTCTGAGGGTGTCTGGCCCAGAACGGTGCGGCAATGTAAGAACGGCCAGACCGAGTCAGACCAAAGGTCCATCTAGCCCAGTATCCTATCTTCTGATGGTGGCCAATGCCAGGTGCTTCAGAGGGAATGAGCAGAACAGAGCAATTATTGAGTGATCCATCCTGTTGTCCAGTCCCAGCTTCTGGCAGTCAGAAGTTAGGGACACTCAGAGCACGGGATTGCATCCCTGACCACGTAACAGCCATTGATGGACCTATCCTCCAGGAACGTATCTAATTCTTTAAACATAGTTATAGTTTTGGCCTTCACAACATCCCCTGGCAGGGAGTTCCACAGGTTGACTGTGCGATCTATGAAGTACTTCCTTATGTTTGTTTCAAACCTGCTGCCAATTAATTTCCTTGGATGACCCCTGATTCTTGTGTTATGTGAAGGGGTAAATAACACGTCCCTAGTCACTTTCTTCGCACCAGCCATGATTTATAGACCTCTCTCATCTCCCCGAGTCCTCTCTTTTCCAAGCTGAGCAGTCCCAGGCTTATTAATCTCTGCTCATATGGACGTTCCAGAGCTCTCATCATTTTTGGTGCCTCTGTCTGTACCTTTCCCTAGCCTATTTTTTTTTTTTTTTTTTTGAGATAGGGCAACCACATCTGCACGCAGTATTCAAGATGTGGGCGTACTATGGATTTATATAGTGGCATTATGATATTTTCTGTCTTATTATCTACCCCAGTCCTAATATTTGCTAACCTTCCATTAGCTTTTTTGACTGCCCGGCACATTGAGCGGATGTTTCAGAGAACTATCCACAAGATCTCTTTCCTGAGTGGTAACAGCTAATTCAGACCCATCATTTTGTATGTATCGCTGGGATGCGTCCCAATGTGCATTACTTTGCCTTTATCAACATTGAATTTTATCTGCCATTTCGTTGCCCAGTCACCCAGTTTTGTGAGATCCCTTTGTAACTCTTCCCAGTCTGCTTTGGACTTAACTATCTTGAGTAATTTTGTATCACCTCCAAACTTCAATATCTTCATGAATGACTGGGGGAAAGGGGGTAAACAGTGAGGTGGTGAACAGCACAGGACCCAGTACAGATCCTTGGGGAACCCTGCCATTTACCACTTTCCATTGTAAAGTTGACCATTTATTCCTACCTTTTGTTTCCCATCTTTTAACCAGTTACTGATCCATGAGCGAACCTTCCCTCGTATCCCAAGACTGCTTACTTTGCTTAAGAGTCTTTGCTGAGGGACCTTGTCAAAGGCTTTCTGAAAGTTGAAGTACACTATATCCATTGGACCACCCCCTGTCCACATGCTTGTTAAAACCCTCAAAGAATTCTAATACATTGGCGAGGCATGATTTCCCTTTACAAAAGCCATGTTGATTCTTTCCCAACGTACCATGTTCATCTAGGTGTCTGATAATTCTGTTCTTTACTATTGTTTGCCTGGTACTGAAGTCAGGCTTACTGGCGTTTAGTTGCCAGGCTCATATCTGGAGCCTTTTAAAAAAATATTGGCTTTACAATAGCTGTCCGCCAGCCATCGGGTACAGAAGCTGATTTAAGCCATAGGTTACATACCACAGCTGGTAATTAAGCAATTTCACATTTGAGTTCCTTCAGAACTCTTGGGCGATACCTTCAGTCCTGATGACTTATTACTGTTTATCAGTTTGTTCCAAAACCTCCTCTAATGACACCTCAGTCTAGAACAGTTCCTCAGATTTGTCACCTAAAAAGAATGGCTCAAGTGTGGGAATCTCCCCCACATCTTCTGCAGTGAAGACTGATGCGAAGAATTAATTTAGCTTCTCTGCAATGGCCTTATCTTCGAGTGCTCCTTTAGCACCTTGATCATCCAGTGGCCCCACTGACTATTTTGCAGGCTTTCTGCTTCTGATATACTTAAAAACTAGTTTGTGTCTTTTGCTAGCTGCTCTTCAAATTCTTTGGCCTGCCTAACTATCCTTTTACACTTGACTCGCCAGAGTTTATGCTCCTTGCTATTTTCCTCAGCAGGAGTTGACTTCCAATTTTTAAGGAATGCCTTTTTGCTTCTAACCACCTCTTATACTCTGCTGTTTAGCCACAGTGGTATTTTTCTTTTTGGTCTTCTATTTTTTTTATTTGGGGTGCACATTTAGTTTGAGCCTCTGTTATGGTGTTTTTAAATATCTTCCATGCAGCTTGAGGCATTTCACTCTTGCGTTTCTTTTCATTTCTGTTTCACTAGCCTCCTCATTTTTGTGTAGTTCCCCTTTGTGAAGTTAAATGCTACTGCGGTGGGCTTCTTTGGCGTTTTCCCCCCTACAAGGATGTTGAATTTAATTACATCATGGTTGCTCGGGCATGTAGGAATTATATTGCTCGGGCATGTAGGAATGAAATCAGGAAGGCCAAATCGCACCTGGAGCTGCAGCTAGCAAGAGATGTCAAGAGTAACAAGAAGGGTTTCTTCAGGTATGTTGGCAACAAGAAGAAAGCCAAGGAAAGTGTGGGCCCCTTAATGAATGAGAGAGGCAACCTAGTGACAGAGGATGTGGAAAAAGCTAATGTACTCAATGCTTTTTTTGCCTCTGTCTTCACGAACAAGGTCAGCTCCCAGACTGCTGCGCTGGACATCACAGCATGGGGAGTAGATGGCCAGCCCTCTGTGGAGAAAGAGGTGGTTAGGGACTATTTAGAAAAGCTGGACGTGCACAAGTCCATGGGGCCGGACAAGTTGCATCCGAGAGTGCTAAAGGAATTGGCGGCTGTGATTGCAGAGCCACTGGCCATTATCTTTGAAAACTCGTGGTGAACGGGGGAAGTCCCAGATGACTGGAAAAAGGCTAATGTAGTGCCAATCTTTAAAAAAGGGAAGAAGGAGGATCCTGGGAACTACAGGCCAGTCAGCCTCACCTCAGTCCCCGGAAAAATCATGGAGCAGGTCCTCAAGGAATCAATCCTGAAGCACTTACATGAGAGGAAAGTGATCAGGAACAGTCAGCATGGATTCACCAAGGGAAGGTCATGCCTGACTAATCTAATTGCCTTCTATGATGAGATTACTGGTTCTGTGGATGAAGGGAAAGCAGTGGATGTATTGTTTCTTGACTTTAGCAAAGCTTTTGACATGGTCTCCCACAGTATTCTTGTCAGCAAGTTAAAGAAGTATGGGCTGAATGACTGCACTATAAGGTGGGTAGAAAGTTGGCTAGATTGTCGGGCTCAACGGGTAGTGATCAATGGCTCCATGTCTAGTTGGCAGCCGGTGTCAAGGGGAGTGCCCCAGGGGTCGGTTTTGTTCAATATCTTCATAAATGATCTGGAGGATGGTATGGATTGCACCCTCAGCAAATTTGCAGATGATACTAAACTGGGAGGAGTGGTAGATACGCTGGAGGGCAGGGATAGGATATTAGGAAAAACTTTTCCACTAAGAGGGTGGTGAAACACTGGAATGCGTTACCTAGGGAGGTGGTAGAATCTCCTTCCTTAATTAAGGTCAGACTTGACAAAGCCCTGGCTGGGATGATTTAATTGGGAATTGGTCCTGCTTTGAGCAGGGGGTTGTACTAGATGACCTCCTGAGGTCCCTTCCAACCCTGATATTCTATGATTCTATGCTATTACCAAGCGTTTACATTATATTCACCTCTTGGACCAAATCCTGTCCTCCACAGAGAACTAAATCAAGAATTGCCTCTCCTCTTGTGGGTTCCAGGACTAGCTGCTCCAAGAAGCAGTCACTAATGGTGTCTAGAAATGTTATCTCTGCATCCCATCCTGAGGGGACATGTACGCAGTCAATATAGGGACAGTCGAAATTCCCCATTATTTTCTGACTTTGTAGCCTCTCTACTCTCCCGGAGCATTTCACAATCATCATCACCACCCTGGTCAGTAGTATATCCTTGCTGCTATACTCGTCAGTCAAGCCTGGAATTTCTATCCAGAGAGATTCTATGGGACAGTTTGATTCATTTAAGAGTTGTTCTATATTTGACTCCACGCTTTCTTTCACAGACAGAGCCACTTCCCCCACCAGTGCGATCTACTCTGTCATTCCTATATAGTTCGTACCCTGGTATTACCGTGCCCCACTGATTATCGGCATTCCACCAAGTTTCTGTGATGCCGACTATGTCAATGTCCTCATTTAATACCAAGCACTCGAGTTCACGCATCTTAGTATTTACATTTCTAGCATGTCTATAGTTGTCAGTATTGAGTTGTCTGCTTCATGTGAGGTAACTGAATGGGACTCTTTCATTTGACTGTTTCTCCTCAGTTCCTACCTATACAGGCGAGTCTCATCTTACACTGCGGTTACATTCCACAGACAGCGTGTAAAGCAAAAATCACATATAGTCAAAATTACATTGAGTATAATGGCGGGAGGAATCGCCCACACTACAGGTACAGTATTTAAATTGTTACCTTTCTCTCTTTTGTTTTTGTTTTTGCCGACAGCACAAAGCTGAATTCACACATGTTAAATGCGCGTAAGATGAGAGTCACCTGTACTTTATCAACTTCTATCTTCTCCCCTTTACTAGGATATAGAGAATCCCTGTTCAGAGATCCTGCCCTAAGGGATGTCTCTGTCTGAACCATGTGCTCCTCCGTACCTGTCGGCTTCTCCCAGCCGTTAGTTTCAAAACTTCTCTACCACCTTTTAACACTACACAAGCAATCTGGTACCAGTTTGGTTTAGGTGGAGCCTAACCTTTCTGTATAGGTTCCTCCTTTCCCAAACCCCACCTCCCTACACCATCGTCTCATCCACGCATTGAGACCCTGCAGTTCTGCCAATCTCCCTGGCCTGGAGCGTGGAACTGGAAGCATTTCAGAGAATGCTACCATGGAGGTCCTGGACTTTAATCTCTTACCTAGCAGCCTAAATTTGGCTTCCAGGACCTCTCTCCTACCCTTCCTATGTCATTGGTACCTACCTGTACCATGTCCACCGGCTCCTCCCCAGCACTGCACATAAGTCTAGAGAGATCTGCAACCTTTGTACCTGGCAGGCAATTCACCATGTGGTTCTCCTGATCATCACAAACCCAACTAGCTATATTTCTAATGATCAAATCCCCCATTACTGTTACCTGTCTCTTCCTAATAACTGGGGCCCTGGAGGAGCACCACATCATCATCTGGAGGGAAGGTCCCAACTATGGGAATGTTTCCCTCTGGTCGAGCTTGATGTTCCTCTTCCCCGAGACTTTCCTCCTCCTCAGCAGCACAGAGGCGGTCAGACCGGGGGTGAGACCACTCTACTGTATCCCTGAAAGTCTCCTCTGGGTACCTCATTGTCCCCCTTAGCTCCTCCAGTTCAGCCACCCTGCTCTTAAGAGCCCGTAGTTGGTCTCTGAGGGCCCTGAGTTGCTTGCACTCAGTGCGCGCACACACCCCTGCCCACAAGGCCAGTAAGCATACATGGTGCAGTCAGTGCAATAAACTGGACAGCCCCCACTCGACTGCTGGACTTTGCCTGCATTATTTTTACTCTTGCGGGGTTTTCGGTTTAGGAGTACTGTTAGGTATATCTGCCTCTCTAAACTCCCCTGTTCGCCAGCTCTTCTAGTCACTTTGGAGCTGGCTTTTAAGTCCCTGTTCTCCCGAGTTAGCCCCTTCCCCTCATCAAGGGACCCTAAAGGGGTTAGGGATCACAGGACAGCAGAATAGAGCGTCATTAGGAAGCTCTCAGCCTCGCCTACCAGGAAACTTGTCTCAGCACACAGCTCCAAAACAGACCACACTATAACCTCAGCTACTGGCAAGGCTCTCAGTCTGTCACAAGAGCCATGCGAAGGAAACACAGCTGAGTGCAGAGAGTCAGAGCGAGGGTGCAGGGCAGGAGATGTAAGAGGCAGCCAGCCTGCCCATCCCATCCCTGCCACTGGAGACCATGCCGGGACATACCTGAGGATGTTGATGCAGCCGTTGCCATTGGTGAGGAAGAACATGTTGTTATCATTGTTCCAGGAAATCTCATTAACCTCAAATTTAAACTGCTCCTCGGCTTTGGAGCGATGTGTTTTGGCATCAATGAAGGTGACCACATCATCCTTATTCCCCACCGCAATGGTCTGGCCATCAGGACTCCAGCAGATATTAATGTTCTCTCCTGGAAGGGACGAGAATGCATCAGGTCCTACCATCACTCAGCACCATTACCAGGGGCAAGAGAACCACTCAGGTGCCAAAGATGGACTTTTGTATTTTTAACCCAAGCCCCAGGTCTGCTCTGCTAACCCTCTGCCTTAAGTGGCGAAGGCCAATGACATGACCAAGTTTAAATTTTAACAGCCTAGCTTTGCTTGACCAGCTGTGCCACAACTATGCAAGTTTTAAGGGAAATTAACTCCAACAGAACTGTGGCCTCAAAACAGAGAATCACAATTACTCCTGTTGCATGTCTCTTCCCCGTGCAAATCTCTCTGCAAAGCCATTGCTCCATGCTACATAGGTCATTCAACAAATCTTTTCATAGTACTGACACGGGGTGCTGGAAAAGTGTGTGTGGGGGAGACAGGGGGGTGCTGAGAGCCATTGAACCAAACTGTAAACCTTGTATATGATAAAAAACACTTCAAGCCAGGTTCCTGCACCTGTGTACTGACAACTAAACCTGGGAAGAAAAGGTGCATCAAAAACAGAAATGGGTGATGGAGACTCAACTTCTCTCCCTAACCTCTATCCCTTCTCCCTACAGCCACGCATGCTAGTGAGAGTTTCTACAGTGCCAGTGCTAACATAGACGGGTTCAGGTGTTTAACACTGTTTCACCTAACACTGCTCAGAGCTTGGCTGATGCCAGGCACAGATACAAATTCTCGCTGGAGGTAGTGTCATGTATGTTTACAATTGGCTAGCAAAAGCCAGAAAGATGCAATTGTCACAAAAACATCACGTAGAGGTCTCAGGGTTTCCTGAATTTGCTTCCAGTCCATGTTGGGAGCAGGATGCGTGTGCAAAGCGAGCAGTGTTTACAGCTGTCCTGAGACACTCTGGTCCCTCCTATCGCCTCATGTTATCACCCACCTTTGGTGTTCACGGTAGCAATGCACTTAGTGGTGCGGACGTCCCAAATACGGATGGTCTTGTCTCCAGACGCAGTAACAAAGAGGTCTGGGTTACTCGGGTGCCAGCACAGTTGATCCACGCTGTCCCCGTGGCCGCGGTAATTGTTCTCCTTCACCTAGAGGGAGACGACCGCCCAAGCCATCAGACAACCAGGCTCCGACGGATGCTGCCCCACTCACTCAGGAAACTGCCCCCGTGAGCTAAACAAAGACTACGGCCCCCATTTTACAGAGGGGGACCCGAGACCGAGGGAAACTAAGCGACTTGCCCAAGATCGCACACAAGTCTATGTGGGGGGGGGGGGGATCAGGAAAGCCAACGCCCCCCCTCCCGCGCCCCGGACTAAGACTTGAACCCCGGGGGGCCTTTCTTTGAGGGGTGCTCGGCGGCTCGCAGACCTGTCCCAGGCGCAGCAAATGGGATCCCCCCACTCCCAGGGCCCGAGCCCCGGCCTGGGCTCGCCGGGCCGAGCCTGGGGGGCGGCTTCCCCTGTGCTGCCCGGGGGGCGGGGGGGGCGGGGCGGCTTCCCCTGGGACGTGACCCCGCCCCGCCGCTGGCAGCCCCGCATGGCGGATGGACGGGGACGGGGACCCCCCCCGCGGCGCTGTGCCCAGCCCGATTGAACGCCCCGGCCCCGGCCCCGGCCCGCTCACCAGCCGGTCCTTCTCCAGCACGAAGACGCTCGCCGTCTTGTCGAAGGAGCCCGAGGCGAGCCGGCGGCCGCAGCAGCTCCAGGCCACCGAGTGCACCTTGGCCCCGTGCGCCGGGAACTCGCGGCTGCGCGTGTTGGCCCGGAACAGCTCCTGCATGGCGAGCACGTACGGGGAGAGCGCCATGGCAACCGGGCGCCCGGCAACCGCTTCCGGGGCAGCGGCCGCGGGGCCACGCCTTCCGCTTCCGGGGCGCCTCTGGCGCTGCGCGCGTCGGGGGCCAGGGTCACGGGCCGGAAGGGACGGAGGCGGCGGCGCGCTCCCGGCGCGGGGGCGGGGCCGGCGGAGGTGCCCGCGGCCCCCGCCCGTCTCCGGCGCTAGGCCCCGCCCCAGCCCCGTGCTGTGCTGGCCCCTGCGCCCCGGGGGTCCCCGGGGGCGGCCGCAGCTCCGCGCGGGGCGCTCCGCACCGGGACCGACTCCGGCCTGGGGGTCAGGCTCCGGCCCCCGGCTCCGGGACCGGGACCGGCCGAAGCGCCGCACGGCATTCAGCCCCCTCTTCAAGCGCAGGGAGCGGCTGGTGCCTGCCCAGACCCGCGTGGGCAGCCCCTCGGAGGGGTGCAGGTCCCCATCCCGGAGTTTCTGCCACCAGCCTGCAGCCCCCGATTTCCCGCTGCAGCCTCCCGGTGCCCAGGGGCGTCTGGGGGGCACCAGGAAGAAACCGAGGAGTCACCGGACTCGCTGTTAATTGAATACACCTGAGAAGTAGCCACAGAAAACGTCACACAGCTGCAGAGACCAACAGCCCGGGTAGCCAAAGGAGATTCGGGATGGTGCCCGCACATGGTGTGCTGCCTGGCCTGAGTCTCCAGGTCAGAAAGCTGGTTTGTTTTTACCAAGACTAGTTGCTCCTAACCAGAGGAGTAGTTCGTCTGCTCTGATTAGGCCTCAGCTGGCGTAGTGTGTCCAGATCTGGACGCAACATTTCAGGAAGGATGTGGACAAATTGGAGAGCGAGTCCAGAGAAGAGCAATAAAAATGATAAAAGGTCTAGAAAACAGGACCTTCTGGGGGAAGATTAAAAAGACTGGGTTTCTTTAGTCTGGAAAAGAGAAGACTGAGAGGGGACATAACAGTTTTCAAGTATGTAAAAGGTTGCTACAAGGAGGAGGAAGAAAAATTGTTTTGCTTAAACTCTGAGGGCAGGACAAGAAGCAACGGTCTAAAACTGCAGCAAGGGAGGTTTAGGTTGGAGATTAGGAAAAATTTCCTAACTGTCAGGGTGGTTAAGCACTGGAATAAATTGCCTAGGGAGGTGGTGGAATCTCCATCGTTGGAGATTTTTAAGAGCAGGTTGGACAAACACCTGCCAGGGACGGCCTAGATAATCAGTCCTGCCAGGAGTGCAGGGGACTGTAATAGAAGACCTCTTACGGTCCCTTCCAGTCCCTGTGAGTCTATATAGGATGATCAGCTGGAAGGAGGGGGCTGCTGGACTGGAGAGAGAGAGCAGCCTGAGCCCATGGGGACTGGGACAGTCCAGGCTTGAGGGCCCTACGGCCTTCCTGTGCTAGGATCAGACACTCAGTAAACCCTCCTGTTTGACGCTGGCTGAGAGTCAGTGCAGTCCGTAGAGGGGCTTTGCATTGTTCCCTCTGGTTGGGGTGGTCCCGGGGGGCCAGCGAGCGCGGGGACGCCCTGAGGGGGCCCTCGGTGAAAGGCAGGCAGGCGGAAGGCTCCGAGGTGCAACCCGAAGAGCTGGGGGGACAAGAGCGCAACCTTCGCGGAAGGCCCTGACGCTCAAGGGGCTTGCTCCCCGGGGCCGTATGAGACGGGGATGCGGAGAAGCATTAGGCGGCCGGCCACCCACGCCTCACTGGTGCGGCTCTGGGGGAGTGGGTTAGCGTTGCTGGGCTGGTAGGGGTACCCGGTCTGCCCCAGCCAGGGAGCCGCGGTGGTCAGCAGAGGAAAGGAGGAAGAGGGCCTGGCCGGGGTGTCCCAGCCCTGTCTCCACCCCCGCGCACGCCCCTCCGGCCTTGCGGGGCTGAAGCCCCAGGCGCGGTGTGTGTTTGGGGGGGGGGACCCCAAAGTGCCCCCCTGCAAACAGCCGAGCGTGGTGCCCCCACCCCCCCCGGTCCAGGAACCCCGGGGTCTCCCTCGCACAACCCTGGGCCGCGCGCCCGCGGCTCGCTGCCGGGGCAGGCGCGTGCCCGAGGGGCCCCAGCCGCCGGGGGCGCGCGCGGAGGGAGGAGCGAGCGCGGGCCCCGCCCATCGTCCCGGCGGGGGCGGAGCCCGGGGAGCAGGCAATGGCCGAGGGCGTCATCCTCGTCCGCGACTCGGGCTCGGAGGGCGGCTGCTCCCCGCCCCGCCGGAAGAGGCGGCGGCCCCGGCCCCGGCCCCGGCCCCGGCCCCGGCGCGGCCGGCCGGGACTCGCGGTGAGTCACCGCGGGCCCCGTTACCCGGCCGGCCGGGCGGGCGCGAAGATGGCGGCGCTTCCGGCCGCGGGCTGGGCGAGGGGATGGCGGCCGGGAGGGGTCAGCTCCGGACCCCCCGCCTCGGGGGACCCCGCCCCCGTCCGAGCGCCCCGGCGGCCCGGCCACGCAGCGCGGGCAGCGGCTCTCCGTGGGGATGCGCTCGGCCCGGTGCGCTGCGCATGCGCACAGGAACTGAGCATGCTCAGTAGCATCTGTTGAAGCCACTGCCCTTCGCCCTGCCACGGGGGGCAGTCTCCTCCCCTCCCCCCCGCCGGGGCCACGTTCCCACGGGGGGCAGTCTCCTCCATTCCCCCCCCGCGCCGGGGCCACGCTCCCACGGGGGGCAGTCTCCTCCCCTCCCCCCTGCCGGGGCCACGCTCCCACGGGGGGCAGTCTCCTCCCCTCCCCCCGCGCCGGGGCCACGCTCCCACGGGGGGCAGTCTCCTCCCCTCCCCCCTGCCGGGGCCACGCTCCCACGGGGGGCAGTCTCCTCCCCTCCCCCCTGCCGGGGCCACGTTCCCACGGGGGGCAGTCTCCTCCATTCCCCCCCCGCGCCGGGGCCACGCTCCCACGGGGGGCAGTCTCCTCCATTCCCCCCCCGCGCCGGGGCCACGCTCCCACGGGGGGCAGTCTCCTCCCCTCCCCCCGCGCCGGGGCCACGCTCCCACGGGGGGCAGTCTCCTCCCCTCCCCCCCGCCGGGGCCACGCTCCCACGGGGGCAGTCTCCTCCCCTCCCCCCTGCCGGGGCCACGCTCCCACGGGGGCAGTCTCCTCCCCTCCCCCCGCGCCGGGGCCACGCTCCCACGGGGGGCAGTCTCCTCCCCTCCCCCCTGCCGGGGCCACGCTCCCACGGGGGGCAGTCTCCTCCCCTCCCCCCTGCCGGGGCCACGTTCCCACGGGGGGCAGTCTCCTCCATTCCCCCCCCGCGCCGGGGCCACGCTCCCACGGGGGGCAGTCTCCTCCATTCCCCCCCCGCGCCGGGGCCACGCTCCCACGGGGGGCAGTCTCCTCCCCTCCCCCCGCGCCGGGGCCACGCTCCCACGGGGGGCAGTCTCCTCCCCTCCCCCCGCGCCGGGGCCACGCTCCCACGGGGGGCAGTCTCCTCCCCTCCCCCCGCGCCGGGGCCACGCTCCCACGGGGGGCAGTCTCCTCCCCTCCCTCCCGCCGGGGCCACGCTCCCACGGGGGGCAGTCTCCTCCATTCCCCCCCCGCGCCGGGGCCACGCTCCCACGGGGGGCAGTCTCCTCCCCTCCCCCCCGCCGGGGCCACGCTCCCACGGGGGGCAGTCTCCTCCCCTCCCCCCCCCCGCCGGGGCCACGCTCCCACGGGGGGCAGTCTCCTCCCCTCCCCCCCCCGCCGGGGCCACGCTCCCACGGGGGGCAGTCTCCTCCCCTCCCCCCCCCCGCCGGGGCCACGTTCCCACGGGGGGCAGTCTCCTCCCCTCCCCCCCCCCGCCGGGGCCACGTTCCCACGGGGGGCAGTCTCCTCCATTCCCCCCCCGCGCCGGGGCCACGTTCCCACGGGGGGCAGTCTCCTCCCCTCCCTCCCGCCGGGGCCACGCTCCCACGGGGGGCAGTCTCCTCCCCTCCCCCCTGCCGGGGCCACGCTCCCACGGGGGGCAGTCTCCTCCATTCCCCCCCGCGCCGGGGCCACGCTCCCACGGGGGGCAGTCTCCTCCCCTCCCCCCTGCCGGGGCCACGCTCCCACGGGGGGCAGTCTCCTCCATTCCCCCCCCCGCGCTGGGGCCACGCTCCCACGGGGGGCAGTCTCCTCCATTCCCCCCCCCGCGCCGGGGCCACGCTCCCACGGGGGGCAGTCTCCTCCATTCCCCCCCCGCGCCGGGGCCACGTTCCCACGGGGGGCAGTCTCCTCCATTCCCCCCCCGCGCCGGGGCCACGCTCCCACGGGGGGCAGTCTCCTCCCCTCCCCCCTGCCGGGGCCACGCTCCCACGGGGGGCAGTCTCCTCCATTCCCCGCCCACGCCGGGGCCACGCTCCCACGGGGGGCAGTCTCCTCCATTCCCCGCCCGCGCCGGGGCCACGCTCCCACGGGGGGCAGTCTCCTCCATTCCCCCCCCGCGCCGGGGCCACGTTCCCACGGGGGGCAGTCTCCTCCATTCCCCCCCCGCGCCGGGGCCACGTTCCCACGGGGGGCAGTCTCCTCCATTCCCCCCCCGCGCCGGGGCCACGTTCCCACGGGGGGCAGTCTCCTCCATTCCCCCCCCCGCCGGGGCCACGCTCCCACGGGGGGCAGTCTCCTCCATTCCCCCCCGCCGGGGCCACGCTCCCACGGGGGGCAGTCTCCTCCATTCCCCCCCCGCCGGGGCCACGCTCCCACGGGGGGCAGTCTCCTCCATTCCCCCCCCGCGCCGGGGCCACGCTCCCACGGGGGGCAGTCTCCTCCATTCCCCCCCCGCGCCGGGGCCACGCTCCCACGGGGGGCAGTCTCCTCCATTCCCCCCCCGCGCCGGGGCCACGCTCCCACGGGGGGCAGTCTCCTCCATTCCCCCCCCGCGCCGGGGCCACGTTCCCACGGGGGGCAGTCTCCTCCATTCCCCCCCCGCGCCGGGGCCACGTTCCCACGGGGGGCAGTCTCCTCCATTCCCCCCCCGCGCCGGGGCCACGTTCCCACGGGGGGCAGTCTCCTCCATTCCCCCCCCGCGCCGGGGCCACGCTCCCACGGGGGGCAGTCTCCTCCCCTCCCCCCCGCCGGGGCCACGCTCCCACGGGGAGCAGTCTCCTCCCCTCCCCCCCGCCGGGGCCACGTTCCCACGGGGGGCAGTCTCCTCCACAGGGCCATGTTCCCACGGGGAGCAGTCTCCTCCATTCCCTTCCCCCGGGGCCACACTCCCACGGGGGGCAGTCTCCTACACTCCCCGCTGGGGCCACATTCCCACGGGGAGCAGTCTCCTCCATTCCCTTCCCCCGGGGCCACATTCCCACAGGGGGCAGTCTCCTCCGCGGGGCCACGTTCCCACGGGGAGCAGTCTCCTCCCCTCCCCCCCGCCAGGGCCACGCTCCCACGGGAACTGTCTCCTCCACTCCTCCCCCCCCCCCGCCAGGGCCATGTTCCCACAGGGAGCAGTCTCCTCCATGGGGCCATGTTCCCATGGGGAGCAGTCTCCTACACTCCCCCCCCCCCCCGGGGCCACGTTACTGTCCCTGCAGCCAGGCCCCAGGCCCAGCGGGCAGCCTGTGCTGCATCTGACTCGAGTTGCCAACTTTCCAATTCCACAAAAATCAGACCATGCCGCCTGAGGGACTCAGGCCTGGATTCGCAGGCGGTGTCCTTCGGGGCTATGGGGTGCTGGGAGAGACAGCGTCTCTTGCCAGTGGTACAGGAGGGAGCAGATAAGTGATGAGCTAAGCACTTACCTCTGATCTTCAGAACAACTCTGCTGGGTAAAGTCCTACCAGCTGACAGGGGAGAGGGAGAGGGCAGAGTTACCCAGCCCCCCTGGGTTCCGGGGGATCCTTTGTCTGTTCCAGAGAGCTCAGAGGCTGAGCATCCAAGGCTTGTCTGATTGTGTAAAGAAAGCCGGAGCAGATGGTTGCTGAGTGGACAACACATCTCATCTGGAAGGCTGGCTGCCGTGGCCCAGCTGCCATCTCAGCTTGAATCCTCTGAAATTCTCGCCTCCCATGCCCAAGCAGCTCAGGGATCAAATCAATGCTCTTTAGCCCAAGGGATTTCTCTTGCCATCTCTGCAGTGCTCCCAGTGGAGCTCACAGGGCTTCCCTGGGGGCCGCTGTATCAGTCACAGAAGAGAAGGCAGAATATCTGCTCCTGCTGGAAGGGTCCTGGAGGTTGCACACAGTGAAATCCACTGTGCTGGGAGCTGGAGTGATCTGGGCCCCAGGTTAAGAGTCCTGCCCTTTCCTCCAAGGGTAGAAAGGGACGGGAGCAGGTCGGGCAGGCGGGAATGATCTGCTCCCGGAACTCAGGTGCCGCACGGCCGCCTCCAGAAGGAAGAGCCCAGGAATGAGAGTTCATTGTTCTGCAGCCAAACCTGCCACCAATGGTCGCTTCAGTCACTGCTTAGGACAGAGCCCTGGTGAACAGCTTGCAGGAAACAAGGCACCCAGACCCCCAGGGTGGATGTCACCCACTGGGGCTTTTCCAGCTCGAATAGCGTCAGTCCCCTGCCTCGCGGGGTGGCTTTTCTGGCAGGCTGATTAGCACTCAGCAGCTCCCCTGCCACCGTCTTACTGCAGCAGCCGTGGGTGCAACACAGACAGCAGCAGGCAGGCCCCTCAGCCTAGCACAGCAGCAGCCTGAGCTGCAGCCGTGTGGCGTCAAAGCTCCTTGTGTCCACTAGCAGGGAACCCACCCGCTCCACTGGCCACGCCTCGCCCCGTGTTTGTGGGTGCCGCGTGCAGATGTGTGCTCGCCCTCTGGACCAGTGCTGACACTCCCTGGACCTGGCCCTGGCTCGGAGGGCCTGCAAGGCATTGACAGACACTGCCCCACGGGAGCTGGCATGCTGTCTGAAGTAGAGCCCGGGCTTCTGCAAAGCGCTCTGGGGTCCTGGGGCCGCCCCTTGCCGGGGCAGTGGGAGGGATGAAGGGGGTCTGTGCTGATGCTGCAGGGGGAGGGAGGCACCACTGCTGGAATCCAGCCTCTGCCCCGTGTGCCCAGGTGGGGGCTGCAGGGCTTGGCTCGTGTCTGTTCTCAGGTGAGCTGCCGTCACTTTGTGAGGATTGGGGAAAACCCAGCCTCCAGCACCCTGCCCTGTCCCCTCAGCCATTCTGGCAGTGCTGATGGGGACATATGCAAAGCTCCAGCTGCCACGACCTCAGAGCTCCTGAGCCAGGGCACTGGGCCCCGCGTCCCATGTCCTAGTGCAGCCCTTGTGGCACTGCTTCTCCACTGCAGGAGGGGGCCCTGACCCCAAACTCTGCAGTGGCTGATAGCAGCAAAGAGCCGGCCGCCATCTTGGGTTTGGGGCAGGGGCTTGTTCACTGCTCGGACGCTGCCTGACAGCCAGTTTGCCCATCAGGGAGGGGCAGGGTTTGCCCCAGGGATTAGGACAAGGAAGCCCCCCCGGCTAGGCTTTTCCGAGCACAATTCAGACCGTTGCTTCACGCTGCTAGAGGCCGGGCGGGGGGGTTGCAATCTGAGCAGGGGATGGGCATTGCTTGCCACTAGCGTTCTGTGCGACCATGGGGAAGTCCTGTGCGCATGCCTCTTGCGATCCCGTGGGGCTGATGGGCATGCCCCATCTCCCCAAGGCCCTGCACCCGGGGATCGGGGGAGCCCAGCCCTTGTGCCCCCCTTTGCCGGCAGCACTAACCGCTGTCTGTCTGTCCCCAGGAGGTCATTGATCTGACCGGGGAGGACGAGTGTTCAGAAGCAGCAGTGCAGGATGACTTCGCTGTGATCGACCTGACCGAAGTGGAGGAGGAGCGTCCGGCCGACTTCCCCCTGGCTGATGCTGGCACTGCTGCCGGCATGGCATGCGCGTCGCCTCCCAGCCTCCCGGCCCTCGTGGACATAAAGCGTGAAAGGAAAGAGGTGGCAGACCAAGGCCTTGGGGACCCGTGGGATGGAGCACAGGAAGAGACGAAAGGCACCCACTTGGAAGGCTGCATCTCCCCCGTCTCCAGCTGCACGCACTCCGTCTGCGGCCCTGAGCTCAGCAGCACCACCATTAACAGCGACCTGGGCTCCTTGGCCAGCCTCCCACTGGACTCGGACGTGTTCTCCTTCTCTCCAGCCAGCAGCAGCAGCAGGAGGGCATCCTGGGACTGCTCCGCCGCAGAATCTCACAGTAGCAGCCAGCAAAAGGAAGACCCAGAACGCCTACCCACCGCCCCTACTCAGAGACAGTCCCCAGGCCTCTCCAGCTGCCCCCCAGCAAGCACCCCCAGGTCTCCAGAGCAGCCTTTGCTGGAGACAAGTAACCCAGTGCTGACTGCCGTGAAGCAGGAGCCCCCCGAGCCAGCCAAACTGCGGCCTGTCAATAAGGCTTGGCTTCATAAGCTGCGGTACTTCAGGAGGACTCCGGTGCATCACCTCTTCCTCCAGGGCATAGTGCAGGATGAGGAAAGCCGCCAGGTAACCTAGTGAGATCGCCCCGCCTCCGTGCCCAGGGCCAGTCATGGGCTCAAGCACAGGGGTGCTGAGAAGGTGCCACCCCTTCTCAAAGCGGGGCCTCTATCCTACATGGAGGTTGATGCTCTGGGCGCGCCCTCGGCATTTCCCTTCAGCCAGGCATACTGGGGTTGAGGAACGCTGCTCAAACATCCCATCCAGCGGCAAGGAGGAACCCAGGGGATTGCAAGCATTCTTGGGGGGCTACTAATGACTCGAGGGTTTGGGTCCCCTCGGCAATTCAGCCTGGAGGGAGCTCTGCTCTGGTTCCTCTTCTGCCTTTCAGTTACGCCTTTGTTTTTCCCTGTCCATTCCTCTGGCTGCCTTCTTCCCTCTCTCTGGATTCCCGCACTTAGCTCTGCTCTATGCTCAGCCCTTGCTCTGGCTTTGTTCAGACAATGGTCTTCGTCTGGCGGGAGGGCCCAGCCTGCTCTCCTCTGCTCCCGTATGCGGACACGGGGACCTCTCAGCAGAGTGGTCTGTGTGGTGAGAGAATGGGCCCGGGCAGCCCTAGCGAGCGCCAATCCCATTGCTGGAGCACTGCGTGCCGAGCAGACCGGCCCCCATCACCCCCTGCTGGGCCAGCCTGTGAAATCCGCCCTCCTAATTGGGTTTCAGCCCAGTTAGGGAAGTGCCTGGCTAGCCAGGAACCGAGCATCATGTTACCACAGGCCAGCAGAGGCCTGTTAAGGTGGCCCCTTGTGCCTGTGTGGCAGAGCAGTGCCGCTCCTGCAGGCTTGGAGGGGAGGAGGCTCATGCAGGCCAAGCCGTTCCATGGTCCTCGGGGCCTGGCAGACCCAGAGCCATGAGGCACTTGTGCTACCCAAGGGCCCTGGATGCGTTTTTTTCAGCTCCTAGAGATGGTTTGTTCAGCGTTTTCACTGCATGGAGACTGCGGGTTTGTGTGCTCGTAACCCTGGGGACAGCCCGGCCATGCACAACTGCCTTTGTGAGCTCCCCAAGGCCCACTGCAGGGTGTGACATGCCTGCAGCTGCGCCATTCGTTAGTCTTGATGCTGCTACGACACACTGAACAGAGAGGGCACAACGCTGCTCCTTGGTCTGGGTAGTTGTCCAAAGCTAGCCCCACCTCGGTGACTGGCACAGCCGCTTGCTACGGATCCTTCGCTTTCTCGTGCAGCCGAGAGCCCTGGTTATGGCGATTTCCTGGATAAGAGACCCCTTTAACAGCAACGGTTCTAGACCAGCCCCCCGAGTCCTAAATCAATTGTAACTTTAGGGTAAGGCTAAAACTGATTGACGCCTAAGGCACGTTTTAGTGCTGGTAAACTCCACCACCACCAGCCCTGCTCATCAGCAGGGACAAAGCACAACAACCGTGCATCTGTTCGTAAATGTAAAGGCAATCCAAATTAGTCCCAGCCTTGACTCCTGGCAAGCGGTGTATGGGGTTCCTAGTTTCACAAATGGGCTCTCCAGCCGAGGCTTCTTTGTCCCTTCACATGCCTTGCAAACCCGGTTCTAATATCTTATCGTCTTGACAGATCGCACAACGGAAGGCGCAGCCCATCCCCAGCAGAAAATTGAGCATGGTGTCCACCACCATGGAGGAGAACTTCCCCAAGGGGACCCTGCAGTTCCTAATGGACTTCGTGTCCTGCCACCATTACCCTCCAAAGGAGATTGTGTCCCATGTGATCAGGAACATCCTGCTGAGCTCAGAGGCTGGGGAGATGCTGAAGGATGCCTACATGCTGCTGATGAAAATTCAAATGTATGTGTTGCGTTTGCCTGGGTACCACCTGACCTGTGCTGCCTGGCTGGGGAGCAAGCTTCCCCCTTATAGTGCTGGCCCACCTGGTCTCCATGGCAGGGAAAGGTCTCCTTTTCAGCACTGTGGATAAGATGTCCTGTTAGAGACTAATGCCCCTCCTCTGTGGCTGGTACACAGATAGCCCTGCTGTGCATGCCCTTGGAGGATTGGAGGCTGCTGGCTGGTTCTACATACTAAATAGCTAGAAATGCAGGTGGGGGGGTGGGACACAGCGTGACCAGCAGGACGTGCTGGGTAAAATGGGCTTTGGGAACGTGGTTCTAACTACTTCGCATCTTAACTTTTTAAATCAGATGTGGCCCATTCTAACGCTGGCTTGTCTGACACAGAGGTGAGGGGGTTAAAACTCTTTGCTTCAAGGTGGAGAGGACCAGGCCATGCAAGTCAGTGCAGTGAGTCCGTATGGGAAGGTACCTTCCCTGAACTCCAAGCTAGTCCATTGTTCTGGACTGGACACTGCAGGTTCCTCTTTCTCCACAACGAGTTGAGAAGTCCTTAGAGGTCTTCAGCCTGTAGAATCTGTAGCCCAAGGGATGAGTAGTGTCCATGACCTCCAGAGCATGCAAGCTCCCTGGTCAGGCTGTTCTACACAGCCACAGGGGGGCACAGGGAGGAGGAGAAAGGAAATAAGGGAAATCAGAGCTGGAGGACACTGCAATACTAGGGTGACCAGCAGAGTGTAAAAACCTGGGGCAACAGGGTTACAACAAGTGACCTGGCAGAAGGGCTGCTGAGTTCTTGGGGTTGCTTTGCCTTTTTCCCAGGCTCCAGTTGTCCCACTGAAGAGTCAAGCAATTCAGTAACCGACTGCAAATACCTGTGTCATTTCAGGCTTCATCCGGCTACCGCCACAATGGTGGGATGGGACTGGGAGCTGCTACGGTATGTCATGGAAGAACAGGTACAGTCACGGTGTCCCGTGTGGGCGTGTATGTGCGGGGAGGGCAGTGGCCATGTATTTTTCTTGTGCAGAAGGTGGGCTCACACTGAATTTCACAAGCCCTCACAGTGCAGCAGGGGTACGTTGCTGGAGCGCCCTGCCTCCTTGCAGCTGGCGTGGGCCATTTCAACCAGCAAAGAGCAGCCTTTGGCTCTCAGCATCTCCAGCAAGGCCCTGTCAGAGAGACCCCTGCCTCCTCCAGCACCTGTAGGAAATCCAGCAATGAGCCCCAAGTAGGCTAGCCACACAAGCCCTACCAAGCACCACATTGGCAACTTGCCCAGAGCCTCAGGCTTCCCCTAATTTACATTAAAAACTCAGAGCGCAGCCATCCTTAATTCCTTCACTGAGGCAAAGCCCATGGTGACTGTGGGTCCTGGCAACACTTTATCTTCCTCCCACGTGCCTGCTGGCTCAGACGGCTGTGGAGCAATGCCAGGTGGGACCAGGCACAGAATGCTGCAGCCCACACTTTGACGACCCATGGACAGGTGGGTTGAGCAGGGCCAGAGTCTAGTCTCCCAGCTTCTGGTCACAGCTCTGCCAGTGACTTGCTGAGTGAGCTCAGGCAAGGCCCTGTACTCTCTGGGACAGTTTCCCTATCTGGTGAAGAGGGTAATGGATCTACAGAGCTCCCAGGGGCTGTGTTTGGAGATCCTCAGCAAGGTGATGGAACCTTCTCCGCTCAACCACGTCGCCCTTGGGGTTGCCCCTTGGGCTAGCCAGGCAAGGCACGTCCTACTTGAGGAAAAACTACCTTGGCCTTCTTGCTTGAGCATATGTACTTGTCCCCATCCATCTCCCCCCTGGCCTCTGCCCCCCTAACCTTTGAGGCACCTAGAGTTCCCCTCGCCCGCTGAGCCCATCATATTGGCAGCCCTGACACGCCCAGGCGCCAGCTCTGAATCGCTCTGGGCCCACAGGAGGAGACGCTCCCCGGGCGCTTTCTGTTCCTGCAGTATGTGGTGCAGACCCTGGAGGACGACTTCCAGCTGAACCTGAAGCTGCGCTTCCTGCAAAAATCCATTGCCAAGGAGGTGCTTTCCTGTGACCGGTGCTTCAGCAACGTCACGTAAGGCGCGCCCCCCGCGGCCCAGCCACGTGCCCCCCGCGGCCCAGCCACGTGCCCCCCGCGGCCCAGCCACGTGCCCCCCGCGGCCCAGCCACGTGCCCCCCGCGGCCCAGCCACGTGCCCCCCGCGGCCCAGCCACGTGCCTCGGCTGTAAGGCAGGGGCACTAAGAACCCTGATCTCCCAGGACTCACTGCAGAGAGCTTGGGGGCCAGAGATCATGTACCTGGCCCATGGGGGAGGTTCGTATCAACAGCTGCTGGGAGGAGACTGGGGATGCCTTGCACTCAGGCTGGCCTGCTTTTTCCCAAGGACTGGGAAACAAACAGCCCTGAGAACAGGAGGAATTCGTACTGCTCCGCTGGTGGCACAGGGTTTATAAATCGTCATGTGGGTCCCACCCCTGGGAGCATCTCAAATGTGTCCTGCCCCATGTCCCACACTTGGTCTGTCCTTCTGTTCCAAGTGGACCTCGGGGTCTGAATGTGCAGATGGAAAGCCAGGCCCTTGTCCTAACTAACATTCACATTTCCATCCCAGGGAGGTGATTGAGTGGCTGGTTGCTGCGGTTACTGGACTTGGATTTTCCCAGCCCCGAAAGCAGCAGCTGAAAGCACCATGTCCCTCATCAGAAGCTGACGGTAGCATCTCCTCACGTGGGCCAGACTCTGCACAGAATGACAGTGAAACTGGGCAGGCAGAGGCCGTCCTACCAGCTTTCCTTTCCCAAAAGTGAGCCAAGGAGGCATTAACTCTGTCACTAAAGGCTACAGAGCTGGGCTCCTCTCAGACTAGGAAAGACACAAGCTAGCAAGTATCTCTAGTCAAGAAAGAAAAGTGGTGCTTGCAACCTGGGTGCCCTGCTTGCCAGCAGCTTAGGTTCAACCTGACCATGTTTAGGCCCCACTGTAACTGATCCTACCACCTGACTGGAAGGGAGCCACTTATGCAGCAGGGAGCCTGCCCTGCCTCAGAATGGCCCCAGGAGATCATCTGACAATCATACATTGGGGCAGGAAGCCCTTTGCTAGAGCAAACAGGCTGGCAGGAGCAGCAGCTATGCAGGCTTCACCTTGCTGCCCTGCCACTGTGCCTCCCGCCTGACCTTGAGGAACCTCAGCCCTTACCTCTGCTTCCAAGGATGCTAGGCAGAGCGGTGCTTTTGTGCAAGATAACCAGTGTCCCCTAGAAACTGGACTGAGCCCACCTACTCAATCCCCATAGGCCCTTGACAGTCCAGTGGTACCACGTTTACACTGTCTGCTGGGGGCACATTTGAAGCAGAGCTCAACTCTTGGTCCTCTGGATTCTCTGAATGGGGGAGGCGGCCTATGCTGTTATGCTTCAGACACAGGCAGACGCCTTGGGAAGAAGCCCCACCTGTCGCCTAACTCTTGTTCTCTGGCCTAGGGTGGTGCTGCTTCTCCAGAGGATGCTGTCCATAGCCGTAGAGGTGGACAGGTCTCCCAATTGTAGCACCAATAAGATTGCCAATGTGATATTTCTATACTTAGTGAACATTCCTCTGAGGAGCCAAAGGTGAGAGAGACCGATCCATTGTTCCTTCTTGCTGGGGCTGGTTTGATTCCTGTGCTTACCCCCAAACCCATCTGCAGCTAACAGCTTAGCTAATTGGAACACACGTGGAGAGGCAGAATAGCCCCTAACAAGTGAAGCGGTGGCCAGCATGGGGGACTTAGAAAGACTGGGATGGACAGACCAGAGCTGATTTTGATAATCACATCAAGGATCTGAGACAGCCCTACTGTGATTGGCTCCATCTTCCCCGGTTCTGTTGCGGGGAGGGGATACCCACCCTGACTGCACCAAGAAGAGAGAGTACACTGGTGTTCAGACAATCAGGGTCATGTACTTGGGCAGGTGAGGCCTGCATAGTAGTGGCAACTGGGGGCAGAGATCAGTGCAGCACCTAAAGCTTTAGGGCGACCCATTTCAGTTTCCCTCTGTAAAAGAGCTGTAAAGCCTAGGCTCCAGGTCCTGTCTACCTGATGGTTTCAGCCAGCCAATCAACTCTTACTTTCCTGACCCGCCATGGACAGAGCTGGGTCCTGAGAACCAGGCTAGCCAGACTCCATGTCTTCCACAGACTAGAGCCCAGATGTGCTCCCAGTGAGTGTTAGAAGCAGCCCTGCTGAGGAACACTCTTGGTGCTGCCCGTGGGTCCCCATCGATCCCACACGTGAAAGCACGTTAGGGACTCGCTCAGAGCAGGGCTAAACCTCATTTCCATCATGCATTGAGAGGACTTAAGCACGTGTTAACACTGGACATCTGACCAACCCTCTTCCCCCTTGTTCTCCTGGGACTTTAAGGGTGCTGCCCACCCCTCAGCAGCTCTTCCCCTCCTTTCAGTCATCCGTGCAGAGGCAGCCTCCAGCTGGCTTTCTTGGGGGAGGAGTGACTAGCCAGGAAAGCTGTTGGCACTTCCCTCTCACCTTTGCTGCTCCAGCAGGGTAGCATGGGGGCCGAGCAGAATGCCCCAGGCACTTAGTTCTGTCTAAAAGCCTCCCCTCTTCTGGTGCTAACCCCCCATTAAAATAAATTTAAAAACCACTTGGTTGTGGCATAGACTGCAGCGAGAGCAACGGGCAGCATGGTCCGGGCAGCCCCTTCCTTGCTACAGCAGACCCAGCACGGTCCTGCAATCTTTCATCCTGCTTGGGGCACCAGTGGTCCCAGCGCTGGTCTGGCCGAGGTGAACACAGTCCAGGCTTACCGGTACTGCTGGGGGCTCGTCCCCGCAGGACCTGCTGGGGGCTCGTCCCCGCAGGACCTGCTGGCTGGTACGTCACCCAGTCTCAAGGCAGTCCGGCTGTGCTGCGCTCGGCAAGGGCAGACTCTCCTGCCCAGCCTGCTTTCCTGGCTGAAGGGACTGTCTTGACCTGGAGTAAACACGGGTGGATCCTAATGAAGTGAACAGCTGGGGCAGGCTGACGGGCTAACGAGCGTCTTGGTAACTAGGCTGGCTGCCGGGCTTGTGCTCAGCACTCCAGAAGCCCTGAAAATGGAGTTCCATTGTTGCACGCTCCTTCCCTATCGTCGCCATGCCAGTATCCCCTCAGCATGCTTGGCCTTGGGCTGGGGCAGGTGCTGGTGGCTCACAGGCTGCCCTAGCCTCTGCTTCCCTCTCCATTCCCTTGTTACTCTCGCTCCTTTCTTCCAGGGAGGCCTTCTTAAACAGCATGGAGAGCCAACTCCTGCGCTGCAAAGTGCTGGAGCTCCTGTTCCACCACAGCTGTGCCATACCAGCCTCCTTGCCCTTGTCTCTGAGCAAGATCCTGCATTTCCTGAGCTGCCATTCTCTGCTGCTGCAGTATCAGGTATCGCCCTCCTCCTCCTTCCCTGCCCTGGTCTTTCTTAGAGACCCCTCCTGGTAATCAAAGCTCTGCTCTTTGCACAGGACCACGAAGTAACGTGGCAAAGATGGGATGAGATGCTTCAGGACTTGATTTTACTGTTGACAAGTTACCGCAACGTTTTGCTGGGTAAGCAGCCTCTGTTAATGGCCTAGCAGCCTAGCCCAGCCTTAGTGTGTATGCTCTGACCCAGAGGAGCCAGACCACCCACGGCCCCCTTCACACCAAAGCAGCTGCAACCTCACTTTTCAGTTCCAGAAAGCTGCAGCATCTCCTGCTGGGAGCGGCTTGGAGTACAGTACATGAGAAACCAGGCAGGCTCATCTCCAAAGGAACAATTCTACCCCATGCCACCAAAGTCAAACTCCCAAGAATTAGCCTGTTCCCAAAGGGTTTGCAGCACAATGCGTTCCTAGTTATTCTGTAAAGGGCTCAACCTGCAGTGCCCTCCCTGGGCAACCCTCTGGGTGGTATGCAAGCCAGCTCTGCAGAAAGACAGGGCTGATAGGTGAAAGCCCTGGCTCAGGTGGGGAAGGGAAAGAAGGGGAAGACACTAGATTAATCTGGAAACAATAGAGGCTTAAGGTCTAAAATCTGATTTTTGGGACAGTTACAAAGGCCTCTTCCCTGCTAGGAAACTACTTTAATGTACTTCTCCACACTGGTGGGCTCTGCATTCACACCCCCATGTGCATTTAGTAACTATTAAACCTGACACCACCTACACACACACACCCCTCCTCCTCGGTCCTAGCCTCCCAGAGCAGAGACTTTTCCAGGCATGTTAGGCAGCTGGCAAGCAGGAGAGTCTTCTGACAGTGAAAGAGGGGTGTTGTAAATCTCTGTGGGGCTGGAACTCTCTCCTACTTTGCAGAACACGGGGCTGCTCAGAGTTGGGGGATGACACATTGCAACGGAAAGTCAGCTCCAAGCGTAACCCTGGGATGCATGCCACTTTTCCTACTGGTTCTGTGCGATCACTCTTCACCATGGGGCATGTACTGACTTCAACTGGAGCGGGGTCAGACACTGCCCCATAACTGCCTTGTACTAACAAGTTGACCTTACCAGCATTTCCTTTTGCAGGACACTTAAGAAGTTCACTCAGTGAGCGGATGGATTTAATCATTTCAAATGCCAAACCCCAGCTACAGGATAATGACAGTATCACCACAGTGGACATTGAGCTGCATGTCAAGGACTTCAGCAGCTGGCTGCTGCAGATCCTGGGGAAGCCCCTTCCCCCGCAGATCAAAGACAAGGTGTGCGTGCTTCAAGCACTGCTGCTCACCGCTGCTGCCACCACCTGACAGGAAAAGGATGCTCGCGAGGGAGCTGTGGACCTGGCTTTCAGTGCCAGGCAGCAGCCTGGTCAAACATCAGTTGCCCCACTATTCAGTTCTGGTCATATAGTTTGTGGACCTAGGAGTCTCCTACCCTCCTCTGAAATCTGCTTCTCCTTGTGCAATCTGTGTATAGAGTTTTTTCAATTAAATTATTTTCCTGCTTGATGAGGTTCTTTCCTCAAGCTACCAGTAACAATCTAGCCCATGCTCAACTTCTGAGCCCTGCAGCTGCATTCAAAAGCTGGCACCACCTCAGAAAGTGCTGGCTGTCCTACTCTGACGGGGGAAGTACTTGAAGAAGCTTGCCTCGTTTGGTTTTAGCTGGCTACCCAAGACAGGCAAGAGCTCAGCACGGGCAGCGTATGGAAGTAGCACAAGAATGGTAGATGCTGCAGCCCGAAAGTCTTTCAGCAGCAGCTATATTTGGATTCCTGGGCTGCACTCAGCACTGCGGTATCTGACCACGTACGCTCTGACTGAACAAGCTGATTGCAAGAGTGACGGCACCTCCTCTGGTGGAGCCATTCCTTTAGCTGGCTACTGCTATCCAGCCATGTCCTGGATCACTGTGTCCTGGATAGCTGCTTCACTCTATAGACCAAGGGTGGCCAAACTTACTGACCCTCAAAGTCACAGACTATAATCTTCAGACGTTCGAGAGCCAGGCACACCTGCCAGGGCTCAGAGCTTCTCCCCGTGGCAGCAGGGGGGGCTAGGGGCTGAAGCCCTGAGCCCCCGCAGGCACCTCCACCAGGGCGGTAACCCCTAGACCCACCCCCTCCCCACAGGGCAGAAGCCCCTAGCACTCCCCTGTGGAGGGTGGAGAATGTTAGTTAAGTAGCATCTTCTGAGTGGAAGCTTTTCCTATCAACCCTCTATCCCCACATAGTACAGCAGAGTTCTCAAAACAGGCCAGACCAGTCTACATGTCCTGCCCACTAGAGGACTAAGCCACGCCTCCCTCAGGGTCACCTCTGCTTCACAGCATCTATTCCTCAAGGGAGCTAGTTCTGGGTTGCAGTATTCAAAGATAGCTAGCTGTCTTGTATCCACAAGTCCTGCCCTGCCAGTAACCGCTGAGCACAGGATGCAAGTTTGTATTAGGCAGATGGACTAAAGCTGTAGGTAAAGCAAAATGATGACAAACTAGTTACAATATACTTCCTCTAGAGATGAGCTGACCTAGAAAGCAATGCTAAGACTGGAAAATTCTCTCTTCCTTCCCCCATCCCCTTTCACAGTGGCTTTATTCCTTGCAGTCAAGGAGTCAGGAAGCACACCTTGCTCTGAAGTGGTTGAGGCAGACCCAGGAACTAGGAAGAGAGACTGGACAGTTTAGTGTTTCAGAACAATCTGCGTGCCTCTCTCACACTTATATAGCACCACTATCCTATCCGAACACTGCCCCTCTAAGGGATTTACCCTCGTAAGTCCCCTGTGATGCAGTGTACAAACCCCACACTGGGAGAGAAGGGGTTAAAAGACTATACTGGGCCCAGCTAGCCCTGCCCCTCCAACCCTACTGAGCATGCTCCAGCTGGAGACAGGATTGAAAAGGGGCCCAGCTCAGAGGGGGCAGGCTGGGGAGGAGTGCAGACCTACAGTGCAGGCTCCTGCCAAAGGAGATGGGTTGTGTGTTCAGCCCAGCTGGGGCTAACTGTTTGCGCTTCTGGTCCCAATGAGGAAAAAGGAAACTAGAGAGCAGTGCTGGGAAGTGACTCAGGAAGGGTAACACAGAAGGTCCACATTCCCCACCCCAGAGGTCAACACTGCTGACCCTCCCAGGGCCATGGGGCAAAGTCCAGTGGAGGGGCAGGCCCATGCTCCCTTACCACTGCCCCAGCCCCTGGCTGAGTGGACACTAACCACTAAACCACCCAGCTCAGCAAGGACCTTACTACAAACCCTCTACAGCAGGTGACACGGGTGCCATTTGCTTTTCGTACCACAATCCTGGTCAACAGTGCAGCTCTACCAGTCACTTTTCACTTCCCATTTCATGCATACTAAAAGGACAGCAAGCAGAAGCTGAGTTTTCCTACCTACTGTGCAGTGACTAGGTCTGTAGACACGGTCACTCTCGCCCCTCTGAAAGCCAGGGCACTTAGTTTAGTAACCTAACAAGGGGTCTATGAGCCTGCCTTTTAGGGACCCAACCTTGCCAGTTTTGAAGGGTAAGTTAAGGGCAGGAGTGGTACCTGAAGCCCTGTGATGCTCTTACAATAGAAATGTATGGTTTTTTACATTCGTCTGTGTTGAAGGATCTGCAGAAATAACCCCCTGCACCAGAGACAATGAATGTGTCAACAGTACTAGGAAATAAACATAGGGGAGAGGGGGTAGAGTTCTGCTCTTCCAGGAGAGTACACCGAAAGCATTTTCTAATGATGAGTACATGGTTACTCCAGG
The DNA here is from genome assembly GCF_965140285.1 of Lepidochelys kempii. NCBI lineage: Eukaryota > Metazoa > Chordata > Testudines > Cheloniidae > Lepidochelys > Lepidochelys kempii. The sequence continues at coordinate 1,696,783 of NC_136387.1, read as the reverse complement.
TGGGAGGCACATTTGTTTAAGAGCAACAGCAAGCACACGCATGCCCCTTCTCCAGAACTTGGAAGTTGGTCTTTTAGGTGACATTTCCCAGCTTTGGTCTCTGCCTAGAGGCGATGAGCTGGAGGAAGCGAGCACAAACGGCTCAACTATTTGAGTAGAAGAAAAGCGGTTTCTTTTTGCAATTCTTTCTTTGCTCCCTGCTCCCAGATTAAAAATACCTTGGGAATCCAACAGCCACAGCAGCAAAGCTATTGGGAGTAGAGTTCACATCAACAGCATGCAAGAGCTATAGCAAAGACCCTGCTGAAAACAGGGTTTGATTTCATCAAGTTCTAACTGTTCAATTACAATTATAAACTTCATTGTACCTCTTCAAAGTGTAATATTCAGTTCAAAGTGAGTGCTACTCAAGGAATGTTGTTTATGCACACAGCTAACTGCATACTGAACAATGCAGGGAAAAGACACCCTTTTGTGTACCCTGTTAGCTGTGGAGGGCAGGGTACTGCAGTGGCATCAAGCCACATGCTTCAGTGTTTCCTTTTTAAAAGAAAAAAAGTCAAAGCTAGATGAGAGAGGCATGGTTACCTGTGTACCGCACTGCTGCCACACAAACTGTTTTATAGCCTTAGATAACCATCTAGCATATTTCCCAGGAGGTTGGCTACACTTACTGAAATTGAGAGGGCCACATTATTCCCCAGGCATGGGGAAAATGACCATTTACCTGCCTGGGAGCTGCACATTATCCAAGTACAGCTTAAGAACGTGAGGAAATCCCCCACCAATGGCTTTCCATTGGCTCTGGTTTCATGAGCACTTCTATTCAGTAAGTTCTGAAATAGCAGCACCCCCTCCCTTCGGGCCCAGACTACACACCACTATCTTCCTTCCAAGAAAGGATAGTACACAGCAATGGACTTTGCAATGCAAAAAAAGAAAAAAAAATGATGCCTCTGTGACCGAACTTGTGCCTACATGTCACAGATCAGACACAGACAAGTTAATGAGTTACTCAGCAAAGAGCAGAGCGCCCGGTTGGGGTTCAGGTGTGTTCTTATTTCCTTCCGGCACTTTACCTGCTGTGCTGCTGCAAGACCCACCACAGGTCTCCATTCACAAGGGCTTTTATTCTCATGTAACAGTTAGGCACATTTAAAAGAAAAAAAAAAGAAAAAAAAAAAAAGGACTGAGCACAAACTGCACAAATAAATTAATGGAAGCCAAAGTCATCCGATTACCACTGATCACACACACTTCCAATCCATAATGACAACTGATTACTAGGGAAGGAGTCCTTGGTGCTATCAATGCAACACATGTGACAGGTGTTGCCATTAGTGAGGAAGTTTGAAATGAAGCTGTGCTACAAACCACGTTTCTTCAAAGAGGGGGACATGAGCTAACCACTGCAGTGTGGTCAGGACATAGCCTCTCTGTGGAGCTCCAAGGAAAGACATTTCACTATAAGAGGCTTTTAACACTGGCTGCAACAAGACTGGGCCTTACATGCCATCTGACTGCTACAGTGACCACTACGGAAAGGATAGTTCAGGCCAGTACCTGTCAAGGAATGTAAAGACTCTGGAGTGACCAGTTTGCCACAGGGCAAGTATGGAGATTTCACACTAAGCCTCCTTCCATTGCTTGGTGAATTAGAGGCTGCTTAGAAGTTTCTTCCCCACTTCTGTGGAGGAAGAGACATGAAGGTGCGTGTTGACTGTTCCCCATGAATGTGTATAAATCTAGGCTAAGAAAAATATTAAGTCTTACCAGAGCACAGGAGGAATGTTGAAGATTAAATTCTCCCTTAGTCCCCCTCAATGCCTGCAAGCATGAATCTGATGTTGAGAAATAAAGATCCTACATAAGAGGGACTGTCCACGTCCCTTTCTCTAACTGCTACATCCCCTCCACACGTACCTCTTACAAGATACAACTAGATCTCCAAAACAAAGCCCTAGAGACAAAGTGTAGTTCCATTGCTCCCCACTGAAAGCAGCAGAATGGTGTCACCATGCAAAGATCTGAGAAGAAAATGAAGGGTTTAGTTCAAGCCACACTAGCTCTGGCCATTTCCTTCTCTGGGCCCACTGGAAAATGAAGCCCTTTGACAGCAGAAGTAAAAGTTTCCCTGCTGCCACCAAGCACCAGTACAGAACTGCACAACAGAGTTTAACACTAAGGGCCGATCTTTAGAATGGTCACTGTTCATGGATCAATTACCCTTTAAACAAAGAAACCCAAAAAGAAACAAACACTAGATGTGGAACTACTATAAGCAGACATTACAAAGCAGGGGAGCTAGACAGTTATGTAAGGGAATCTTGATAGAGAACCTCAGTGAATGCTCCAGTTCTTGACAGGCTTGGCTGGAGATGTTTGGTCTCTAGCACAAGGCCACCAGCTGCTGGTGTCGTCTAGATCCTAGAGAGAAGCATGTTGTCCTTCTGGCGACTTGACCAGGGCACTGAGCAGAGGAGAAGTAGAAGCCTAGAACATAGCTGGGCAGGACAGCCCTCAGCACAGCATGATGCTGAGGAAGAGGCCTCCCAACAAGGTGGGGATTTTCAGGTTCTAGAGCAGTGCACATCTCCCAGTGGAATCTTGCTGTACAGATAGATAGGACTGCAACTGATACAGGACGGTTTATATGGACTTGGTGCTATTACAGAAACTTTCTAAAAAAACCAGGAAACTCAGGCTGCACTACAGAAGCAGTGACAGTTGTTTTCCAGATCTTGTTTCTGTCTCATTGGTGCTCTGACGTGGAAGAAAGATGGACTTTCGAAGGTAACTGTGCAGGAGAGTGGGTTTGGGAAGCATACCCTAAAACCATCTTTTAATCCATTATGAAGACACCAAGAACATCCTTCCTTGGAGGCAACGATATTCCTAGAATCCCGTGGGAGTGAGCACATTCATATCCCGGGGTTTGAGGTTATGGGACCGTGCCGACTGTTTCTTTCCCTCCATAACAGGAATGTCCATCTTGGGTGGTTTGAAGGTAGCTGGGTCCTCTGCCATCCTGGTGGCCTGGGAACGGATCAGCTCCATTGGGGATGGCTTCTGGGCACCCTTATAGGACTGGATGGTAAAGGCCGCTGAGGGAAGAAGTTGTTACAGCAGATAAGCAACAGGAAAAAGAGTCAAATACTGAACAGTTCACTCAGGTTTTACAGAACATTCACATATCAAGGTCTGCAACATAAGGAAGCTGCTCTTAAAACTGAAGGTTAACGTCTTGCCTTGATGTATGTAAGGCACACACAGAAGAATCATTTCACTTTGTTCTCCCTCCCAGCTCCCCTGGAGTGTAGCTAGTGCCCTACAGTGCATGTTCCTCACAGATCCATGCAGAAGTGTACCAAACCTCTGGGAGGGCAGCACAGACAGTCACACCTATAGATAGCTTCTTCCTGGTATGTAAGAAGCAGAGATGACAATTTCAAAACTAGCTGCCGACAGGCGTGGTGCCATATATTTGGCAGGCTACCATCCACGCAGCTCTTAAGCGCAGCCCCTGCCATCAGGGAGAGGCTGCAGAAGTGTCAATACTGTTACTAAAGAGAACAGTGGCCACCTGCCAGTCATCTGTTTCCACTGGCACATCCACAAGATGCTCTAGCTTGAGACACTGAGACAAGACGTGGGCAACACAAGGTGCAGTTACCAATAAAGGCTGTGAGGCCATTACATAACACAGCCGAGTGTGTATGGAAGTCTATTTATGGCCACTTCGCGCTAGTTTCCACTGAATAGTCAGAGTTGGGGGTAGTGACGACGGCGACACTGGTCCACAGTTACAAGTCATCCCTGTGACCCGCTCTCTGAATTAAGTGTTTGCACTGTCATCTCCCGCTACCTCTGGCGGCTTTTGAGAAGGTTTCTCCTCCTAGAGGGCACATACCTGGGTCATTAGTGGATTTCTGGACAGCTCTGGGTCCAAAAAGGCTCCATTTTTCAGAGGATATTCTGTCTCTGTCCCCACCATCTGAATCCATGGGGACCAAGTCTGAGCCAGTGATAGAACTGGAGGATCCCTGACTAAACCAACCCCTGGAGGAAAAGAATAATTTTGGAGTATTAACAACTGGAAGGAGAAACATGAGTTTAGTCTTTCTCAGCATGGGACCACCAGAAGCAACCATTCCCAAAGCAAGCATGAATAGGCCTTTTGCTTGAAAGTCATTTCCCTATATCCATGGACATGTACATGTCTGCCCACCCCCAGTAGAAAGAATTTACACCCACAAGGAGTTCTAGAAGCTCTCATACTAATCTAGTCAGTCTGAACATTCAGAGCTGAATATTCCTACAGAGAATCCAGGGAGGCTCTGAACTCCACCCCTTCAATAAGATTTGAGTTCTCCAGTGCTGGCCAGGAAAGTTATTTGTTGCAACTCTGATTTTAAGTGGCCTGAAGGAAACCAACTCCTCCTGGGAGGCAAGGGACTGCCCTGTGTGGGAGTGTACCTGTGTTTCTGTTTGGGAGAAGAGTGGGGGGTGCTGCTTGGAGTGGATTGAGTGGAAGATGTCTGTTTGTCGTCTTTGGCCATCTCTCCACTTTGCATCTTTAACTTCTGTTAGAAAGGGCAAGAGGAAAACAAAATCAATATAAACCTTTCAACAAGAGGGTTAGGAGTAAAGAATAGCCGGTTTCAGCATAAGCATGCCACTTCCCCTTTAATTGATGGAATAGTATAACAGGAGTTATAGCTTAGTGTGTTACAAGGTCTGCATGCAAGAGTGCCTGTTAAAGTGTATTCAACAGAGTAAGAGCTCCCCATTTCAGACTGTCATAGTTTTGCTACCAGAGCATTTCTGGAATAAGGTCTTGAGTTATCTACTCCAGCCTAAAGGCAGCCAATGGTAACAGTTCAAAGTCATACACTCTTTGGATTCATACTGTCCTCTGTTAGTGCATTGTTAGGATCGTGATTGGCATTTACAAGGAAGAGGTAGTCTGAATCTGCAGTGAAGCTAGTTCATCCAGAGAACTATTAACATCTGTATCCTAATAGCACTGTCATGGCTAGATGCCACAAGACCCAGGTGGCCTCACGCATTTAACTCATCTAGTTACTACCTCTAAATGGGTTATCATGGTTTAATATTTGTAAGCCATGTCAGCATTAGGATTCTAAATGCTTTCCTGCCTATACAAACAAGAGACATGTCAATGACCCTGTGCACACCAACCAGATTATTTCAAGTCCTTCCAGACAGCACAAAGCGATCTTTGAGGGCAGTCATGGTTTGAAGAGGGACTCAGGAATTTTCCCCTCATCTGATTCTATGACACCTTGGATACCACAGGGAGACAGACTGCTACTGCTTTACTCTTATGAGCACCGTAGAGTCAATACATCTAAGAGAGTTACCTGTGTTCTATTCTGGCATGTATAAAACAGACAATTCTACAGTTGGAATATACCACAATATTAATGGTGACTGACAGTTTGATTGGATTTCCCAGGTTGTTTAATTGCCGTGGCAGCAAACATATCTTTATTTGTAAGCTGAGCAGGCTTCATATGGAAGTGGAAAATGAGATCACAGTGGTTTGTTTTTGAAGAGTCACTTCTCAGAGAAAAGCTGCACTCACATCTATTGCATTCTTGACTTTTGGTGTAATGAAGTTTGATAGTTCAGTCTAACAGTCAAACACACTGAAGCCAAGACTACGGGAGAGGAGTCAATTCAGTGCTTCGTAAGAGAAGCAGAAATGCATTCAGCCCAGAATGACTACACAGTTACGCAAGTTTCATCTGCCAGCCTCTGCATCCCTGAGGCAGAGTGTGACATTCCACGTTAGTAACTGTGAAGGAGAACTATCAGTCACTACAGACATCTCTAACCCTATATTGGGGAGGGGAGTATTTTCTACTCTATTTGCCCATGATATCTGAAGAAAAATATTACAGGAGAAGTTCAAGATTACTAAAGTGAACTGCTGCAGGAAGGAGTTCTGCAAATCATGCACTTCAGCTGATGAAACTGCTCACCTTTTACACATTTCAACATTAACAAGCATCTCAGTAATGTAATAAACCAATGATCTGTTCCCTTACAAAGTAGAGGCTGCCTAGGGGAATGGAGCCTGCTGGCTTCTTTTCTGGAGGGGACGGGGAAGCGAGCAACAAAGTAGTTAGAGCAGCTAAAACTCATGTTTTCAGAAGGAGAGAGGCAGGAAGCGGAGCAGCCCTGAGTTACTGCTGGAAGACAGCTTGTCTCTTACAAGCCCAGGAGAGCAACAGAAATGGAGGTAGCTGAGGAGTCTGTACAAAGGCAGGAAGCAGAACTGAGTTATCGTGGAAAGCCAGAATTGGTGATAGTTGTATTCCCACCCTGAAGCTTTATTCATGTATTTTAAGAAGTATTAACATCCCTTTGAACACATGCAGTGCCATGGCAGGATGGCATGTCCAGCCTCAGACAGGTTCACAGAAATTTACAATTTTAAAGGGTAATTTATCTTCAGGGTGGATCGCGGCACTGAAAAGAAGGATTCACAATTGATTGTGATTTGAGTGATACTGAAACAGACAGTTACATCTATTTACATACTAAAGACTCACCTACTAGAATCGGAGAGTTAAATTTTGGGGAAACCACAGATTGTCCCTAGTCATTGCAACACTAGTGAAATGCATGACTTACGAAACAAAGCCAAGACGGGCTATTTAAATAGAAAAATCCAGCCATTGTTACCAATACAGAGTTCTACGAACAGTGAGAGTAAGCCCCAACACAGTTCCATGAACGCTTCCCGAATTCTAGGGGCTATTTGAGTCCCGCAGAGGTAAAGCAGCACACAAACTACAAGAAAGCCAAAGCAGAGGACGAGACAAATGTCTTACATGGAGTGCCTCAGCCACACGGTGGTACTTTGTCTCCTCAGCCGTGAGGCCCTTGTGGGGAGTGTATCCAGCATCTCTTAGCCCTGCCTGCTGTTCAAAGCGCTGAATGCTCTCCTGAGTCTGCTCTAGAATGAACGAGATGAGACATTCACACAAACCAGAGGAAAACACAGATGCCTGTATGCAGTTCTGGGAAACACAGAGGCAGCATGAGAAACTGAGTTTCCATGATCCAGAATTTAGCATTGTGATGAGTCAGCAGAGATCGAATGTGACAAACACATTAGAGGGATACAATTTCTAATTCAACAGATCAGAAAGACATGTTAGTCATTAGGGTTCTAAGTAAACAGAACAACAACTTGGAACTCTGCAATAAGACTGCTCCCAAATCACGGGGCTTGTCACAAGCACATCTCAGCCAGAAGGGTGAAAGCTAGCATTGCTCCTGAATTAGAATATTTCTAAAACCCCAGGCAGTTAAAATAACCACTTAGAATAATCCCAATGCATCCAAACTCCATATACACAAGTATTGCTGCCAGTTCTTTACTTCAGACTCAAGTGTTCTGAACAGCTAATGTAGCAGTCTTTCAGAAAAGTTTGTCAAAAATGTTAGTGGTTTTTGAAGGTTTTAATTCTTATTTATAACTACTGGTAAAGTCTTAAGCGATGGAAAGAACTGTTTGAGAACCTGATAGTTTCCTACAGAATGCCAGTCCATCATTAAAGTAGTACAGAAGCTACACTTCAGCTAGAACTAGGTTCCTCACTGCTGACGTTTTCGTAAGACTTGCTTTTAGCAAGATGCTCAGGTCTGCCAGCTTTCTATAAAAGAGCTTCAAAGACAACTACAACGTGCTCTTTGTGAACTTCCAGAACGCTGTGCTAAGACAAACCCAACAGGGCTGGAAGTACTGCTTGAATATTAACATTTGAGCTTTAGCTAGCCAGGCAGCAATAAAGTAAGATCCAGTGACAGTTACACCCTAGTGGTTAGCATCTACTCATAAGGATGGAACAGATCTTGCTGCACTACAGACCCAGTCTCATTCTAAAGCCTCATTGTTAAAAGCACAAAGTTCTCTTCATGTTCAAGACAGCCACACTGCTGACCATGAATGCATGAAGCCAGTGAGTTATACTTAAGTACTTATCAGTTTGATGGGTCAATCCTCCCCTTCGCTCTGGTACAACTGAAGATCACTTACTGGTTAAACAGAATGAGCTAATAAGCAAACAAGTGACAGCTGGCAGCACCTGCTCTCATGATCCTTGTAACAAAAATAAGACTATAAAACACTGCAGCAGACATTAATTGGAAAAAAACAATTTCTCCACACCTCCATCACCAACCCAGTTCCAACACTAGAAAGAAAGTTTACAGAGTTTCAGATTTATTCATCCAGCACTTGATTTAGGGCAGAGTTTCCTGCATTTTTCCATTAGTGCACCTACAAAGCTTGTGAGGCCCCCTCAAGTGCACAAAAATTGTTTTAGCCTACACATATTAGGTCTATATGGTTTTGAGGCTGGCTGAAGAATTAGGCCATGAAATCTGGTCAAATGGACCATAGACTTGCATGTGATCTCAGCACATACCCCACTCCCATATCTATTAAGTAGCCTAATACAAATACATCAGAGTTCTTACTTGTAATGAGAGAATTCATGATGATATGAGTGGCCTTGGCCTTCACCACTGGGACCTTGTTCACACTTTCAGTGGAAGATGAGGGGGTTATGACAGGTGGATACATGCTAGTCTCCCCTTCCTCAACCTGTGCAGAGGAAGTGGGGTACAGTTTAAGACAAAGGGGAGAAAGTTACCTCTTGAGCATTACACCCCTTCCCTGAATTCTCATCACAACAGGGCTTTAACCAACACATAACTAGTTAAGCAAAAAAGTCAACTTGCACTGCTTAAGAGTTAAGACTAATCATAATTGGCACTTCAATGTTCTTAAGGAAATGGACATTTTCGTGTCCTTCATGATAGGACATTCCTGTTATCTATTGACAACAGGCACTCATTCTCATATGGATTTGGAAAGCACTGGGCTCACAGCCAGCAGATTGTTAGTCTGAATGGTAAAGGTCACTGGGGACGAAACTAGAACCAACCACTTCTCTTTCCACTCAGGGCCCAATCTGACCAAAACATGTGGCAGGTCTTTCTCCATGAAAGGAGATTCTTTGATAGATGGCACTCAAGTTGCTAGCCAACATCCTAGTTAGAGAGATCAGATCCACTTATAAGTCATGGAGCTCAAACTTTAATGTTATTATTCTAGGCCCTACTCCAATACTTTATACTGGTTTTAAGACATTCTAAACTTAGTCAGGTAGCTTACACCCAAAGTTTTGCCATTCTTAACTAGACTCTGGGGACTGTGTCTGCTGGATTCTAATTTGTTACTTTATAAAATGAAAGCACCTTTTGAAATGACAAACAATTCTTGCAGCTTGAACAGAAGGTAATAGCCTTCAGTGCTGGGCACTGATTTTTACACACCATGCTCCAGCTTAAGACAACTTCACAAGGAAGTTCCACTGGCAGAATAAAAACCAGTTTAAGCAGATACAGTTAAGCCAGTTCAAATGACTGCATGGACACGAATTTCAGTATAAGTGTGACTTGCTTCAGCTTAATTAAACCTGATCCTAATGGAGCTAGTTAACCAAATAAGCTGCTCTTATACGCAAAGAGCAGACACATGCCATTTGCACTGATTTAACTGTATCAGTTTAAATTTACATCTTAACACCCACACAAGTTTCTCATTTAGACAAGTTCTTGGAGCATATTCATTCTATGGTCACCAGACACTATGCATTTGCTTAAGTGGACAGAATCACAGAGGACATACTGACAGGTTTCAGAGTAACAGCCATGTTAGTCTGTATTCGCAAAAAGAAAAGGAGTACTTGTGGCACCTTAGAGACTAACCAATTTATTTGAGCATAAGCTTTCGTGAGCTACAGCTCACTTCATCGGATGAACCGATGAAGTGAGCTGTAGCTCACGAAAGCTTATGCTCAAATAAATTGGTTAGTCTCTAAGGTGCCACAAGTACTCCTTTTCTTTTAGAGGACATACTCATACTCTTCAGAGTTTGCAGGATGCCTTTAAAAAATGTAAGCAATTGGAGTTATGCCTTTGTTTCTTTCTGATGAAAGAAAGCCTGAAAAGTTATTTCCCTACCAGCACGCAAAGAAAAGGAGGGGGGGGGGGGCAGGAATGTCAGCTCTGGCTTTGCTGGAGGTTTCAGAAGATATGTATTGAGTTTAAGGAGGAGGCTTGTTGAAGTTGACGTTTCAGAGAAAGAAGGTCTGTGTTAGTCCTTAGTGTGAAGTCAGTGTTGGCCAAGATTTATCGTAGCACTCTGACCAAAGGTCCCTCCTTCTCAGTTGGAGAGCTCTCTCTTGTGATATTTAACCACTCCTCCAGTCAGACTCACAAGCTGCACAAGAACTACATTTCTAATGGCAAAGTGTCAGGAAGTTGTCCTTGATCAAAACACTCCCAGTTTTGATCCACCTCTGCAGGTCACCTTAAAGTAGTAGTCACTTGCTTAATCCAGAAGAGTTCCTGGTTTTCATCCAGTTAGAATCTAGCAGACACCTCCCTGCCATCTCCTCACCCATTCTAGAGTGCATACCTTTGAAAGCTCCTGGTACTTGCGCTCTGGGATGACTGGCTGTTTCCACAGGACATTGGAGCACATATCTGAAGGGGGAGGAGTCATCGGTGCTGGATTCTCCAGGGCATCATCATAACTGAATGCCCGACGATGCATTCCAATAGGCAAGGACATCTTTCCTAGAAGCCCTCCAGAGCCATGCTCAATAGCTAAGAACAAAGATGGCAGCTTTCACAGTGGGATGCATCTTGGACATATCAAACGGGATTATCTCTGTACTGGTTAAAAACACTGATTCTTTAAGAATCTATTAACTTTTCAGAGACAAGGTACAGCTCACAACAGTAAAACCCACTACCAAAATGAGACTGGTGCTGGAAGCACCTGTTATGAAGTTTGTCTTAAGCAGCTACCCAAACGACCGGTAAAGTCTGTAGTCTAAAAAGGGGCTTTTAATGGGCAGTTACCTTGGGGATATTTTGATGTGGTTGCTAAAGCAGTTCATCCTTAGTACAAGTTTCACTATTTTGGAAGAACAGGTTTCTACGTGGGAAAAAAACAACCCTATTTTTAGAACTTGTTGGAGAAGTGCCTGTGCTTGCAAGACTGAGGAGACATAAGCTGCAATACTCCTCTATAAGACACTCGTGACGAAGCAGGACTGTTCTTAATGTTTCCTCTGAATAGTGTGGGGGTGCCTCAGTTTCCCCTAGGCAGTTCTTAAGTCTCTAGGGGGTGGGATGAGGGTGTATGATCGTTGCAGAGCCCTAGGGGGCAGGTGTGGGCAGGGGTCTGGACACAGAGAATGGCCGATACCCTGTTTCCTGGCAACTGATGGCCTGGCCCTTCCCCCCCTGCAAGGTGAGAGCTAAAGGGTTGGAGAACAAAGGAATCCGGTGACCTCCTGGCCCACAAAGCCCAGAGGAGGAGGGGCTAGAGAGACTTTTAGTTTGGGGCTGGCTGAGGACATGGAGTGAAGTGCAGATGGGGTTGTCTGGCTCACTGCCCCCCAAAATGGACCCAGCTGAGGGGTCCTGTTCTCTTCACCTACAAGCTCTGTGTTAGACCATGTTCCTGTCATCTAATAAACCTTCTGTTTTACTGGCTGGCTGAGAGTCATGTCTGACTGCGGCGTTGGGGGGCAGGACCCTCTGGCTTCCCCAGGAGCCCCGCCTGGGCACCTGGGCGGACTCGCTGTGGGAAGCACAGGGAGGGGCAGAGGATGCTGAATGCTCCGAGGTCAGACCCAGGAAGGTGGAAGCTGTGTGTCCTGCAGACAATCTGCTCCCAGAAAGGAGACTTCCTCAGAGTCCTGACTGGCTTTGTAGGGAGCAGTTCCAGAACATCGCCCTGGGACTCCGTGACAACACTCTAGTCAGAATTATGCAGCCTTTGCAAAATTCTAGGAGCTGTTTTTGGTTTTACTAGCCTCACTCCAAACTATCAGATTTGATGTGACACTTTAATCACAAATTTCAGAGGAACAGCCGTGTTAGTCTGTATTCGCAAAAAGAAAAGGAGTACTTGTGGCACCTTAGAGACTAACCAATTTATTTGAGCATGAGCTTTCGTGAGCTACAGCTCACTTCATCAGATGTTTACCGTGGAAACTGCAGCAGACTTTATATACACACAGAAATCATGAAACAATACCTCCTCCCACCCCACTGTCCTGCTGGTAATAGCTTATCTAAAGTGATCAACAGGTGGGCCATTTCCAGCACAAATCCAGGTTTTCTCACCCTCCACCCCCCCACACAAATTCACTCTCCTGCTGGTGCTAGCCCATCCAAAGTGACAACTCTTTACATAATCAAGTCGGGCTATTTCCTGCATAGATCAAGGTTTTCTCACATCCCCCCCACCCCCATACACACACAAACTCACTCTCCTGATGGGGGTGGGGGGGGATGTGAGAAAACCTTGATCTATGCAGGAAATAGCCCGACTTGATTATGTAAAGAGTTGTCACTTTGGATGGGCTAGCACCAGCAGGAGAGTGAATTTGTGTGGGGGGGTGGAGGGTGAGAAAACCTGGATTTGTGCTGGAAATGGCCCACCTGTTGATCACTTTAGATAAGCTATTACCAGCAGGACAGTGGGGTGGGAGGAGGTATTGTTTCATGATTTCTGTGTGTATATAAAGTCTGCTGCAGTTTCCACGGTAAACATCTGATGAAGTGAGCTGTAGCTCACGAAAGCTCATGCTCAAATAAATTGGTTAGTCTCTAAGGTGCCACAAGTACTCCTTTTCTTTTAATCACAAAGTAAGTTACCCATAACTACTGCTTCGCATCTGTCAGTCACAGTTAACAGCAGTACTTCAAGCCACATCACCCTACATAGCAATCTGTTAAGCAGTTACATATATTGTGGGCTAAAACGCAAAGTTCACCAATGACTAAAGAAAATCTATGTGGTAAGACTGCCATTGAACAGGAGCACAAAGTCTGATTTGGGTAAAAAAGCAGCTCAATTTTCTAAACAATCCAGGAGTTGAGAGATTAAGACTGACAACTTTTTATGTGGCTAAACCAATAATGGTTCTAAAGTGAGAGGTTTCCGAGTGGTAGCCGTGTTAGTCTGTATCAGCAAAAACAATGAGGAGTCCTTGTGGCACCTTATAGACTAACAAATTTATTTGATCATAAGCTTTTGTAGGCTAAAATCCACTTCATCAGATGCATACAGTTAGGAGTTTATTTGTGCAATCCAACAGCACTGCTGAAGTTCAGGATCTGATTTTATTTACATATTTTGGAAGGTTGTTCTACCAAAAAAGAGCTTGCAAGTAGCATGCATTCTTACAAGATCTATTTATGTGATCAGGTATTCCCATAAATTAGTGCCAAACAATCAAGCTGCTATTTTCAGACCCTCAGGTGAAGCGAAAACATACAACACTTTGTCAGGTCTCCACAAATCTACTCACAAATCTTCCCTGATTAAACAGTGGTGGGATGGGGAAGGAACATTAACATCAGTCTCTGGATGGCTTTAAGGGATAGGGCCACTGGCAGGGTCTATGGAAAGCACTGAATATAAGTTCCAGCAGCTGTGGGGTGAGAGAGAGGCTGCACCAGACCTAGATATCCCAGCTTGGAGAGCACAAAAGGCACATACTAGGGAGGACATCACTCCTAACACCTCCCCACTTCATCTTTCATACCCTCTTCTGCATCGCAGGAGTATGACAAATTCTCTAGACTTTGCTAATGAATTGTCATGTCATATTAACAGCAGCCAACTCTGACAAAAGCAGTCATGTGACTATCAGTAGTGTCATGACTGAGGCAATCACTAACCAGAATAGTTTAAATCAGTGGTTCTCAACCCACAGCTGCGGCCCAAGTGACATCCTCAGGGCCATACTGGTAGCATACATATTGTGTGGATTTGGCCCACATAACACAGAGAGCTGCATATGCAGCCCACAACAGTAAATAGGCTGAAAACCACTGGTTTAGACCCTAAGGTCTTTCAGAGGTATTTGTACAGCACCTGCATCGTGAGGCCCTGACACAATAGAAATAATTCACTGGGAGGAGCACTGATACAGTGGCACTATTTAAAAGCTGACACACTAGCCTCAACTGGACACCAAATACCCTAACCAGGCTATACACCTGATCCAGACTAGAGAGCCTACATAAAACCATGTCTTCTCACAACTAACAATCACGTAGGTGACTAGACTAAAATTTACCGGAAAGAATTAGTTTTACCAGGAATATCTGGTTGTCTTGAAGCCATGACTGTAATCCAGATGTTCCTCTATATGGAAATCCAGAACCGATTCCCGTTACCTGATAAATCAACAGAGAATGTTTTTATCTGCAAAAGGCACCAAGGCTACAGTAAATATGACCAAGACCATCTTATGAAACACGAACTCGAAGTGCCCACGGGAAGGCTGGACTGGGGGGCTGCAGGATGACAACGGGTCTCCTCGCAACCCCCCTGGGGGAGGCGTGTGACCCGCCCTGCGCCCACGGCCACCCGCCTGCCCGGAAAGCCGAGAGGCCGCGCCCGCCAGCAGCGCCACCGCCCCACAGCTCCCGCCGGACACAAGGCGGCCCCGGGCGGGGGGGGGGGAGCGTGAAGCGGGCCGCACCCCCCGGGGCAACTCAGCCGTGGCCCCCGGGGAGCAGGGCGCGGAGCAGAGGGGCCCGGCCGCAGCCCACGCGTGACAGGCTGGGGCCCAGAGACCCCGGGTCTGCTCGGGCAGGCCCGCCCGCCGGGCCCCGGCAACCCCTCCCCACCCGCCGGCCCCCCGGCAACCCCCCCTCCCCCCCTCCCCCCCTCCCCTCCCGCCGGCCCCCCCAAAACCCCTCCCTCCCCGCCGCGGCCCCCCCTCCCGCCGGCCCCCCGGCAACCCCTCCCTCCCCGCCCGCGGCCCCCCGCCCGCCGGCCCCCCGGCAACCCCTCCCTCCCCTCCCGCCGGCCCCCCCAAAACCCCTCCCTCCCGCCCACGGCCCCCCCTCCCGCCGGCCCCCCGGCAACCCCTCCCTCCCTCCCTCCCCGCCCGCGGCCCCCCCCGCCGGCCCCCCGGCAACCCCTCCCTCCCCTCCCGCCGGCCCCCCCAAAACCCCTCCCTCCCCGCCCGCGGCCCCCCTCCCGCCGGCCCCCCGGCAACCCCTCCCTCCCTCCCTCCCCGCCCGCGGCCCCCCCTCCCGCCGGCCCCCCGGCAACCCCTCCCTCCCCGCCCGCGGCCCCCCCGCCCGCCGGCCCCCCGGCAACCCCTCCCTCCCCGCCCGCCAGCCCCCCAAAACCCCTCCCTCCCTCCCCGCCCGCCGGCCCCCCGGCAACCCCTCCCTCCCCTCCCGCCGGCCCCCCCAAAACCCCTCCCTCCCCGCCCGCGGCCCCCCGCCCGCGGCCCCCCCGGCAACCCCTCCCGCCCCGCCGCGGCCCCCCCGGCAACCCCTCCCGCCCCGCCCGCGGCCCCCCCGCAACCCCCCCTCCCTCCCCGCCCGCGGCCCCCACAGCCCCCCTCCCCGACCCCACAGCCCCCGGGCCCCCTCCCCAGCCAGCCCCACAGCTCCCTCCCTCCCGCAGCCCCCAGTACCTGGGCCCCCACGCCCGCCCGCTAACAGGCCGGCCGGGGCCGCGGCCCGCACTGCAGCCGGAGGAGGCGGAGGCCGCCCGCGGCGGGGCGCGGGGCAGGGCGGCCCGCAGGCTCCATGGCGCGGGCCCGGCCGAGCCTCCCCTTCGCCCCAGCGCAGCAGCGACGGCGATGGGGGGGAGGGGGCGGAGCGTGTAGAGGGCTACGGTCCCGCGATACTTCGGTGACGCAGGTTGCAAGATGGAGGCCGCGGGCCGCCGTGAGGCGCGCCGGGAATTGTAGTTCTCGCCCTGTGGCCGAGGGGCTGTGCGCTGCGTGCCCACGCACGTTTCTTGAGGGCTCCGCAGCAGCAGACTCCGCTCGCCGCGGGCCGCCTGAGCCCGCCCCTCGCTCCAATGCCCGGGCTAAGGGCCCACGGGCGAGGGACGGGAGCCTAGCGCTCCGCTCCGGGCAGCCCTGGGGGGCTCCGCTTTCCAAAGGGCCCCGCGCCCCCCCGTGAATGGGTTTCGCGGGCTGCCGCTGCCAAAAGGCTAAGAACCGCGGAGCGAGGGGAAGGAAGAGCTTGGGGGCCGTCCCTAAGGCCGCGCCGTTTGGGAACGTGGGGCCGCCCACGCGTGACCCAGCACGTGTCAGACCCGCGCTCCGTCTCCTCCCCCAGCCGGGCTCCGCCCGGGGCCGACGCTGCCGCAGAAGCGGCCCCGGCCCCGAGGAAGGGCAGGTCCTGCCCGAGCCGGTCCGCTCGTGGCTGGCTCGCCGGCGGCGCTGGGTGAGCCCCGGCGTGGCGTGAGCAGGGCGAAGCGCAGCGCCGGGGGGAGCTGAGGAGCAGCGCCCCGCCCGCAGCCGCCGCCAGCACGCGTGGGGGGGGGGAGCCCCCCTGAGCACGTCCGAGCGTGGCCGCCGCCAGCCCGCGTGGGCAGCCCGAGGCTCCTAGCGGCGCCGACCCGCCCGTGGCAGCCGCGGCACGGCGAGCACCCCCCGCGTGGGCGAGCCCCACTCGCGGCCGGCGGCCCTGCCCACGGCGGCCGCCCCGCCTGGCCTCCGAACAGGAAGAGGAAGCGCCTCGCTCGCCGCCTCCCCTCGCCTCCCACGCGCGGCGCGGGCGGAGCGGCGCGGCCCCTGTCAGAGCCGGGCGGGCGGGCAGCCGGCCCCGCCCGGGCCCCCATGGCTCCTCCCGGCGCCTTCGGACACCTGAGCCTGGCGCTGGGCGCCGCCGTGGCCGCCCTGGGCTCGCTCCTCTTCATCGCCTGGAGGACGTACTTCCCCGGCGGCGGCCGCTGGGGGCCGCCGCCGGCCGCGGGGCAGGTAAAGCCGGGGGCGCTCCGCGGCCGGACCGGGGCGGCGGCGGCGGGGGGGGCGCTGGGTCCCGGGCCGCGCACGTGGCTGGAGACCCCCCCCCGCCCCGTTCCCTGCCAGAAGCACCGGCAGGTCTCTGCCCCCCCCCTCCCGCCCCCCGTTTCCTGCCCGGGGGGCAGCGGGGTGCCAAGCCCTGCGCCTTGTTGCCAGGGCTGGGGGCACCTCCCTTCTCCCCCAGGAGCCAGCAGCTCCGGCTGGGCCTGGTCAGGGACTGCGCCCCCCGGGGCTGGGTGAGGCCGCACTAGCCACGCGGTGGGAGCCCAGGGGGGCCCTGCCCTCCACACGGAGTTCTCCATGTAGCCCCCCCGCCCGGCCCCGCAGCCAGCCCTATCTGCAGCCAACAGAGCCCCCCCCCCCCGGCATTTTAGCTCTGGGGCAAGCAAGCTTATGTGTGCCCCCTTCCAGTTGTTTCTGTCATTTTTGCCTCCAGAGATGATGCGGGCGGGGGGGGGGGGTCATGTGCCCCCCAATTTTTTGTATTGTACCCCCCCAACCCAGACAAGCTGGGTGGCCAGCTAAGGTGAGTCAGGGAGTGGATGGGGTGTCCCCTCTTCAAGCCCCACCATGCAGGGCTTTACACGGCACCTGTTTCCACCCGGGTTTCCCGCCCCCTGGGTGCCTGCCCTGCTCCCCACACGCTGGCGTTTTGGTCCTGGCATTCAAAAGGCTAACTACAGAGCAGCCTGGGATACCTCCTCCCCTGGAGAGTTGGGCTGCTTCCTGGATGTGGCAGCCGGATGTTGCTATAGGCTGGCATCAGCCCGCCTCTGCCTGCCCCACTGCAGCAACTCCCCTCCTCCCAGTCCCCGCCCCTCCAGTTATGGAAACGGCATAGAGCCCCCAGGTTGTGCCAGGTCAGGGCAAGCCCACAAGGCACATACTGGGGCAGGGAGAGGAAGGCGCTTCACCTGGAGACTGCAATTTGAAGTTGTGGGTATACCTCCTTGCTCTCCACCTCTTCAGTGAGGGACCTGGGTCAGGAAGTCCTTTGCTAGACCCCAGGCATAAAGCTGGTTGTCCTCCCCTGCCAGAACCTGTGGCCCCCAGGGGTTACAACTGCAGGGCTGCAAGCGGGCAGCACTGGGCCCTGCGCAGGGAGATGCGGGCAGGGGCTGGGCTGACGTTGAATTGTGGTTCTTGCAGGGGACATGGGGCACCGTGTGGCCACTTGCTTTGCTTGTGCTTGGCCCAGGCAGCACCCCCTCCAGTAGCTGAGGGAACGCCCTTCCCTTTCCAGGGTCCCTGCATCAGCCGCTCCACTGCTCTAATTCCAGTCCCTTGCTCTCCTGGCAGCTGGATTTCTCCATGCGGCAGGTCCTGGTGCTGGGCCTGGAGGGAGCTGGGAAGAGCAGCGTTCTCCACTACATCTCCAGTGAGGCAGCCAAGGACCGCACAGCACCCACCCAGGGCTTCAACTCAGTCCAAGTGTACGCAGAAGGCTTCCAGATCGACCTGCTGGAGCGTAAGTCTGGCCCTGGGCTCCCTTGTTGGGGGCAGGGCCGACCTCTTGCCACAGAGCAGGGAGCTTTTAAAACTAGTCCGCAGGGCTGGCCCACCTGGAGAATCCATGCTCAGAGCTAGCCTGCCCAGGAATTACCTTCGACTCCATGCGTGTCTGGTCACCAGCGGCTAGAGCACTTGTGTAAGTAAGTGCCTCTCAGTTTGGTTAGAGGTGCCTAGGCCCCTCTGCACTGCTTCTCCCCCACTGCAAGAGGGAGTTTTGTCTCCTTCCTGATGCCCCCAGGAAACACATTTAAGAAATCTTCACACCCACACACCCCCGTTTCCCATGTCTTCTTCCCAGTTTAAGCCTGGGGTGCAGAGCTTCGGAAATGCACCCCTGACCCCCCCACCCCCCGTTCCTGGGCTGGCTGCATAGATGACTTCTGGCTCCTTATATCTCAGTCGGCGGCAGCCAGAACTTGCGATTTTACTGGAACCAGTACCTGAGTCAGGCCCACGTGCTGGTGTTCGTAGTGGACTCTTCAGACGGGCCACGCCTCCCTACAGCTCGACAGGAGCTGCATTGGCTGCTGGCTGAGGATCCTCGGTTGCCCTTGGTCGTCCTGGCCAACAAACAGGTCAGAATCTCAGCATCTCATCCCTCTGGGCACTTGTAAGGCTCTGGCTGGCCAGGGACAAGGCAGTTGTAGCAAAGAATTTTCAGACCCCTAAGGCAGGGCTGCTTGGGCCCAAAAGGGGACACATGAAGAACCCTCACAAACCTCCTCCTCTCTGCTCAGACAGCACTCCAGTACTGCAGCGACGAGGGGTATAAAAACCCAATGTAGAATAGAAAGTGAAGGGCACCTTTCTTTGGCCTCGGCTTTGCTAACGCGTGTGTGTGTGCGGCACGCACTGCATATAGAAAATCCTCAACAACCCCTTCTCCTGCATACACTCTGCCCCTTGGGCGAGGATGAGAGACGCCCAGGACAGAGGAAATCCCGGTGCTCAGCATCATATAAGAACATGTATAGAACAGAATTTAGTTCAAGCATATAACTCAGATCTCCAGCGTTCTAGCTGGCACCACTGTTAAATTGTGGTTTCCAGGGGAAGAACAACAATGTAAATGACCTCAATGCAAAAAGGGGGGCTGAGGCTCACCTAATTGCAGCCCTCTGAGCATCACAGTCCGCTCCCCCTACGCTGCAGGGATCCCTTCCAGTTCTTGGGCTCTGAAGCTACGCCCAAGTGCAGACTCATCGCTTTCTGGGGCCACAATGAATGGGCATGAGCCCTGGCAGCTCCATCCATGCAGGGCCCTGCTCTGCCCCACCCTGCCGTGGCTGAGCCCTGTTGGAAGGGGAGCTGCATAGGTTAAGGCAGATGGTGGCTTTGCAGGTTGGTTAAGGAGCTGAGTGACACCACTCAAACCCAGCTGCTCCTGGTTTCTCCTAGGACAAGGGTGATGCCCTGAGCACGGCTGAGCTGCACCAGGAGCTGGCCCTGCACACGCTGAATGGACAGAGGGAATTCTTCCTGCTGCCCACGAGCGCCACTCACGCTGCGCTGGCCAGTGCCACCAGCATCCGGCGTGTGAAGAGTCTACTGGTGGAACTGCTCTCCCAGCTCTGAAGTGCTCTTCACGCTCTAGAGACGGGCAGGCTGGACTGACCCTGCTGCTGCTCGTCTTTGCCTGGAACTGAGGTGCTGGACTGGAGACTGCTGGCTCTGCACTGTCAGGGGCCAGAGCCACTCTACTCCCATGCTGCTATCCCCAATCGGCTTCTCTATGCTCCCTTGGGGAGATGCTGTGCAGTTACACCCCCCTTGGGATCTATACATGCTGCTCTCAGGACACAGCGGCCCAGCCCAGTCATGGATCTCTGGCGAGATGGGAGAACAGCCTTTGTCCCCATGCAGCTCACGGGCGGAGTCTCCCATCTCTAGCTGGGGCACAGTGATGTTTACACACAATATCCCCAAGCCCCCCAGTGACAAATTGACAAACCTAAATGAAGGATGTGTAGGCAGGACCCCTGGGTGCTTCTTGGCACAGGAAGGGCAGGAGATGGGGCAGAGGAGGGGCTATAGGAGCTCCTGCAGCGAGGCTCTTCTGTGGCAGGCAGCAATTCATAGAATCATAGAATATCAGGATTGGTAGGGACCTCAGGAGGTCATCTAGTCCAACCCCCTGCTCAAAGCAGGACCAATCCCCAATTAAATCATCCCAGCCAGGGCTTTGTCAAGCCTGACCTTAAAAACTTCTAAGGAAGGAGATTCTACCACCTCCCTAGGTAACGCATTCCAGTGTTTCACCACCCTCCTAGGGAAAAAGTTTTTCCTAATATCCAACCTAAACCTCCCCCACTGCAACTTGAGACCATTACTCCTTGTCCTGTCCTCTTCTACCACTGAGAATAGCCTAGAACCATCTTCTCTGGAACCACCTCTCAGGCAGTTGAAAGCAGCTATCAAATCCCCCCTCATTCTTCTCTTCTGCAGACTAAACAATCCCAGTTCCCTCAGCCTCTCCTCATAAGTCATGTGTTCCAGCCCCCTAATCATTTTTGTTGCCCTTCGCTGGACTCTCCCCAATTTATCCACATCCTTCTTGTAGCGTGGGGCCCAAAACTGGACACAGTACTCCAGATGAGGCCTCACCAATGTCGAATAGAGGGGAGCGATCACATCCCTCGATCTGCTCGCTATGCCCCTACTTATACATCCCAAAATGCCATTGGCCTTCTTGGCAACAAGGGCACACTGCTGACTCATATTCAGCTTCTCGTCCACTGTCACCCTTAGGTCCTTTTCCGCAGAACTGCTGCCTAGCCATTCGGTCCCTAGTCTGTAGCGGTGCATGGGATTCTTCCGTCCTAAGTGCAGGACCCTGCACTTATCCTTATTGAACCTCATCAGATTTCTTTTGGCCCAATCCTCCAATTTGTCTAGGTCCCTCTGTATCCTATCCCTGCCCTCCAGCGTATCTACCACTCCTCCCAGTTTAGTATCATCTGCAAATTTGCTGAGAGTGCAATCCACACCATCCTCCAGATCATTTATGAAGATATTGAACAAAACCGGCCCCAGGACCGACCCCTGGGGCACTCCACTTGACACCGGCTGCTAACTAGACATGGAGCCATTCATCACTACCCGTTGAGCCTGACAATCTAGCCAACTTTCTACCCACCTTATAGTGCATTCATCCAGCCCATACTTCTTTAAACTTGCTGACAAGAATACTGTGGGAGACCATGTCAAAAGCTTTGCTAAAGTCAAGAAACAATACATCCACTGCTTTCCCTTCATCCACAGAACCAGTAATCTCATCATAGAAGGCAATTAGATTAGTCAGGCATGACCTTCCCTTGGTGAATCCATGCTGACTGTTCCTGATCACTTTCCTCTCATGTAAGTGCTTCAGGATTGATTCTTTGAGGACCTGCTCCATGATTTTTCTGGGGACTGAGGTGAGGCTGACTGGCCTGTAGTTCCCAGGATCCTCCTTCTTCCCTTTTTTAAAGATTGGCACTACATTAGCCTTTTTCCAGTCATCTGGGACTTCCCCCGTTCACCACGAGTTTTCAAAGATAATGGCCAATGGCTCTGCAATCACAGCCGCCAATTCCTTTAGCACTCTCGGATGCAACTCGTCCGGCCCCATGGACTTGTGTACATCCAGCTTTTCTAAATAGTCCCTATCCACCTCTTTCTCCACAGAGGGCTGGCCATGTATTCCCCATGTTGTGATGCCCAGCGCAGCAGTCTGGGAGCTGACCTTGTTAGTGAAGACAGAGGCAAAAAAAGCATTGAGTACATTAGCTTTTTCCACATCCTCTGTCACTAGGTTGCCTCCCTCATTCATTAAGGGGCCCACACTTTCCTTGGCTTTCTTCTTGTTGCCAACATACCTGAAGAAACCCTTCTTGTTACTCTTGACATCTCTCGCTAGCTGCAGCTCCAGGTGCGATTTGGCCCTCCTGATTTCATTCCTACATGCCTGAGCAATATTTTTATACTCTTCCCGGGGTCATATGTCCAACCTTCCACTTCTTGTAAGCTTCTTTTTTATGTTTAAGATCCGCTAGGATTTCACCGTTAAGCCAAGCTGGTCGCCTGCCATATTTACTATTCTTTCGACTCATCGGGATGGTTTGTCCCTGTAACCTCAATAGGGATTCCTTGAAATACAGCCAGCTCTCCTGGACTCCTTTCCCCTTCATGTTAGCCCCCCAGGGGATCCTACCCATCCGTTCCCTGAGGGAGTCGAAGTCTGTTTTCCTGAAGTCCAGGGTCCGTATCCTTCTGCTTACCTTTCTTCCCTGTGTCAGGATCCTGAACTCTACTAACTCATGGTCACTGCCTCCCAGATTCCCATCCTCTGATGCTTCCCCCACTAATTCTTCCCGGTTTGTGAGCAGCAGGTCAAGAAAAGTTCTGCCCCTAGTTGGAGCTATTGCTAATTGTCTTTCCATGGTGCGAAGGGAGCAGAATCCCTCATGCGGCCAGGGCTCCTGCAGTGGGATTAATGGGGCTGCTGGTACCACGCTGTCCCATGGCCAGTTACTGCCCTCTGCTAGGGAGGAGTCTCCCGGGCCCCGCTCCTGTCTGCTCACAGTTGCAAAGAGACAGCAGCTCTTTACATGTACTGCTGCTGGGAATGGGCCAGTCTGGCCATGCTGGGGAGCCCACGTTCTCGGGGTTAGACTGGCCCCTCTGCTGGCAGCGGGAGGAGGTGGCGTTTTTGTCTTGCTCTGCTCATTGGAGGTGGCTAGCCAGGGTAGCTTCTGGGACAGTTTGGAGGGACAGTTTGGTGGGGCGGCGAGCTGGGGAGAGCCCAGTTGGGGCAGCTTTTCTCCCCTGCCTCCCAGGGACTCTTCCCTTCCCTTTAAAAAGCTTTGCAGGCAGGTGTCTCCCATGGCTGTGAACCACGACAGGTACGGGAGCCACAGTGAGGGGACACCTGTGCTGCTAACCCCCAGGAAAGGGGGAAGCTCCTGGAGTCAGTCGCTGCCCAAGCCGTCCGCCCTGCAGGGACAGATGGGGTAGGTGCCTAACAGACAGAGGCACTGGTGCCAGTCCAGCCTCCAAGCAAAAGTCTGCAGTTGGTACAGGTACATCCCTGCACTCACCCCCTCCCCCCCCCCACACGGTGAGGAAAGGCAGTTGAGGCTCCTACAGGCCTGTACTGGGCCCATATGCTGTGTCTGGAACAAAGCTCCACTGGGAGAGTAAACCACCCCCAGCAGCAGTGGCTGAAACATTCCTGAGCAGCCCCAGGTGTGGGGCAGAGAGCCCTGCCAGAAGCAAGTGGGAGTGAGACGTGCCTTGCTGGGAGACAAAGGAGGGGCACGTGCCTGCTGTTACACAGGAAGGGTGCACCTGCCCATTCCTGTCTCCAGCTGCCTAAGGACCAGGTGCTTCCCTGGCTTGTAATCACAGCCTGAGTGTGGAAGAGGCCAAGGGTAGGTTGGTCTGCCTGCCCCATGTTCAGCAGGAGATGGGTGTAGAAGGGGAGAGGGGTGTTTTCTAGAGCTCTTTAGGTGCTCCTTGGGGAGCAACTCTTCCCCAAGCCACGTAGTTGCTCTGCTTCCTGCTACCCCCCTTCCTTCCCCTCTCCTTGTGTTAGGGGACGAGGCAGGGTGCAGGCAGAGGAGCTACAGGGCCCCCCAGCACTGGTGCAGCGCTACTTTAATGCATTCAGGCCATTTGCTGCTGCCAACCCCAGGGCTGGCATTGCAGAAGGGCACAGGCAGGGGGATCTTGTGCAGGCTGAGTGAGCAGAGCCTTCAGGGTCAGTAGCACTCAAGGCTGGCAGCTGCTCTCAGTTACCAAGGGGATAAGCCTGAGCCTTGTGCAGTAAGTCCCTCCGTGCAGTACCACAGAAAAGCCCCTGGGAGGGGCAGGTGTTCTCTAGGGCCAGTGACATTCAGCCTGAGGCAGGGGAACAACAAGTGGCTCTTTGCAGCTCCTGCTATGAAAACACTGATTTCATTAACCAGTCAGGCTGCTTTTACTATATTAACCAATTGCAGTTGATAAAAATACTTGGTCAGCCATTTTGCTGTGAGAATAATCTATACAAACTAAATATTTCCCCGTCACACTGTTTAAATATGACTAGTACAATAGTAAATGGAACGATGAATTCACACGACTGTGGCTCTTTTGGGTGCCCCACTCACTAATCTGGCTCCTCACCCACTGAGGCCTGGGTAGCACTCTGGTAGAGATAAGGGCAAGCGTGAGTCCCTGCTGGTAAACATGTAGCGCTGGGGAAAGGCAGCACCCTGCCAGCCTCTCCTCCCAGTCCCAGGGCTGCTGTTCTGAAGCAGCCAGCAGCAAAACCCTGTGGACTTTTTGTGGGGACTGAACAATCCAGCCCCATGGCTGCATTGGGCAGGGGGCCACAGCACCTCCCAGCCAGGTGACTTGCACCACCCCTGAAGAGCCAGAGCAGTTCCCAGAATGAAGACTTCCTTGGGTCAGTGCCGGGGCCACCCCAGCTCTGCACAGTGCAGGGAGGAGCTGAAGCCCTTGAGCGAGCTGCACTCGGGTGTATTCATGCTGGTTTGGAAGAGTCTGATTTATTGTAACTAAGAGCTGCAGGACACAAGAGATGGTCTCTTCCCTTCGCCCCCACTATGGTGAGGCAGTGGCCTTCTCCCCAGTGGCCTTAGGGCCTGCAGAGCCACACGGAGGAGCCCGTTCTCGCACATGCTCAGTCCCACCATCTCCCCCTGGAGGGCGGATCCTTCCTGGCCCACCAGAACCTACATCTAGTTCAGCGGGCCCCAGCCTGCGCATGGTGAAAGGGCACCAGCAGGCAGAGTCAATCTTCCCTGGTTTGCCTGGGGAGTGGCGGCACGAGACCTGCCATTGCAGGTGAGTCCAACAGGGCAGGGTGGGGGCAGTTACTGTTGGTCTATCTTGACCTGCTGCAGGGATGCAGTGAAAGCCTGGAACTCCTCAGGGTAGAAGCGCTTATACACACTGATCTTCCTCTTGATCTGCTTGGGCGTGTCCTGGTAGTAGTTCTTCTCATCACGAGCCATGTCCTGGGGGTGGGGAGAGGGGACAGAGTCAGGGAAGCTGCCTCGCTGGGGGCTGGATGGAGCAGATATCCAGGAGACCCCCACAGCCCAAGAACAAGCACCTCTGCGGCTGGCTGCATGCAGCACAGGGTTGGCACCTTGAGCCGCCCACTCAACTCCACTCACAGGCAGGTGTGGTTAGAGGCTGGGTGAGGTTTCATGCACCCTAAAGGTGACTCAGATGCAAACCAGGAAATTCAAAGAGCCACTTCCCTGACAGAGCAGCCAGACAGGAGGAGGCAGGCTCCAGGCACGGAACACCTCTGGCTGCTTCTTGGTGCCCCCCCAATGGCTAGGAAGATGCTGTAACAGGATTGCGCTGTCGCTCTCCCAGTGGCCACAAGCACTGAGGCAGAGGCTCCCAGACATGTCCTCCGACCCTCACCGGGCAAAGCCAGGGACCACCCACCTTGTAGTTCTCGCCATGGTTCCGTATCATGTACTGCACATAGTCGATAAGGTCTCTGGAGAGTGTCTCCGACTTCTTCTCCGGGAGGCTGGCCTCATACTCCAGCTCTAGGCACCGCAAGACAAAGAGATAGAACCATGCAGTGTTTCTAAGGAGCCCTGATGCTTCCAGAGATTGAACCTGGTATCTGTGGAAATGAGACTGAGCCATGCATCACTGGCAATGGCTGGTCCCTCTCAGGGACACGTCCAGCATTAATGACCACTCCCCAGTCGTGGGGGTAGACACACCAACACCTGCTCAGTGGGTTAGCGCAGAGAACACACATTGGAAGTTCCCAGACTCAAGGCCTTCTACCACATGTGACATGTGTCTGTCTCATCAGTGCAATGGCCAGCTACAGTGCTCAGATGAGAGAGCAGGCGGGAGTGGGGCTGTCATGAAGAGACAACATTGGAGATATGCCCTGGCTGGGGGATCAGATAGAGCAATTAAATCCCAAGCCCGGGACAGAAGCTGGCAGTGCAAACTAAGGGCCTTTGACACTTTTGCCAGACCAGACACTTCGAGGGCTTAAGATGGTGATGTTCAGGGGCTAATGAATCCTGAAACCCAGCAGGGCCAATGTTCAGCTCACACATCAGTATGGGACAGAGTCTCCTTAATAGTCTGCATTACACTAGGCACAACTGTTACCTCCCAACTCATAGCCACACGCTACTAAGTCTCCTGCTCGGAGGGGAGGAGCTGCTGCTGCAGGCAGCTTTCCAGGATGCTCCTGTGGGCTTGTAGTCCTGCTACAGAAACCAGCTTTCACCCACCCCCTTTTTGATATGACAACAAGCCAACGGGCTTTGCCTCTTAGTTTCCTAGTTGCAAAAAGCACCAGAGATCAATGGATCTCTAAAAACAATCAGAGGAGCAGAGCTCTCTCTGGTGAGAAGGAACCAAGCCAGGGCACAGAGGAGCGGGGAGAGGAAGTGGAATCCATCAGACAGATCCTCACCTAGGGCACAAAGCAGAGAACATGAACCAGTGGTAGCTCAGCTCTAGGACAGGGGTTATTGGCTACATGAACTCCCTCTGCTGGCTGCCCCCACAAGAAGAGAGTTCTAAAGCCATTTCCGACATCTGTGGCAAAGCAGCAGCACCATAAGAATAAATACCAGAGTCATGGCATAGTAGGGATCCGTAATACTTGGCTGAAGGGTGCATACTGCAACAACAAATACCCAAGCTTTACCCAATTGAGGGCAAGTTACCAACCCACCCAGGAGCCTAAGAGCTGCACCTCGTTCACATGAAATGAGCACAGTGGGAACTGCAGTGCCCAGAGGCTGCAGTGGCCAGCAAAGCAAGCACTCTTAGAGCCAGAGGAGGGTGGTACCAACCGTCCAGGACGTAAGGCTTCTGCACAACTCTCTTCCCTTTGTCTTGGCCATCAACCTCCATTTCCATCACCTGCATTGAATGGGAGATGAGACCACTCAAGAAAACTCCATTCACCTGGGGCTCATGCATTCACACATGGCTTTGGAGGCTGTTCCTTCCCCATCCAGCCCTTGCACCACTGACTGGCTTAAACAGATTTCTTAGTCCATGTAACTACGACCACCTCGAAGTTCAAAAAGCCTCATTTACCATTCACTTCTTATGCTGGCTGGCCGGCCTAGAGTCACTGTCCATGTTGAGAGAAATGCCTTGTGAACATGGTTGCTTTCAGGTTCTTGATCACAAGCCCACTGTGACAATATTTGCTAAGGCCAAGTTTGGCCTGACAGCATGTGCTTTAACAAAGAGGGGGACTGTTCACTGCTTTCTTTCCCTCTGATCCAAGTGAAGTGTCTCCAGGCTAACCCCACTGCCCCGGCTAATGAATCCCCAAGTAAAAGACTCAACAGCTCCTTGCACATGCGCGTAAGCTCTCCCTGCATTGCCACTCCTGGCCCTTCACACACACACACTCTCACTCGAGAAAGAATCAAGATGGCAGACCACACTGGGTCCACACCCCAGAGACCAAGGCAGGACACATTTTCTAGTACCTTGTCCAGTCTAGTTAGGGGTCTCCTATTGCGAGTGGGCATCCATCAGTGCCCCTGGAGAATTGTCACCCATCCAGGTTGGGGAGTGTTGCCAGACAACCCAGCTGATTTTTCCCTTATGTTCATTTCCACCCCTTGGGCCCCCTCTTGGTCCCTGGGGTTTAGCCTCTTGGGAGAAATGTGTTGCTCGTATGCTGTACTTACCGGTAGCTGCCTTTTCCGGATGGGAATCGCCTTGTTGGGGTCCGCAGCCAGCCCCATTTCAGCCAGGTTCCGAGACACGGATTTGGTTCTGTCCCACGCATGTCTGATGTGGGAGCTGGCCAGAGACAAAAGAGGGAGGAAAGTGGCCATTTCACACGCAACACCACACCAGTTGATGGCCCATCCCTGCCGCAAGAGCCCTGTTCCCACTACCTGTGTCTGGCCTCAGGAACCCCCCCACTTCCACCCCCCACAGCAGCCAGAGCAGACCCCCCCGGCGCAGGGTCTTTAATACTCCTGCAGTAGCTGTAACCCCTTTATGGGGTGGCTCGCACCCTAGTAGGGGGGCTGTCCTGAGCGGCCCAGCCTCCCCGCGACCCACTGCACGGCCTAACCAATGATGGAGCCCAGGATACTGCCCACTCTGCCCCACTGCATGGGCCCACCCCCTCCCCTCGGTCCAGATCCCCCCGCTCCCACCCCACAGCCCGCTCCCTCCCCTCAACCCGGCCTGGCCCAGCCCGCTCCCCGCGACCCCCCCCCCCCCGGCCCGCTCCCTCCTCCTCCCCTCGGCCCGGCCCGCTCCGCTGCCCTCCAGCCCCCCCGCCCGGCCCGCTCCCCTCCCCCTCCCTCCTCCGCCCCAGCCCGCTCCCCTCCCCCTCCCTCCTCCGCCCCGGCCCGCTCCCCTCCAGCCCGCCCCCCCCCCCCGGCCCGCTCCCTCCTCCTCCCCTCAGCCCGGCCCGCTCCGCTCCCCTCCAGCCCCCCCCCCCGGCCCGCTCCCTCCTCCTCCCCTCAGCCCGGCCCGCTCCGCTGCCCTCCAGCCCCCCCGCCCGGCCCGCTCCCCTCCCCCTCCCTCCTCCGCCCCTCGGCCCGGCCCGCTCCCCTCCCCTCCAGCCCCCCCCCCACCCGGCCCGCTCCCCTCCCCTCCAGCCCCCCCCCCACCCGGCCCGCTCCCCTCCCCTCCAGCCCCCCCCCCCGCCCGCTCCCTCCTCCTCCCCTCAGCCCGGCCCGCTCCGCTGCCCTCCAGCCCCCCCGCCCGGCCCGCTCCCCTCCCCCTCCCTCCTCCGCCCCTCGGCCCGGCCCGCCCCCCCCCTCCGCGGCCCCCCGGCCCAGCCCGCTCCGCTCCCCCTCCCCTCCGCCCGGCCCGCTCCCCTCCCCCCCGCCCCTCGGCCCGCTCCCTCCTCCGCCCCTCGGCCCGGCCCGCTCCCCCCTCCGCGGCCCCCCGGCCCAGCCCGGCCCGCTCCCCTCCCCCCCGCCCGGCCCCCCGGCCCGCTCCGCTCCCCTCCCCCCCGCCCGGCCCGCTCCGCTCCCTCCTCCGCCCCTCGGCCCGGCCCGCTCCCCCCTCCGCGGCCCCCCGGCCCAGCCCGGCCCGCTCCCCTCCCCCCCGCCCGGCCCCCCGGCCCGCTCCGCTCCCCTCCCCCCCGCCCGGCCCGCTCCGCTCCCTCCTCCACCCCTCGGCTCGGCCCGCTCCGCTCCCCCCCGGCCCCCGGCCCGCTCCGCTCCCTCCTCCACCCCTCGGCTCGGCCCGCTCCGCTCCCCCCCGCCCCCCGGCCCGCTCCGCTCCCTCCTCCGCCCCTCGGCTCGGCCCGCTCCGCTCCCCCCCGCCCCCCGGCCCGGCCCGGCCCGCTCCGCTCCCCTCCCCCCCGCCCGGCCCGGCCCGGCCCGCTCCGCTCCCTCCTCCACCCCTCGGCCCGGCCCGGCCCGCTCCCCCTCCCCGGCCCCTCCTCCACCCCTCGGCCCGGCCCGCTCCCCCCTCCGCGGCCCCGCCCGGCCCGCTCCCTCCTCCACCCCTCGGCTCGGCCCGGCCCGCTCCGCTCCCCTGCGGCCCCCTCGGCCCGGCCCGGCCCGCTCACCATTCGATACGGGGCGCCGCCCGCTTGCGGCTCTGCCGGTTCAGCCGCTTGCGGTTGACGCTGTAGCCGAACTTTTGGCGCCGGTTTTTCCCTTTGGCTTTCGGCATCGCGGCGGCTGCGAGCTCACGCGGCCGCAGTCAGAGACCCCTGGGCCGCCGCCGGGGCGGGGCGGGCGCTGGGCGCGATGGGAAATGTAGTTCGACTGTCAGGGCTTCCCTCAGACCTTCGCTAGGGCCCGGTCCGCTGTGGACTATATATCCCAGCAGGCCTTGCGCTAACACGAACGGCTGGAGCCGCAAGGCCTGCTGGGATGTGTAGTCCCACGGCAGCCATTGACTTCCGTTCTAAGTACGGTGGCTGAGGAGGGTCCCGGGCAGTCACCTTCCTGCGCTGCTCGCGGGAGTGGTGACTATGGCTCAGAGCTCCCCGCCACCC
The DNA here is from genome assembly GCF_965140285.1 of Lepidochelys kempii. Taxonomy (NCBI): domain Eukaryota; kingdom Metazoa; phylum Chordata; order Testudines; family Cheloniidae; genus Lepidochelys; species Lepidochelys kempii. The sequence goes on along the minus strand of NC_136387.1, from coordinate 1,666,369 downwards.
TTTGACCCCAGCAGCCCCCCCCTTATCGAGGGCTTCGTCCCCACCCCCCTGCATCGGGAGGGGTTCCGGGACAAGTTCCTGCGCAAGACTCGCGAGAACCCGCTGGTGCCTATCGGTGAGTGGGGGCCCGGGGGGGGCGGGGAGCTGGGGGCCCGGGGGGGGCGGGGAGCTGGGGCTTTGGGGGCAGTGGGGAGCTGGGGCTTTGGGGGGTGGTCTGGGGGGCACAGTGGGAGTTAGTGGTCGGGGGGAGGGTGTGGCATGGGGGGAGTTAGGGGCCTGGGTGCCTGTTGGGGTGTGGGGGCATGTCTGTGGGGATGGGGGAGTTAGGGGCCTGGGGGGGCAGGGATAATGTGGGAAGCAATTGGGACACGTAGGAGGAACTGGAAGGGTTTGGGGATGCTCAGGAAATGGGACATAACCCAGGGAGAGCCCTTGGGGTGTCCCCCTCCTGCCTACTAACCACGCGGGCAGGGAGAGGGAGGTGAAGCAGGGGAAATGGGCTGGGGAGGGAGGAGACATTGAGGTTTGGGGAAAGGGGTGGAGAGAGTTAGGGGTGACCCACAGGGCGGGCCCTGAACCCTGCCCCTCAGATCTCAGCCTACCACCCCCCACTAACCTCCCAGCATTGTCCCTCTCTGCAGGCTGCCTCTCCACTGCAGGGGCTCTGACCTATGGACTCATTTGCTTCCAGAAAGGCAATACCCGCCAGTCCCAGCTGATGATGCGGGCCCGTATCCTGGCTCAGGGCTTCACCATTGCTGCCATCATGGTGGGGGTGGTGGCCACAGCAATGAAAGCTCAGAAGTAAGGTCAGGCTGGCGATGAGCTGCAGCCTCCAGGAGTGGACAGGCAACCTGTGCTTCGTGTTGTAGAAATGGACCCTTTGGCCCTGGAGAGAGTGAGTGCAGCTCTCATCTTGCTGGGGGACCAGCTCAATGGTGGTGGTGGAGCAATTATTAAAGATCCTACGGGGTTCTAGAGTTCTGGAAATGCAGCTAATACACCTGAGTGATTCAACCTAAAACCTGACCTGCGAGATTTCTTGACTCCATGGGCACTCATCCTTTCCTGGGGGACCCACAGGCAGCATCAGTCTCTAGCACCCAGCATTATTAATGGCCGTTGGATCCATTGCCTTGGTGACCCCCCTGGGGAACGGGCTGTGCTGACCCTTAGGCACGATCAAGTGATGAATCTTTCCGGGCAGGGAGTGGGACCGAAATACTGTGGATGGGAGAGAACAGTCCCCCTCTCTGGGGCTAGATCCTGTCTAGAGAGATCATGTCCCATGACCAGGGCTTGTCTGGAAAGAATGTGAGATCTATTAGGTTACCAACCATAAGCCAACTGCACCCATGCTTTGTAAAGAGAGAATTGCAGTGAGATTCTGATCAGGACATTGAATTCCAAAGCAGAGGGAAATTGTGAAGGGTCCTTATATACAATGGGGAAAAAACCAGGTAGAGAACTGCTGCTGTAGTGATGGAGATTAGGACACAGGAAATGCAGCTCTCTGTTGGAATGTGTGAAATTGGAGAGTTTCAAAGGTGGGGTCACATCAGGTCTGTGGGTTTTTTAATATTAATGGTTGGAGTTTAACTACTGTGAAACTAATCAATCTTTGTCAAGAACTAGAAGTTCCTGCATTCTGAGTCTCCGATGCCCAAGGGGAGCAGTATTTTCTCCTGTCTTAAACTTCCCAGCAGGAGGCTCTGTCTAAAAGCTCTCCATGCATTAACTGGAATGTGTTTAGTATTAACATTGAAAGATGGGAAAAAATCTCAATGAATAAGGATCCTCCTTTAGCAGGTACTTTGGAGCTACATCAATATTATAAAGAATGTTTGCTCTTCCTAGGTCAAACATGCAGAGCTGGGGTGGGAGGATTTAATGAGAGGGAGGGAAATAGTCTGTTGACTCTAATCATATCTGCAGGGTGTAGTTCTCCTGTCCTTCCTTTTGGCAGCTGCATAGTGCAGGACTCTGAAGGAGAAAGGCAGAAAGCAGATGGTATTGACAGCACCAGACTGGTGGCTGCGGTCCTGCATTGAGTGGCTGACAAAAGGAAGAACGTAAGGAGCTACACACAGCAGACATGAAGATCTATGCAGAAGATTTGTGCCATGAGGGGGTCTCCATGCCATATTGTGTCCAGGGAATCTTTGTGACTGGGGAGGGTCCCAGCTTGCCTCTCAGATCCCAGGAGGTTTGCTGCCCTGTACTTGTAAACAGAGCCAAATGGCCTCGAGTCTTTGAGACAGTGAATGTGGAAGCCTGTAAGGGCAGCGTCTCTGAGTAGAATAAAGCTACTTGGAGGCAAGGCTGGACAGAATGAAGTCAGAGAACAAAGACTTAATAACATACCTCTTGCTGCCTCCCACCACCCTTCCCCTGGCCAGAGCCCAGTGACTTGCATTGGCCATTTGGATGGACAGGGTATTTCGTTTCAGCCAAAGGTGCTGTGGCTTTGAATCTTGGCACAGGAGGAAGGGATTGCAGGGTTAGCCTGGCAAGCACCTTGTTCATTTGCAATCTGGCAGGGCTCAGAGTGGTGGGGTTGGCTCATCTCACCCAGCCAGGATCTGCTTCACAAGGGGCAGTTTGGATTTAAGGTAATGGGACGTTTCATGATAGCTGACACCCCAGTGTCAGGCATGCTGACGTCCTTGTCTCTGCTGGGAATAAATACAGCCAGGTCCTGTGAACCTCCGCTTTGGAAGTAGCATGTTCTGCCCTGGTCCTGGGAGGTGGCCTGCAGGAGGCCGGTGCATTGTATCTGATTGTGTTGACAGGTGAAACTGTTTCTCTTCAGTTGGGTGGAGGCTGCTGCTTAATAAACCTTCCTTTGGATGAACCTTCCTTTCCATGTCTTGGCTCCATCACTGAGGCTACCTCCAAAGAGGATTCTGCGTTGGACAACTGGAGTTGACTTGTTTCAGGCCAGGGGGTAGCTGCTTCTACCATCTAATCCAGAAAGGCTCGGAGCACCCCTCCCCTGGAGCCTGAGGGTCTGCACAATGAAAGCTACCCCAGAGGCTGAAGTCTGAATGGAGCGAGACTGGCAATGTCTGCTCAGGAGAAACCCCAGCTGTGTGCGGGAAGCTCAACTCCAAACAAGATCATGATTAGCTCTCTGCTTCCTCGAGGCTCAGAATTCATCAATAACCCTGACCTGCCAGCCCTGAGCTGAGCCCACAGCAACTGCTGGTAGTAAAGCTGCAGCGCTAACTCAGCGGTCCTGCCCTGACCAGGTCACTCCTGCTTTTCTTTAGGGTGGCTCCACCCTAAGGTCTCCTTTTAGCCCTACCCCAGTCTGCTGTGCCCAGTTTGTGGGCTCAGCACAGCAGCTGCAGTGGATTCCCCCATGCCCGCTCAGAGAAGCATCAGCCTAGAAAGAAAGCAAGCGAGAAACTGCTCCTTGGGCTGGGGTGGAGTCATGTCAGTTTATTTGTACAAGGTCACATATACCAAAGCAGGGGGGACATACAACAGGCATAGTGCTCCCCAGAGCCGTCACCGGGCAGGAGGAGGAACAGGAGCCGGGCCCTTGTCTGTAAAGCAGCAGTACCAGCTATCCCCTTGGGGTCCTGCTCCCCACTGGGAATGAGGGGGGGATGCCCAAGCCATGCTTCCTGCCCCCTATTCATGCAGGAGCTAGGCCCAGTTCCAGGCTGCTGCTCTGCCACGATCAGAGTCCTGGAGCAGGAAATCCCAGCCTGGCGTCTCGGAGCACCTGCCAAGAGCTGCAGCCCTAAACCGGGCCTAATCCACCTGAGCAGCAGGGCTAACGCCCAGCAGAACTAAGCTGGAGCAGAGTCAGACAGGGCCCTATGACAGCCATGTCCAATTAGCTCATGGGCAGGGCTAGGTCTGCAGAGGAGAGAGGTTCCCCGGTGCCTCACCCCATTGGCTGGAGGGGGCTCCTGGCTTTATGGACTTCGCCCTGAGCTCCCTGCCAGTGTCTCCTCCCAGCCTGCTCTCCCCACCCAGCACCAGGCAGCATGCCCTGTGTGAGGTCCCCGTAAGCCATGCTGCATTACACCTGACCCAGTCCCTGCCCGAGGTGCATGCGGCCAGGACAGAGAGCACAAGAACATGGCAGGAGACAGAGCCCAAGGGCGAAGGGGGTCCAGCGTGCCTGTCTGCTCCTGAGTGCAGAGCTGGTTTCTAGCCTCCAGGCTCCCTGTGCTGGGAGCTAGATGGGGCTGCCCTGGCCCCACCAAGACCCTATTGACAGATAAGGTGCTTGGGGAGGAAGCTGAGCCCCCTCCTCAAAGGGCATCGCTCAGGGGAGGACAGTGGAGTCCCTTTAGCTGGCAGGCCAGGGGTGGGACAGAAGAAACAGCAGCGAGAGAACGTGAAGCCACTAGGCCAGGCTGCCTCAGCCGGTACCTGTCCCCACCCCAGGCACTCCCCTTACTTTTTGAGGGCTCATCGGTTGCTCAGAGGCAGGGCAGAGTCCAAACACCAGAGCTAGAGTTTTTCCTCTGGAATATCAAGTCCACGCGCGGGCCGGTGGGCGTTTTCTCTCCCTGGCCAAGCACAAACAGGGATCTCAGCCCGTGTCCCCTGCAGCAGGGCAGGGGCAGCTCTGCTTGAGCTCAGCACTCCCATCCCAGCCACCTTCACTTAGGAGCAGAGGAAGTGCCGGAGCAGCTCAGCCCAGGGGCTCATCGAGCCTGGTATTCGGTCTCCATGAGAGGTGCTCCAGAGGGAGGAACAAGAAGTTCCCTAAGGAGCAGTGGTGGAATAAGTTCCCCTAGGGGAGGTTTCTCCTGAGTCCGAACTTGACTTGTCAAACCCATTGATGTGTCCTTAGCCAGCCACATACCCAATCCTGGGAGCTCAGCCTCAGCACTATCCTGTGGCAGAGAGTTCCCCAGGGCAGGGTTAGCCACTGCCATTGCCTCTCCGGTACTGCTATGCCAGAGACTCACGCTAACACTGGAGGAGGAGCTGGGGGTTGCTACCTCCCAGACCCAGATGCTCCTGCATGCTCCCAGCTCTGCTCCGCCTGGAGCGCCCATGACTGGGATTCTCCTTTTTCCCTGGCAGCTTGTGTGCACCTAGCCACTGCCTCTGGCTGATGTCACACCTGTGCAGCCAGGAACCGGCCCTGCCCCTCCCAGTGTCACAGCCATCCCCTGTTACAGGTGGACACAGGAGAGCCAGGGTCCCACGAGGAACTGGGAGTAGAACCCAGGCGTCCTGGCTCCCAGCCCCATGCTAGGATACTAGACAATGTTGCCTCTCATCCCACTGTCACCCAGTGCTGTGGCCCAGCATCTCAGGCAGGAAGCGGCAGGGTTTGCTCCCACCGAACTGGCTCAGCTCTCTGTCCCGGGGGAAGAAGCTGGATGGGTTTGAGGCAGAGAAGGGAGAGTCGGTGTGAGGGACAGCAAGGAGACCCCGGGATCTCTCACAGTGTCAGAGGCCTGTGCCTGGCCTACCGGCATCGAGCTCTCCTCCCCAGAAGCAGTGGGGGAGGGAGCCCAGCCCTGCTGCCCAGGGAACCACCATGGTAATAAATAAGTGTAAAAAGAGACCAATGCACCCTTTAAGCAAAGGAAAATCAGGGGGACAGTTACAACCAGCGACCCAACCAAATTAGCCACGCGCACCGGAGAGCAAAGGGGGCGGGGGACTGGGGGCGGGGGACTGGGGGCGGGGGCAGCAGCGCCCCTTGCTGGCGTCCAACTGAACCTGATGTGCTGGTCCAGGCGAGCCCGCTGGCGGAAGAGTGGCCCATGTCCGCCCCGTCCCCCCCACTCTTTGGTCGTGCTGGGCGGGCGGCTAGCGGGACAGGGGTGTCTGTTTGAGGGAGATGAGCACCGAGCGCATCCTCGACACATCCTTCCATTGCTTGCTGCTCTTGGGGTTGAAGTCACACAGCTGGGCCACCTTCTCCCACTCTGTGCCGGGGTTTTCTTCCTTGGACTCCTTCAGGAAGGCTTCCTCCGAGGCCCTGGGGGAGACAGGTGGGAGAGATGTGGGGGTCAGTCTCTGAAGGAGAGGGGGCTGCTGGATCTCCCCTCCTGAGACCAGGGAGGTTCCTGTTTCCCAGTGGGTAGGACCCAGGGGCTGCTAGGCACCACACCTGCACTCCCACCTGGTTCACCCCCATCTCCTCTCCCACGATCAGGCAACACCCCCTCCTTCTGGGACACAGAGTCCTGGCTGGGCCATTCCAGAGCAAGCGCTTGGGGCTGCAGAACTAGGAGAGACAGAGAACAGGAGATCCGGGGGCCCCAGCCAGCTGCTCCCAAGAGAAACTAGCCACCCGCCCCTTTGCTTTGGGGATATGGGGGATGTTGGTAGCCCAGTGTCACAAACAACAGCATCAGGAATGGCCTGGCCATTGTTATCCTACTGTCCTAGAGCCGCTGGGCTCAGCACAGCCAGCCTGCCTGTCTGAGCCTGAGGCCAGCCCAGCCCCAGTAAGAGGGAACGTCTGCTCTCTGGGCTGGGGAAACACCCCCCCACTCCCCCAGCCTGCAAACTATCCTCCCCCTCCAGCTGCTGGACTCATGCTCCCAGATCTCCAGGCCTGAGACAGCTGGTTCCTGGACCCTGGCTCCCAGCAGTGAGCGAGGCTCTTACACATCCAGACAGAGCCGTCTGCCTCACGTGAAGGGTGCCCCAGGTGCTGACCCTCGCTGCGCTCAGACTCCTTGGGCCCTGTGCTCACCTGGGACGTTGCCCAGCCGGCCCTGGGGAGGCAGGTGCAGCAATCTCCTCCCAGGGGCGTGAGCCTGGGGGGCAGATTCTTGATGGGTCATCTCCCCTCTTTCTATCTGCCTTAACAAGCATGATCCAGAGCCCCACTCATCTCTTGTGAATCTGCCAGTAGGACGTGCTCAGCTGGGTGCCGCCACCCTTGAGGCCGAGGGCCCCTGGGAACCCCTATTTGGGCAGCGAGTGTCTCTGGGGTTTGAAATCCCCACGCCCGCCTGGCTCCCCCAGGGCCCTCTAGGGAAAGGACACAGAGACAGCAAGAGGCACATACACATAGCCGATCACGTCGGCGTCCGGCTGCTGGTAAAATGCTTTGTCAGCAATCCTAGCGCGTGAGCAGGAGACAGAGCAGCCAGGCAGGCAAAGGGTTAGAGAGAGAGAGAGAGAGACAGGGTTAGTGTCCTTCCCCAGCGCGACGGGCAGGGAACCAGTTCCGATTCGCGAGTGACCCCGGAGCTGAGCAGACACCCGGCAGCAATGCAGGTACGCAGAAACCCCTCGGCGCGAGGCAGGCGGGAAATCGGACTGACTCAGTGCTGAGATGCCACAGCATCAGCACCACGGAAACCAGCATCTGGCAGCATCTGGCCAGGATGAGACCTTCTGGAGCAAGGCAGACAGAACACCTCTCAGAGGAGTAGGGGTCTGACCCTATTTTCTGACAAAGTTCCCCACCACCCCTCTGCTGAGCTCCAGCCCACGGGTGGCTGCATTTCACCAGGAGACTGTGAGCTATTATTGACAGTGACTGTTGCTGGCATGGGGCACTGTGGATCTGGCTTTAGGGGGACTCTGGGTGGACCAATCCCCAGCACCTCCTCTGGCTGCACACAGCTCAGCTGAGCGACAGGCTCCCTGCATCACCGGCCGGCCCCGCCACGCCATCCCCCGCAATACCTGTTGTTAACTCGGTTCTTCTCCATCTGCTCGTTCTGACGCACGTTCCACTCCTCCAGGTCCTTCTTGGCCTTTTCGCGCCATTCCTGCTCCGTCACCTTCGAAGCAGCATCTAGAGCACAGCAGGACAGACGGTCAGCAGGCAGCCAGACACACAGCAGGCTCTGCTGCAGGGGGAGCCCCACCCAGGCTGGGTCAGCTCACTCCCTTGGTAGGAGAACAGAGGCAGACAGGGCTGTATAGGCAGCAGGGTCCTGTCAGAGACTCTGTCCAGGGGGAATCCCCACATCCCAAGGGGGCAGATGCTCCTGTCACAAGACCACCCTGCTCCTCCAGCACAAGGTGGCAGGAGCTTCCCATCCTCCCAGCTAAATCGCATGCCCGCGGGGCTCTGCAGCCCCCAAGAACTAGGGCCCTTCCAGCCATGGCCACTGACCTGGCTTTCAGCGCCTGCGTGTGGCCCACTCTCTCCGTGCCCTCCCGCTGCAGAAGCCGAGTGGAGCGCGCAAGAGGAGGCTTCAGTGAGAGAGGTGTGCAGGCAGCATAGGAGCTGCGGCACCTACCCACACTTCCTGCTGGGGAAGCCTGAGCCTGCAGGGAGCCTGGCCTTTGGGTCGGCGCCCCAGCCAGGGTCAGGGAACTTGAGCCAGGGGCATTTGCTGGCGGGGAGGGGTAGACTGTCTCCCGGGATGCCTGGGAGCGTGGCAGTGGGTGTATGATCAATGCAGCAGGTAGATGAGGGCTGAAAGTGCCAGGAGCCCAGGCTCTCCGCAGCTGCTAGGGACAGAGGCAGGCAGGGTCTCTGTGCTGTGTGGAGGAGCCTCCCGCCCTGCCCACCCCACTCACCCAGCTCCTGCAACCGTTTCTTTTGCTCCTCCCGCCATTTGCGGATGCTCTCGGGCTCCTGGGTCAGCCTGTCAGCCCGGGCGATGGCTGCGTAGCCGTCCGTGGGGCCGTTGGATTCCTGCGGGACATAAGCACTCCCCCATGAAAAGCAGCCCTCTCCAGCACTCCCTGCCTGCCCTCAGGCCCTCCGCAAGCAGGGCGCAGCAAGGGCATGTGGTGGGGAGGAACCTCAGCGGGTGAACCCCTGCAGAGGGGTGAAGTGTGATGCCCCCCTCTGGACTGATAGTGATCAAACCTCCTCCCCACCAGTGCACACTGAGGAGCCCAGGAGGAAGAACTGAGGGGCTCAGTCTGTTCCCATATCCACAGCAAGGAGCCCACCCCCACGGCTGACCCCAAGCACCCCCTCAGCACAGAGCCAGGGGCCACTGAGGCCAGACGCCCTCCTCTCCAACAAGCCAGCTTGCCTGCACTAAGCTAGGTACCTAGCTGCCAGCCTGGCACCTTCTAACAGCATCAAACCTGTCCCACTGCCCAGCTCCTCAGGGCCCAGCATCTCCCACCCGCCTCCTGCCAAGTAGTCACTCACCGGCGCAACCCGATAGAACTTGCCATTCGCTGCCAACACGACTTTCATGTCTGTCCCCGTCACGCCCCCATCAGCTGCTGCTGCTCTGGGGAGGGGCTACGGGCTGCACCTTTGTGACATCATCCTAACAACTGACATCACGGGGCAGACGCAGCCGCCTGGCTAATGCGCCTGTGATGTCACAGTCATTCTGATAGGGCACCGTCCTGCTACTGATCCCTCCACTGCTTGGAGCCGGACGCCCCCCTACTTCTGGGTCCTAGTGTCATATTGCTGGCATCACCCCTGGTGTCCCGCCCTCACCGCCGAGTCCCCGGAGGGAGGGGCTGGGCCCAGTCACCGATAACGAGGGGTGTGATAGCTCTGGCCAGGGGAGTTGGGAAGAGCTGGTGCCTAAGGCTCAGTCCCACAGGGCCCGCAAGGTGGTGCTGTTCTGCCTCTAGATAGCATCAACCCCACCTTCCCCTCTCAGCGACTGCACAGAGATCAGGGGCAGATCCCTCTGCCAGCCCCACACACTGCAGGGCCCAGCGAGGGCCGTTCCTATAGAGGTCACGGGCAGATCCCTCTGCCAGCCCCACACACTGCAGGGCTCAGCGAGGGCCGTTCCTATAGAGGTCACGGGCAGATCCCTCTGCCAGCCCCACACACCTGCAGGGCCCAGCGAGGGCCGTTCCCCATCGCTGCTGGGTCAAAGGGGCTACACTTGGAAGGCAGCTACAGCTGGAGGGGAGGCTGCAGCTCCCTGTCCTGGAGCAGAGATGATTCTTTGGGCCCTGGAGCCTGTTGCTCATCCCTGAGCCCATCCTGGTGTGAGGAGGGGCCACTCGGACATCTGAGCAGAGCTCCGATTCAAAGCTCTCCCCTGTGAGGGCCAAGCACCGAAATCACTGGGCGATGCAGGTACTTAGCCCTGCTCAGGAGCAGGCCATGACATAGCACAGCCAGTCGAAGGTGCTCTCTGCCCCAACCCCTCCACGCCCCCAGCCCCTCCTTCCACTGAGCAAGGCTATTAGGGTGCAGCTCTCCTCTGAAATGCCCTGATCTAATTAAGTCCCTCCCTGTCTGATGGGATCATCCTTCCATGAAGCAAGCCCAGCGAACCCACGCACCCCACTGGCTAGCTACGTGGAGGGGTGAAATATTCCTCCCTGCCAGGAGCCACTACTCTCCCTCCACCCCACACAGCCAGGTCTGGGGAGGGGGCTGAGCACTCTGCCCGTGCAGACAGTGACTGAGACCTGGAGAGGGAGTCCTGGGAGGCATGTCCCTAGCAGATGCAAAGGGAGATGCTGCACATGCCCATGCCCCTGGGTGGGGATTGGCATTGTGACCGGAGGCCCCATGAGTCCAACACCAGTGGAACGTACTGTAGCGACAGGACCCCAGAGAGTGGCTGGGGCCCCTAAATCTCTGCGTTCGGGTCTCCTCTCGCTGGGATCTGTGGGGCTTGCCCTGACTTGTGCCAGCTGAAGTACGAGGAAAACCAGGCTGATAAACCAGCTGGGCTGCTCCAACTTGGAAAGGAGGTGTCACACGTCCCTCCCGGGTGCCATCATTTTCTACGAGCAGGAGCAAGAGGCTGGACCCCACTGCTGTCCCACTACCCTCCTCATCGCCTCTCGGCTCCAGCCTCTGCCGAGAGAGGCCATCCAGCTGCCCCGGGACAGCCGCAGCCCATTTAACGAAGAGACTGGGTGGGCTGGAGAAACACAAGGCCTTTGGGGAGGGTCTCTCTGGGTTTTCTGTCTCCCAATTCAGCTCCAACAGGCTGCCCCCAGCTTTAGACCCTTTGGTTGCTGCAGCTCCCCAGCTGGGGGACATCCCTCACTTGAGCACAGATCCAACAGGGGGAATAGGTGGGACTTTAATCCAGTCAGGAACCCACAGGACCCTGCTGCTCAGTCCAGTTCCGTCACCTCTAATGCCCTGGCACAGACAGACGGGCTGGCATGTCAAGGAAACAGGGCAGAGATGGAGCACCGGGCTCCCCCTTGCTCAGATACAGATGTGGGATGTTTCCATGAGCAGCACAGCAGCACCCGGGTGCAGAGGCAGGATGCCAGGGTCCAAGCAAACCCACTGGCTGACCGTCCCTAAGTGCAGGGCAGGGCGAAGGATCTGGCTCTCACCTGAAAGACATCTCCATTCACAGTGGCCCCCACGTCCTCAAAGTCAGCTGCATGGGAGGCAAGAGAGAAACATGTTACCCGGCTGTTAGCAGCACACGAGGGACCCACGATTGCTGCTTTCAGCTTGGCACAGAGAGCTGTGTGTGTTGGGGTGAGAGGGGAGTGAAGAGCTCATGGCTGGAAGAGCAGGGGGTCATGACTGAATGGCACTGGGAGAGCTATGGGGGGGAGCCCAGGGCCAGGATAGACGGGGGGCTGTGGGTCAGAAGTGAAGGGCATTGGCAGAACTGTGTGGGTGGAGCGCACAGGGCTAGGACAGCGGGGGGCTGTGGGTCAGAGCTGTGCAAAGGGAAGCTTGTGCAGCACCATCTCCCTGGCTCTAGTCCATGTTGGGGTCCCTCACTTTGCTGACAGTAATTCCCCTGGCTTCACTTCAGCTCATGCAAAAGGCAGCAGCCCCCTGCTCCCAGCACTGTGATCACATAATGCCCACCCGCCCTGCATCCTCCGGGCTGCCTAGGGAGAGGTGGCAGGATTTTAAGCTGCCACGTTGGGATTTAAAGACCTTGTAGCTGAGGGACCCGGCTCCAGCAGAGACATCCCTGAACCTCCTGCTGGTGGGAATCTGGAATCTCCAACCCCCTCGTTTGGGGGGCTCAGTGTTAGCCCCAGGGTGTGAGACTCCCCCTCTGTGGAGCATCCCCCTCCGCCTCTCCCCCCAGACATGTGTTTGAGGGGGTTCGGCTCAGGTCCTTAGGACACTTTTCCTGGTGCTTTATCTTATCCAGTGATCAGAGCAATTGCAGGGTTCTGCTCCCAAGCCGGGAGGCTGGCCAGGTTGAAGCACACTGATTGTTATTAAGACTATTATTAGTAACGACAAATATGCCCCCATCTTTCAAACATTCCAACCAAAGGCAAGGCCCCTCAGCTGCGAGGTCACACATGGGCACATGTGATTGGTCATTCAGAGGGGCAATCAGCTGAATCCCTCCAACCAGCTGCTGGGAATCCCAAACAGAGGCTGGACCATTTTGACTCCACTTTGTGGGTGCCGTGCCATCCCCAGGCAGGCAGGACAGAGCTTCCAAGAGAGGGGTCCCGGAGCCTTTGGCGGGGCCACCAGGGAGTCGGGACCACCAGGGAGTCAGCTGCTGAGGCTCCCAATGCCACATCTGGGGAAATGCTCCAACGGGGCAGAGCTGGGAGGAGCTCAGTTGGACCCCCATGTCCTGGATTCACACGGCCAATGCAGTCAGGCAAGGACCAGACCAGCCTTGGAGCTCACAGCTTCAGAGCTGGGAGGAGGGACATTGCTTACAGGCTGGGAACTGGAAGTTCTGGGTTCTACTCCAGCACAAGCATTGACGCCCTGTGACTGGGCAGGCCGCCTCCCTCTCTCCCTCTATAAAATGGGCAGAATTATCCACCCCCGCCCTCGCCCCTTCAGAGATCGGTCCCTGAGATGAGCGTGTTGGGCATGTTTGCCAGGCTTCCGGCTGTTAGGTTGTGGAATAAATATTACAGTAAAGAACTAAAGTTAGCTTTGGTTAAGAAAACATACACATTGTGAAGCAAGGCCCTGACTAGTTAGTAGAAAGAAGGCCTTGAAAATCACGAGTTATGAGGCCAGAAGGAATGGAGGAGGAAGGATGTCTAGTTCAAAAAGTAATTAATGAGATAAGGGACAGTTTCTACAAAGAAGGCCTCTGATCGGTAGGGGTGACTGCAGATGGTTTCAAATAAGACAACAAGAATCTGTCTTAAAAGGAGCCAACATGGACCTGCTCACCCCACATACCCGTGCTATCTTAAAAATAAAGGCTAGGTGAGTCCAGGTGGCATGCAAAAGCTGTTGGACAGCAGGTCGGAGGGGACGAGAGGAGGAGGAAAGACCTGGGGAGAAAGGAGGTTGTACATCCCATCTGGATTCAGTTTGAAAATTAGGGTGAAGTGTGAAGTATTTGTTGGCTCAAGTGGCAATGGCAGCACTGGTATAAAAAGAGTGATGAGTTTGAGGGTTCTTTGTCAGACCCTCACTCATTACGCTGGAGCACACCAGGATAAGGCCGCTTTCCCGAGGTCTGGCCCATCCATAAGTACACTGATGACGTGCTTCTGATCACATTGTGCTGTCTCGGCTACGACTGCTTATTTTTAGGCAGTCAGGCATGTTCTGAGCAACTTGTGTCTGGTAGTCTCCCATATTAATTATTTCTAATATTACTAATAATTCCAACAGAGGTGAAGGCTATTTGGGGCACAGGAGAGCCAGACTCCAGCCACTTTGAAGGCCTTAGAGGGGTAGTGGAGCACCGAGAAGAGTTCCCTGCCTCCACCTAGAGTGAGCTCTGGGTTCTCCCCAACGACATGCAGGCAGGCAGGGGCCTGCAGCTCAGTTGGACCCCCATGTCCTGGATTCACACAGCCAATGCAGTCAGGCAAGGACCAGACCAGCCTTGGAGCTCACAGCTTCAGCCCAGCTGAGCTAATGGCCTTAGGGGAGGCTACCCCAGGGAGAGACAGCATGACACAGGGGCCTGAGGAAGCAGACTTCAACCTTCCACCCTGCCAGCTGCTCCAGCCCCAGCAGGGCCTTAGATCCCTCTCTGTTGCTGTTTCCCACCCCTGCACAGCCGCACCCTCCCTTCTCCTCCACCCCCTCACACTCTTGCACACACACACACACACTAAGTAGGTGGCTACACCCAATCCCGTGGCTTGCTGGGTCTTGTCTGGCAGCATTTCCAGCTGCTACTCCCAATGCCTCCCTGGGCCCTGAATCTGGCTCTGCTGTGAACTCCACGGACCTGTCCCTACACTGGGCTAGAGGAGAGCCAGGCCTGCGACCTTCCAAGCCCTGATGTGCTCATGTCGCATGTGACAAGCCAACCGCCCCCTTCACAAGCCCACCCCGCAGCCAGCATGAGGGACCCCTTATTGCCTGAATGAGCCACAGAGACTTAGCCTCCTCTCCTTTGTAGAGGGATCATGGCAGGGCAGAGCTGGGGCAGCTCGCCTTTGGCCTGCTGCTGCCTGAGATCAGCCCAGCCCTATAGGGCAGGAGTTCCCGGGGCACGTCACACTGAGAAGTGGCCGCTGTGTCCTGATCTTTAGTAAGCAGCACTGGGAAAGGAAAGCCCAAAGTGAGCAGCACCAGCCCTTCCCAGGGATCCCTGATCCAGGGGCAGCCATGCTGACCATTGAACTCCAGGGTAACAACATCTGTGCTCAGCCCCTGCTAGACGTATAGAAGGGACCTGGGAACCCTACTCCTCGGGCAGGCGGTGAGCCCATTCCACCCACTGCAGAGCGGGGAACGGAACCACTGGGGCCACACGCCGTGCCCAGCCCCAGGGGGGGGAGCATTCCCCACCCCCAGCGGGGTCACACGCCATGCCCAGCCCCACGGGGGGAGGGAGCATTGTCCAGCCCCACTGGGGCCACACGCCGTGCCCAGCCCCACGGGGGGAGGGAGCATTCCCCACCCCCACTGGGGTCACACGCCGTGCCCAGCCCCACGGGGGGAGGGAGCATTCCCCACCCCCACTGGGGTCACACGCCGTGCCCAGCCCCACGGGGGGAGGGAGCATTCCCCACCCCCACTGGGGCCACACGCCGTGTCCAGCCCCACGGGGGGAGGGAGCATTCCCCACCCCCGCTGGGGTCACACGCCGTGTCCAGCCCCACGGGGGGAGGGAGCATTCCCCACCCCCGCTGGGGTCACACGCCGTGTCCAGCCCCACGGGGGGAGGGAGCATTCCCCACCCCCGCTGGGGTCACACGCCGTGTCCAGCCCCACGGGGGGAGGGAGCATTCCCCACCCCCGCTGGGGTCACACGCCGTGTCCAGCCCCACGGGGGGAGGGAGCATTCCCCACCCCCGCTGGGGTCACACGCCGTGTCCAGCCCCATGGGGAGGGAGCATTCCCCACCCCCGCTGGGGCCACACGCCGTGCCCAGCCCCACGGGGGGAGGGAGCATTCCCCACCCCACTGGGGTCACACGCCGTGTCCAGCCCCACGGGGGGAGGGAGCATTCCCCACCCCCGCTGGGGTCACACGCCGTGTCCAGCCCCACGGGGGGAGGGAGCATTCCCCACCCCCGCTGGGGTCACACGCCGTGTCCAGCCCCACGGGGGGAGGGAGCATTCCCCACCCCCGCTGGGGTCACACGCCGTGTCCAGCCCCATGGGGAGGGAGCATTCCCCACCCCCGCTGGGGCCACACGCCTGCCCAGCCCCACGGGGGGAGGGAGCATTCCCCACCCCCGCTGGGGTCACACTCCTGCCCAGCCCCATGGGGAGGGAGCATTCCCCACCCCCGCTGGGGCCACACGCCTGCCCAGCCCCACGGGGGGAGGGAGCATTCCCCACCCCCGCTGGGGTCACACGCCGTGCCCAGCCCCACGGGGGGAGGGAGCATTCCCCACCCCCGCTGGGGCCACACGCCGTGTCCAGCCCCACGGGGGGAGGGAGCATTCCCCACCCCCGCTGGGGTCACACGCCTGCCCAGCCCCACGGGGGTAGGGAGCATTCCCCACCCCCGCTGGGGCCACACGCCTGCCCAGCCCCACGGGGGGAGGGAGCATTCCCCACCCCCGCTGGGGCCACACGCCTGCCCAGCCCCACGGGGGTAGGGAGCATTCCCCACCCCCGCTGGGGTCACACTCCTGCCCAGCCCCACGGGGGGAGGGAGCATTCCCCACCCCCGCTGGGGTCACACTCCTGCCCAGCCCCATGGGGAGGGAGCATTCCCCACCCCCAGCGGGGGGCCCAGGCCGGACCCAGCCCGCCCCGTCCCCGCACTCACCCCCCACGTCCGGGGCCTGCCCCGGGCCCCCGTCGGCCGCCCCGAAGCCCTCGTCGTTCTCGATGCCGGCGATCTCGCTCTCCTGCTGGGCCAGGAAGGCGGCGGCGGGGTCCTCCTCCGGGGCGCCGCTCTCCGACGACGAGAAGAAGCCGAAGTCGTCGGCCATGGTGGCCCCGCCGCGCAGCGCACGGAGCCGGGGACGGACGGGGCGGTCACTGCGGGCGGAGCCTGGCGGCGGGCGGGGCGGGGCCCCCCGGGGGGGGGGCGCGGGGCTCCCCGGGGGGGGGGCGCGGGGCCCCCCGGGGGGGGGCCCGGGCGGCTCCGGGGCGGAGCAGAGGGGAGCGGGGGGCCGGGCTCGCCCCCTAAGGCGGGACCCTTCGCGGCGCGGGGCCGCGGCGAGCCCAGGCGGGCGCGAAGGGGGTGCTGCCGGGCTCCGAGCCCCGAGCCCGGGGGTCCCCGAGCCCCGAGCCCGGGGGTCCCCGGCTACCTGCCGCTGCCCCCCGCGGGTGCCCCAGCTCCCCAGGGCGAGCAGCCTCGCACACCCCTGCCTGCCCCCCCGGCGGGGCGGGGCGCTGCTCCCTGAACCCGCACCCGGGGCGGAGGGGGGAGGAAGAGGCACCCATCCAGCGGTGGCACTTAGCAGCCCCCCCGCCGAGCGCCCCCAGGCCCTGGGCTTTCCTTGAGCCCCGGGCTTGTCCCCGTGTAAGCTCCTTGGGGCAGGGCCCTTCTCTGCAAAGCCCTGGACACAGCCGGGGCGCTGTACACATGATGAACAAGCCGGTATTCCTGCAGGGAGCCCCGTGGCTGGGCACATTTGGAAATAGAATAAGGGGCCCAGCAGAGCATGTGCAGCAAGAAACAGACCTGCGTTTACCTGCTCAGACCTGCACAGGGGTCAGTTTGTTCCCTTATTCTAAATTTGGCCCAGCACCTTTTAAATTTCTTGGGACAGTATTGACCCCTCTCAGGATTTCTATGGGAAGTGCTCACCTTGAGCCACAGCTGGTCAGTGCAGAGACAAGCAGGCACCATGAGGCATTATAGTTACCAAACATGGAAACCCTGCCCTTCTCCCCCTTTGGGTACCCAGAAAGTGCGTGTGTGTAGGATACCCCCGTCCACATCAGCCCTGCCAGTCCAGAATGGCTCTGGGATGTTTCTGGAGTGTGCAGCCAGGGTTGTTCTTGGGAGTCTGCCCATAATCTCAGTTTCTCCCAAGCCCCCTGCTTTGAAAATTCCTCACATTTGCTAACCCTGAGGCTGCAAAGAGTCCAGCCGAGGACACCAGTTTGCAGAGCTGTAAGGGAGTGTAGTGGAGGGGGACAATTGCCCACCATCTGGTGCCTTTTGTTACTGGTGTGAAGGGGAGGTGATATGTGTATGTACGGGGGGGTCTGTGCCATTAGGGTGGCGGGAGATGGTGTGGGGACGTGAATTCAGGGTTCTGACATCTCCCTCTGCAGCCCCTGGTGCTGAGCACAGTCAGGCCTGGGGCCTGGGGCCTGACCGATGTATGTCTCAGGAGGTGGGAGGAGGGCTGCCCAGGCCCAGGAGAATGCAGCCCAGGGTGCAGAGAGCTGGCCCATCCGTGGCCCGTGCAGCCCAGCAGCCCAGCCCGTTGTGCCCGCATGGGGCTGAGGCTGAAGGCCCGGGGCCAGGCTGTGGCCGGAGGCCAGATTCGAACCCGGCGGTCCCCGCCGCGACCGCGGCCTTCGGGCATCTCCGGACAGCTTCGTGCCAAGTTCGGGAACGGCCGCTGGTTGGTCACGTGGCACCTGTGCCAGGGTTCGGGTATTTCCGGACAATCCCGAGTGAGGTTCGGGCATCTCCGGATGGCGCTCGGCCGTTTCCGGCTGGGCCAGGGAAGCGGCCGTTGGCAAGGGGTCCGGCTCTCCCCGGAGCGGCTGCCCGCCGCGCCAGGGCGGAAGTGCGGCGGCGTGGCACGTCAGTTCCGGAGAGTGACGGAGCGGCGGGTCAGAGGCGGCGGCAAAATGGCGGCGCCTGAGGAGCGGGAGCTGACGGCGGAGCAGACCGAGCGGCTGCTGCAGTTCCAGGTGCCGGCCCGGGGGGAGCCGGGCCCGGGGCCCCGCAGCGGCCCGGCGCGGGAGCGGTGTGAGGGGGCCGGGCCAAGCCGGCCTCGACTTCCCCGGCGGGGCCTCGGGGGCCCCGGGCGCTCGCGGAGCCGGGCCCCGCCCCAGAGCGCCCGCGCCGGCCGCGGGGCTGAGCAGGACCCGGGGCGGGGACCGTACGGACCCGGGGCCCCCGCCGCTGTGCGGCCCTCGGGACGGGGCCGTCGGCTGCGCCCGCGCCGAGCCCCGCAGCGAGCAGGTGCATTGCTCGCCCCGCCCCCGCCCCCCGGTGCTCTGGCCGGTTCGCCACGCGGCGGGCGCCGTGGACCCTCCTGGGGGCTTACAGGCGCTGGGGGCTCTGAGTAGCAGCGTTCGTGCACACGGGACGTGAGCTGTGAGCGAGTCAGTGCACCTGCCCGCGGGGCGGTCTTCACAGACTGCCCCAGCCTCTTGAATTACACGCCCTGGGAAATTCCTTGCGTGCTTGCCAGTGCGGAGTGGGAAGCTTTCAGTGCGGGGGGGGGGGGACGAAGCGGGCAGTTTCTCATTCTCTTTGTCAAATAAGTTTCCAACCTCCTAGTTTTGAAGGTCCGTAGATTTTTAAGGCTAGAAGGGACCCCTGTGATAATTTTCAGAGTAGCAGCCGCGTTAGTCTGTCTTCGCAAAAAGAACAGGAGGACTTGTGGCACCTTAGAGACGAACCAATTTATTTGAGCATGAGCTTTCGCGAGCTACAGCTCACTTCATCGGATGCATCCATGATACATTCATGCAGCCGATGAAGTGAGCTGTAGCTCGCGAAAGTTTATGCTTCAGATAAATTGGTTCGTCTCTAAGGTGCCACTAATACTCCTTTTCTCCTTGTGATAATGTCATCTGACCTGGATAACATAGGCCATAGAACTTCAGCCAGTAATCAACCACAAATTTTGTTTGTGGATGTTGAGTACAACTATTTAGATGTTAGCTGTGGTTTTTCCACATACCTCATAACATTTGCGTGGCTAAAAAGCATATATTGGAGATGTGACCCCATGAGTGCTTTGCAAAGCAAGCATGACCCAGATGTAGGTGAACATGATGGGGGAAGTGGTGGTCAGGAAACCACATTGGCAAACATGCATCCGATGAAGTGAGCGGTAGCTCATGAAAGCTTATGCTCAAATAAATTAGTTAGTCTCTAAGGTGCCACAAGTCCTCCTTTTCTTTTTGAGGAAAGAGACAGTCAAACAGCAGAGGCAGGAGACTATCTTGGAAAGAATTGAGCCCATCCCTGTGTAGCTTGCAAGGTCCACATGGACTCTTGTCATTGATCAGTTCTTAAATGTTTATAAAAACCTAAGGAAGTTCTTAATTAAAAAAAAAATTAACCTGAAGTTAAGGTTAAAAGGATCTATTATACATGGACTGTTTGTTACTTTAAATAAGACTGCGGTCTGCATAACAGCTGTATAAATTAAAAAGGTAATTAAAGTCTTTAAGGTCAGTGATGAAATGAAACCAGGTGATGGAGGGATAATGTTTTTCAACTTTTGGTTGTTTTCATGATTCCCTTATGAAAGGAGGGCAGAGTTAAGGTGGTTTGAGTTAACTCTGAATTTGTGTACTTACAAGTATCTGGGATTTTTTTTTTTTAAAGGGGGAACTTTAACTTGGAATTTCCAGGCTCATTAACGTGTTTGTTAAGAAAATTCATAGTTCTTTTCAAGGGTTTGTTTTTTCAAGAAGTGATTCTTACAACTTTAATTTCAGTTTGTTATGGAAAAATAGCTTCTATTTTAAGTCAAACATAAATATTAAGTCCTTTTGTATCCTTGAATTGTCCTGTCCAATACTGTGTGAGCAAACAAAAGGTTCTTAATTTGGTTTTGGTCAATGGCTGTCTTTAGGGACATCTGTAGAAAGAAGCTGGATATGAGTAGGTTTGGGAAATCCAGACAGAGATGCAGTCCTGTTTGTTAGGAGCCAGAACAAAGTGAGGCTGCTTTTGTAGGATTTCATTGTTGATCCATGTTCATTATAAAAAGAAAAGGAGTACTTGTGGCACCTTAGAGACTAACCAATTTATTTGAGCATAAGCTTTTGTGAGCTACAGCTCACTTCATCGGATGCATACTGTGGAAAGTGTACACTTTCCACTTTCTTCTACACTTTCCACAGTATGCATCCGATGAAGTGAGCTGTAGCTCACAAAAGCTTATGCTCAAATAAATTGGTTAGTCTCTAAGGTGCCACAAGTACTCCTTTTCTTTTTGCGAATACAGACTAACACGGCTGTTACTCTGAAACCTGTCATGTTCATTATGGCATTTCTGGCCTGATTCTCAAGGTTCTGACTGTGTTCTAATGTAGTGATGGCTGAGCGTTGGCTTTCCTCTGCAGACACAGAATGGGATAGTGTCTGTTGTGATGAGAAGAAATTTGCTTTCAAAACTGTAGTGTCATTCAAAAAAAGGCAATGAACCTACCTTTCATCTAAATTTATTAACAAAAGTAAAATAGTGGCATGCGGCTGAAAGGAGCCAAACATCTCTCTAGTTTGAGGAGTGGAGAGATAGGAAACTTGTTAGCAAAATGCCTCTACTTTGGGCATCACAATACATATCAAAACCCTTGATAAACACACTTGCAAAGAAATTCTCTTCTAAAAAAGATTTGGGAAAGGCTTTTGTGTTGCTAGACGTCAGATGCTCTTTGCCCTTGGAAACATAATTCTCTGGAATTTGGCAGTGGGTTGGGAATTAACAGTAGTGCCAGTCATGAGGGTGTGAGGACTTGCATCTTTTATGTGATGTTTCAACATATGAGTCTTCCAAAGAAAGAGAAACTTCCTAAAAGTCTAATATACAAACCCCCACAATCTTATGCTTGTTAGTATTGACCTCTTGAGCAAATATGCTACTAAAACATTGAATTCCACTTTTCACTGCTTTGATCTGAGAAGCTTTCAGGGATTTTAATCTGCATCTCAAAACTGTAGGGAATGGACTGCCTCACAAAACAGCTTCAACCTTTTTTCTTAGGGTTCTGTATCTTATATGAGAAGTTGAAGTGGTATATGGGAGACAAATGTTGAACTTTCTAGATGCTTGTTTTTATGGGGCTTTTGTGGTTCTTGATATTGTAGTTTTTGAAAGTTCCTGTTATGTCATGCATTCAGCATTCATGCATTCTGAGCCCCCATGTTAGGTTACATTGTTCTGCTTGAGAGCCTGTTTGTGACTGCTGGTTTGCTGGGATTAGCTTTTTTGTTATCTCTTTATATTTGTCTAAAGGTATAGTAAGAAGTAAAGTGAATTGAGTAAAAGGACAAGGCCTGTGAATTCAGAGAGAGAGACAGTATGTAGATACTCTAGTGATGGAAGGCTTCTGACACTCGGGCTGCCAGGGGTCTCTGGGCTTCTGCCCCACAGGAGCACTGGGGCTCAAGGCTTTAGACCTGGGGGAGCACTGGGACTCAGGGCTTTAGCTACAGGGGGAGTGCTGGGGCTGAAACAGGCACTCCCCTTATAGCTAAAGCCTCAGCACCCCATGAGTAGCTGAAGCTGGGAGCGGAGCTGCAGGGCTGAAGCCCTGAGGCCCAGCACCCCACATGAGGCTGAAACTGGGAGTGGAGCCGCAGGGCTGAAGCCCTGACCACCCCTCCACCCTGCGGCTGCAGTTCCAACCCCTGTGGCTCAAGCCCCGAGCCCCAGGGCTAGAGCCCCAAAGCAGTGCAGTATTTGCTTTTTGTTTGGGTTTTTTTTGTCTGTGCTGCTGCCTGATTGATTGACTTCCAGTTCCACAGGTTGTCTAGTTGACCAGCAAGTCCGTAACTCTGATGCTCATACCTTTGAGGGTCTACTGGATAGCAGTAAAGAGGAAAATTATGGTTAAGTGGAATTGTTTGAAAATGTCATTTAGGCATTTGAAACTAAAGACTAGTAAAATGTGCTACTTTTTCTGGCGGGAAAACCTTTACATGATTATCTGACAAATTCACATAAGATACTGGAAATTAAAGCTGACTGCAATTGAAGTGTGGTATTTACTTTAGATTTCTAACATGGTCTTGCTGGCTAGTGTATTAAAAAAAAAGGGGGGGGGTGGTTTGCTGTTAATACAAAGGTCCCTACAAGCTATAGGGAAACTGCATTAATATTTTGCCAGCAAGAATGGTCTAAACATGGTTCTTGACTGACAGTTTGAACTATAGTCATACCAGGCTTTAACATGCAGTGGAAAACTATTTTCAGCGTCAGTGAGATGATTTATAAACATCTCTGAACTATGCTGCCTCTACACTGGAACATGGTAGCAAGAGTGCTGTTTAACAAGCTGATGCTGGTCCTGAGGTTGCATCTACACAGGCAGTTTTGGGGGAAACTTCCTATCACCAGTACATCTCCATTGGTTATAACAGTTGTGGGAGTACTAATGCAAATTGTGGTAAAACTGTTGTAGGCTGATCTACACTAATGCTCCCAATCTTGGGAGGTTTTATGAAAATTGCCATTGTGGATAAAGCCTGGAATGTTACCAAGAACACAACTGCAATATTACAGGGATGGTCAGTGAATAGTGTTGTGAATTAGTACTCATCAAAACATACACCTAGCTAACCAGCTCTGTAAGCCCTCCTGCAAATAAGATCAACACTCTTTAAAACTAATGGAACTTACGTAAATTAAGTTGTCATGGGATAAGAGAGAAGATTCTTTCATGGATTGAGAACTGGTTAAAACACTGGGAACAAAGGGTAGGAATAAATGGTAAATTTTCAGAATGGAGGAGAGGGGTAACTAGTGGTGTTCCCCAAGGGTCAGTCCTAGGACTAATCCTATTCAACTTATTCATAAATGATCTGGAGAAAGGGGTAAACAGTGAGGTGGCAAAGTTTGTAGATGATACTAAACTGCTCAAGATAAGACCAAAGCAGACTGTGAAGAACTTCAAAAAGATCTCAGAAAACTAAGTGATTGGGCAACAAAATGGCAAATGAAATTTAATGTGGATAAATGTAAAGTAATGCACATTAGAAAAAATAACCCCAAGTATACATACGATATGATGGGGGCTAATTTAGCTACAACCGATCAGGAGAAAAATCTTGGAGTCATTGTTGATAGTTCTGTGAAGACGTCCACGCAGTGCACAGCGGCTGTCAAAAAAGCAAATGGGATGTTAGGACTCTTTTAAAAAGGGATAGAGAATAAGATGGAGAATATCTTATTGCCCTTATATAAATCCATGGTACGCCCATATCTTGAATACTGTGTACAGATGTGGTCCCCTCATCTCAAAAAAGATATACTGGCATTAGAAAAGGTTCAGAAAAGGGAACTAAAATGATTAGGGGTTTGGAACAGGTCCTATATGAGGAGAGATTAAAGAGGCTAGGACTTTTCAGCTTGGAAGAGAGAAGACTAAGGGGGGATATGATAGAGGTCTATAAAATCATGAGTGGTGTGGAGAAAGTGAATAAGGAAAAGTTATTTACTTGTTCCCATAATATAAAACTAGGGGCCACCAAATGAAATTAATGGGTAGCAGGCTTAAAACAAATAAAAGGAAGTTCTTCTTCACTCAGCGCACAGTCAACCTGTAGAACTCCTTGCCTGAGGAGGTTGTGAAGGCTAGGACTATAACAGGGTTTAAAAGGGAACTGCATAAATTCATGGAGGCTGTGTCCATTAATGGCTATTAGCCAGGATGGGGAAGGAATGGTGTCCCTAGTCTCTGTCAGAGGGTGGAGATGGATGGCAGGAGAGAGATCACTAGATCATTACCTGTTAGGTTCACTCCCTCTGAGGCACTTGGCATTGGTCACTGTCAGCAGAAAGGATACTGGGCTGGATGGACCTTTGGCCTGACCCAGTATGGCCGTTCTTATGTAACAAACTGTGATGTATATTTGCTTTTCATCCAAAAACTGCTACTGTATTTTGCGTAACTTAAAAAGGAGAGAATGTTCTGTTAGGACAGGCAGTCCTGTTAACGGTGCCCAGCCGTAATCCTGATCTGTAAAAACAAAGGTGTGAACAAGTTTCTGAATCTTGTAAATATGCAATCGCTAGCGGCATTTCAGGGTTATTAAAAGAGATGGTGATGAGGAGCTTTACAACACATGCTATTCAAAGGCTTAGATGCTCCATTGTAAAAACTCAAATGCCTGAACAAATAGCAGGCAGTGGGATAAAGTATGTGCTTGTGTCCACTCAGGTCCAGTGCTTTGAAAAGGCATCCAGAATGTACATTCATTGATGTCTAGGCTACGCTACAAAGTTAGGTCAATGTAAGCCACCTTGTGATAACCTAGTTGTGCATGTGTCTACACTTAAATTTGTCTCCTACCTGAGTAGGCATGCTGTTACCGTAATGCAGTAACATCGTCTCCCCGAGTGGCACTGGGCCATGGTCAATATACTGAGGCCGACACAGTACAAGTGTAGATACTGCATTTCCTATGTTAACCTTAACAGACCTCCTGCAGCTGTCTCACAATGCGCGAAACCAACCACTCTGGTCAAAATTGTGAATTTCACTGTCCAGGGGTCACAGAGACCAGATGCCTCCCCCCTACACACCAACCTGTTAAAGCACTGCAGATTGTTGAAATGCATTTTCCTGATTGTCCAGTTTGGCGAGCACACCTAGCAGCTCTCCATTGTTGTGTGCAACTGCCCAGCTGACCATGCGAGCTACACGCTCCAGATCCATTCTGGCTTGGAATGGACAGAAGATATTGGATTTCCTGGGCCTGTGGGGAAAAGAGGACATCTACGAGCAGATTGCATGGGGCATGCAGGAGAAGGGATATATGAGAGAGCAGCGGCAATGCTATCTGAAAGCAAAGGAACTGCAGCAGGCATATCAGAAGGCCAGGGAGGCCAACAGTCGATCCAGTCTGAGCTGCAGACTTGCTGCTTTTACAAAGCGCTGCATGCCTACTTCGCAGAGACCCCACCACCACCCTGCACACGATCATGGATATCTCCGAGAAGCCCAAGTCACAGGCCCCTAGTTTGAACAGTGAGGAAGAGGAGGAGGATGGGGGACATGTGACTGATGGGTTTGGCTGCACTGCAAGCCAGGACCTGTTTGAGACTCCACTGCGATCCAGTCAGTCCTGGCAGTAGATCATGGACAAGCCCAGTGCAGGGGAAGGAATCTCAGGTAAGTTTGTAAATATATTTCCTGTTGGTGATTAGTGATGTACTGATGGCATCCCCAGCTTCACAGGACGCAGCTATCGACTTTTCATTCACTCACTAATACTAGAAGTGGTAGCAGTTCAACAAAGAGAGGCAGAGACGTTGTTTGCTTTTCATTCCCCTGTACAGTTAGGCAAGAGGGCGTGCAGAGCAGTTGGATGTCACTTGAATCTTCCTGAGAGATCTCGATGAAACTTTCCTGGAGGTACTCTGCAGTCCTCACCCAAAGGGTTCTGAGGGTGGCAGCCTTATTTCTTCCTTTTCCATGCCAGTTGTCAATAACTTCAGCAGGCACCACTGCAGTAAACAGGCTGGCAGCAGATGGGCCCAGGTGCTTTTGGGACCAGCAGCAGCTGTGCTCTCTGTGCCTGTCAGGAGTGAGATCTGCTAAAACCACTACCGCATGTGGAAAATGGTTGCAATGTTCAGTTCCCTTGATCTATACTGATAGCTTAATATCGGAGGGGTATCTGTGTTAGTCTGTATCCACAAAAACAACAAGGAGTACGGTGGCACCTTCAAGATTAACCAATTTATTAGGGCATAAGCTTTCGTGGGTAAAAAACCCACTTCAGATTCATGGATCAATAAATCTGTTAATCTCTAAGGTGCCACCCAACTCCTCATTGTTTTTGTGATAGTTTAATGTAACTGAGCCATTCCCCCCTCATTTTCTGCACCATGGCTAGTTCTGTGAGTGTTGCCATGCACAAGTGCTCCGAAGCAGAAGTGTCAATAAGCATGTCTTGTTTAAAACTTGGAGGGGATCAAGGGAAGGGAGTTCTGAATGTTAACTTTTACTTTCCATTGTGACTGTACTGACAATGGTATGTTTGTGTGTTTTATCTGTAGCTGCTGCTATTGTGGCCATGAGAGATTCCTCTTCCACACCTGCCAAATGCTGAGCCAGGCAAAGAGGAGAAAGAAGAGAACTCAGGATGACATGTTCAGCGAGATCATGTAAGAAGCCAGTGCTGCATCAGACTGGGAGCAGAGGGCCTGGAGGGTGAATATTGCAGACTGTAAGAAGAAGGACAGAGCAGACAGAAGAAAGGTACAGAAAAAGGAGAGGGAGATGCACCAGGACACAATGGAGCATCTCCGGCAGCGCACACAGATGTTGCAGACTCTTGTGGACCTACAGGTTCAACAGTCACAGGCTCGCTTCCCTTTGCAGTCCATGGAGAACTCATTGCAGTACGTCCTTCTCAACATTCCATGTGGCATCAGGGGCCCACATCCCTACTCTGACCACTCCATGCCAGGGGACGTTAAAAACAGCTACACCTTCACATGCACTGACCTGTGAAAGCCATGGTTGCTGTATGTGTAGCTAAAATGGACATGAATGTTCTTTTCCCTTGTAAAGTTCTATTCCATAAATTTATTCAGTTGTTAATGTTTTTGCTTTTAAATTGCAGTTTTCTTTGCACTGGTTTTGTTACTCAGTTTTCTGTTGGGAAAATTAATTAACATATGCTGCAGAGTGGCTAGTGGTACTGAAAGTACCTGCTTGCTGCTTGTTGTACAGTGTGACACAACTCAGGATCAGTGACAAACACAGTGTAATAATCATAAATGCACAGGAAGCACCACAAAATTAATAGTTACTTTGACAATGTTATATTCCTAGATGTACACTAAGCACCACACAATTCCTAAGAGGCCTCAAAACAGCAGGTCCAGGTATAGCCCAGTACACCACAATGCGTTACTGTGATTCGCTGTTCAAGTGCTCTTCCAAAGCTTCCCTAAGCTGTAGGGTTCCTTGTTGAGCTCATCTGATAGCCCTTGTGTCTCACTGTTCCAAGTCAGCAGACAGCCACTCTACCTCCACCCCAGTGGCAACTTTCCCCCTTCCCTTCACAGATATTATGCAGGACAAGCAGGCAGCTGTAATGGCTGGGATATTTTTTTCACTGAGATTCAATCTTGTGGCCAAACAGGATCAGCGTCCCTTCAATCTACCGAAAGTACATTCAACTGTCATTCTGCACCTGCTGAGCTGATAGCTCTTGAGGTGGCTGGTGTTTGACTTCATGAGCTGGAGGCTGGAGCCCCCAGGATCACTAGTGTAATTTCAACATTGCAACTGGTAATCAGCTGGTTGGGAAAGAGAGCACCTGCTTGTAGCTTTCTACAAAACTGCCTTCTTAAAGATGCAAGCGTCATGCACCTTCCCTGACCAGCCAGCGTTGATGTGGATGACTCATCCCCGGTGATCCAGCAAGGCTTGCACAACCATAGAAAAGTAGCCCTTTCTGATGACATGCTTGGTGGCAAGGTGATCTAGTGCCAAAATAGGGATATGCATGCCGTCTCTTACTCCATTGCCGTTTGAGAACCTCACTGCTGCAGATCCACTCACCAGGTCCTGCATGTTGCTGAGAGTCAGTCCTGCATAGCTGGAGACAGTTCATGGCCTGCACACTTGTAGGACAATGGCTCCCACCCTGGATTTTCCAGCTCTAAAATGACTTCCCACTGACTGGTAGCAATCCAGCATTGCAAATTACCACAAGGCGATTGCTACTCACTTCTCTGCTGTCAATGCAGCTTTCATTCTGGTGTCCCTATGCTGGAGGCCTGGGGCACGCTCGGCGCATGGATCTGGAAATGCGACCTTGTGCATCCAAAAGTTTTGCAGTCACTGTTCATCATCCTAAGCCTGCATTATGGTGCAATCTCACCAGTCAGTGCTCATTTCTCAGGCCCAGAAGCAGCACTCCACCATTTGCAGCTGCTTCGTGAATGCCACCAACGACCTTGAATTGGTTCTCGCTTGTCTCTCAGCAATCTGCCCTCCTGCAAATCATCATGTTCCCCATGGCTCTTCTTGCAGCTATGCCAATACTGAAGGATTGTGTGTCTTGTGCTTGCAACACTTATGGCAGTGGTTAAGAGCTGTTCAGGCTCCATGATTATGTCACGGAAGGTGGACAGCAAGGAGGGCTGCATGGGATTTTTAAACAGGTGAAAATTGTGGACTATAGATGACATGGAATGGAAACAGTTGTAATCTGGTAAACTGACCTCTTGCACCCAGTCACTCCTGCATGACTAGTTTCTGCCTCATCATGAAGTGCCAAAAACTTACTAAAAGACAGCGTGCTGGATGGTGGCGGGTTGCGTACTGGAATACCTACCCATGGTGCACTGTGCTGTGCAGTGCATCAACACAGCCACTCCTGGTGAGTACGCACAGCACAGATGCAAGGAGCCAAATAGGAAGGTACACAAGCAATATACTAACTGCAGTGGCTTAATGCCAACATAACTTGTGGAGGCAAAAGTTCGTATTGTAGACATGCCCTTAGGAACGTAGTTTGTTATCCAAGTCCTTGTTTCAGAAGGATACTTCATAATAGCAGACAGTGAAGTGTGGCTGGAGTTAAAAGCATGGAATTTAGTTGAATGACAGCAAATTTTGTAAAAGATCCTTAAAGCTGAGACTTAATGGCCATGAAACTCGCTGATAAGTAAGGATAAGATTGTCACGGAAGTCAGATTCCATGACTTTCAGAAACCTCCATAACACTTTCCCTTCAGCCCTGGGGCAGCGGGACTGGAACTGTCAGCCAGTGACGGAGCCCCAGATCTCCCAGATGCCGCGGGTGGCACGGGGGGCCTCAAAGTTCCCAGTCACACACAGGTCATGGCTTCTGTGACTTTTTGTTTGTTTCCCACAACCTGTCTGTGACTTTCACTAAAAATAACCATGACAAAATCGTAACTTTACGGATAAGATATTTCAGCAACAAAAGCAGGTGTCATTGAATTGGAGATCTCAAATGAACGAGAATACCAGGCTAGAAATACCTGATTTAAGTGACTGAGGGCTTGTCTACACTTGAAATCATACTGCAGCTGCGCCATTGTAACGCTTCAGTGTAGACGCTACCTATGTTGACGGGAGGGCCTCTCCTGTCAGCGTAGTTAATTCATCTCCCCAAAAGGCGGTAACTAGGTCAATGGAATAATTCTTCCGTCCTGGCACAGTCTATGTCGGGGGTTAGATTGGCTTCACTGTGTCACTCAGGTGTGTGACTTAGTTGGGTCGACATAACTTTTTAGTACAGACCAGGCCTGACTTAAATGCTACAGTTGGAGGCCTGTGAATATATTTTTGTATGTACGCTGTCACTGAGTGGTGTCAGGCTAACAAGGAAAGCTGATCATTCTAATGACCGTGAAGTCTCTTAGGGGAAAGAGAAGCTGAACTGCTGTACTCTTCTAACTCTAGAAAAGGTCCAGTCTTGTAGCTGTGGCAAAGAGTAGATCGGCAAAGTCAGAGTGCTCAGGAGCAACAGAATCCTGATTTAGTCCAAGTGCTAAATCTCAAGCACTGCTCTTGTTTACAAGGTGAATTAATAGTTGAGGGAGAATCCAAAATGTTTGTGTGTGGGGAGAAAAATCTCAGATTCCTAAAACAGATGAGCCATCCATCTTCAGTATGGCAACTGAAGTCCCTTGATCCTCAAAACATTCTCACCTGGACAGCCAAAGGTTTTCAAGAGGACCTGGATATCTGTTCTAAAAGAGCCAAGTAACTTGGGGAGGTAGCAAGCAAAATTTAACAGGAATAGCAAAAGTGGACAGGAGTGAAAGGTGCACAGATTTAGAAAATGGATGGGTATAATTGGAGACTGCCCAAAGGAATTTATATCAGATTATCACTCCACCTTCACAGCCAGAGCATGCTGTCTCTTGCAGTAAAGCAAACCTGTATTGTGGCAGGTTGGATCTTGCCAAGTTTCTGTAAGGCTCAAAATTAAAATAGGAAACCGAACTTAGCCCAAAATATTCTCAAGTATTGAATGAGAACTGACTTAGTGAGAGCTTGTCTCACTATTTTACAGAATTGGGAGTCCAAGTGGTAGACATGATACTTGTTGCATTTTGCTAAGGAACAGATCCTCTGTACCTCAGAATGCTTCATCTGTGATGAGTAATGTGCAGTTTAGGCATTGGGAGCTATAGCACCAAGCAGCCCTAACCTCTATGCTATAGGGCACCTTCAAATTTCAGACACCTGACAGCTCCTCATTAGATATCCCAGCACCCCCAATACCTCAACATCTTGGGGTAGAAATGGAGAGCCTGGGCTTTTCACCAGGTTATTTTCCCTGGACCTCACAGTGTAGGCCTACCCTATTAATATATTTTGCTTTCCACAACCAACTCTCTGTACAACTTTTCCATTAGTGATGTACCCGAGTATTCGGATTCTAATATCTAAACTGATATTTAAATTTAAATTTATTCACCTAAATTTGGGTTATTGCTGATTATGCACTATATGTATCTTATGACTTTTCAAACTTTTTATTTATGAATAATCTAAGAACTATACCCAGATCATAAAATATCACAGTTGGAAGGGACCTAAGGAGGTCATCTAGTCCAACCCCTTGCTCAAAGCAGGACCAATCCCCAACTAAATCATCCCAGCCAGGGCTTTGTCAAGCCTGACCTTAAAAACCTCAAAGGAAGGAGATTCCACCACCTCCCTAGGTAACTCATTCCAGTGCTTCACCATCCTCCTAGTGAAAGTTTTTCCTAATATCTAAACCTCCCTCACTGCAACTTGAGACCATTACTCCTTGTTCTGTCATCTGCTACCACTGAGTCTAGCTCCATCCTCTTTTGAACCCCCTTACAGGGAGTTGACGGCTGCTATCAAATCCCCCCTCATTCTTCTCTTCTGCAGACTAAACAATCACAGTGCCCTCAGCCTCTCCTCATAAGTCATGTGTTCCAGTCCACTCTCACAGATCTTGGGAGACAGGCCAGTCCTTGCTTACAGACAGCGCCCCCTACTCACCAGCAACCACACACCACACAAGAGAACCACTAACCCAGGAACCTATCCTTGCAACAAAGCCCATTGCCAACTGTGTCCACATATCTATTCAGGGGACATCATCGTAGGGCCTAATCACATCAGCCACACTATCAGAGGCTCGTTCACCTGCGCATCTACCAATGTGATATGTGCCAGCAGTGCTCCTCTGCCATGTACATTGGTCAGACTGGACAGTCTCTATGTAAAAGAATAAATGGACACATCAGACATCAAGAATTGTAACATTCAAAAACCAGTTGGAGAACACTTCAATCTCTTTGGTCACTCAATTACAGACCTAAAAGTTGCAATTCTTCAACCAAAAAAACTTCAAAAACAGACTCCAATGAGAGACTGCTGAATTGGAATTAATTTGCAAACTGGATACAATTAACTTAGGCTTGAATAAAGACTGGGAGTGGATGGGTCATTACACAAAGTAAAACTATTTCCCCATGTTTATCCCCCCTCCCCCCACCGACTGTTCCTCAGATGTTCTTGTCAACTGCTGGAAAATGTGTCGTCCGTCCGTCCCCCTTCCCGTCCCGTCCCCCGCTCTCCTCCTGGTAATAGCTCACCTTACCTGATCACTCTCATTACAGTGTGTATGGTAACACCCATTGTTACATGTTCTCTATGTATATAAATCTTCCCACTGTATTTTCCACTGAATGCATCCGATGAAGTGAGCTGTAGCTCACGAAAGCTTATGCTCAGATAAATTTGTTAGTCTCTAAGGTGCCACAAGTACTCCTTTTCTTTTTGCTAATCATTTTTGTTGCCCTCCGCTGGACGCTTTCCAGTTTTTCCACATCCTTCTTGTCATGTGGAGCCCTAAACTGAACACAGTACTCCAGATGAGGCCTCACCAATGTTGAATAGAGGGGAACGATCACGTCCCTCGATCTGCTCGCTATGCCCCTACTTATATAGCCCAAAATGCCATTAGCCTTCTCAGCAACAAGGGCACACTGTTGACTCATATCCAGCTTGTCGTCCACTGTAACCCCTAGGTCCTTTTCTGCAGAACTGCTGCCTAGCCATTCGGTCCCTAGTCTGTAGCAGTGCATGGGATGCGTCCATCCTAAGTGCAGGACTCCGCACTTGTCCTTGTTGCACCTCATCAGATTTCTTTTGGCCCAATCCTCCAATT
Source organism: Lepidochelys kempii (assembly GCF_965140285.1). Taxonomy (NCBI): domain Eukaryota; kingdom Metazoa; phylum Chordata; order Testudines; family Cheloniidae; genus Lepidochelys; species Lepidochelys kempii. Next base: position 1,634,100 of record NC_136387.1, on the reverse strand, counting down.
TGTCTAGGTCCTTCTGTATCCTATCCGTACCCTCCAGCATATCTACCACTCCTCCCAGTTTAGTGTCATCTGCAGACTTGCTGAGGGTGTAGTCCACGCCATTCTCCAGATCATTAATGAAGATACTGAACAAAACCGGCTCCAGGACGCACCCTTGGGGCACTCCGCTAGATACCGGCTGCCAACTAGACATGGAGCCATTGATCACTACCGGTTGAGCCCGACAATCTAGCCAGCTTTCTGTCCACCTTATAGTCCATTCATCCAGCCCATACTTCTTTTACTTGCTGGCAAGAATACTGTGGGAGACTGTATCAAAAGCTTTCCTAAAGTCAAGGAATAACACATCCACTGCTTTCCTCTTATCCACAGAGCCAGTTATCTCATCATAGAAGGCAATTAGATTAGTCAGGCATGACTTGCCCTTGGTGAATCCATGCTGACTGTTCCTGATCATTTTCCTCTCCTCTAAGTGCTTCAGAATTGATTTCTTGAGGCGCTGCTCCATGATTTTTCTGGGGACTGAGGTGAGGCTGACTGGCCTGTAGTTCCCCGGATCCTCCTCCTCCCCTTTTTTAAAGATGGGCAGTACATTAGCCTTTTTCCAGTCGTTCGGGACCTCCCTCGATCACCATGAGTTTTCAAAGATAATGGCCAATGGCTCTGCAATCACATCCACCAACTCCTTTAGCACTCTTGGATGCAGCGCATCCGGCCCCATGGATTTGTGCTCGTCCAGTTTTTCTAAATAGCCTGAACCACTTCTTTCTCCACAGAGGGCTGGTCACCTACTCCCCATGCTGTGCTGCCCAGTGCAGTAGTCTGGGAGCTGACCTTGTTCGTGAAGACAGAGGCAAAAAGAGCATTGAGTACATTAGCTTTTTCCACATCCTCTTGTCACTAAGTTGCCTCCCTCATTCAGTAAGGGGCCCACACTTTCCTTGACTTTCTTCTTGTTGCTAACATACCTGAAGGAAACCCTTCTTGTTACTCTTAACATCTCTTGCGAGCTGCAACTCCAAGTGTGATTTGGCCTTCCTGATTTCACTCCTGCATGCCTGAGCAATATTTTTATATTCCCCCCTGGTCATTTGTCCAATCTTCCACGTCTTGTAAGCTTCTTTTTTGTGTTTAAGATCAGCAAGGATTTCACTATTAAGCCAAGCTGGTCGCCTGCCATATTTACTATTCTTTCTACACATCAGGATGGTTTGTTCTTGTAACCTCAATAAGGATTCTTTAAAATACAGCCAGCTCTCCTGGACTCCTTTCCCCCTCATGTTGTTCTCCCAGGGGATCTTGCCCATCAGTTCCCTGAGGGAGTCAAAGTCTGCTTTTCTGATGTCCAGGGTCCATATTCTGCAGCTCTCCTTTCTTCCTTGTGTCAGGATCCTGAACTTGACCATCTCGTGGTCACTGCCTTCCAGGTTCCCATCCACTTTTGCTTCCCCTACAAATTCTTCCCGGTTTGTGAGCAGCAGGTCAAGAAGAGCTCTGCCCCTAGTTGGTTCCTCTAGCACTTGCACCAGGAAATTGTCCCCTGTGCTTTCCAAAAACTTCTTGGATTGTCTGTGCACCGTTGTATTGCTCTCCCAGCAGATATCAGGGTGACTGAAGTCTCCCATGAGAACCAGGGCCTGCAATCTAGTCACTTCCGTGAGTTGCCAGAAAAAAGTCTCGTCCACCTCATCCCCCTGGTCCAGTGGTCTTTAGCAGAGTCCCACCATGACATCGCCCTTGTTGCTTACACTTCTAAACTTAATCCAGAGACTCTCAGGTTTTTCTGCAGTTTCATACTTGAGCTCTGAGCAGTCATACTGCTCTCTTACATACAGTGCAACTCCCCCACCTTTACTGCCCTGCCTGTCCTTCCTGAACAGTTTATATCCATCCATGACAGTACTCCAGTCATGTGAGTTATCCCACCAAGTCTCTGTTATTCCAATTGCATCATAATTCCTTGACTGTGCCAGGACTTCCAGTTCTCCCTGCTTGTTTCCCAGGCTTCTTGCCTTTGTGTATAGGCACTTAAGATAACTCGCTGATCGTCTGGCTTTCTCAGTATGAGGCAGGAGCCCTCCCCTCTTTGCGCTCTCCTGCTCGTACTTCCTCCCGGTATCCCACTTTCCCACTTACCTCGGGGCTTTGGTCTCCTTCCCTGGGTGAACCTAGTTTAAAGCCCTCCTCACTAGGTTAGCCAGCCTGCTTGCAAAGATGCTCTTCCCTCTCTTTGTTAGATGTACAGACACTCTTTTCTTAACTTGTGTACTATATAATTTTTTAACGTTAGCATTGTTAAAAATTTTTAAATCTCGCTCTGGCCATCAGGTTTAATCCCAAAGCTAGATGTTCACTAAATTTTTCAAGCCACTAATAGGAAAGAAAGTGAAACAGTCTATGCAAACAGTGAGTCAGTCCAGAACATGAGCTACTTAATCTTAATCAATAAAGCTTGGCCTTACAAGAGATCTTGCTGAGAGGGTTGATACAAGAAATGAGGCAGAATGGGAAACAGTGGACTCTGGCTTAAAAGGGTCAATGCGCATTGGAAGGTGCAACAACTAAAATGAATCGTGTCTTCCCTTGCCACTCACTTCCCTGTAAAATAATTACTACTACAAATATAAGCTCTCCCAGGGGTTTTCAGTTTACCAAATGGAACAGGATTTCCCTACTGGTTTGTTTTTTAATGGAGCGGAAGCCAATGTGGCTTTCTTTCATTTACCTTTAGGTTTGTGCACCAACATCACTTAATGATATCTCCCATAATATGCCTAACTTTCACTGACTGCTTCAAGCAGTTGCTTCTACAGGGCTAGCAGCAGAATGGTTTTCCATAAATATATATATGTGCTCAGATACCATGGTGATGGGCACAGTATAAAATAAAACCCTATTATGTATTTTAGAGGATGTTTTTAGTGGGTGGTGTGGGGAGAGATTTATTTCTCTGGTATGGTGACAGGAATGTTAACTTTTGCATGAGGAAAAAAATCTTTGATTAAAGTGATGTTAGCTTGCTATCTTATCATGTCAGATGTCCATGGGCAACTTGTGCAGAAGTTTTGATTAGCAAGGACTTGAATTGTGCTTACCTGCTGTTGAATGAGTACTGAGAGCCCCGGTGGCTGTGAGGTCTGTAGGTGGTGGTTTGGTATTTTTTGCACAATCGCTGAGTTTCAGATCACATTGTAATGTGTTCAGAGTGCTGTATCTGTGTAAACTGGATGACATTGTACACTACAGCATATAGTGTAAAGCTGAACAATGCTACATCTTCAATAATATCACTCATTTCACCTGAATCACTTTACAGTTGCAATGAATTGTGCCTGAAGTGATGGGCTGGAAGGCTTGCCAATGGCTTCCCTCACTCCCTGCTAGGCAGGAGCTTGGGGGTGGGGGGTGACCTTTATGTGTATTGATTTTTAGGAGTAGCGTCCCATTCCTTCTGGAGTGGAGGGGAAGGCTCCCAGGCAGTAAGGCTGATTGGATTTCTCAGTCTGGCTAGAAGCCGGTAATGGGTAAGATACTTACCTACCTTGCAGAAGTGCTGGGGATTACTTAGTATTGGGAGAATGTAAAGTCCTGTCTGAGAGCGCACCGTTTCACAGAAGAAATAAGAATACCTACAGAAGTTGCATGATTTTCATGAGCAATGGCCAGAAGCAATCAGTGCTGAATTGGGAGGGGAAGCTTTTTAAACCAAAGGGTCTGGTTATTAATTTTGTATTATGGTAACACTCCTCTGTTCAAATACAGCAATGAACTATAGAAATATCTCACTTCCTTAGCATTCATCCTTTGGTTTTTTTTTCCTTCCTTCACCAGGACTTGACTGGCATAGAGTCTATGGACCAGTGTCGTCATACCCTGGAGCAACACAACTGGAACATAGAGGTACCAATTAGAATTATAGTTGGGACACTTTTCTTTCCAGCAACTTAGATTAATAGTCTGAATGACTGTGGGTCTCTCAAAGCAGAATTCTCTTTCTTAAGGGATCCTTGTAGTGGCCTGAGTAATTATAATCAAGGTCATATTATAAAATCATCGTGCTTACACTTCAAAAGTAATCTGCCAAGCTCCCAATCAGCCTCCCCCCCAGCAAGCTTTATTCCCTTGCTTATTGTTAAGAATCTTAGGTGGTCTCATTTAATTGTTTGTTCACAATTTCCATTCATATTGAGTTGCTCATTGAACTGAGATTGTACCCTCCACTCTCTAAACTGCAGTTCTTTATCTCGTATTCCTTTTCTCTCGGGCTCCAAGTGTAAATCGGAAAACACGTACCTAGTGGATGTATTCAGACCTTGCTAACGTTGGGAAACATAATGGAAGCTGTCACCGACCCCAGGGTCTGGTCTATGCCCCAGCCTGTACCCAGTCCCTTGGAAGTGACCACTTTAGTGTGCCAGCCCCCAAGAACCCGCATGGTTCTACGGGGACAAGCTCATGGACTCCGAAACTGGACCTTCAGGCATCAGCGATCCCTGTCTGTCTTCATGGCTCCCTGCAGCGAATCCAGCCCAGCCAGACTCCTGTGGGAGGCTTGTACTGTATCCCTTCAGGGTGCAATACTCTCAGTGAGTGTTTGCAACTACCCAGGTGACCTTTTCCACACAGTCACCTGGTGTACAGAATCTGAAAGTCCTTAAGCTAGCAAAGAGAGGCAAAGGTTAAGAGAGAGTTCAACCAAATGCCAGGCATGGGAGCCCTTCAGCAATGCTGCTATCAAAGCCATTTTGGCTCTCTTCCTGACTCTGTCCCTTTGTCCTTCCTCCCAGCCAGGTGAGTGTCACTCCAAAGGCCAGCTCTTAACCCAGCCACATGACAGCTTTCCCCTGTGTTCTTCACCTGGGGCCTTTGCTCTGCTCTCCTGCAGAGGGGTTGAGGAAAATCTCTTTCCTCTTGGCTGCTGGTTGCTAGGAGTGAACATGCTGGTGATTGGGAGTTTCCATTGTCTTTCCACATGCTCTATTGCTATGGGTTGGTTTCAGCCAGTCCTTTAACAACCAGACCCGTATGTGAGGCACTCACCTCATGTCCACTACTCTCCCCCAAGAGCTTTTTAACCCTTCACACACAGCACAGAGGGACACCGAGGCCCACAATGGAATCAGAAAAATATTACCAAAATTCCCACTTCACAACAGCTATGAACGGAATTCAGCCCAATCACACTTGCTGTAAAGCTGCTTGTTATTGTTACCACTTCAATCCATTTAGAATGAAGCTGCCAAAATTGTTGTTCTGCCATATTGAATCTCTGTACTGGCCTCTTCTGTGGCTAGACTCTCATTTACCTCTACTCCTCTTGCACACTTTACAAGCACCCCTCTAAACCACTCTGAGTCTTAGCGTCTTCAACCATGCAGTCCCCTACACCTCTACAAGCCTTCCAGCCAACATGCACGCAGTTCTGTCACGCCTTTTAAAACATTCTTAACACCTGCTTAGATCATGACCCACAAGAATGGCCACACTGGGTCAGACCAATGGTCCATCTAGCCCAGTATCCTGTCTCTGACAATGGCTGTTGCCAAATGCTTCAGAAGGGATGAACAGAACAGGGCAATTATCGTGTGATTCACCCCTGTCATCTAGTCCCAGCTTCTGGCAGTCAGAGGTTTAGGGATTCCCAGAGCGTGAGGGTGCATCCCTGACCATCTTGGCTAATAGCCATTGATGGACCTGTCCTCCAGGAACTTATCTAGTTCTTTTAGAAACCCAGTTATACTTCTGGCCTTCACAACATCCCCTGAAAATGAGGTCCACAGGCTAACTGTGCATTGTGTGAAGAAGTACTTCCTTATATTTGTTTTAAACCATCTGCCTTTTAATTTCTTTGGGTGACCCCTGGTTCTTGTGTTATGGGAAGGGGTAAATAAGACGTCCCGACTTGCTTTCTCCACACCAGTCACGATTTTATAGACCCCTCTCATCTCCCCCTTCACCGTCTCTCTTCTAGGATGAACAGGCCCAGTCTTTGTAATCTCTCCTCACATGGAATCTGTTCCATCCCCCCTCATCATTTTTGGTGCCCTTTTTCTGAATTCAGTTCATCTTTTTTTTGAGAAGGAACTACCAGAATTGCATTCAGTATTCAAGTGCAGGTGTACCATGGATTTATATAATGGTATTATGATATTTTCTCTCTTAATCTATCCCTTTCCTAATGGTGCCTAACATGCCATTTATGGCCTCCTGCCCTGTGCCTGCATTTTTTCCTGTACTACCACTTTGAGCCCCTAGACTGGGAGGCAGGGCTATGAACAGGTCACTTGTTTGGCACAGCTCTCCAGCGGAACAGTACCGTGTAAGCTCAGGGTTGTACAAGTATGAGACACCTTGGAAACACCTAGTCTGGAAGCTGGCAGCAGTTACTTTATTTTGATGTGTTAAGTTGCACATGTCCGGTGCTCCAGGGACAGGGACAACTCACACCTACCCCAAACTTCAGAATGGAACTAGTGTATTTTCTCTAACCTGCCTGTATCCATTGCAACTTCTGATGGGCCCCTTTTGCTGCTCCTCCTATGCTAGGCAGCTGTACAGGACCGGTTGAATGAGCAAGAGGGCGTCCCAAGTGTCTTCAATCCACCTCCATCCCGGCCGTTGCAGGTCAATACAGCCGACCACAGGATCTACAGCTATGTTGTTTCAAGGCCGCAACCAAGGGCAAGTTATTTACTAGTTTGGGTTTGTCTCTTTGTGTGGAATGGGTGTACAGATATCTCTGAAGAGGGAAAGAAGTGCATCAACAGGGAAAGGAACTCTATTTCCTTAGCGCATCTGCTTTCTTGTTTCTAAATATTTTCTCTTGAAAGCTCCAAACAGTACAGCTCCCTGGGCAGAACTATTCTTACCTTCTCCATTACTACTTTGGATGTTTTCCTTTCTGGTATTTTTCATAGTACCCAGCAAACTCCTTCTTCCCCATACAGCTTGAAGTGAGGGCAGAGCAGAATTGCAACTCAGCTGTCCCAACTCAACTAAAATGAAAGTCTGTTCCTGCTGTCTTGCTGTAGGATGATCTATTTGTATGACGGCCTGCTGAACCGATGTGGTCTGCTTTATGTGCTAGTGTAAGATGTCCATTAACCTGACTGCAGATGGTTAATATGTAGCAGTTGTATAACACTTCAGTCTTCACAGAACCCCTGTAAGATGAGTAAGTGCTGTTATCCCTGTTTCACAGGTAGGGAAAGTGAGATAAAAGATTAAAGCCCAATTTTTGAAAGTGGTCACTGGCTTTGTATGCCTAAAATGTCTCCGGTTGGGCTCTCAAAGTGAGGTACCTGTTGGTGACTACTCAGAAAATTTGACGAGCCTGAGGTCATTCAGCAAGTCACTAGCTTACAGGCCTGAGTTCAGAGCACTAGACCACGCTGTCTGTTTCACATATATTGCAGCGTGTTTGATGCTTGATAGAGGGATAACTGCACTACTGTGTCTCAAGGGGCAGGGATAACCCTAACACTCTGTTTGTAATTTCAGGGCCTGTTGGGATGGGGTTACTACTTGATAATGGTTCCATTCCGATTTACGTATTACACGTTACTTGATATATTTAGGTAAGTACTTTTTTGTGCAGGTTTGTTTGTTGATTGCAGCAAAGCAAAATCTAACTCCCAAGTATGGGTGTGCTGCTTTTGGCTGGAATTTTCCATTAAGTCTAATCAAACGTCGGGTTTTGTATTAATCAGATACTCACACATCAAAGTTCTCTGTAGCGTCACAAGGTTTCTGTGTTTTGGAGACCTAGAACATAGACATTAGTAACAAATGAATGTTGTATAGTAGAAAATAGATTTCAGATAAGTATTATCTCCGAGAACTCATGGAGGATGGGTGACGTCACAGAGGACTAGAGAAGGGGAACAAAGAGGACCCAGGGAATTATAGACCAGTCGGCCTAACTTCAATACCTGGAAAGATACTGGAACAAATTCTGAAACTATCATTTTGTGAGCACCTAGGGGATAAGGATTATAAGGAATAGCCAGCATGCCAAACCAACCTGATTTCTTCCTTCGGCAGGGTTACGGCTTAGTGGATGGGGGGGAAACAGTAGGTATGATGTATCTTGATTTTAATAAGGCTTTTGACACAGTCCCATGTCACATTCTCATAAGCAAACTAGAGAAATGTGTCTAGATTAAATTAGTATAAGGGGGTGCACAACTGGTTGAAAGACCATACTCAGAGTAGTTAACAAGGGTTCGCTATCAAACTAGGAAGGATTCCCTAGTTGGATCCCACAGGGGTCAGTCCTGGATCCAATACTATTCAATATTTTCATTAATGTCTTGGATAATGGAGTGGGAGAGTATGCTTATAAAATTTGCAGATGACAATACGCTGGGAGGGGTTTCAAGCACTTAGGAGGACAGGATTAGAGTTGAAAATGACCTTGACAAACTGGAGAATTGGTCTGAATTCAGCAAGATGAAATTCAGGAAAGATAAGTGCAAAGTACTTAGGAAGGAAAAATCAAATGCACAACTACAAAATGAGGAATAATGCCTAGGTGATGGCGTTGCTGAAAAGTACCTGGGGTTAGAGTGGATCGCAAGTTGAATATGAGTCAACTGTGTGAGGCAGCTGTGAAAAAAGTTATCATTCTGGGGTGTATTCACAGAAATGTCATATGGACAACAAAGGAGGTAATTGTCCTGCTCTGCTCAGCACTGGTGAGGCCTCAGCTGGAGTCCTGTACCCAGTTCTGTGTGCCAAACTTTAAAGGGAAGATGTGGACAACTGGAGCAAGTCTAGAGGAGAGCAATAGAAATGATAAAAGGTTTAGAAAACCTGACCTATGTGGAAAGATTTTAAAAAACGGCCTGTTTAGACTTGAGAAAAGAAGACCAAGTGGGGGACCTGATAAGTCTTCAAATATGTGAAAGGCTGTTATAAATAGGACGATGATTAGTTAGTTGCTCTCCATGGCCACTGAAGGTAGGACCACAAGTATTGGGCTTAATCGGCAGCCAGAAAGGTTTAGGTTAGAAATTAGGAAAATCTTTTTAACTCTAAAGCCTGGTCTACACTAGGGTGGGGGATCGATCTAAGGTATGCAACTTCAGCTACTAGAATAGCGTAGCTGAAGTAGACTTAACTTAGATAGACTTAGAATCACTTACTTCGCGTCCTCGTGGCGCGGGATCGACGGCCACCGCTCCGCTTTCGCCTCTCGCTGTGGAGGAGTTCTGGAGTCAACGGCAGAGCAATCGGGGATCGATTTATCGTGTCTACATTAGATGCGATAAATCGATCCCCGATAGATCGATCACTACCCTCCGAGGTGGGTAGCATAGACATGGCCTAAGGGTAGTTAAGATCTGGAATAGGCGATGGAGGTTTTTAAGAATGGGTTGGAAAAACTCTTATCAGGGATGGTCCAGCCCGCTGTGCTGAGGCAGGACTTGATGACCTCTTGAGGTCCCTTCTAGCCCTACGATTTTATTCTATTCCTAGCAGTGTCTTATGAATCTGTAAAGGAAACTAATGTATTTAATCCTAATTCAAAATCAGGCTGACACTAGCAGTTCCTAAATATTAAACAATGGAGACCAAACAAGGAATGGGCACACTTATATCTATTGAGGCACGGCCCAAAGGTTCCCTTCGGGAACAAGCATGTAGGGTAACCCAGTTCTTGCCTTAGAGTTTACAGTCTAAAGAGCCAAGACACAGACAACAGGCTGCAATTATTTGCTCCCTGGTGTAATCGCCTCTTCCAGCAGCTGCCTAAAATAAACACTCGTGCTTTAAACCCTCTGTGCAACAAAACTGCAGTTCTGGAAGAGACTTGTCCTGATCAACTTCATATGAATTGCCAGCCAATATAAGACCAATGATCCCTTAGATCTGGTATCCTGTCTGTGGCTGGGGCTTATGCCTGATGTTTCAGAGGATGTTGAACCTTACACACACACAATAGAGCTGGCCAGTTATGCAGTGCCGTTCGTGGAGGGAGCGCAGGTGAGGAAATCCATCATAACCTCTGGCAATCAGCTGATGCCTTGGAGTACGGAACTTTACCTGGCTTAGGTTTTTCTATAGGGGGCTCATATTGTGGTCTCAAGATGGAGTGGTCAGTGTATTAGCAGATAGCTGTAAATGTTGACCAGAAAAAGCTCTTCAGAAAGTCAGTAAGCTGAATTTCCAGTGTCCTATGCTTTTCTCGTAGGTTTGCTGTGCGTTTTATACGCCCTGACCCTCGCAGTAGGGTCACGGACCCAGTGGGTGACATTGTTTCATTTATTCATATGTTTGAGGAAAAATATGGGAGGATACACCCTGTCTTCTACCAGGGAACATACAGCCAGGTCAGTACAGCATGTTGGTGCAAAGGTACGTGGGACTATCTTCCTGGTATTGCCTGGCACACTGGCCCTAAAGAGGAATGACAAAAGCCATTTTGCATTTTAAAAGTCCAGTACTAATGTTCAGACTCAGTAACGAGGTAATGGAGATCTCGATTATAAGCGTATTAGGAACCTGAGTCCATCCCACTGTAGGCATTTGCCATGGTGGGGTCTCTGCCAGGCTCAGGGACTTGCCAAACAACTGAAGTTGGGAAGGGAAAGCTGATCTGGCAGTTCCTCAGCTGTCTCTGTGGTTCGGAAGCCTACTTCATTCTGCTAGTACCAGTTCTATAAGCTGACATAGTGGCCCAAAGTCTGTCCTGATGTACACCCCATTGGAAGTGACTGGGGCTGCACCAAGTCTGAGCAGAATTTAGCCCAGTAACTTGAGAAACTTGGGGAAATGGCTCCTTTGAGCCAAGGAGGTAAAAGGAGAGAACAGCTCCCTCTTTTGTCAGATTTGGGTGATGATTCTTCCCAGAAGAAGAGGAGCTCCCTAGCATGTGTCTGTCTCCTTCCCCTGCCCCCTTTCAGTCCCAGCCCCAATTCACGCACACGCCGCTGTTGTGGAGTCCATCCCAGCAGGTAGAGTGCCAGAGAGCACTGCTGAGCCAATATCCCTTAGCACTACTCAAGTATTTAGGTCATTCCCTCCAGCAGTCCCTGCCCCCAGGAACAAGGGGCCATACTTAGAACCCAAACTTAGATTGATATGGGGCTGTTGGGCTATCAGCAACTCAGCGCCAGTTAAACAGAGTCCATCGAACACTTACGCTGCTGGGCTTGTGGGTAAGTGAAATGTTTCAGCTGAGAAGTGGGGGGTTACAGAAATCAGCTTAATAACTTGTTTCAATGGATGTGGTTGGAAGGTTGGATCCTACATCTTCCAAATTGGAAAATGGAGAAAAAACTGCACATGATTCTGGGCCATGGGAATCCTCCTGGAGGCTGAGCCAGAGAAATCCTCCTGGGTCACTAGGTGTGCAGTGCTTTGCTTGGCATTCTCCCAAGGCCCTGCCTGCCAGGGAACAGTGAAGAAAGCACAGTCAAGGGCTCTTTTCTCCTGCATGCAGAGAATGCGCTGGGCACATTGGTGTGGAGGGAGGTCTGGCATGTTCCTCCTCTGTTGCATGCTCTTCAATTAATACCACATTAGATTGAAAAACTGCTTCCCCTGGCAGTTTTCCACTGGCACACCTATCCCGCTGCAATACCAAGGGGGCAGCAGTCCCAGTGCTCCAGCCCCTCTGACTCTAGCTTTTCTGTGCTCCCTCCCCAGGCGCTGAATGACGCTAAGCGGGAGCTGCGCTTCCTGTTGGTTTATCTTCACGGTGACGACCACCAAGATTCAGACGAATTCTGTCGGTAGGTTGAAGAGAGTTTTCTTAAATAACTGGCCATGTGTTTGGGACCCAGCTCTGTCTGCCATCTCTTCTCTTCCCCCAGCAACACACTGTGTGCACCGGAGGTGATCACCCTCATCAACACTAGGATGCTTTTCTGGGCATGCTCCACAAACAAACCAGAGGGATACAGAGGTGAGTGTCTTCCCTCGCTGAACTCTTCCTGATTCTTGTTAAATCTGGAATAAACAGATTAGTACTGCAGACAGTCTGCATCTGTTCTGCATGCTTGATAATTTCCCTGTGCAGGTGAGTAAGTGATCGCCCCCAGAGACCAGCCTGTGATTCCTTACTACACTGAGTGGAATGGGGCTAATCCATACCACATTCTGCATAACAGAGGACAGACCATATCTGAAACTAATATTGTAGCCCAAGGAGCCCTCTGCTCTTAATACTGGCTGCTTCACTGTCCTGTCTCAGCAGAGCTAGCTGCTGCTCCTTCAGTGCCCTTGTCATAGGGGTGTTAGGCTGAGTGGGGAAGCAGGTGTCTAATGACAGTGGTTTGTGTGGTGCCTAGGGACAAAATGGCCACAGGAGATTTCCTTGGTTTTTTTCCCCCCTCATATCTCAGGGTCCTTCTTAGGACTGGATGGGGGGCAAGAATATCCACATACTAGTCCACAACTAGGCTTTGCAGCATGCCGTTAACTGTAACCTAAAAATCCTTTCCGAGCAATTGATACCTGTCCTTGCAAGTGCCTGGTGGGGGTTGTGCTGAACAATGCGTGTCGTCCTCCAAAGACTGAAAGAGTGGCTTGTGTGGTAGTCTAGATCCTTTGTGGCCCACAGAGCGAGCAGCTGGGTCCAAGAATTGAACCTGGGACTGCCAGGCTACTGAGCCCTTGGAGGTGTCACTGTCTCCGGAAGAACACCTCTGACGTCTGTCTTGGTTGTCTCAGCTTTGCTGATTCACAGGTCACTTCTAAAAAGTGAATGGACTAGTGGGTTGGCAGCCATGGAGTCTGAAGCTGTGTCTCTATGCCGAGCAAGGGGACTGTCAGGACAGCGGGAGCGGCCCACCTCTAGAGGCTTGGGGAGGGAGGCAATTCTAGTCTTATGACCCCTTGGCCTCTCTGTTGGGACTGCCAGTGGTGATGGTGGTTTCTGTGCCCATCTCCCAGTGTCCCAGGCTCTGCGTGAGAACACATACCCATTCCTCGCCATGATTATGTTGAAAGATCGCAGAATGACGGTGGTGGGGCGGCTAGAAGGCCTCATCCAGCCTGATGACCTCATTAACCAGCTGACATTCATCATGGATGCCAACCAGACATACTTGGTGTCTGAGCGCCTGGAAAGGTACTAGGCTGGGAACTGGAAGCCCCAGTAATACTTGTCTTGTGGAGCTGGGAATTCTCAGTTGAGTGGGTCAGATCTAATTCGGGGGGGCTCAGTGTGGGCTGCACTTGGTTCTGCAATGCATTCAGTGGCCAGTGGAAATGCTGGTGCATGCAGTGCTCCCCCCCGATGTGTACATTCAGACTACACTGCATTCTGGGAATCGAGGTCTCCATAGGCAACATTCCTGCTCAAAGACGAGTAACCACAATCTGCTCCATTTTTCTGGACATTTGGGGCAGCCAGGAGCTGCTGGCACCTTTCACGGAAAGTCTGGATGTAGCTGGACTGTGACTGTGGCTAAGAGCGTAACTGGGATCCAGGCATTTCGGCCAGAGTCACGCTGATATCTTCAGCCAGTCCTGTATGGGAGTCGCCTGCTTTGGACCTCCAGCCCCGGGTGGCTGTGTTACTGGGTTACGGCTGCATTTGTGATGTCCTGTGGCTGTCTCCTTGACACATGCCCCCTCCAAGTATTGATGTGGGCTCCATTCAGACTGAGAGCCGATAGGACGCCAGCTCAGTGTCTCATTCCCTTTAGTCCTTCCTGCTTCCCAGTCAGAGTGTGTGCCTAGCTGATGGTCAGACCTGTGGGTTTCTAAAGTGAGTCAGGAACAGGCTAAAGAAACAAGGGAGTAGCTGTCTGCAGCAGAGGGCTGCAGAGCAGAGCTTTTGGGTGCAGTGTGCATGGCACTTGCCCACACTACAGCCCTTGTTTGTGCATTTATCCTAAAATGGATGCCATCTATGCCAGGGACTAGTCACCATAGAGAGCCCAGCCTCCTTCAGGAGTGGGAAACCTTCTGCATCGTCTGTGTGCGCCTCATCTGAGAAGTGTTAGTGCTGTGGAGGCTACTGTCCTCCTCTTGCCCTGCCCTGCCCAGGTTTCTGGTCTGTTGATGTTAACCACCCTCACTCCCTGATGTTTGCAGGGAGGAGAGAAACCAAACGCAGGTCCTGAGGCAGCAGCAGGATGAGGCGTACCTGGCTTCTCTGCGGGCGGATCAGGAAAAAGAACGCAAAAAAAAGGAGGAACGGGAGAGGAAGAAGAGAAAGGAGGAAGAGGTACAGCAGCAGAAGCTAGCGGAGGAGAGACGGCGCCAGGTGAGACAGAAGTGAGCCTGGGAAGCACAGCAGCAACGCTGGCTCCCAGCTCTCGCTGCTGCTTCCTGCCAGGTTCCCACTCCAGGGCTTCCTCCCTTCGTGGTCGGCCTGCTCGCTGGTTTCCAATCAGGTGCTGAGTTTGTATAATCCTGCATCTGCCTCGTACGTCTTCTCTGGGGCTTTGTGGGGCACGTTGTCTCCCGGGCAGGACATGCTATGCCTTGGCATTGAGACCAGCTCCATGCCAGCGTGGTGTTCTGATCTTCTTCGTTGCTTTTCAGACTCTGCAGGAGGAGAAGGTGCGCAAATCGGAATGCCTTCCCCCAGAGCCGCATCCCGATGACCCAGGGAGCGTGAAGATCATTTTCAAGCTGCCCAATGATTCCAGAGTGGAGAGGCGATTCCATTTCACACAGTCGTTAACGGTGAGGGGGGTCAGATGTCTAGAGCAGCAGCAGAATCCCAAATTCTCAAGCTGGCTGGACGGGCTGGGGGTGGCCACACTCACTGTTGTCACGAGGGCACCCTTGCTAGAGCCACAGTAGGCAGACGTGATATGCTTGCATGGGGGAGGGTAACCACGCTTGTCACTGCTGGGCAGGATCCAGCTGGCAGGGAAGCAAGAGAAGAGTCAAAGACCAGATGTAAAGCTGAAATACTGCTTTTTCCTCTCCTAAACGTGGGCTTCCTGCTGCTTCTCAGTCCATGGGTGTGCGAGGGACTGAGCCTGTGCTCTGGATTTCCCAGCAAAACCGAGACCAGCCTCTGGCATGCTTCAAGCAGGGTCTTGAGAAAACAGCTGTCCCTAGTGGGCAGTCTGGTTCTGTGTCCTCGTGCAGGGTTCAGGTTGTCTTAAGTGTTTGACAGACGAAATGCTCTGACTGCTAAGAGACTAGCAGCCCGGCCCCCACACCAGGTGGGCATTGTAGTACCTCGCCCAGGACTGCAGGAATTACTGTGTGCTGCCTGTCCGTTAGCAAATGCCTCTGCGCTTCCCTTCCAGGTGATCCATGACTTCCTATTCTCCTTGAAGGAGAGCCCAGAGAAGTTCCAGATTGAGGCCAACTTCCCTCGCCGTGTCCTGCCCTGCCTCCCTACAGAGGAGTGGCCCAACCCCCCCACGCTGCAGGAGGCTGGACTCAGCCACACGGAAGTTCTCTTTGTTCAGGACCTCACGGACGATTGACACTTTTCCAAAACACGATGGAAGGAGAAATTCAGATTATTATTATAATACAATATTTTTTTTAAAGACTGCTGCGTACAAATGAGGGATCAGAGACCACGTCACCTGCGCCAGCCACTCTGTGTCTGCACTGGCACGAGATCCATGGCTCACCTACTCCCACGCACAGTCATCCCCTTACACTTGATGGCAGAGAGGGAGGGGGGCCACCATTGCCCTCCCCAGGGAAGGGCAGAAATGGCAGCTCTTGGTAAATATTGCTTCTATTGAAAATACTAGAGCCTCAAGGCCTGCCGTCTTGTGAAGATTTGATACTTTGCTGCTCCTGGTGGCCAAAGGACACTGCACCTGTGCAATGGGTTGGGGGCCTGCCTGTGTTGGGGAGGGGAGGGATGGACAGAATTTCTTCGGCTTCCCCCTGTGTATAAAAACCTTCCTTTTACTAGTTCTCTTGCTTTGTAATGACCAAAGGAGACTGGAGTTGACAATGGTATTAATTTTTTGATAAAGAGCTGGTTGAAGTTCTTAACGCCATGGGATCTTGCCCAGGGTTCTTAGCCTGCGTAGTGTAATAAACTCTGCCTCTAGCGTGCCTGTGCGAATGCTTCCTGGTGTCAGTCTTTCCTCTCCACACGGACTGCTCCCGTTCCATTCACAGGGGAGCCAGTCAGCTACGAGGCACCCACTGTAGAGGGTGGAGGGCATGTGTAGGGGGCATTCTGAGCTGGTTCTAATGACCTACCTGCACACACCGGGAATGGATCTTGTCTTAGGCTCCGTGTTGCAAGGTTAATCTACCTCTGTACTTGTCTTCATTCAGCCTTCTTGGCTCCAGGTGCTGTGGAGCAGCCATTGCCTGTGTCATGTCCAGGGTGACCAGACAGCAAATGTGAAAAATCGGGACAGGGGTGGGGGGTAATAGGAGCCTATATAAGAAAATGACCCAAAAATCAGGACTGTTCCTATAAAATCGGGACATCTGGTCTCCCTAGTCATGCCCAGTAGAATTGCAGAAGTCAGCACCTACTAACATGCCCTTTAAGAGATGAGCCAATCTAGGAACTCCTGCTGAGTGGGGCCCCATGAAGTGCAAGTGCTCTCCCTTGGGGTGCAGGGGAAGGCAGGTTGCCTTTGCTTTGCTGGCGGTCCAAAAATTCATTGGGTTTGCGTAGGGGTGAGTCTCAGGACTGACTAACCAGGGCTGGCCAGATACTGTTGTGCAGAAAGACAACATTGCCAGCTGTGGGGAGGCCTCATTTTAGTCACTCTGCTCGTACCTGGTGCGGGGAATCCTTGCTGTATGGTACCAGCCCTAGAGAAGTAGATCCATTCAAGCACCTTCCTTGTTCTGCAGCCTCATTCCAGCTAGTACAGGGCTGCACAGAGGAGAGGATTGGTTTGCCGCGGTTATTAAGGTCTCTGACCTGGCTCCTGAGTCAGGCTGCAGAATTCCCCCCTTCCTGTCATGCTGCCTTGCGGCTGCACGGAAAAGTTGTAGACTAAGGGAGGGAGGTGACCTTGAGGTCTCTCGGAGCCAAACAGTTGGAGTGTTTGTTACACTGGTGCTAACTGGAGTCGCTGCAGCTTACCTTCCTCATGTTGGCTGTTGCTCCTTTCCCAAAGGTGCTAGGCCCAGGGAGTCACAACCCTTCCCTGGCAGGTGCCCCTACCGCTGTTTGGGTTCCCAGCACTGCCAGGGAAAGTACAGCTTGCACCCCCATGTTTCTCCAGGGTAAGAGTTGAGAGGCAGACACCAAGTTCTAGTGGCTAAAGCCAGAGGCCATATATTTGTGGTGGCAGCTGGGGGACTTATCACAGCTATGCTTTTGAGTTCTGTAGAAGGGTAAGAGCAGAGAAAAGGAGCGTTAATTAGTCCTTTTAAAGAAGCCTAACCCATTTGTCCTGTTGATTTGTAGGTATTGATGGCTGAGTGCCCTCTCCCTTGACAGCCCACTGCTCATAGTCTGCTGCTTTCCCCAGGAAGGACCCAGGTATCATGTAAGGGAAGGCAGCAGGAGCCCTGCAAGGGAATCTATTGGTCCCCTTTCCTTTCTTTGGCTGCATCTCAGCCAGGCAGCCTGAAAAGACTCTTGCATCTTAAGTACGGGCCTTTTTGCTGACCGAGTGTAGAGACAGCGCTCTGGGCCACCTGAACAGAAGAACTCTCTGCTGAAGAAGTGCAGTCCTGGGTCTCTGCAGCCTGAGGTACTATCGGTGTGGTAACAACCACTGATCTCCCCCCCCGCCGCTTTGTCCTGTCCGACTCCCTGGCCAGAATGAGATTCCAGCAGGTCCCCTCACACCCCCTGGTTCCTCAAGCGAGCAGCAAGGATTAAAGGAAGAGGTGCAGCTGCCCCTATGCGGGCACAGAGCTCAAGGATGCCACAATCCCAGCACAGCTCTCTGCACAGAAAGCCCAGCTGCAGCCAGCCTGGGCTGGGTCACCTGAGGGAGCTGCAGAACAGGTGCTTCCCCCTTGTAGCCATGGAAGAGCCAACCTGTAGCATTTCACAACAGGATGCTGCCATCTGGCAGGTGCTAGCCCCTTGCACCTCCAGCAGCTGCTGGATCCCACCTTGGCACAAGCTGCATTTCAGGGTGGGTGATGTGATCCCTGTGTTGAAGGGGCGGGCATGCATGCTGGGTCTCTCCAGGCAGTCCCTTGGAGCTTGAGCTCCACCTGGGGAGAACATCTCCCTGCTCTCAAACAGGACCCAGGGCTGGACTGACAGTGGAAGCTGCAAGTGGGGGTACGCTAGCCGGCCTCTCTGAAGGAGTAGCTGACTTCCTGTCAGGGAGCAGCCAGGGAATCACCAGCTGGGAAGTGGGGGAAGGTAGGGGAGGAGGCTAAGGAACTGGTTAACAAACTGGGAGGGTGCTAATAAAATTTGCAGATGACACAGCTGGGAGCGAGTGCCAGTCTGGAGGAGGACGGGAATATCATACACAAAGATCTGGATGGCCAGTGGCATAAAAATGGGATGAAATTTAATAGTGCACAGTACAAGGTCATGCACTTAGGCTAGCAACAAGAATTTTTGCTATAACGGGGATGTATCAGATGGAAGTACCTGAGGAGAAAGATCTGTGTGTATGGGCTGATCACAGGCTGGCAATGTGATATGGGATGTGAAAAAGGCTGATGCAGCAGGCAAGGTATTTCCAGTAGAGACAGGGAAGTGTTAGCATCAGTCTACAAGGCATCGGTGAGACCTCATCTGGAATAGTGTGTGGAGTTCTGGGCTCCCTGGTTAAGAAAGATGAATTCACACTGGAACAGATGCAGAGAAGGGCACCTAGGATGATCCAAGGAATGGAAAACCTACCTTTTGAGAGGAGATTCAGAGAGCTTGGCCTAACCGAACAAAGGCTGAGGGGAGACACAATTGCTCTCTATAAATACAGCAGAGGGATAAACAGCAGGGAGGGAGAGGAAGAGTTTAAGTTAAGGGCCAATGCTGGCCCAAGAACAAATGGCTCTAAACTGACCCTCAAGTTTAGGCTTGAAATTAGGTGAAGGTTTCTAACCCTCAGAGGAGTGAAATTCTCAAACAGCCACCCAAGGGGACCAGTGGGGAAAAAACCCAGTATCTCCTGTGGCCAGTTATGGGACACTAGAGGGTGAGGGCTCTGAGTTACTACAAGGAATTGTCACTCTACTACCCTCAGATAAGGGCCCAAAGCCAGTTCCCACACCAGGCTGCCCAGCACCTCACTTCTCCCCCCTCACCTGTGACTCCTGCTCCCCCAGTGACAGTCCGAGGCGGATTGCACTGCCCCTGCTCAGCATGAGGGAAGCCTGGCTCCAGGGCCATGGAGCCTGTGCTCAAGCGCTGAGCCCCTCAGAGGGAAGTTGCTACCTCTGCTCTAGATTTATTACCATTGACTCACCAGGGTGCTGCTTGCAGCCTGGCCCCCCGAGTTTCTCCAGGTGTGGAATCCCCCCAGGGAATGAGTTTCCTGTGAGAAGCCTCATTTCTGACATGCAGCTGCGCTGGTTTCTCCTTCCAGAATCGTGCTGACAGGAACGTGGGCCAGGCAGGGATAAGGTGGCACAGCCAGCCAGGACCCTGGCTTCCACCACCCAGCCTAGGAGGAGCGAAGCTGTACTCGCCTGCAGCACCTGAGCTGCACCTGGTGCTCGGAGCAGCCAGCAGCTTCAGTCCATTTCTGCCCCGTGGCTCCTGGTTACCGCTGCAGCAGGAAGACGGAATCCACAGCAAGCTGCTGTGGAGGGGGACTGCAGGTCCCACACAGCCGCAGGGGCAGGTGCCCCTGACAGCATGGAGCAGAGCCCAGGACTGTTTTGCCTGCTTGTGCAAACCTCATTTATCACTGGACACCGAGCGGGTCAGGAGCAAGGGGCTGCTTCCCCCCAGGGCCTGGCCCCCTGCTCCCATCAGTCACCAGGGTACAGCCGCGACTCTCACTTGCGGGCAGGGGTGGCCAGGCTCCTGCCCCCGTGCAAGGGCAACACGGACCCCTCCCCTCTTCGATCCCATAGGGAGGTGCAGCACCTGGAAGCTGCAGGCCCAGCATGCAATGCAGAAGGGAAGTGTGACTCAAGCTAGAGCATTGCATGCTGGGCCCTGCAGGCTCCAGGACATGGTGCCCGCTGTGCTGGGTGTAGACTTGGGGCCAGCCCCAGGCTGCCGGGAAGCTGACGACGTGATTGGCAGCTGGGGGAGCAGGCGTTGAGCCCCACGCTAAGCGGGCGAGCACCCGTGGCGCTCCATGGGCCAGCAGTAGCCAGAGGCAACGAGGAGAGAGAGGCTGGGTGCGGCGCATTGGTATACATCATACATTTATTAGTGAGTATCCCTCTCAAAATCAGCCACAACATTAAAAAAAATAATGATTGCACTACTTGATCAAGCCGAACTAGCAACTTCCATTTTAAAAAAAGTACAAATCTGTTAAAAATTTCAATCCGTATAATACACATGTATATAATACAACGGCCTAGGTGTGTGAAATGCTACAAACCCAATACGAGTCCAATGGAATGGAAAACCCACACACGTTTAGAGCTTTCAGAACCGTTTTCTCTATATATTAGCCTTTTCTCAAATACATACATGGGAAAATGAGGTAACTGTAAAATGTGCAAGTAACAGAGCAAAAAAATTATATATATATTTATATATATATATAGATAGAAACCTTTCTAACACAGAACACACGTCCTAGCACCGTCCAGGGGGGCCGCCGAGCTTTCCCTCTGGAGGGCCCGGGGACTGGAATAATAGAACAGTAAACAGTCCACTACCCCACCACAGGAACTCACTGGGAACAGTGGTATCTACAGCGCAATCAGCAATCACAAACATCCTAAATAACTGGGGGGCTGTTTTTAAATGAGACTTTAGCTGCTCATTGGAATAAATTCTGCAGCACACGAGCTGTGAGCTTTCGAGTCACCATCAAAAGAACCGTAAGGCTTTTCACGGGGCACCTGTAAAGGGGCTTGCTTTAAAACAGGGGGTGCTAACGCTGCTCCGAGTGGCTCTACACAGAGCCACGTCGCTGCGGCTATGTACAGAAGAGACCTTTGGTTATTTGTGTGGGTTGAAAGGGGGGGAGGGGGTGCTGGGTCTGAGCGGGTTGCCTGAGCTCAGGAGTGGGCGCTGGCCTGGCAGGCAGGAGAGGCCAGGGGGGCTGCTGGCTGGCCCCAGAGCAAACCCCAGCCCGATGCCTCAGCCGGCCGGAAGGGCAGCTCTCCCGGGACAGCGTAAAAGCTTCCGCCACAAACGGGATTGTGCATAATGGAGCAGCTGGGCCCCGTCTGGAGAATACCACGATTCCGCTGGCCACGAGAGCAGGAAGGGCCTTCGCTGCGGCCACGTGGAAGTGGCTGTTTTGCCACAGCCCGGCCTCCTGTGCCTGTGCCCCAGGCACAGGGTGCAAGAGGCCCGAAGAGGCCAGGCCGGGAGGCTCCCAGCTCTGCCTTGAGCTAACTTGGGGGGGCGGCTGGGGGACCATCCTCCTGGGACAGAGCCCCCCACCCACACGCTGCCAGCTGGATTCTGAACACCAGTCCCCCAACACCGACCACTGGGGGTCTGGCTTCCCGGGACCCCCCACCCCCAGCCAGGAACTCCGGTGAGCAGCCCGGCTCCTGCTGCCCGACCCCAAACCCTGCATGGCTGCGGAGATCCGGCCCAGTCCCCCTGGCCACGTCCCCAGACGTCCCCCCCTGCTCCAGAGCACAGTACTGCTGAGCCAGCGCATGGCACTGACCCGCTGTTTTAGAAAGGGGAGCCCCCACCGCCCCCCATCCACAAAACCCCTCACCCCACCCGCTTCCTGTCCTAGCTACGGCCACCATGGCCCAGCCAGGGCTTCCCAGCAGCAGAGCAGTCCCACCTCCCTGCCCCGCTCCACCCTGGGGGAGGGGGGCAAAGCCCCAGTCCGCCTGTGGGAAGCTCAGAGCACCGGGGGCCATTCTGGTGGCCAACCCTCGCCCCAGGTGCAAGTGAGCTGGGGGAGGGGTGGGGCACAGCAAACAGGAAGGGGGTGCTGCTCTCTCTGACCCCTCCCTCCCCCCCAACTTCTCACCTCTGGCCGGTGGAGAGGGAACATCAGCATGCGTCTGCTGGTTAAGCTGGCTCCTCCTCCCCGGGCTCCTCCTGACTCAGTTTACCTTGGGGGGAGGGGGGAAATGTCCTGAAAATCTTACGGTCCTCCTGAGGTGCTGGCCACGTGCAGCCCGGTGCCTGGCAGTAATCAGCTGAGCACAGAGCCCCTCGCCCCCGCTGGCCAGTGAGTCAATACCACGTTCCAAGCCGCCCAGACACGCATGCATATAGTGAACACCGACCCGGGGCTGGCGTCCGTCTCCCCCGCCCCAGGAAGAGAGTTCTTCTCGTTACGTCATGCAACACGACTTCCACGACAAACACTTCAGGCACCGGGCTGGCCGCTCCCGGGAGGCGTCTGGGCAGCACAGTGTGTGCACCCACAGGACCAGACCCAGGGCACAAGCAACAGATCATGCAGAGGCATTACCAGGGCACCTTCTCCTGGGGCTGGGGTGGAGGCAGAGGGAGGGGGGAGGGGGAGCACCAGCTCGGCTTCTCCATGATACAAGCTGGGGGAAGGGAAGATCCATAAATCAGTGCCCACCTGCTGCCCCCCAGCCCCCCACCGCTCAGCGCAGGGCCCTGCTGGGAGCCTCGTGGCTGCCCGACAGCTCAGCACAGAGCAGCTATAGCGGGGCTGGAGGTACAGGGGGGCTCCTCCGTCACCCTCTGCACAGGGCAGTTACAATTCACCTCGAGAATATCTAAAAATGGGGCCGGAGCCCGCTCCGGGGCCGCCTGCCCGGCAAGCCGGGACGTGTGGCATGCAGAGTCCTCACTCGGGCTCCAGCCACGGCGCAGGGGGCTCGCGCCGGGCACACAGGCAGGGATGGGTCAGCGAGGCGCGGGAAGGGTATAGCTGGAGCTCAGCCTGCTTCCCCACCCCCGTCCCTCACTCCTGGCAGAGCGGCCGGCCAGCCCAGGGGAAGGGAAGGACAGCGGAACTGGGGATCCTCCTGTCCGGGCTCCTGCGGGACAGTGCCAGGCCCCAGCCCGACCCGCTCTCCACGGGAGGCTGGACTAGGGGGTGGGAGAGGGCTGGCCCCCGGTAATGCCTCGGGTTGCTGGGCCTGGTGCACCACTGACCCTTTCCTCCTGCTGCCCGCCAGGGCTCCGTCCATCCCGGGCAGCTCGCCTGGCCCTCCTGCCTCGGGCTGCTGGTGCGATCAAACCTGCCAGGCTTCCTGCAGTGCCGTCCTCGCCGCGCCCGGGTCACGCAGCCACAAACCCAAACTCAAGAGAAAACCCAAACCCAACAGATAGAAAGAGCGGAAAGTGATGGCGCGAGGCCGGCGTCTTTGGGGTGCGCGGAGCACGGGGGGGCGCCTCCGCCCACACCCCCAGCACCATTCCGGGGCCAGCTCCGGCGCCGCGGGGAGCGCACCAGGCCCAGGGGGAGGAGGAGGGGTGTCCGGGATCCTAGATTGCTTCTATTCTCACCACAGCCGAGGAGAGCCTTGGGGCTAAGCGCACGGCCGGGCCCAGGGGGCGGGCTGGTGGCCCGGGCCCCTTGCCCAAGGTCCTCTTCCTCTAGTGAATTGTGCGGCAAAGTGTCTGTGAGCCTCACTCGGCCTCCCGGTGCACCTCGGACGCGTCCGCCCGGCAGATCGGGCATGTGCGGTTCGCCTGGGGGGGAAGGAGAGGAGGGTGAGACCAGCAGCCCTATCTCCTGGGGCCAGAGCACCACGTCCCCAGGGCGCCCCAGCCAAGAGACAGCCGCATTCGTCACCAGAGAACAGGGCTGTTCCCTGTGGTAGCTGGCTCTTCGGGTGCCGCCGTCAGCCAGGAACCCACGACACCGGGGGGCTGTTTAGAGAGCAGGGGCTGTGCACATAGACACGATATGCCCCTGTGCCAGCCAGCTGCCACCCTGCCCAGCTCCCACCCTGTGCAGCCGAGGGCTCTGAAAGCGGGCTGGGGGCAGGTGGTAGGGTAAGGAAACGCAGCACGTCCCTGCCCTCCCTGGGCATGGGAGCGTCCGGCACACAGGGCTGGCAGCACGGTGCTCCCAAGCCTGGCACCTGCCCCAGCTGCCAAGGGCGGCAGGTTACCCCACGGGCAGCCTCCCCGATCTCAGAGGCCTCTGGAGCAGGAGGTGGGACGTTGCCTGTGCCCTGGCAGAGAGTGGCTTGACCATCACATGGGGGCACTCGGCTGCCAACTGGCAGCAGGTGGAGATACTGGGACCAGGCAGTGTCTCTGCCCTCTGAGCCAGGCACACATGGGCCAGCAGCTTCTCCAGTGCTTTGCCCAGCATGTCCAAGGGGGCTCCCACCCCTTCCCCGCACATCTGCCCCACCCGGCCACAGCCCCTGCTGACAACAAGATCCTCCAGCAGGGAGCCAAGGTGCCGGCGTTGCTCTGCCCCTGGACCTCGGTCGTGGCTTTCCAGCATCCATCTAGCCACCGGAGGGGCGGATCTCGTCCCTCCCCTCAGTGGTGGGCCCCACACCCCAACAGGGCCACGGCTGCATGTCGCAGGAGTATCACTGAGTCATGGGTGCCAACAGGCCAGTGGATGCTGGGCTCTGCAGCAGAAGCCCACGGCCGAGCTCAGGAGTAACCCTGCACAGGGGCAGCACAGATGCGTCGGGCCCTGTGCCGGACCAGGCTGGGCCCTACCCAGAGCTGGGCTCAGCACCCCGGAGACTGCTCCTCCCCAGCCCAGGATGCAGGGCTTGTGGGCCTCCTCTTGGGGGACTTTGCCGTATCTCACTGCGGGAGTGCACAGCTCTGCAAGGCACCCTGCGTGGGCCTGGCTTTGGCGTCTGCCAGGGCGCAGCCTCAGCCCCCCGTTCTCCATGCCAGCCTGCTCGGCGGGCGCAGACAACGGCTGCTCGTCCCCCACCAAGACTCAGGAGCTCGTTTGCCCCGTGGGCTGTCGCAGGGGAGCGGCATGTGCGACCCCCGAGTCCAGCCGGGCAGGGCGGGGAGCAGCCGGGTTAGGGGCTGTCTGACCAGGCTGAAGGCTCTGGCAGGGTTTGAAGACGTCTAGCCTGAGCTAAGAAGTAGCGGGTTGCACGTGCGCCCGGTCCCGGCTCACGGCACGGGCAGCAGCAGGAGCTGGGTGGGGGGAGAGCACCCGACCCGCCCTTCGTGCCCTCACACGGGCGTGTGCATGGCCCCGAGGGACAGGGCAGTTCAAACACGCCCCGTTTCACACACGTGCGCTGCGGGGGATCCCCACTGACACACTCCAAGAACATCGGGTTTACCCAGAGGAATCAAGGGGGGTGGGGCAGCAAGACCAGCGATTCACCCCACCACTCCGCGGCCCCAGAAGCGGCCACCACCACCAGAGGGAGCTGCTGAAACCCGCTCCGGGCTCGGATTCACAGAGGCACCAGGCCCAGCGGCTCGGACACCCCCGAGCCCTCCCCGGGCTGGGCGCCCAGCCCCCGCCCCTGCGTATCCAGGCGGAAGCAGCCCCCAGCGCAGGTACCTTTAACCATTTGTCGACACACTTGGCGTGGAACTCGTGGTTGCAGGGCAGAACCCGGAGCAGCTGCCTTGCTTCGAAGTCGCTGAAGCACACGACGCACCTGGGGGGAGGGAACCGTCACCAGCCGCCAGCTCCACCAGAGCCGGAGGGGACATGCCGGGTCAGTGCAGTGCCCCGAGCCTGGCCCCTGCCCCGGCCCTGCCCCCGGGAGCTGAGGTACAGCCCGCATGCTCCAAGCCTGGCCCCCCGGGAGCTCAGATACACCCCCAATGCCCCGAGCCTGGCCCCTGCCCCCCAGGAGCTCAGGCACACTCCCCACGCCCAGCGTCACTCACAGGCTCTGCTCCGACTGGTGGCTCTCGGGGTTGAAGCGGTACGATGGGAGGTGTTCGATGTCTGCTTTGGTGAGGCCCCGCGGCTTGGCCTCGCCCAGCCGCTCAGCCAGGTTCAGCAACGCCTGGGGGCGGAACGGGGACACAGAGCTCAGCTCCCTCTTGAAACCCCATGCACAGGTCCCCAAGCCCCCCTGTCCAGGGGCCAGCAGCCCCTTCCCCAGCCCTCATCTGAGGGGTCCCAGCAGAGCGCCTACCCCTTCCCTGAGCGTCTGCCCCACACCCCCACGGCAAGATTCCTCCCCAGCGAGCGGCTGAAGTTCCAGCAGGAGAGGCGGGCGCACCTCGTAATTCTCCATCTCCACATCGTCCACATCCAGGTCGAGGCTGAGCGTGGGCCCCACGGCCGACGGCGACACGGGGAGCATCGAGCTGGGGAGAGAGGGGGCGGGGCAGTTATCCAAGAGCAGCGGGACCCTGCAGGATGTGTCGCACTGGGGAGGGGAGAGGGGCTTTTCCAAGGAACCACAACCCACCCCCCCACCCCCACAGCCCCCGGCGCAGCAGGCAACCCCTGGCGGGGCAGAGGCCTGACACCTGCCCCTGGGGGTGCGAGGGGACCCAGCCCCGCAGACGCCCCCCGCGGGTACTCACAGGAAGTACGGCAGGAAGCTGGGGTAGTAGGGGGGCGGCGGCGGCGGGGGGGGGGGCGGCAGGGGCTGCTGCAGTCGGTATCGCTGGGTACTCAGTCGTCGTGGCATCATGGGCGGGTATGGCTGCAGGGAGAGAGCACGGGGCCAGGTGAGCGGCCCCTAGCCGGGAGGGGCACACCCGGCCCGTACCCCACCACACAGACTGGGCAGAGGGGGAGCAGCTGCCCCAGGCAGCCAGCGCAGGGGATCCGGGGCCCCAACTCCACCGAGGACACCCCTGCTTCCCACCAGCACGGCCCTGTCCCAGCTCCTCTCTGGGGGTGCGGCTGCGTTCCCCGAGCTCAGAGCCCTGGGGGGGAGGCTTCCCCCACCCCAGCCGCCCCACTCCCCACGCGGGGACTTACCACGCCAAATGGCAGATCTTGGTGCAGCGGGTCGTGGGGGAGGTAATGCAGCGGGACGGAGGGGGACAGCGCTGGGGCGTGGGGAGAGGGCGGGTAGGCGAAGCCTCCAATGGGATGCTGCTCCCCTCGCAACTCCACTTCATTGTCTATCCTCTGCAGAGGCTGGCGGGGGTGGGGAGAGAGAGCGTGAGTCAGTTACAGGGGTCCCTGCTGTGCACATGGGGCCGGGAGGAGCGGGGCTCGGTGACAGGGGACCCTGCTGTGCACACGGGGCCAGGGGCCGCTCTGCCCTGCCAGCGAAGCCCCCATGGGGATCGGCAGCTCACACAGACACCACCCTGCAGGAAACCTTGCCCTCCCTCCCACCTGCTCCAGACGCGAGTCCATCCCAGGAACACGGCTGCAGCGTGGGCACTGGCCTGGCAACACGAGCCCCAGAGGTCACCGTGCCCGCCCTGCCCTGCCGAGCTTGCCAGGGCCAGGCAGAGCCAGAAGTGCCCCTGCCCAGCGAGGCTGCACGCCAGGCAGGGACCCCGGGGGGCAGACTCACCCCAGCCCATTCCATAGCCACAGGGTCTGCTCCATGGCCAGGAGCCCAGCCCATCCCCCGGCAGTACGCGGACACTGCCCCGTCCCCACACTCACCATGCGCGGGTGCTGGGCCTGCAGCGGCAGGAACTGGCCGAGGGGGGCCATGTGTGGGGGCTGGTGAGGCGGCACTGGTGGGGGTGGGTGCAGGATGTAATGGTCGCTGGAGAGGATGGGCGGGAAGGTCTGGTAGGAGACGGGCAGCTGCTGCATGGCACATGCCTGGATGAGCTGGGAAGGAAGGGAGAGCGCACGGGGAGGGGGGTGTCAGTCTCCCAGCACCCCACCCTCGCAGAGCCCCCTGGCTGCCCCATCCCCTGATCACCCAGCTGGGGAGGGGGCGGGGGCCAAGAGCCACAGGGTTTTGTGGCTGACAAAGGTGTCACAGGTCCAAGCAGATGTATCCCCGCCAGGCCACTCCCCCAATCTTTCCTTTTCAGGGCTCCGTCCAGAGCTCCTCTTGCCGGTTACCGGCCCCGCTCCCTCTCCCGCGGCACTTCCCCGCTTGGCGTGCCCAGAGCTCCCGCGCTGGGCCCAGGATGCCGGCTCCCCACAAGCCCCAGGCGGCAGGGGGTGGGCGCCCCGGACTCACCGGGGGCGGGAGGCAGCAGAGTGGGTAATGCTGCCCGCTGAACATCACGGAGCATGCGGGGAGCTGCTGCGTGCTGCACCCGGGGATGTGCTGGCCTGCGTGGATAGGAAAGCCCTGCGTGGTCACCGTGGTCACCGTGTAGGAGAGGGGGACAGGGCCCTGGTGCACCTGCAAAGGGAGACACATGAAGCACCATCAGAGGGGGCTCCTGGCACCAGCCTGCCCCAGCCACAGCTGAGCCCACATCCCCGTGGGGCCCTCGCAGCAGGCCGTGCGCTCCCGGGCCCAGCCCTGTGGCTCCCAGCACCTTGCCAGCGCAGCCCTTGGCTGGGCAGAGACCAGGCACGGCCCCTGGCAGGAGCAGCTCGAGGTGGGGCGAGGGGCTCCCCCTAAAAACAGCCTCTCTGGGCACCCAACCCTTTGGCACTGGGCATCTGCATGAGCAGAGGGGGACACGCCACAGGGCATCAGAGGACATCGCCCCATGGGTCATTCACCCAACAGCCCCGGGACCCTGGAGCTCAGCCCTTCCTGCAGGGGACGGGAGGCTGCCGAGCCGATTCTGGGCGAGCCAGGCAGGCACGGGGTCTCCAAGCGTGTGCACACGCAGCAGCGCCAGGCACGGCCACAGCGCACATCTGGGGGGGTCGGAAGGAGGCCTCCTGCCGCGGCACCCTGGCGGCTCTGGGCACAGATGGCCGCAGGAATTCAGAGTCTGGCTGCGGTTAGCTCTTGCTGAATAGCAGCTGGTGCGTGGCCAAGCTGGGCCGGCAAAGGCCCATACTCCGGACTCCATGGCCACGCACAATCTCCAGGGAGGAGACACACCCACCGCCTGCGGGGCTGCGGCTGGCCAGGCCAGCGGGCGCTCGGTGCCCCTTTGAGAGGGGGCGTCAGTCACACCGGATCGGGGGGCTGGGAGGCCTGCACTTTGCAGTAACAGCCTATCGGTTGGGCCCAGGACTCCCCTAGGGCTCTACACCAGCGGGCAAGTCAAGGGCTCAGCCTCTGCCCAGTTGGGTCCTTGGGCCCCGGCAGGCACCCCAGGAACCTGCGCAGGGCTGGACAAAGCTGCCACAGCAGCATGTCAAAACTTGTCTGCTACCCCCCTGGCTCCAGCCCCAGGGACACCCATTGGCACCTGGGTGATAACTGCTGACCTCTGGGACATGGGCCTGTGGGGAGGGGGCTCCGCAGGGACGTCACCCTGGCCCCCTCCCTGCTGGGGAGCTCCAAACCCCTGCCCCCCCTGCCTCCTGGGCCAGCGCAGTCCCCATCCCTGCCCTACCTGGTCGTGGAGATCCACCATGAATGGGCTCTGGTGGGGCGGGTGAGCGGCTGGGTGAAGCATTCGTGGCGGCGTGCTGGCGAGAGCGTGCGCTCGGGGCTCGTCTACAGGGAGGCGCTGCTGCGGGGGGAAGGCAGGGTGCAGGTAGTTCTCATCCTGGGCCAGCAGGGTTTGCAGAGGTCGGTCGCGTCGTCCCCACAGACGCCTGGACGCGGGGCTGTGCGGCCGCCATGGGGAAGAAACAGACCAGGAATGACCTCAGGGCCCTGCAGCTGGCACAGACTGGGCAGTGCCTGGGCCAGCCCCACGCAGACATTACACCCCGGGACAGCAGGGGGAGGGGCTGGCAGGTCTCAGACCACAGCAGCACTGACCATGCGGGGCTGGTGCTGCGTGGGACACGTGGGGTCGGAGCAAACCCGGCTAGGAGAGCACCCTGGGTGTGCAGAGAGCTGGGACATGAGGTCCCCCTCAGCATCCCCCGAGGCGCGGCTCCTGCGGGGCTCAGTTGTGAGTCTGCCCGTGAGTGCCAAGTTCAGACCAACACACCTCTAGCCCACCCCATTCCCAGGCAGGGTGAGCCTTGCCTGCCTGGCTGGAGTCGGATACACTGGGGCCGGGGGCGCCCGGCCGTGCTTGGCTTTGCCCCAGCAGGTGAGGTCGGCCAGGCCCCCGAGCTGACAAGCCCCCCGAGCTGACAAGCCCCCACGCTCTGAGTTCCGGATGCACTGCCGTCTGTCCCGCCAGGCTGCTCGGAGGAAACGGGCACAGCCTCAGGCGTGGGCCGTTAGCGTTCCAGGGGTGTCCCCGGGGAACCAGAGCCCGGGGCCATGCTGGTCACGCGGCCAGGGGGGCGCCCGGGACGTTATGAATCACTCCTCCTACCTGCCCACTAAGATCCCAAGCAGCTGCTGGGCGGGCAGGGGAGATCCCCTTCCTCCCACTGCAATGGCCCCAGAGCTCTCCCGGTGAGCCATGGCTGTCCCAGCCCTGCCCATGGAGGAAGCTGAAGGAAAGGCGCTCCTTTGGCGACAGCCAGCAGGCGGTGGCAGGGGCACTCCCGGGCAAGGGAGGGACTGTACCTTCGCCTGAGGTGCTCGGGGCTGCTGCAGGGTCCCCCCGAGAAACGCCGCGGGTTGAAGGGGGCAGAGGGAGGCCGCCTATTGACTGCCAGTTCCCATGGTCGCATTGGTGACGACGGGGAGGCAGAAGGGCGCGCTGGGCCTCAGGCTCCGAGCGGGATGAGACACCAGCACCTCACAGCCTGCCAAGAACGAGAAGGCAGTGAATCCCCAGCCCTGCGGGCCGCCCGGCGCACCCTGCCCAGGGCTCTCCCACCCATAGGCAACAGCACCAGGGGCCTCTGCCCTGGTGGGACCCCTACTTCACGCCCCTCCCGCACACAGACCGTCTGTCTCCATCTCGCTCTCTCCTCTGATCCCCAAGTCCCTGCCCGGCGCCTCCCCCGTGCGCTCCGCTCCACCTGCCCCCCAGGGCTGCCGAGAAACCGACACGCTCCCATTGCTGCTCCCCTCCTGGGGCAGGAGAAGGCGGGGAGTGCAGGGCACAGGCCGTGAGTGCCAGGCCAGCGGTCTACACACGCAGGGGCCCCCCAGCAGGGCGGGGCAGACAAGGGAGAAACGGGAGCGAAGGAGGAGAGGAGGGCACGAAAGCAGCCGTGCCAAGGAGAACCCGGGGGGAAGGGGGCTGACCCCCGGCTCACACCCCTGCTCCAGGCCAGCTGACAGTTCAGCAGCACAAGGGCCTGGGCATATTCTATTCAACGTGGTAATGAGGCAGTTAACAGCTGGCCCCGCAGCGCGGGTGCCCCCAGCGGTGACCCCGACGGCCTCCTGCGAGGGGCTGGGCAGCTCTCACTCCATGCCAGCATCTAAACCCCTGGGATTAACATTTTTGTAATGCTTTCCCACAATGCCCAGGGCTTGGCGAGGCCAGGCACCCGCCGTACCAGGTTCCCATAGCGTCTGCACCGCTGACAGTCCCAACGGCACAACGAAGCTGAGCGCCGGGAGGGGCCAGCCCCCACCCCCAGCCGTGCCATCTTGCGGGACGTGGCTGGGTTGGGGCAGCACAGGATGGGCGTGTGGCTGGGCTGCTGCTCACAGCGGGAGGGACGTCACTCGACTAGACAAGCCTCCGGGCGCCACCGGGGACAGGAGCCGACCTGCTGCCACCGGGTCCTGCTGGGCTCCGGGCCGCGCGCAGGGGGCTGCTCTCCCTGGGGACCCGTGCATCTCGCAGCTAGCGCCAGGGCTCCTGGGTTCTCCTCCCACTTCTGCTACTGCTGGGCCACGCCTCTCCCCCGCCGTGGCCCTGAGCCGCCTGCCCAAGCGTGAGAGACTCCGGGCTCTGGCGTCTATAAAGCCCTTGGGTTCAAACCGCAGGGCGGCGCCTGCCCTGTAGCTGTGAGCAGGGGCAGTTAGCGGGCCCTGGCCCCTCCTGGCTGCAATGGTAGAGAGAACCGGAATGCTACGCCTTCCCCCGCCCATCCAGTGCTGCTCCCCAGCCTGTCAGCACCAAGGGGCTCCCCCATTCTGCCAGCTTGCCCGCTCCACGCTCAGGTGTCACACTGTGGGCCGAGGAGCCTCAGGGAGGCCCCCAGGGAGCTGGGTTCGGGTTTTCTCCACATGGCCGAGCGCACCTGGCCCAAGCTCCGCAGTAAAGCCTCAGCCGGGCACGGGGCGCTGGCCCGGCTCACACAGCTGCTGGCTCCGCACTGGGGCACACACCTGCTGGGCAGGTGGCTCTCATGGGGCTGAGCCCGCGGCAGGGAGAGAAGGGGGCTCAGCCAGCCACAGCCTCAGCCTCCCCATCCCTGCAAGCACCACAGCTCTGCACCAGCCAGCGCCCCAGGAACGTCCTGGGCCCCTCGCTACGCCAGGCCTGCTGTCGTCACCAGCCCCCTCCACTCCACAGCACCTTCAAGGGCCCCCTATGCAGGCTGCTGCCCGGGACCTGCCCTCCTGCCGCTCAGGTCAGCCAGCTCCCAGGGCTCCACCCCCCTCCCCGGGGACACAGGCACTGTCAGCGTCCCTCCTGGGGGCACCCGGCCCGCCCCATCTCGGGCATCAGCGCAGGGGGGGGGATGAGCCTCCACCCTCCCTGCGGCTCCCCAAGAAGAGCAGAGCCCGAGGGGTGCCGTGGGGCAGTCACACCGGGGCTAGGCACTGGTGCGATGCTCCTCCCGGAGAGCCCATTGCGAGAGGGCAGGGACCACGTTCTCCACAAGGGTCTGGAGATCGGGAAGTGTTGACGCCCCCAGGGTGCCACCTTCCCCTTTTACTCCTATCCAGGAGCTTCATTCGTTCCTTAGCTGGCCAGCCGCTCTTTGGGGCAGGGAGCAGCTCTCTCTGCTCTGCATCTGCACAGCACCAAGGGGCCCGTGGGCAATACAGTGATACACACAATCAACACAAAGGTGAAACAGCATCCCACGATAGGGAGGTGGGATTACTGAAAAACCCGCCCTGCTCCCCCAGAGATCACAGGCAGATGTAATCACGCAGGCCCTGTCACTGCTGGCCAAGTGAGCGGGGTCCGAAGGCTGCGGACCCCCCCACTGCCAGCTCACACCCTTGGCCGCACTAGAGCTCAGTACCGTGTCAGCACATGCATTTCCCAACAGTTCCCAGGGCAGGAAACGCCCCCTAAGAACTTCGACTGAAACCCACCTGCTGGGCGAGGCTCTGCTAGGGCAGCTGGCCCCCTGCAGCTGTCGCTCAGCCAGCCGCCCTCACTGGGCAGGCGTGGACCCCTGACCCAGACCAACCTCTGAAATGTCACACAGAGGCTGGCCTTCCCCCACAGGGGCACCACCCCAGTGCTTCCACGGGGAATCCAGCTCCTGCTCCAGATTCTTAGCTTTAATTATACATTAGCCCTTCTGGGTGCAAAGATAACCATCCCACTGTGACTCAAGCTTGACCCAGGAATGATGTCTGGCTGAGTCCGCAGACAGCCTGAAGCAAGAGCTGTGAGGGGCATGAGCTGCTCATACACCTCAACCAGCTGTTAACTCTGGAACCTAATAATGGTGATTTAAGTGTCAGTCTCAACTATTTCACTGCTGATCAAAGCACACTGGAAAGGAGAGGGAGGCGCTCAGATGCCTAAATAAAGCAAGGCCACCAATCCAATAGCCCCACTGCCACTCAGGCTTTGGGGAGGAGTCTCATTTTGCCATAACTTTTCCTACCCGCCCTCGATTACAGAGCACTTTCAAGCCCTGCCTAGAAACACCAAGTTCCCTGAACTGTAGGGGCATCCTGAGAAACACATTATACACCAACGAGAGACGAGACGCAGACATGGCACTATCTGAAAGGACTGAGTTTTAGAAGAGGCAGAAAACTATAAAGCGAAGCCCTTTGTAGCTTCAGCAGCGCTGGGCCGCCCAGAACGCCCCGTCCTGACTGCAGAGATTCAAGAACAAAAGGCAGCACTTCCAAGGAGGGAGCGTAATGTTCCCCACCCCCGGGACAGTGCTCCGCGAATAACTTCTGCTCTCTGTGCACCCAAAGAGTCACAGGTGGCAAAGCGTTAGCAATGCAGAGGCAGGCTGGCCAGCGGTTAGTGCACTAGGACCCAGGAGACCCGGGTTCAGGTCCCTGCTCCACCAGTCACCCAGCTTAAGGCCTGAACTCCTGTACATCTCAGGCCACCCCACGCCAGGCCCAACCACCGGGAAAGCGCCATAGTCCTCCAGAGACTGAACTGCTGGCTGCATGCCATGGGCAGAGAACGGGAGCGCTGAGATGCACCAATGCCCGAGGCTCCTGCAACGGCAGGGAAGCGACTTAATGTGAGATAGCCAGACAATCCCAGCAAGCGACCTGAGCCCCACGCTGCAGAGGGGGACAAAACTCCCCAAGGTCCCTGCCAGTCTGAGCTGGGGCAAAACCCCTTCCCGACCCCACACATGGTGATCAGTCAGATCCTGACCATGTGAGCAAGAACCAGGCAGCTGAGAGACAGACTTCCTGGTGCCACCTCAGAGCCCCCGAGGTCCCCTTATCTGAGAGGGCTCCGCGAGGCTTCAGAGAAAGGAGACAAAAACCCAAACCAGAATACACCGGGCGGGGAGTGGGTTTCCTTCCTGACCCTACAGGTGACCAATGGAAGCCCTAAAACATGAGCTGTTAGAAAGAGAAGACGTAAAATGGCCCCCCAGGCTGCTGACCCCTGCCCCCCCTCCCCACCACAGGTAACCCCGCCATACAATCCCACTCATACATCTGTATGAAAGATAATTATGTTGCTCTCCCTCCACTGTTCCTGTGGGGCAGCTGGTCCAGAGCCTCACCCCTCTGCTGGTTAGACCCCTTCTCATTTCCAGCCTGACCCCACTCCTGGCCATTTGGCCTGGGACCAGCACTGACCTCTAGCTCCACCAGCCCTGGGCCCTCCCGTTGTTCACCCCCGACCTGCATCTCTGGACAGCAACCAGATCCCTGCTCAGCCCCGGCTTTGCTAGGCTAAACGCATGAAGTGCTTTTTGCTTGTCTCGGAGGACCGGCCCTCCACATCCCAATCACCACCACAGCCCTTCTCTGCACCAGTTCCTGTCTGAATTCATCTTTCCTGGACACGGGTGACAAGAACAGTGCACAGTATTCCAGAGGAGGACTCCCCAGGGCCTTGTACAACGGCGTTAACGCTCCTCTCTTTCTACTGGAAACATCGCCTGACCCAGCCTAGGATAACACATGCCTTTCTCACAGCCCCATCACACCGGCAGCTCACGGTCACCCTGTGATCGGCCTACACACCCAGGTCCCCCTCTGTCAGTTCCAACTGAGGAGCCCCGAGCTTAGAGCGCAAAGTCTTGTTACTAGTCTCCAAGAGCATGACCTTGCCCTTGATGCTATTAAACGTCATCCCTTTTCTATTACTCCAGTCCTCAAAGGCATCCCATTCTTCCTGAAGAATATTCCGATCCTCCTCTGTACTGACGATCCCTCCCACCTTTGTGTCACTGTCCTCACTTGGGCTGTCCCTGCACCAGTTCCCCACCTGTGAAATGGGGATCACACTGTTACCCTGCCTCAGATACTACACAAATGGAGGCCCTGTAAGTCCCATACACCGACAGAAAACAGCACCCTACATAGACACATTTCATCTGAGCTATCGGGGGGTAGCTATGTTAGTCTGTATCCACAAAAACAATACATCTGTTAGTCTTTAAGGTGCCACCAGTCTCCTTGTTGTTTTCATTTTAGCTGAACATTTCAGGGGGTTCTGAGCCGACAGCTGACCAGCCAGGAACTTCTCCCCAGACCATTCAGAGCTGAAGGTCGGGGCATGTGCTAGTCAACAGCCATTAACTCAAAGATGCACCAACAGCCTGTGTGGTGGCAGAGAGGCCAGAAGTCCCAAGTAATCTCTGCTAGAAACTGCCAATTTATCGGACTCAGTTATATTTGCCAACCTCCATCTTCCTTTTAGATCAGACCATGGGCCTCTCTCCACAGCAGCAAGACGCGCAATCGGAGAAAAAACCCCAAGGAACTAGCACAACTCAGCAAGAGAGGCTGCCACGGCTCTGCACAAAATGTGGCCAAACCTCGGCCCGGCTCAGGCACCGAGCTACGAAGCACGTGTCCCACACAAGGGCTCACAGAGGCACTGTTGGGAGAGACTCTCAGGAGACCCAAGGAAGTGCCTTAGCAAGCAAAGAGAACTCGCAGCATTAGAAGCAGCACCGATCAGGCTTTGGGGGATCCAGACTCGCTACTTGCAGGGGGGCCCCTTTACAGAGGTGCGGGGAGCCATGCACACCCTGAGAGACAGCACAACCAGAGCAGGCGCGCAGGAGACCCCAGCAGCCCTGAGTCACCACTCCTGAGGGTGGGTCATAGGAAAGAAAGCAGCCCAGGCGGCCAGTCGCCTTCAGTTCACAGGAAGGCCCTCCGACAGCTTCGAGCAGGCCCCAGGGGTCGGGGGATCTCTACGCCCCCAATGAAGGCTGTCCCCTTCCTTCCTCCTTCCCACTTAATGGTGCAGGCCTCTCCACTCCACCCCCATGGCTAGGCAGGTGTCTCTGCTCCCCTCCCAGCAGAGAGGGCAGTGGGGAGAGCTCCAGGACCACTCCCTACCTGGAGTCCTGGGGGCTCACGCTCAGCCCTCAGTTTGTCGCCCTTCCAGTCCCGTTACTGCTGCCCTTTGCCTTCGCTAACGTGCTTATACAACATCCAGCTGCCCACACCCCAGCATCTTCCTGGTGCAGCTGCGCCGGACAGCGGGGGCAGAGGCTTACCACCCTGTCACTTAACCTGCAGGATGGTAAAAGCCTCTGTCTACACTACAGGGAGAACCAGGGGCCTATATTCCATTCTTAGCGGCCCCTCCCTCTTTGCCTTGACCACGCCCCCTCCTCCTCCTGCCGTGCCGCAGGGCCGCTCTTTGAGACAGAACTGTACTGTGTGGGAAAACCGC
Organism: Lepidochelys kempii; assembly: GCF_965140285.1. Taxonomy (NCBI): domain Eukaryota; kingdom Metazoa; phylum Chordata; order Testudines; family Cheloniidae; genus Lepidochelys; species Lepidochelys kempii. Next base: position 1,597,355 of record NC_136387.1, on the reverse strand, counting down.
TGCCACAAACAGAGCCAGACAAGAGCATTCACACCCCCCATCTGGTAGCACAGACCAGCCCTCCAAGCCTCTCTTGGCTAAGGGGAGCCTCCTCCAGCACATACATGCCCTCTGGACCAGCCCCCTAATATCCATCATCACCCCAAATTCTCCACACCCCCCCTTGCATTCCAGAGCCTGCCCACCCCGAGGACGTCACCCCAGTACACCCCTGCTGAAATCCTCACCCCATCTCCACAGGCCAAAGGCCCAGCAACTCCCTTCTCGACAGCCTCCCCAAATCCCAGCCCCTGGGCTGCCACCTTCTCACAACCATTTCACCAGCCCTCTTCCCAGACACACCCTCTGCCTCCCCGTTCCCCCCCCACCTCGCACTGGGCTCCTCCATTCTTTCACACCGTCTCAAGGTTGTTGTTCCAAGGACCTTCTCCTCCGCCACTCCCACCATCTGGAGAAACCTCCCGCCTATTTATTTACTCTGCTCCATCTGTTTGCCAGTGCCAGCTGTAACCTCTTCACTCCTGGGTAACTCCCCTTCGCTTCTCTCTGCCCCACCGCGGCTGGCTCACAGACACTGGGGGACGCTGTTTGCAGGAGAGATGATACACAAAGGGGCCAGGGCCAGACTGTCCCTTTCATTGCTCAGGGAGGAGACTAGAAAAAACCAGGAACTCTCCGGGCTGGAGCTCTGCGGTCACTGCCCAGGGCAGATGCGCACACACCCCGCACCCTTGGGCGCACAGGGGCTGGGGGCGAAGGGGAGTAGAACTGGGGCGGGGAGGGACAGCTCAGTGGGTTGAGCACTGGCCTGCTAAACCCAGGGTTGTGCGTTCAATCCCCGAGGGGGCCATTTAGGGACTTGGGGCAAAAACTGGGGATTGGCCCTGCTTTGAGCAGGGGGTGGGACTAGATGACCTCCTGAGGTCCCCTCCGACCCTGATAGTCTATGGTTAACTGCACAAGCGCCAAATATCCAAGGGAACACTCCACGGGGGTCTTGCCTCCTGCCCCCTACAGCTAGAAACTCCCCAGCCTGGGTCTGGGGGCACCCCACCACCACCCCACCCCACCCTGCAGGCGCCCCAGGAAAGGGCCCAGGCGGCCGAGGAAGCAGCAGGAGAAAGTCAAACTAAGTTTGGGGGTCACCAGGTGCTGCACTTCGCCACCTCCCCCCCCCGGGCACCCCTGGACCCAGCCTCTCCGGCAGCGCCCCCAAATCCACGCCCCCCCCCGGGGCAGGGGGCAGGGCCAGGCCCCCCCCCGCGCTGGGCCGGCCCGCGCGTGCCCGACCCCGGGCCATGTGCTCGGGGCCACACAAAAGCAACAACAAAGGGAGCGGGGCCGCGCCGCGCCGAGCCGAGCCGAGCCGCACGCGGGAGCCCCCCCCCCCCGCGGCACGTGTCGCCTCCGCCGCCCCGGGGCCGGGGGGGGGCAAGGGGGGGCAGGCGCCGCGGCCGCCGGTGCAAGGACCCCGGGGAGCCCCCGCCCGGCCCTACCTGGGGTCCCGCGGCTCCGTGTGGGGGGCGCCCGGCCCCGCCCCGCCCGCGGGCCCCGCCCCGGCCTCTGGCCCTTTAAGACCCGACGGGGAGCGGCGGCGGCCGGGGCGTTTGATTCACAACATTTGGGGCCGGGGGCGCGCGCGGGGGGGGGGCGCGCGCGGCAGGGCACGTGACCGGGCGCGTCACACTCCACCGCCATCTTGCACCGGGGTGGGGGGCGGGCCGAACCCCTCCCCCCCGCCGTGCGGGGCACCCGGGCACGGCGTAACCAGGGGCAGCGGGTATCCTAGCAACCGTCGCCGCGCAGCGCGGGAGGGGAGGGGACGGGGCGGGGGCCTAGCAACCAGGGGCGCCGCGGGACCGGCCAGAGCCCGCGAGAGGCTGCACCGGGCCCAGCCCGCCCAGCGCACAAGGCCGGCCCCGATCCTGAGCCCCCAGGCCCCGCTCCTGAGCCCCCAGGCCCCGATCCTGAGCCCCCAGGCCCCGAGCCGGCCCCGATCCTGAGCCCCCAGGCCCCGATCCTGAGCCCCCAGGCCCCGATCCTGAGCCCCGGCCCAGAGCCGGCCCCGATCCTGAGCCCCCAGGCCCCGATCCTGAGCCCCCAGGCCCCGATCCTGAGCCCCGGCCCAGAGCCGGCCCCGCTCCTGAGCCCCCAGGCCCCGCTCCTGAGCCCCCAGGCCCCGATCCTGAGCCCCGGCCCAGAGCGCCCCCCCCCGCCCGCTCCTGAGCCCCCAGGCCCCGATCCTGAGCCCCGGCCCAGAGCCGGCCCCGCTCCTGAGCCCCCAGGCCCCGCTCCTGAGCCCCGGCCCAGAGCCCACCCCGCCCCCTCCTGAGCCCCCAGGCCCCGCTCCTGAGCCCCCAGGCCCAGAGCCGGCCCCGCTCCTGAGCCCCAGCCCAGAGCCCCCCCCCCGCCCCCTCCTGAGCCCCCAGGCCCCGCTCCTGAGCCCCAGCCCAGAGCCCCCCCCCGCCCCCTCCTGAGCCCCCAGGCCCCGCTCCTGAGCCCCAGCCCAGAGCCCCCCCCCCCGCCCCCTCCTGAGCCCCCAGGCCCCGCTCCTGAGCCCCGGCCCAGAGCCGGCCCCGCTCCTGAGCCCCCAGGCCCCGATCCTGAGCCCCGGCCCAGAGCGCCCCCCCCCGCCCGCTCCTGAGCCCCCAGGCCCCGCTCCTGAGCCCCAGCCCAGAGCCCCCCCCGCCCCCTCCTGAGCCCCCAGGCCCCAATCCTGAGCCCCGGCCCAGAGCCCCCCCCCGGCCGCTCCTGAGCCCCCAGGCCCCGATCCTGAGCCCCAGCCCAGAGCGCCCCCCCCCGCCCGCTCCTGAGCCCCCAGGCCCCGATCCTGAGCCCCGGCCCAGAGCCGGCCCCGATCCTGAGCCCCGGCCCAGAGCGCCCCCCCCCCGCCCGCTCCTGAGCCCCCAGGCCCCGATCCTGAGCCCCGGCCCAGAGCCGGCCCCGATCCTGAGCCCCCCAGGCCCTGCTCCTGAGGAGCCAGCCCCCCGAGCCCCACTCCTGATCCCCCCAGCCCAGGCTGGGGGCCGGCTTCTCCCCGGGCGATTCTGTCGCTGTGTGGGGCGGAAGGGTTGGACCCTCTCCCTGCAGCCCCAGGACCCGAGCCCCACGGCGCCCCGGTGAGCGGCCCCACGGAGAGCCCCTGGGACGGCGGGTTACCCAAGGCCAGGGAGCTGCGAGGAGGAGGAGGAGGAGGGATACTGTCCTTCGGCACTGGACCGTGAGCGTGTCCCAGCGTGACCCCAGCCGCCCTCGGCCAGGCCTCTCTCCCCTGCACGATTTGCACGGCCTGGGCCTTGCACGATGACACGCGGCCCTGGCAGGACTGAGCGGCCCGCTGTCTGGGGACCGAGATGGAGGCAGTTCAGTTTATGGGCTAAATTTGACATCACCTAATCATGTGTTTTCCTCAAAGGTGAGTCCCAAATAAATACTAAAAAAAGAAAAGGAGGACTTGTGGCACCTTAAAGACGAACAAATTTCGTGCCACAAGTCCTCCTTTTCTTTTTGCGGATACAGACTAACACGGCTGCCACTCTGAAATAAATACTAGGCATTTTACAGTCCTTCCTGGTGAAAGCCAGAGACTGCACAATTGCTCCAACTCCTGCTTAACTTCAAGAATCTCCCCATCTCACACCAGCACAAACAACCAAGGGCAAGAGTGAAAAATACCAAGATCCTGGCTAAGGCCGACACGGCCCTTTTCTTGCACTGCACTAGTATTTCGGGAGCCAGTAATGGAGCTTCAGCTTTCACTGACGTTTTAAGGATGGCTTTAACCAGAATCTTAGACTTTTTTTTTAATGTAGATATTCATTGTTTCTGCATCAGGCTTTTCAGCCAAAGCCAGCAAGTTCTCATTTTAACCAGTCTGTCAGCTTCTTCGAATATAGTCATTTCTAGAGTTCAGAGTACCTTGAGGACATACACATGCCCCTAAGTCCCGCTGCCAATCTGCAGTTTCACAACCATCTTTTCCTTTTCAGTTGTGTGAAAAAACCACAAAAGGGGACCCGAGTGCAATGGAACTCATTACGCACCAAGTGCTTTTAAACACAGAGTAAACAAACTGTAAAAAAATAAAATAAATCCCCCCTCTACTCTGGTATCTCAGATGCAGACAGAAGTGTTTGAACTGATGGTATCACGAACACTGACTGTTTACATTTTTTCGGCAACAGAAAAGTCCAGTTGGCATTTGGAAAGGCTTGTGGCTTTATACTGGAACAATGAGGGAGCACCGAACCCTACAAATATACAGGAGTTGCACCAGAAGCAAACTGAGGAAGGCCTGCAGTTTGTGCCTCGAGGCCAGGGGAGCATGCCAAGAGACTGTGCTACTGACTGTCCACTGATCCTCTGGAAACTCACTCAGCTGCTCTGAGTCACACCAGGTACATAGTTAAATACCAGATGCGGTGTCCAAACTAAACCTCCCTACTAATATAGAAGCATTTAATGGACACACTGAAAGCCCCAGTGAAGAGAGAGAGCCAGCTTACAGCTATGATGTAATGGGAGGACTGTTCTACAGTCATGAAATCATCCCTGTAAAGTATGAACAAGGCAAAGGATTTGTGGAGCTAGTGAATGTGTAGTGCCATCACTCTAAAAGAAACACTCCAAATGGTTACAAGATTTTAACCAGTCAGGAAGGCAGCAAGCAAACCAACAAAGGTGGCCAGGTCACTCCTGACATCACAATCCCATCTTATACCGCACAGTCCAGAGTTCACTCGAGACAAGCTAGGTTTCAAAAACAGCCAAAATATTTTAGTGGTTCCAATTCCAGATCGAAAACATGATGGACTCCACGTACCTGAGACACCCCGGCAGTTCTACTGAGCAACACTGGGCCCTCTGTCATCAGGTCCCTGTCCGAGTCCCCTAAGGCAGATAGCCTCATTGCTCAGCATCCCCACCGTCTTCAAGTGTCATTCACACCAAACGGAACCCCAGCAAATAGCATTCATGATAGACAGAGAGCTGGGAAGGGTCAGGGGACAGTTCAAGTCCCCTGCAGCAGGCAGATCTGTAGAACTGTAGCAAAGATTTAACCATTACTCTTGGGGTAGGCACCCCACTAAATATAATGGTGTCCGCTGCCAGCCATGCGACCTTCCAATTGGCAGTTTCTGTCTAAACTGGGTACATACTTGCGGAGCCAGAGAACATATGTTCCCACCCCTCCCATGGGAGCTTCATTACTGAAGTGAATTTAGTGCTGATGAAAGGTACCCGAGTGGCAACCACAGGGAGCAAAGGCCTCTAACCGACCTCCAGGGCAGGTGCAAACAGCAGGCATGTAAGTGTCACACGTATTCACCAACATACCGCACCCTGCCCTGGAGGTCAAGGGAGTTCAGCCTCTGTGCTCCCATTCTACCCTTGGCCTCTGTGCCGAGGCGGCCAACAAGTACCAGCGACTTTGCAACATGGAGATTGGATCAGCAGGTAGTGGGGCCCTCAGCCTCTCTCACCTCCGCCCCAGCAGATGATCAGAGGGCGGCAACTTTTGGTCAGTACTGAGCTGGGCTGGGAGAAATTCCAACACCAATCACAAGGGCCCCAGTCTCCTTCCCCAGCCTTCTTTATTTAATCTGACCCACACCTTGCTTGTAAGTCTGTGACTTGCCTCAAGACCCACCATTCCCAAAGGCTGTGCTCACGACAGCACACCACAGCCTGTGGGAGCTCACCAGGCAACTCTTACCATGCTGCGGCTGTGCATGCCAACACTTCCTCCAAGGAGACGTCACAGGCCCTCACCGGCTGCTTTGCAGCGTGAGTAAAGATACAGCCCGTCCTCTCCCTGGTCGCCTAAATCCAAACCTCCTGGAGTCCAACCTCTTTAAGACACCATCTGCTGCTGCAGACATGTACCGCTTCCCTTGACCTAGATATAGGTCAGGTCTGTAGTAGGATTAGATTGGGTGGGTTCAGTGCATCTCCCTTAAGAATTCTCTTCCCTGATCCTCCCCAAAACCTCCTGGCTGCTAACAATTTTTGCTCAGGCTCATTTTGGTTTCTTCTCCAGGAGCAGAGAGCGGGGAAAAAACCCTCAGCAGCCAACAGCCAAGCTCAGAAACTGCCTGTCCAGAAAGCAAACAAAGCGGTTGGCTACCCAAGCCCATAAATCCTTCCACGTATGTCTACACTGCACTTAAATACCCATGGCTGGCCCGTGTCAACTGACTCGGGATTGTGGGGCTTGGGCTAAGGGGTTGCTTAACTGTGGTGTAGACATTCAAGCTCTCAGTCCCTCCCGGGGTCCCTGAGCCCAAATGTCTACACTGCAGTTGAACAGCTCCAAGCCCCATGAGCCCAAGTCAGCTGACAAGGGCCAGCCACGAGTTCTTATCTGCAGTGTAGACATACTCCTAGAGCGCGCAGGGCAGAGACGCTCTTCCTATCCCAAGACCTGTCACAAGCTCCAGGGGCTGCACCAACGCAGCCTTGCTTAGCTGCCCCAGGATAAGCCACTTCCCCCACAGTGCTCCCTCTCCACTCAACTTGGTGCAGTGATCTTCCCTGACAGTACAGGCAGGACAGCTCGGCTTTGACTGCCCACCTCCCACTCACCCCCAAACTGACAGCTGCAGCAATACTCACAGGACAGATATTAATACGAAAGAAAAAACCCACAAGCTCCCCCCCCACACACACACACACACAGACACCTTCTCTTTCTTCACTTGTCCCAAGGTCACCATATCCCTGTGGCCTGGGACTTCGTGTCCCCAGCAAGTCAGACGCTGCAGCAGCCAGCTCTCACCTGGGTACTTGAACAGCAAGGGGAACCCCTCGTTCTCTGAAGCCCCCCCCAGCCGTGTTTCAGGAGGGTCCATGCATGCAGAGCCACAGAGCCAGTCTGCTTGTGCCGATATATTTTTATTCGATTTGAACATACCATGGACCATGCTGCCTCGAGGTCGCTCCAGCAAACAACTCCCCATCCCAGTGTCTGCAAAGGGCTGGGAGAGGTCTCCTCCCCCCTTGCCACGCCACGTCATAGCAATCCTCTTTCTAGGCAATTCCCTATGCCATGCGGCCCCTGAGGCTGTTCTCATTTACACTAGGGGCCAACACCAGCCTCTGAAACAGCCTGGCACCTCACAAGGTGGCATAACACCCCCTTTGTTACCCTCCCCCTGCCAAGGAGGCACAGCACAGAATCGGGACCCACTGCCATGTTCTAGAGCAGTGGTTTTCAAACTGCAGGTCGCAACCCAGGAATGGGAGACACTGGGTTGCGGCGGATCTGGTCAGCACTGCCAACTGGGCCATTAAAAGTCACGTTGGTGGTGCTGCCTGGCTAAGGCAGGCTAGTGCTTACCTGTTCTGACACCACGCTGCACCCCCTGAAGCGGCCAGCAGCAGGTCTGGCTCCTAGGCAGGGGGACCATGGGGCTCCACACACTGCCCCTGCCCCGAGCACCGGCTCTGGACTCCAATTGGCCAGTAACCAGCCAATGGGAACTGCGGGGGGCGGTGCCTGTGGGCAAGAGTTGCGTGGAGCCACTTGTACGCCTCCGCCTAGGAGCCGGACCTGCTGCTGGCCGCTTCCGGGGTGCAGCGTGGTCCGCAGTGCCAGGACAGGCTGGAAGCCTGCCTCTGCACCCCCGCTGCCCCACTCACCGGAAGCCTCCCAAGGTAAGCCCACGCCCCAATCCCCTGCCCCAGCCCCCGCAAAACCCAGAGCCCCTTCCTGCACCCCAAACCGCTCATCCCCAGCCCCACCCCAGAGCCTGCACCCCCAGCCCTGACCCCCTCCCACACCCCAACCCTCCTGAGCCAGCCCAGAGCTCCCTCCCACACCCTGAACCTCTCATTCCTGGCCCCACCCCAGAGCCCTCACCCCCATACCCCAACCTTCTGCCCCAGCCCTGAGCCCCTCCCACACCCAAATCACTCATCCCCAGCTCCATTGGGTCACAGGCATCAACAATTTTCTTCAACTGGGTCACCAGAAAAAAAAAGTTTGAAAAACTCTAGAGTGCTGTGTGTCCATGTACCCGCCCTTTGACTCTAGCCTGAACATTACCCCCCAGGTGTCAGAAAGGACAGAATGCTTTTCCCTATCACCCTCTCCTTGGCGCTTCAGAGTGAGCGGCTCTGGGGCAAAGAGCTGGATCTCAGACCCCGCTCACAACAGAGTCCCCAAGACAGTTCACTGTACACATCTGTCTGGCTCTCACAGCATTTGCAAGGCAGCCTTGGGCTAGTGCCTAGGAAGTAAAGTGAGGCTGTGAAGCCTAGTCTCACTGCTCAAGCCCAGAAACCCCAAGAGCGAGAACCGCATCCGTGGTGAAAAGTAATTTTGTTACAAGTGGAAACACTATGTAGCCACCTAGGGCGCTAGAAACAAAGTGAGGAAGCTGGTTTGGGGGGTTTTTTGAGCATCAAGCCTTTCCTTTGACTCTGTCCCTTTAAAGGGACGTGGACAACTGGAAATCTAATAGTTTCCAAAAATGAGCTGACAGTAGCTCCACTGGAGACACCTGCTCCAACGGGATCTGGGATTTTCAGAGCCTGCTTCTCCTTCTGCCCCAAATTTTCATTTGCACTTTGCTGAGAGCACGCGGCACGCAGACAGCCAGCTCGAAGGGCCACGGGATAATCCGACGCACGAAGGGCTGTCACATGCACCCAGGAACCTCACAGACACAGCGGAGAAGTAGGGTGGTTCCTCGGTTACAGCCCCCTCAGGTATTGCCAGGGCACACGTGCAGTGCTCCCAGCGCCCCTTTAGCCAGCGCTGCTGCACCGCTGGCAACAGACACGCGCAGGGCGCAGGAGCTGTCCAGCCCCAGGGACAGCTCCTGCCAAAGGACCTCGATGGTTAGCCACGTTCCCCGCAGCGCTGCCAGCAAGAGCAAAGCACCTCAGACACTCCGAGCCAACAGCAAACATGGACAGCCGGCCAGATCCCGGATGGCAGGGAAAATGTATGTGCTGGGGGCAGGGCGCAGAGATGGGCTGGCACAGAGGTCCTGGCTGCAATGTTAAGCAGGGATCAGGGTCTGGTTCCTCATTTCCCTCAGCTGGTTGGGTCTCGGTCTCATCCAGGGCTTCAAGCAGCGCTCCTCTGCGATGAGCAACTAAAAGCAGCCCTTTCTCACTCGCAGATTGGGCCCGCCCCCCATGATACACATGTGTCCGAGTCAAAAGTTCACACAGCTTTTTACTGCTGTGAGCCCTGCTTTGCTCAGAGAGAGTCTGTCCCTCCTTGCTGGTCACTGAGCTCCAGGAAATGACACCTGTGCAAAGCCACTCAGGGCCCCAGGTGCGAGAGGGAGGCAGGGCTTGGACTGTAGGTGCTTTATTCATCGGGACAGCACACAGTGGAAAGAGTGCGGACTGAGTTTGCAGGGCTGGCAGTTCCCAGAATTTGCCCTGGTCAGCTGAGCACATTTGCTTTAGAAATCATGGGAACCCAACCGTGGAACCCCACTCCCGTCCTCCCTCCATCTGAGACAGACGCTTTGCAGAGCAGGACCACGCCATGAGGAGAGCCCTACCAAGCACCTCTCCAGCCACTCTGAGCTGCCATGGCTGGGCCAATGCTGTAGAACAGTGACTGAGTGGCAGACGTCACCCTGGGTCTGCGCGGGGCAAATACCCTACGCATTGAGAGCACGACGCAGATGTGGGCGTTTTCTTTAGGAAAAAACTGGAAATTCCAAGTTAGAGCAACACCTAACCCTTCCCCGCCCCATGCGCACACACACATTTTTCAAAGCACAGACATGCCAAGACAGGGTGCCTTGGGTGACCCCCTAACTCCCCGCCATGGCCCTTCCCTGAGGGGAGCCAGCAATTCGCAACTAGCCTCATTCCCCAAACACAAGGCAGTTGCAGATTCCTACTGCCCAGCGCATACTCCAGCCCACGAGGCCCTCGAGATTCAGGCCTTTGCCAGCTCCGGAACCACAGGCAACAATTCACCTCTCCTCAGAGAAATACTGCATGCCAATTGGCACACAGCTTGTGGGTCTCTGGGCAAAGCGGAGGTCCCGTGATCGTGACTGGTGACAGCGCTAACAGTTTGTATTGGACAGCCGTGTCTAAAAGCAGCTGCTCCCGTGTGCAAGACTCCACCCAAACAGCACAGGGACAGTGGCTTCTCCACGCTTGCAGGACGCCCTGAGGCCAGATCAGCAGCAGAGACTGGGCGTTTGAGTCCAGCCAGCCAAGGTGTGGAGGGGGCGAAAACCGTAGTTTTAGGAGACCCCTTTCTTCCCCTTTATTGGAAAAGTCAGAACCCCACTTTTCTAGAGCCCGCCTAGCTCACTGCACGGGGCTGCTTTTCCTTCCCACCCTAATCCAGCCCCCGTGGGCCAAGGTTTTGGGCAGATCAGTCACATCCTAGCTGAATTAGGGGAACGTCCCGTATTGGCTTTTTAACAACAGGTGATTCTGCTTTAATCACAGAACCACTCGCACAGCCACCAAGCGCTGCCCAGAACAGCCCACCAGGGCCAGGCACCTGCAGGAAGAGCCCTCAGCCCCCCTGGTAATCACTGCTGCATTCCTCTAACAGGGGTAATTCAATTCCCTATGAACTCTCTTCCATTTCAAACAAAACTCCATCACCCCAATTTCATTAGCTGTCTCTGGGCTCCCAGCCCAACCAGTTCCCCAGCACAGAGCCCATGGCCCACACAGGCAAAGCCACAGACACACTCCTGTCACAGCAGTAGCAACTTCCACTGCACAAATCAATGGGGATTTTAAAAGTCTCTTTCCTCTTTATTTATTCCATGTGCTCCATGAATGGGAGCCATAAACCAGGGCAGTCCGAGGCAGCAGGTTTTACTGCTCCAGCCAGGGACCGCCATCTACGCGCTGCTTTACAAGGCAGATGTAGTGGTGGCCATGAGCAGAGGACACACCATTCACACTCCAGCGCAGGGAGTGCTAACACACACATGTGACGAAGTGGGCCTGTTCTTAATGTTTCCTCCGAATATTGTGGGGGTGCCTCAGTTTCCCCTATGCAGTTCTTAAGTATCTAGGGGGTGGGGTAAGGGTGTATGATCATTGCAGAGCCCTAGAGGGCCGGTGTGTGCAGGAGTCTGGACACAGAGAATGGCCGACACCCTGTTTCCTGGCAACTGATGGCCTGGGCCCTTCCCCCCTGCGAGGTGAGAGCTAAAGGGTTGGAGAACAAAGGAATCAGGTGACCACCTGGCCCGGGAAAGGAACAAAGCCCAGAGGAGGAGGGGCTGGAGGGAGTTTCAGTTTGGGGCTGGCTGGGACATGGAGTGAAGGGCAGACGTGGTTGTCTGGCTCACTGCCCCCCCAGAATGGACCCAGCTGAGGGGTCCCGTTCTCTGCACCTGCAAGCTCTGTTTTAGACCATGTTCCTGTCGTCTAATATACCTTCTGTTTTACTGGCTGGCTGAGAGTCACGTCTGACTGCGAAGTTGGGGTGCAGGACCCTCTGGCTTCCCCAGGAGCCCTGCCTGAGCGGACTCGCTGGGGGGAAGCACACGGAGGGGCAGAGGATGCTGAATGCTCCGAGGTCAGACCCAGGAAGGTGGAAGCTGTGTGAGCTGTGTGTCCTGAAGACAGGCTGCTCACAGAAAGGCGACTACCCCAGAGTCCTGACTGGCTTCATGGGGAGCAGTTCCAGAGCATCGCCCGGGGACTCCGTGACAACTGGTGGCAGCGGTGGGATGTACTGCACCCCGTGGATGGCACTTCCTGCAGTAAGTGACTGGGGAGCAGTAACACGAAGGGGGATTGCCGAGGACCAGGCCTGCTGAAGGCTCGGAGAGGAGCGGTTTCGGGGGGCGGTTAACCCCTGGGAGTGTGTGACCAGCGAGAAGGACTGTGCAGTAACAGGGTTCCCCTGGGGATTGCAGCGAGCAGTCCAAGGGGCGGAGGAGTCTGCAGCTCGACCCTGGCAAAGAGGTGGTGACCTCGAGAAGGGCTGGCACACTAGGGGTTCTCCCTGGAAACCGTGGGGAGCTGAGAACACACGGGCCTGTGAGTCCACAACACCTTGGGAGGAGCGGAGTGATGGTCTGTCCCCGTCTCCTTAAGAAGGACATTGTAACCCTGTGCAAAAAGAGAGGGTTGAGCGTTGGAAAGTTCACCAAAGCACAGTTCATCGTGCGGCTGGAGGAGGATGACCGCTCTAAGGAACAGATTCCTGACCCCCAATGGGGCTATAGCAGGATCTGGGAGCAGCTGGAGTGGTAGCCAGGCATCGCCAAGACTCCTGTCCCCGACCAGACGGGGGTCTTCACGATCGGGTTCCCCATCGGGGGATCGGAGATGGACGGGATTGGAGCTGAGTCCGAGAGAGCAAGAGGACTGTGGGAGACAGCGAGAGCCCGAGAAAGAGCTGCAGAAGCAGCAGCAGCATGAACTGGCGGTGGTGGGGTGGAGAGGCCTAGGGGACCTCCCCGGGGTGAGTGGGGATAGACCCCGGGGAGCCAGTTCCGCAGGGAACCTCGAGACTAAATTGCTGCCCCTAGTTAAGGAGGGGGGGGTGTGGATGCCCACCTCACTGCCTTTGAGCAGGCTGGCGATTTGAACCAGGGGGACCCTGCGGAAAAGCCCCGGTGTCTAGCTCCCTTGCTGGGTCCCAAGGCCACAGACTCCATCAGCCAGATGGGTGGGGAGGTGGACACGCTCCCACTCCTGACCCCAACCTATATGTCTGTGTGGAGTTTCCTGGGGCCAGGCCCCTCGGACCCCCAGTGGGAGCAGAAGGTGATGGTCAATGGGGAGACATTCCTGGGGTGGCGAGATCCTGGGACAGAGAGAACTGGTGTCAGACCCTGGGTGGTGCAGCCTCAGATGCTGAGGGGCGCTGTGAGCTGGGTGAGGGTCCCAGGGACGAAGCCCCTCGCCTTCCCTATGGTTCCAGATCCCTGTGCAGACCCAGGAGGGGTGGGGCTGGCTGGTCGTTGGGGTGCCCCAGGACACCAGCTGCGAGACCCTGTTGTGGGGTGACTGTGTCTCTTTGGGACAGGATCCAGGCCCTGTTCCTGTAACTGCCAAGGGTTTGAATTTGAATCCAGGGAACCAATCGGCGGAGAGGGAAATGGTCAGTGAAAATGCAGATGACCTGGCTGGCAGCAGGGAGGAGCCGCTAGGCTCAGGATACCTGCCTGCCTGTAACCAGACCCCTGGGGCTGGGTGGGACAGAGAGATGCTCCCTGCCCCCTTGCACACCAGAGTGGGGACTCTCGCTGGCTCTGATGCATTGAGGAAAGCAGTGGCCTGCCCCCACTGGGACAGCAAGGGCAGCGCTGAGCACAGTGGGAGCTGAGACCCCAGCAGAGTGGGGGGAGACACAGGCAGGGCAGGGGATCTGTGGGGAGTGGCAAGGTGCTTGGTAAGGAAAGTTTGGATGAGCCTAGGCAGCCTTGTGATCTGATGGCTGTGTCCAGTCAGCAGGGTGGGAAGGCGAGGAGAGTGGAAGATGAGTGTCCCTGGACCTTACCTGTTAGCTGGGTGGAGAATTGGGACAGTGAAGGAAATGGGTCTCTGTCTGTCAGGGGTATTGACTTGCCTATGGAGGGAGCTACCCTGATCTCCAAGCAGTTGTCTGTGACCAGCCTTGTGTGCTGGGACAAAGGGAATGAGATCCCAACCTGTGTGTCTGGTAAAGGAGAAAGTGTGTCCGGCTCTTCTTTGTCTGTGGAGCAGACAGAAGGGGCCTTTCAGCCTGTGATGGTTGAGGGTCGTGCAGTTGTCTCAGAGCTGGTTCTGGATTCAGCTAAAGCCCAGGAAGGGAAGGGTCCTAAGTTTCTGTTTGCTCGGGAGAATGGCCCTGTAACTAGGTCGCATCCAGTTAGGGTCTATGTAAAATCCCAGAGACCAGACAATTCTGGTGCTTGTATTTTGCCTGTTGCTAGTGTGTTGTTGGAAAGGGTGGAGCAACTCTGTCTAATCAGGGTGAGATCCTAGCCAGGGCACAAGGAGAGCATGAAGGTGTGTGATTGTGTTACCTACTGAGGGTGTGGAAACCTGTAGCAAGAAGGAAAAGATTCCTGAACTTGTGTGTGGCAAAGGGAAGGAGAATGCTTCTAACCTTTTATCTAGGAAGTCTGTAAGTTTGCCTCAAAGGGGATTATGTAGGAATCCACCGGATGGGCCAGAGGTGATTCTGGATGTAAGGGAGACCCAGAAAGAGTCTGTTGTTGCTCAGGAAAGTGTTCCCCTAGAGCAAGCCCTAGGTAAAGAGGGTAAGAGCAGAATTTCTGGGAGGGGTGAATTGTTGCATAGAAAAGCCCTTGGGAAAGGAATCCTCATGGAGTCTTTGCAAGCAGTTTACTGCAACTGAAGGGTGTGAAAATGATTTAATCAAGAAAGTTTCAGTTCCTAACAGCCAGAAATTTTCTGTTGTGAATGGATCCACTGACTTTCCTGTTGAAAGATCCAGTGTGGATAGCTTTGAGAAGGTCTCAGATGGAGTGAAAGCTGTTAAGAAAGGTACACCGTCCTATAACCAAGTGGCTGTGTTTGGCCAGCTTGTTGGGGAGACAAGGTTGTGGAGAAAGGGATGTCTCCATGCTAGTTCTGTAAGTGAACAGTATGTGGCCCAGGTCAAGATGGGGGCCCTTAACCAAGAGAGCCCGAATTGCAGCCCTCCAGACTGGAGCACTCGGAGAAAACCCAATCCCAGTTTGACCCCCTGGGGTTTTGGGGTGGCCAAAGGGCATGGGCTGCAGAAACCTTACCACATGCAGCCTGCTAGTGCTATCGACCACCCCCGACCTAAGGGAGGGCGTGAAACTGGAAGGGCCTGGTGTAACTCCTACCAAGGAATGGGAGAGATGCTGGGGCATCCATGGGAACATTGGTGGCTTCGAACTTCCCCAGGTCACCGGGTAAAGTGACCCCGCTCAGTTCGATCTCGAAGGGGGGAGAGATGTGACGAAGTGGGCCTGTTCTTAATGTTTCCTCCGAATATTGTGGGGGTGCCTCAGTTTCCCCTATGCAGTTCTTAAGTATCTAGGGGGTGGGGTAAGGGTGTATGATCATTGCAGAGCCCTAGAGGGCCGGTGTGTGCAGGAGTCTGGACACAGAGAATGGCCGACACCCTGTTTCCTGGCAACTGATGGCCTGGGCCCTTCCCCCCTGCGAGGTGAGAGCTAAAGGGTTGGAGAACAAAGGAATCAGGTGACCACCTGGCCCGGGAAAGGAACAAAGCCCAGAGGAGGAGGGGCTGGAGGGAGTTTCAGTTTGGGGCTGGCTGGGACATGGAGTGAAGGGCAGACGTGGTTGTCTGGCTCACTGCCCCCCCAGAATGGACCCAGCTGAGGGGTCCCGTTCTCTGCACCTGCAAGCTCTGTTTTAGACCATGTTCCTGTCGTCTAATAAACCTTCTGTTTTACTGGCTGGCTGAGAGTCACGTCTGACTGCGAAGTTGGGGTGCAGGACCCTCTGGCTTCCCCAGGAGCCCTGCCTGAGCGGACTCGCTGGGGGGAAGCACACGGAGGGGCAGAGGATGCTGAATGCTCCGAGGTCAGACCCAGGAAGGTGGAAGCTGTGTGAGCTGTGTGTCCTGAAGACAGGCTGCTCACAGAAAGGCGACTACCCCAGAGTCCTGACTGGCTTCATGGGGAGCAGTTCCAGAGCATCGCCCGGGGACTCCGTGACAACACACCACCCGGCACTCGCATGGGGCCAGCCAGCCTGGCCCTGGAGTGCTGAAGGGCACTGCTGGGGAATGCTTATTCCCACCAGGCGACCAGGTCTGCAAACACCAGGCGGGGAATCTAGGCATCAGCAAACACTGCACTGGGTAGGAAAGGCGCTGGCCTCAGCTGGATGCTGCTCTAACCTCATTGTGCAAGAACCGGAAGGTGCTCAGCTTGCAAACCGGAGAGCACAGCAGCACCGTTTCCTGCTGTTCCCCAGAGCTCTGCATCTGCCCTGCCGTGTGAGGCCTCTCCCTGTGAGAGCATGCCGCTCAGGTCACCAGACCTGCCGGGGGCTCCAGATGGCACTCACCGCTCCCTGGCAATCTCTCCTTTATTACAGCGTGGGAGTTCCCGACTCCCGCCAGCAGGTGGAAGGACCCTGCGGAGCAGCAGAGACCGGTGTGGAGACAGCCCCGACCTCAAGCGTTCAGCTCTGCTGGACTTGAGCGCGAGCGCTCTCAATGGCCAAGAACAGCCCAGAGCTTCACGCTGTCCACGGGCCTTAGCGACAGCAGGCTCAGAGCACACCTGGGGGGCCGGCACTGTCCTGCCCCCTCCTCTGGGACCCCAGGGCAGCTGCCCAGCTGCCCAGGGGCCCGGGTACTGCCTCCTCTTTTTCAGGCTGAGAGGCCTTTCCCCTCACAATCCCAGAGCCACCAGGACTGACGAGATGGCCCAGAGGAAACCATGCCTCTCCCACCACGCACTTCCCACCCAGCTCCAAGCACTTCGAGCAGCGCCAGCCCCCAGAGAGGCAGATTCCACTCAGCCCACACGACTTGGTTCTCTCTACTCCCTTGGCTCCCGACCGACTCCACTTCCCCAGCCCAGCAGCCCTTTCATTAAGTCGGTTTCAACAGAAGACCTTTGTGGTTTTGCTCAGCCCTGCTGAGCACGAGCTCCGAGTTCTCCGTGTGGCCGTACAGATACCAGCCCCAGCCACCACACAGCGCCAACTCCAAGATCAGGGCACACGCTCCTGGGGAAGCAAAAGTGCCTCATCAGTAGTCAGAGGCAGCCCATGTGCAGGGTTGCCAACCCTCCAGGATTGTCCTGGCGTCTCCTGGAATTAAAAGTTAATCTTTAATTAAGGATTATGTCATGTAACAAAACCTCCAGGAATACGTCCAACCAAAACTGACAACCCTACCCATGTGCTTTGGGGCAGTAACAAAATAAGAGATGCAGGGGTTTCTGCCTTGGGGTTGGCCCAGCCCGGCAGTTTCTAGCTCCCTGCCCTGGTGCTTTGCTCTGACCGGATGCAGAATGTCCAAAACAGGGAATCGGGTGGGGCCAGGTGCCCTTAAGCCAAACTACAGCTGCCAGCCACCTAAGCCCCAAAGAGCTCGCTGGCCAGCATCACCTTCACGCTCCATTCAAACATTGCCAGAGGGCCAATCGGAGCCAGTCCTGGCCATGGTCTGTGCCAGGTGGGCACCCAGCCACTAGGATCCTACTCATCTCATATAGGTTCCCAAACAGATGGGGATCACCACTGGTCACTGCTGCTCTGGGCTGGATTCAGGTTGGGGAAGAAAGGCTCCCTATCCCGTCACCAGCTCCCCCAGGAGGGGAACAAGTCGCTCACAAGAATCTCCCGCCCTCACCACGCTCTCCTGGACTCACCCCAGGAGAGACTCCTGCACCGATCCCACCGGAAGTGCCACCTGAGGGCCTCTGCTGCCCCTTGGAAACAAGATTCGAAGCGGGGCCAGAATTCATCTAAAAGCCCAAATCCCACCCCAAGAGACTCAGCTGCACAGAGGGCAGCTTCCCACGGCGAGGCTGGCTGCAAAGCAAACACCCAAAGGTGACAAACAAAGGCACCTCAACCAGCTTGCTGCATTAGTCGTATTTTTAGACACCGCTATGAAGCCAGCCTTATTATTTTCATAGCAATGTGCATAATTACCCACAAAGCACTGCAGTGGCATAAGAAACCAGCTCGCTCTCCCTCTGACAAGAGCTAGTAAAGGGCAGGCCTGCATCAATTCTGTACTCCTATTATCCTGAGAAGGAGGGGCTGGGGAAACGGAGGGGTGCAGAGCTAGTGCAGAGTGTGAATCACAGGGACCAAGAGTTGGTCCTCTCGAGCTCATCCTCATCCAGGAAGCCTGGGCGGGATGGTGTCCAGAAACCAGGCTGCATGCCTCCCCAGGATGAGGTGCCCCAGTTCAGCCTGAGAGACGGACACCCTGGGGCGACTCAGAGGACAGTGGCAGTTTGACCTCCTCCTCTTCTCTTGGGTCAGTGCTTGTGGGCGGCCCAGGAGGAGTCTGTCTGCAGGGCGGGCTGGGAGGGGGAGCTCCGTGCATGGCAGCAGCAGGCACACAGATAGGAGTGAGAGTCAGGCAGCGAGGCTGGCATCATTACCACAGCAACGTGGGACACCACTAGAGACAGGACCCAGGAGGTGGCCATGGGGGTGCGGACAATGGGTCAAAGGGGCTATGGGAATCACCCCAGCCTGTCGCATTAGCAGCTCTGGGTTTGGGCAGACTGCGGGGAGAGCCAGGAGGCCAGAGAGCGCAGCGATTATGGCAAGCAGGTCCAACAAGCATTTCAGCTGCCAGAGTGGAGAGGAAGAGTCGGGTTTTCAGGATGTGGCGGAGAAAGGAGCCGGGGGAGCGTGACGATTCCTTCAGCCTGGGGATGGCAGCGCTGCCCACAACAGAGGGGACAGGGCAGAGCAGTTGGCAAGAACAACACAGCGCTTCTGCTTTGGCACCGTTTAGCTCACACTGGCGACCAGGTTTAGCCAGTGGAATTTCCACTTCTAGAAAAAAACAGCCAGAATGATTTACTCTGCACGTGGCCTGGGCCGGGCTCGCTAGAATCCACTGCTCATTGACTAGGCCTTTAAACACTGTATTTAATAAGCTAATGACCTACACTTCTCTCCCCTCACCCCCCATGAGTCCCTAGGTGCGAACCCCCCCCCCCATACACCGCATACAAGTAATCAGAGAACTACGGATGGATGCTGGCTGCAAAGTGCGTTATATGCCCTGGCAGGCTAGAGAACAATTGCCCGGCAGTTTTTCTGTTGCGTTCCATGTATTTCTTTGTAAGCCTCACTGCTAGTGGCAATGCTTGCCAGGTGCTTAGAACCAAGATTCCCACCCCAACCCCCCCGTCACGTCTGCTCCTTCGCCATTTGACAAAACATTTTCCTGGGGTTTGAGTGGAGCTGAAAATTAGTAACTTCAGTAGAGAAAGCAAGTTCCCCCCAGCTCTGGGGTAAGAACTCTTAGCGGACTGCTCCTGTTGAACCAGAAGAGGGAGCTCTGTGTTTCACCAGGTCTTGCACAAAGTGTCCTTTAAATTCCTCAGGGACTGAAGGGGGGGGCGGGCGGCAAGTAAAGTTTGGAGACCCTTCCATCAGATGAGAACCAGTTTTAAAAGCTGGAGCTGAACTGGGGGTGTCACCCTAACCAACCTGCCTCCATAGGGAAAGGCCAGGCTGCCTTGAGCCTACAGAATGGGGGAGTCCGAGGGGCGGGGAGTCCTGTCGCCTCGCAGGGTAACCAGGTGAATAAGCGAACCCGGCTGAGCCATTTTTCAAGAACAGCCAGCCACAGCCAGGCTCAGCAGCCTGACAGAGGCTGTCTGAGAACAGATCTGCAACTGGAAACGCAAGCCCTCCCTCAGTCATTTCTCTTGCAGAACCCTTTCAAGTAAAACAATTCTGGAGTGTGCATCCTATTCAACTCTGCTACCCGGGCTGGCAGCTCTGCAGCTTCCGGCCTGCCCAGGGTCCATCGTACAGCCCCCACCCCCTCAGGGAGCTGCCCACTCACAGGGGTGGACCCAGCCTGGGAGAAAGGTGATCTCAGGTGCAGGGTTTACAGTGGCCCGTTCACGGCACCCTGTTCTAGCACAGGGTTTGTCAGGAGCTGCAAGGAGCATCGTAGCTACTTCCCCCAGCAGCACGGCTTAAGAGATGACGTCACACTGGAGTGAATAAAGTCCAACTTAGGTCTACAATGCAGAACTTCCGCCTGACGAGACTAAATCCCCACATGCAACGTGCCTATGGAGATGCAAGCCAGTCCCCTCAGAGCAAGGTCTAGGACCTGGGACCAGCACGTTACGTTAAACTCAGAGACCGCGCACCATGCAAGCTGCCAACACAGCCCCTGGCTGGGCAGAGTTTGGGACCCCTGTGCAGTATTCAACACCCCCCCAAAATGACCCCACACAAAGCCTCCTGTATGCAGGGCAGCACTGAGAGCCAAAGATGCCTTGAAACCCACTAGGGACCTCGTGATGCCCGGCTGGTAATGGGGACATGCTCCGATACCACGGTGATGGGTGCCAGGAGAAAACCTGAAGTCCCCTGCAGCACTCAGAATCTCCAAGCTGCAGCCCGGCAGCAACACCCGAGAACTCGTGAGCCAGGCTGACTGGTCCCAATGTCTAAGCGGAGCGAAAGGCAAGGGCCAAACAAGCAGCTGAACTGGGCAGCCCGTCCCCAGGGGAGAGTGACACGAGAGGAAATGTGTTTAAAGAGGCAAGCCAGGGCTGTGCGGGCCCCCGGTGCCAAGCCAGCAATCCAGGGCAAGGGCCATCTGTCACTAGACACTTGTGCAGCACCAGTGCACTGGGGCTGCGACCTGGGTCAGGCCCTTTGGGGCTGCCGCCGTAGGAACACCTGATGATGATAATTCCACCTGCTTCGATCCCAGGACTCCAGCTCCAGCTGCCAGCCCCAGAATCACCAGCAGGCCATAGTGGCCAGGGTCAGAATCCCTGCCCCAGGAGCCACTGGCTAGCAGCCCTGGTCCGACAGCCTGCAGCAGGGGCATGCAGCAAGAGTCAGCAGACTGTCCAAGCTGAGCTACGCTAGTACATGGCAACAAGAGCCCTTGGCCTAGCTCAGCCTGCCATGTGGCTAGTTACCACCTCCCATCCGCCAGCCCGAGGCTTTTCCCCTTTTACAGGGGCTCAGGTAACCAGCCTCTACAGAGAGACAGAGTAACCTCAATGCACCCCCAGCCGCAGGCACTGCCTCCCCCTGGTCCCCTTCCCTGCTGCCCCGGGCGCTGCCTACACCTGGACCCCTCCCCCTGCAGCCCCTTTGCGCTATACCCTGATCCGAACAAAGTCACCAGCAGGGACCCTGCCCAGCAGGGACCTTCCCTGCGACGCCAGCCCCCTGCCCGGGAGCACCTGTCCCCGCATCCCAGACAGCAGGAGAGAGATAAACCACTGACCCACCCCCTTCCTGCCCTCCACACCCACGACCACGGGCTCTGCCTGTCGGCCGGAACCTGGCACTGGACGACGGGAGGGATCGCTCGGTAATCGCCCCGTTCCCTTCGCTCCCTCGGAAGCGCCTGGCACTGCCCGCTGTCAGAGACAGGACGCAGGGTTGATAGGACCGCTGGGCTGACCTAGTGTGGCCGCTCTTTCGGTCTGCCTCCCCCCGCCCCGGGCTGTGTGTGCGTGTGTGTGTGATTGTGTGTGTGTGTGATTGTGTGTGCGCGCACCTCCCCCCCGCCGGGCTCTGTGTGTGTGTGTCTGTGTGTGTGTGTGTGTGTGTGTGTGCGCCTCCCCCCGCCCCGGGCTGTGTGTGTGTGTGTGTGATTGTGTGTGTGTGTGATTGTGTGCACCTCCCCCCGCCCGCCCCCCCGCCCCGGGCTGTGTGTGCGTGTGTGTGTGATTGTGTGTGTGTGTGTGTGTGTGTGTGTGTGTGATTGTGTGTGTGTGTGATTGTGTGCACCTCCCCCCCGCCCCGGGCTGTGCCTGCACCTACCCCCCGGTGCGCGTGTGCGCGTGCGCGCACCCCCACCCACCCACCCACCCACCCCCCCCGCCGCCCCGGGCTCCCCCCTCCAGAGCCCGCAGGCCCCTGGCCAAGCCGCCCCACGGCGGGCAGGGAGCGAGGCCGCCGCCCGGGGTCCCTACCTGCCGCCGGCCGGCCGGGCTCAGCCCACTCGCATGGCCCGGGCGCTGGAGGCCGCGGGCGCGGTGCAGCTGCCTGGCGCTGGCTCCTCGGGCCCAGCGCTCAGCCCCGCCCCATGGTGCCGCGGCCCCCCCGGGCCGCCGCCGATGGAACCGGCCGCGCCGCACGCAGGAGCAGCCTCCCCCCCGCGGCACGAATGGACCAGTCCGCGGCCCGCTCCACCAGGGCAAGGAGAGGGGGAGCTCGGGGCAAACCAGGGCGGGGCCGTAGTGCGCCTAAAGGCTGCGCCTCACAACCTCCTGGGGCCGGGGCCGGGGCCGTAACGTGCCTAAAGGCTGCCCCCCAAATCCTGCTCGGCGGAGCCCTGCGCTCGGGAGGACAGGCTGCACCCACAGCCGGCGCCTCTCAGCCCCCACGGGGCAAGCGGGCAGCCAGAGCTGGGGCCCTAATGCACCCAAACGTGGTGCCCTTTAACCCACGCCGTGGTGAAGCACAGACCCTCCCAGGGGAGGGGGCCCCCCAGAACCAAAGCAGGGGCCACAATTCACCTAAGCACTATGCCCCTTGAGCCCAAAGGGGGGGTTCACAGCATGCCCAGCGCAGGGCGTCCCCATTGCACTGGGTACCCCACTGCACTGCCCTGCCAAGGAGACACAGCTGGTAATGGGCCAAGGGCAGGAGGGCAAACCCCAAAGTCACCAAAGCTACCCTCGCTGGGAGCCAGGCTCTGCAAGGGGGACGCTGCCTGGGGTAGCACCGGACCAGCCTGGAGACGCCTGGCACAAACATCAGCGGAGCCAGGTGCCAGGAAAGCTGTCTGTTCAGCAAGGTGCCCATGGCAATATGTGAGCAATCGGAGAGTCCCAGCCTCCAGGCTGCCCAAGAAGGGCTTGATGTGGCTGCTGCTTCACCTCACACCAAGTTACCTTAGCCTGCAGGAAGAAACATGTTATCTTGGATCTTGGGCTGGTCAGGACCTTTATGCCCATTTCCCAGATGGAGAAACTGAGGCACGGAGACAGGGATGGGCTCTGTCCCAGGTCCCACAATGAGTCTGTGGTGGAGGCCTGATTTCCAGCCATGCCTGTGACCACTACATTGTACTCTCCTCCCAGAACTGGACCTAGAACCCAGGTGTCCTGATGCCCTGTACTAATGTAACAAATGCTTTTTAAAGTTAAATATGTAGCAAGAGCAGCAGGGATTTTGCAGAGTGGGAGCCCCTCACATGGCTCAGCCCTGCGACCAGCCTCCCAGGGCAGCCTGGAGCACCTCCAGGCAGGCCAAGGTGCCAAGCACAGGGGTCTCCATGGGCAAAGGGGAATGAAGATGGGGAGGAGGGGCTCACTGGAGGTCACTCTTAGGCGCACCCAGCAGAGAGGGGCAGCTCTGCTTTGACCCCCATAGATTACCAGGCCAGGTGGGACCAATGTGATTGTGTAGTTTGACTCCCTGTATAGTGCAGTCCAGGGAACTGCCACAATACCTCCTTTCCCTGCCCCCAGTGGGCTCCCCAGGCCCCCAAGCTAGGTTCCGGAAGGGACCCAGATTCTCAGCTCTCTGCTGCCCGGAAGCAACGGCTTTCCCCAGTGCCCTGGCGTGCGGCTCAGGGGGCCCCTCGCCCCAGAGAGCAGCCTTTGGTGTGAACGTTCCCTGCTTTTCAGAGCAGGCAGGGACAGAGGGTGAGGGAGGGAGTTCCATAGTATCCCCAATAGGGGTGCTGCCAGGGGGTGCCAGGATCTGTGGGTTCCAGGAAGCACCTCCAAGCCACCTGGCGTAATATCCACAGCTGCATGTTAGCCTGGTGTCTGCCCTCCCTGGGGGCTGCACAGCCCACTGCAGTGCCTGCTCCCCCAGCTAGGTACCCCCCTTGGCACCCGACTACCCGACTACTCAGGCAGAGCAGAGCTGTAACTGGACTCAGGGCAAGACTCCTGCCCATGGCCCAGCCCTCTATGCCAGGGGTGAGTAAGAGCCCAGCCCAGCACATGGGCACGAGCCCCCCCCAGGTGTGTGGGGCTCCAGGCAGGTGAGAGCAGCACCCTGCAGGGCGGCACTCCAGCCACCCAGAGCCTCCAGCACACCGGAGCAGGCAATCCTGCGAGGCTGGGGGACGCAGCCTGGCATGCGAGGCCTGACGCCCAGCATGGCAGCAGGCACTGGGGAGGGGGCAGTTGTTCTGTTCACAGTGCGGGACATTTGTTAGTAACTAGCTGTGACTGCCTGCCAGCCCCCAACACACTGCTGGAGCACATGGGCAACCAGCTGCTGCTGGGTCCCTGGGGACACCCTTGCCCTGGGCACAGCTGCAAGGTGTCGGGCTGGAGCGGCGGGGCAGGCTGTCGGTCCAAGCCCTGCCCTTTCGGCATCTCCCTGCTAGGGGTGGGGCTGCTCACCCTGAGTCCCGTGGGCAAACCCCACAGAGCAACCAGCCAAGCTGTCCAGGCTGGCGCAGCCCCACAGTCTGCTGGCACCTGGTGCCAGGGGAAGACATGGCAGATGCACCTTCCAGCAGCATGCTGGGCCGCACCTGGGGCCAGGGAAATGCTCTTGGTGGCACCCACAGCCCTCGAATGGGGTGGCCGCTTCCCATGTTATGGGCTGCGGATCCCCAAGGAATGTGGCCTGGCCTGGCCCCAGGACCCTGCAGCAAGTCAGAGGGGGCTCTTGGTGCTGAAGTCAGACACCGACTCTGGCCCACAGCCTCTGTTGGCCGCCCTGCCCTTCCTGGGGCAGCCTATTGCCCAGGGTGGGGATTCCTTCTGCATCCCCGTGCCCTTTGGACACCCTGACGTCTCCACTCTCTTGTTTATTGATTGGCTAGTTGGTTGGTTTCCAAACTATGGTGATAACGTCAGAAAATAACCTGGGATGGCACAGGGCGGGCCGGGCTCTGAAGGGGCAGAGTGCATGCCCTCCTCCCCAGCAGCAGAGCCCAGGGAGGACGCTAGGTGGGTCCATGCCAGGTCCACAAGGTGTGGTGCTCTCAGGTGCATCCATCAGTGTCACAGCAGAGCTGGGCACGCGGGGAAATCTCGCTCTTAATATGGTGCCCAAATGAGAGCGGAGGCCTTCTGGCTGCATTTGGGTCATTCCCTCTGATATCTTCCCCCTGGGAGCTGAGGGGGGGCTGGAAGAGCCTGTGCCAGGATGCCCAGAGACGTGGTGGGGGAGGGGGAAGGAAAGGGGTCAGGCCAGCACCTGGCAATGACCATTCCCAGAGGCGGGACTCAGGGGCAGGTGTGAGTGACTGGGGCTGGCCCGGGGGGAGGGGTGGGGGCTCCCTAGCACGCCTCTGGAGGGTGCTGGCTGCTCCTGGCTTCCTGGTCTGTTGTCAGAGGTGGGGGAGCCTGGGGAAGCTGCCCCGGCCTGTTTCTGGCTGGGAAGCAGGAGGGACGGGGGTGCTGGAGGCTCCATGGGGCTGCCATGGGGAGTTATCACCAAGGCCCCGTGTATGCTGTGGCCAGGTGGCTGGGCTGGGGCACAGTCAGCCTTTGGGGGTGGTATCGCTCACCCCAAACCTGCGACATCCCTGGGGTCCCCAGCCTCTGGGGGTCACTTGGCTCTTGCACTGCCAGTGTGCTGCACGGGGTTGTCTTGAAAACCCCTAACGGGGCCTTTGAAGCTGTCGGGGCGCTGGAGGCTGCGGCACTGGGAACGGGGCTGTCAGGGATGTGGGCTGGGGCTGGAGGGGAGGCAACCCCCTGGGAGAATATGGGGTGCAATAGGTAACCACTGCCATGGGCCGTCGTCATGTGGGCTCAGAGTGACCGTCCCATTGAGGTAAAGGGAGCAGCTCCCTCCTCTCAGAGCCTGGGCCCCAGGCTAGGGGTTGGCTGCCCCCAGAGGGGCTAGCAATGGGATTTCCCTGAGCTCTCAGGGCCCTGGCCAGAGCTGCCGAGCCCACAAACAGGCGCTGCCATGCCGGGGAACCTGGCTGCCAGGCATTGCCACCCTCCAGCATGCCTGGAGGGGCCCTGTTGATCTGGGTGGCTCTGAACTTCCTGCTTCCAGACTGTCCCATTCCCACCCGTCAGGGTGCCCCATTCCAGCCAGGCTGGGTGGCGGCACAGGGCTCTCTGCGCTCGCTGCCCCCCAACAACACTGCACCCCACAGGTGGCTGGCCCCATTTCCGGCCCCGCTCGCTCCCCGTGCCTTTACGCCAACCCATCTTCCGCTTGAGAGGAGCCACACAATCCCCCCTTGTCCCTGCGACCTGGAAGTAGGCCACGTGACTCCCTGGAGCGGTTCAGTGCTGTGGTGCGGGGTGAGCTCTGGGGCCCTGCTGCGCCAGGGGAGGGGCTCCTTAGCCCCTGCCAAGGGGCAGGATGGGGGGCAGGGGCCCCGAGCTCTGCAGGGCTCCCAGACAGCAGGATGTGAGTGTGGACGGGCCAGGATCCTGGGGTAAGACACGAAACTGGGGGCAGAACCGCCTCTTATTCCACTCCCACCCATCGGCTGCTTCCTTCCATCCCCCTCGGGAGACCAGCGTCTCTCCATGGGGCTCCATGCCTGGAAGGGCTGCAGTGGACTCTCGAGAAGCTGTGCCCGCCCAGGAATGAATTTACCCCGGGGGACGGGGCAGAATCACCACCCCACCATACAGACGATGACTGAGGGGCAGGGACTCACCCAAGGCCGCGTAGCCAGTCAGAGCCGGGAAGAGGACCCTGGCATCCTGGCTCCCAGACCCATGCTTTAGCTGCTGTATCCTGATTCCTAGAGGTCAAGGCCAGAGGGGGGGCATGAGATCAAGTAGTCTGACCTCCTGGCACTCATCCCGCTTCGCTCAGGCTCCCTCGGACTCCTGGGTCCTGGGCTCTGCGCAGTGCAGCCGTCCAGTGTCATGCTGCATGGGCCCAGCGGCTCCTTGTGAGTGTAGGGTCACCCCCCTCCACTCATGGGCAGGGCCTGAATGTGGCCAGAGTGCCAATCTGCCCACCCCCTGGCAACCCTGGCACTGCCTGCTGCCCGGCCCTGCTCAGAGGGCCCTGGGAGTCAAAGCTGGATGGCAGGGCAGTGGGGCAGCTCTTGGGCACCCGGCAGGGTGGGAGGAGTTGGGACGACCGGGCAGCAGGGGCCCAGCACGACAGAGCTGTGGGCAGATGCTCCCGAGCCCAACAGGGGGAGTAGCGGGAGCTCCTAACGCCCCAGCTGGCAGCACCAAGGAGCCACCCCTGCCTAGGTCTCCCCCCAGCTCCAAGCAGAGCCCACGGGCCTGCTACTGGCACCCTGCCCCAGAGCAGTGGGGAGGAGGGGCTCAAGGAAGCAGGAAGGCGAGAGATGGTTTTGTGACCAACTAATTGCAGTTAATGATTGATCAGCCCAATTACAGCAGGAGACAAAGGTCTGTTGTGGTCTCAGAGCCGCAGCACCAGCGGGGAGCATCCCCGAGCGAGCCCCAGGGTGCAGGTAGGGGGCACAGGGCAGGGCCGCGCTTGAGGTCCTGCCAGCGGCAGGGTTGTGCGCTGGGATGGGGGAGCCGAGACGGCTGGGCCGGGCCTGGTCACGTCACAAAGCAGCACCCCGGGAAGCAGGGATGCAGGGGTCCTTGGGGTCCGGGACAGGATTGCCCCTTGCTGTGGATTCTGCAGGGCGCCGTCTAGGCCCGAGCGACGGGGCGCCCAACCTTCCCAGGGGGACAGCCTGGTGGGCCCCGCACAGAGTCTGGATCTTCAGCATGATTCCTCTCTGCTGTCGTCCCACCCTAGACCCCCCGGGCCAGCCAGGCCCCTGGGAGCCCCTCCTAAGCCCCCCACAGACAGGCTGGGTGTGTCCTCCCCGTCCTATGCACCCGCCCTGCGTGAGCAGCTGGGGCTGGAGCTCATCGCCCTGCGGGAGGGGCAGCGGGAGCCTCTGGGCGTGGTGGGGCCGGTGCTTGGACTGACCAAGTGGAGCTGCGGGATCTCCTCTCACCCGCCTCCTCCACGGGCTCAAACGTCCCAGCCTGGGAGTGAGGGCAGGATCGGGCCCCGGCCTGCTCGCTCTGGGGGATGGGCCCTCTCTCCCCAGCGCCGTGAGTGCCGCCTGGGGTCCCGGAGGCGCGGGGTGTGCTGGGCATTGGAGACCCAGCTGCCTTGGGGTCCCCCCCCATCCACTGCCCTGCCCCCTCCAGGTGCCCTCCCCTGGCCACACTCTGCCCCTGCCAGCGGGACCCACCCAAGCGCACGCGGCCCCGGGGCTCTGGCGTGTGAACTGCTGGGAGGTCTGGCTGGGGGGCAGCGGGGGGCGGGTCATGTCCCAGGAGCTCCAGTTCAGCCCTTGGGGCCAGGAGATGCTGTTCCAGGAGGGGCAAGAGGAGCAGGGAGCCTCTCGCTGAAGCTCTGTGTTCCCCCTCCCGACATGCCAGCAGGTCCCCTTGGCAGGATGGCCTGGCGCCCGCTGCTGCTGCTGCCCTTGCTCTCGGTGGCGGGTAAGGATTTCACTCCCTGGCTGGCGGGAGGGGGGCACGGCACACATGGGGGGCGAGGACGGAGTGGGGTGGGGTAGGGGGCTGTGATCCCCCTGGGGCTGGGCACTGAGGGTCAGGTTCCCCAGGGCAGGTGCCTACCCCTGTGGCAGGCAACCTAGGAGACCTGGAGCAGCTGCCAGCACTGGGAACTGAGTGCTCTGCTCTGGGCAGGGGGCCAAGCAGTAACCCCCAAGGACCGCCCAGCGGCCTGGGGAGCAGCTCAGAGCCAGCTGCTCAGGGAGAGCCATGGCAGGGGCTGGGCTGGCACCCCCGGGCGGGCAGTACCCTGGAAGCAGGGCAAGGGGAGCTCTGAACAGCTCAACGCAGGGGTTAACGCAGGGCCAACGTCTCCCTTGCAGTCTCAGGGAACACGGCCCCGAGGTTCAACATGAGCATCGTCTCTGTGCCCGAGGACCTGCCCGTGGGTGAGTGCGGTGCGGAGGCGGGAGGGCCAGGCCGGGGTGGTGCAAAGAACCAGTCACAGGGTTCGGGCCAGACAGCACCACTGATGCCCACGCTGAGCTCCTGACAGCCCCACCCGCTTCCTGTACGGCGCCCAGTCTCCGGCTTGGCCCCCGGTGGGCTGTCAGGAGATGGAGAACCCACCCCCGCCCGGGGGGTGAATCACCCGCACTGGGGACAGCTGCCTTATGTCTCATTGGAACAAGTCAGGGGTCCTAGTGCTACCCCCCAGTTTGGAACAGCCTCTGGAGGACCCCTGCAGTGGGCCAGACCCCCGAGGGGGCTCAGGCTTCCTCCAGGGTGGGCCCCGCGGCCTCACCGCCTCCTCGGACTCCACCGCCTCCTCTGGGCTCCAGCCCCCGGCTCCCCCCGGGAGCTCTGCCCAGCGAGTCCAGCTGAGCCAGACGCCGCCGGGAGAGACGTGTCCCCTCCGCGGGGGCAATGCCCCTCGCCCAGCGTTTGCAGCGACACTCACCCAGCGCTGGGGTTGGGCAGGCAGCGGGCACAGCACAGGGAGTCCTTAGGGGAGCCCAGAGACTTGGCGACTGGGTTTGCCATTGTCTTCTTGGATGCTCCATTGATATGGGGTTGGCCTTTTCAATGCCCCACCCTGGCTCAGACAGCAGGTGACATGCCCACCTATGTCTCTTAGCCTCCCTGAGAACAAACTGTCCTCCTTCCCCCCCCACCCCGCCCGTAGCCATGCACAATATATGGGAAACTGAGGCACACACAGGATTCATAAAACATGACAGAAAATTCCCACTTCATCTGGCTTCAGCTTCCCGCCGCTGGATCTTGCACAGCCTTTCTCTGCTCGATCCAAGAGCCCTTTAGGCCCCGGGATTTTCTCCCTGGGAAGGGCCTTACGGCCTGCACTGATCTCTCCATCTCCACTTGGATGAGCTGCCCAGGCTGTGACGAGCTTCTGGTCAGAGCTGGGGCTGCAGCAGCTGGCCCTCGGAGGCGCCGGCCCTGCCCCAGCCAAGACGTCTCCCCCTCCCCCCCACAGGAGCCAGTGCCTTCCGGCTGACGGCTGTGGACGCCGATGGCGACCAGTTACACTATGGCATGAGCGGGCAGGACGCTTTCTATTTCAAGGTCAACAGCACGACGGGCGAGGTGCTGCTGGTGGCCTCTCTGGACCGTGAGGTGAGGGGGGAGCCGGGGCTGCTGGGCACGGAGACAATAGAGACCAGAGCCAGGGCAGCAGGTGATCGTCGCAGCCACTCTGCCCTTGTGCAGCCCAGATGGCACCAGGCCTGCTCCCTGAAGCCCCTCTCCCAAGCAGGGCCAGGCAGCAGCCGTAGGACTCCCATCCCCGTGGGGCCTGGCGCTCTTGGATCCCATGGGGGAGAGGGCGTCCTTGGCAGGTCCTTGGCAGCAGCACCAGGAGCCTCCCTGGGGAAGGGCAGCTCCCTGGTGGAGCTCCAGGCCACTCCCCAGCCTCTGCCCTCTGAGCGGGGTGCTGGAGGGAGCCCCAGAGCAGCTCCCCTGGGGAGCACTGGGACGGGGGGCAGGGCCTGGCAGGGGCTGGGGAGCTGATTCTGCAGCCCCTCCACAGCAACGGGAGCAGACGAGAAAGGAGTCCCAGGCTGGGGTAGCTGGGGGCTGTAGGTCGGGAGTGAGGGGCACTGCTGTTTCCCCCATGTTTGCAGGGAGGGGATCTCTGGGGAGCGCAGCTCACTTTGGTCCCAATGAGTTGCCCTGGGAGGCGTTGAAGTGAAATATGGGGCAAGTCAATGGGAACGGGGAAGGGGGGCTGGGGGGGGGGCTGGGCATCCCTTGAGCAAAGCACCCCCCCTTTATGTTTCCTTACAGGAGAAAGCCAAACTCAGCGTCATTATCACAGTGACAGACCAGATCAACACCGAGGTGAGGGAGCGGGCAGGGGGCTGGCAGGGGCCGTGCCTGGGGGGACTGGGGCAGGGCGGGGTGCTGGCAGGGGCCAGGCCTGGGGGGGACTGGGGCACGGTGGGGGGCTGGCAGTGGGGCAGGGCAGGAGGCTGGCAGGGGCCAGGCCTGGGGGGGGATTGGGGCAGGGCTGGGGGCTGGCAGTGGGGCAGGGCGGGGGGCTGGCAGGGGCTGTGCCTGGGGGGGACTGGGGCAGAGCGGGGGGCTGGCAGTGGGGCAGGGCAGGGGGCTGGCAGGGGCCGTGCCTGGGGGGACTGGGGCAGGGCAGGGGGCTGGCAGGGGCTGTGCCTGGGGGGACTGGGGCAGGGCAGGGGGCTGGCAGTGGGGCAGGGCGGGGGGCTGGCAGGGGCCAGGCCTGGGGCAGGGCGGGGGGCTGGCAGTGGGGCAGGGCAGGGGGCTGGCAGGGGCCGTGCCTGGGGGCAGTGGGGCAGCAGGTATGCGGCTGGGCCCGTGGGGTGTGGGCAGGTTATGCACCCATGGGCGGGTGCGTTGTGTTGGCAGCTCTTTGGGGACGGACGTGGCAGCAGCTGGTCTGGACGGGTCTCGTCCAGCCCTGGCATAAGCCAGTGGTTCCTGGTGGCATCTGCGGGGGCTGGTTGGACCCGCGCTGTGCCTGGAGCCTGAGACACTGCGTCCCCAGCGTGCCTGGAGCAGCGCCCGTCGCGGCTGGGCCGGGGCCCCCAGCCCCTGGCCCTGAGCAGGCACCTCTGCTCCTGCAGGTCTCCGGGAAGCTGGCCATCATTGTGGAGGACCGGAACGACAACCCCCCCATCTTCCAGAACCAGCCCTACATCACCGACCTCTCAGAGGTACCGAGCCCAGCCAGGCCTTCCCTGACCCTCGCTGCAACCCCGCAGGCTCCCCACGCGGCCCGGCTCTGCTCCCCCGCCGGCCAGGCAACCTCCCGTGGGGCAGCGCGGCAGAGCCTGTGTCACGGAGTCCCTGGGCGATGCTCTGGAACTGCTCCCCATGAAGCCAGTCAGGACTCTGGGGCAGTCGCCTTTCTGTGAGCAGCCTGTCTTCAGGACACACAGCTCACACAGCTTCCACCTTCCTGGGCCTGACCTCGGAGCATTCAGCATCCTCTGCCCCTCCGTGCGCTTCCCCCAGCCAGTCCGCTCAGGCGGGGCTCCTGAGGAAGCCAGAGGGTCCGGCACCCCAACTTTGCAGTCAGACGGGACTCTCAGCCAGCCAGTAAAACAGAAGGTTTGTTAGACGACAGGAACATGGTCTAAAACAGAGCTTGCAGGTGCAGAGAACGGGACCCCTCAGCTGGGTCCATTTTGGGGCCAGTGAGCCAGACAACCCCGTCTGCCCTTCACTCCATGTCCCAGCCAGCCCCAAAACTGAAACTCCCTCCAGCCCCTCCTCCTCTGGGCTTTGTCCCTTTCCCAGGCCAGGAGGTCACCTGATTCCTTTGTTCTCCAACCCTTCAGCTTTCACCTTGCAGGGGGGGAAGGGCCCAGGCCATCAGTTGCCAGGAAACAGGGTGTCGGCCATTCTCTGTGTCCAGACCCCTGCACACACCTGCCCTCTAGGGCTGTGCAATGATCATACACCCTTACCCCACCCCCTAGATACTTAAGAACTGCATAGGGGAAACTGAGGCACCCCCACAATATTCAGAGGAAACATTAAGAACAGGCCCACTTCGTCACATCTCTCCCCCCTTCGAGATCGAACTGAGCGGGGTCACTTTACCCGGTGACCTGGGGAAGTTCGAAGCCACCAATGTTCCCATGGATGCCCCAGCATCTCTCCCATTCCTTGGTAGGAGTTACACCAGGTCCTTCCAGTTTCACGCCCTCCCTTAGGTCGGGGGTGGTCGATAGCACTAGCAGGCTGCATGTGGGAAGGTTTCTGCAGCCCATGCCCTTTGGCCACCCCAAAACCCCAGGGGGTCAAACTGGGATTGGGTTTTCTCCAAGAGCTCCAGTCTGGAGGGCTGCAATTCGGGCTCTCTTGGTTAAGGGCCCCCATCTTGACCTGGGCCACATACTGTTCACTTACAGAACTAGCATGGAGACATCCCTTTCTCCACAACCTTGGCTCCCCAACAAGCTGGCCAAACACAGCCACTTGGTTATAGGACGGTATACCTTTCTTAACAGCTTTCACTCCATCTGAGACCTTCTCAAAGCTATCCACACTGGATCTTTCAACAGGAAAGTCAGTGGATCCATTCACAACAGAACATTTCTGGCTGTTAGGAACTGAAACTTTCTTGATTAAATCACTTTCACACCCTTCAGTTGCAGTAAACTGCTTGCAAAGACTCCATGAGGATTCCTTTCCCAAGGGCTTTTCTATGCAACAGTTCACCCCTCCAGAAATTCTGCTCTTACCCTCTTTACCTAGGGCTTGCTCTAGGGGAACACTTTCCTGAGCAACAACAGACTCTTTCTGGGTCTCCCTTACATCCAGAATCACCTCTGGCCCATCAGGCGGATTCCTACACAATCCCCTTTCAGGCAAACTTACAGACTTCCTAGATAAAAGGTTAGAAGCATTCTCCTTCCCTTTGCCACACACAAGTTCAGGAATCTTTTCCTTCTTGCTACAGGTTTCCACACCCTCAGTAGGTAACACAATCACACACCTTCATGCTCTCCTTGTGCCCTGGCTAGGATCTCACCCTGATTAGACAGAGTTGCTCCACCCTTTCCAACAACACACTAGCAACAGGCAAAATACAAGCACCAGAATTGTCTGGTCTCGGGATTTTACATAGACCCTAACTGGATGCGACCTAGTTACAGGGCCATTCTCCCGAGCAGACAGAAACTTAGGACCCTTCCCTTCCTGGGCTTTAGCTGAGTCCAGAACCAGCTCTGAGACAACTGCAGGACCCTCAACCATCACAGGCTGAAAGGCCCCTTCTGTCTGCTCCACAGACCAAGAAGAGCCGGACACACTTTCTCCTTTACCAGACACACAGGTTGGGATCTCATTCCTTTGTCCCAGCACACAAGGCTGGTCACAGACAACTGCTTGGAGACCAGGGTAGCTCCCTCCATAGGCAAGTCAATACCCCTGACAGACAGAGACCCATTTCCTTCACTGTCCCAATTCTCCACCCAGCTAACAGGTAAGGTCCCGGGACTCTCATCTTCCACTCCCCTCGCCTTTGCACCCTGCTGACTGGACACAGCCATCAGATCACAAGGCTGCCTAGGCTCATCCAAACTTTCCTTACCAAGCACCTTGCCACTCCCCACAGATCCCTGCCCTGCCTGTGTCTCCCCCACTCAGCTGGGGTCTCAGCTCAGCACTGCCCTTGCTGTCCCAGTGGGGGCAGGCCACTGCTTTCCTCAATGCATCAGAGCCAGCGAGAGTCCCCACTCTTGTGTGCAAGGGGGCAGGGAGCATCTCTCTGTCCCACCCAGCCCCAGGGGTCTGGTTACAGGCAGGCAGGTAGCCTGAGCCTAACGGCTCCTCCCTGCTGCCAGCCAGGTCATCTGCATTTTCACTGACCATTTCCCTCTCCGCCGATTGGTTCCCTGGATTCAAATTCAAGCCCTTGGCAGTTACAGGAACAGGGCCTGGATCCTGTCCCAAAGAGACACAGTCACCCCACAACAGGGTCTCGCAGCTGGTGTCCTGGGGCACCCCAACGACCAGCCAGCCCCACTCCTCCTGGGTCTGCACAGGGATCTGGGCCATAGGGAAGGCGAGGGGCTTCGTCCCTGGGACCCTCACCCAGCTCACAGCGCCCCTCAGCATCTGAGGCTGCACCACCCAGGGTCTGACACCAGTTCTCTCTGTCCCAGGATCTCGCCACCCCAGGAATGTCTCCCCATTGACCATCACCTTCCGCTCCCACTGGGGGTCCGAGGGGCCTGGCCCCAGGCAACTCCACACAGACATATAGGTTGGGGTCAGGAGTGGGAGCCTGTCCACCTCCCCACCCATCTGGCTGATGGAGTCTGTGGCCTTGGGACCCAGCAAGGGAGCTAGACACCGGGGCTTTTCCGCAGGGTCCCCTTGGTTCAAATCGCCAGCCTGCTCAAAGGCAGTGAGGTGGGCATCCACCCCGCCCCCCTTAACTAGGGGCAGCAATTTACTCTCGAGGTTCCCTGCGGAACTGGCCCCCCGGGGTCTATCCCCACTCACCCCGGGGAGGTCCCCTAGGCCTCTCCGCTCCCCCACTGCCAGTTCATGCTGCTGCTGCTTCTGCAGCTCTTTCTCGGGCTCTCGCTGTCTCTCACAGTCCTCTTGCTCTCTCGGACTCAGCTCCAATCCCGTCCGTCTCGATCCCCCGATGGGGAACCCGATCGTGAAGACCCCCGTCTGGTCGGGGACAGGAGTCTTGGCGATGCCTGGCTCCCACTCCAGCTGCTCCCAGATCCTGCTATAGCCCCATTTGGGGTCAGGAATCTGTTCCTTAGAGCGGTCATCCTCCTCCAGCTGCACGATTAACTGTGCTTTGGTGAACTTTCCAACGCTCAACCCTCTCTTTCTGCACAGGGTTACAATGTCCTTCTTAAGGAGACGGGGACAGGCCGTCACTCCGCTCTTCCCAAGTTGTTGTGGACTCAGAGGCCCGTGTGTTCTCAGCTCCCCACGGTTTCCAGGGAGAACCCTAGTGTGCCAGCCCTTCTCGAGGTCACCACCTCTTTGCCAGGGTCGAGCTGCAGACTCCTCCGCCCCTTGGACTGCTTGCTGCAATCCCCAGGGGAACCCTGTTACTGCAAAAGTCCTTCTCTCTCCCCGCGCCAAGCTGCAGGCTCCTCCGCCCCTGAGACTGCTCACTGCAGTCCCCAGGGGGACCCCATTACTGCACAGTCCTTCTCGCTGGTCACACACTCCCAGGGGTTAACCGCCCCCCGAAACCGCTCCTCTCTGAGCCTTCAGCAGGCCTGGTCCTCGGCGATCCCCCTTCGTGTTACTGCTCCCCAGTCACTTACTGCAGGAAGCGCCATCCACGGGGTGCAGTACATCCCACCGCTGCCACCAGTTGTCACGGAGTCCCTGGGCGATGCTCTGGAACTGCTCCCCATGAAGCCAGTCAGGACTCTGGGGCAGTCGCCTTTCTGTGAGCAGCCTGTCTTCAGGACACACAGCTCACACAGCTTCCACCTTCCTGGGCCTGACCTCGGAGCATTCAGCATCCTCTGCCCCTCCGTGCGCTTCCCCCAGCCAGTCCGCTCAGGCGGGGCTCCTGAGGAAGCCAGAGGGTCCGGCACCCCAACTTTGCAGTCAGACGGGACTCTCAGCCAGCCAGTAAAACAGAAGGTTTGTTAGACGACAGGAACATGGTCTAAAACAGAGCTTGCAGGTGCAGAGAACGGGACCCCTCAGCTGGGTCCATTTTGGGGCCAGTGAGCCAGACAACCACGTCTGCCCTTCACTCCATGTCCCAGCCAGCCCCAAAACTGAAACTCCCTCCAGCCCCTCCTCCTCTGGGCTTTGTCCCTTTCCCAGGCCAGGAGGTCACCTGATTCCTTTGTTCTCCAACCCTTCAGCTTTCACCTTGCAGGGGGGGAAGGGCCCAGGCCATCAGTTGCCAGGAAACAGGGTGTCGGCCATTCTCTGTGTCCAGACCCCTGCACACACCTGCCCTCTAGGGCTGTGCAATGATCATACACCCTTACCCCACCCCCTAGATACTTAAGAACTGCATAGGGGAAACTGAGGCACCCCCACAATATTCAGAGGAAACATTAAGAACAGGCCCACTTCGTCACATCCTGGCCCTGCTTTTCCTCAGCCACCCGGCCTCCCATGGGACGGAGCCGCGGCTCTCGGAGCCAGCCCCCGCCCTGAGGAGCCGGCCCCCGCCCCGAGGAGCCTGCCCCCGCCCTGAGAAGCTGCTCCCACCAGGATCCAGCCCCCCCAGGGAGCAGGCCCCACCAGGGAGCCAGCGACTGCCCCAAAGAGCCAGCACACCTGGCATTGGCTGCCCCATGCCGGCCAGAACAGGATGGGCAGCCGCTCTCCTCTGCAGGGCGCTGGGCGGGTGCCAGCAGGCAGCCTGGCATGGCGTCTGGCATGGCGATGGAGCAGTGAATGCTAGGAGGGACCTGCGGGCTCGCTGGGCTGGCGACCTCGGGGCGAAGTGAGGGCAGTGGGGCCCTCGGTGCGTTGGCGTCAGGCCAGACGCCTTGGCTGCTCTGGGGCTGCCCCGGGGCCGGCAGGGCTGCCAGCGTGCTCCGAATGGGGGGCTCCTGAGCCAGGCTGGGGGGGCTGTCACTGTCCCGCCTCCCCAGGTCAGGCACAGTGGGGAAACGCCAGGGCTGCGGTACGCAGGGCGATGGGTCCCCAGTGTCTCGGGTTCCCCCAGACCTGCCAGCTCCGGGCACCGCACCCTGATCCCCTGGGTGGTGCATCCGGCTCCAGAGCTGCTGCTGCGAGCGACCCAGCTCTGTCCGCTGGGAGTGCCCAGGGCTGGGCGCCAACTTCCTGGCTGCCAGGCGCTGCCCCAGACCTACAGGCCCCTCCCGGGCCAGTCCCACCCATGTCCTGTGTTTCAGACCTGGCCGATAGGCAGCTCCATCTACAGAGTGCTGGCCACGGATGCCGACTCGGGCAACGCCGGCAGGGTGCGGTATGAGATCGTGTCGGTGAGTGCTGGGGCGGGGAGCCGGCTTTGCGGGGCCCAGGGCGGGTGGGCTGGTTTTGCGGCCGGGGACCCCTGCGGCTGGTGGCTGATAACAGCCTGCTGCAGGCTGGGGGCGGGGGGGGTGCCCAAGGCTCCTCAGCCCGGCGCTGGGCCCCGGGCCCCAGCTGAGCCGCACGCCGGGGAGCCAGCAGCCTGGGGAGGGCTGGCCTCAGGAGCTGCATGGGGGGCCCACTGCGAGCCCCCCACGCCCGAGGAGAGGGCAATGGTGGCACTTGAGTGGGGCGAGAGGGGGCAGGGACAGGACCCTGCTTGTGGCTGCCCAGCGTGGGGTGGGTCTCAGAGAGGGACAAGGGTCTGGCCCGAGGCCTCTCCCCAGGGAGACGCTGCCAGCAGATGTGACAGGCAGCTCTCGCCACCTGCCCCGTCCTCGGGCAGCAGCGGGGCCTGGCACCCCCCAGGGCGGATGTCTGCCCCAGTCCGCCAGCCCCCAGGCCAGGTCCAGGCTGCTCTGGCAACCCACACCAGGGAGACTCGCCAGCCGGGCACTGCCAACTCCGCCGGCAGCCGCTAGAGAGCAGCATCGACCCGTGCTGGCCTCCACCACGCTTGGGGGCAGCTGGTGCAAAAGAGCAGGTGGCCTGTGGGGCCCGAGAGGTGGGGCATGTGTGGAGGGCAGGGGGTGGGGGCAGCAGCCTGCGGTGGAGACGCGGAGGCGTGAAGGGGGTTCTGGGAAATGTGCTGCAGCAGCGCTGGGGCAGGGGCTGGGGGCCTACGGCTGGAAGGGGTGTGGGGGGCCTACGGCTGGAGGGGTGTGGGGGGCCTACGGCTGGAGGGGCTGGCGGGGGCTGTGGCTGGAGGGGCTGGCGGGGGCTATGGCTGGAGGGGGGTGTGGGGGGCCTACGGCTGGAGGGGGTGAGGGGGGTTATGGCTGGAAGGGCTGGCGGGGGCTATGGCTGGAGGGGGTGTGGGGGGCCTACGGCTGGAGGGGGTGTGGGGGGCCTACGGCTGGAGGGGGTGCGGGGGTTATGGCTGGAAGGGCTGGAGGGGGCTAAGGCAGGAGGGGGTGCGGGGGGTTGGGGCTGGAGGGGGCTGTGGCTGGAGGGGGTGCGGGGGTTATGGCTGGAGGGGGTGCTGGGGGGCCTATGGCTGGAGGGGCTGGCGGGGGCTGTGGCTGGAGGGGCTGGCGGGGGCTATGGCTGGAGGGGGTGTGGGGGGCCTACGGCTGGAGGGGGTGAGGGGGGTTATGGCTGGAAGGGCTGGCGGGGGCTATGGCTGGAGGGGGTGTGGGGGGCCTACGGCTGGAGGGGGTGAGGGGGGTTATGGCTGGAGGGGCTGGCGGGGGCTGTGGCTGGAGGGGGTGCGGGGGTTATGGCTGGAGGGGGTGCTGGGGGGCCTATGGCTGGAGGGGCTGGCGGGGGCTGTGGCTGGAGGGGCTGGCGGGGGCTGTGGCTGGAGGGGGGTGTGGGGGGCCTACGGCTGGAGGGGGTGAGGGGCAGGACTCCCACTGAGGAGGTGTCCAGCGCCCTGGAAAGCCCAGGAGTGTGGGGAACACGTGGGTTAGCTCTGCCCCAGCCCCACCTTGGCCGGGGGCAGGCAGCTGGCACTCACTGCCTGGCAGAGGCTGTTGGCAGAGCTTGGGGGGCAGCCCGGGAGCTGCTGGGAACAGCACGGGGTGCAGGGGGCTCCGGCTGGCTGCTCCCTGGTGGCCGCGGCAGGGCGTGGGCTCTCTGTGGATAGGGAGCGACTCCCCTCCTTTCGAGGGTCCCCCATCTCTGTCCTCCCTCAGCGAGTCCCACGGCGCTCTGCACGGGGGGGGGTTAAAATGCAGCCCCTGGCGCAGTGTCGTCCCAGGCTCACGCACGGCCACTCTCCTGCTCCCCCTCCCCCAGGTGACCCCCGACGACGCCAAGAATCACCAGCTGTTCTACGTCCTGCAGAACGGGACCGTGGTGCTGAACGGCTCCCTCAGCTACAACAACCAGAGCACCTACTACCAGCTCCGCATCCACGCCACGGTGGGCCAGCCCGGGGGCAGGGGGGCGCTGGGATCTCACAGGGTCTCTGCTGCCCAGGACGGCGGGGCAGCCGTGGGGGGCTGGAGGGAATGGGGGGGCGCAGGGTGGCAGGGGACATGGGGGGCTGGAGGGAATAGGAGTGGGGCACAGGGTGGCAGGGGGCATGGCGGGGCTGGAGGGAATAGGAGTGGGGCACAGGGTGGCAGGGGGCATGGCGGGGCTGGAGGGAATAGGGCTGGGTGGCAGGGGGCACCGGGGGGCTGTGGGCGCTGGGATCTCACAGGGTCTCTGCTGCCCAGGACGGCGGGGCCAGCCGTGGGGGGGCTGGAGGGAATGGGGGTTGCAGGGTGGCAGGGGGCATGGGGGGGCTGGAGGGAATAGGGGGGGCGCAGGGTGGCAGTGGGCCCAGGGGGGCTGGAGGGAATAGGGGGTGGTACAGGGTGGCTAGAGGGAATGGGGGTTGCAGGGTGGCAGGGGACATGGGGGGGCTGGAGGGAATAGGGGGGGCGCAGGGTGGCAGGGGGCATGGCGGGGCTGGAGGGAATAGGGGTGGGGCACAGGGTGGCAGTGGGCCCAGGGGGGCTGGAGGGAATAGGGGGTGGTACAGGGTGGCTGGAGGGAATGGGGGGGCACAGGGTGGCAGGGGGCATGGCGGGGCTGGAGGGAATAGGACTGGGGCGCAGAGTGGCAGGGGGCACCGGGGGGCTGTGGGCGCTGGGATCTCACAGGGTCTCTACTCCCCAGGACGGCGTGGGCTGCGTGGAGAACTGCACCTATCTGAGCTCTGTCGCCTACCTGTCTGTGAACGTGGTGGACGAGCCGGACCTGGCCCCGCAGTTCCTGAACGAGCCCTACGTGGGGTCGGTGCCCGAGAACTGCCCCCTGGTAAGGGGCGACTGCCGCCTGCTCCGCCCCAAGGCCCTCCCCCCCCAGCCAGAGCCTGGGTGCTCCTGACATCACCGCGTGTTACCACGGAGCACAGTGAGGTCAGGGGGTCCCCCGGCTGACACCCAGAGCCCCCCGTGGGGCTGCCCTTGATTGGCAGGTGTCAGCGATGCTTGTCTGCCCTAGGCAGACGGGGCCCATGGAGACTACAGCCCCCATCATGCCTTGGGCCCGAGCACGCTGTGGGGAGCAGGGGGTGTCTGCCATGGGCAGCGAGGCGGGGCAGGGGCCTGGGGTCTCACGCTGGCCCCCCTTGGGGGGGTCCTGTGCTGAGCAGGGACACCCTGAAACCCCCATTCGATGCCCTGGGGCGCAGGGAGGGAGAGGCTGAGACCCGCTCCCCGGTACGATCCAGCCCTGCGCTCCGTGCCAGGAACCTGCCCCGCCGAGCACAGCCCTGGCTGTGGGGAGTGGGTGAGCTGGGCAGAGGAGGATGGTGGTAGCAAAGCCGGCATGGGGTGCTGCAGCGGGCCCCGCCCTCACCAGGCTCCTCGTTCCAGGGGACCCCGGTGCTGACTGTGTCCGCCATCGACAGAGACAAGGGTGTGAACTACGCCCTCAACTACAGCCTCCTAAGTGAGTGATGCTGAGGGGCAGGGAGTGGGGCAGGCCAGGGCCATGTGGGGCTCCATTCAGCTCCCTCCCCGGGGTGCTCATGCCAACACGTGTGGGAATTTGGGGTGCATGGGGAGAGTTGGAGCACTGGGGCAGTCACCCCACGAGGCTGAGTTTGAGGGGGCAGGTTGGGGGGGCTGGGGCAGTCACCCGAGGGGCTGAGGTGAGAGGCAGGTTGGGGGGCTGGGGCAGTGTCCCGGAGTCCCCGGGCGATGCTCTGGAACTGCTCCTCACGAAGCCAGGCAGGACTCTGGGGAAGTCTCCTCTCGGGGGCAGCCTGTCTGCAGGACACACAGCTCCCCCGGCTTCCACCTTCCTGGGTCTGACCTCGGAGCCTTCAGCCTCCTCTGCCCCTCCGTGCGCTTCCCACAGCGAGTCTGCCCAGGCGGGGTCCTGGGGGGGGCAGAGGGTCCTGCCCCCCAACTCCGCAGTCAGACGTGACTCTCAGCCAGCCAGTAAAACAGAAGGTTTATTAGCCGACAGGAACATGGTCTAAAACAGAGCTTGTAGGTGCAGAGAACAGGACCCCTCAGCCGGGTCCATTTTGGGGGGCAGGGAGCCAGACAACCCCGTCTGCCCTTCACTCCTCGTCCCCAGCCAGCCCCAAACTGAAACTCCCTCCAGCCCCCCCTCCTCTGGGCTTTGTCCCTTTCCCGGGCCAGGAGGTCACCGGATTCCTTTGTTCTCCAACCCTTTAGCTCTCACCTTGCAGGGGGGAAGGGCCCAGGCCACCAGTGGCCAGGAAACAGGGTGTCGGCCATTCTCTGTGTCCAGACCCCTGCCCACACCTGCCCTCTAGGGCTCTGCAGTGATCATACACCCTTACCCCACCCCCTAGATACTTACGAACTGCCTAGGGGAAACTGAGGCACCCCCCACACTATTCAGAGGAAACATTAAGAACAGTCCCACTTTGTCACACCCCAAGAGGCTGAGTTTGCGGGGGCACGTTGTGGGGGCTAGGGCAGTCACCCAA
The DNA here is from genome assembly GCF_965140285.1 of Lepidochelys kempii. Taxonomy (NCBI): domain Eukaryota; kingdom Metazoa; phylum Chordata; order Testudines; family Cheloniidae; genus Lepidochelys; species Lepidochelys kempii. Next base: position 1,555,835 of record NC_136387.1, on the reverse strand, counting down.
GGAGCTGAGGTGGGGGGCAGGTTGGGGAGCTGGGGAAGTCACTCTGAGGGGCTGAGTTTGGGGGGCAGGTTGGGGGGTTGGGGCAGTCACGCCAAGAGGCTGAGTTTGGGGGGGCAGGTTGGGGGGGCTGAGACATTCACCTGAGGGGCTGAGGTGGGGGGCAGGTTGGGGGGCTGGGGCAGTCACCCGAGGGGCTGAGGTGGGGGGCAGGTTGGGGGGCTGGGGGAGTCACTCCGAGGGGCTGAGTTTGGGGTGAGGGCAGGATGGCCGTTGGGGCATGAGCTGGGGCCCAGCCCTGTGCAGCAGCAAAGGGCCCCGTCCCCTCTCCATGCCAGGGGCTGGGTGGCTCCGGAGCGGTGGGAGAGCTGCCATGCCGGGGCACTGGGGAGCTCAGGGCGCCGTTCGCCTGGGGGCCTAGTTCGGCTGCACTCACAGGAATCACGGACCCAAGGGTGCACAATCAGGCCAACCTACCTGTTTCCTGGGCTGGTGCGAGGGGAGGCCCTGGCGGGAGAGGTGGGGGATTTGGAGGCCCAGCGAACCCGCCCTGCGGCGTCTCCTGCCCCCGGGGCTGGGCCTGGCTTCCCGCTCCGGGTGTCGCGCCCTGGCACACGGGGTAACGGCATCCCGCTCTCCGTCACGGCAGGGGCAGCTCAGCCAAACCCCAGCGGCACTGGGACCCACGCGCCAGGTCACAGCTGCGGGAGCGGGGAGCCGAGGCGGGGCTCAAACCGGGCTGGGATCAGGGCTACGGGGCTGGGGCGGCGGGTGCTGAGGCCCCCACGGACTCAGTGGGGCGCCATCCCCCGGGGGAAGGTCCCTGAGTGCTGGGGCCGTGTCTCGCAAGGGGCGCTGGCCAGGGCCCCATGCCGGCGCCCGCTGGCTCTTCCCCATTCCCCGCCCTCAGCCCTCCTCTGCCCTCGTCCTCAGATGCCAGCGTGCCGTTTGCCATCCACCTCGCCCTGGGCACCATCACGGTGCGCAGCGCCCTGGACCGAGAGCGGCTGCCCAGCGAGGAGATGCTCCTGGAGGTGCTGGTGAGTAGCAGGCAGCTGTGAGAGCCCTGCCCCCCCCCGCCCCATCCCCTCCCCCTCTCCCCGGTCCCCCCCCCCCCCCGCCCCATCCCCTCCCCCTCTCCCCCCCCCCCGCTCCTCTCCTCGGTACCCCTGCCTGACCCGTCCCCTCCCGCTTCCCCTGGTGCCCCTGGCCTCCCATCTGACCCATTCCCCTCCGGTACCCCTGGCCCCCGGCCTGACCCGTCCCCCCCGGTGCCCTTGGCCCCCCACCTGACCCATCTCGGCCGGTGCCCCGGCCCCCACCTGACGCATCCGATCCTCCCTTCCCCTGACCCCTCACCCCTCTGCTGCCCCCACCTGACCCATCCCCTCCCCTTCTCCCCAGTGCCCCTGCCCCCCCCGCCTGACCCATCCCATCCTCCCTTCCCCCGACCCCTCACCCCTCTGCTGCCCCCACCTGACCCATCCCCTCCCCTTCTCCCCAGTGCCCCTGCCCCCCCGTCTGACCCATCCCATCCTCCCTTCCCCAACCCCTCACCCCTCTGCTGCCCCCACCTGACCCATCCCCTCCCCTTCTCCCCAGTGCCCCTGCCCCCCCGCCTGACCCATCCCATCCTCCCTTCCCCCAACCCCTCACCCCTCTGCTGCCCCCACCTGACCCATCCCCTCCCCTTCTCCCCAGTGCCCCTGCCCCCCCATCTGACCCATCCCATCCTCCCTTCCCCCAACCCCTCACCCCTCTGCTGCCCCCACCTGACCCATCCCCTCCCCTTCTCCCCAGTGCCCCTGCCCCCCCACCTGACCCATCCCATCCTCCCTTCCCCCGACCCCTCACCCCTCTGCTGCCCCCACCTGACCCATCCCCTTCCCTTCTCCCCAGTGCCCCTGCCCCCCTGCCTGACCCATCCCATCCTCCCTTCCCCCGACCCCTCACCCCTCTGCTGCCCCCACCTGACCCATCCCCTTCCCTTCTCCCCAGTGCCCCTGCCCCCCACCGTCTGATCCATCCCATCCTCCCTTCCCCCGACCCCTCACCCCTCTGCTGCCCCAGCCTGACCCATCCCCTCCCCTTCTCCCCAGTGCTCCTGCCCCCCCGCCTGACCCATCCCATCCTCCCTTCCCCCAACCCCTCACCCCTCTGCTGCCCCCACCTGACCCATCCCCTCCCCTTCTCCCCAGTGCCCCTGCCCCCCCGTCTGATCCATCCCATCCTCCCTTCCCCCAACCCCTCACCCCTCTGCTGCCCCCACCTGACCCATCCCCTCCCCTTCTCCCCAGTGCCCCTGCCCCCCCCCGTCTGATCCATCCCATCCTCCCTTCCCCCAACCCCTCACCCCTCTGCTGCCCCAGCCTGACCTGGCCTGTCCTCTCCGCCCCCAGGTGCAGGAGGAGAAGCTGGACGTCTACGGGCAGGTGGCTCAGGCCAGTGCCACGGTGACCATCCAGGTGACCGATGTAAACGACAACACGCCCCAGTTCTACGAGTGCGAGCTCCCCGCCTGCGACTTCACAGCCAGCCCCCAGAGCAGCTTCAGGGGCTCCCTCCAAGAGCATTCCTCCACCAGGGTGCCCGTGGATGGTCTCCGCATTGTGGCCCACGACCCTGACAAGGTGGGCACTGCTGGGCTGCCCCCTGCCCCAGGCATCCACCACCCTGTGCAGTGGGATAGAGGGGCATCGGCCAGGCTCGTAGAGCGGGGACTGGGGGTCAGGATTGGGGCCACCAGCAGGACTGGGGTCAGGATTGGGGGGATCAGCAGGGCTGGGATAGCGGGGACTGGGGCTCAGGATCAGGGCCATCGGCAGGGCTGGGGTCAGGATCAGGAGGATAGAGGGGATCGGCAGGGCTAGAGTCAGGATTGGGAGGATTGGCAGGGCTGGGGTCAGAATCGGGGGGATTGGTAGGGCTGGGGTCAGGATTGGGGGGATCAGCAGGGCTGGGATAGCGGGGATTGGGGCTCAGGATTGGGGCCATCGGCAGGGCTGGGTTCAGGATCGGGAGGATCAAGGGGATTGGCAGGGCTGGGGTCAGGATCGGGGGGATCAGCAGGGCTGGAATAGTGGGGCCTGGGGCTCAGGAGCAGGGCTGGGATAGTGGGGCCTGGGGCTCAGGATCAGGGCCGTCGGCAGGGCTGGGGGTCAGGACTGGGAGGATCGAGGGGATCAGCAGGGCTGGGGTAGTGGGGGCCACAGGTCAGGATCGGGACCAGTGCCCCACCCAGTTGCTGCCCCGTGGGGTCTGGCCGGTGTGGAGCAGGCCCCCAGCTGCCGGGTTTCTCGCCCTCCTCTCTCCCGGGCAGGGCTCCAATGGTGCCTTTGAGCTGCGGCTGCAGGGCCCGGACGCCGCCTCCTTCTCCGTCTCCCCCTCGAGGCTCACGGGCACGGGGGCGGTGCAGGTCCTGGTGAAGGACCCCAGCACCGTGGATTACGAGCGGGCTCACGTGATGACTGTGGAGGTGAGAGCCCCGGAGGGTGCAAGGGGACAGGCCCCGGAGCCAGGCTGGGCCAGCGTTGGGCCCAGCCAGCTGCCGATCCGGGGGGCAGGCTGTCTCCAGCGTGCCAAGGGAGCTGGGTCCCGTGGGGCTGGGGAGGTGGGGAGATGCCGCCCCACTCCCTCGGGGCTGCCCGACGATCCTCCTTTGTGCCTGGCAACATTCGACCGAATTGCCGTCCCGCCTGGGCTCTGAGCCCGGCGCCCGCTCGCATCAACCGGCCTGGCTCCGAGCCCAGAGCCCCAGGGGGCTGGGACCTGCCATCCCCGCTCCTTGGGTCGGGCGGGCACCCGGCGTGGGCAGGGCAGCTCCAGCCTCATGCCCCTGAGCTCAGTGACAGGCAGCCCCAAGGATGGCTCATGGGGTCAGCAGGGTGAGGAGTGGGGATGGGCAGACGCGGTCCCTTCCACTGAGTATGGGGGGTGCTCGGCAGGTTTTGCAGGGGACGCAGTCCTTCCCCAGGGGAGGGGGACTCGGCAGGTTTTGGGGGGACGCAGTCCCTTCCCCAGGGGAGGGGGGGCTCAGTGGGTTGGGGGGGACGCAGCCCCTTCCCCGGGGTAGGGGGCTCGGTGGGTTTGGGGGTGACGTGGTCCCTTCCCTGTCCCACAGATCATTGCCAACGACACCGGGAACCCCGGGAACTGCTGCTCCATTGCCACAGTGACCATCCAGCTGCTCGACATCAACGACCACAGCCCCAGGTTCGGGCAGAGCACGTACAGGCTGCAAGTGCTGGAGAACAGCCCGGCGGGCACCGTCATCTCCAGCAACATCACGGTGAGGGAGCCCGCGGGGGCCGTGGCACTCAGGGGTTGGGGCAGGCACTGGGGGCTCTGGCTGGGGTCCAGCCCCCCGATGGCCCCCCAGGGGTTGAGCCCCGCTGCTGCTGTGATCAGTGCGCCCTTCTGGCTTTTGCAGGCCACTGACCCGGACAGCGCCGACTTTGGCAGGATCACCTACAGGCTGCTGCCCGAGACCATGTACGTACCCTGCCGTGCCCCTCACTGCCATGGGGAGGTCCTGGCCGGGCTCCAGAGGGGCTGGTGGGACTGTGCCTGGCGGTCTCCAGGGACCCCGCCTGCCTCCAGCCTGGCGTGCCGAGAACGGACAGGTCTGTCTGTCCATCCGTCCCGCTAGGGTTGCCAACTTTCTAATCACACAAAACCAAACATCCTAGCCCCTCCTCTTCCTCGAGGCCCTGCCCCGCTCACTACATTCCCCCTCCCTCGGTGCCTCGCTCTCCCCAAACCCTCACTCACTTTCACAGGGCTGGGGCAGGGGGTTGGGGTGCGGGAGGGGGCTCTAAGCTGGGGCAGAGGGTTGGAAGGGGGGGTGTGCTCTAACTGGGGGTGCAGGCTCCAGGGTGGGGCCAGAAATGAGGGGTTCAGAGTGCTGGAGGGGGCTCTAGGTTGGGGCAGGGGGTTGAGGCGCAGGTGGGTGATGGCTCTGGCTGGGGGTGCAGGCTCTGGGGTGGGGCTGGGGATGAGGGGTGTGGGGTGCAGGAGGGGGCTCCAGGCTGGGGGTGGGGCAGAGGGGTTCAGGGTGTGGGAGGGGGCTCCGGGATGGGGCAGAGGGTTAGGGCTCGGGGTTGGGGCATGGGCTTCCCTCTGGCAGCTCCTGGTCAGCGGTGCAGCGGGGTAAGGCTGCCTGCCTATCCTGGCACCGCGCTGCACCCCAGAAGCAGCCAGCAGGTCCGGCTCCTCGGTGAAGTCACAGCAGGCGGCTCTGCACGCTGCTCTCGCCCTCAGGCACTGCCCTCGCAGCTCCCATTGTCCGCGGTTCCTGGCCAGGGTGAGTGCGGAGCCGGTGCTTGGGGTGGGGCAGCGTGCGGAGCCCTGTGGCCCTCCCCGCCTAGGAGCTGGACCCGCTTCCGGGGTACAGCGCGGAGCCACGACAGGTAGGGTCTAGCCTGGCTTAGCCCTGCAGCGCTGCCGACTGGACGTTTAACGGCCCGGTCGGCGGTGCTGGCCAGACCCGCCAGGGTCCCTCTTGGAGCAGGTGTTCTGGTCGAAAACCAGAGACCTGGTCACCCTGTGTCCCGCAGCCTGGACATCTTTGCGGTGAATGCCAGCAGCGGGGAGGTGCTGGTGCACAACGGCAGCTTGCTGGACCGCGAGACCCGCTCGGTCTATTACGCCACCCTGCAGGCCCTGGACGGGGGGGGCATGACCGGCTCCACCTACCTCGAGATCACCCTGCAGGACGCCAACGACAACGCCCCGGTCGTCAGCGGTTCCTACAACGTCTTCGTCAACGAGGGGCAGGAGAACATCAGCGTCCAGATCCAGGTGGCGCTGAGCCCTGGGGGCCGATGCCCTTGCCCCACTTCTCCAGGGGACCAGCCGGCCCTTGGCACCTTCCAGCCGGCCCCTTCAGCTGGGCCGTCTAATGAGGCTCCTTTAACCGGCGCTGGGGCTTTCCAGGGGCTGTGGGGAGCCCCTGCCCCCTCTCGCCTGCAGTGCTGCCTGCCCGCTGGAGGCCAAGGGTCAGGGCTCCCTGGCTCCGTAACGGCGCCAGGGCGGGGTGGGCAGGATGGTGACAGGTTCCTGGGCATGAGGCACCATGAGCTGCTGGGCTTGTGGGGTGGGCGGGGGGAGCTCTGTGATGGGGGGCCCTGAGTCCGGCCCTGATCCCTCCGGCGGCCTTGTTTCCAGGCCTTTGACAACGACGAGCCCGGCACCGGCAACAGCCACCTGCGCTTCCAGCTGGAACCCGGGGCCTTCAGCGCCAACTTCACCATCGACCCCGCCACGGGGGTGCTGCGCAGCCTGGGGGTGCTGGACCGCGAGGCCCTAGGGCGGGCGCTGCAGGGGAAGGTGGTGGTGACCGTGCGGGTGCATGACCTGGGCGAGCCACAGCTCAGCTCCCTCGTCAACGTCACCATCACCGTGGAGGTAACCGGCCCCGGCAGGGCTCCCGGCTGTGTGGGGAGGGATGAGGGTGCGGTGCTGGGGGGGGGCAGGCTGGGGTGGGCAGGGCTCCTGGCTGTGCTGGGGGGGGCCAGGCTGGGCTGGGCAGGGCTCCTGGCTGTGCTGGGATGGGGTGCAGAGGGCTCCTGTCCCGAATCTTTCTCCTGGGGCAGGGGAGCCATGAGAATATTCCTGGTGTCCTCGCTGGGCAGGAAGCTGTGCTCCCCCTTCCCAGCCCCAGGGCTGAGTGCGGGCACACGTCTGCCTCCTCCACGTCTGGTCTGCCCCTCGCCCAGCTGGGCACCGTGCAGGGCCCAGAGTAGTGGCCTGCGTTTCTCTCCGCAGGACGTGAACGACAACGCGCCCGTGTTCCTCAACAAACCGTATGCGTTCTCTGTGCGGGAGGGCCGGGCAGGTACGGGGCCACCTGGCCGGGTGCGGAGTTGTGGGGAGCATTGAATCCCAACAACAGGCCAATGGGGTCTGGGCAGGGCTGACAGAGTGGAGAGGCATTGGACACTGTCAGTCCAGTGGCGGGGTGGGGAGAGGTGGGGGGCGGGCAGGGGGCAGTGTGGGGCACAGGCAGAACAGCGGCAGGGCAGGAGCGGGCAGGGGGCAGCAGGGGTTTGGGCAGGGCAGGGGGCAGCGTGGGGCACGGGCAGAACAGCGGCAGGGCAGGGGTGGGCAGGGGGCAGCGTGGGCGTGGGCAGTCCAGCAGCAGGGCGGGGCAGGCAGGGGGCAGCAAGGGTTTGGGCACAGCAGGGGCAGGCAGAGGGCAGCGTGGGCGTGGGCAGTCCAGTGGCAGGGCAGGGGCGGGCAGGGGGCAGCGGGGGTTTGGGCAGGGCAGGGGCGGGCAGGGGGCAGCGTGGGGCACGGGCAGTCCAGCAGCAGGGCGGGGCGGGCAGGGAGCAGCAAGGGTTTGGGCACGGCAGGGGCAGGCAGAGGGCAGCGTGGGCGTGGGCAGTCCAGTGGCAGGGCAGGGGCAGGCAGGGGGCAGCGGGGGTTTGGGCAGGGCAGGGGCGGGCAGGGGGCAGCGTGGGGCACGGGCAGTCCAGCAGCAGGGCGGGGCGGGCAGGGAGCAGCAAGGGTTTGGGCACGGCAGGGGCAGGCAGAGAGCAGCGTGGGCGTGGGCAGTCCAGTGGCAGGGCAGGGGCGGGCAGGGGGCAGCGTGGGGCACGGGCAGTCCAGCAGCAGGGCGGGGCGGGCAGGGAGCAGCAAGGGTTTGGGCACGGCAGGGGCAGGCAGAGGGCAGCGTGGGCGTGGGCAGTCCAGCGGCAGGGCAGGGGCGGGCAGGGGGTAGTGGGGGTTTGGCCAGGGCAGGGGTGGGCAGGGGGCAGCGGGGGTTTGGCCAGGGCAGGGGCGGGCAGGGGGCAGCGGGGGTTTGGGCACGGCAGGGGCAGACAGAGGGCAGCGTGGGTGTGGGCGGTCCAGCGGCAGGGCAGGGGCGGGCAGGGGGCAGCAAGGGTTTGGGCACGGCAGGGGCAGACAGAGGGCAGCGTGCGTGTGGGCGGTCCAGCGGCAGGGCAGGGGCGGGCAGGGGGCAGCAAGGGTTTGGGCACGGCAGGGGCAGGCAGAGGGCAGCGTGGGCAGTCCAGCGGCAGGGCAGGGGCGGGCAGGGGGTAGTGGGGGTTTGGCCAGGGCAGGGGCGGGCAGAGGGCAGCGTGGGCGTGGGCAGTCCAGCGGCAGGGCAGGGGCGGGCAGGGGGTAGTGGGGGTTTGGCCAGGGCAGGGGCGGGCAGGGGGCAGCAGGGGTTTGGCCAGGGCAGGGGTGGGCAGGGGGCAGCGGGGGTTTGGCCAGGGCAGGGGCGGGCAGGGGGCAGCGGGGGTTTGGGCATGGCAGGGGCAGGCAGAGGGCAGCGTGGGCATGGGCAGTCCAGCGGCAGGGCAGGGGCGGGCAGGGGGTAGTGGGGATTTGGCCAGGACAGGGGTGGGCAGGGGGCAGCGGGGGTTTGGCCAGGGCAGGGGCGGGCAGGGGGCAGCGGGGGTTTGGGCAGGGCAGGGCAGGGGTGGCGCTCACCGGTTTCCCCGTCCCCAGGCACCTTCGTGGGCAGCGTGGAGGCGGAGGACGCGGACCATACCGAGGTCCATCACCGAATCTCCTTCCAGTTGGGCAGCAGCTCCAGCAGCTTCCTGCTGCGCTCTATCCGCCTGGGCCCGGGGCACTACCAGGGCAACCTGTCCCTGGACCCGGACGTGGCGCTGGACTATGACCGGCTGGGTCCGGCACACTTCAACCTGACTGTGCGGGCGGAGAACACGGGCACCGGCGACGCCCTCAACGTGGTGTCCACCACGGTGTACGTGCAGGTGCTGGACGTGAACGACGAGCCGCCCACCCTGGAGCCAGCCTCGCTGCAGGACGTGAGCGTGGCCGAGGACGCCCAGCCGGGGCTGCTCACCACGCTGCAGGCCTCCGACCTGGACACCAACCACTCCCTGCACTTCCAGGAGCTGGGCCTGGCCTGTTACAAGGGCGCGGGGAGCGCGGGCCACGTGTGCCAGTACTGGTTCTACCTGGCGCCCAATGGCTCCGTGTTCCTCAACAGTTCGCAGATCGACTACGAGGTGTGCGACCTGGTGACCATCACCCTGCGTGTGGAGGACACGCGCACCGAGGAGGGCAACCCCTACAGCAACAACGGTGGGGCTGGCCCCGCGACCTCGCCTCCCACTGCCCCCGCGCGACACTGGCTGTCCCGGCCTCTCCCAGCAGGGGCGCCGTGGGGAGCGGGGCGGGGTGCTGGCTGAGGGGGGTGATCCCGAATACTCTGGCCCCAGCCTCTCCGAATAGGGGGCGCTGTGGCGGGGGGGCGGGAGCCGGCTGTGCAGGGTGATCCTGGCTGCCCTGGCCCCAGCAGCAGGGATCGGTGCACATGGACGGAGGAAGGTTTTGAAGGTCCTGTGGGGAGGGGCTGGGAGAGGCGCCTGGTGACTGGGGGAGGGCGGGGTGCTGCAGAGACCCCTGATCTGTGACGGGGGCTCTCACTTCCGTGTCCTTCACAGCAACGCTGAGGATCCTGATCAGTGACGTGAACGACAACCGCCCGGAGTTCCTGCGTATCAACGACACCTTCGGTGAGACCCCGCCCCGGGTGCGTGGGACCCCAGGCTGGAGCGGCCCTGCGGGGGTGCGAGGCCAGGTCACTGCGCCCAGCGAGCGGGGCATCTCCTGAGCGCGCTGGCAGGGCCCTGAGCCTTGGGAGCAGGGTCAGGGCTGGGAGCCTGGGGTGTGGAGCAGGACGCGGGTGCTGCCCTGGTGCCCGGTTGTGCCCAGCTCAGGGCTGCCCAGGCGGCTTGCGGGAGCGGGGTGGGCTCCAGCAGAGGGGCGGCTGCAGCTGGCAGCCTGCCATGGGCCGTTGGGAGCCGAGCTGCACGCTGGCCGTGTCTGAGCCGTCTCCCCGTCTCCTTCGCAGTTGTGGTCCCTGAGGTCTCCCCCGTGGATCTGCCGGTGGCTGTGGTCAAGGTGAGGAGGCTGCGGGTCCGGGGGAGCTGCCCTTGGGGGCATTGTGGGGGTGCAGCCCGGCGCATGGGGCTGTGCCGGTGGGGCTGTGACATGCCCGGTCTCCTGCCGCAGGCCAGGGACGCCGACACGGAGTCACGGGGAGCCATCACCTTCACCATCTCCAAAGTTGTGTTCCTCCAGGACAACGGGCCCAACCACACCCTCAGCAGCGTCTTCAAGGTGGTGACGGCGGCCGAGGGGGACCTCTACGTCGGCAGCATCCAGTAACGCTGGGGCGGCGCTGGGGCGGGCGGAGCAGGCAGCCCTGGGCAGGACGCGGGGCGCGGCTCATGCTGCTCCTGCCCCCGGGGCGGGGGGCCAGCAGAGGGCTGGCACAAGTGGCACTCAGCCTGGGGGTGGGATACCTGGTAGCTGGGCCTGGGGGCAGTGGGGCAGGGAGAGAGCTGGGTTGGGGGGGCAGTGGGGCAGGGAGAAAGCTGGGTTGGGGGGGCAGTGGGGCAGGGGTAGCTGGGCCTGGAGGCAGTGGGGCGGGGAGAAAGCTGGGTTGGGGGGGCAGTGGGGCAGGGGTAGCTGGGCCTGGAGGCAGTGGGGCGGGGAGAGAGCTGGGTTGGGGGGGCAGTGGGGCAGGGGTAGCTGGGCCTGGAGGCAGTGGGGCGGGGAGAGAGCTGGGTTGGGGGGGCAGTGGGGCAGGGAGAAAGCTGGGTTGGGGGGCAGTGGGGCAGGGGTAGCTGGGCCTGGGGGGAAGTGGGGCGGGGAGAGAGCTGGGTTGGGGGGGCAGTGGGGCAGGGGTAGCTGGGCCTGGAGGCAGTGGGGCGGGGAGAGAGCTGGGTTGGGGGGGCAGTGGGGCAGGGGTAGCTGGGCCTGGGGGCAGTGGGGCGGGGAGAGAGCTGGGTTGGGGGGGCAGTGGGGCAGGGAGAAAGCTGGGTTGGGGGGGCAGTGGGGCAGGGGTAGCTGGGCCTGGGGGGCAGTGGGGCGGGGAGAGAGCTGGGTTGGGGTGGCAGTGGGGCAGGGGTAGCTGGGCCTGGGGGGCAGTGGGGCGGGGAGAGAGCTGGGTTGGGGGGGCAGTGGGGCAGGGGTAGCTGGGCCTGGAGGCAGTGGGGCGGGGAGAGAGCTGGGTTGGGGGGGCAGTGGGGCAGGGGTAGCTGGGCCTGGAGGCAGTGGGGCGGGGAGAGAGCTGGGTTGGGGGGGCAGTGGGGCAGGGGTAGCTGGGCCTGGGGGGCAGTGGGGCAGGGAGAGAGCTGGGTTGGGGGGGCAGTGGGGCAGGGGTAGCTGGGCCTGGAGGCAGTGGGGCGGGGAGAGAGTTGGGTTGGGGGGGCAGTGGGGCAGGGAGAAAGCTGGGTTGGGGGGGCAGTGGGGCAGGGGTAGCTGGGCCTGGGGGGCAGTGGGGCGGGGAGAGAGCTGGGTTGGGGGGGCAGTGGGGCAGGGGTAGCTGGGCCTGGGGGGCAGTGGGGCGGGGAGAGAGCTGGGTTGGGGGGGCAGTGGGGCAGGGGTAGCTGGGCCTGGGGGGCAGTGGGGCGGGGAGAGAGCTGGGTTGGGGGGGCAGTGGGGCAGGGGTAGCTGGGCCTGGGGGGCAGTGGGGCGGGGAGAGAGCTGGGTTGGGGGGGCAGTGGGGCAGGGAGAAAGCTGGGTTGGGGGGGCAGTGGGGCGGGGAGAGAGCTGGGTTGGGGGGGCAGTGGGGCGGGGAGAGAGCTGGGTTGGGGGGGCAGTGGGGCAGGGAGAAAGCTGGGTTGGGGGGGCAGTGGGGCAGGGGTAGCTGGGCCTGTGGGGCAGTGGGGCGGGGAGAGAGCTGGGTTGGGGGGGCAGTGGGGCAGGGGTAGCTAGGCCTGGAGGCAGTGGGGCGGGGAGAGAGCTGGGTTGGGGGGGCAGTGGGGCAGGGGTAGCTGGGCCTGGGGGGCAGTGGGGCGGGGAGAGAGCTGGGTTGGGGGGGCAGTGGGGCAGGGGTAGCTAGGCCTGGAGGCAGTGGGGCGGGGAGAGAGCTGGGTTGGGGGGGCAGTGGGGCAGGGGTAGCTGGGCCTGTGGGGCAGTGGGGCGGGGAGAGAGCTGGGTTGGGGGGGCAGTGGGGCAGGGGTAGCTAGGCCTGGAGGCAGTGGGGCGGGGAGAGAGCTGGGTTGGGGGGGCAGTGGGGCAGGGGTAGCTGGGCTGGGGGGCAGTGGGGCGGGGGAGAGAGCTGGGTTGGGGGGGCAGTGGGGCAGGGGTAGCTGGGTTGGGGGGGCAGTGGGGCAGGGGTAGCTGGGCTGGGGGGCAGTGGGGCGGGGAGAGAGCTGGGTTGGGGGGGCAGTGGGGCAGGGAGAAAGCTGGGTTGGGGGGGCAGTGGGGCAGGGGTAGCTAGGCCTGGAGGCAGTGGGGCGGGGAGAGAGCTGGGTTGGGGGGGCAGTGGGGCAGGGGTAGCTGGGCTGGGGGGCAGTGGGGCGGGGAGAGAGCTGGGTTGGGGGGGCAGTGGGGCGGGGAGAGAGCTGGGTTGGGGGGGCAGTGGGGCAGGGGTAGCTGGGCTGGGGGGCAGTGGGGCGGGGAGAGAGCTGGGTTGGGGGGGCAGTGGGGCAGGGAGAAAGCTGGGTTGGGGGGGCAGTGGGGCAGGGGTAGCTAGGCCTGGAGGCAGTGGGGCGGGGAGAGAGCTGGGTTGGGGGGGCAGTGGGGCAGGGAGAAAGCTGGGTTGGGGGGGCAGTGGGGCAGGGGTAGCTGGGCCTGTGGGGCAGTGGGGCGGGGAGAGAGCTGGGTTGGGGGGGCAGTGGGGCAGGGGTAGCTGGGCCTGGAGGCAGTGGGGCGGGGAGAGAGCTGGGTTGGGGGGGCAGTGGGGCAGGGGTAGCTGGGCTGGGGGGCAGTGGGGCGGGGAGAGAGCTGGGTTGGGGGGGCAGTGGGGCAGGGGTAGCTAGGCCTGGAGGCAGTGGGGCGGGGAGAGAGCTGGGTTGGGGGGGCAGTGGGGCAGGGAGAAAGCTGGGTTGGGGGGGCAGTGGGGCAGGGGTAGCTGGGCCTGTGGGGCAGTGGGGCGGGGAGAGAGCTGGGTTGGGGGGGCAGTGGGGCAGGGGTAGCTAGGCCTGGAGGCAGTGGGGCGGGGAGAGAGCTGGGTTGGGGGGGCAGTGGGGCAGGGGTAGCTGGGCCTGGGGGGCAGTGGGGCGGGGAGAGAGCTGGGTTGGGGGGGCAGTGGGGCAGGGGTAGCTAGGCCTGGAGGCAGTGGGGCGGGGAGAGAGCTGGGTTGGGGGGGCAGTGGGGCAGGGGTAGCTGGGCCTGTGGGGCAGTGGGGCGGGGAGAGAGCTGGGTTGGGGGGGCAGTGGGGCAGGGGTAGCTAGGCCTGGAGGCAGTGGGGCGGGGAGAGAGCTGGGTTGGGGGGGCAGTGGGGCAGGGGTAGCTGGGCTGGGGGGCAGTGGGGCGGGGAGAGAGCTGGGTTGGGGGGGCAGTGGGGCAGGGGTAGCTGGGCTGGGGGGCAGTGGGGCGGGGAGAGAGCTGGGTTGGGGGGGCAGTGGGGCAGGGGTAGCTGGGTTGGGGGGGCAGTGGGGCAGGGGTAGCTGGGCTGGGGGGCAGTGGGGCGGGGAGAGAGCTGGGTTGGGGGGGCAGTGGGGCAGGGAGAAAGCTGGGTTGGGGGGGCAGTGGGGCAGGGGTAGCTAGGCCTGGAGGCAGTGGGGCGGGGAGAGAGCTGGGTTGGGGGGGCAGTGGGGCAGGGGTAGCTGGGCTGGGGGGCAGTGGGGCGGGGAGAGAGCTGGGTTGGGGGGGCAGTGGGGCGGGGAGAGAGCTGGGTTGGGGGGGGCAGTGGGGCAGGGGTAGCTGGGCTGGGGGGCAGTGGGGCGGGGAGAGAGCTGGGTTGGGGGGGCAGTGGGGCAGGGGTAGCTAGGCCTGGAGGCAGTGGGGCGGGGAGAGAGCTGGGTTGGGGGGGCAGTGGGGCAGGGGTAGCTGGGCTGGGGGGCAGTGGGGCGGGGAGAGAGCTGGGTTGGGGGGGCAGTGGGGCAGGGGTAGCTAGGCCTGGAGGCAGTGGGGCGGGGAGAGAGCTGGGTTGGGGGGGCAGTGGGGCAGGGAGAGAGCTGGGTTGGGGGGGCAGTGGGGCGGGGAGAGAGCTGGGTTGGGGAGGCAGTGGGGCGGGGAGAGAGCTGGGTTGGGGGGGCAGTGGGGCAGGGGTAGCTGGGCCTGTGGGGCAGTGGGGCGGGGAGAGAGCTGGGCCTGTGGGGCAGTGGGGCGGGGAGAGAGCTGGGTTGGGGGGGCAGTGGGGCAGGGGTAGCTGGGCTGGGGGGCAGTGGGGCAGGGGTAGCTGGGCTGGGGGGCAGTGGGGCGGGGAGAGAGCTGGGTTGGGGGGGCAGTGGGGCAGGGGTAGCTGGGCCTGTGGGGCAGTGGGGCGGGGAGAGAGCTGGGTTGCGGGGAGCATCTAACACCCTGCTGTCCTGACAGAGTTGCAAGCAACCTGGATGGGTCGTTAAAGGGCCGGTACCAGGTGACGGTGGAGGCCCAGGACGGCGGGACACAGTCACTCAGCTCCTTGGCTGTGCTGGACGTGAGTACCCTCCCGGCCACGTCTCTGCGGCCAGCACTGGGCACGGCACCGTGCCCACGCCCAGCCTGGCTCACCCACCGGCGCTCTCCCCCCCGTCCCCATTGCAGATCTTCACCGTGGACCAGAGCTACCGGGTCAGGCTGGTGTTCTCGACCTCCGTGAATGAAGTGCAGGACAACTCGGACAAGATCAAAGCGTGAGAGGGGCACGGGGCACAGACGGGGTGTGGCAGCCTGCAGGGCTGGGATGTCCTGCCCTGCGTCTGCCCAGTCACCTGGCCGGCCATTTGCACCTACGCGTGTGCAAATGACACAGCGGTGTGCCCCCCTGTGACAAAGGGAACTGTTGGTACCCAGGACCATGTGGCACGCTCAGTGCCCACCTCCCACACAGCCCTCCCCCCGCTAGTCCAGTGCCACCTTCCCATCAGCCCTGATCTGCAGCTCCCCGCCCCCTTGCTGCATGGGCCACGGGCCGCACCGGCGGGGCCCTGAATGCCCAAGCCACCTGGTGCTGCTGGCTAGTGGAGAAGGCTCCCCGGGGCACCCGCTCGGGCCAGCTTTGACCCGTGACATCGGAGGAGAGAAGCGGATGCACCCACCTGGCTCTGGCAAGTGGCATGTGTTTACCTGCCCCCAGGCCCGTGAGGCAGCTAGACTGGGGCTCCCTGGGGCTGCGGGCGTGGGGCACGGCTCATGTACCAGGCTCCCTCCTGCTTGCTCCAGGGCTCTGACGGTGGCGACAAGGGCAACGGTCTACGTGGCAGTGATCCAGTCCGCGGCGGATGCATCGCAGTCCAGATCGTCCAGGTGCCCAAGGCGTGGGAAGGGGGCAGGGCACAGGCTGGGTAGGGGTGGCCAAGGCCGTGGGGCCGGGGCAGGATCCTGGGGGAGGGGTGGGGTGGGGCGCAGGCTGATGGGGAGGGGGAGGTAGGTGGGGGTAGCTCTGGCAGGGGATGACGACAAGGCAGGCAAAGGCCAGGTCCTTGGTGGCGGCTGGCCCTGGGTTGTGTGTCTGCAGTCGGGACATGCGGGGAGCCGGGACAAGGGCTAAAGCAGGGGCCAGGGGCCCTGGGCTTGGGATGGCACCGCTGGGCTGTGGCAGAGCCGTACTCTGAGGTTGGCATCGACATGTTCCCAGCTCATATGATGGCCTCTCGCATCCTGCAGGGCCCAGGAGAAGTCCGTGATGGAGGCGTACTTTGTGTACAGCAACGGGACGGCCCTGGGGGTGAACGAGCTCAGCATGTGAGTGGGGTTAGCTGGCAGGGGGGCAGGCAGAGGGCAGTCTGGGGGGGTGCCGTGGGCGGGCCAGGCAGAGTGCCGTCTGGGGGCGCAGTGTGGGAAGGGGGCCGGGCAGAGGGCTGTCTGTGGGGATGGTGTGGGCAGGAGCCTGGGGGCACCGTGGGGGGGGGGCCCAGGCAGAGGGCCATCTGGGGGGTACTGTGAGTGGGTGGCTGTCACAGAGTCCCTGGGCGATGCTCGGGAACTGCTCCCCGGGAAGCCAGGCAGGACTCTGGGGCAGTCGCCTTCCTGCGAGCAGCCTGTCTGCAGGACACACAGCTCACCCAGCTTCCACCTTCCTGGGTCTGACCTCGGAGCATTCAGCCTCCTCTGCCCCTCCGTGCGCTTCCCACAGCGAGTCTGCCCAGGCGGGGTCCTGGGGCAGCCAGAGGGTCCTGCCCCCCAACTCTGCAGTCAGACGGGACTCTCAGCCAGCCAGTAACACAGAAGGTTTATTAGACGACAGGAACATGGTCTAACACAGAGCTTGTAGGTGCAGAGAACAGGACCCCTCAGCTGGGTCCATTTTGGGGGGCTGTGATCCAGACACCCCGTCTGCCCTTCACTCCTCGTCCCCAGCCAGCCCCAAACTGAAACTCCCTCCAGCCCCCCCTCCTCTGGGCTTTGTCCCTTTCCCGGGCCAGGAGGTCACCGGATTCCTTTGTTCTCCAGCCCTTTAGCTCTCACCTTGCAGGGGGGAAGGGCCAGGCCACCAGTTGCCAGGAGACAGAGTGTCGGCCATTTATGTACCCTGGCCCTTTGCTCTTGAACAATTACACCCCCTTATCCCACCACCTAGAGATTTAAGAACTGCCTAGGGGGAACTGAGCCACCCCTAGAGTATTCAGAGGAAACATTAAGAACAGTCCCACTTCGTTACAGGGGCCCAGGCAGAGGGGGTTGGCTGGGGGGCTCTATAGGCTGGAGCCTGGGGGGCATCATGGGTGGGGTACCCGAGCAAGGGCCATCTGGGGCAGCACGAGTGGGGTTCGTGTCTGGGTTGTGTCCCCAACAGACTGGTCCAGAGCAACCAGCAGGCCCTGAGCGAGCTGATCCAGCTGGGACTGACCATTATCGTGAGTGTGGTGGAGCGGCCCAGCTCTGGGGCAGAGCCCCGCTGCCTCGGCCAGCGGGCGGACAGGGGCCGGGGAGCCAGCCGGGCTGGGGACGTGCTGTCTCCTCTCGGAGGAAGGGCAGGGCAGGGCGTGTGGGAACCTGCCCCCTTAGGGCCATGGCTGCTCGCCTGAAAGCAGCATGTCACATCAGCCGGCTCCTCGCTGGGTTTGGAGGGGGCACCGGGGCTGCGTGTCCCTAGGGGAGTCTGGCGACAGCCTGGGTCAGCTGGAGCTACCGGGGCCTGGGACACTGCCGGGCAGAGAGGCTCTCGGGGGAAGGCTGAAGGCGGGGAGCAGCGAGAGGTTTGATGGCTGACCCCCCGGAGCAGACGGCCCGAGGGGGCTGATGGCAGGGGAGACTGCGTGTTGGACAGGACCGGGGGAACGGGGCTGGGGACGAGGGATGCTCCCCCCCGGGAGGACGAGCTCCCAGCAGAGAGGTGGGGGTCCGGCTGGGAGGAGTGGGGGTGCACTGTGCCGAAAGGGCTGGGATGGCTGACCTGGCAGTGGCATAGGACAGGGCTGGGGTGGAGGATGCTGGCACGTGGTGCATGCCATGTCGACGGGGTAAGGGCAGTGCCCTGGGGGGGAGGAAGGGGCTGGGATGGGCTATTTGCACTGGGGTTTTGCAGCTAACTGACCCCAGGGAGCGTATCGCAGAGTCTGTGCAGCTGGCATGGATTCCTGGGGACACTCACGGAGGGGGATGGAGGCACCCCAGGCAGGACTGCCCTGTGACACAAGGGTCCCTCTAACACAGCGACCCCCCAGCACCTCGGCAATGACCAGGCTGCTGGCTGGAGAGGGGCTGGATCCCCCTCTGGGGGGTGCTGGGGTGGCCCAGCCCATGCAGCGGGGGGTGACGTGTCTCTGTGCCCAGGGCCCCGGGACCGTGGTGGAGCCCAGTAAGGAGAAAGAGCTGATTGGCGTCATCGTGGGGCTGGCTGCGGGCCTGGTGCTGCTGCTTCTCGTCATGACGCTGGCCTTGCTGGCCACCAGCCGGAGGTATGAGACCCCCACCTGCCCAGCCCCTGCCCCATGCCTCCTTCTGCTGCCCCTGCCCATGCATGTCCTCTGCCTCTCCTGTGCCTTCGCCATACCAGCCAGTGCTGCCCACCCTGTGCCAGGTGCCAGCCTGTCCCCGTGTCCCGCACCAGCCAGCACTGCCCTTTGCTCCACGCCCCGTCACCCACCCCGCCCGCTGTTCGTTTTTGCAGCTACAGGAGGAAGGTGAAGGCCATGAAGGCGCTGAAGATGGCATCCACACTGACAGCCAACGTGGCACAGCAGGGGCCGGCCATCCCCGGGACAAACAAATACAACGCTGAGGGGTGAGCACGGGCCCTGGGCCTGCCCTGCCGGCCTGCAGGAGGGGCGCTGAGTACGCCCCCAGAGCTGCCTGGGCACCCATCTCTGGGAGCTGGGGCTGCAGCCTGGCTATAGGAGCTCCAAGAGGGTGGAGCAGGGATGTGACATGCCCCAGCACTGTGCCAGCCGGGGTGCCCACACAGAGGTCACTGGGAAGCAGAGAGGGGATGGCAGTGGGTATGGGTATGGGTCTATGGGTATGTTTGCGGTGGATGTTCCTGGGCCCAGAGCTGCTTCCACCCCATGTGCTGCACCCGACGGGGCACCGAGGGCCACGTGCCCAAAGGGCAAAGGCCCCCTGCATGGCCCGAGAGCATGTGAATGGCCTCTGGCTGCGTGTGCCCCATCCGTGCCCCGGCTGCACACCACTCCACCCCGCTGTGCGCCGTGTCTGCCGATCCGAGCCCAGCGCCTCGGGGTGCGTCAGGCTGCGTGCTGGGCTGCTGCGTTGCAGTGATGCTGTGGCTTTGTGGCTGGGCAAGGATGTTGCTGAGCTGTGCCGGCTGTGGTTGTGTTATGGTTGTGGTGATTGTGGCTGTGCTGGTGTGACGAAGTGGGACTGTTCTTAATGTTTCCTCCGAATTGTGTGGGGGTGCCTCAGTTTCCCCTACGCAGTTCTTAAGTCTCTAGGGGGTGGGGTAAGGGTGTATGATCATTGCAGAGCCCTAGAGGGCAGGTGTGTGCAGGGGTCTGGACACAGACAATGGCCGACACCCTGTTTCAAGGCCACTGATGGCCTGGGCCCTTCCCCCCTGCAAGGTGAGAGCTAAAGGGCTGGAGAACAAAGGAATCCGGTGACCTCCTGGCCCAGGAAAGGGACAAAGCCCAGAGGAGGGGGGGCTGGAGGGAGTTTCAGTTTGGGGCTGGCTGGGGACGAGGAGTGAAGTGCAGATGGGGTTGTCTGGCTCCCTGCCCCCCAAAATGGACCCAGCTGAGGGGTCCTGTTCTCTGCACCTACAAGCTCTGTGTTAGACCATGTCCCTGTCGTCTAATAAACCTTCTGTGTTACTGGCTGGCTGAGAGTCCCGTCTGACTGCGGAGTTGGGGGGCAGGACCCTCTGGCTTCCCCAGGACCCCGCCTGGGCGGACTCGCTGTGGGAAGTGCACGGAGGGGCAGAGGAGGCTGAATGCTCCGAGGTCAGACCCAGGAAGGTGGAAGCCGGGGGAGCTGTGTCCTGCAGACAGGCTGCCCCCGAGAGGAGACTTCCCCAGAGTCCTGCCTGGCTTCGTGGGGAGCAGTTCCAGAGCATCGCCCGGGGACGCCGGGACAGCTGGCTGTGGTTGTGATGACTGTACTGTTGTTGTGCTGTGCGGGCTGTGACTGTGTCGTGGTTGTGGTGAGGGTGGCTGTGTGTCGTGGGTGTGCGGGCTGTGGGTGTGGTGAGGGTGGCTGTGTGCCGTGGGTGTGCGGGCTGTGGGTGTGTCGTGGGTGTGGTGAGGGTGGCTGTGTGTCGTGGGTGTGCGGGCTGTGGGTGTGGTGAGGGTGGCTGTGTGTCGTGGGTGTGCGGGCTGTGGGTGTGTCGTGGGTGTGGTGAGGGTGGCTGTGCATCGTGGTTGTGCGGGCTGTGGGTGTGTTGTGGTTGTGGTGAGGGTGGCTGTGTGTCGTGGTTGTGGTGAGGGTGGCTGTGTGTCGTGGTTGAGCGGGCTGTGGGTGTGTCGTGGTTGTGGTGAGGGTGGCTGTGCGTCGTTGTGCTGTGCGGGCTGTGGGTGTGTCGTGGTTGTGGTGAGGGTGGCTGTGTGTCGTGGTTGTGGTGAGGGTGGCTGTGTGTCGTGGTTGAGCGGGCTGTGGGTGTGTCGTGGTTGTGGTGAGTGTGGCTTGCGTCGTTGTGTTGTGCGGGCTGTGGGTGTGTCGTGGTTGTGGTGAGGGTGGCTGTGTGTCGTGGTTGTGGTGAGGGTGGCTGTGTGTCGTGGTTGAGCGGGCTGTGGGTGTGTCGTGGTTGTGGTGAGGGTGGCTGTGCGTCGTTGTGCTGTGCGGGCTGTGGGCGTGTCGTGGTTGTGCGGGCTGTGGGTGTGTCGTGGGTGTGGTGAGGGTGGCTGTGCGTCGTGGTTGTGCGGGCTGTGGGTGTGTCGTGGTTGTGGTGAGGGTGGCTGTGCGTCGTGGTTGTGCGGGCTGTGGGTGTGTCGTGGTTGTGGTTAGGGTGGCTGTGTGTCGTGGTTGTGCGGGCTGTGGGTGTGTCGTGGTTGTGGTGAGGGTGGCTGTGCATCGTGGTTGTGCGGGCTGTGGGTGTGTTGTGGTTGTGGTGAGGGTGGCTGTGTGTCGTGGTTGTGCGGGCTGTGGGTGTGTCGTGGTTGTGGTGAGGGTGGCTGTGCGTCGTTGTGCTGTGCGGGCTGTGGGCGTGTCGTGGGTGTGCGGGCTGTGGGTGTGTCGTGGTTGTGAGGGTGGCTGTGTGTCGTGGTTGTGCGGGCTGTGGGTGTGTCGTGGTTGTGGTGAGGGTGGCTGTGTGTCGTGTTGTGTGGGCTGTGGGCGTGTCGTGGTTGTGAGGGTGGCTGTGCGTCGTTGTGCTGTGCGGGCTGTGGGTGTGTCGTGGTTGAGGTGAGGGTGGCTGTGTGTCGTTGTGTTGTGCGGGCTGTGGGTGTGTCGTGGTTGTGGTGAGGGTGGCTGTGCGTCGTTGTGTTGTGCGGGCTGTGGGTGTGTCGTGGTTGTGGTGAGGGTGGCTGTGTGTCGTGGTTGTGCGGGCTGTGGGTGTGTTGTGGTTGTGGTGAGGGTGGCTGTGCGTCGTTGTGCTGTGCGGGCTGTGGGCGTGTCGTGGGTGTGCGGGCTGTGGGTGTGGTGAGGGTGGCTGTGTGTCGTGGTTGTGCGGGCTGTGGGTGTGTCGTGGTTGTGGTGAGGGTGGCTGTGTGTCGTGTTGTGCGGGCTGTGGGTGTGTCGTGGTTGTGGTGAGGGTGGCTGTGTGTCGTGGTTGTGGTGAGGGTGGCTGTGCGTCGTTGTGCTGTGCGGGCTATGGGCGTGTCGTGGGTGTGCGGGCTGTGGGTGTGGTGAGGGTGGCTGTGTGTCGTGGTTGTGCGGGCTGTGGGTGTGTCGTGGTTGTGGTGAGGGTGGCTGTGCGTCGTTGTGCTGTGCGGGCTGTGGGCGTGTCGTGGGTGTGCGGGCTGTGGGTGTGGTGAGGGTGGCTGTGTGTCGTGGGTGTGCGGGCTGTAGGTGTGTCGTGGGTGTGGTGAGGGTGGCTGTGTGTCGTGGTTGTGCGGGCTGTGGGTGTGTCGTGGTTGTGGTGAGGGTGGCTGTGTGTCGTGGTTGTGGTGAGGGTGGCTGTGTGTCATGGTTGTGCGGGCTGTGGGTGTGTCGTGGTTGTGGTGAGGGTGGCTGTGCGTCGTTGTGCTGTGCGGGCTGTGGGCGTGTCGTGGGTGTGCGGGCTGTGGGTGTGGTGAGGGTGGCTGTGTGTCGTGGGTGTGCGGGCTGTGGGTGTGTCGTGGGTGTGGTGAGGGTGGCTGTGTGTCGTGGTTGTGCGGGCTGTGGGTGTGTCGTGGTTGTGGTGAGGGTGGCTGTGTGTCGTGGTTGTGGTGAGGGTGGCTGTGTGTCGTGGTTGTGCGGGCTGTGGGTGTGTCGTGGTTGTGGTGAGGGTGGCTGTGCGTCATTGTGCTGTGCGGGCTGTGGGCGTGTCGTGGGTGTGCGGGCTGTGGGTGTGGTGAGGGTGGCTGTGTGTCGTGGGTGTGCGGGCTGTGGGTGTGTCGTGGGTGTGGTGAGGGTGGCTGTGTGTCGTGGTTGTGCGGGCTGTGGGTGTGTCGTGGTTGTGGTGAGGGTGGCTGTGTGTCGTGGTTGTGGTGAGGGTGGCTGTGTGTCGTGGTTGTGCAGGCTGTGGGTGTGTCGTGGTTGTGGTGAGGGTGGCTGTGTGTCGTGGTTGTGGTGAGGGTGGCTGTGTGTCGTGGTTGTGCGGGCTGTGGGTGTGTCGTGGTTGTGGTGAGGGTGGCTGTGCGTCGTTGTGCTCTGCGGGCTGTGGGCGTGTCGTGGGTGTGCGGGCTGTGGGTGTGGTGAGGGTGGCTGTGTGTCGTGGGTGTGCGGGCTGTGGGTGTGTCGTGGGTGTGGTGAGGGTGGCTGTGTGTCGTGGTTGTGCGGGCTGTGGGTGTGTCGTGGTTGTGGTGAGGGTGGCTGTGTGTCGTGGTTGTGGTGAGGGTGGCTGTGTGTCGTGGTTGTGCGGGCTGTGGGTGTGTCGTGGTTGTGGTGAGGGTGGCTGTGCGTCGTTGTGCTGTGCGGGCTGTGGGCGTGTCGTGGGTGTGCGGGCTGTGGGTGTGGTGAGGGTGGCTGTGTGCCGTGGGTGTGCGGGCTGTGGGTGTGTCGTGGGTGTGGTGAGGGTGGCTGTGTGTCGTGGTTGTGCGGGCTGTGGGTGTGTCGTGGTTGTGGTGAGGGTGGCTGTGTGTCGTGGTTGTGGTGAGGGTGTCTGTGTGTCGTGGTTGTGCGGGCTGTGGGTGTGTCGTGGTTGTGGTGAGGGTGGCTGTGTGTCGTGGTTGTGCGGGCTGTGGGTGTGTCGTGGTTGTGGTGAGGGTGGCTGTGCGTCGTTGTGCTGTGCGGGCTGTGGGCGTGTCGTGGGTGTGCGGGCTGTGGGTGTGGTGAGGGTGGCTGTGTGTCGTGGGTGTGCGGGCTGTGGGTGTGTCGTGGGTGTGGTGAGGGTGGCTGTGTGTCGTGGTTGTGCGGGCTGTGGGTGTGTCGTGGTTGTGGTGAGGGTGGCTGTGTGTCGTGTTGTGTGGGCTGTGGGCGTGTCGTGGTTGTGAGGGTGGCTGTGCGTCGTTGTGCTGTGCGGGCTGTGGGTGTGTCGTGGTTGAGGTGAGGGTGGCTGTGTGTCGTGGTTGTGCGGGCTGTGGGTTTGTCGTGGTTGTGGTGAGGGTGGCTGTGTGTCGTGGTTGTGGTGAGGGTGGCTGTGTGTCGTGGTTGTGCGGGCTGTGGGTGTGTCATGGTTGTGGTGAGGGTGGCTGTGCGTCGTTGTGCTGTGCGGGCTGTGGGCGTGTCGTGGGTGTGCGGGCTGTGGGTGTGGTGAGGGTGGCTGTGTGTCGTGGTTGTGCGGGCTGTGGGTGTGTCGTGGTTGTGGTGAGGGTGGCTGTGTGTCGTGGTTGTGCGGGCTGTGGGTGTGTCGTGGTTGTGGTGAGGGTGGCTGTGTGTCGTGTTGTGCGGGCTGTGGGTGTGTCGTGGTTGTGGTGAGGGTGGCTGTGTGTCGTGGTTGTGGTGAGGGTGGCTGTGCGTCGTTGTGCTGTGCGGGCTGTGGGCGTGTCGTGGGTGTGCGGGCTGTGGGTGTGGTGAGGGTGGCTGTGTGTCGTGGTTGTGCGGGCTGTGGGTGTGTCGTGGTTGTGGTGAGGGTGGCTGTGTGTCGTGTTGTGCGGGCTGTGGGTGTGTCGTGGTTGTGGTGAGGGTGGCTGTGTGTCGTGGTTGTGGTGAGGGTGGCTGTGCGTCGTTGTGCTGTGCGGGCTATGGGCGTGTCGTGGGTGTGCGGGCTGTGGGTGTGGTGAGGGTGGCTGTGTGTCGTGGTTGTGCGGGCTGTGGGTGTGTCGTGGTTGTGGTGAGGGTGGCTGTGCGTCGTTGTGCTGTGCGGGCTGTGGGCGTGTCGTGGGTGTGCGGGCTGTGGGTGTGGTGAGGGTGGCTGTGTGTCGTGGGTGTGCGGGCTGTGGGTGTGTCGTGGGTGTGGTGAGGGTGGCTGTGTGTCGTGGTTGTGCGGGCTGTGGGTGTGTCGTGGTTGTGGTGAGGGTGGCTGTGTGTCGTGGTTGTGGTGAGGGTGGCTGTGTGTCGTGGTTGTGCGGGCTGTGGGTGTGTCGTGGTTGTGGTGAGGGTGGCTGTGTGTCGTGGTTGTGGTGAGGGTGGCTGTGTGTCGTGGTTGTGCGGGCTGTGGGTGTGTCGTGGTTGTGGTGAGGGTGGCTGTGCGTCGTTGTGCTGTGCGGGCTGTGGGCGTGTCGTGGTTGTGCGGGCTGTGGGTGTGTCGTGGTTGTGGTGAGGGTGGCTGTGTGTCTTGTTGTGTGGGCTGTGGGTGTGTCGTGGTTGTGGTGAGGGTGGCTGTGTGTCGTGGTTGTGCGGGCTGTGGGTTTGTCGTGGTTGTGGTGAGGGTGGCTGTGTGTCGTGGTTGTGCGGGCTGTGGGTGTGTCGTGGTTGTGGTGAGGGTGGCTGTGTGTCGTGGTTGTGCGGGCTGTGGGTGTGTCGTGGTTGTGGTGAGGGTGGCTGTGCGTCGTTGTGCTGTGCGGGCTGTGGGCGTGTCGTGGTTGTGCGGGCTGTGGGTGTGTCGTGGTTGTGGTGAGGGTGGCTGTGTGTCGTGTTGTGCGGGCTGTGGGTGTGTCGTGGTTGTGGTGAGGGTGGCTGTGTGTCGTGGTTGTGGTGAGGGTGGCTGTGCGTCGTTGTGCTGTGCGGGCTGTGGGCGTGTCGTGGGTGTGCGGGCTGTGGGTGTGGTGAGGGTGGCTGTGTGTCGTGGTTGTGCGGGCTGTGGGTGTGTCGTGGTTGTGGTGAGGGTGGCTGTGTGTCGTGTTGTGCGGGCTGTGGGTGTGTCGTGGTTGTGGTGAGGGTGGCTGTGCGTCGTTGTGCTGTGCGGGCTGTGGGCGTGTCGTGGGTGTGCGGGCTGTGGGTGTGTCGTGGTTGTGGTGAGGGTGGCTGTGTGTCGTGTTGTGCGGGCTGTGGGTGTGTCGTGGTTGTGGTGAGGGTGGCTGTGCGTCGTTGTGCTGTGCGGGCTGTGGGCGTGTCGTGGGTGTGTGGGCTGTGGGTGTGTCGTGGTTGTGGTGAGGGTGGCTGTGCGTCGTTGTGCTGTGCGGGCTGTGGGCATGTCGTGGGTGTGCGGGCTGTGGGTGTGGTGAGGGTGGCTGTGTGTCGTGGGTGTGCGGGCTGTGGGTGTGTCGTGGGTGTGGTGAGGGTGGCTGTGTGTCGTGGTTGTGGTGAGGGTGGCTGTGCGTCGTTGTGCTGTGCGGGCTGTGGGCGTGTCGTGGGTGTGCGGGCTGTGGGTGTGGTGAGGGTGGCTGTGTGTCGTGGTTGTGCGGGCTGTGGATGTGTCGTGGTTGTGGTGAGGGTGGCTGTGTGTCGTGGTTGTGGTGAGGGTGGCTGTGTGTCGTGGTTGTGCGGGCTGTGGGTGTGTCGTGGTTGTGGTGAGGGTGGCTGTGTGTCGTGGTTGTGCGGGCTGTGGGTGTGTCGTGGTTGTGGTGAGGGTGGCTGTGCGTCGTTGTGCTGTGCGGGCTGTGGGCGTGTCGTGGGTGTGCGGGCTGTGGGTGTGTCGTGGTTGTGGTGAGGGTGGCTGTGTGTCGTGGTTGTGGTGAGGGTGGCTGTGTGTCGTGGTTGTGCGGGCTGTGGGTGTGTCGTGGTTGTGGTGAGGGTGGCTGTGCGTCGTTGTGCTGTGCGGGCTGTGGGCGTGTCGTGGGTGTGCGGGCTGTGGGTGTGGTGAGGGTGGCTGTGTGTCGTGGGTGTGCGGGCTGTGGATGTGTCGTGGTTGTGGTGAGGGTGGCTGTGTGTCGTGGTTGTGGTGAGGGTGGCTGTGTGTCGTGGTTGTGCGGGCTGTGGGTGTGTCGTGGTTGTGGTGAGGGTGGCTGTGCGTCGTTGTGCTGTGCGGGCTGTGGGCGTGTCGTGGGTGTGCGGGCTGTGGGTGTGTCGTGGTTGTGGTGAGGGTGGCTGTGTGTCGTGGTTGTGGTGAGGGTGGCTGTGTGTCGTGGTTGTGCGGGCTGTGGGTGTGTCGTGGTTGTGGTGAGGGTGGCTGTGCGTCGTTGTGCTGTGCGGGCTGTGGGCGTGTCGTGGGTGTGCGGGCTGTGGGTGTGGTGAGGGTGGCTGTGTGTCGTGGGTGTGCGGGCTGTGGATGTGTCGTGGTTGTGGTGAGGGTGGCTGTGTGTCGTGGTTGTGGTGAGGGTGGCTGTGTGTCGTGGTTGTGCGGGCTGTGGGTGTGTCGTGGTTGTGGTGAGGGTGGCTGTGTGTCGTGGTTGTGCGGGCTGTGGGTGTGTCGTGGTTGTGGTGAGGGTGGCTGTGCGTCGTTGTGCTGTGCGGGCTGTGGGCGTGTCGTGGGTGTGCGGGCTGTGGGTGTGGTGAGGGTGGCTGTGTGTCGTGGGTGTGCGGGCTGTGGATGTGTCGTGGTTGTGGTGAGGGTGGCTGTGTGTCGTGGTTGTGGTGAGGGTGGCTGTGTGTCGTGGTTGTGCGGGCTGTGGGTGTGTCGTGGTTGTGGTGAGGGTGGCTGTGTGTCGTGGTTGTGCGGGCTGTGGGTGTGTCGTGGTTGTGGTGAGGGTGGCTGTGCGTCGTTGTGCTGTGCGGGCTGTGGGCGTGTCGTGGGTGTGCGGGCTGTGGGTGTGGTGAGGGTGGCTGTGTTGTTGTGTTGCTCACCCTGGCCGGTCTCTCCCCAGGGCTAACCCCGTGCTCAATCTCACGCTGGACCCGCCTGCGGACCTGGGCTTTGACGAGGACTCAGACGCCGATGACGCCAGGTGGGACGGGAACGCGTCCTTGGGGGGCTGGGCTCCGGTGCCCCGGCCCCCATGGGGACAAGCCGGGGGAGTCCGCCCTGTGCCCCCGGTGTCCCCCCAGCCCCGCGAACGGGCACTGCCCGGCCTGACGTCACCCTGGCTAATTTGTGCTGCTCCCTCCCCCACAGCCTGAACTCGCTGGATGAAAACATGGTGGAGAACCCGGCGGAGGGGGGCAGCCCCGGGCCCCCGGTGCTGCAGGTGAGGGAGCAGCCCCCCCACGTTCGCCGTGCCCTGCCTGGCAGCGCGTTCTGCCCTGTGGGACGCCCGCTCTGGCTGTGCGTTAGCTCTGCCTCCCCCATGCTGGGTGCCCACCTGAGGGCAATGGCCATGGCAGCTCCCTGCTTTGGTGCCCACATTGGTTCCTGGCCTAGCGGCACCGTTGCTCTTTGCTGCGGGTGCGCCTGGCACATCTGGGGGTGGAGGTTGAGGGGGAGGTGGGGACAGGCGCCCAGGAGTGGGGGGCGGCTGGCACCATGTGCAAACAGCCGCCGTGGGGTGATTAACGGTGCCCAGCAGCCGTGGGTGGAGCCAGGACCGCAGCTGACTAGAGAGGGCAGCCATGCTGGGGGGAGAGGCAGGGTACCCCCGGGGGCGGGCACTTCCGTGCACTCAGAGCCTGGCTCCCCACAGTGCAGCCGCTGAGGACGCCAACCAGGCTGGCTCATTGCTGGGCCGTAGCCATGGGTCCAGCTGGCGGCTGGCGTGGGCAGCTGGGTGGCACGGGGCAGTTCTGCTGGGTGCACTGTGGCCCATGCCCTAAGGCATCCCTGTTGCTCTCCTTCCCCAGCTGGGCCGGGCAGGGGCTCCAGCGCACCTGGACAGCCGTGAGGAGCCCCTGACAGCCGCCCTGCAGGCCCACCGCACGAATCCGGCTAGCCAGCCGGCTCGGCCACCGGGAGACCCCAACAGGACCTTCACCTTCAGCAACCCCTGCCTGGACACCACAGACCTGTGAGAGCCCCCGGCTGGCGCAGCGGGACTCGTGTGGCACCTCCCAGTGTAGAGCTGGAGCTATCTGCTGGCTCTGTAATGGCCCCGTCCCAGCCAATAAACCTGCCCAGCCTGGGGCTGGCAGTCCCGCTTCCCGTGTGTGTGTGGGGGGGCCCACACAGCGCCCCAGGACTGTCTGAATGCCCTCAGCCTGGCTCAGTGGTGTCTGGGCCCTTGCTTGCATGGCTGGCAGCTCTTAGCAGGGCTGTGAGGAGCGGGACTTTGGGAAGCAGGGCAGGGCTGTGGGGCAGGGGCTGTGCAGGGCTGGCCATGGGGTCGGGGCCAGCATGGGCAGTGGGGTATGTGCAGCTGCCTCTCCCTGCTCGAGACAGCACCTGGGGGTCAGCCTGGGGCAAGGGAGGACAAGGCACAGGCCAGGAACAGGAGCCTGCTGGGCCCTGGCTTGAGGCATCCTCCTGGGCTGTGGTACAGCATGGAGTGACTGGGGTGTGGAGGTGGCAGCCCTGGCACCACTGGGCCGGCTCTTCCCTCTGCGCTTGGCACAGCCTGATGCCCGGCCCAGGGCTGTGTGACCTCCGCCTGGCTGGTGCAGTGGCCCCCTGCGGCGCTCAGACCCTGCAGCCCATGCCCCTGGCAGTACCTGCCACGACCGCAGGGCTCCCCGGTGCCATTTCCGGCACAGAGGCCGGGTAGCCTGGCCCAAGTGCAACACATGGGATTGCTGCCCTGCTCCCCCACACCACACTGCAGGGAAAGGGCTGCTGAGGGAGGAGGGAGACGCACACAGGAGTGCCCATTGGGGTGGGCGAGGCAGGGCTCACAGGGGTGAGGGCACACTGGGGCTGGGCATGCAGAGGGCGTGTGGTCACACAGGGCTGGCCAAGGGGTGCACCGGGGGCCCTGGGCCGTTTGCAAAGCTGGCTAAGAGACTTTCCAGTGTCAGCCAAACGGGCCCTGCCCACGCGCTGCGCCCCAGGGTGGCGGGAAGTGTTTCTCTCGGGGCTGCTGGGGATGAGGCAACCCCAAGCCAAGCTCCACTGCAGGGCAATGGCCCCCTGGAGCAGTTCCTGACGCCCCCCAGCCACAGGAAAGACAGAGCTCCCCGTCCCCCCTGGGGGGGAAGGAAGCCCCCAGAGCAGGTTTTCCAGGTTTTATTACCCAACATCCAAGTTCACAAGTTTTACCCAAAAAACGAGGAAAAAGAAGTAAATGGCAAAGTCCCGGCAGCTGCCTGGGCTGGCTCAGTCCTTGTGATCGGTGCAGCACGCCAACGCCTCTGGATCTGCAGGCAGCTTGTGGGGGACCCCCCCCACTGGGAGTGCACATCCCCCCTCCCCTCTAGCCCTGAGCGGGGGCTGTTATGCCAGGTGTGTGTCATACACCTGCCCACGCAGCTGCAAGGCACTCGGGGGCGAGCGGGTGGTGTTCTGCCAAGGGGGGCACAGGTCGGGCGTGGGACTGGGTGCAAAGGCCCAGTGCCTGCATGCCACCAGCACTGGCTCCCTTCCAGCCGGCTGAGACACCACGGAGCAGGTGGCAATGTATGCCTGCCCCCTTGGCAGGGGGCCTTAACAGGAGCCAAGAGCTTTGAGAGCCCCCTGTGCCAGGCACAGCCCATGGGGCTGCCCCTGAATGCCCCTGCCCGTGGCATGATGAGCAGTGCCAGGCCATGGCATAGGCTGGAGGCAGCAGGACAGCGAGGGCTGGCGGAGCAAGGAGGGCACATGGCTGGGGGAAGGCGCCCGGCACGGGGCTCTAATGGCTTGGGCCAGCTCTGACCCGTGCTCCCCCCACCTCTGACCCATTCTAGTGCCCCACTGCCAGCTCTGCCATCACCTAACCCACCCTGTGCTGCCCCCCAGCAGGGCCACAAGGCACCTGTGCGCTGGCCAGGCTAGGTGCAGGGCGGCAATGTCTGCTCCCCCCTTGCACTTGGGGGGAGTTATGTGCTCATAACGGGCTGGACACTGCCCCGAGCAGCTGCGCCTGGCAGCCTGGGGGCAAGCCTGGATCACTGAGAGCTGGGGCACCATGGGGCGCGCCAGGGCCCAGGGGGGCATCCCCCTCCCCCCGCCAGCTGTTTGAGCCAACGCTGCAGCCAGTGGGAGCTATAATATGCCTCTCCCCAGCCAATCAGGACTGTTCTGTGGGGATCAGATGCTTCCTCACTGCCTGGGAATCCTGTACACTGATTGGCCGAAAAGGTGCACTTCAGCCCAGTGAGTGATCCCTGCGTGCTGATTGGCTGGAGAGGCAGGAAAGTGATGGGCTCTCCCCTGGGGCACATGGCTCCCCCGCCCCCCAAGCCAGAGCCCAAGGGCCCAGGGACACACCCATTACCGGGGCTGGGGCAGGCCAGGGTATCCTGCAGGCTGAGTGGCCAGGAAAGCCACGTGATTGACACTGACTTCCATTGCTACCACCTGGCTTTGCAGCATGGCCTGGGCAGCGCTGCTGGGGGCACCTCGGGCACAGGGGCCCCGTGCTGGGCTATGGCCTGGGCAGGTGCCGTCCAATGGGGCAGGTGGGCCCCTGCCTGAGAGACACAGCAGGGTAAGGGAGGCATGTGAGTAGAGCCCCCCATTGCACCACTTGCTTCCCGGTGTGGGGATGCTCCCAGCCCCGGTGCCAGCCACAGCAGGCACCCGCCTCCAAGCCACCCTGCAGCTGCACCCCAGTGCCCAGGAGCCTCCTGCAGGGCAAAGCAGTGCCCTCTGTCCCCCTTTCCCCCCAGGCAGGGCCTTCATTAGGACACATTGGAGGGGTGAGCTCCAAGGCGTCTGCCATGCAAACTGGGCACCTAGCACCCGCTGCCCTTTGGGCCCCAGGGTTCATAGGGCCAGGTCCCCCGCCAGCTGGCCCGTCACCCTCCAGGGCACTAGGGAGAGGCAGCAGCAGGACTGCGGGGATGTGACTCTCAGAACAAGCAGGGGGGCAGACACTCCTGCCATGCCCACCTGCACCAGGCCACGCCCCACGCTGGGCCTGAGCCCTGCTCACTCCCACCCGGGCAGGGCCCGCTGGCTCAGCAGGGCGCGTCCTGAGGGGCACCCAGCCCAGAGAGAGAAGCAGCCTGGGTCCTTGTTACCACAGCCCACCCTGGCTCTGCGTCTTTCTCTGGCCCCCTCCTGCCTGGGCCAGTCCCCAGCCGTTCCTGCATCACGGGGGGGGGGGGGGGGGGATATGGTGCCATGGAGCCAGGCACCTCTCTGCTCCTTTCCCACAGACAGCCAGTGGCCCCCAGCTGTATGGACCTGGGCAGGTGCCAGGGGGCTGGTGCTGAGGTTCCCTGTGTGGAGCAGGCTCAGGGCACCGATCCCCACCAGCCCCAGGATCAGCTCCCCCGGGGCAGCCTGTGCTCCCGCGCCCGCCCGCACTCCCGCTCAGCAGATCTGGCTCAGGCCGCTTCCATGAGCTGCACCAGGGAGGGCAAGAGGTCCAAGCAGCCTGTGCTGGGGGCTCGCTCTGCCGGGGCAGGCGGGGGCGGGAGGGCTTGACACAGGAACCCCCAGCAGGCTCTGCGGCGTGGGCTTCGCCAGGGGGAATGTCGGAGCAGCAGGGGTGGGTGGTGCCCCCAGCTCCGGCCAGGGTGTGGCCGAGAAGCTGTGACTTTCCACACACACCACCACACTGACGCTCAGCTGGGCTCGGCCTGCCTGGGTTGTTTCCAGAGAAAAACCACAAAATCCCACCACGAAGGCAGTTTGTAGAAGAGGAAAGAAAAGGGAACGGCTCCTCACGCCACCGGGGCGAGCGGCTCCGGAGGGAAATGCCGCCGCATGAGTCCTTTAAAAAGCCCGAAAAGTCAAACACAGTTCAATAATATCTCCCCCTGAAAAACCCCAAACATGAAACGTGCCAACAAACCCCTTTGTGGCTGAAAACCACATGGACTTCAGGGATGCACAGCTGCGCCCCCACGCAGGGACACCCAGACACGCACACGCAGAGACACACATACACGCAGGGACCCCATATCCCACACAGGGACACGCACACGCAGGGACACGCATACACGCAGGGACCCCATATCCCACACAGGGACACGCACACACAGGGACACCCAGACACGCACACGCAGAGACACGCATACACGCAGGGACCCCATATCCCACACAGGGACACGCACACGCAGGGACACCCAGACACGCACACGCAGAGACACGCATACATGCAGGGACCCCATATCCCACACCGGGACACGCATACACGCAGGGACACGCATACACGCAGGGACACCCAGACACACGCACACGCAGAGACACCCAGACACGCAGGGACCCCATATCCCACACAGGGACACGCACATGCAGGGACACCCAGACACGCACACGCAGAGACACGCATACACGCAGGGACCCCATATCCCACACAGGGACACGCACACGCAGGGACACACACGCAGGGACCCACATTTGCCCACGCACACACACAGGGACGCACACACAGGGACACACATACACGCAGGGACCCCATATGCCCACGCCGCGACACGCACAGGCAGGACGTGAACATTGCCCAGTGGCCTGGGTTTCTCAGGCAATTGGCTTGGTTTGTGGCCTGGACTCCAAGACCTCCCCAGCCCCCACGCTCTGTGGAGCCCGCTGGGCACCTGGCTCCTGGTGCGGGACGAGCTGGGATCCCGCCGAGAACGGAGCACACGAGCCAGGGCCTGTCTACCAGGTCACTGCTGAGCCAAGGGGGAGCGGGAGGAACCCGCCTTGACTGACTGGCAACATGAGAACAAAGGCCCCCACGGGCGCCGTCCCGCTGGGCCCTGCCCTCACCCAGCTGCTCCCTGGGTGCAGCGTCCACTCCCAGCTCTGGGCCGGTGGGTCGCTATGTCCAGGCAGCAAGCAGAGCCTGGGGGGTCCGTTATTGGGCCTGGCAGCGCTAGCCCCTCCGGCCACACAGGCCTGGCCCAGCCCCACTGGCCCCTCCAGCTGCTTGGCTGTAAGCCATGAGTTCAGTTTGGGCTGGACTCCCAGGGGCCTCCTGAAACTGCCCCCAGGAAACCCAGCGGCTGGGACCCTGCACCTCCTGGTCTGGCGGTGGCAGACGCCGCTCCGTGCACAGAGCAGGGGCTGGCAGGTGCCATTTCACATGGCCCAAGGCCTGCAGCCGAGCTGCTCTCCTCTCCGCGGCTCTCGCTGGGGGCTCAGGGCTCGGCGCTTCCCCACTCACGAGCCCTTTGGTAGGAGACAGTTGGGCGGCCTGAACCCTGCCGCCGGGGCCCGTGCCGTCGGCAGGCGAGGCTACACGGTGTGCACCTGCTGCCCCGTAGCCCTGGCACCGCCCCGGCACGCCCTGAGCGTCTGGCAGCGGGCGGGAGTGGCCAGTGGGCCGGGCTGAGCCAGGGCGGTTCCAGGGGCTGTTAAACCTGCAGCAGGGACACACCATGCCTGAGCCTGTGAGCAGCCCTGTGCCACGTGGGGAGGACACCCGCCTGCAAAGATTTGAGCTCTGTCGAGGGTGGGAGTCGGTGAGAGCGGCTGGGCTGCACTGCAGGGCCGGGGGCCTCTCAGGAACCGGAGTGAGGCTGGAGTTTGTCTCTCCAAACCACAGTCCAATACATGAGCGCTGGCAAAGCCGTCCCAGGCCAGCCCAGCTCGCCCCTGCCTCCAGGCAGGGCACAGCCTGACTGCCAAGCTTCCACCACCTCCCCGGGGAGCCTGGCGCAGCAGGCGTGTGGCTCGGGGGCTGGGCGGGGGAGGCAGGACTGCAGCTTTGCAGGGCAGCAGAGCATGGCTGGTTCCAGCTGCCCAGGCTGACGGGAAGCTGGAGTCTCCCCGGAAAGCACAAGGGGCAGCGGGACTCTCAGCCCCGGGCACTGGGTGCTGTCCGGGGAGTCAGACCTTAGGACCTGGGCTGTAGGCCTTTAAGGTAGCCAGTGCTGTTCTGTGCTTTGGGAAATGCAGCTCGTGACCCAGGGGGAAGGCGGGGAGCCGGCCCCCTGCCAGACATGCTCCCGAGGGCTGGCCCGCAACCACCCCCACCCCTTCCACATTTTGTCTGGCCGTCCCATCACGAGCTTCACTGTACAAATCCCAGCCTCCACCCAGGGGTGCCCAGACATTGCCCAGCATCAGCCGCACCCTGGGCCCAGATCACAGCCAACCCCTCCTGCAGACCAAGGTGCAGCTTGTGGGGACTACGTGTCCCAGCATGCAGTGCTCCATCTCAATGGAAGCAGGCATTGTTGGGGGGAGCATTGCATGCTGGGGCCTGAAGTCTCTGCAGGCCGCACCCTACCCAGGCGTGCAGCTCGGGGAGGGGCAGTCTGGCCAGTGTCCGGCCTGGGTGAGCAGGAGACCGTGGGGTCCAAGTGCCTGGAGCTGCTGAGCCCGGGGCCAGAGGGGCAAGACCCCAGCCCCCGGGATTGCCTGAGAAACCACAGGGCGTGGGCTGCGCTGCCGTTCCCAGCCCGCCAGGGCGCGAGTGGTGGCCTCACTCCGCGGCGGGACCAGGCCGGGAGCAGCAGCGGGGCCGGCGCATGCTCTGCAGAAGCGCCCGGAGCATGCTGGGCTGCCGCTTGACTTCCCCCTTCTGTGGGGCCCCCTTGATGGAGCTGGCCCGGGTGCTCTGCGGCGTCATCACCACCTGCCGGCCGTGCTCCTCGATCTGCTTCTCCAGGTGCTTCTGGATGGCCATGCCCAGCACCTCCACCTCCATGGTGGCACCGTACACCTCCCACGTCATCCCCTTCTCGTCCCAGCTGACTTCCCGGATGGGCTCGGACGGCTCTTCCTGCGCCCCTTTCACGTGCACCTCGGGGTAGGGTGCCTGGGGAGACTTGGCCACCGGCGTCATGGGCCCCGTGGCCACAGACCTGGTCTCCACTGGGATCGAGACCTGCATCTCCGCATCCTTCTTGGAGGGCTTCAGCTCCGGGCCCGGGCTCTTCAGGCCCAAGGGGCCTTGGCCCCGGCTGTGGAAGGTGAAGGCCGAGGACCCGTCCGGGGGGTTTATGGGGCTGATGGCCACAGACACCAGCGACACTCGGCTGCCGACCTGCGTCCCAGCGTCCTGAGTCCCGGCATCCTGCGGGGGAGGAGTGACCTCAAACGAGTAGGTCTTGGAGAGCAGCTCCACAGTCCGGGGCTCCTGAGTGGCCTCCTCCCCAGGCCCTACCTCCATCCCCATTGCTCCCCACTGCTCCTGAGCTGGGCTTCCCTCCGCAGTGCCCTGGGGCGGACCGGCTCCCCCTCTGGCCTCAGCTGGAGCCACCCGGCTTGCTCCTGATTTGATGGGAGCAGCAGCAGAGGGGGCCTCTGGCCCGGCTTTCTGGATGGAGAGAGGGGCAAGGGGACTGGTCTCCTTGGCTTGGCCTGACGGGGTCGTGCCTGCATCCAGCCTTGCTCCCGGGCCTGATGCTGCTTCTGTTCCCGGGGTGGAGTCCTTGGTACCTTCCGGAGCAGAAGGAAGTGCCATGTCCCCGTTGCCCCCTGCCCCTGGGGCAGCCGAGGGTCCCAGCTGGGCCTTGGGCTCTGCCAGAGATGCGGGTGCTTTCCCACCGGCGTCTCCACAGGGCGCGCCCAGGCCGCCATCGGACAGTGGCGCTGTGCCGGGGGCTCCCACGCTCCAACGGGACACGGCTCCCTCGGAGGCCCCGGGCTGCTCTTGGCTTCGGTCCTGCGGGCACATGGGAGGCACCGGGCCCAGCTCAGGACTGACCGCAGTGGCTCCGGCACCGTCTGCCTCAGGGTCTGTGTTGTCTGGTTCAAGAAATACAACGTGTTTCAGAGCGGCCGGGGCACTCTCCGGGTCCCTGCTGTGCCCCTTGAGGCACGGCTCCGGCAGAAGGCGCGGAGACAGCGGCCCAGGGCTGGCCACGGCAGCGCCCACCTCCGCTGGAGGGCCCTGGGGGATGACAGAGCCATCAGGCAGCGCCAAGGGGCCCGAGCTCCGCTCGCCGTTCTGTCCCAAGCAGCTCCCAGCCACAGGCGTTGGCTCGTCCCCCTTTTCCAATGGCCCCGCTCCCGCGCCGGGGCCCTTGAGAGCCAAGGCCCGGCCACCAGCCGCCGGCTCCGGCTCAGACTGCTGGGCCATGGCGGGGGCCTCAGCTCGGCTCTCTGTGCTGCCTTGGCTGCTGGACTCGGGGCCGCCGGGCTCAGTGCCGCAGCAGTTCCTCATGGCCAGCGCGCCGGCCCCACAGCGGGAGTTGCGGAGGTAGCCGCTCGTCTGCTGGCGGCCCGGAGAGCACCCGTCCTCAGCCGGCCCCTCCTGTGCGAGCAGCTGCAGGCTCCCTGGCTCCTTAGCGCTGCCCATGCCTCGGCCAGGGCTCGCCCATGCTATGCCACCGCCTGGCGTGCCAGGGTCTGAAACAGAGACAAGAGGAGGGTTACACTGCAGCACTGGGCCGTGCTCCGTCCTGCACCAGCTCCTCCGGCCGTCTGCAGCCCAGCCACCTGGCCCAGAGCCCACGGGCCTCCCACAGCCCGGCTGCCTCCTCCAGCTCTGGGGCCTCTTCGCTGCTAAGGAGACCCCGGCTGCCGGTCAAAGCAGGAGCCGGGCTCTGGCCCAGAAAAGCAGGAGCTGCCTGTGCCCTGCAGGAGAAGGGTGGGGTGTGACAATGTGACTCAGCAGGGAGGGGGGAGTGTTGACCTGGGGACAGGAGACCTGAGACCTGGGAATGTGCCCTGGGGATGGGAGACCTGAGAGCCTGTCACCTGAGCCGGGAGGGGGAGGTGACACCTCTGCCCAGGAATGTGAACAGAGGCTACAGGAGAGAGCCTGCTGGGGGGGTTTAGTTCAGTTTGGGGCTGGGGAGAGGAACGCAGGGAACCCCAGGGCTGGGGTCTAAGCTCCCTGCCCCCCAGAAGGACTTGACTGAGGGATCCTGGTTGTACCCACAAGCTCTGTTTTGGACTGTGTTCCTGTTGTCCAATAAACCTTCTGTTTTACTGGCTGGCTGAGAGTCTCAGTGGATGCCAGGAAGAGGGGTGCAGGGCCTGGACTCCCCCACACTCCGTGACAACTGGTGGCAGCGGTGGGATGTACTGCACCCCGTGAACGGCGCTTCCTGCAGTAAGTGACTGGGGAACAGTAAAAGGAAGGGGAATTGATGGGGACCGGGTGTGCTGAAGATTCAGAGAGAGACGGTTTCGGGGGGCGGTTAACCCCTGGGAGTGTGTGACCAGAGAGAAGGACTTTTGCAGTAACAGGGTCCCCCGGGGGATCGCAGCGAGCGGTCCCAGGGGCGGAGGAGTCTGCAGCTCGACCCTGCCAAAGAGGTGGTGACCTCAAGAAGGGCTGGCACACTAAGGGCTTTTCCTGGAAACCGTGGGAAGCTGCCCGGCCTGCGAGTGGCCAGCACGGAGATGTACGCTAAACGCCTGAAGAGCGACCTGGTGGAGCTGTGCAGGCAGAGGGGGCTGCGCATCGGGAGGTCCACCAAGGAACAGCTGATTGCCCAGTTGGAGGAGAGGGATCGCTTGGATGACCCGATCCCTGTCCCTGAGGGAAGCCGCCCGGCAGACGCAGCGTGGGCCCTGGGGCCTGACCGGGCTGGGAGGGGTCAGACTGCTGCCGAGGACATCCCGAGACCCTTCCTACCTGTGCCTGGGGAAGGGGTTGGGGGAAGCCCAGCGAATACTGAGGGCACCCTGACCCCGGCAGCCAGCAGGGGATCCTCCCGGCGGAGCTCCCCATCCCTGGAGCGGAGGCGGCTGGAATGGGAGAGGGAGATGAACATGAGGGAGCTGGAGGATCATGAAAAACAACATCAACATGAGGAGAAACAACATCAGCATGAGCAGGAGGAGAAGGAGAGGGAGCGTCAGGAGAAGGAGAAACAAAGACAGCATGAACTGGAGCTGGCCAGGCTGAGGAGCAGTGGGGCCCCGGCTGCGGTGAGTGCGGGGGGACCCAAGACGGCAAGGAACTTTGATAAGTGCTTCCTGGCCCAGCGGAAGGAGGGGGAGGACATGGATAGCTTCCTGACGGCCTTTGAGTATGCCTGCGAGCTGCACAGGGTTGACCCTGCAGACAGGCTCCAGTTCCTCACCCCCTTACTGGACCCCAAAGCCGTGGAGGTGTACAGCCGGATGACAGGGCCGGAGGCAGGGGACTATGAACTGTTCAAACAGGCCCTGCTCCGTGAGTTTGGGCTGACCCCCGAGATGTACCGGAGAAGGTTCCGGAGTCAGCGTAAAACGCCTGAGGTCACCTACCTACAACGGGTCAACCAGATGCAGGGGTATGCCCGCAAGTGGACAGCTGGGGCCCGAGCTAAAGAGGACCTGCTGGACCTAATCGTACTGGAGCAACTGTATGATCAGTGCCCTTCCGACCTGAGGCTGTGGCTGGTGGACAAACAGCTCGAGAACCCCCAGCACGCAGGGCAGCTGGCCGACGAGTTTGTGAACAGTCGGTCAGGGGGTAGCCGGGAGGAGCCCCAAAAGAACAGGCCCCCCCCGAGGCAGAGAGAGAGTCACCGGGGGCCTCCCAGGGGGGAAATAGGGAGAACCCCCTCCCAAGGGGAACGCCTGGCGTCGGGCCCCTCCGACCCGCTCGAGGGGACCAACGTGACCTGAGCTGCTATCACTGTGGCCAGAGAGGCCACGTACGGACCCAGTGCCCCGGGCTCAGGGACAGACTGAGCAGACCCAACCTACCCAGGGTTAACTGGGTAGGGACTCAGCTGGACGAGGGGCAGACGACCCAGGAAAGGGGGGCTACCAGTTTACCACCTGCGCAGGAGGGAAGAGTACCCCAGGCCAGCTCCGCCAGAGGACTGGAGGCTCTGGACTCAGGGTGCTCGGTTTACAGGGTGGGCGTGGGGCTGTCCTTCCGGAGAGAGTGCCTTGTTCCCCTGGAGATGGATGGGAGGAAGGTCAATGGATACTGGGACACGGGCGCGGAGGTGATGGTGGCCCGGCCTGAGGTGGTGGCCCCAGATCGGGTGGTGCCCAACACCTACCTGACCCTGACAGGGGTGGGCGGGACCCCATTTAAGGTGCCCGTGGCAAGGGTACACCGGAAATGGGGGGCCAAGGAGGGCCCCAAGGATGTGGGGGTACACCACCGTTTGCCCACTGAAGTTTTGATGGGGGTGACCTAGAGGACTGGCCAAGCAAGCCCCAGACCGCCCTGGTTGTGACCCGTAGCCAGAGCTGGCGAGGGGCACTGCACCCTGACCTTAGGGAGGGTACCACACCGGAGGCGCAGGACCCTACCCTGGTGGGGAGGGAGCGCCGAGGGGCACGGCTCAGAGAGGCGGAGGCCTCAGACCTGGCCACTGAGGGGGAACCGGGCCCCATCCCTTCCCCAGCCGCTGAGTTCCAGGCCGAGTTGAGGAAAGATCCCTCCTTGCGGAAGCTCAGGGACCTGGCCAACCTCAGTGTGGGACGGACCATGAGGAGAGGCTGCCAGGAGAGGTTCCTGTGGGAGAAGGGGTTCCTGTACCGAGAATGGGCTCCCACAAGGGAAGTAGAGTCCTGTGGGATCAGGAGGCAGCTGGGGGTCCCCCAGAAGTATCGCCGCAGGCTCCTGTACCTGGCCCATGACATCCCCCTCGCAGGGCACCAGGGAATCCGGCGCACCCGGCAGAGGTCGCTACAGAACTTTTACTGGCCTGGGGTCTTTACCACGGTCCGGCAGTATTGCCGATCCTGTGACCCCTGTCAGAGGGTGGGGAAGGTCCGGGACAAGGGGAAAGCGGCTTTGAGACCTTTGCCCATCATAGAGGAGCCTTTCCAGAAGGTGGCCATGGACATCGTGGGGCCTCTCAGCAGGACGACCCGGTCGGGGAAGAAATACATTCTGGTGGTGGTAGATTTTGCCACCCGCTACCCCGAGGCAGTGCCCTTAGCTTCCATTGAAGCAGACACCGTGGCCGACGCGCTCCTGACCATTTTCAGCCGAGTGGGGTTCCCCAAGGAAGTCTTGACAGACCAAGGATCCAACTACATGTCGGCCCTGCTCCGGTGCTTGTGGGAGAAATGTGGGGTCCGGCACGACTGGGCCTCAGCTTATCACCCCCAGTCCAACGGGCTGGTGGAGAGGTTTAACGGGACGCTAAAGATGATGCTGAGAACCTTTATGGACCAGCACCCGCAGGACTGGGACAAGTACTTACCTCACCTGCTGTTCGCGTACAGGGAGGTGCCCCAGGAGTCGACCGGATTTTCGCCTTTCGAACTGTTATATGGCAGGAGGGTGAGGGGCCCCTGGACCTGATGAGAGACGAGTGGGAGGGGAAGGCCACTCCCGATGGAGAGTCAGTGGTGGAGTATGTCCTGATCTTCCGAGAGAGACGGGCTGAACTCATGGGCCTGGCCAGGGAGAATCTGGCCAGAGCCCAGAGGAAGCAGAAGGTCTGGTATGACCGCACGGCGCGGGCCCGTGCCTACGCCACCGGGGATCAGGTGATGGTTCTCATCCCCGTGAGAAAGAACAAACTACAGGCCGCCTGGGAGGGCCCTTTCAAGGTCGTCAAGCAGCTCAGTGAGGTAAACTATGTGGTGGAGCTGTCGAACCGGGCGCACCACCGCCGGGTGTACCATGTGAATATGATGAAGCCATATTATGCCAGGGGGAATGTGGTGTTGGCCGTGTGTGGACAGTGGGAAGAGCAGGGAGATGACCCTTTAGTAGATCTATTCCCTGGGACCGGAGCTGGTTCCCCGCTGGAAACAATTCCCCTCTCGGATCAGCTAACCCCTGCCCAGCAAGCTGAGGTCAGGGAGGTGCTGCATCCGTACCGACAGCTGTTTTCCAACCAGCCTGGATGCACTAATCTGACTGTCCACCGGGTGCAGACAGGGTCGCACCCTCCGATAAGATGCTCCCCCTTCCGAGTCACGGGGAAAACTGCTCAGGACCTGGAAAGAGAGGTCCGGGACATGCTGGCTTTGGGGGTGATCAAGCCATCGGCCAGCCCTTGGGCCTCGCCGGTGGTGCTGGTCCCCAAAAAGGACAGGTCGGTCCGGTTCTGTGTGGACTATCGGAAGCTCAATGCCATCACTGTATCTGATGCCTACCCCATGCCCAGGCCGGACGAGCTCCTAGACAAGCTGGGAGGAGCTCGGTACCTTACCACCATGGACCTTACAAAGGGCTACTGGCAAGTGCCGCTGGATGCAGATGCCCGGCTGAAATCGGCCTTTATCACCCCTCTGGGGCTCTATGAGTTCCTGACCCTGCCTTTCGGCCTCAAGGGAGCGCCGGCCACCTTCCAGCGCCTAGTGGACCAGCTCCTGAGGGGAATGGAGAGTTTTGCCGTGGCGTATATTGATGACATCTGTGTCTTTAGCCAGACCTGGGAGGACCACGTGTCCCGGGTTAGACAAGTGCTGGACCGACTCCAGGGGGCTGGGCTGACTGTAAAAGCGGAGAAGTGCAAGGTGGGGATGGCGGAAGTATCTTACCTGGGCCATCGGGTGGGGAGCGGCCGCCTAAAGCCGGAACCAACCAAGGTGGAGGTGATCAGAGACTGGCAGGCTCCCCACACCAAAAAGCAGGTCCAAGCCTTTATTGGGATGGCAGGATACTACCGAAGATTTGTGCCCCACTTTAGCGCCATAGCCACCCCCATCACTGAGCTATGCAAGAAGGGGAAGCCAGACAAGGTGGTCTGGACCGAGCAGTGCCAGGCGGCTTTCCGGGCGCTGAAGGAGGCTCTGGTCAGTGGCCCAGTTCTGGCAAACCCAGACTTTGACTAGCCCTTTGTGGTGTTCACCGATGCCTCCGACACGGGACTGGGGGCGGTGTTAATGCAGGAGGATGAAAAGGGGGAGAGACACCCCATCGTGTACCTGAGCAAGAAGTTGCTACCCCGGGAGCAACACTACGCGGCCATCGAGAAGGAGTGCCTGGCCATGGTGTGGGCCCTCCAGAAACTAGAGCCCTATCTCTTCGGGCGACACTTCACCGTCTACACCGACCACTCTCCCCTGACCTGGCTGCACCAGATGAAAGGAGCCAACGCCAAGCTCCTGAGATGGAGCCTGCTCCTGCAGGATTACGACATGGACGTGGTCC
Source organism: Lepidochelys kempii (assembly GCF_965140285.1). NCBI lineage: Eukaryota > Metazoa > Chordata > Testudines > Cheloniidae > Lepidochelys > Lepidochelys kempii. The sequence continues at coordinate 1,514,385 of NC_136387.1, read as the reverse complement.
ACGTGAAGGGAAGGGCCAACCTGATAGCGGATGCGCTGTCCCGGAGAGGGGGCCCCGAACTTCCCCAGGTCACTGGTCAGCGTGACCCCGCTCAGTTCAGTCTTGAAGGGGGGAGAGATGTGACGATGTGACTCAGCAGGGAGGGGGGAGTGTTGACCTGGGGATGGGAGACCTGAGAGCCTGTCACCTGAGCCAGGAGGGGGAGGGGGAGGTGACACCTCTGCCCAGGAATGTGAACAGGGGCTGCAGGAGAGAGCCTGCTGGGGGGGTTTAGTTTCAGTTTGGGGCTGGGTGGAGGAATGCAGGGAACTCCAGGGCTGGGGTCAAAGCTCCCTGCTCCCCCAGAAGGACGTGATTGAGGGGTCCTGGTTGTACCCACAAGCTCTGTTGTGGACTGTGTTCCTGTTGTCCAATAAACCTTCTGTTTTACTGGCTGGCTGAGAGTCTCAGTGAATCCCAGGAAGAGGGGTGCAGGGCCTGGACTCCCCCACACTCCATGACATGGGGCCAGGCTCCAGGCTCCCCCTTCCTCCTCACTCCACCCCCCCCCGCCACTCCAGGCTCCCCCCGAGGGCCAATCTTCAGCCTCTATGGGGCCCAAGACCAACCCAACAGGACTCTCGTCTCCAAGTCTCCTGACGCTTCCAGCCCATCTGTCCCGGTACAGACAGAGCCTCGGTGCCAGACCCTGTGTGCACAAAATGCCTGGCCAGCTCCAGGCCCGCGCCAGTCACAGCCGCATGCTGCTTCCAGCCCCAGTGCGCGTGCAAGCCAGGCGCGCTCTTGTGCACACACATTTCCTAACGCCAGGTCCACAGCGGCGATGCGCTGGGCTGGGGTGGGAGTCGGTGGCCATGGCACGAGTGTGGGATGGTGCAATGGTCACATGAAACAGCAGCTCCAACAGACCGTAGGGGGGCGAGTCCTGTTCCTCCACCCTGCGGGGCCACCTCCATCACACCCTTTGCTATTGGGATGTTTGGTCTCCCCCTGCCGCTCCCCAGCTGGCGCCTTGGTGCCCGTGGGCAGCTCTGCCAACGGCGAAGGGCGGAGATGCAAGGACATCACCACCCCTGATTCCAGCTTTTCTCTATGCGGCAATGCAGAGCTGAGGCCTGGGCTCTCGGGGCTAGGCAGGGCTCGTGGTGCCTGTGATGAAGCAGGACTGTTCTTAATGTTTTCTCTGAATAGCATGGGGTGCCTCAGTTTCCCCTGGGCAGTTCTTAAGTATCTAGGGGGTGGGGTAAGGGTGTATGATCACTGCAGAGCCCTAGAGGGCAGGTGTGTGCAGGGATCTGGACACAGAGAATGGCCGACACTCTGTTTCCTGGCCACTGGTGGCCTGGCCCTTCCCCCCTGCAAGGTGAGAGCTAAAGGGTTGCAGAACAAAGGAATCAGGTGACCTCCTGGCCCGGGAAAGGGACAAAGCCCAGAGGAGGAGAGGCTGGAGGGAGTTTCAGTTTGGGACTGGCTGGGACATGGAGTGAAGGGCAGACGGGGTTGTCTGGCTCACTGTCCCCCAAAATGGACCCAGCTGAGGGGTCCGGTTCTCTGCACCTACAAGCTCTGTGTTAGACCATGTTCCTGTCGTCTAATAAACCTTCTGTGTTACTGGCTGGCTGAGAGTCACGTCTGACTGCAGAGTTGAGGGGCAGGACCCTCTGGCTTCCCCAGGACCCCGCCTGGGCGGACTCGCTGTGGGAAGTGCACGGAGGGGCAGAGGATGCTGAATGCTCCGAGGTCAGACCCAGGAAGGTGGAAGCCGGGTGAGCTGTGTGTCCTGCAGACAGGCTGCTCCCAGAGAGGAGACTTCCCCAGAGTCCTGCCTGGCTTCATGGGGAGCAGTTCCAGAGCATCGCCCGGGGACTCCGTGACACTGCCCGCGGCAGAGCAGGGAACGCTGGCCAGGCCTCCGCGAGCCCCATGGCCCCAGACCGAGCCGTGCCCAGGGGAGGAAGGCAGGAAAAGGAATCTCAGCGGCAGTCCAGCACTCACACTGCAGTGGGCACAGCTCGGTCTGGGAGCCAGGACCCGGTGCTGCCACGTGCTGCCTGGCGACCCTGGGCCGCCGCCCTCTCTCTGTGCCCATTGGTGCAATACCCAGCTGTGGGCAGCCCAGGCTCTGAGGGGCCAAGCAGCCGTGAGCCCCTGTAGGGCATGGCCCTGTCCAGGCATCTCACGGGGGGCTGGTTGCATGCACCTCACTGTGTGTGTGAAAGGGGGTGACACCATGTGTGGCTAGGGGAATGGGGCACGGCTGGTGCAGGAGATGCAGGCAGCTGGGGAATGGGCAGGCGGCAGGTACAGGGCTCTGTGTCGGGGAATGTGGGGGTTGGGGGCAGGTACAGGGGTCTGAACTGAGGGCAGCAGTGGGGCTGGGTCGGGGAGGCAGCGGGTTAGGGGCAGGCGTAGGGATCTAGGCAGGGAGCACAGGGGTCAGGTTGTTGGAGCAGGTAAAGGGGTCAGGTACAGGGAGATGTAGGAGTTGGGCTTGTAGGGCCGGTAAGGGGATCTGGGTTGGGGGCAGGAATGACGGTCTGGGTCAGAGAGTGCAGGGGGCAGGTATGGGGGTCTGGATCAGGGAGATGTGGGAGTTGGGCTGGTAGGGAAGGTACAGGAATCTGGGTTGGGGGGCAGGTACAGGGGTCTGGGTTGGGGGCAAGTAATGGGGGCTAGGTCAGAGAGTGCAGGGGGCAGGTCCGAGGGTCTGGGTTGCGGGGCAGGTGGATCTTAACCAGGAAGATGTAGGGGATAGGCTGGGCTGGGGGGCAGGTATGGGGGTCTGGATCAGGGAAATGTAGGAGTTGGGCTGGTAAGGCAGGTATGGGATCTGGGCTGGGGGGCGGGCGTGGGGGTCTGGTCAGGGAGACGTAGGGGTCAGGCCAGCCTGGGGGGCGGGCGTGGGGGTCTGGGTCAGGGAGACATAGGGGTCAGGCCGGGCTGGGGGGCGGGTGCGGGGGTCTGGGTCAGGGAGACATAGGGGTTGGGCTGGGCTGGGGGGTGGGTGTGGGGGTCTGGTCAGGGAGACGTAGGGGTCAGGCCGGGCTGGGGGGCGGGCGTGGGGGTCTGGGCAGGGAGACGTAGGGGTCAGGCCGGGCTGGGGGGCGGGTGCGGGGGTCTGGGTCAGGGAGACATAGGGGTTGGGCTGGGCTGGGGGATGGGCGTCTGGTCAGGGAGTCGTAGGGGTCGGGCCGGGCTGGGGAGCGGGCGTGGGGGTCTGGGCAGGGAGACGTAGGGGTCACGCCGGGCTGGGGGGCGGGCGTGGGGGTCTGGGCAGGGAGACGTAGGGGTCACGCCGGGCTGGGGGGCGGGCGTGGGGGTCTGGGCAGGGAGACGTAGGGGTCACGCCGGGCTGGGGGGCGGGCGTGGGGGTCTGGTCAGGGAGACGTAGGGGTCAGGCCGGGCTGGGGGGCGGGCGTGGGGGTCTGGGCAGGGAGACGTAGGGGTCACGCCGGGCTGGGGGGCGGGCGTGGGGGTCTGGGCAGGGAGACGTAGGGGTCGGGCCAGGCTGGGGGGCGGGCGTGGGGGTCTGGGCAGGGAGACGTAGGGGTCGGGCCAGGCTGGGGCGCGCGTGGGGGTCTGGGCAGGGAGACGTAGGGGTCGGGCCGGGCTGGGGGGCGGGCGTGGGGGTCTGGGCAGGGAGACGTAGGGGTCGGGCCGGGCTGGGGGGCGGGCGTGGGGGTCTGGGCAGGGAGACGTAGGGGTCGGGCCGGGCTGGGGGGCGGGCGTGGGGGTCTGGGCAGGGAGACGTAGGGGTCACGCCGGGCTGGGGGGCGGGCGTGGGGGTCTGGGCAGGGAGACGTAGGGGTCACGCCGGGCTGCGGGGCGGGCGTGGGGGTCTGGGCAGGGAGATGTAGGGGTTCGCAGCTGTTGCTGTCCCCTCCTCATCGATGTTCCTGGGCCCAGGGGCAAGAGAGGCCCAGCCCCAGCCCTGCCCTTCTGCCAGCGCCTGGCACAGAGGGGGACGCCTGGCACGCACCCCTGGGACTCCGCCGGTTGCATCACAGGCTCCTGTCGGCCAATGTGGCCTGGGCCCCACGTCGCCCGCCAGCAGCCCCGCGGTGGGAGGAGCGCAGGGCTGGCCAGTGGGCACAGAGGATGGTGCCAGACCCTCTGACCTCTCCTTGGGGACAGCACCAGCGCAGGGAAGTGGCAGGCTGTGCCCCGAAGCCTGGGACACCGGGCTGCCCATGGCAGAATCCACCCCTCCTGCCAAGGAACGCCGGGGCAGGGGACAGCGTCTGCCCAGCCAGCTGGGAAGCCGGATCAGAGGTGGGCGGGGGAAGCTGGGCTCCCCGGGCCCTCGTGGGGTGCACATCAGCCGGTGCTGGCCCCAGCCCCGGAGAGCGGCCCAGGCTCAGCGTCTGTGCAGTCTCCAGGGAGAACGGGACACAGCTGATCCCTGGGATGGCGGCCGAGCTGAGGCCAGCTGTGTGGCACGGTGCCCATCAACGTCCAGCTGTGTCTTCATCACACCCTCTGCCATGCCACTGCCTCTGTCCTGAGGGCCGTAACCAATCCCTGCCGCCGCCCGTCGCTACGCCAAGCCCAGAGCCGCATGGCACCAATGCCCAGGCTCCGAGATCCACCCTCTCACCCCGGTGCAATCCACGGACATCCCTCAGGCTGCTCCCGAGTCCACCAGCGCAAGAGCAGACTCAGCCCCGGGCTCGAGAGTCCGGTCACCGGACAGCAACGGAACGGGGGCAGCTTCCTGACCCAGCTGGTTACACTGAAGTCAGTTCCACCAGAGCGGTGTTTGGCCCAGCTCCCAAAGCCCTTTCAGTTCTTGGCAGGCAGGTCCCTGTGCTGAGGATCCGCTGCTCCCCCAGTGCCCCAGCCAGACTCTGTTACTGTTGGGACAAGTTCTCCAAGAGCCTCTGAACCTGCCCCTGCAAAAGCAGAGGCCAAGCCGTGCACGCCCCAAGCCCCTGTCTTTGCACACCCAGCTGGGCATTGTGCTCACGACCAAGATATTCCTGCATGTGCACAAGGGCGTTTCCACACCCGAGCCTGCGAGGATCCCATGCCGCAGCGCCAAGCGAGGGGGCACTGAGCTGACTTTGAGCAGACAGATAGCACCACGCTCCCGGGGACCCGTGGTCACTCGATCACCCAGCGCCCCTTGCAAGGGTAGGATCCTTAGCCCTGCTGTCCTGGCCAAACTCCTGCTGGAGGTGGGCATTTCCCTACCTCCATTTCCCCCGCAGCGCCATGCCGGGTACAGGATTCCTCCCCCACTCCTGCCCCTTGCTGCTGGGCAGCACTGCTCTGTGCTGTCAGACAGCTGCAGGCTTCACCCCAGAGGTGACCACAGTGGCGGCCCTGTCAAGTACGGCTGGAAGCCTGCAGGCTCCACGGACCTCAGAGCAGAGTCTGCTGAGCACTGGCTGCTTCTCCCCATCTCCAGCTGCTCCACAGCATTGAAAGAAGCTAAGCATGCATGGCTTTCCTGCCGCGACTTCTGGTGCTGACACATGGGAGGAGAAAGGGGAGTGACGGGAGAACACGGAGCAGAGGGGTCGGAGCGGGGCGAGTGAGAACGGGGAGAGGGCAATGCAAAGGGGAGGTGGGGGTCTTGGGTGAGCGGGAGGGGGGCAGACCAGGTGAGGAGGTATTCACAAGACACCGCATGAGAAGGTTCCCGGCCCAGTGAGTGAGGGTGATCCCTGCTCTCTGCGCCACCCTGCCAGCCCCTCCTCCAGGCAGTGCCCAGCCGCGCCGCATACGAGGAGTGATGGCCACACTTGTTTGTGGTGCATGGGGTCAGTTTTCAGCTCTGAACCTGTGCACCCCAGAGCCGTGCAAAGCCGCACCCCAGAGCCGTGCAAAGCCGCACCCCAGAGCCGTGCAAAGTCGGTGCAGTGCAGGCAGACAGGCCCTGTTCCGATGGGTGCCTGGGGCGTAGCCCAGGTACTTGGGGCCAGCTTTCCTGCTTGGTGCAGGGCGGGAGGGGGGGGTGCCGATGGTACATGCAATGGGACCCCATTCATCCCAGCTACGCTGGTGTTGCACAGCTCTGAGTGAGTGAAACCGGTCACTGCCAGCGCAGTGCCAGGCAGAACCCGCCCTCTTGTGCGAGTCCAGCTCTTCCGCCCAGGGCCAAGAGCAGCCTGTCCCGCCTGGGGGAAGGGGGCGTGACACACTGCCAGAGCAGAGCGGTTCACCCCCGCTGTGTTGGGGGCACAGGGAATCCGGCTGCAAGCGGGTGTGGGGGTCAGCATATGCGGTGACGGAGCACAGCAGGGAAAGCCGCTCTCAGAGGGATAAGATCTGGGTGCGAGACAGCAGGGGCCTGCTGTGCGTCACGATCGCCTGCAACTCCGGTGCCTGCTACTCTCCTTCGGCGTCTGGGCAAATCCGGCGTCACCCACGCGCCGAACGAACGGCGGCTCGCTGGGAACGACAAAAGCAGCTCACGCCCCAGCCCCACCATTCGCACCGGGGCCCTGATCTCCCCAGGGAAGGACCCCGGTACGAGGAAGTCAGAGCCACCGGCAGAGCACCGCATTCTGCTGAGCGAGGGAGCGACTGGACGGGAGGGACGCCGGAGTGAGCAGGGCAGAGAGCCGTCCCCCAGCGCCGAGGTCGCCGGGCTCCTAGTTACCATCCTTGCAGGAATGGAGGAGCAGCCAGGCGGTAACAGCAAGGTTGCTATGGGACAAACACTCTGGGTTTAGACTATCTCCCAGCCTGTTTGCTGTGTCCCCCACGCCTCCCTCTCCAGGCCTGTCCCACAGCGGGATCTCAGCTGCTCTGCTTAGCCACAGGGCTGGAGCAGGAGCGCGGTTGGTATTGGAGCTCTGGATCCTCGCCAGAGCAACGGGAGCATCAGTGGAAGGCACTTTGCAAAGGCAGATCGCATGGCCCTGGCTGGGTAGGAGGCCCCGGGGGAGAAGGACGTGTCCCAGCACAGACCAGTGACCACGAGAGCAGCCGCACAAGGTGCCCACGTGCACCCCGGAACCAGCACGCAACCGCACCTACGTTCCCACTCCCCTTCTCCGCCTTGCTCTGGCGGGCGATTAGGGCCCCCCCAAGGGGTCAGCAGACCCCAGGACAGTGAGCGCCTCAGCACAGGGACCTTGGACCCACTGCCCTACGACCCTCGGTGTCAAGGGGCCTTAAAGGCAGCAGATTTCAGCATCCCCAGCTGGTGAAAGAGCTGCATCCCCCACCACAGAGCACAGGCCCAGAGCCTCCCACGCTCTCGCCAGTGGCCACGGGCAACCTGAGCGTCCATCAGAGCAGACCCGAGGCTGCTCTAACGCATGCCCCAAGTCAGGCAGGGCCCCAGCCAGGCCCGGAATACCAGGGGATGCAAAGGTGCCCACCCTCCTCATTTCCAGGTTGCGTTCACCTCAGCCAGGGCTCAGGATCAGGCCCCTCACCTTCCCCAGGGTCCGTAAAGTGCCCCCTGGATCCCTGCCCCAACGGAATCACGGGCGCAGCCTGCCCTGGGGTTTGGGGATAGCAGTGGGGGCCGTGTATTCGCTGGTACGTGTTGTGTTTAAAGCCAACTTCGCTTGGGGCAGGGAGGCAGCAGCTGTGTAGAAAAAGCAGCATCTCACATCCCCCCGTGAAGTGCTTTCCAGCATATTCAAGGTCTAGTTCGGTTCAATGGCTCCCAGCGTCCCCACTCTAAAAACCGTTCCCGCGCCCCTGACCCAGTGCACCACCTGGTACCACTGTCCCTGCTGTAACCCCCATTCTCCACACACCACTGCCAGGGCCCCCGGGGACCCCGGGCAAGGGGCCTGCGAAAGCCACAGCCCAGCACTGAACGACTCCTTGGGGCGCTCAGCCCCACCTAACCCGCTGCCCAGGCTGCTGCTGGCAGGGGATGGGAACCGGTCTGATCCAAGAGTCTCTCTCTGGTCGGTGCCTGTCCCCGGGAGGTGTTTGCTGGGCCTGGCCTTGCCAAGCACAGACCCAGAGGAGCAATTGCCTTAAATATTCGCCAGGTCCCGCATCGCAGGCGCACCGGCGCTTTCCCCCAGGGCTGATCCGTTCCTCTCTCGCCTTCCCAGGCGCAGGAATCTGCCGTCGGCGAGGGGCCCCCTCCACACGCCCTGAGCAAATCCTCCCCCAAGCCCCCCGGCCTCAGCCCAGAGCCCGCTCGCCCCGAACAGGCCAGTCGAGAGAGCCGGGGCCGGGGCCAGGCCCTGGCCCAGGCAGGGCAGGCGCCAATGGGGGAGGCTGCGATCCGGGCCCGGAGAACGCTAAGAAACGCGGCGCGGGGGCGCGGGGATCTGCGGGATACAAACTGCACCCAGCGCCCCTGCGGCGGGAGAGGAAGCCCTGCGGGAGGGGGCCGGGGCCGGGGCCGGTCTCCTCGGAAACCGACATCCCGGTGCCTCAGGGCTGGATCCCCCGGGCCGCAAACCGGAGCACGCGCCCCACGACACGCACCCAGCCCCGTGTAGACACGGCACCGGCAGCGCGCGCGCACACACCTCACCCCCGGCCGGCACGTGGGCACCGCCTCGCCCCGCTCCGCGCCCCGGGGTCCCGCACCCAGGCGGGGGGCGCTTCGCCAGCCCCCCCCCCGCGGCTCTGTCCCGGCAGCGGGCTGAGCCCGGCCGGCCGGGGGCGCAGCCGGGTCCCCGCGCCCGGCACGAGGCGGCCCTGCCCGGGGACCCCCCGCCCGGCGCGCACTGACCTGCGGGAGCCCCGGGGAGCCCCGGCCCCGCGTCCGGCTGGGGAGACGCGCCGCCCCGCACCGCTGTTCCCGGCGCTGCCGGCTCGTGCAGCTGGGAGCATGCGTGGGGGAGGCGGCGGGTTTCGGGGAGAGGGGGCGGGCGCCGGCTCCCAGCAAAGCAGCGAGGGGAGGAGGGGCCGCGGCGGACAGGGGGCAGCAGCCTGGGCACAGGCGGGGGCACCTGCCCTGGGCTCGCCCGGCCCCTGCGGGCACCGAGCCAGGGGGCCCCCTGCGGGGCTTGGTGCCAGGGGGCCCCCTGCGGGCACCGAGCCAGGGGGCCCCCTGCGGGGCTTGGTGCCAGGGGGCCCCCTGCGGGGCTTGGTGCCAGTGGGCATCGCGAATCCAGGCTCCCTTGAAAGATCCCGCGCCCCCGCCACAGGCCGGTGGGGATGTGCCCAGGTACTCGGCAGTCGGAGTCAGCGCCCAGTGCTGTGCCCGGCCCGTGGGACTCCAGGCCTAGGCAGGCGGCTTCCGCGTCCAAGCCAGCGAGCGGTCAGCAGCCATCCCCACCCCACACGTCCCCAGGCGACGCTGGAGCTAGGCCGGACAGAGAGACAGGGGCCCGCGCCGGCCCCAGGCTTTGGTGCCCGATACCAGTGGGAGCTGGGGATCCCAGGCTCTCCGCCCTGGCACTGGGGAAGCCCGGTGCCGGGAGATCGGGGTGGTTCCCAGCTCCCCCCCAGAAGGAGGCGAGTGGGCGCAGTGGTCAGCCTGGCACGAAGACTCTGGCGCTCCCCCTCCGCAGGGCACAGCTGGCTACCTCGCTGCCTGGGCAGAAATGGAGCGTGCTGCCAGTGAGAAGTGCCCGCTGACAGCTCTGGCGATCGGAGGCCTCCACCCAAGCAGGGCCAGCGGGCAGGATGCCCCACCTCGTCCTGCCAGTGCCCCTCCAGGCCAGCCTGAGCAACCCTCTGGGGACAAAGGGGAGCTCGGCCTCGCTGGCCCATGCAGCTCCAGGGGGTCGTGGCTGAGGCTTTGTGATTCACCACTGCCCCGAGACCCCCGGCTTCTTTCCCCCAGAGCACCAGCAGCTGACGGGGGACAACTTGATCAGATAGAGTCCTGTGCTCCGCTCCCCAGAGCTAGCCATCCCTGGCACGGGCACTGGGCGTCTCTGGCCACTCGGACAGGGTGGGGCTGAGTTGGCCAGTGGACTCTGCCCATCCAGCCCCCTCCTGCCCCACCCCCCGCCCAGTTCTCTTGGCTGCTGGGAGCTGGGCTCTGCAGACGGTGACACCATGTTACTCAACCTGGTAATTTTCCAGTTTGTGTGGGGGGAAGATCAGCCTTTCCCATCTTCCCCTCTCAGCAGCAGTCGGCTCTCTCCCCTCCCTGGGTGCTGCAGCTGAGCTGGTGCCCCTCCGCCCTGCCTGGATCAGCAACGTCAGGGGGAGAAGGGGGCAGTGTGCAAATGCACCCACGGCCCGCACCTACAACCCCCCACCCCGGCCAACTCCCTCCTGACCCCCACACTGGAGCAGCCTGGATCCTGGAGGGCGGGGAAGGGCCGTGCCCCTGCCCTCTCCACCCCATGGCCCGGGAGGCCCCCCAGGAAAGACCTTGTCCGTCCAGGAAGGGAGCGGCTGGGTGGCCAGGGGAGGGGAGGACATGCTCCCCAGGTCGTGCTGGAAGGGAAGGCAATGGCTCCACAGAGAGGGTCAGTGCATCCCTCCAGCCTTTGCCTCTCTTCTGCTGTGTGCTTACAGGCTCAGCACCGATTGGGGTGAGGAAACCTCTTCTCTTCAGGCCACAGGTTCTTGCATCTCCCTGCCTCCCCTGATTGCTCGGGGGGTTCCCCCGTCTCTCCCCGCTGCCATCTCAGCTCTGCCTTGGATGGGCTGGTTCCGGCCCAGCAGGGCCAGCGTCTCCCTTTCCCCAAGGTAGCCTGACTGCGTTGGAGCTGGTGCTTAGCAGAGCCAGGCTGATGCCTGGAAATGCTGTTGGCGTGTGCCATGGGCTGTGGGGGATGATGCCTTTCCCATGCCCCCTGGCACTGGCAACCCATGCTCCCTTGTGGGTCCAGGGCAGGGATCTGCACCATGTCCCCTGCTGCAGTGACATTGCAGGTGTGAGCTCTGGCTTCCCTTTCACTGCCTGGCTGGCAGCAGGATTTGCCCCCTGGGAAGAAACACAAAGCTCCTGGTGCCAGCGAGCTCCCTGGCTGTGACCTCTGCCAGAACCTGGACCCTGGTGGGGGCATTGGCAGCTTCTGGAACACAAATACTAAACACATTGGAAAGGAGCAAGTGGGCTTGGCTCACCCATTGGCTCCCCAGCCACCCAGAGAACCCAGCCCCCTGCTGGGGACAGCACCTCCGCCAGCAGGCTCAGGAACACTCCCTAGCCGTGAGCTGCCTGTTGGGGGTGGGGGGAAAGGGGGTGACCCCACCCTCTGTACAGCAGAGAAAGCTTCAGCAGAGCCAGCATGGGGGGAGGGTGGTGCTGGGTTGGGTGCCCTGTAATTTCCTTGTTGCCACCTCTGCTCTGTGGCTGTGAGTCATGCATGAATCACCCTCCAGTTGCTAATTCGCACCATCTTTTATTCCTCAAAACAAGGAACTGTAACCAGCACTGCTTTCTGCTGCGGGGGGAGGAGAGGGAGTGAACAGGATGCCAGTTCCCCAGAGGGATGGCGGCTGCAGGAGCCCGTCACAGTGACCCTGCCATGACTCTGTCCTGGAGACGGCATAGCCAGAGCATCCAATGCCTCGTGCATCTCCACCAGCCTCGTGCGTCTCGCCCCACGTCCCAGTGGGGGCGTGGCCGTGGCACGGGGCCGCGCAGCGACCCTGCGCCGTCGAGGTGAACACCAGCGCTCAGCCGCCACTAGAGCCCAGGCCCTGCCCAGGTGGGGGGTCTCAGGCCCCCACGCACCTGGACACACTGGGGAGTTCATTATGGGAAGGTTTGTTGGATGGTCCCGGCAGAAGGTCCGGCTGGCAGCTCCCCCCAGCCAGGGGAGCGATTCACAGCGGTTCTGCTGGGGAAAGCGCAGCCAGTCAGGAGATGCAGGGCTCGTACACCGGGCCTTGGCCGCAGCCGAGCTGGGCTAGGGGTAGCCTGGAGGCCCGTGCAATGGCGGTGTCGTTCCTAATGCAGGGCAGGCTGGGTCTCCCTGCCCTCTCTCACTCTGCCCCTGCCATGCTAGCCACGCTGCCCTGGTCTGACGCCAAGCACTCAGGCTGCAGCTCCAACCTGTCACTCTCCCCACACCCAGGCTGCCTGCAGAAGGGACAGCTCAGGGCTCGCTCCTCGCCCAAGAAGGGCTGGGCCCATGGTGCTTTGGGGTGAAAGTCCAACCCTGATACGGTTCTGTGGGACCCCTCTGCCCTGCCCCCTTTTCGCCCCCCAAACCAGCGGGGAGTTTAGCGTTCAGTAAAGTCCTGTAAAGATCGAAAGCAGCAAAGGTCAGAGCTGACTAGATTCACGCTCCCCACAGCTGATCTGGACTGGAGATCATCTGTCTGCCCCACCCCCGGCCTTCCTTCGCACTGCAGGTGGGTGGAGTGCCCACAGCGAGGCGGTGCTCCGAGGGCGTGCAAGGAGGGGGCTCAGGAGGTCTGACACCATTGGGCAGCTAGGGCGGCTGGCCTGCTGCATCCCATGGCCCAAGGAAGGCCTCAGACAAGGGGGTTGCTCCAGGGGAGAGTGCCCTAGGCTCCCAGAGCTAGAAACAGCGACAAGACTCTATGCAGACCCAGCGAGAGGCAAGTGGGACCCAGCGACTGGGTCTGCAAACAACGGGTGAGCCTCAGGACTCCAGCTGTGACATGCTGGCCAAGCTGCAGCCACGCGTTTACCAACATGAATGCCTCCAGCACACGGACGGAAATGACCCCTTTGTGCTGCGGTTTTCAGCTGCTACTTCTGTGACGGGCTCCTAACGGACAGGCCCATGTTTATGTGCCAGCTCCTGGTGGGGGCGAAGGGACGCTACCCCTACGAACAGATCCCCAGCATGGCCTGGGAGTGGGAACTCCAACGACCGACTCTTCTCTTGGGAACTTCAGCAAATGCAGGACAGCCGGAGGGCTCCTGGGGCTGGGAGCAGCCACCTCGCTGGGAGTGGTGGATCAGCACCTGCTATTTGGTTATTTGTATAGCCCCCAGGTGGAGCAGGTGTTACGTAGAGAGAGGGATCTCTTTGTGCACCAAGGAGCAACCACCTCCATGCAGCAGCCAAAGAGGTGTTCTGACCTCCAGCCCCTGCCCCAGGGCGAGGTGAGCAGGAGTATCGCACAGAGAGCTGGGGCTGGCAAGAGAGAAAGGGGAGGCACCTGCCTTGCGCAGAATGGGAAGGAATTGGAAACCCTGGGACATGGGGCCATTTGCTGTAGAATCGCAGGGCAGCCAGGGCTACGCATCTAACATTTGTGGAAAGATCTCCCCACCCCACCCCACCCCGCCCTGCCCTGCCCCGCCCCTGTAACAGGCCCTGTGCTGATTCCCCGCCCCATGTGTTACGAATTATACCTGATAGGACATGCACACAAATGCTGTGAATTACACCTGGTAAGACACGCACACAAATGCTGCAAATTATACCTGGTAGGTTACGCACAGTTCGAATCTAGGCTGAGGCACATAAACAAAGTCCACAACTGCAGAGTTCCCAAAAGACACTAAGTTTATTACGCTCGAGCGTGGTGCCCCCCTGCTAGCCAGGAGGGGACCCCGAATACAGATTATACAATGGTGCATGATGTGCTTGCTTTTAGACAATGGTGGGCTCCAAACCAAAATGGAGTCACATGTGCTAACTTTTCCTTAACAATGTCATACCCCATGTGCTGGTGGCCCCGCCCCACTCCCCCATGCTGATTCCCTCACACAGAGGACTAGAGGCAGGACTCCTGGGTTCTCTTCCCATCCCCCTCACTTGCCCTGTGATTTAGGCAAGTCCTTTCCCTTGTGGGTGCTGTTTTCCCCATCTCCTAATTACATCCCACTGCAGCTCCGAGCCCCCCCAGGGGCTCACCCCCTCCTGACTCTAGCTCCTGGGCCCCTTTGTCTGGCTGAGCCTCAGTGGGCAGAGTTTGAGTGGGGGGAGGGGAGCGGACCACGTGGGGAGAGGCTGGACCGCGTGGGTTACTCGGCAGTGCAGCCACAGAGCGGGGCAGAGCGAGACCCACCCTGCACTGAGGGGTGTCTGGTGCAGCGCGGGTGAACCTGCAGCGTGGCCCCCTTGCGCGGGCATGTGCCCGGCCCTGCACCCCACCCCTCCCAGCCCTTCTCTCCAGCCCATATAGCTCTATAGGGCCCGGGTGCATGGGGGGGCCACTATATTTCCAGGGTTCACTCCAGCTGCTGGAGCCAATCAGCTGAGCTGTGCACCTGGTTGCCTGGCAACGTGGGGATGTAGGCAGGGAGAAGGGTAAGCAGCCAGGTTGGAATAAAAACCCCGATGCTAAAAATAGGGACGAAGGAAATACAAATAAATAGAACAAGAAGAGCGCCCCCTTGGGGCAGGGCAGGTCCCTGCACAGCAGCATGACTGATCCAGGCCAGCGCCCCCGTGGGCAGGGACCTGCAGCCCGAGAGCCCCATGCACCCGACGTCCATTGCTTCCTGTGGGTCTAGCGCCTCCGTTGCCTTTGGGGGCAGCCCACCAGGCCCGTGGAGCGTGTGTGTGTGTGTCTGAGGTGGGCACACACCTGGGGCTGTTCCGGCAGGGTTGTGCACATGCATGTGTTGATATGTGCACATGGAGAGGCGGCTGAGTGTGCACGTCTGGGCGTGTGGCTGAGCACGTGAGGGTGTGCGCACGTCCATGGGCGTGCTGGCACGTTGGTGCGTGTGTGTGGGCCTGCAGCCAGGCCCCGGTGTGTCTAGACAGTCCTGGGAGCCGCTAGCCTGGCACGCGTTTGCGGTGGCCCGACCCCTGGCCTGGGGGCAGAGCAGTGGCTGCCCCGAGCCTGGCTCCAGCTGGACACGGCCGTGCAGGTTTAAGATGAGGACGAGGGGTCCCTGCACAGGCAGAGCTCAGCACCCCTTCCCCCCCTGGGCCCGGCGTGTCGCACGGCACCTAAAGGCCCTAAAGCCCCCTGCTGCCCACGGCCGGCCAGCCTGCCCCACACCTGGGGGCACCTCGCCTCCCAGACAGCCAATCAGAACACAAGCTATGAGCCCAGCCCAGGTGTGCCCCGCCTTGCCCCCCTCTTCTTCCTCCCCCACCCCCAGCTAGGCATTCACCCTCCCCCACCCCTTGCAGCAGAGATCCCAGAACAGCCCCCACTGTTATCCCACAGTTGCCATGGCAACTGCTTGTTACCCAAATGCAAACCCACCAAACTCACAAGCTGTCAGTGGCTCGGGCCCGGATCCGGCACTGGCCATAGCCCAGCAGCCCCCCACTGCGGAAAGAGCCCACCCCACACCTGCAGTCACCAAGGGCTGTCATCAGCAGGCGTCCTGCAGTGCCACGGGGGGGAGGGACGTGGGCCCAATCACAACCCCCCCCCACCGCAGCCTGGCCCAGCCCCCCAGCCCCCTCCGGCCCTTGGGAAGGGGATGCCCTGCAGTGGGACCCACACTTCCACGCTGGAGAAGAGGCCATGGTCCGGCTGTCCCTGGGGCAGCCCCAGAGCCAGGCTGGGCTGTGCCAATGGGGCTGGGCAGGGGAGTCGGCTGGTGCTGTCTTGGCCCCTCCTGGCTGGGGTCTTTGGGCTCATCTCCTGCTCCCCCCGCAGCCCTGCAGAGCCCCGGTGACGCAGGGGTCGTGTCGGCGAAGGGCCTGACAGCCGAGATCCCCAAGGGCCCCGGAGGAACGGAGAGACGGTGAGATGGGATCCAAGTGAAAGGGACCAAAGTCCTGCCTTGCCCCCAGCCTCGCCTTGGCAGGCCCTGGACGGTAAGGGGGATACGCTGCGCCCCTCCTGAGATTGGCCCTTTCTCACGCCCCCTCTCCTCTCCCCAGCCCCAGAGACATCCAGTGCCCTCGCCCTGCGCTCCCTGCCTCTCTTGCACCCAGGCCCTGCCCAGGGCACCTTTCCGCTGGCATAGTGACCCCGTTGCGGGGTCAGGTCTCTCCACCAGCCCCCAGCCATGCTGGGCTCCTGGGCCAACACCCGTCCCTGCCTAAATCGCTCTCTCCCCCTCCCCCCCATGGCCCAGGAGTCGTTCTGATGAAGCAGTTCCCTTTGAACTGGGCACAGCCAGGTGCCCCCGGGGGTCAGCCCCCCGGCTCGCGGGGGCGTGACTTAGGGGAGGCTCAGGTGGAGCTTTCTCCCTCCGAGGAGGAATGCCCCCTGCTCTCCCCGCGCAAGGCGTCGACTGGCAGGCTGACAAGCGGAGAGAGGCTGAGTAAGATGTTCCCTATCACCTTGGAAACGCGCTCCCTGCTCTCGACGCCTGAAATACGCCTTCACCCCAGCAGAGGCTGGTACAGTCGCAGCCCCTCCTCCACGGTCTGCCTTCCCCTCCGTGCACGCACCGCCGGAGAGTGACACTGCTCGCACAAGCACGGGACGAGGCATGTGAACACACGGCCCACGCACAAGGCCATGTACGCACCGGCATGCTCCCAGCATGGATCCACGTGGACCAGAACACACACTGCTCCGAGTGCATGCGTGCACACACCCACCCACACAAATACACACACCCGCCAAGTTACGCAGCCTCCGGGGGGTGCATTCGCCCTCTCAGGCGATTTGAAATCGAGGCTGGATTCTTTTTCTAGCCCTAGTGTGAGCAGGCGTTAAAGCAGGCCCTTGCCTGGCCTGGGCTACGCAGGAGCTCAGCCGCGGGGCCCCGTCAGGCCTTGGGAGCCTGAATCTGCCTGGTCAGTCGTGCTGGCAACGCCCAACGAACGACACGCACAGCCACGCACTGGCAGCCCGGCTCCCTCCAGCACAGCGCTCTGCCGCCATGCGTGGGGAAACAGGCAGATTTCCCTCTGCTCATCTTACGCTGCCAGCCGGCGCTCTCCACATCACCACGGCAGGTCTGAGCCACCCCACCCGCATGCCCCCAGGCCAGGAAATGGCCTCTGGGCTCAGTTCTGACACAAGGGCTCCATACCAGGACATCCCAATGCCACATGGGGGGCACTCAGCATGGGGCCCCGCAGGTCTGTCACACCCCAAATGCTGATCTGAGCAGCTCGGTTTGGGATGTGCGTGGATACGCCCTGGTGGGACCCACCTTTGCCCCAAGGCTTGTATGGGGCACACGTCCCCCTGGCTCCCCCAGGACGTCCCTGCAGCAGAAGCCAGAAGGAAATGGATGTTTTATCGCACACCAAAGCCAAAATCGAAGGGTGAGAGGTTGATTGGCCCTTGGCAAAGACATGGGGGAGAGGCAGAACTGAAAGACCCAGCAAAGGTCATCAGAACCTCTTGGGGCCAGGGTGGGCCAGTCTCCTGGCTGGTTTCAGAGTAGCAGCCGTGTTAGTCTGTATTCGCAGAAAGGAAAGGAGGACTAGTGGCACCTTAGAGACTAACCAATTTATTTGAGCATGAGCTTTCGTGAGCATCCGATGAAGTGAGCTGTAGCTCACGAAAGCTCATGCTCAAATAAATTGGTTAGTCTCTACGGTGCCACAAGTCCTCCTTTTCTTTCTCCTGGCTGGGCGTGCAGGGAGGGGCTGGGAAAGGAGGATGCTCTCTTGCAGAAAGGCAAGGCATTTCCCGAGGCTGCACTCCGCCCATCCCCCTCCTTTCACACACGGCTGTGTGCTTTATCTGCAAGAGCGCTCTGCCAGTTTTCAGCAGGCAGCCATGCAGAAAGGCCAGGCTCTGGAGCAGATGTGGGTCATAGAATCATAGAATAGAATCATAGAATATCAGGGTTGGAAGGGACCTCAGGAGGTCATCTCGTCCAACCCCCTGCTCAAAGCAGGACCAATCCCCAATTAAATCATCCCAGCCAGGGCTTTGTCAAGCCTGACCTTAAAAACTTCTAAGGAAGGAGATTCTACCACCTCCCTAGGTAACGCATTCCAGTGTTTCACCACCCTCCTAGGGAAAAAGTTTTTCCTAATATCCAACCTAAACCTCCCCCACTGCAACTTGAGACCATTACTCCTTGTCCTGTCATCTTCTACCACTGAGAATAGTCTAGAACCATCCTCTCTGGAACCACCTCTCAGGTAGTTGAAAGCAGCTATCAAATCCCCCCTCATTCTTCTCTTCCGCAGACTAAACAATCCCAGTTCCCTCAGCCTCTCCTCATAAGTCATGTGTTCCAGACCCCTAATAATTTTTGTTGCCCTTCGCTGGACTCTCTCCAATTTATCCACATCCTTCTTGTAGTGTGGGGCCCAAAACTGGACACAGTACTCCAGATGAGGCCTCACCAATGTCGAATAGAGGGGAACGATCACGTCCCTCGATCTGCTCGCTATGCCCCTACTTATACATCCCAAAATGCCATTGGCCTTCTTGGCAACAAGGGCACACTGCTGGCTCATATCCAGCTTCTCGTCCACTGTCACCCCTAGGTCCTTTTCCGCAGAACTGCTGCCTAGCCATTCGGTCCCTAGTCTGTAGCGGTGCATTGGATTCTTCCGTCCTAAGTGCAGGACCCTGCACTTATCCTTATTGAACCTCATCAGATTTCTTTTGGCCCAATCCTCCAATTTGTCTAGGTCCCTCTGTATCCTATCCCTGCCCTCCAGCGTATCTACCACTCCTCCCAGTTTAGTATCATCCGCAAATTTGCTGAGGGTGCAATCTACACCATCCTCCAGATCATTTATGAAGATATTGAACAAAACCGGCCCCAGGACTGACCCCAGGGGCACTCCACTTGATACCGGCTGCCAACTAGACATGGAGCCATTGATCACTACCCGTTGAGCCTGACAATCTAGCCAACTTTCTACCCACCTTATAGTGCATTCATCCAGCCCATACTTCTTTAAACTTGCTGACAAGAATACTGTGGGAGACCATGTCAAAAGCTTTGCTAAAGTCAAGAAACAATACATCCACTGCTTTCCCTTCATCCACAGAACCAGTAATCTCATCATAGAAGGCAATTAGATTAGTCAGGCATGACCTTCCCTTGGTGAATCCATGCTGACTGTTCCTGATCACTTTCCTCTCATGTAAGTGCTTCAGGATTGATTCTTTGAGGACCTGCTCCATGATTTTTCCGGGGACTGAGGTGAGGCTGACTGGCCTGTAGTTCCCAGGATCCTTCTTCTTCCCTTTTTTAAAGATTGGCACTACATTAGCCTTTTTCCAGTCATCCGGGACTTCCCCCGTTCGCCATGAGTTTTCAAAGATAATGGCCAGTGGCTCTGCAATCACAGCCGCCAATTCCTTTAGCACTCTCGGATGCAACTCGTCCGGCCCCATGGACTTGTGCACGTCCAGCTTTTCTAAATAGTCCCTAACCACCTCTATCTCCACAGAGGGCTGGCCATCTACTCCCCATGTTGTGATGCCCAGCGCAGCAGTCTGGGAGCTGACCTTGTTCGTGAAGACAGAGGCAAAAAAAGCATTGAGTACATTAGCTTTTTCCACATCCTCCGTCACTAGGTTGCCTCCCTCATTCAGTAAGGGGCCCACACTTTCCTTGGCTTTCTTCTTGTTGCCAATATACCTGAAGAAACCCTTCTTGTTACTCTTGACATCTCTTGCTAGCTGCGGCTCCAGGTGCGATTTGGCCCTCCTGATTTCATTCCTACATGCCCGAGCAATATTTTTATACTCTTTCCTGGTCATATGTCCAACCTTACACTTCTTGTAAGCTTCTTTTTTATGTTTTAGATCCGCTAGGATTTCACCGTTAAGCCAAGCTGGTCACCTGCCATATTTACTATTCTTTCGACTCATCGGGATGGTTTGTCCCTGTAACCTCAATAGGGATTCCTTGAAATACAGCCAGCTCTCCTGGACTCCTTTCCCCCTCATGTTAGTCCCCCAGGGGATCCTGGCCATCCGTTCCCTGAGGGAGTCGAAGTCTGCTTTCCTGAAGTCCAGGGTCCGTATCTTGCTGCTTACCTTTCTTCCCTGTGTCAGGATCCTGAACTCGACCAACTCATGGTCACTGCCTCCCAGATTCCCGTCCACTTTTGCTTCCCCCACTAATTCTACCCGGTTTGTGAGCAGCAGGTCAAGAAAAGCTCCCCCCCTAGTTGGCTCCTCTAGCACTTGCACCAGGAAATTGGTCCAGCAGATGGAAAGCAAAATCTTCACCTCAGGAAGAACGGGGAGGCTGGAGTGATGGAAAAGAATCACCTGTATAAATCTGGCTCACACCCCCCAGCCAGGCACACAGAGTGCCTCTCTCCACCCCCACGCTGCACACAGGCAGTCCTGCAATCCACCCTACCCATGCACCCCGGCCACGTGCCAGACACCCACCCACCCATGCACTATCAGCCTCCTCAGAGAATAAACCATCCTTTGTCCTTCAGCATCTGAGGAGCTCAGTGCACCTGCAGGCCAGGTCAGGATTAATGGGGAACAGACTCAGAGGAGATGGGGTCAGAGCCAGGAGAAGAGCCCACGTATCCTGACCCCCAGTCCCTGCACTGAGCTTGGCAATTTGCTCCCTGCAGAGCTGGGGCCAGGAGCCTGTAGCGCTCCCAATGGGCAGCCTCAGGGTGACTGTTACAAACCAGGGCACAAACCCCACGTGGCCCCGAGCTCTGAACTTCAATTTTACCAGCCAACTGCACCCAGTGCGAACTCCTCAGACACCAGATCAGCCTTAAGACTGAGTCCCAGACAGTCCCCTGGGGTACGCCCCCAGGTGAGTGGCAGAGGTGACAGATGGCCTCTGGCACCATGAATCACAGCAATATTTGGGTTACGCCCAGTCCCCAAGTACCAGTCACTGACCCCAGCTCAAATGCGCTTTAGGTCTCACACCAAAGACAAGGCTGTAGTCAATCCTACAGTAACTGCATGACGATTTAGTAAATAGGAGAAGGAATTTAGAGAGATATTTACAGGGTTAAAGCAGGGAAACACAGACACTCAAGTGAGTTAGTCTTAGGTTTCTAGAGGTAATAGCGGCTCTATTTGACCTATATGGCTTACTCAGGCTAAGCAGCCGGGGATCTCTTGCGTATGCCTAGAAATACCCTGCCCCCAAGAGACCAAGCAGCACAGAGATAACTGGCTCCTCCTTGTTAGCAGTTTTATTCTCTCCTTCCCACATGCTTTTGGCTGCACAGCTCAGCTGGTGGGAGGAGGCCGCTGCCTGGCTCCTCTTTACGGGGAGGAGGCAGAGGAACAACAAAAATCGTTTGTCCTCTTGTCAAGGGTATGTAGGGAACTTCCAGCTGCAAAGTCCCACGATGGTCCGTCTGGTGTTGAGGAGCCTTTGCTGTTGGACTGGACATGACCCCGTCTGCTGGAGACCAGCCCATCAAACTAGCTAACGTCTCTCTCCTGTCTGGTGATTTACGCAATCACAGAGGCTCACAACATGGCAGCCCAAATGTTACAATATGGGACACAGATGAGATTAATGGCGGCAGCAACTCACAAGCATCCAATAAAGTCTAAAGGCCAAACACATTCTTCTCCTTCGAATACCTCTTTTAACAGCACTAGTGCGCAGGTCAGCCAGCCAGCCTGATTGCAGCTGTGTGTTTGTCTGTGTTCAGCTGAGACCTGGGGACCGTGGCACGAGATGGCACCTGGTGTGCCAGTGTCCCAGAGCCTCTTTGCCCTGCAGTGACACTGTAGATGCCGTCCCAGATCTGCACGCTGTGCTTCGCTAATGAGGTCAGGAGCGTGTCCTCCTGTTGCCGGCACCCAGTGCCGAGATGCTGAACAACAGCTTGAGTGGTTTGTTACCCGGTGTGCTACACCCAATAATTACAACGGGGTGGAGAAGCAGAAAAGTTTATTTGCAGCTGCAAAAAGGTACAGGGAGAATAAAATTTTAAATTTTGCACAACACTCCTGCATTCGCAGGGGCTGGTACCTCTGCACAAGGCATCCAGCCACAGATCGCACCGGGTAAGGGCCAAGGCAGAGAGAAGAGAGAGGAAATGCTCCAAGGACGGGGTGCAGGTACAGTTCAGGCCCGCCCCCGCAGTGCCTCACACTCAGCACCCTGGCAGCCCTTAGTGCGGCAGCCCTCTGCTCTGTCCAGCCAGGAATCGCCCTTCTGAGCAGCAACTCGCCAAGAACACATTTCCCCCACTCTGCTTTGAATGGCATGAGTCTGCCATGGTGCTGTTCTTCCTGTGCCTGTCACCGCACAGAGTGAGGGCACAGCCGGGGAGCCTTCCCCAGATCTCCCTCCCGCCCCCCGCCGCAGCCAGCAGGGATAGATAACATCCAGGCAGCCGCCAGAGCCTAGCTGGGATCCTCAGCCCCCTGAGATGCAGGTCTCCCTGTGTTTTCTTGGGTCTCTGTCCCTGTTCCCAGGCATGGGGGGAACCTCACATAAAGGCTGAGCGGGACCAGGCCGTGTACATGCCTGAGTGAGGGGTGTGTGACAAAGTGGGGGGTTCTCTTGTTTTTTTCTTGGTTTTTTCCCATGGTTTGCATGCAGAGGGGGTGGGACTCAGTTTCCCTGGGTGTTGCTGGTTTAACGAGGTGATGGGAGAAGGAGTTTGTTGGTACAGAGGACCTGAAATGGAACTTGGGACCCCAGCCAATGGCCTGGAGAATGGAGACCCCAGTGACTGGTGACCGGGAGGCCCAGCCGGGTCTGGCCAGTGGGAGGACAATGGGCTGCGGAGAGAGGACCCCGGTGACCTGACCAGCCAGAGGGAGGAGAGTCTGAGAGGAGAGGAGGCCCAGGCGACCCTGTTTACCTGGAGAGAAGACAATGGGCAGAGGGGGGCTTGGGGCCGGTGATCTCAGAGGCCTAGCTGGGAAGCCGGGGGGCTCGGGGCTGGAGAGAGGGAGCAGGCAGAGCGCCCCTGGGTGCAGGGGAGACTGGGATGTGCTATGCTGAGGGAGGCCAGGCCTGAGCCCTGGGAGTTTCCTGTGCTGGGTTCAGATGCTCGATAAACCCTCCTGTTTTACGCTGGCTGAGAGTCGCTCCAGTCTAGAGATCAGGGTTGCATTATTCCCCCTGGGAGTGGAAGTGCCGGGGGTCCAGAGCGAGTGGACTCCCTGAGGGGGCCCATGGCAGAGGCAGGCAGGCTAAGGCTCAGAGAGGTGCGGCTCCAGGAGGTGGAGGGGCTGGACCCCCGAGAGAGAGTGGCCCCCAAGAAGGGCTGTCACACTGAAGGCGATTCCCCCAGGGACTGCACGGGCCAAGACTGGGCACGACCTGGGAGTCTGTGACAGGGGGCAGGAACAGATCAGTGAAAACATGAGGGGACAGCTCTCCTCCAGCCCCTGGGGGGTGCGCGATGGGGCCACTCTGGGTTCAGACACTCCTTTTGCCTCATCTTGTGCATAAGAAAGGCCTGACAGAGCCAGAACACGCTCAGGTCTCCCCCCGCCCCAGGCTCTCGGGGAGCAAGACGCCATCAGTGGTTTGACCTTTCCTGTGGCAACATTTCTCACAAGAGGCTATTAAGGAATCTGTGTAGTAAGAGGTGAGAGGTAAAATTCTGTCATGGATGAGAACGTGGGTAAGAGAAAGAACACAAAAACTAGGAATCAGTAGTCGACTTTTAAGATGGCAAATGTTAACTGTGGGGTGGCCTGGGTTCAGAATGAACTGTAAGCACTCAGGGGAAAGCTCAGGGTGCCACAGGGTACCGGAACAGCCTTGGAACCCTAGCACTTAAGGATCTGAAAACTGGTGAACTGGCTCCTGTCTGTATTGATGCAAATTACCTGACTGACAGGGAGAAGAAAGATTTGCTAATGGCTGTTAGCATAGAGAGCACACCCCCTCAGCCAGTGAATTCTGTTAAACAAAAGAAATCAGGGTTTGATCCTACAGAACAAGGAGGAAAAAGAGAACTTAATTTTGCAAAGGGAAGCCACAGGGTAACCCTAAAAGGCCCAAACCCCAGTGGTATAGAGCCAAAGGTGTGGCATGACAAAAATGATTGTAGATGGACACTTGCAATGGATTTGATGTTATTGCTCATGGTAGTTTTGGTAACTAATGTGTTGCTATTACCAAGAACTGTAGAAATGTCCAATGTGCCTAAATCTTTGGAAAAAACCCTTGAACATGTTAAATGGATCACATGAGAACACACTAAAAAGAAAAGGAGGACTTGTGGCACCTTAGAGACTAACCAATTTATCTGAGCATGAGCTTTCGTGAGCTACAGCTCACTTCATCGGATGCATGCAGTGGAAAATACAGTGGGGAGATTTTATATACACAGAGAACATGAAACGATGGGTGTTACCATACACACTTAAGGAGAGTAATCAGGTAAGGTGAGCTATTACCAGCAGGAGAGTAGGGGGGGTGGGTGGGAACCTTTTGTAGTGATAATTAAGGTGGGCCATTTCCAGCAGTTCACAAGAATGTGTGAGGAACAGTGGGGGTGGGGGTGGGGGGAAAGGAGGGAATAAACAGGTGGAAATAGTTTTACTTTGTGTAATGACACATCCACTCCCAGTCTCTATTCAAGCCTAAGTTAATTGTATCCAGTTTGCAAATTAATTCCAATTCAGCAGTCTCTCATTGGAGTCTGTGTTTGAAGTTTTTTTGTTGAAGAATTGCCACTTTTAGGTCTGTAATCGAGTGACCAAAGAGATTGAAGTGTTCTCCAACTGGTTTTTGAATGTTATAATTCTTGACGTCTGATTTGTGTCCATTCATTCTTTTACGTAGAGACTGTCTGGTTTGGCCAATGTACATGGCAGAAGGGCCACAAGTCCTCCTTTTCTTTTTGCAGATACAGACTAACACGGCTGCTACTCTGAAACCTGAGAACACACTGTATGTTAAAAGGCCTGGTTATACTGATGTTTCACAGTTAATGCCTGTAAACAGTATTGGAACTTTTCACAGGGGAAAAGACATTCCAAACCTAATGTGCTGTATGAAAAGGGAAACTGAGGCACACTACCATATCGCTTTCACCGCTAAATGCCAAGATTCCTGTACTATGGACAACATTAATATCTACAGTGACTTGATGTTAATTGGGTTCTAAACATTTGCCAGCATTTGTATAGCTAAAGTAGCAATTTTCTTGAGCTCTTGACATCACATGAGGCATACAGGAACCATGCTGCAAGAGCAGATCCAATCCAATATTGTTCTAACCAAGTTTTACCTGGAGTTTGTAAAGCGATTCAATCATGTTATTGAAGATGACTTTGATAAACCATTTCAGTTATATACCAATACTAGCTGTAGTAAGGCAGAACCCAGGTGGGGAGCTCTTGGGATGCAGTCAGTGATGTTTGTGTCATCCCTTCCTGCATCAGTTTTGTGTTGGGGGTGTGATGTTATTGACATGAACTGTGACCGTATAGATCATTGTTGCAACCAAGGTCCTATAGCTGCACCAAATCTTGTAAAAAGGAGGTCCAGTAAGGTGTCTATGGAAAGGTTATGATTTGCTGGTTGTGATGATGCTGTCTGTGTGTGTATCATTTTGTAGTTGAAGTTATGAATATTGGCTGTGTACTTGTATCTCAATGTGTTTGATTCTAGGCAGCCTCAGTGAAGCATTTGGTCAGCTTCTTGAGAAAGGACAATTCTCAGTAAGAGCCCAATCAAGAAACACCCAGGGCCTGGCTACACTTGCAGATATAGAGCGCTGGGAGTTAAACCCACCATCGGAGAGCTCCGTAGGGAAAGCGCTGCAGTCTGTCCACACTGACAGCTGGCAGCGCACTGGCATGGCCACAGTTGGGACTTTGGGAGATGCCAACCCACATCTGAGCTTTCCTGGGAACATTCAAACTAACATGTAAACAATGGCGCCAGCCTGTAAAGCACTGAGTCAGGCATGGACATGTGACTTGCCCATGTGACTCCAAACACCATCTTGCTACTGTGATATCCCACAGTAAGAACAAAGGGGTGTCCTTTCACAGGGCAGAGAATATAAAAGGCCCTGGAAACCCCTCCATTTTGTTTCCAATCCTGCTTCTTACCTCTGGAAGAACTTTGCTACAAACTGAAGCTCTGAACAAAGGACTGAAGGACCCATCCCAGCTGTGGATGTTCTCCAGAGACTTGATTTGAACCTGCAGTTTATTCCATCACTGCTACAAGCCTGAACCAAGAACTTTGCCATCACTGTACGTCATTGATTCCACTTAACCAATTCTAGCTCTCATCTATATTTCTTTCTTTTATGAATAAACCTTTTGATTTTAGATTCTAAAGGATTGGCAACAGCGTGATTTGTGGATAAGGTCTGACTTGTATATTGACCTGGGTCTGGGTCTTGGTCCTTTGGGATCGAGAGAACCTTTTTTCTTTCACTGGGGTATTGGTTTTCATAACCATTTGTCCTCATAATGAGTGGCACTGGTGATGATATTGGGAAACTGGAGTGTCTAAGGGAATTGCTTGTGTGACTTGTGGTTAGCCAGTGGGTGAGACTGAAGTCCTCCCTGTTTGGCTGGTCTGGTGTGCCTTAGAAGTGGAGAACCACCAGCCTGGGGCTGTAACTGCCCTCCTCTTAGCAATTTGTCCTGAATGGATACTCTCAGTTGTGTCCCATCAAGGGCAGCATCGTTACACTGCCCCAGCCCCATGAAAGTGAGTGAGGGTGGGGGAGAGCGAGCCACCAAGGGAGGGGGAATGTAGTGTGGATGGGGCCTTGGGGGAAGAGGCAGGGCTAGGGTGTTCGGTTTTGTGCAACTAGAAAGTTGGCAATCCTAGGGTGCCACAGGGGACAGTTCAATGACACCTCTGCTCAGAGCACATCAGGAGTAACACAAATCACACAAGATGGTAGAATGCCTAAGGAAGGGGAGGGAAAATAATACTGACAATTACTATGGAAGCACCATCACAGTTCCAAAGTTAAGCTTGTGATGAGTTTTGCACTTACAGCAGAGATCCAATCACTTCATTATGCATCTTATGAAGTGGGCTTTAGCCCATGAAAACTTAAGCTCAAATAATTTTGTTAGTCTCTAACGTGCCACAAGTCCTCCTCGTTCTTTCTACTGATACAGACTAACACAGCTACCGCTCTGAAAGGAATAGAGTGTGTCCTCCCCAGAAATACAGCACTTATTTCTTCAGTATGGAATGTGAAACAGAAAAGGCACCATGAGCTAAGAGTGGAAAGAGCTTTTGCCAGCTTGTGTTACAAACCTAACCAGATTTAATACATATTTGTATTATATAAGGGGCACCCTGGAGTTTTTTGTTCTTATATTTGTTTACAAGATGCATGTAATTCTCCTCAAACCAATGTTTTCTAAAAAGCAACTAGAGCAACTCCATGCTTATCATGAAGAACCCTACAAAAACAAACGAGTATGCACATGACTGAGGAAAGCCAAGTTAGGGTAAGGAAGTATTTATTTTTCAGTCTTAGAATCATAGAATCATAGAATATCAGGGTTGGAAGGGACCCCAGAAGGTCATCTAGTCCAACCCCCTGCTCAAAGCAGGACCAATTCCCAGTTAAATCATCCCAGCCAGGGCTTTGTCAAGCCTGACCTTAAAAACCTCTAAGGAAGGAGATTCTACCACCTCCCTAGGTAACGCATTCCAGTGTTTCACCACCCTCTTAGTGAAAAAGTTTTTCCTAATATCCAATCTAAACCTCCCCCAGACTCTTCAAAGAGTCTGAAGGTAAGAAATAAATATTTAAACATTATTTTAAAAACAACTTGATTATGTCCTTTTAATGACTTTGGTATTTAAGAATAAAAATTCCAACATGTCTTGGTCCTCTGTTATAAATATGCATTCTTTACCTTAGGGGGTTTGAGATCTATCAGGTAAATGCCTCATTAAGCTTGTTTTGTAAAACATGTTATTTACTTAAGAGCTAATTCCCAGAGGCAAATATTAAATATAAAATGATGCAGTTCTAGGGAATTAAAAATGTTTTTAAATTAACTTAGTTGGTGCCCGTGAACTCGGAGAAAGGTGCTAGGGTGACCGCTCTGGAGACTACCATGACTGCTTCTCCGTGTGCACGCGATCTGGCATGCCCCCGCCCAGGCCCCCGGCCCGGTGAAACAGCCGACTCTGGGAAGCCCTGTCCCTATGACTGATCACCAGGTTGAGGGGAGTTCAGTCCCCACAGGCCAGCGGAGGGAAAACAAGGGACGGCCAAACTCCCCCCGTGACCCCAGCTCCCAGGCAGCTGGAGCACTCTGCCGCGGGGAAACAGCGAGCGACTTTCCCCTCCACGCCCTGCTCGCTGGGCTGCAGAGGGACCGGGCGGCCCGGACCGGGCGGCAGAGCAGGACAGGGGAGCCTAAGGCCTATGGCGACGGTACCTCCCGGGGAGCAAACCCTGGGGCCGGTTTGGCGCTCATCCCAGGAACTGCCCTAGGGGCCAGTGGGCACAAACAAGGGGCCTCGCACGGGGCCCCAAGGGCCACGGCTGCCCAGCTGCCTCAGCCGGGGGCACGGCCCCTCCCTGGGGGGAGCCCCGGGGGGGGGGGCAGAGCCCACCCGGCTGGTGCAGCACAGAGCAAAGGCTGCTGGGAGCAACAGCCCGGGGGGGGGCGGAGCGGGAACAGCCCCCTAATGGCCCCTCCCCTTCACACCATGCCCCGCCCCTCTGCCCCATCGGGCGCAACGTGCTTGGGTCACAGCTGCTCTTCCCGCCTTGTCACCCATTGGCCGGACTCTCAGCCAATGCGAAGAGTGGGATGACGCCCGCCCACTTCCTTCTCAGCCATTCAGGAGCATCCATCTTCTTACGTCCAGCCCCGTCAGCCAATCAGAAGAGTCTCCTCTGCGCGGCTGCCCCGGCCCCCTCTCAGCCAATCAGGGTGGCCGCGTCTCGCCCGCCTGCCCCTGTCTCAGGAGCGGGCTCCCCAGCCAGCCCGAGCCGCGGCCATGCAGAGGGTGCTGGGGGCCGGGCCGCTGCACGGGGAGGCGCTGACGACGGCTGGGCGGAGCGGGCGGGCCGGGCTCAGGCTCCTAGCGGAGGCGGGCCGCCGTAAGGCCGCGTTACTATGGCAGCCAGTGAGCGGCGGCGGGGCTCCGCCAACCGGAAGTGACGCCCCGGAAGGCGGAAGTGGCGGGGAAGGCGGCCGCGCTCTCGGGCGGCGCAGGGGGAAGCACGTGGCGGCCGCGGCCCAGGCCGGCCTCGACGCGCCCGGGCTCCTGCCCATGGTGGAGACGTTCTGCACGCGGGCCATGCGCGTGGCCGAGGATGACCTGGTGCAGCAGCTCCGCAGCTCGCGGCCCGAGACCGAGAAGCGGCAGTGGGTGCACGGCATCCTGGAAACCATCCAGCGCTGCAGCCACGTCCTGGAGGTCTCCATCCCCGTGAAGCGGGACACCGGCCACTGGGAGGTGGTCGAGGGCTGGCGGGCCCAGCACAGCCAGCACCTCCTGCCCTGCAAAGGGGGTAAGGGGGCCGGGCCTGAGCCCAGCCCAGCCGGCACCTCCCCGCCCGGCAAAGGGGGCCGGCCCCAGCCGGCACCTCCCCGCCCGGCAAAGGGGGCCGGCCCCAGCCGGCACCTCCCCGCCCGGCAAAGGGGGCCGGCCCCAGCCGGCACCTCCCCGCCCGGCAAAGGGGGCCGGCCCCAGCCGGCACCTCCCCGCCCGGCAAAGGGGGCCGGCCCCAGCCGGCACCTCCCCGCCCGGCAAAGGGGGCCGGCCCCAGCCGGCACCTCCCCGCCCGGCAAAGGGGGCCGGCCCCAGCCGGCACCTCCCCGCCCGGCAAAGGGGGCCGGCCCCAGCCGGCACCTCCCCGCCCGGCAAAGGGGGCCGGCCCCAGCCGGCACCTCCCCGCCCGGCAAAGGGGGCCGGCCCCAGCCGGCACCTCCCCGCCCGGCAAAGGGGGCCGGCCCCAGCCGGCACCTCCCCGCCCGGCAAAGGGGGCCGGGCCTGAGCCCAGCACTTCCTCCCCTACCCAACCTCTCTCTCCATTAACACTCCCGTGGGATTGATGCTAAAGGTGCTGCAGCGTCGCTGATCGTTAACACTGCCAGGGCAGGGTGCCGGGTGCCCACATGACTTCTCCATGAGCCATTCAGACGCGAAGAGTGTTGGCGGGAAATGCTCCGCCACCTCCAGGTTGCTAAATGAAACCTGAGCAGCTGTATCTGGATGGTGTCTGGTGCCTGTGAAATAACCTTCCTTTCTCAGAGCAGCTGAGAGAAACAGGTAGAGCTGAGTGATGGGCGATTTGACCTTGTGACTAGGTGCTGCCATTGTAGAGAGGCCGGCCATGGCGGTGGGCCCTTTTTGACTCTCCTCTGTGCCACTGGCTTGCTGGATATGCAGGTCTCCTTCATTTGTTGTCTCTCTCCTTTTCCCCAGGGATTCGGTTTTGTGAGTCAATTAGCATTGATGATGTAAAAGCCCTGGCAGCCTTAATGACCTACAAATGTGCTGTGGTGGGTAAGTCAATGAGAGTTGGGAAGGCGCCCGGTGGGCTCTGTCAATGGCGTGGTGGTGCTCAGAATGCCATGCTCTCAAAGTGCTGCGTGTAACTGTGACAGGTGTGTGTTAGCCAAGATGTATTGTGCTATGTAAACTGTGTGGTGGTGGGGGCTCTGAAGTGCCTTAAAGGCCCATTGCTCTGAATTTGGGATGCTTGAGTGGTGGGATCAAGGAGTTCTGTTCTATCTTGAAAAATTGTGAGTGCTGGAGAGGGGGTTGTGACGCTCGGTAGGTTATCAGGGGCTGTTGCACGTCCACCACCCTTTGTTGGACTGGAGAACTAATGAATGAGCTTGCACTGTCCAAGGGAGTCTTGAGCAGTGTGAGACGGTATATTCTGGGGTGCAAGGCTGGGAGCGGGTGTGATTGGCTCATGCTTCTCTCTGCATAATTCATGAGTGGCTTAAGAGAGCCTTCATGCAATTTACCTGGGTGTGGGGCTCCACATGCTGATGGCTGCGTGATCACAGTGCCTGGAGGGGTTGGCTACTTGCCACTGGCATAGCATTGTGAGAGACAGCCCAGGCTGGAGAGTGAAGGGGGGGCACAGCAGTTCCACAGTTCCAGGTTGTATCCCGGAGGTCCTGTCACAGCGGTTTCACTCATGAAATACATCTTGTATCTCCTGGTTGTCATGGATTCAGTTCTTGCTGGTGATGTTTGTGACAGGTACAGGTTCACTAGCCATTCTTTGTTTAGGACCTGGGCCTTACAGATGTTATGGAGGCAGTGACAGGTTAGTGTGGGAGGGGGGTCTGGTCCTGTACTCTAGTTACCAACCGTACTTCCTTTGCGTTGTTAGCTCCCCTTCTGGATCGATGCCCCAGCAGACTTTAAGAATTGGTGTAGTCACTCGCACAGCCCCTCTTCATAACAAAACAGTGAGTTAGGGCAGGACATCTGTATGCCTGTCACTGATCTGGCTGCCTGATGTCTTTCAGATGTTCCCTTTGGTGGTGCCATGGCTGGCGTGAAGATTGATCCAAAGAAGTATTCAGTAAGTTGGCCTTGTTTCCTTTTTATTGTTCATGCTCCATTTGCACAGGATTCCTGCAGCCATTCCTCAGTGTCCATGTCCTAGTGATGCACTCTGACAAGCAAGAAAGAGGTATTGGTGGTGAGCAGCTCTCTCCAGTGGCTGTGAAAAGCAGCTCTGGGGGAGAAAGAGCTGATGAGCTTTGATTTATGATTCAGTATATTCAGCCAGGCAGGTGACAGGAGACACGCGGCTGGGGCTGTACCAGCAGGTGTGTTGGGGCAAGTTGTGTGAGTTTGAGTTGGGCTGGAGGGCTGGGCGTTCCTTGAGCTGTGAGCAGAGGGGACCAAGCATGCAGTAATTGCTCACTTCAGTTTAACGGCGCCCCAGTTCTGTACGGCGCCAGTTGCATGAACTCCTGCAGCGCCTCAGCCATGCTTGAAGCTTTGTGGACATCAGAACACATTGCCTCTGTCAAGGCATATGGCACCTGCTGGGTGCCATCCCTCAGGTGTTTGCTTTGCTTTTGGGGCCGTCAGTAATGGCTGAATTTTGATGTTCTTGCACAGGAAGGTGAGCTGGAGAAAATAACAAGGCAGTTTACGATTGAAATGGCCAAGAAGGGATTTATAGGTGAGGGTGGCTCCTTCCCACATTTTCCTCCAGGGCTGTATGAAAAATGACTGCTTTGCAGGTAGGCAAAGGAACCAGCAGAGAACCAAGTGGCTAGGCAACAGGTGTGCTGGGGCCACTGCTGGTCACGTTGACCGATATTGTCTTATTGTTCCCTTGTCTGTCTGGATCCACTTGTTTTCACCTGGCTTACACTTAGACTGCAGAACGTCTGGGATAAGGCCCGTCTTTTTGTTCTGTGTTTGTAAAGCACCTCGCACTGGGGGTCCTGGTCCCTGGCTGGGCTCCTAGGCGCTATGGTAATACAAATAACACGATACCAGACCACTGATTGTGACCTTTGCATTCCATCGAGATTCCTCTGGCCTAGACAGCCAGGGGTGTGTATATGGAATCTGAAGCTTTGTAGTTCCTTCTCCCTCAGCATGTGACATGGATCAAGGGAGAGTCGTCACACAGCAAAGACTCTTGGAGTCACCATGGGTGTGTGAGGGTTGGGAAGAGTCCTGTCAAAGCCCAGGGGCAGTGAAGCTGTGTAAGGCTGTGACCGGAGTGGATAGGAAATGCCACGTTGCAGATGGAAGATCATTAGCTGTATCTAAAGGCAACAGTGGGTTGTGTTGGGCTGGCCTTATAATCCCAGGGCCCTTCAGAAGTGCAGGTACTGTGATTTGTTTGAACCAAGAGACCGAACTGAGAAGGAACCAGAATTGACAGATCTGTTATTCCTGGCAGGGCCTGGAACTGATGTTGCTGCTCCTGACATAAATACAGGGGAAAGGGAGATGTCCTGGATTGCTGACACCTACTCCCACACTCTCGGGTACAAGGTAATGTTGGCTTGTCATATAGCCAGCTGAGATACTGCTGCTGTCAGGGAGGTGGTACATTCCCATGGCTTGTCGGGTGACCTCCCGCTGAGGTTGGGCTCGGTGTATTGGGATGGTGCAGACTAGCTGGGTTTAGTGCTAAAATAGGGTTGACAGTAAAGTTGCTTTATCTTTGACTGGGCTGGGCACCCGTGGGTCAAGGAAAGTCTGAACTCTAATGGGCCTTGTTTTCTCTGGACCAGTCGAGTGAGACGAGGTCTTGACCTTTGTTCTTCTGTTTGGAATTGTAGGATATCAATGCCCATGCCTGTGTGACAGGGAAGCCTATTAGTCAGGGAGGAATCCATGGGAGAGTCCCTGCCACAGGCCGTGGTCTGTTGCGCGGGGTTGAGAACTACATCAACAATGCTCTCTATATGAACCTCATTGGCCTAAGCCCCGGTTTCCCTGGCAAGACCTTTGTGTTGCAGGTAAGCACTGGGCAGAGCCATAACATTGTAAACGAGGCTTGTTTTCTTGTGGTCTTCATTGTCGCCATCACTCCATTCCCAGCGGAAATCAGCTGCTGTGCATCCTCCTTCCACGCAGACAGATGGATGTCGATGAATGAGCCTTTGGCTTTCAGGCTCAGCTACAGCAGTGCTGCCTGACATT
Organism: Lepidochelys kempii; assembly: GCF_965140285.1. NCBI lineage: Eukaryota > Metazoa > Chordata > Testudines > Cheloniidae > Lepidochelys > Lepidochelys kempii. Next base: position 1,481,198 of record NC_136387.1, on the reverse strand, counting down.
TATCTCCCAACCCTCTTGTCTGCCGTTGAGAACACAAACCGTCTCCAGATGGGAAGACAGTTGGCCTCAACAGCTGACACCCTGCGGCTCTGTGAATTGTGCTGTGGGTTGGTGCAGCGTCCTGTGTTAGCCTCTCCCTCCACCCGTGCCGTGGAACATCCCAGTGCAGCTTGCTACGCATCTAATACCTTGGAAACAAAATATGTCGCAGTAGCTGGTTGCATGTTGATTACACGCTAAGGCCAGATGTTCAGTGCCTGCAGCTCTGCCACGCCCAGGGTCACACGTCGGGTACATGCAGAAATAAGCAAGACCCCATGTTCGGAACCAGAGTCTGCTGCAGGAACCCCTGCATTTTGTGAAAAGCAATACACCAGTGTTAACTTATTAGTAATAATTAATACATAATTAATCCCTGGCATTTTCTGTAATGCTCTTCAGTAAATCTCAAATGGCTTTCTGTTTTATTTTAATATGTTCTACCACCATGCAGCACCTCTCATGCCCACGCGCCCCAGCTCTCTTAAACATGCAGTGATGGCTCATGGATGTAAAATGCAGCAGAGAATCTCCTTCTGTCTGTAGGAACTAGGGAAGCAGTGGGACTTGTAGCTAGCTTCAGCGGGTCAGCTCCCTGGCAGCAGGCTGGATGCTAGCTCTAGCCTCCTGACCCCCGTGCTTGGATTTGTGGAATAGTGCAGAGAGCACATGATGTAATCCTGCATCCCCTCTTGAGGAAATCTGCAGTGAAAGATACAGCTACAGCAGGTCCCAGCAGGGCAGGGAGATGGTGAACAAAATACCAGGTGCCCAGCCAGAGCAAAATGGTGAATTTTGCATCTTGGGAATCTTCCATATTATGGAACTATGGAGTCCACAGGTCCCAGTTCCAAATTAATGGGGTGGTTAGCACTTCTTAGAGCTGTTGTTTCAGGCTCTCTGCAGACTCAGGCAGGCAGTGGTTGCAGACTGTAGGAACTCGGACTGCATGGTTTGCACTCGGCTCATGTTTTCAAGGCTATCTCTGCAACCACAAGAGCTAGAAACGTCTTTTCTTTTTTTTTAAAGAAGCTGAGATTCTGGAGCATGATTCTGTGGCCTGGGGAGAATTCCATGGAACCCAGGAGTTCACAGGGCTTTGCATGTAAGCCAGGGTCCGCTTCTCAGAGGGGAAAGTACCCACAAGTGCAGTTGAAGTCAGTGGGCACTTTGGGTGCTGAGAACCTTGGAAAATCAAAGGTGTTATGCACAAACATGTTATGTAACTCTGTGCCTCCACCCTGGTGGGTCTGTCTCCAAAGCCCCACTGCCTAACATGGGCCGCTGTAGGACTGGTGTCCTTAAGTGTCTTTGTGCTGGGTGAGAAGTGAGGGAAGCCTGATTTAGCCAGATGTGTCTGTGTGCAGTCAACCTGGAAGCTTGCCTTCTCTGGCTGCTCTGCATCTCTCTCCACCTTCCCTCCTGTCTCTGCCCCGCAGATCCCAGTGGAGGGCCTGCCTCGTAACCATAGTGAAATGCTTCCCTCTTGTGTGTCTCAGATAACTCTGCCCTCTTCTCATGGTGCTGCCGACTCACTCTTTGGCAAATGCTGCTACACTCCGACTCTGCTGATCCAGCTCAGTGGTTCATTTTTTCCAAACGTTGCCTGCAGAATCAGCCCGGCTTTCTGTCTTGCTGGATGTCATAGCATTTATCCTGCCAGATGGCAATGGAGCACTTACAGCTCCTGAGCTTTGGGTTCATCAAAGTGGCCTGGAGCGTCTAGTGCTAATGTGCTGACTGCCTCTGGCAACATTACTCACGCTCACAGTCCCTCGTCACCCAGTTCTCTGACAAAAACCTTTCCAGGATGATGAAGAAGCCTGTGGCCTGGGAGCCGAGTCTCCCTAGCCAAAGCTCAGGAAAATAGCATCTCTGGACTCTGGTGTAGGAAGTTCACTCTGGTCCTGTGATATTTGTGTCCCATGGTTGTGTTCCTTCTGAACCTATTTACACAGGCACCAAGTTGTTAAAAGGCTCTCCTTGTGTCTGGCCATATTCAGGTATAAGAGACAAGTGGGGAAGGTGATGTCTTTTATTGGACCAAGTTCTGTTGGGGAAAGAGACAAGCTTTCAAGCTACACAGAGCCCTTCTGCAGGTCTGGGAAAGGTGCTCTGAGCATCACAGCTAAAGACAAGGTGGAACAAATTTGCTTTGCATAGGTAGGTAACACACATTTCAAGGGACCGTTTAAGTTGAAGTGGCCTGTTAACATCTCTCCAGGCATAGCGGAGAAAGAAGGGGTGGGGGGTGAGTGGGTTACAGATGGTTGTAATAAGCCATAAATGCTATGTGTGTTCGGTCCATGAGTTTGTGTCTAGCAGAGCTACGAACTGAAGTTCCGAGGCTCGTCTTTGGAAAGCGTTGTGCAGGTTTCCTTTGAGAATGCAGGTGCCCCTGGAGCGTTTCTAGTGTGAGCATAGTCCGTGTGTCTGTCGGAGCCTGCCGTGCCCTGTACACCCAAATGTATGGACCAGTGGAAACAATGTTATCAGACTTCCCGGCCTTTCTCTGCTCCCCACATTGTGGTACCTAGGAGAGCCTGCCAGCAATATCCCACACAAGCTGCGTAGCAAGGCTGGGGATTGACCCTCCGGTCACTGATGCCCATTGCTCTCAGACTGTGCAGGAAGGCTGGGGTCCTGAAAACATAACGTGCTAAAATTCCTGTTCCCATATCCAATATTGAATTGGAGAGGTCTTCTGCGTGTTTGTAAAACAGTCCCTTCACTTACCGGCACTCCCCCTGCTTTACATGGTCCATTTTAGGCAAGTTGCTATTTTACTAATACCCACAAATGCAAACGCACTGTAGCCTCTGTGCAGCAGTAAAACTGGCATGGTATGTCCTGCCAGATCTAGCATCTACACTGCCTAGCAGGGATTGTTCTGGTGGAGCTGCTGAAGACTGGTTGGAATACATTTGTCATGTTTTAATCAACAACTGAGGAAGGTGTGGCTCACCTGCATTGTACTTAGCGCCCTGCTGTTTCTGGGCTGGAATTTGGTGGGTGATGAATCTGAAAAGACATGGTTGATCATTAGCCTGGTTGGCACATGTTGTCCAGGCATTCTAAGCCTGGTCTCTTTCACATTCAGCTGACCGTTGTGAGTGGTGCACTGTGTCCATTTACATTCAGGGCTCGGGTCTGTCTAGCTGTGTGACAAGCACACACCTGTTTCTTCAGCATCTGAAATGAAGGGCTTCGTGCAGGGTGACCACCTGTATGGGAGTGATGCTTGACTGGGAAAGGGCTGCTGCTGGGCATTGGTTTTTCTTTTCTGATTACCCATTACGAATGGAGCTCCCTTTCTGTGGGACGTGAAGCTCGTTGCCTCCCAGCTGCTTCTTCATTCCAAGAGAAATATGCCGTGACCTGTGAGAGTCCGTGCCTCAGGCCACAGAACTCTGCCAGCCAAGCTGAGATGGTACAAGGAAGTGATGGCTCCAGGAGTCACCTCTATTGAATTAACTATTCTGAGCAATCTCCAAAGGGATTGTGAACACTTTCTAATTAACTTACTGGGCTAATGAAGCAGAGAGGAGAGGCCCTTGGCTGCTTCATCTTTATAGTTTTTCTGTGGAAGTTGTTTTTGCTAAATAAGAAATTGGTTTTCAGCTTTGCTTTAAGAATCTGACCCTGGCCAGCAGCTGAGCTAGGATCCAGGTGGGGCAAAGACACCTGCCTTAAGGGGAAGAACATAAGAACGGCCACACTGGGTCAGACCAAAGGTCCATCTAGCCCAGTATCCTGTCTGCTGTCAGTGACTATTTCAGGTGCCCTAGAGGGAATGAACAGAACAGGGAATCATCAAGTGATCCATCTCCTGTCACCCATTCCCAGCTTCTGGCAAACAGAGCTGGAGACAGCATCTTTGTGCATCCTTGCTAATAGCCAAGAACCCCACTATTATGAGTTCTCCCTTACCTGCAATAATTCTTCCTCCTTCTGGTTTCTTGGAAGTTAGTTGAACCAGCATAGGAGGATAAAAGGTCTGTCTAACATTCAGCTAATGTCTAGCCTGCCTTGACCATCCAGGGGGAAAGCCCATTGCAGGAGCTGGTCTTGGTTTTTTTTCTGGGTCCATTTTCTCGTAAAACAGAACACTATAGCTTCCTGCTCAGAAGCAGTTAACCTGTCATGACTGCACACTGTGGAAGTGATTGTGAATGCCGAGGCTGCTGCGTGACCGGTCCTTTTGTCCACAGCGGGCCACTTACAGTGCCAGAACTTGCTGAGTAGCCAGCAGCCCTCCAAAGACTGAATCTCATTACTGGCTCTTAGCCCACACGTTCCTGAGTGCCTTGCCCCTGGATACTATGAGATGGCTTTTAGGCATTTTCAAAGCCAGTAGTGCCCAGCCCCAAACACCTTAAAGGGCCCCAGTGTGGAACTCCTGGTTCGTTTTTTCATGTGTGTTTGGATTCCCCCACTTAGCGGCTCTCTGACCTCTCTTCTTGTAGGGCTTTGGCAACACGGGCCTGCACACCATGAGGTACCTGCACCGCTACGGAGCATGCTGTGTGTGTGTCGGGGAGGTGGATGGCGCTATTTACAATTCCAGCGGGATCCATCCCAAGGAACTAGAAGACTATAAGAAGGTAGGTTCAATCCAGACCCACAAAAATGTGGTCTTAATGGGGGGTGGTGTGTGAGTGTCCAGCCCAGCTCCAGATGCAGAAGAAATGTGGGGAGTGGACAGCTCCGCTCTTCTCTTCTCCTGTAGATTATGGCTCAGGTGTCTACAAACGCCAGCAGAAGCCAGCCATGGACGGGTGCTGTGGTGCAGCTGTGGGCCACTTACAGAAGGGGCTCTGCAAAGCAGCTGGCTGGGCACTGCTGAATTGGCCTTGTCATTCCAGGAACATGGCACCATAGTTGGCTTTCCCAAAGCAGAGCCTTATGATGGCAGCGTCCTCGAAGTACCTTGTGACATCCTCATCCCAGCTGCTATCGAGAAGCAGCTCACGAAAGATAACGCGCATCGGGTCCAAGCCAAGGTACGCAGTACAAAGAATGCTCCCCTTCCCCATCCAAGAGCGCCTGAAGCAACGGGAGCTGTCCCAGGTACCGGGGAGCAGAATTTGGCTCTCTGTATATAAATGACCCAGTGTAGACTGACTGTCAACATACAGCGTGCAGCTCCTTGTGCTCTGAGCCGGCCCTTCCCCTCTGCAATTGTTCAGAGGGAATATAGATAGACGGGTTCATTTGAAGACAGATAAGCATCCCCATGGTGCTGGAGCATGAGGCAGAGGTGATGAGTCGCTCTTACGGTGTCCAGGCACCAGTTGCCACGGTCAGCGTTCCTTATGGAAACCTGAGTGGTATCAAGCGTGTGTGGTGAGTCAACACCTCACGTCTCACTGTGCGGGGAGGGAGCGGGGAATTGCTAGAGCAGCCTCTTGTGCGCCTCTCAGCAAGCTAACCCTCAGCCCCAGTGCAGCCATTTGGGCCATGCCAGAGGGCAAGAAAAGGGTCAGGAAACCACTGGTGGGGAGAGACATTTCAGAGGAGGAAGGAGATCGGTATCCCCTGCACATGGGGATCTTGTCACTCTCCACTAGGCAACAAACAAATGCAGTACCTCGGGGTAGCCAGAGCATGGGCCTGCTGGCCAGGTGCAGCCCATGGAGACGACAGGTCCCAGCAGGCATGATCTCCGCCATGTGGCTCACGGTGGAGCAGGACATGCTGGAACTTGCAGTCGCTCCAGGCCCGAACTCTGCCGTCGTCTGTACTTTACACAAACTCTGGGCAGCCCTGGGTTCTGGTGAGTTACCAATCTGGCCTTCAGCTGGCGCAGGCTGAGCAGCTGCCCACTGGTACTCAGCACCCTGGGAAAGGGCTGCTGGAAATAACCCTTGTTGAGAGTAGGGAACAAGGCTGCGGCGAGTCTCCCATCGTGACCGCAGCCCTGTGTCCACCTCCTCTGGGCACTGGCTGCCTCGTGCCTTCGTTTGTGCTTCACAGATTATCGCCGAAGCTGCCAACGGCCCCACGACACCAGCGGCCCATGAGATCTTCTTGCAGAGAAATATCCTCGTCATCCCGGTACGGCCGGGGACTGTGGTCCTGCGAGTCAGCCCAGGGCGCGGGGTAAACAGGCGGGAGAACTTTCCTTTGCTCTCCCTGGCCCCATGGTGGTTCCTGCTCAGCCCTGATGCTCTAGCAAGGCATGGTTGAGCAGACTTCCCCTCCCGTGAAGGTTCTTTCCCAGCTTGGCTTGGCCAGGGCCAGGGCAGTTGCTGAGAGCTGTCAGATGGACATGATGCTGTAGGGCCAAATCCAGCCATGGCGCACAAGCGGGACTTGGTGGGAGGGTGGGCAGCATATGCTGATTCGGCAGGTGCTGCGCATGCGGAAGAGTGGCCTGCGCCGTGACGTTGTTTCGGGCTTCTGTCAGGGCTCGCTCTGGCCTAGGAGCGAGAGCCTTGCTCAGTTACGCCGCCCCGTCGTGCTACTCCCCGGATTCCCTCGCAGCGCCCAGCTCCGCTCTCTGTGCCACGGGGGCCAGGGGAACTGCCCGGTAATGGAGGCAGGGCTGAGCCCACAGGGTCAAACTTGGTTCTGACTTCCACTGGTGTAAATCCGCAGCAGCTCCGCTGGTTGCTGCGAGGTTCCTCAGTATCGATGATGGTGCTGCCCACACGAGCACCTGGTTGTGAGTGGCAGTAGCTCTCCCTTGTACCCAGCTGCATGCCAGGGAGGGGCCAGGTTTTCTGCTTTGCATTGTGCCCCGTTTCCCAGGCTGATCTCAAGTCCATTTCAGGGCTCACTGAGTTTGCCCCAGGTTTGCCCAGGGCAGTGTGACCTGCTCCCTCAAGTTTGGGCCATGAAATCCAGCTTTGTTCCCTGCACTCGGCACACATGGGGGGACTGCAGGGTCTCTCCCATGGTTGTGGCTCTATGAGAACAGGGGGGCCCTCGTCCAGGGCTTGTTTCTGCTCTGGGGGCTGGCTGCCTGGGGACAAGCTGACAGGAGTCTGCACTTCATCAGCTTCAGAACACCCGTGCAGCCAGCGTGGTGGCGACCCTTCGGTGGCAGTGGTCTGGGAGTCCCCAGGGGCTGAGTCCGTGTGGGGGCGCGTAGGGAGCAGAACAAAAGCGGGCCAGGAATGTGCCCAGGCTGCCCGGCTCTGCCCAGCTCTGTGTGAACAAACCAGATGCTCTGGATCTCTCCTCCTCCCTGGGCCTGCCTTGCAGCGTCACCGCCCCCTCCTACCTGCTGCTGGAAGCAGCCCCTGGTGCAGGTGCAGCGATTCTGGCAGGAGCCGGGTCAGCAGTCGGAAGGGGACCTAAAGCGAGGTGCTGCCTGCACGCGGTTCCCCATGCGACTCCAGTTCCTCTCCCATGAGACGGGTGGCAGGAGGAGGGAGGGACCTGCCTGCAGCCGCTGCCCTAGGATGGCTCTGGAGCGGATGTATCGGGACTCTGCTCTGTGTGTTGAGGGGCCTCCCCGCAGCCACGGGAGGGTCTATTCCATCACGGCCTCTCCCCTCGCAGGACCTGTATGTGAACGCGGGCGGCGTGACGGTTTCCTTCTTCGAGTGGCTGAAGAACCTGAACCACGTGAGCTATGGCCGCCTGACCTTCAAGTACGAGTGGGACTCCAACTACCACCTGCTGATGTCTGTCCAGCAGAGCCTGGAGCGGACCCTTGGGAAGGGCAGCGGCGAGATCCCCATCATCCCCTCTCCGGAGTTCCAGGCCAGGGTGGCAGTAAGTCGAGGCTTTGTCTGCTCTGCATGCTGCTCTGGTGCTGGCAAAAGGGCAGCCTCACTCCAGAGCTGTGGGCCAGATCCAGGCTGGTGCTGGTGCAGGGACAGAGACCTCCCTTATTGGGGTGCAGTGGGTGCTGACATGGGACAGGCCAGGACAGCTCTGAGGGCTGCCCAAGGTGTGCCCCTGCTGCAAGGGCCCGTGGGTCTTCGCAAGGGTGCAGAATTCCCTGGCTGCAGCCCTGACCCCAACTCCCCACAGAACACTGCAGCGCCTGGGGCTGCTGTGCGGGAGGCACAGAGTAGGCTTGGGGTTCCCGGGAGGACCTTATGCCAGCTCTGCAGCCCCTTTGCCCCAGTGTCACTGGTGTGGAAGGGCCCCAAGGAAAGGATGAATCGGCCCTGGGACTAGACTGTCCTGACTCCCTGAACCCTTTAAGGACAAATGGCCAGAAGGGTGAGGGATAAAAGGCAGGGCTCAGGCCGGGAAGCGCAGCCTGCAGGCCCCAGCCGGCTGAGCTTCATGGCAAAGATGGGGCTGTCGCAAGGGAGATGCTGGCCCCCTGGGCTGTAGGCAGCCCCCGCTTTGGCTACCTGGAACTCCTGTAGCCAGGGGTGTGTTGGAAACCCAGTGGTGCGGGCTTGGAGCTGGGCTCTGTACTAGTACGAGGCTGACGCCGAGGCCGTAGGGACCAGTCCTTGGAAAGGGGGGGCTGGTGCTCAAGTGGATGGGGACGAGTCGGTGTTAGAGCAACGAGAGCCCTGCAGAACTCCCAGGGTCTGGGCTTGGTTCAGGTTCAGGCTGGGGTTAGCGAGGGATGGAGCACAAGTTACAGTGATCTGAGACCTGGGCCAACCAGGTTCATGCTGGTGTAAATTGGGCGCAACCCACTGAGCCAGGGAGTGTCCCCGGAGAAGCGCCGCAGCAGCCTGCCCAGGACGACCCGGCCCACAGGGTTCACCTCATGGCCACCCAGCCTGCGCTGGTAGCCCTTCCGTGGAGCGGGCTGCCTCTCGCCCCGAGGAGGAGAGCTGAGAAGGCTGTGTCCAGCTATGCAAGGGGGGTGATGCTCAGCTCATCTCTGTCCAGGGATTCATTTGTTTTCCCCTTGCAGGGGGCCTCCGAGAAGGATATCGTGCACTCGGGTCTGGCCTACACTATGGACCGCTCGGCCCAGGTATGTGCCTCTGAGCATCAGCTATGGTGACACCTGGGGGGAACAGGTCCCTCTTCCTGACTGCCCTGGGGTCCGAGTCCTAGCCCTCTCGTTGTGCGGGTTCCGTCTAGTATTCATACGGGGCCTGCACACCTCGGCGCGCCCAGGAGCTGCTCCGAGCCGGGGCCCCGGGGATCAGTGCCAGGGCAGCAGTTTATTCCGTTCCCTTTCTTGTGGCCCCCCCCCCCCCGGGTTGTAGCCGAGTAAAGAGCTTCCCTTGGCCATGCCTCTGCACTGTTATCGGTGCAGGGCGTGAGGCCTGGGAGCTCCCAGCTGGCAGCGCAAGTGCCTCTGACCAGTTGTGATCTCAGGGCTGCTCTAACCACAGTCTTGGGGCCTGGGAGCGGCCTGGGGCTCCGGCAAGCCCCTGGGTGCTGAGTGAGGCCCCGCTGGTGTCCAGCCCCTCCCAGGCCTCACCCACGCGTGTTCTCGCTGCTGTGCCTGGATGGGGAGCAGCTGGCTGAGCAAGATGCAGCCTCACCCTGAAGTGCCTGACGGCCTGCCACTGCCGTTGTCGAGGGCTGGAAGCCGACAGAACGTCTGTGGGTAGAACTGGGTGCCGCCCAGACTGAAGGCCGAGGGGAGGTTCCCGCTGGAGATGCGCTGCCGTGGGGGGTGCCTTGTATAACCTGCCAAGGACGTGGCCCATACACAGGCCCTGGGTCCCAGTTACCAGGTGCATTAGCAGCGCTAGGATCGTTCCGTCCGAACTGCTGAGTGCAGGCTTCTCCTGCGACTGGGAGAGCCCTGCTTGGCCAGCCCGGAAAACCCCATTTTCCCAGGCACGGCCTCTCCACTGCCACTGAAACCCTGGGTCTGACCTGCCCCGGCTCACTGCTGGAGCTGCAGAAGGGATGGTCCTGGGCCCAGGCTTGCTGGCAGCTGCTGGATTTCACCGCGCCAGCCCTCCCGGTTCTCAGCCACCTGGTGTCCAGCTCAGCCCTTGTGCCTCTGCGTATTGTTTGTTTTCTAGCAAATCATGAACATGGCCACGAGGTACAACCTGGGCTTGGACCAGAGAACCGCTGCCTACCTGTGCGCCATCGAGAAGGTGTTCAGGGTGTACAATGAAGCTGGGTTCGCATACTGACGTGAGCTGTCCCCTGGCCTTGGCTCTCCCTCCCCAGGCTAAGGGCACAGCTGCCGAAAAGCTCCCGGAAAGAGACTCTCGGGGGGGCGGGGGGAGAGAAGGAGAAGTGCTGGTGGCGGGGGTCAGGGCATGTTTGTCCCTGTGGCTCCAACCTCAGCCCTCCTGCGTTGCCGAGGGAGCCGCTGCCGAGGCTGCGTTGGGGTCGCCTAGTTCTGCGAGTGCCACCATGCATTGTCTCTCCATAAACCATTTACTGGGAGCACTTAGGCGGGTTTGTTTTGCCCGATGGCAAATATGAAAAAAACCAGATGTTGAAAATAGAAAACCTCAATACTGATGTAAACGAAGAGGAAGGTTCCAGCCCATGGGCTCAGCACCAGTATGTAGATAGACCGGACCCCCTGTCATCCTGCAGCCATAGGAGGAGGTCCTGGCTCTAGAGAATGAGTATCCCCCTAACATGCAGAGCTACCAGAGCACAAGGTTAAGGACCAGCAGTAACTCTGAGTTTAGAGCCACGCTTTATAGTGCCAACCCTGGACTCCTTAACAGTGCGTTGTCCGCCGTATGTGCCCGAGTGTTGTGATTCTAGACAGACCCAGCCACCGTATGGCCCAGTGTAACTTCAGCAGTTAAAGTACTCTTGGAAGTGCTGGCATAGCTCAGGGTTTGCTGTCTTTCCTCCCTCTTTCACTGCTCTTCTGGAGAGAGAACTTTTCACACAAGTTTCTTTTCACTTTTTCCCCAAATTTCCAATTTTTCCAGACTGGGCCTTAGAAAAACCCCTGTGTTTTTCTGGGACATTTCCATCTTTTCCCCTGGACCGCGCCTTCTCTAGTCTTGTCCCCCTGAGAGCAGGTGCCCCTTGGGTGGGAAAAGGGTCCATCTGATTTTGGTAACCCCTGGGTGCCAGAACTGCCTGGCCCCATGACTGCTGAGTGGGTGTGTTGGCTGGGGGGCTGCAGGGATCTGGTAAGGGCTCCGGGTGGCTCCTGCACATGGAACCAACGTGCAGAGTCTGGCTGCTGCCTGTGTCCACCCTTGGCTGCTGGCAGGGCTTTCCCCCGGGGCCCTGTCTGCGTTCCAGGGCAGAGGGAGCCCGTTCTTGCTCTGTGGCGGGAGCTGGGGCCCAGGGCGCTGCGGGGAGCTCTGCAGGCTGGCAGAAATGCTGCAGAGGGGATTGCAAGGCAGCAGCAAACCAGTTGTGAGGTGGGGCTGTGGGCTGGTGCCCCTTCCCTTCTGTGCTGGGGAAGGTGACCAGCAGGCCTGGCTTGGGGGATGTAACTTGGGTGGGGGACCCAAGAGCGGTGGCCTCCATTGAAGTGCGAGTGCGGGCTCATTGTCCCCACCTAGGCGGGTTGCCCTGGGTTCCCCGTTTTCACAGCCTCACCCTTTCTCGGGGCTGCGCCCTGCCCTCGGGGCTGGCTGGCGTTTGCTGAGTTGGGGATGACGAGGGCCCAGAGCAGCGACCCCCGCAGGCAGGAGCTCTGAGCTGTGCGAGGGCCACGTGTGCCTCTTGCGAAGGCCCCAGCTTGGATTGTGGGTGTGAAGGCACTATCCTGTTCCTAGGTGTGGACCATAAAGGCTGCCCAGGAGTGAGAGAAGGGCCCCACCTCTGCTCCTTGTGCCTGGTGTGTTACGGCGTGTTCCTTGGGGCCCAGACCACGCAGGGTTAAGGGGGGTCCCCCCTCACACACAGCCTGTGGAGACGTACTCTTGGCACCTGGCCCCCTTGTCTGGGCACCTGCCCAGATGGCAGTGGGGTGCCGACCTCTGCAGCTTGCTGAACCCCCACCTCCTGCATCAGCATGTCCCCCCCTCTCCGGTGCCTGCGTCATGGCCTGGCAGGTGGGGTCCTGGGCAGCCCGCACCAGCCCTGAAAACCCCCTGACAGCCTCGCAGCATTCTTCTGGCCAGACCCCATTGCCCTTGTGTCTATCCACGGCCCCCTCTCCCTGAGCCCTTCAGGAGCATGTAACCCAGCCACGGGGCAGCGGCAGGGCCTAGGGGCACCAGGACTCCTGGGTTCTTGGCCTGGGTTGCTGCCGGATGCTCAGCATGTCACTGCATAGCCTCATGCCTGCTTCTCCCCCCACATTATGTAGGCGAGTCAGGCCACCTGCTTCCTGGGGCTATGCACTGTGGGGCTCCATGCACTTACAGCCCTTGGGGCTGGGGTCCCAGGCAGCCTGTCCCCGGATCTGTGAGAGCTGGGCCACGTGGTGAGGGGCCCAGAGCCAGCCCCCCACAGTGTGCACCTGGCCAGGCCCTTCCCCATAGAGCAGCTGCCCATGGGGCCTCATGTTGAGCCAGGTCCAGCCCGTCCCCATGCACCAGCCATGGGCTCTTCTGAGAGCTGGAGCAAGGTGCCTGGGAGGGGAGATCCCTGTGGGTGAGCTGAGGGGACCCTGCAGGGTGCTGACTGCATGCCCCTGGGGGCTGCTGGGGGACAAAGACACTCTGCAGCATGAGGTAGAGGCTGGGACTGGCTCTGGGGCCTCTGAACCACACTCCCCCTGCCCCTCAGGGAAGAGGCCCAGGTGAGCGTGTCCCCTAGGAGCTGGGCTCAGCATGGTGATTTGCCCGCTGGCCTCGGGCAGGGGCTTAGCTCAGAAGCCCCTGGCTGGAGGCAAGTGCCTGGCACCCCCTTGTGGGGTGTGACCCCATGCCCAGCCCTGTGGGTTACACACCATGACCCTGCCCCAGGAACAGCAGACCCGCACCAGCAGCTACAGACGAGAGCTGGCTTTATTCACGGACGGGGCAGCTGTGTCACTGGCAGCTGCCCCGAATTGCACACACAGGACGGGGGGGGGGGATCCATGCCACATCACAACACAGCATCGGGGGGGGCCCTTGGGACGTTGTTTGGTGAACACCGACACGACAGCGGGGGGGGGCACAAGGGCATAAACGATCCAGCCGAATATCAAAAAAAGTTCCACAAAGACAGGAACAGACTCGGCGTGAGGCGTGTGCAAACGAATGTACAGCAGCCCTGGGGGCGCGCGCCGCACCAGGGTCCCGGCGGCCAGGCCGCTCGGCTGCACTAAGCATGCGGGGGACGGACACGGGGCCGGCCGGGCTTATGGCGCTGGGAGGGACGCAGGGCGACAAGCCGGGCCTCGGCCACCCAAACGGCTCCGGGCGGTTGGCCGACGAGTCCTCTGAGCACTACAGGACACGATACAGCAACACGGCCTCCGGCGGGGCCCCTGGGAGCGGGGCTGCAGGAAGAACTTGTGACTTAACGGGGTGGAGGGTCCTCACCATCGCCCCCTGTGCCGGCACCTGCCGGGGGGCACGAGGGGGTACTGTCATTATTGTGGAGGCGGCGGGGTGGGCGCGGCCATTACGCCTCCGGCTCATACTCCTGATAGTCCTGCAGAGAAGAGACCGTGCCTGGCGTGAGCCGGTGACTGGGCCGTGCCAAGGCACCCAGCTCGGCCTCACGCGGGCAGCAGCTCTGCAAGCTTGGGCCTGGCCAGGGGCCGCCCCAGGGCCCTTGCCCCCAGCGCAGGCGGGGGACCAGCTGCCCTGGCACCTCAGCAGCCACCACTGAGCAGGTCAGCAGCCCCGACTGGTGCCCTGTCGGCCCCCGGAGCCGAGGCCCGCCGGGCGCCGCGTGCTCTGACCACGCCCTGGCCCCGGAGTGGGCCCTGCTGGGGGCTGCTGTGAAGACATCAGACCAGCACCGGCCAGGCTGGGCAGTGCCTGCCATGGGGCTTTTCCTCAGGCCAGCGGGGCAATGCCCCCTCGAGCGGCCTGAGGGCACACGGGTGACATCTGTCCCAGCACAGCCTGCTCCGAGCTGGGGCTGTGACCAGGCTGGCACCTTCCCCCTCCAACAGGGCAGGGTGTGGTGTGAGCTGGTGTCGCTGGGGCTGGGGGGGTCCCACGACGCTCAGCCTGGGTGTCACCCAGCTCCCTGGGTGGGACAGTCCCGCGGTGCAGAGGGGCTGCGGAACGGGGCCTATCTATACTAGCTCCCGCCACAAAGAACTGCAGCCCCACTGGGTCCTGGCCCCCACAGCCTGCCCTGCCCAGGAGCTCCCAACGCGGCGAGGGGCTGGGGGCTTGGGGCTGGGCTCCCGTCCCTGCTCCGATGGGCCGCGTGGGAGAGAGTCCAGGGCAGGCCCGTGGCTGCGCCCAGTGCCCCAAGGTTCTGACCCCCTGGCCTGGCCCCTGGGTCAGGGCTGGGCCTGCGGAGGGGAGACCCACCAAAACGTGTCAGGGGAGGGGTCTGTGTACCCAGGGCCACACGCCGCCCAGGCCGAAGGGCTGAAGCTGCTGTGGAGTCCAGGGTGCGGGCACCAATGTGGGAGGGAGAGGGTCAGCGCTTTGTGGCTGGTGCCATGGGCCAGGCGAGCCCATCCCCCCGGCATCTGGGCTCCTGCTCTGCAGTGTCTCTCCCCCGTGCCCCTGCCCACGTACCTGGGGCGGCTCCTCGTAGTTCTCACCCTCGGGCTCTATCAGCGGCTCCTCCACGGCCTCCTGCCCGACCTCCTCAGGCTGCAGGGGAGAGGGGGGTGTCAGGGGCAGCTCCTGGGGTGCCCCACCGCTGGGCCCAGAGACGTGTGTTACTGGGCTTTGGCCAGTGCCCCTCACTCCCGACCCGCAGCCCCCTGTCAGCCCCGCCAGTGCCCCTCACTCCCGACCCGCAGCCCCCGTCAGCCCCACCAGTGCCCCTCACTCCCGACCCGCAGCCCCCCACTCCCGACCCACAGCCCCCTGCCAGCGCCCCTCACTCCCAACCTGCAGCCCCCTGCTAGCCCTGCCGGTGCCCCTCACTGCCGACCCGCAGCCCCGGCTATCCCACCCCAGGGCTCCCTCACTCCTGACTGGGCTCTGACTGACGCATGGTTACTAATGGATTTCCGGGGGCAGCAGGTGCATCTTGGTGCTGCTCAGTCTCTATCTGGCTGGGGGGCTGCAGGCTTGGCCCCCCCTGGAGCTTGCAGGCGGCAGGCCACATGCCCGTGTGCTCCCTCCCTAGAGCTCCCGGCTTGGGGACGCCCGGTGCCAGGTACGTGCTGCCCCTCCCAGGGCGCAGCCGCTCCCTTTTGTGGAGGTGCCCAACCCCCTCTGCTCAGGCCTGGGCTTCCAGTTCGATTCCAGAGGGTGGATGGGCCCCAAAGCCCCAGCAAGTGTGGGGACCTGCCCCTCCTCCAGGGCCCAGGGCAGAGGGGTGGGGGGCAGCAGGGCTCTGGGGGCCAGGGGTGGGGGGGCAGAGGAGGGGGGGTGGCAGCACTAGGGTTCTGGGAGGCAGAGGGGTGGGGGAGCAGCAGGGCTCTTGGGGGCCCCAGGGCTCTGGGGGCCAGGGGTGGGGGTGGGGGAAGCAGGGCTTTTGGGGGCAGGGGTGGGGGCACCAGGGCTCTGGGGGATGGGGGGCAGAGGTGTGGGGGTGGGGTGGCACCAGGGATCTGGGGCCAGGAGTCAGTGGGGGGGGGCAGGAACACCTATGGGGGGTGCAGTTTAGGCCATTTGTTGCTCTCCTTTGTGCTGTATGTGGGCCCCAGGGCATTGTGGGTAATAAGGCACACCACTGGCCCAGCAGGGAGCCCATGGGCCAGCCCTGCCCCTGCCAGCCCCCCATGCCCAGCCCCGTGCAACTGAGCGAAGGCACCGGCCCGGCCCCACCGGTCTCCGGGTTCCGCAGCCCGGAGCTTGGCTGGTTGAGGGGGCGGCTGGGCCCTGCCCGCGGTGCTGCAAGGAATGGGGGGCAGAGGGGCTGGGGGCAGTGCTGGGCACCAGGCTCCTGGTGCTGACATGGGTTGTGGGGGGGGAGCCAGGATGGGCCATGCCCTCTGGGCCCCTGGGCTCCAGCCCTGGCTGGCTGCCCCATGCTGGCCTGTGTGACGGGTTTGGGCTCCTCGGCCAGGGGGCAGCACCCCTCACAGCCTGGTCCTGCTGACCCACAAGGGGTCCAGCTCCACCCGGCGGCTGGGCCTGTGCAGAGCCCCCTGCCTGCCCCCTCGGGCCCCAGGGGCCCTGTGCTGGGGCTCGCTGCCCTGCCCCCAGGAGCGGCTCAGCCACGTCCTCCCCTGCCCTGCCTGCGGAGCTGCCCGCTGCCCTGGCCTCCTTGTTTCCGCTGTTGCTATTTTCGGATAAGCTGGAAGCGAACAGCTCATTGTGGCAACTCGGCTTGCGGAGGCTGCAGCTGTCGGGCACCTCACGGCTCCAGTGAGAGCAGCCACGGCAGTGCCCGTCCCTGCACGAGCACACACCCACGCACGGCCTTTACACGTACACGTCCCTGCACGAACACACACCCACGCACGGCCTTCACACGCACACGTCCCTGCACGAGCACACACCCACGCACGGCCTTTACACGCACACGTCCCTGCACGAGCACACACCCACGCACGGCCTTTACACGCACACGTCCCTGCACGAGCACACACCCACGCACGGCCTTTACACGCACACGTCCATGCACGAGCACACACCCACGCACGGCCTTCACACGCACACATCCATACACGTCCCTGCACATGCATGTGACAAAGTGGGACTGTTCTTAATGTTTCCTCTGAATAGTGTGGGGGTGCCTCAGTTTCCCCTAGGCAGTTCTTAAGTATCTAGGGGGTGGGGTAAGGGTGTATGATCATTGCAGAGCCCTAGAGGGCAGGTGTGGGCAGGGGTCTGGACACAGACAATGGCCGACACCCTGTTTCCTGGCAACTGATGGCCTGGGCCTTCCCCCCTGCAAGGTGAGAGCTAAAGGGCTGGAGAACAAAGGAATCCGGTGACCTCCTGGCCCAGGGAAAGGAACAAAGCCCAGAGGAGGAGGGGCTGGAGGGAGTTTCAGTTTGGGGCTGGCTGGGGACGAGGAGTGAAGGGCAGACGGGGTTGTCTGGCTCACTGCCCCCCAAATGGACCCAGCTGAGGGGTCCTGTTCTCTGCACCTACAAGCTCTGTGTTAGACCATGTTCCTGTCGTCTGATAAACCTTCTGTGTTACTGGCTGGCTGAGAGTCACGTCTGACTGCAGAGTTGGGGGGCAGGACCCTCTGGCTTCCCCAGGACCCCGCCTGGGCGGACTCGCTGGGGGAAGCGCACGGAGGGGCAGAGGAGGCTGAATGCTCCGAGGTCAGACCCAGGAAGGTGGAAGCCGGGGGAGCTGTGTGTCCTGCAGACAGGCTGCTCCCCGAGAGGAGACTTCCCCAGAGTCCTGCCTGGCTTCCTGGGGAGCAGTTCCCGAGCATCGCCCGGGGACCCCGTGACAGTGCACACACCCACACACGGCCTTTACATGCACGCACACGTCCATACATGTCCCTGCATGTACACACCCTTCCAAACACACATGTCCACGTACACACATGCCCACATACATCCATGCACCCCCCTGTGCACGCATCCCAGCGCATCCCTTCTCCACCGGCTGGGCACCACCCACGCACCCACTCAGCAATTCCCTGCCAGACAGCGGTGGTGCCATCCTGGCCTCCCACCCAGCCGCGACAGGGGAGTCACCCACTCAGCGAAGGGCCGCCTGCTTCTCTTGCTACTTCCCAGCCGGCCAGGCCTCGCTCACCCCGCCCCGGCTGGGTTCAGCTGCAGGGGAAGCCAAACCAGCTGCACTGAGGGGCTCATTGTCTGCAGGCAGCTGGGCAGCCTGGCTGGGGCTCACAGGGGCTCAACCCGATTGGCAGTTGGACTTTCCACCTTCCAGAGGCTTGCCCCCCTGGCACAGACTGGGCCCTGCTGCACCTGGGGAACTCCCTGCCACAGGGCAAGCTGGCCCTTGACCTGTGCCAGGTCAGCTGCCCCCCACTGGGCTCCAGAGAGGGCATCTGGGCCTAGCGGGAAGGAGGCAGCGAGGAGCTCGGGGGAAGCTGGTGAGAACTGGCCAGAGCTGGGAGCCCCTGAGAAGCGGGAGGCTGGGGCAGGTCTCCCTGGAGAAGGGGAGGCTCCTGTTTGGTCGGGGAGCTGGAGTGAGAGGGTGGATCCCCTGAGCAGGGGTGGGGAGGCAGAGGGGAATGGGAAACCGGCTTCTGGGGAATTACGGCAGCGGTGCCCGGGGTGTGTGTGTGTGTAACACCCCTGAGATGATGTTCCTTTTCATGGGCAGAAGACAGGGGAAACTGAGGCAGGTGCAGTGGGCAGGGCCTGACAGCCACCCTGTGGACGTGGGTGCAGAACCCCACTGGTCCCCCTGCAGAGGCGGCAGCCCCCGGCTCGCTGCAGGGGACACTCACCTTCAGGTCAGTGGGGAACTCCTCCTTCTTGACCAGGCCGGTGGCAGCCGCGATGTTCCCGGCCCCCGAGATGACGGCTCCTCCCAGCTGGGATGCCTGCTCCTTGGTCTTTTCAGCCACTGGAAGAGGCAGGCAGAGCCGCGTTACAGGGCCCAGCCTGGGGGTGGCGCCCCTCGGCTGCCAGGCAGGGCCCGGCTGGGGCTAGTACTTGGGGGGCCTGGCTCCCGGGCCTGTGCTCGCACTCCTAGCCCCAGCGAGCTTGAGGGGGTCAGGCACCTCCCCTCCACCCCTGTGTGTGCCTGGGGGGCAGACTCATCCCGCCCCCCCACCAGGCTGGGGCCATGAGGCGGCCTGAGACCGTTCCTCCCAGCTGGGTTTCAAGCCCTGGCCCAGCAGCTCCCAAGCCCGTGTTCTGGCCCCCGTTACATAAGGGGCTTTGGGCCGGTGACATCACAGCCGCCGATAAGCCTGAGCTCGTTAGTGCAGCCGCCCACGCGTGGCACTGGGCTGGGGGACTCGAGCAGCTGGTACCTGAGCTGACGCCTTGCACCACGCCCTGGGTTTTGCTTCCTAGAGAGAGCGAGAGAGAGGAGGGGGTTAGAGGGGCCGGTGCCAGGCGGGGCCGTCTGGGGCTGCCCGCGGAGGGACCGTGGTGTCCGTACGGGCATGTGGGGCAAAGCCCTGGCTGCAAGTGCACAGCATAGGGGTCCCCCGCACAGCCCTGCTGATGCCCTTCGCCCCGAGCCCGCACCCCCTGCAACCAGCCCACGGCTCCTTCAGCCCCACGGCACGGCAGCCTGGCCCCACCTGGGACAGTGGGAGAGCGCAAGGTGCAGCCGCCTGGCCCAGTCCCTCGCTGGTCCACGCTGGGCGTGCCAGGCTGGCTCACGCCAGCACCCCCTCTGTGGTGGGCTGGGGGGGCTGGCTGCAGCTGGGGCAACCAGCCCTTGTACTGCCGCCCCCCGACACACACACCACCCCTCACCCCAGAGGCCCTGGTCTCTCCGCCGAGATGCTGGCATCTCCCTGGGGATACCCCATGGGGAGGCGCCAGGGCGGGGGCAGGTTGGGGGTTCCTGGCTGTCCCAGGGGTGCCCTGCACACATGATGTCCGCACCCTGCGGCGGGGGGCATGCACTGAAAAGGGCTGACATTGCCAGGGAGGCAGCTGGGGTCTGGCCAGGACTCACCCCCACCCTGCTCTGGGGTGGAGGCTGCTGCTGCAAGGGGGAGCCGTGGGGGTGCAGGGGGTGCCCTGGCCTCTGGATACTGCTCACCCAGCTTCCTGCGCAGGCCAGCCCAGGGGGGACGATGGTTTGGGGGTCTGTTGCTAGGAGAATTGCCGTATCAGGCCTGTCCCTCTGTAGGGGTGACCCCAGTGGCTAGCAGGGGAGTGCTGAGGGAGGGGATCCGGGGAGCCCTTCCCACTCTGGGCTGAGGGCCGGGGGGTTCTGGAGCAATGGACGGATATTGGGGGGAAGGGGGGCAGGACAGATGCGTGGGGGAAAGGAACTGACTGGCCGGCCAAGGCCACAGAAGGCAGCCAGGGCTGAGCGACTCCATGAGGGAGAAGCTACCCAGCCTGTGGACATCTGCCAGGGCAGGGTCCCTGGCTGAGCCCCGCTGGCCCCCAGGGACCCCACAGGGCCGTTAGTGCCCGTGTTTTCGGGGAAGCCGTGCGCCCTGTGCACAGAGTGTGCGACGCTGTGCGGGCGAGGTGTTCCCCCGCGCGCCCTGTGCACGGAGCGTGCAAAACAGCTGAGTGCGAGAGCCAGAGGACGGTGAGAGACAGCGAGAGCCCGAGAAAGAGCTGCAGAAGCAGCAGCAGCATGAACTGGCAGTGGGGAAGCGGAGAGGCCTAGGGGACCTCCCCGGGGTGAGTGGGGATAGACCCCGGGGGGCCAGTTCCGCAGGGAACCTCAAGACTAAATTGCTGCCCCTGGTTAAGGGGGGGTGTGTGGATGCCACCTCACTGCCTTTGAGCAGGCTGGCGATTTGAACCAGGGGGACCCTGCGGAAAAGCCCCGGTGTCTAGCTCCCTTGCTGGGTCCCAAGTCCATAGACTCCATCAGCCAGATGGGTGGGGAGGTGGACAGGCTCCCACTCCTGACCCCAACCTCTATGTCTGGGTGGAGTCTCCTGGGGTCAGGCCCCTCGGACCCCCAGTGGGAGAGGAAGGTGATGGTCAATGGGGAGACATTCCTGGGGTGGCGAGATCCTGGGACGGAGAGAACTGTTGTCAGGCCCTGGGTGGTGCAGCCTCAGAGGCTGAGGGGCTGTGTGAGCTGGGTGAGGGTCCCAGGGATGAAGCCCCTCGCCCTGCCTATGGCCCAGATCCCTGTGCAGACCCAGGAGGGGTCGGGCTGGCTGTTGGGGTTCTCCAGGATACCAGCTGCGAGACCCTGTTGTGGGGTGACTGTGTCTCTTTGGGACAGGATCCAGGCCCTGCTCCTGTAACTGCCGAGGGTTTGAATTTGAATCCAGGGAACCAATTGGGGGAGAGGGAAACGGTCAGTGAAAATGCAGATGACCTGGCTGGCAGCAGGGAGTAGCTGCTAGGCTCAGGCTACCTGCCTGCCTGGAACCAGACCCCTGGGGCTGGGTGGGACAGAGAGATGCTCCCTACCCCCTTGCACACTGGAGAGGGGGCTCCCGCTGGCTCTGAAGCTGTAAGGAGAGCAGAGAGCTCGCTGCCTACCCCACTGGGACAGCAAGGGCAGCGCTGAGCCAGGGGGGAGGTAAGACCCCAGCTGAGGGGGGGGACCCACAGGCAGGGCAGGTTGGCTACCAACCAGGTTTGCCTGGTCCAGAAGCGCTGCTGGGAAGTGATCCCACGGCAGGGAGGGAGCAACCAGGGACAGGGCTCAGCGGGGCTGTGACCCCAGGCCCAGCCCGCGAGAGGGAGCAGGTCCCGCTCCCTCCCCCAGCAGCTGAATTCCAGACCGAGCTGCGGGAGGATCCCTCCTTGGAGGGGCTGAGGGGACTTGCTGGCCACAGGCTGCAAACCCCCGTGGGGAAGGCTGCAGGGACAGATTGCCGTGGGAGAAGGGGTTCCTGTACCGGGAAGGGGCTCCCCCAGGGGAAGTAGAACCGTGGGGGATCAGGAGGCCACTGGGGGTGCCCCAGAAGTATCACCGCAGGCTCTTGTACCTGGCCCACGATGTCCCTCTCTCGGGACACCAGGGGATCCAGGCCCCAGGAAGCCGTGACTGGCCCGGAGTCTGGGACACAGCCCGGCAGCACGGCAGGTCCTACGACCCTGGCCGGGGTGGGGGGAAGGCCGGGATAAGGGTGAAGCCCCCTTGAGACCCCTGCCCATCACAGGGGCACCTTTCCAGAAGGTGGCCATGGACAGAGTGGGGCCCCTCAGCAAGGCAACCCAGGCAGGGAAGAAATACGTTCTGGTGGTGATGGATTTCACCACCCGCTACCCAGGGGCGGGGGCTCTGCCCTCCACCGAGGCAGACACCAGGCAGACGCGCTGCTGACCATCTTCAGCAGAGGGGGAGTCCCCAGCGGGGTCCTTACAGACCAGGGGTCCAATGTCCTGTCACCCGGCTCCAGGGCTGGTGGGAGAAATGGGGGGTCTGGCCCACCTGGGCCTCTGCAGGTGACCCTCCATCCCGCGGGCTGGTGGAGAGAGTCTATGGGGCCCTGGGGATGATGCTGAGGGCTTTTATGAATCAGCATCCGCAGGACGGGGACAAGCACCTGCCCCACCTGCGGTACGGGGAAGTGCCCCAGGAATCCACCGGGTTCTTCCCTTTCGAGCTGCTGTGTGGGAGGAGAGCGAGGGGACCCTGGATCTGGTAAGGGACAGTCGGAAGGAGAACGGGGAAGACCCCCTGGTGGATCTCTTCCCTGAGGTGGGAGCCAATTCTCCCATCAGGTGTCCCCCGTTCAGAGTCACTGGGAAAACAGCTCAGAGCCTGGAGAGAGAGGTCAAGGACATGCTGGCTTTAGGGGTGATCCATCTGTTCAGCAGCCCATGGGCCTCAGCCATGGGGCTGGTCCCCAAGAAAGACGGGTCGATCTGATTCTGTGGGGACTATCAGAAGCTTAATGCCATCACCGTGTCCGATGCCTATCCCAGGCCTAGGCCTGGGGAGATTCTAGACAAGCTGGGGGGGGCTCATTACCTCCCTACTATGGATCTCCCCAAAGGTGACTGGCAAGTTCCTGGTCCTGCCTTTTGACCTCGAGGGGGCGTCGGCCACCCTCCAGCGCCGGGTGGATCGGTCACTGAGAGGGTGGGAGAACCTGGCCCTGGCGTCCATTGATGACATCTGTGTCTTTAGCCAGATCTGGGAGGAACACGTGTCCCAGGTGAAGAGGGTGCTTGGGCTGCCCCAAGGAGGCAGAACTGATGGTAAAAGCTGGAAAGTGTAAGGTGGAGACAATCAGAGATTGGTCCGTTCCCCAGATCAAGAAACAGGGCTAGGCCTTTACCGGGATGGTGGGGTACGACCAGAGGGTTGTACCCCACTTGAGCTCCCCAGCTACCCCCATCACTGAGCTATGTAAGAAGGGGAAGCCAGACAAGGTGGTCTGGACTGAGCCGTGCCAGGGGGCTCTCTGTGTGCTGAAGGAGGCCCTAATCCAGGGCTCGGTAAATCTGGTAAACCTGGACAGTGCCAAGCCCTTTTCAGTGTTCACCGACGCCTCAGACGCAGGGCTGGGTGCGGTGCTGATGCAAGTCGATGCTAAGGGAGGGGAGACACCCCATCGGGTACCTGAGCAAGAAGCTGCTGCCCCAGGAGTGGAATTACGTGGCCATAGAGAAGAAATGCTCACCTGTGGGGCAGGCCCTAAAGAAGCTGCAGCCGGATCTATGGGGCGGTGCTTTGCAGTGTCTACTGACCCCTCTGCCCCGACGTGGCTGCATCCAATGAAAGGGGCTGATGCCGAGCGGCGGGGGACAGAGACACATGGCCAGAGGGTGGCCAAGGTCAAGATGGGGGCTCCTAACCAAAAGAGCCCGAATCACAGTCCTCCAGTCTGGAGCACTGGGAGAAGACCTGTTCCCAGTTTGGGGGTTGTGGGGTGGCAAATGGGCACTGGCAGCATAAACATTCCCACATGAGGCCTGCGAGTGCCATTGAGCACAGCCGACCTAAGGGACGGTGTAACTCCCACCAAGGAACGGGACAGATGCTGCGGCATCCATGGAAATGTTGGTGGCTTCAAACTTCCCCAGGTCACCGGCTAAAGTGACCCTGTTCAGTTTGGTCTCGAAAGGGGGAGAGATGTGACAAAGTAGGAATGCTCTTAATGTTCTTTCTGGATACTGTGAGTGCCTCAGTTTCCCCTATGCAGTTCTTAAGTATCTAGGTGGGGGGATCAGGGGGTGTGATCGTCGCAGAGCCCTAGAGGGCCAGTGTGATGATGTCGGCACAGAGAATGGTCAACACCCTGTCTCCTGGCAACTGATGGCCTGGGCCCCTCCTCTGCAAAGATGCCAACTGAAGGGGTTGGAGAACAAAGAGATCAGGTGGCCTCCTGGCCCAGGAAAGAGACAAAGGCCAGAGGAAGGGCTGGAGAGTTTCAGTTTGGAGCTGGCTGGGGAAATGGAGGGAGGCCCAGATGGGGCTCTAGCCTTCCTGCCCCACAAGGTGGACCTGACTGAGGGGTCCTGTTTCCTGTACCTACAAGCTCTGTGTTAGATCATGGCCCTGTTATCTAATAAACCTTCTGTTTTACTGGCTGGCTGAGAGTCACATCTGACTGCGGAGTTGGGGGGCAGGACCCTCTGGCTTCCCCAGGACCCCGCCTGGGCGGACTCGCTGTGGGAAGCACACGGGGTGGGTGGGGGGGGCAGAGGAGGCTGAATGCTCCAGGGTCAGACCCAGGAAGGTGGAAGCCGGGTGAGCTGTGTGTCCTGCAGACAGGCTGCTCACAGAGAGGAGACTTCCCCAGGGTCCTGCCTGGCTTCATGGGGAGCAGTTCCAGAGCATCGCCCGGGGACGCCAGGACACCAGCCCTGAGCTAGGAGCTAGGCAGCCAGGACCCGGGGGGCAGCTCAGGTGGGTGCTAGATCCATCTGCACCCCAGGAGCCTAGGAACTCCCAGGTTGGGGCACTGGCCAGCAGTCTGAGTGGCTGGGAGGGGGTGTTGTGGGGAAGGGGAGCTGTGGGAGGGGGGTGCTGTGGGGAAGGGGGTGCCATGGGGAAGGGGCGCCATGGGAGGGGGCACTGTGGGGAAGGGGGGACATCGTGGGGAAGGGGAGCTGTGGGAGGGGGGCGCCGTGGTGCTGCTATGGGCGGGGGGCGGGCGGGGGCATTGCAAAGCCAGTGCTGGCGGACCCCAAAGCACCACCGCAGGACAGCGGCCCCTGGGCTGGGCTGGGGGCAGTTTCTGAGCAGAGATCAGCCCAGGCAGGCCCGGCCCCCCATGTGCTGGAAGGCAGAGCCCAGGGACCAGGCTGCGATGCTCAGCCGGGGCTCCAGGGCACGACCCTGGGAGCATCCAGCCACGGCGTGAGACAGGCCCCGTACGGAGCAGACGGGCTTCCCAGGCGCCCGCTGTGGTGAAGCTGGAGCTGCAGGGGCAGGTTTGCCGTAAAACTGACTTGGAGCCTGGGGCCAGGGGAGGAGCCTGAACAAGACTCAGACAGCGCCACCCTCCCGAGCCTGAGGAGACCAGACTCTGCCCAGCTGGACGCTTCAGGGATGCCTGCTGGTGCCTGCAGTGGGATTCTGCTCATGCCCAGCGCGAGGACAGTCCCACAGCACAAGGAGGGGCCAGCGCCGCACCCAGGAGGTGCGGTGCTGGCCTGGCAGAGGCTGCCCTACGTGGCATCTGTGGGAAGAGGACGCGAGGGAACGCAGGGTCCCCGCTGCCCTGGGTCCAAGGCTGGGTGGGGGCAGTTCTAACGCAGCAGAGAGTCACTTACAATGTCTGACACCGGACTCAGGCTGTCCTGACGTGACTGAACTGGGAGCAATCCCACGGGCATCGAGGGGCACCCGTCCTCACCCGCTGGGAATCCCAGCTCGCCCGCCAGGGTTAATAATGGATTCACGGGGCATGTCTGTGATAGAGGGGGGCAAGCCCTGGCTTTGCCAGGTCACATGGGGTAGCAGAAACATCAGTGTGAAGAGCAAAGCGTTTATACCCCCAGAGCTCGTTAGCATCTGCAGGGCAGAGCCCCACGGACTGAGAGACCAGAACCTCAGTGCCAATGTCCAGCAGGATCCTTGAGCCAGAGACAACAAATGCTGGGGTA
Organism: Lepidochelys kempii; assembly: GCF_965140285.1. Classification (NCBI taxonomy): domain Eukaryota; kingdom Metazoa; phylum Chordata; order Testudines; family Cheloniidae; genus Lepidochelys; species Lepidochelys kempii. Next base: position 1,455,697 of record NC_136387.1, on the reverse strand, counting down.
AGAGACAGAAGAGCTGAATGCCTGAGGCTGCCAAGAGCCTAAGGCCATAGCTGTGAAAGGGGAACTGCCCTGTGCAGCGCAATTCCAAGGCCCATGGCTCTGGGGGACCCTGCCAACCTGCCCCACGGGGACAGAAGGGCCCAAGCAGATACTCCTCAGCTGCTGGGGTGCCGATGGTGGGGAGAGAGATGGACCCCTGCAGTTGCCAAGGGGAGTGGCATGGGGCCGTGGTGCAGGGATGGAGGGTCTGGGGCTCCCAGTGCTTGCCCCATGGGTGCCCTGAGGGGCTGAGCTCCAGGCTGCCCCCTGCTGGGGCCAGCCCAGAGGAACTGCTCCTCGCCCCACTCCTGAATCCTCCAGGAGTGCACTGGACAGGAGACCCAAGCTGCCGTGATTGGCCACGCAGGTCACGTGGGACTGGTGCAGCCCCTGGCTGGGCGTACGGGATTCGCGGGAAGCAGGGATTGCCCGCGATGGCTGCCCCATGTGCCCCATTTCCTGCCCTGCCCCAGAGCTGTGGCTGGGACCTGTGGAGGTGGGAGAGGCCACAGGCTAACATCTCCCTTCCTTTCTGCTCCCCCAGCCCTGCCGGTGCCCCTCAGTCCCGACCTGCAGCCCCTGCTACACCAGCCCTGCGCCCCCTCCCTCACCCAGCGCTCCTCCCCGCTCCCTACAGCACCCCCTGCTGGGAGCAGCTGGGAGCACCTCATCCAGCCAGCTCTCCTACCCCACGTAGGGGCACTCCCGCTGGGAGATGTGGGCAGAGGGATCTCGGTCTCCCTGGCGTGGGCTGTGGGGCAGCTGTTTGTTCCTCTCCCCTCCAGCTCGTCAGGACTAAATCAAGTCCCTCCCCAAAGTGGCCTCCTCTGGGCCCTGCGCCATGCGCCTGCAGGGTCTCTGCCCAGCTTGAGGGGCAAGAGGTGCCAAGCTGTGGTGGGGCAGGCTTTCACAAGCTGAGCCCCCTGGGTGCGCACTCAGCCCTCAGCCCCCCTGACAGCCCCTTGGCCTGCTGGGCATGAATCCCCATGAGCAGAGCCCGGGCAGGGGGCTGACTTGGGAATTAGACTGAGCTGCCAGGATCTGAGCCCACCCCTGGGGCGGGGGGTGGGGTGGGGGGAGCAGTACCAGAGCAGGACACCCCTGCGGCGGGGAGGGGGCTGGTCTGGGAGTGACTGGAAAGCAGCCCTGCCAGGGACTTCATGCTCCCCAGCCCAGGAGGCTTTGGCTGCCGGCTCCCCATCAGAGCAATGCCCCGCTCTGCACAGAGCGTGGGGGGCTGAGCCCTTAGCTCCTCATTCCCCCAGCCTGGCTCACCCTGACTCGAGCACTTAACAGCAGCGCCTCCCTCTGGGCCAGGCCAGGACTGGAGCCGCACCCAGCACGGCTGCCCCGCTCCCCACAGCGCCCCCTGCAGGGAGAGGCTCAGACCGCAGTAGCTGGGAGCACCCCCCAGCGCCCCCCACAGGGTCGTTCACTAACCGCGGGAGGATCTAGGGCATGGGAGTTGGAGTCCCCTGCCCCTCGGCCGTTCAGTCCGCGTGTCCACCAAGCAGCTTTCCTGGCCCTCATCCCCCCACGGCCGAGCGGCGTCACCACGAGCCCCCGGGCCCTAACGGAGAGCTTCCCCCGTACAGCCTGGGCCGGCCAATCCACAGCAACGGGGCCAGGTCCGGAGCTGGGGCAGGCAAGGAGCAGCAGGCCCCAGGCACCCCGTCATGGCCCGATCCTCAGCACATGGGGAGCTGCTGCTTCCCGGCCGGCGGGGACAGGCCAGGGCAGCGAATGCGGGTACTGAGGAGCTCTGTGGGGCCCTGGGCACAGGGGGCTCTTGGCTCTGTGCCAGTCTGAGCGGCCTGAGCTTTGCAGGGGGGATGCGGGCACCAGCCAGCCAAGACAGAGCGCACCTCCTGCCTACGGCCTGGGCGCCAGCAAGCCCCCCTGCCAGTGCCCCCCAGGGCCCCAGGCCCATAAACCGCTGAGCTGCCCAGAGCACCTGGCAGCTGCCCCTGTCTCAGTGGGGGGAGCTCCAGGCACACACGTGGCCGAGACCTGGGCCTGGCATTTCACTGGGGGACCGGCAGGCTCCATGGGTCGCCCTTGGAGATGGGGGCAGCTGTGGGCGACGTTCCCGGGCCTGGGGCCCCCTGGCTCTGGCATCCTGTTCTTTGCCCAAGGGCTGAACCTCCCCCGCCCAGCTCCAGTGCCTGGGCTCCGCCTGGCCTGCTGCTCCCAGCGGCTGGCAGGGCGGGGAGCCCCCGGCACCCCCAGGGCTGGATGCAGGCACTGGGCCTGCCCCTGAGCTGTGGGCAGAGCCTCACCTACCTGCCCCATCCATTGCCCCAGGCTGCTGCCAGCCTGCACCCCTCCACTGGGCTCTGCGCACCCACAGCTGGGGTGGTGCCCAGCCCTGGCTCTGCCAAGCCCCTGCAGCCTTACCCGCACACAGCCCCCCCACCCTTACCCGCGCACAGCGCCCCCCACAGCCTTACCCATGTACAGCGCCCCCCCACCCTTACCCGCACACAGCGCCCCCCACACCCTTACCCGCGCACAGCGCCCCCCGCAGCCTTACCCATGTACAGCCCCCCACCCTTACCCGCACACAGCCCCCCCACCCTTACCCATGTACAGCCCCCCCCACCCTTACCCGCACACAGCCCCCCCGCAGCCTTACCCATGTACAGCGCCGCGCACAGCGCCCCCCGCAGCCTTACCCATGTACAGCCCCCCACCCTTACCCGCACACAGCGCCCCCCGCAGCCTTACCCATGTACAGCACCCCCTCCTTGGTCTTCTCCGCAGCCTCCGCCACCCCCTGCTTGGTCTTCTCCGCCGCAGCCACCACCCCCTCCTTGGCCTTGGACAAGCCCTTCATGAACGCGTCCATGGCGGCGGCTCTGCACGGAGAGAGACCCGCAAGATGGCTCCGGGAGCCGGACCGCTGCCCGCGGTGCCCACAACCCCCCCGTGCCATGGCACCCCGGGCACAGCTGTACCCCCACCCCGCGGCGCAGGGAGCGGCTCCTCCCGGGCGCACCCCGCCTGGGGCCGCTGGGGGGGGGCGGGCCGACCCCCCCCGGCCCGGTTCCGAGCGGAGCGCCCCAGATCTCGGCTCCCCGCTCCATGGCCCGCCGCCCCCCGCCCGGCTCCGTGTCCTTGAAACGCAGGAAGGATGCAAAGAACCGCGGGGAGGGGGGGGCAGCTCCGCAGCAGGGGCACAAGCCAGGCGGCTCCCGGGGGACGGGGGCAGGTGCCGGCCGGGGCCAGGGGGGTCCCTGCCCCCCGCGATGAGCGGCCCGCCGGGCTCACCTGCAATCGGCGATGGCGCTGGGCTCAGCGCGGCTCTGCCATGGAGCGCTTCGCCCTGCTGAATATTGCGCTGCGCCGCGCCGCCCCTCCTCGCTGCCCGGATGAACGGGGACCCGCAGGCCGGTCCCCGGCCTGGCTCTGGCGGGGGCGGGGGCTCCCACAGCGCCGGGGGGAGGGGCTCCCCCACTCCACACACACCATGTGGTTGGGGGGAGGTGGAACGGCTGCGCTGCGGGGGTGCAGGGAGCGCAGTGGGGCAGGGCTGGGGGGGTGCAGGGAGCGCAGGGGGGCAGGGCTGGGGGGGTGCAGGGAGCGCAGGGGGGCTGCGCTGCGGGGGTGCAGGGAGCGCAGGGGGGCAGGGAGCGCAGGGGGCCTGCGCTGCGGAGGTGCAGGGAGTGCAGGGGGGCTGCGCTGCGGGGGTGCAGGGAGCGCAGGGGGGCAGGGCTGGGGTGTGCAGGGAGCGCAGGGAAAGGGGGCTGCAGCAGAGGCAGGGATAACCCACAGGCTTGGCCCTTGTGCAGCCCCCCGCGTTCCCCGGGTGTGACTCAGACAGGGCAGCTCGGGGGAGCAAGTGGCCCCTGGTGCCCGCACCCCCAGATGCAGGTGGCACCTGGGCCGGGGCAGCTTGTCCTTCTGCTCAACCCAGGCCCTTTATCCAATGATCCAAAGCAGCCAGGATCCCTGCCCCCCCTGCTTGGGGCTGGAGCGATGCTTGGGAAATCAGACCCAGGGTCCCACACTGCACAGCCCTGGGGGTAGGAGAGACCCCGCTACCTCCTCGTGGGTGGCCATGAACTGCAGCCAGGGCCCTGGGAGCCTCTGACAGCCCAGACCTCCCACGGCTGTGATTACAATAATCCCAGGGGGCCAAACCTGGAGACCGTCTCCTTGGCCCGGCGTAGGGTGGGGAAGGCTCCCTTGCAGGACAGGATGCACTGGCAGCCCCCAGCTGGGGGGAAGACAAGATCTCTCTCTCTCTCTCTGCCATTGGCAGAGCACCCATCGCCACAGCATCTGGGCTGCCCCAGCCCTCACGACACCTCCTGCCCTGTGGCCCTGGCCTTGGGATTTCCCCCCTCTGCCAGCAGATTTTGCTTCATCTCCCTGTGACGCTCCCAGGGGGCACAAAGTCCCTGCCAGCTGAGAAAGCGGGCCGGGCAGGGGTGAGACCGCGGGGAGGGCTGGCTGCCCCTGCCCCCCAGGCAGCTGGGCCTTTAAGAGTCTGGGTTCCAGATAAAAGGAGCTTTGCAGGGGGTGGGTCCTACTCTGGGAAGATGGCTGCAGCTGAGATGGTGAGTTGCACCATGGCTGCCTGGCTGCTCTGAGCCCCGCCTGGAGCTCCCCCTCCAGCCTGAGGTGCCAGCCCCCCATGGCACTTGTGTGGAGCCAGAGCCCTGGCCCTGCAATGTTCCAGGGAGACCCCTAGCAGCCTGTTTAATGTGCCCTGTTGTGGGGGTGGCAGGGAGAGGCCTGGCTGGAGGGGGCCTGGATCTGGGGTGGGCTGGTGTTCCCCTGACACTAGCCCACATGTTCCTGCCCTGGTGCTGGGAGGCGTGACTCTGCCAGCTCCCTGGGGGCCTGGGCAGGCTGCTCCCTGCCATGTGCTCTGCCCAGGGCTGTGCCAGGCCCTGGGTTAAAGGGTCTTGGCACGTGCACGCCTCAGATGGCTGCGGGCAGGGTGATGGCACCGGTGTGGCTGGAGGAGAGGGGGGACTGGCTTGACACACCAGCCCTGGGCAGGCTCTGCCTGGGGGCATGTCCCAGCCCTGCAGCGGCAGTGCTGGGGGGCAGTGCAGTGGAGGGAGGTGCTGCGCTAGCTGTGGGGCTGAGGCTGTGGAGAGGACAGCAAGCAGCGACCTCTGCTCATGTGCCAGGCCCTTTGCCCTGCCGTGCTGCCGTGCCCTGGGAGGCTGCAGAACCGCTCTGGGTGCTGGAGGCCTGGAGCCTGGCTCCTGCCCTGGGGACGCCAGGGAGTCCCTGTCTCAGGGCACCTGGGGCCCTGGCAACCATGTGGTTAGTCTCTGGGCATGGGGCACCCAGCGCTTGTGGGGCTGGACCTGGGGTGCGGCTGGCTTGGTTACTCACGGGGCTCCACTCGCCCACCCTCTGGGGTCCCCGCGAAGCCATCCCTGCCCTCCAGAGTCTGCCATGCCCGTGTGCCCAGCCCTGTGCCTTACGCCAGTCTGTGCAGGGGGGCGCGCTGCATCGGCGAGAGGATCAGAGACGGCGAAAGGCCCAGAGGGAGGCGCTCGCTGCTGAAATCTGGGACAAGCACCCCCTGCAGAACAGGTATCGGCTGGCCTGGGTGGGGGGGGGCTGCACCTTGTGCGGGGGGGCTCCCCAGTCCCTGGCACTCCCCTGAATTCCTGCCTGCTGTCCCCCACCCCACATGGCTCCCTCCTCCAGCTGCTCTGTGCTGCTGCTCCCCTGGGTGCTGTGGTGAAACGCCCATGCTGGGGCTAGGCTGGTGAGGGGCCCCAGGGGTGCCCTGCCCCACGGAGGGGCTGTGAGCCTCTGGTGCTTGCCCGTAGCCGCAGAGTGGGGGGTAGAGGTGGCTCTGATTGCCAGGTGGAAGCCCCTCTCAGACACCCCCAGCTTAGAGGAAAGGCCATGTGGGGTCCTGGACTTCAGAGGGGTCATGGAGTCTGATCATCCCATCTGACCCCTGTGTCACTGGCCCCCAGCACCCCCCTGCCCCCAACAACCGACAGGAGGCCAATCTCCCAGACCGCAGCAGGCGGGACAGGGACGGACGAGGGGCAGGGCACCAGGGACTGAGCCCTGCAATGGCAGGGAGAGGGTTAAGTGGGAGACGACCCCCCCCCAGATAATCCTGGTGAGTGACCCGCACCCAGCACTGCAGAGGGAGGAGCCCGGGGGGGGGTGTGTCACTGCCAGTCTGACCTGGGGAAATTCCTCCCCGACCCCACCCCTGGTGATCAGTCAGAGCAGCCAGCCAAGCTGGGCCCTTGTGGTGGGAGTGGGGCCGGGGACAGACCTGTCAGTGAAGGGGGGCGACTTGGGTTTGGTTATATTGGCTTGGGGGGGGCTGGTAGAGTGAGGGGGGTGGCAGAGGGCTGCCTGGCTGGGTGGCCAGAGTTAGTGTGGCAGGGGTGGCTGTGGGGGGGGCCGGGGGGGCACAGGGGTGCGTGGCGGGGGCGGGCTGACCAGCGTGGGGGGCCGGGTGGGCACAGGGGTGCGTGGCGGGGGCGGGCTGACCAGCGTGGGGGGCCGGGTGGGCACAGGGGTGCGTGGCGGGGGCGGGCTGACCAGCGTGGGGGGCCGGGTGGGCACAGGGGTGCGTGGCGGGGGCGGGCTGACCAGCGTGGGGGGCCGGGTGGGCACAGGGGTGCGTGGCGGGGGCGGGCTGACCAGCGTGGGGGGCCGGGTGGGCACAGGGGTGCGTGGCGGGGGCGGGCTGACCAGCGTGGGGGGCCGGGTGGGCACAGGGGTGCGTGGCAGGCTGGCCGCGTGGGGGGCCGGGTGGGCACAGGGGTGTGTGGCGGGGCGGGCTGGCCAGCACGGGGGTGTCCGACCGATGTCCGCTCTCTGCTGCGTGTGGCTGTAACCGGCCCTGCCCCTCCCTCCAGGTGGGCTCTCTGGTTTTTCAAGAATGACAAGAGCAAGACGTGGCAGGCGAACCTGCGTCTGGTCACCAAGTTCAGCACCGCGGAGGATTTCTGGGCGTGAGTCCCCCTCGGGTCCCTGCTGCTGGGGCGGGGTTGCTTCAACTTCTGCAGAGGGATCTTGGGGGCTCCCCTGTCTGAGCGGGGCGACCGCCCCCTGTGTGAGGCCCTCATGGGCAGGAGGGTCAGACTGCAGGCATGGGAATGAGGCAGCTGGAGCAGGGGTCGGGGCTGGCACTGACGGGCTCATGCCCCCAGCCCTGGCCTCTCCCCTGGTGTCTGCATGGGAACTTCGCTCCCGTCTGTGCCCGGGGCTCAGCAGAGGGGGTTGGGGTTCAGTGTCTCTGACCCACGGGGGGAGGGTGTTCACCCCTCTGGGCCCCAGGTGGTGGTGTGCGGGGCGGGGGTCCTAGGGGCTTTGGGGGGCTGCTGCACCAGGTTCTTCTGTCCAGCCACTAACCGGCTCGTCGTCTCCGCACCGGCTCGTCGTCTCCGCACCGGCTCGTCGTCTCCGCACCGGCTCGTCGTCTCCGCACCGGCTCGTCGTCTCCGCAGGCTGTACAGCCACATCCAGCTGGCCAGCAAGCTCACGTCAGGCTGCGACTACTCCCTCTTCAAGGTAGGCCTCTGCCCTCCCGCAGTGCCCATCCTCGCGGCCAGGGGCACCCAGGGGTGCCAAAGAGCCAGCTGGCCCCCGGGGGTGGGAGCTCGCTGGGTCTGTCTGTGCGCCAGGGCTCCGGCGGGCGCTTGGCCCTGCCCAGTCCGAGGGATCTCGCCCGGCTGCCCGTGGGGGGTGAGGCAAGCTGAGGGGCTGGTCTCGGCCCCTCTGGGGCGGGGGCAGCGTGACCCCGCGGGGAGGGGCTCAGGGTGCGGGAGAGGCTGTCAGGAAGGCTGGGGGTGATTTTGGGGAAGGCTGGCAGCTGCCTGCGCCCCTTGACTCGGCACCTCCCTGGCCCAGGACGGGATCGAGCCCATGTGGGAAGACAACCGGAACAAGCGGGGTGGGCGCTGGCTTATCACGCTGGCCAAGCAGCAGAGACACACGGAGCTGGACCGCTTCTGGCTGGAGACGGTGAGAGCGAGTCGCAGCCCTGCAGCCTCCCACCCCTTGTGCCCCCATCCGGCAGCTGGGCTGGGTGGGTTCTAGGCCCCCCTCTCTGCCCTAACCCTGGGGCTGGGCCCCAGGGCTCCGCTGTCCCTCAGACAAGTCCCAGCGAGGGGACCCCTCTGCACCGGGGGGTGGAGGGTTGGATACCAGCCACAGCTTCCCCCGGTGGGGCAGGAATCCTTGGCAGCTCCCCACATTCAGCCCTTCAGGGGCCTCTCGGATCCAGTGCACCCGGCTTCTCCCATGGGGGGCCTAGGGGGCTGCCGGTTTGAGCCAGCAGCTTCCTCCTTGCCATGGGGCAGAGTAACAGCTCCTCAAGGGTGTCGCGCTGCCCGGCCTGGGGGATGGGTGCTGGCCTCCCCCCCCCCGCCCCGGGAGCAGGTGCCGCAGACCCATGGTGACCCAGGGGACTCCCCCCGTGCACAGCTGCTGTGCCTGATCGGCGAGACGTTCAGCCCCTACAGCGAGGACATCTGTGGGGCCGTCATCAACATCCGGGCCAAGGGGGACAAGATCGCAATCTGGACCCGAGAGGCAGAGAACCGGGACGGGGTCACCCACATTGGGTAAGGTGGCTCCGATGGCTCTGTCGGGGGGGGAGGGGAGGGCTGGGCACAGTGCTCCCCAAATGCCCCTTGCTAGGCAGGCCACGGCCCCCAGAACCACGGGCCGGGCATGGGACTCTGCAGGCCTGGCGCCGAGCTGGGGTCAGCCTGGAGGCCGCTGGGAGCTCCCTGCTGGCACTGGGTGCTGTTCTGCGTTAGTACCGCTGGGACCCGGCCCTGCGGCTCCCGGGGCTGAGGGGGGCCCTGCAGCCGGGATTCCCAGGGGGCGTGGGGGTGGGCAGGCCGGAACCCAAGAGCGTGCTCTCTCCCCAGGCGGGTGTACAAGGAGCGCCTGGGGCTGTCCCACAAGGTGGTGATCGGGTACCAGGCCCACGCGGACACGGCCACCAAGAGCGGCTCCCTCACCAAGAACAAGTTTGTGGTGTGAGTGCCAGGCTGGGCTCCTGGGACTGCCGGCCGCACCCCACCCGGGGGGAGGTTGAGGCGGGGGCCTTCCCCTGGCGGGCTGGGCTGGCACGGGATGGGGGAGGGCTTTGCCTGCGGTGGGAAGCGAGATGTAAATTCCCACAATGCAAGTGCTGCATCCAACCACTGACTCTGTGTCTGCCTGCGGGGTCGGGGGGCTCACTGCTGGGCCTCGCGCCCCCACCCGCCAGCACCCAGCCGTGCAGGCCAGGGCAGGCCTGGGCCAGCTCCAGCAGAGGAGGCTTTGGGAGCACGGAGGGGAGGGTGCAAGTGAGCTCCAGCACTGAAGACACCTGAGCAGGTGCCCACTGGTGCAGGTGCCTAGAGGGGAGGCTATGCCCACCTGACATGGAGAGTGGATGTGCCCCCCGGCGGTGCCTAGGGTCCAGCCCCCCTGCTGCTACCAGCCAGTACCCCCTGCTGCAGCCCTGCCCACTTCTGTCCCCTGCCCAGGGGGCTGGGCACCAGTGCTGGCCCTGGGGAGAGCAGTGCCCACGACCCGCTGCTGAGCAGCCTGGCGCAGGGGGAGCTGCCCCACAGGGCTCTCCTCTCTCTCTCAGCTCCTGCTGCAGCAGGAGTGTGTGTGTGGGAGGGAGGGGCGGCCCCACGCTGCATGACAGGGACAGTCCCGCCAGGCTCCTGCTCCTTCAGGCCATGGGAGGGGACAGAGCAACAGGGCCACCTTCTCCATGCCGTGCCCGGCCCCACCCTGGTGGTTCCTGTGGGGTGCCTGCTGCTGGGCTTCCCTGGGTGCTGCGGGGGGGTCGCAGAGCACCCAGCTCCACTCCAGGCTCTGCTTTGGGGGCACCTGGCTTGGCTCTGGACGGGCCCAGCTGAGCCCTGGCAGCCTGTCCTCTGCTGCCTCTGGGCAGTGCTGACCCGGCAGCTGGGTGGGCTGCTGGGGAGGAGCCCAGAGGCAGAGCTGCTGCCCCCCACCATGCCCTGGAGAGAGGCCTTGATGCCTGGCAGGGGTTGGGTGGGCATCGGCCTGCTGGGGCAGGGCCGAGGTGGGGCCAGCATGGGGGGGATCCCTCCAGGCCCCTGGTCCTGCCCTCCTGGAAAGCAGAGTCCTGCTGGGCTGCTGAGATGGGGGCTGCCTGAGCACCGGTGGGGGGAGGGTACAGTGACTCGAGGGGCCCAGCGGGCAAAGGAGAGAGCCCCCCTTTGGACCCCTGCCCCGGGCTCTGGAGTACTGGCTGTCAGGGGGTCCCTGGGCGATGCTCTGGAACTGCTCCCCACGAAGCCAGGCAGGACTCTGGGGAAGTCTCCTCCCTGGGAGTAGCCTGTCTGCAGGACACACAGCTCACCCGGCTTCCACCTTCCTGGGTCTGACCTCGGAGCATTCAGCCTCCTCTGCCCCTCCGTGCGCTTCCCACAGCGAGTCCACCCAGGCGGGGTCCTGGGGAAGCCAGAGGGTCCTGCCCCCAACTCCGCAGTCAGACGTGACTCTCAGCCAGCCGATAAAACAAAGGTTTATTAGACGACAGGAACATGGTCTAACACAGAGCTTGTGGGTACCCCCAGGACCCCTCAGTCAAGTCCTTCTGGGGGAGCAGGGAGCTTAGACCCCAGCCCTGGGGTTCCCTGCGTTCCACCACCCAGCACCAAACTGAAACTCCCCCCCCACGCACGTCCTCTGGGTTTTGTCCCTTTCCGGGGCCAGGAGGTCACCGGATTCCTTTGTTCCTTTAGCTCTCACCTTGCAGGGGGGAAGGGCCCAGGCCACCAGTGGCCTTGAAACAGGGTGTCGGCCATTGTCTGTGTCCAGACCCCTGCACCCACCTGCCCTCTAGGGCTCTGCAACGATCACACACCCTTATCCCACCACCTAGATACTTAAGAACTGCCTAGGGGAAACTGAGGCACCCCCACACTATTCAGAGGAAACATTAAGAACAGTCCCGCTTCGTCACGCTGGCTGCCTAGCGCAGCCCCCCTGCGTGGGCCCATGGGGAGCAGCGTCCCGACGGAGGAGGTGAGATGCTGCTCCGGGTTCTTGGGGCTGTGGTGCTGGCCCTGCTCAGCCAGCCTGCGGCTGCCGGCCTTGATGGGCCCCTCCCGGCACAGGGCGTGGGGGGGTCAATGCCCAGCCAGCTGCCTGGGGAGCCGTCCCATCTCCACGTTCCCTGTCGGGGGGGGGGGGTCCGAGAGGCCTGGCCCGAGCTGCTGTTCCTGCCAGGGCCAGGCTCAGCAGCAGGGTCAGCGCTGGCCCTGCCTTGAGGCTTCTGGCCCCCCCACGGCTTCTGGCTTCATTGAAAATGAGTGCCCTAGCCTCCCGTCTGCTCAGTCTTTGCTCCTGGCCTTGGCTGCAGCTGGTTGGCTGGTGCCGCCTGGCCTGGGCATCTCTGGCAGCAGAACACGGTAAGCGGTGTTTCAAAGACCTTCCCCGAGGATTTTCCTCAGCACTTCGCAGCCGCTGCAGGGAGGGATGGCTCCCTACAGAGCAACACGAGCTCCCCGTCTCCACGGGGCAGCAGAGGCAGGGTCCCTGCACTGCTCAGCAGATGGAGAGGCCTCCGGCGAAGATAGCCGAGGGACTGTGGGTCAGGAGTGAGGAGCAGCAGCAAAGATGGGGGAAGCTTGAGCCTGGGATAAAAGGGGCTGTGGGTCCGGCTGGAGGGACTCTAGGCGAGCTGGGAGGAGGAGAAGAGCAGCTGGGGCTGGTCTAGAAAGGGGGGCTCTGGGGTGGGAGACCTCCTGTGGGGGGGCAGATTATCCCCCTGTGCCCCTCACAGGCTTCATCCACTTTCCCCTGCAGCATCTGCTGCACTGGGAGATGGGGCTAGCGCTGCCTGAAGCCGGCTGGCAATTCCTCTGTCCCACCTTCTGTGCTGCCCTGCCCTGCCCCCTGCATCTCAAACCCTCACAAGCCCCTGTCCTGGGGCGGCTGGGGAAACTGAGGCTCTGAGCAGGTGACAAAGCCCTGGCTGGGATGATTTAGTTGGGGATCGGTCCTGCTTTGAGCAGGGGGTTGGACTAGATGACCTCCTGAGGTCCCTTCCAACCCTGAGATTCTGTGATTCTAACCCTGTATGGCAGTGGGGCTGACTGGTCTCTCATGTGCTCAGAAAAGTGAGATTGGTAGAGTTGTCACGGATCCACAGAGCGGTGCAATGGCCCCACTTGGGAACATACTCCTGGACGAGCCCCTGCAGTGAGCCAGACCCCCTGGGCTCCCACTCCTGCCTGGGGATAGGCCCCACAGCCTCCTTGACTGAGCCCTCCTGCTTCGCCCGTGAGCTCTGCCCAGTGGGTCTAGCTGAGACAGACCCTGGTGCAGCCGTGTCCCCTCCGCGGGTTAATGCCCTGGCCCCGTCTTCGCAGCGACCCTCACCCAGCGCTGTCACAGAAGAGGGCTGACCAGGCAGCTGGCCGCAGCACCAGCTCTGAGGTTAGCCCAGAGCCAGGAAGGTCCAAGCAGGGCCCAGCTGGTCAAGCTGCAATTCACCAGCCAACCTGGAACAAGCCAGTTCTGGGCTCTCGCTGATTTCCTGCCCTCATCTGTTCCCAGCTGAGAGCCCCAAGCTTCTTCCAGAGCTGCCCCTCGCCCCCCATCTCCTCTCAGCCCTTTGTTCTCGAGCTGGGGTCACCATTCAGTTGTCTCTCTGGACCCCTTGTTGACCTGGGTCCATTTCAACCAGTTCCTTAATGACCCTTCATTCCACCCAAACGAGGGGGTGACACAAACACACTGTGTCTCTCTCAGGCTGCCCTGAGAGCAGCCTTAATCCTCTTTCCCCCCCCCCCGCCAGCCCCCCCAGCCGTGCAGAGGTCCAGCAGAGGGCAACGGAAATGATTAGGGGTCTGGAACACATGAGTTATGAGGAGAGGCTGAGGGAGCTGGGATTGTTTAGCCTGCAGAAGAGAAGAATGAGGGGGGATTTGATAGCTGCTTTCAACTACCTGAAAGGGGGTTCCAAAGAGGATGGCTCTAGACTGTTCTCAATGGTAGCAGATGACAGAACGAGGAGTAATGGTCTCAAGTTGCAGTGGGGGAGGTTTAGATTGGATATTAGGAAAAACTTTTTCCCTAGGAGGGTGGTGAAACACTGGAATGCGTTACCTAGGGAGGTGGTGGAATCTCTTTCCTTAGAGGTTTTTAAGGTCAGGCTTGACAGAGCCCTGGCTGGGATGATTTAATTGGGGGTTGGTCCTGCTTTGAGCAGGGGATTGGACTAGAACCTCCTGGGGTCTCTTCCAACCCTGATATGCTATGATATTCTATGCACAGTAGTGGGGGAAACTGAGGCACATATCAGATTCATAAACATATTATAAAAAATTCCCACTTTGCCACACCAGGTAACCGTGTAGATGTAACCGATGTCTGACTTAGCTGCCTGTGAGAACAGGGCACTGGCCTGTGTCCTGTGATGTGGTCCTGGGGGATCCTGTGTGATCGTTGGATGAGTAACAGTGTAGGGAAGCCATTCTCCCTCTGGCCGTGGCCTGACTGAGATGGATGCTGGACACTGCATCAAGCCAGGGCCAGCCCACCTCATTTTGGCACCTGAGGCGGGGAGCTCAAATGATGCCCCCTTGCTTGGGCCAAAACTTTGAAACTCTGGGTCCTAGTGCCCTCCCCCCCTCCCCGGGCACCTCAGGTGGCTGCCTTAGTTTGCCTCGTGGTAAGGCCAGCCCTGCCTCCAGCTCTGCTGGCCACGGTCTAAAAAGGCTGTTGAAAGATGGGAGAGGGAGCAGAGAGGAGCCACAAAATATTAGGGCTGGAAAATACCCGTGGATGAGTGAGCGACAGAGCGCAGGCTGGCAGGGAGCACCCCCGGGAGACACGGCCGGGTCCTCGGGGCTCTGAGCGAGTGGAGGATGGCGGGACAGGAACCCGTGGCTGGAAGTAGCAGGCAGCCAAACTCCAGTGAGGAAGGCGGCAGAGTTCCTGGGACTTTGCAACCAGGGGTTAATCTCGGAGTCATTACCTCCCCTCCCCTCCCCTCCCCTCCAGAGGGGCAGCGGGCTGGGCTCCCCTGGGGCTGGGTCTCTGCACTTACCTGGGCCATGTGACCCCTCTTGCTGGGTGCTGGGCAGGGGGCCCCAGGCCACAGAGAGCGGAGGTCAGGCCGTTTGCTGCTTGGAAGGGAATTTCCTCTGCGTTGCAGGCAGGGTTAAGATTGACCCTCTGCCGATCAGCCCAGGAAATGCACCCGCCTGGCAGCACTTTGCCTGGCTTTGGTCCTGGAAGGCCCCACTCAGCTCTGTATTGTCCCTGGGGACATGCTAGGGATGCACTTAGGGACACGTGCCCTGCCCTGGGGAGCTCCTGTGGGGGCACCTGGCCAGCTGCAGACTGAGCAGAACCCCTTCCCTGGGCGCGGAGCTGGAAGGGGCCTGGCCTGGAATCCCCTCTCTGGGTTGAAGGGAGGGCTGGGACAGCCTGGACCTGGGGCTCATGCCAATGCTGCTGAAGGGACACCGCGGGTCGGGCGTTTCAGTAACTTCCTGGGAGAGACCCCTCGGCCCAGCCGTTCGCCCCATGCCCATGGATGCGCTGCCCGCCAGGGGCAGGCTGGGATACAGGGGCTACTGTGCCAGGCGCTGCCCAGGAAATCCGCTTTGCCTACACACGAGATGCTGCTGACGGGCTCGTGCGATGCCCAAAACCTGACCGTGCAGCTCCCTAGGCTGGTGTCCCAGCACGTCCCGGGGCCTGTCTAGGCTCCGGGGGCGGAACAACCCCCCTGAAACTCGTCTTCTCCCTGCTGGGCCCCTGGGGCTCAGCTCCTTTCTCACGTGCGGGGAAGAGCCACTACTTTCCGGGTCCGCCTCGTTCTCATGGGGATCAGCGGTTTGTTCAACATCTGCATCAATGAGCTGGAGGACAGCGTGGATTGCACCATCAGCAAGTTCATGACGACACTAAACTGCGGGGAGAGGTGGATATGCTGGAGGGTAGGGACAGGGTCCAGAGTGAGCTAGACAAATTGGAGGATTGGGCCAAAAGAAATCTGATGAGGTTCAACAAGGACAAGTGCAGAGTCCTGCACTTAGGCTGGAAGAATCTCATGTACTGCTACAGACTAGGGACTGAATGGCTCGGCAGCAGTTCGGCAGAAAAGGACCTAGGGGTGACAGTGGACGAGAAGCTGGATAGGAATCAACAGTGTGCCCTTGTTGCCAAGAAGGCCAATGGCATTTTGGGCTGTATAAGTAGGGGCATTGCCAGCAGACTGAGGGATGTGATTACCTACCTGCCCTTCTGCACCCTGCCCAGTGTGAGCAATGGGGCAATTGCCAGTCCTCAGCCTGCCAGGGGTCTGCCCTCTGCACCCTCCTCCCTGGGTGCTGGCAGTCAGCTGCGATTCCTTGGGCTGGGGTGCCGTGTTCAGAGGAGGTGAGAGCAAACATGCTCGGGGAAAAAAGGGAAATAAGGACAACCCGGGGAATTACAGACCAGTCAGCTTAACTTCTGTGCCCAGAAAAATAATGGAGCAAATAATCAAGCAATCAGTTTGCAAAAATCTAGAAGATACTAAGGTGATAAGTAACAGTAAGCTTGGATTTGTCAAGAACAAATCATGTCAAACCAACCTGATAGCTTTCTTTGACAGGGTAACAGGTCTTGTGGATGGGGGGAAGTGGTAGACGTGGTCGATCCTTGTGACGAAGCGGGACTGTTCTTAATGTTTCCTCTGAATAGTGTAGGGGTGCCTCAGTTTCCCCTATGCAGTTCTTAAGTCTCTAGGAGGTGGGATAAGGGTGTATGATCATTGCAGAGCCCTAGAGGGCAGGTGGGTGCAGGGGTCTGGACACAGACAATGGCTGACACCCTGTTTCCTGGCCACTGATGGCCTGGGCCCTTCACCCCTGCAAGGTGAGATCTAAAGGGTTGGAGCACAAAGGAATCCGGTGACCTCCTGGCCCCGGGGAAAGGGACAAAGCCCAGAGGAGGATGGGATGTAGAGAGTTTCAGTTTAGGTCTGGCTGGGGACATGGAGTGAAGGGCAGACGGGGTTGTCTGGCTCACGGCCCCCCAGAATGGACCCAGCTGAGGGGTCCCGTTCTCTGCACCTACAAGCTCTGTGTTAGACCATGTTCCTGTTGTCTAATAAACCTTCTGTTTTACTGGCTGGCTGAGAGTCCCGTCTGACTGCAGAGTTGGGGGGCAGGACCCTCTGGCTCCCCCAGGACCCCACCTGGGCGGACTCGCTGTGGGAAGTGCACGGAGGGGCAGAGGAGGCTGAATGCTCCGAGGTCAGACCCAGGAAGGTGGAAGCCGGGGGAGCTGTGTGTCCTGCAGACAGGCTGCCCCCAGAGAGGAGACTGCCCCAGAGTCCTGCCTGGCTTCATGGGGAGCAGTTCCAGGGCATCGGCCGGGGACTCCGGGACAATCTTGACTTGAGTAAGGCTTTTGATACTGTCTTGCATGACCTTCTCATAAACAAACTAGGGAAATACAACCTAGATGGAGCTACTATAAGGTGGTTGAAAAACCATTCCCAGAGAGTAGTTATCCGTGGTTCACAGTCATGCTGGAAGGGCGTAACAAGTGGGGTCCCGCAGGGATCAGTTCTGGGTCCGGTTCTGTTCAATCAGCGATTTCGATAATGGCAGAGAGAGAACACTTCTAAAGTTTGCGGACGATACCAAGCTGGGAGGGGTTGCAAGTGCTTTGGAGGACAGGATTAAAATTCAAAATCATCTGGACAAACTGGAGAAATGGTCTGAAGTAAATAGTAAATTCAATAAGGACAAATGCAAAGTACTCCACTGAGGAAGGAACAATCTGTTGCACACACACAATGGGAAATGACTGCCGAGGAAGGAGTCCTGTGGACAGGGATCTGGGGATCATAGTAGATCACAAGCTAAATATGAGTCAACAGTGTAACATGGTTGCAAAAAATGCAAACATTATTCTGGGATGTGTTAGCAGGAGTGTTGTAAGTGAGACGGGAGAAGTAATTCTTCCCTTCTACTCTGTGCTGATTAGGCCTCAGCTGGAGTATTGTGTCCAGTTCCAGGTGCCATATTTCAGAAAAGATGCGGACAAATTGGAGAAAGTCCAGAGAAGAGCAACACAAATGAGGAAAGATCTAGAAAACAGGACCTATGAGGGAAGATTGAAAACACTGGGTTTGTTTAGTCTGGAGAAGAGAAGACTGAGATAACAGTTTTCAAGTACATAAAAGTTTGTTACAAGGAGGAGGGAGAAGAATTGTTCTCCTTAACCCCTGAGGACAGGACAAGAAGCAATGGGCTTCAATTGCAGCAAGGGTGGTTTAGGTTGGAGATTAGGAAAAGCTTCCTATCAGGGTGGTTGTCACAGTGTGAGGGGGAGTCAGGGCCCTGCACCCCCACTTCCTGCGATTCACCGTGACTCTCAGCCAGCCAGGAGAACAGAAGGTTTATTAGAGACGACAGGAACACAATCCAACCCAGAGCTTGCAGGCATAAACAGGATCCCTTAGTCAGGCCCTTCTGGGGGGCAGGGAGATTAGACCCCAGCCTTGGGGCTCCCTCCTCTTCCCCAGCCAACTCCCCAAAACTGGAAACCCCTCCAGTCATCTCCCCCAGCCTCCCCCCAGCTTCTCCTCCTGCCTTTGTCCAGTTTCCTGGGCAGGTGTCACCTGGCCCCAACCCCCCTCCTGGCTCAGGTGTCTTCCCTCAAGGGAAGTCTCCCCTCCCCAATGAAACTCCCCTGCAACATCCCCAGGTCAATCTGCCCCACTCCCTGCTGCATCACAGTGGTTAAGCTCTGGAATAAATTGCCCAGGGAGGTGGTGGAATCTCCATCACTGGGGATGTTTAAGAGCAGGTCGGACAAACGCCTGCCAGGGATGGTCTAGATAATACTGAGTCCTGCCAGGAGTGCAGGGGACAGGACTGGAGACCTCGTGAGGCCCCTGCCTGTCCTCTGAGACTATGGGCTGCAGCCTGCTGGGCCATTTCCAGACATGGCTCCAGGATTGCCCCATGCCCCATGCCAGAGGGACTCTGGGGAGAGGGTCTGTTGCGGGCAGCTCCCCCAGGTCTCCTCCCCAGCCCTTCTCAGGCGGGTTCCCCTATCCAGGCTGTGTGTATGCTGCACGGGGCAGTGGGGGCGGGGGCATGCACTGGGCCAGGCAGTGGGGCTCCCTGTCCTGCTTTAACTGGGGCCCCTCCCCCCCCTTAGTGGTCTTGCTGTGGGGCCCATGGACCCAACGACTGGAACCTCCATATCTACTTCATCTGGATGGACCCGAACCCCAGCAGGGAGCACTGTGGGGTGCCGTTCTCCTGCTGCCTTCAGGACCCTGCAGTAAGGGGTGGGGAGGGCTGTGACCCCTCAGGGGGTGGCTCCAGAAACCAGAATGACCATCCTGCCCCGGGTGGCCATTGCAATGCATGGGGCTCAGTCACCTCCAGGTGCGCAGCCCCCAGAGAGCAGGGGCTGAGGGTGGGGCACAGCTAAGCTGGGGGGCAATGTGCACCCCCCAAAGGTTCCCTGCTGTGGGGATGGCTGGGCGAGGCCTGGGAGCTCTGACCCTGTCACATGGCTGCTCCCCACAGGAGGACGTCCCCCCCACACAGTGCGGCTACGGCGTCCAGCTGAAACTGGGGAGCGCTGAGCAGTGCTTGGGGGCGTCAGGGAGTAGGTGCTGGGGGGCCTGGGGGTTTGGGCATCTGGGGGGAGGGGTGTCTGGGGCCCTGGGCTGGGGAGGCAGGTCAGTATCAGGGGAAGCTGTTTCCTCTGGCCCCCCCTCACTCGCCCAGGCGGCTGCCCCGGCTGTGACCCCCCCACCCCATGGCACAGGAGCCGGAGCACCAAGGCTTCATCCACACCAGGGGCAGCGCAGGGCGGTGTGAGGGCGGCTGCGGGACGATCTGATCGCGGTGGCTGGGGTCTTTGTGGGCACCGCGCTGCTCCAGGTGCTGCCTGCCGGCACCCCCACGCCTAGCTGGCACCCAGCTGGGACCCCCCCATGCCAGGCCCCTGCGCCCAGCTGGCACCCGGCTGAGACCCCCCGTGCCAGGCCCCTGTGCCCAGCTGGTACCCGGCTGGGACCCCCCGTGCCAGGCCCCTGCCCCCAGCTGGCACCCCCGCCGGCCAAGAGGGGCCATGTCGGGTCCCGTGCTCTGCCCCAGCTGGCTCGTTGGGGCGCAGAGACCCCCGGCAGGGCTGGGACCCCTGAGCTCCCTGGTGTCTGAGCTCCCCTTGTGGAGGCAGTGGGGCTCCCGGACACCTGGGTTCAGCCCAGCTGTGTGGTCTGCGGGAGGCCTGGGGCTGGGCTCGGTGGGGGGCCGCACCTCTCCTCTGCGCTCCCCCTCAGCTCTTCAGGCCTGTCTGGCGAGGCCGTGAAGGCGAATTTGGTGACACTGGTACCAAGGGGCAGTCAGGGCCGTGATGCCGCCTGCTCCGTCACCCCCCACCCCCCTCCCATCCGTGCCCCGCGCAGGGCTGTGGGTGCTCGGCCCCGAGGCAGCTGTGATTCCAGCCACGGCCACCAGGCGTCACGGTAGGTCCACAGCAGGCCCCGAGCCCTGCAGCTGGCTCCCTTGGGTGCTGCCCAGGCTGGGTCTGGGGGTCCCAGCCAGAGGGGCAGGAGAAGCTAGCCAGCACCACGCCGTGTGACAAGAGTGCAGTGTGCCATGGGGCTGAGTAGGAGCAACACCTCCCCCTACCCCATGGGGCTGGTTCGGGGCCTCGTGGGCTTGGCATGCTTGGGGGGCGAAGGGACGTGCAGAGTGGGTGCCCCCTGCTCCCCCACAGCTGTTACCATAGTAACCTTCCTCACTTGGAGGTCAGGCTCCCTTTTTCTTGGGCTGGGGGGTCTCAGAGTCTCTGTGGCCACAGCACCCCCCCCCGACCTCCAGCCCCCGCCATGGGCCTGCTGCTCTGTGGGGTGGGGGCATGTGACCCACGCAGAGCCTGGGGCCTGGCAAGTGCTGGCAGGAGAATGGCTGGGGGCAGGACACAGCCCTGGGTGCAGGTGGGCCTTAGGGGGTCGCTCTTTTCTTGGGTATTGTCTCTGCTTTGCCTAGGCAGCCTGCTGGGTGCTGCCCCCCTCGCCCTGGGCTGGGCTGGGCCCCAGGGGCCAGGCTGTGTGCCTGGCGATGGGGCCACCCAGGCCTCTGTCCAGCCCCCATGGCTGGGCTGTAAGACAGTGAGTGGCTGCCCGGGGTCGCCCGGGCCCATCCCCACTGCGCTCTGCTGCTAACCGGGCTTCTCGCAATACACTGGGGAGCGACGGTCAGGAATGTCCTGAGCCAGGGCGGCTGCTGCCCCAATAAACTGCCCCCCCACCCCATGCTGGCTGTCACCTCCTTCCTCACTAGGGCTCGCTGGGCTGGGCCAGGCTGGGGGCAGGGCAGGCTGGGCTGGGCGGAGGGCTGGGCCGAGCTGGGCCAGCGGAAAGGGAGGGTTCCCAGCAGATGGTGCATCCTGCCCTGTGGAAAAGTCAAATGCAGTTGTAGGTTGCATTAACAGAGGCCCCCATGCAAGTCACGGGAGGCGATAGCCGCACTCTACTTGGCGCTGGTCAGGCCGCAGCCGGAGGCCTGTGTCCAGTTTTGGTCACCACTATCTAGAAAGGATGTGGAGAAACTGGAAAGGATCCCGAGGCGAGCGACCGAGATGATCAAAGGGCTGGAATGCAGCCATCTGAGCAAAGGCGGCAGGGCCCGGGTCCCTGAGTTTGGAAAAGGGGAGCTGGGGGGATAGGATAGCAGGCTTCAGACACGGGAAAGGCTGCAGTAGGAAAGATGGGGAAAGTTGCTCCCTTTTGCCACCGAGGGCAGGACAAGGGGCGACGGGGTCAAGTACGAATCCTGCAGCGTGGCAGGGGTCGGCAGCTGACCCCTAGGGTCCCTTCTGACCCCGTGGGGCAGCGCGGGGGGGGCGATGCACACTGCTGCAGTGACGGCTTCTCACCACACGAGGGCGCCCCTGACCAGCTTTTGTCCGTGCCCGGCTGCCTTGGTGCGCCCCGGGCCGTGCCCCAGGTCCAGGGTCTCCCGCGGCCCCCCCGGGTGCCCCGGCAGCTGCCCCCAGGGAGGGGGGGCAGGGAGCTGGAGGCAGAGCAGGCTCCTGCGGCACCCCCCAGGCAAGGACCCACCCCAGGGCCTGGAGGCTGGCCAGTGCCTAGGGGGGTCCCAGAATGCTGGGCTGAAGATGGGGGGCTTGATTTCCCCCCCACCCCAGGTGCAGTGGGACCCGCCAGCTCCAGCCCACGTGGCTGCTGGCTGAGATCCAGGGGCTGACCCGCCCTGGGAGGGGAGCCAGTGGGCTGAGCAGGGGACTCCCCCTACTGCTTAGGGCCTCCAGTGACCCCCAGGAGCCCGGAGCAACCGTTTCCCCTGCCCGCCGTAACCAGCTGGGCGGGAGAGGAGACGCTGGGCAATGACCCAGGCTTGCCCGCACGCCCGGCTTCCCTGGAGACCTGCTCTGGGCCACCCCGGCACAGTCTGGGCAGCTGGACCCCAGTGGGGCCTGGCCGGCCCTGGGGTGTCCGACGGGCCCTGCCAGTCCCACCCAGGCACCAGCCGCCCCGGGATGCTGCCAGCTCCTCTGAATGGGAGCGTATTGGGCTGGGCTGGCAGCTCAGTGGGGTGAAGCACCATGCCCACCCTCGCCCTGTCTACACGGCCCAGTCAGTCCTGGGCGCCTCTGGTTGTGGGCAGCAACCCCATGTCCCAGCCCCCGGCCTGGCCTTGGCGCCCTTCCCTGGCGGCAGCTCGGCACGAACGCTGAAGAGGGAGCAGCAGACGGGACCATGTGTGGAGTGGGAGCCGAGGCAGCACGTGCTGCCGGCTCTGGAGGGTGGGCACGGCCCAGTGCCAACTGCACAAATGAGTCCAGAGCACCTGGCAGCAAGCGCTCTGGGGAGCTGGCACCTCGCACGCTCACATGCATCCTCGCACGCTCAGCAATGGGGACCAAGCACCCTGGGGATGACGGGAGCCAGTCTCCTGGCACATGGGCAGGGATGGGCATGGGGTGAGCGGGCGGGCAGAGGCCAGGGGCCTGGGTTCTACTAGTGACTGCCACCGACTCACTGTCTTACCCCTTGCTGAGTCCCTCCTGCCCAGTGCCCCATCCCCCTTTTCCGAGCGGGAGTCGGGCTGCCCGTGGGGCAGGCTGGGCTCCGGGGGAGGCTGCTGGACTGGGGCTGGGCATGACGAGGTGGGTGAAGGCTCCGGAAGGGACGGGCGCTGCTGGCTGGCAGGTCGCGCTGCCCTCTCCGGCTCTGCAGCAGCCCATGCTGGGCTGGCTCTGGGGAACGTGCCCAGCCCTGTGAGGGCCTGATTCCAGCTCTGCCCGCAACGCCAGGCCCAGCCCTGGGGCCCCCGCCTGCCCGTGGGGCACCTGGCCACGTTGTCTCAGCTGCAGCCTGCACTGCCATCTGTCTCTCGCCACTGTGCAGCCGTCCACTCCGCCAGGGTCACCTTGGCCGCCACGCTGGCAGGGCTGGAGCCCAGCCAAGAGCTCCCCAGCCCCTCCCCCAGCCTCGCTGCCCCCCCCCCGGCGCTAGCTGGCTGGCTGCCAGCCCCCCGCAGCCGTCACATGCTGTTTGTTCTCCCTCTGCCGCTGTGATTGATGGGCTGAGGCTTAGAATAAAGGACAGGTCCCCCCACGCTGCCATGCTCGGCACGCGCCACCAGCCAGACGCTGCCTCGCTCGGCTGGGCCGGGCGACGGGCAGCACCGTGCCCGCAGGACCAGCGGGGGCGGGGGCTGCTGGGGCAGGGTGCAGCGCAGACCCCGGGGAGGCGCCAGGCTGTTGTGCCGCTGGGGCTCTGTGTTTGAGATGAGAAGAGACCCAGGGGCCCGCGTGTTCGGTGACAGGACTCCGGCCCGTTCCGCAGGGCTCGGGCGTTCAGTTCGGCACCCGGGCTGGGGAACTGCCCTGCAGGGGGCTCAGCTGGGGCTTGGGGCCTGGGCAGGGCCGCTGTGCTGGGATGTGGCTGCTCTGCTCCCCCACAGAGGTGGCTGCAGAAAGCACGTGGCAGGATGGGCCTGGGGCCCTAGAAATGGAAGAGTTGGGGGGTCCCCCCCGGGGCTGGGAGTGAAAATGGCTGGGTGCTGTGCCTAGAGCAATCAATGTATCAGCTATGGCACCTGGTGAACAGGTGACTAAATAAACCGGCCGCTCCCAAAAGCCCTCCCCCTCCCCCCGATTTGAATCCCTCCCTCCCAAAGACCGGAGCTGTGATCAGTCCCAGTGCCCACCCCGCTGCCTGTGCCCAGCCGCTCCCAGCCTGGCTCACTAGCCACGTGGCTACTAGCCCAGGGCACCCTGCATGGCACCCAGCCCCCGCCCCAGCCACGCTCTAACTGGGCTTGCCTCAAATGCCAACGGCTCACCACACAGGCCCACCGTGCCCCCAAAACTGCCCCTCACAGCCGACCCCCTGCACAGACACCTCCGGCCTACTGAGCTCTCTGCATTTCCAATTAAAGCAAAGACACCCCCCCTTCCCACGCACAGCTTGGCCCCCACCCTCACCTCCATGCACACAGTCCTGCCCCAAGCCTCCACCCGCATCCCCGCCCCCATGCTGCTGCAGAGCCCAGGGTGCCAGAGGCCGAGGAGATGCTGCCAGACCAGCCCCATGCTCGTAGAGGCGCCCCTTTCCTCGCTATCTGCCTGGCAGGTCCCTCCGCCCCCTGCCATGCCCCACGGCCTGCGAGCTCCAAGGGCCTGAGGAGAGAGGCTGGCTTTGGGGGTCATCTGGTCCCACTCCCTCTGCCCAGCGCGGGCAGGTCTGCAAACAAGCCCAGCAGCACCAGCGCCCCTGAATTGCTGGGAAGTGGGACCCTGAGTTCTGGGACCCAGCCCCCCTGCCCCGCCCTGCCCCCAGCTCCCCAAGGTGTGAGGGGTTAACTCAGGCCTGGGAATCAGCTAACTGCTGTGGACTCTGGTGGGTGGGCCATGCCTGGGGAGAAATCCCGCCCAGCTGTGGCCAGGAAAGAGCTGAGTGGGGCAGCTGGAGCTGCTCTGGGGCATGGAGAGTCAGGGAAGCAGCCAGCCCGCCTGGAAGGGAGCTGGGCAAGAGCCGCTGGGGGACGATGGCTGCCTGGAGAGGAGGAAGGTTGGTGCCAGCCCTGGCAGTGCCCCACAGATCTGTGGGTAGGTGTGAAGGGGGTGTGGGAGCCAGGAGCTGGGGGATTGGTTACCGGACCCTGTGTGTTATGCAGACAAAACCACACAGAATCGTTTCAGGGGACAAGACAAGACGTCACGTTTATTATACCACAATTGGATTTATGACCAATGACTAATATCTAATACCTGTGTGTACCCCCCCCTGCGCCCCCCCCCCCAATGTTCTGCAGCTGCTGTATAGTTACCAGTCCTGAACGTAGCTCATGGCGGCTCACTGGCCAGGAAAGTCAGGCACAAGGGAGGGCTGGGGCTCTGTGGGGCGCGCATTGAGGCCCTTCCATGTGGGCAGCAGAATGTTACTCTCCAAAATCTTCCATCTCCCCCAGCCTTTTCGTAGGCTTCAGTTTGAATCCAGAGTCTCCAGGTCTTGCTGTGTCAGGCTGCCTCTCGGTCCGTGTGACTGATCCTCCCTCAACTGCAGACGTGACTTTCCGCCTGGGACCTGGCTCTGATGTTTCTTCAATTGTACTTTTGTCCTTTTCTTTTGAGGGTGGGCTCCTCTTGCTTTGTCAGGGCTGCTGTCTGCATCTTCAGCCCTTGGGTGTTTACACTTTATTTCATCAGGACAGGCTGGGGCTGGAGGTTGATTCTATCATCCATCCATCCCTCATTCCCACATCGAAACTACACTCATCAGATTACAGCCGGGTTTAGCAAAATGGAGTGAGCATTTTAAAATGGACAGGTGTAAAGAACGGCAGACAGGGAGCAGAAGTTACAGTGTTGAGGCCGTGCAAGTTTCAGTGATTTAAGCAGCAATTGGATTGAAAGTGAAACTCAATTAGCCAGTTCTTGGGGCAACCGGTTTTATGAATGAATGTTGTTTCATTCATAAAACTTTGCTTATGAAGTTATATTAATAAAGTGAACAATTAAAAACAATGTCATGTATTCGTTCTACCTGTGGCCCCAGCAGGGCCCGACTGGAAGTTGTCCTGGCTGCAGGGTTGGGTCACTTGTGGCTGAAACAGTCCAAGTATGTGGGGAAGGGTCCCGGGGGAACTTGTCAGGGCAGGGAAGAGCTGCTAACCGGTGTGTAGCCCATAGCTTCTATCTGCCGCTGCGCCGGGACTTGCAGGGGAGCTCATGTGATGGCTCGGGAGGTGATCCCTCAGGGAGTCCACTCGCTCTGGACCCCTGGGGCCTCCACCCCCCGAAGGGGATGATGCCACCCTGATCTCTAGACCGGAGCGACTCTCAGCCAGCGTAAAACAGGAGGGTTTATTGAGCGTTGAACCCAGCACAGGAAACTCTCAGGGCCTCAGGCCTTGCCTCCCTCAACACAGCACATCCCAGTCTCCCCTGCACCCAGGGGGGCTCTGCCTGCCCCCTCCCTCCAGCCCAGAGCCCTCCTGCTTCCCAACTGGGCCTCTGATATCACCGGCCCCAAGCCCCCCTCCCCCCATTGTCTTCTCTGCAGGTAAACAGGATTGTAAACAGGGTTGCCTGGGCCTCCTCTCCTCTCTTGGCAGCCCATTGTCCTCCCACTGGCCAGACCCGGCTGGGCCTCCTGAGCTGGGCCACCAGGTCACCAGGTGGGGTCTCCATTCTCCACGCCAGTGGTTGGGGTCCCAAGTTCGGTCCTGTGTCCCAACAAACTCCCTCTCCCCTCACCTTGTTAAACCCGTAGCACCCAGGGAAACTGAGTCCCACCCCCTCTGCATGCAAACCATAGGAAAAACAAGAAAATCCCCCATAGGAAACAAGGGAAAACAAGAAACTCCCCCACTTCATCACTCCCCCTCCCTGCTGTGTGTGCCTTAGACTCGCAGTGTGCTCTCAGAGCGAGCTCCGGCTCCTGGGGCAGGGGCTCTGGTTCCCTGAAGCCCCATGTGTGGTTTTTGTGCCCCCTCTAACCCCCCCGCTGGCAGCTCCCCATTATTGGCTCCAGCCTGCAGTGCCAGGCGTGGCTGGGATGCTGGGCTGTGGTGGGCAGGGCCTCTGCCTGCTGGTGTGGTCTCTGGCTGTCCCCTGCCCGCAGCTGCAGCCGCCTTCTGCCGTGCACCTGTGCAAACACCTGCCCCCGCCCCTGCTGCCACCCCCAGGGCATCTCAGCCACCTCCGTGAGACACGGAAAATATCTCCTCCTTGGCGTGGCCCCCAGGCCCCGCATGGAGCCTCGAAGCAGGAGCTGCTGGCTTGGGCCGTGTGCGACGCCCTCACCCCATGTGGAGCCAAACCCCCTGGCCCTCAGCGTCAGCTACAGGGGGCCACCGTGCACATCCCCCCAGTGGGGTCAGGTGCACAGAGCCCTGGGCCGTGGGGCTGGCACTGGCTGCCCTGCAGGTGGGGGGATGGGGCAATGGGCCGGGCCACTCTCAGCCCTGTATGTGGAGTGTCGGCGTGGGGCACGGATGGGGTGATGGCTGCTCCCCCCCAGCCTGCTTCTCATGAGGGTGGGGATGGGTTCAGGCTGCCCAGGGACTTGGGCAGGGCTGAACTGTGCCCCAGCGAGAAGGCTCCGGCCCTGCGGGGACCAGGCATGGGGCACTAAGGGAGCGTTCCTGGGGCCGGCAGTCTCCGGCCCCGCTGCAGGAGCAAGCATGGGGAGCGTCTCAGCCAAGCTGGCTCTGCCCTGCTGCTCTCTGGGGACCCAGGCCGGACGTGGCCTTCGGGGTCACAAGTGAGAGGAGTTGGCTGTTCTCAGCTTGCTCCCTGCTGGGGGCTTGGCTGCGTCACCGGACACTGAGCTGTTCCGGCAGCGTGGTGCCTGTGAATGGATACAGGGGGGCTCTGGGGCGGGAGGCAGTGGCCCCCCGGGGGCTGGGGTGACACTTTCAGGTGACTCAGCCGATGACTCCTGGTCTCTCAGTGGCCCGGGAACCCACAGGCTCGTTACCGGAGCAGCAGGCAGAGCGCGGCGTCAGTCATGCCCCCCCTCGGTCTGCGCTGCCTGGAGGACCGAGTGCTCCGCTCACAGGGGAGGGATCCTGTGCCCACCACTGCACAGGCCTGGCTCCCCTGCTCGGCGGGTGAAGGTGCCAGGCGGCGCAGGAGCTGGGGCGGCCTTGCTGCTGGCCGCGGGTGGTGCAGGGAGGGGCTGGTCAGTTTCTGGCCAGGCAGAGTTGGGCACCCAAGCCCTGGGGCATGGCAGAGGCACCATGTGCCCTGGACAGCAGCACTGACCGATCACCACTCGCCACTCCCGCTCTGCCCATCTCTGCCTGCCTGGGGATTCCTGGCAGGCAGCAGGTGCCCTCGAGCCAGTGCCCAGGTCAGGGGGTCGGCCAGGCCTGCGCTGAGCTCTTCTTCCCAGCCTGGTGCTCTGCCCTGCCCCATCCCCACTGGCGGGATGGGTTCATTCTGCACCCGCAGCCCCTCCATGGGGCTAGAGAGCATTAGCATCCCCTCCTGCCCTGCCCCCCAGGGTCTCTGTGGGGAGGCTGTCGAGCCCCCAGCCCCTCCCGCCCCATAGCATGTGCAGCACTGCCTGCACGGAAGGGGAGGCCCCTGGGTGCCGAGCTGGGGGCTCCGGCTCCATCAGTGAATGGTTAACACTGTGCGTGGAGCAGGGGAGGGAGCAGGGCAGCTCAGCTTCCTCTGGGGCTGTGTCTCGGGCTGCTCAGCCCCAGGTTGTAGGTCCCCAGGCCATGGTGCTGAGGACATGGCCCTGCTGCGTTAATGCAGGCAGCTGGTTCAGTAACAAGAAGTTGCCATGAAGTGCCAGGGCTGGCCCAGTGGGAGGGGGTAGCTGGACAAAGGGAACTGTTATTATGGGCCCCTATGTGTGCCTCAGTTTCCCCGTGATGTTGCATTGCTATGAGGGAAGGGGGTTAAGTCCCCTCCCGGTCTGGGGTTGGACAGGCTCACTAAGGAACTGGCTGAAACTGACCCAGATCAGCAGAGGCCAGAGAGACAAGGCCCTGGATCGAGGCCCCCAGCGAGGGAGCAAAGGCCTGGGAGGTGGGTGGGGGGGCCGCACTGGCTTGTGCAGGAACTGGGAGCTCTCCGCAGGGGCTGGCGAAGGGCAGGGCCTGCAAATGGATGGAGCTCTCGCCAGCTCGGCTTCGGGCGTTGCTTTGGGCTGGCCAGGCTGGGCTGTGCTTTGACCTTCCTTTTCGGGGCTCTTCTCAGGACTCCTGCTCTGTGCCTGCTGCTGAGCGACCCCCGGCTCTGCCCACGCTCCCTGGCTGCAGGGAGAAGGGATGTTCCCTAACTTGCCAGCACTTGACTGCGGGACCGACTTTCCCTTGCCGTCGTGCGGCGGGTCGGTATTTACTGACAGCTGGGGCATGGGTGGGCGCAGTGCTGTGCAGGGGCAGATGTGGGGTCTCCTGCAGCACCGTGGGATGGGGTGGGGGGCAGGGAGCAGCCCGGCCTGTGCCGGCGGTGCAGCTAATCCCCTCCGCAGGGAGAGTTTCCGCAGCTCTTTTCAGTGCCCGGCGCCCGGGCCACGTCTCAGCGTCTGTTTTGTTCAGGAGTAAACACGCGGCTGCCTCTCCTCTGCTCAAATGCCCCTTGGTGCAGGGGCGAGGGCCATCAGCCGCTCTCCGCTCGCCGCCTGCAAACGGCGCGGCCACGCGGCACTTCCCACTCGCTGCGCTTCGCCCGGATGGGGCTCACGGCCGCACAGGGCAGCGCCGCCAGCCCCAGGACTCGCCCTGCCCCATGCTCCCCCAACACCTGTGAGCCTGGGGAGCCTCCTGCACGGAGCCCCCTTGGCTGCATCCCCGGAGGGACAGGCCCTGGCCACCCCCCACCCCGGGGGCCCTCCCCACCCGGTGCCGTTCTAGGCTAAGCAGCCCCCGGAGAGAGAGGCCCTGGACTGAGCGAGCTGCCCCCCTCCAGCGGGCGCTCCAGGGACAGGCCCAGCGAGGTGGGGGCAGAGTCCAGCTGCGGGCTGCAAAGTGTCTTGCGGTGGCTGGTCGGGGGTTCAGGAGATGTTGCCATAACCCCACTGGCCGGCACCGCAGCGCCGCTCCCAAGGCAGGCAGCTAACCTCGGGCCCATTAATGGCAGCGTTCCTGCCTGCCAGAGCCATCGGGCAGCTCTCACTGGGCCCTGCTTGGGGTGTCGGCACGGCAGGGCGGGCATGGACACTTGCTGGGCTCCTCTCTTGTAACCTGCTGCCGTCCGGGGCGAGGGGTCCCCAGCTCTGGGTGCTGCCCTGGTGGGTGATTCCCGCTGGGCCTGTCTCCCCTGGAGCCCCTGTGCCTCTCGCTCCGGGGCTGGGCACTGGACCCCGGGGGGAGTTGGAACGGGGCGACCTTGGCCCCCCAGCCCCGAGCGCTGGGGCCCAGCTGCCCCCTTGTGCTGGGCGTGTGCTAGGTGAGCCCCCAGCCCAGCCCCACTCAGCCCAGCAGGGCCCTTGTCCGGCGTGGGGCTGCCCCACGCCCCGTCTCTGGGGAGGAGAGAGAGCCAGTGCAGGGCACCGGCTCACAGGGCATCCAGTGAGATGGCAGCAGAGCTGGCCAGAGAGCCTGGGGTCCTGCTCGCAAGCCTGGGCCTTCCCTGCCCGCCAGAGATGTGTGGCAGTCAGAGGGGCAGGTGCCAGCCCAGCTGCAGTAATGGGCTGTGGCAGCACCGGAGAGCACCGCGGCAGAGAAACCTGCTCGGGCCCCTTGCAGTTGGCAGCTTTCCCCTTCTCTGGACGCGTCTCTCTCTTCTTACTGTGTGTTGCACTCCACGCATCCGATGAAGCCCACCAAAGCTTATGCTCTAATCCGTGTGTTAGTCTCTAAGGTGCCACAAGTCCTCCTGTTCGTTTTATGAATCCTCAGTTTCGCTGTCCAGGCAAGGTCTGTGTCATCACAAGTGATAAATTCCATAAACAATGGCTCCTGACTGTCTGTAATAGGAGTCAACCCTCTGAGTGCTTTGGGGTGGCAAAGAGCTGCAAAAGTCCATATTTTGCATTTATTGCACTGTGTGTCTCTGGCTGGACATGCATCATCTCTTGGGATATGACTTTTTCCACAGCTGGAACTTGTCACTCTCAGCCTGGGAGTTCTCCCTCCTTGCCTCAGGGGTTTTCTGACAATGACTTTAACTCTCAAAAAGAACAGGAGGACTTGTGGCACCTTAGAGACTAACCAATT
Organism: Lepidochelys kempii; assembly: GCF_965140285.1. Lineage (NCBI taxonomy): Eukaryota > Metazoa > Chordata > Testudines > Cheloniidae > Lepidochelys > Lepidochelys kempii. Next base: position 1,425,485 of record NC_136387.1, on the reverse strand, counting down.
TATTTGAGCATGAGCTTTCGTGAGCCACAGATGCATCCGATGAAGTGAGCTGTAGCTCACGAAAGCTCATGCTCAAATAAATTGGTTAGTCTCTAAGGTGCCCCAAGTCCTCCTTTTCCTTTTGCGAATACAGACTAACACGGCTGCTACTCTGAAACCTGTCATTTAACTCTCAAGTGTCTGTTTATAGCTTCAAGCTAGTTTCAGGTTTTTCAGGTTGCTCCTGCCTTTTGTTCTGGAGTGTGACTAATGCTGGGTGCTTTGCTAGCTGGATAGCTGGGGCTAGGGTTAAATCTCTCTTCAACTGTAGCTGCTGTGAAAGGTTTTTATCTGTTAACCCAACAACCAACCTGTCTATTTTTGTGTTTTGCATCTCCAAACTCATAGTTTTCAGCCAGTGCATACAGAGCCCTTATAAAACATTCAACATTCTCCCTGGTTCTTGGATTCTCTGCTGAAAACATGCTTCTTTCATAAACCACATTTCTCTGGGGTATAAAGTAGGCATCAAACATAGCAGGAGCCCTTTCATAGTCCTCTTTGTGACTGTCTTCAGAAAAGTCAAAGAATTTAAAGATATCCTCTGCCTGCTTCCCCATAGCATAAATTAAGGATGATACCTGTATATCTCAGGTGTCTCTGTGCAGTTTGTTTGCAATGTGAAATCTTGCAAAACCCTGTGCGGGTTGGTCAGTGCTGAAGTTCTCTGGGGCACTGATGACGGGATATTGATGAGACCCTGCAGCCGCTCTTGCTTTGTTCTTTCTGTCTCTGCTCTTAGTTTACTCTGGACTCCATGTCATGTCCTGATCTGGCCTGGTCACCCGCTGTGTTCGTCACAAGGGCCTTCAATGCTCCCCCAGGTATGGCTGAGGGTGGTTCAAAGAAGGTATTTCTCTCACAGTGCCCCCTAGTGGTGGAGCAGGATGACACAGCTTAGCATTGCATTATGGGGTGTCCCGGGGTTCCCTGTCCTTCCCCACACCACAGACAGGCCCCTGCCCTTGTTCTTCTCCCTGGTTAATTTCACCTGCTAAAAGGAATCAACCTGCTTTCTCCCCTTGATGTAGACTAGTCTGAACTGCCAGGGGCAGGGGTGCCAGGAGCACTCGCGCTCAGCTCTCTCTCCCAGGATGTGGGCTGCAGGTCGGACCAGGCAGGAGCGCAGCATGAGGCCCCCTGGGCTGGCAGTGAGCCAGAGGGCCAGAGCGGGCTGCCCAGAGCTGTGGGGAGGATGGGAGCAGGTGCGCGGGTGGGGCTGGGGGCAGGAGGGGAGCCCCCCTCATTACAGGTTCCCCCTTGGGTGAGTATGCTGTGTCCAGAGCTGCACCGTCACCGTGCCAGGGCCTGGGGGGGCACTGTCCTGTTGCTGGCTCCCACACAGCCCGAGGGCCTGTCCCTGGCAGTCACAGAGCCTGTCCCTGCAGACGGAGCCAGGTCCCGGGCAGGGCTGCGAGCTGGGTCTGGTGTCTGACCGAGGGCCCAAAGCATCTTGGCATCCTGCCGCCTCTCGAGGTGCCAACCCTGCCCATTTAGCATTGTTAGACTGTCATTAGCCAGCAGCAAATCCCAGCCCTGGCAGTTCTGAGCTGATTGCGCTTCCCCACGAGGCAGCTCGGGGCTGGAGCCACTGGTAGAGCCTGATGCTCGCTGCCACCTAACATCTGCATTGGGACGTGAACCCAGGGCGCACGCCCAGCCGGCCCCCGCCCCGGGTCAGGGGAGCGCCAGGCCCAGGGCGCACGCCCAGCCGGCCCCCGCCCCGGGTCAGGGGAGCGCCAGGCCCAGGGCGCACGCCCAGCCGGCCCCCGCCCCGGGTCAGGGGAGCGCCAGGCCCAGGGCGCACGCCCAGCCGGCCCCCGCCCCGGGTCAGGGGAGCGCCAGGCCCAGGGCGCACGCCCAGCCGGCCCCCGCCCCGGGTCAGGGGAGCGCCAGGCCCAGGGCGCACGCCCAGCCGCCCCCGCCCCGGGTCAGGGGAGCGCCAGGCCCAGGGCGCACGCCCAGCCGGCTCCCCACACCCCTGGGCCTGGAATCCGGGTGGCAGGAGCATGGGGTGTGAATTCTGCAGCACTTGCAGGCTAGGCCCCCCGTACGTCTGTACCCACCGGGCCACGGCAGGCTGTGGCTGACTAGAACAGTAGCGAGCGGGTTGTGTGTGGCGGTTGCAGGGGGGGGCGTGTGCAGTGGTTGCCCTTGGAGGGGGCCGTGGTTCCATGGGTGGGGGGTGCAGCAGTGTGCGGTGGTTTCCCTGGCAGGGTGGCTCAGATCCCAGCCTGTGAGATGGGCGATAAGAGTGGGCTACTGGAGGTACCTGGGGTCTGAACAAGGAGGTCAAACAGAGGGACAGACAGAGCTTGAACAAGGGGTTCCCACAGCTTGGCTGGGCTTTGGGCTGCCTGCCTCTGTGGGCTCCCCTAAGGACTCCCTGTGCTGTGCCCGCTGCCTGCCCAACCCCAGCGCTGGGTGAGTGTCGCTGCAAACGCTGGGCGAGGGGCATTGCCCGCGCGGAGGGGACACGTCTCTCCCGGCGGCGTCTGGCTCAGCTGGACTCGCTGGGCAGAGCTCCCGGGGGGAGCCGGGGGCTGGAGCCCAGAGGAGGCGGTGGAGTCCGAGGAGGCGGTGAGGCCGCGGGGCCCACCCTGGAGGAAGCCTGAGCCCCCTCGGGGGTCTGGCCCACTGCAGAGGTCCTCCAGAGGCGTAGCACCCAGCCTGTGTATCTGTGAGCCCAGGTTGTTTCTGTGAGGGGGTGAAACGGATGCTACAAGCCAGGTTTGTCCGGGTGCAAGCCTGTTTCTTTACAAGGAATGGACCCAAAGCCATGTGTCCCTGACCACAATAGCAACAAACACCAGCAGGCAGTTTCCATCCTGCCCCTGCAGCCAGCCTGGTGCTCCAGGGAGCTCTGTCTCCCTGCTCCCTCTCAGGGCTGCTTCTCTCTTTGGCGCTGTCTTTCCACCACTCTCAGGAAATCCTCAGACCTCACAGCTTAGCTCTGATCAGATGTTGCAGGGCAGCCCAGTGCCTTGGGTGGTGGCTTGTGTTATTTTCAGTTACCATGACAGAAAGGGGCATTTAATAGCTCCTTCTATTTGGCCTGCTTGAAGGGTGCTTAGCCCACTCCTTGGATTTAATGAGGTCTGAGATGATCCAAAGACCAAAGACCCACTGGATGGCAGTGGCTGACCTTCCAGCCATGAACCTAGCTCGAAACCTGCTGCCATCTCCACGTAAGAATTTGCCAGGGAGCGGGAGAGGAACCACGCTGCATTCGGGCTGTGGGCAGGTTTCGGCCAGGTGTAAGGCTGGGACTGGGGTCGGGGGGCTACAGCGGGCAGGATGGAACAGCCTGATCCCTGGCGCCTTTGCACGCTGGGTGGCTGCTTGGTGCCCCTGAACTCCTCCCCCGCTGCTCTTCACCTGCACCAGCCTCTCCTTCCCCCGTACCAGCCCTGCGCTCCAGAGACAGGCCTTTGTGCTCAGCTGTAATGAGATTTCTGCTTGGCTGGCCGGAGAGAAAATCCAAGGCAGAAGCTTGAAAAGCCTCAGAGACCTCGCAGCTGGGGCCCCTTCCTGCTCCGGCCATGTGCTCCCAGCCAGCACGTCCGACCGCTGCCATGCCCCTGGCACCTGGAAGACCAGCTTCTGGCCTCTGCCATGCATCTGGCCCCCGCCCTGTGCCTGGCCCCTGCCACGCCCCTGGCCCCTGCAATCCCAGCCCCCGCCACGTGCCCAGCCCCTGCCATGCCCCTGCCCCCCCAGCTCCTGCCATGCCCCCAGTCCCTGCCACGCGCCTGGCCCCTGGCCCCCACCATGACCCTGGCACCTGCAAGACCAGCACCCGGCCCCTGCCACGCCCCCAGTCCCTGCCACGCGCCCGGCCCTGGCCCCCACCATGACCCTGGCACCTGCAAGACCAGCACCCAGCCCCTGCCACGCCCCAGCACCTGCAAGACCAGTCTCACCACATGTCCAGCCCCCGCCACATGCCCAGCCCCGGCCATGCACCCCAGGTCCAAAGGGGCCAGCGTGGCGTAGCTGGGCTGGGGGGTTTGGGGCTGACCGTCTCTTCCTCCTGCTCTGCCTTGCTAGTGCCCTGATGCTGTGGGCTGGCGAAGGCCTCTACGTCAGGCCCAAGTCTAGTGGCTGGCACTGCCTGTGTGGATGTGCCAGTCGGTGTCAGTGGGGGCACCCTGTGGTCATTGTCTGGCTGGTGGCAGTGCCCAGGAGCCCCGGAGCCAATAGTGAGAGTCCTGCCCCTCTGGGCTTAGCCCCTGGGCATACCCCCACCTATGGTGGCAGGAGGACCCAGCCTGCGCCCCTGCCCCCCAGAGGCCAGAGGGGGAGCCCTGCTCTGCATGCCTGGCGCCCGCCCGGCTCTGGGCTCACCGTGTGCGGCGGGGCAGGGAGATGCCGACCTGATGGCAGGCTACCAAGGTCTGTGCTGCAAAGCTTTCTGGGACACAGCCTCGCCATGCAGCATCCAGATGGCTGGGACGTGTCAGCAGGAATGAACGAGAGACGACGCCAACGCACCGTTTGCTGCGCTCACTCTGGGGCTGGCGTCCCCCCCAGCCCCAGCCAGCGCCCCGGAGCGCACGGGGCCTCCGCTCCTACCAGGCCGCCTCTGGCTCTGGCCCCTGGCTCCTGGCCCAAGAACAGCCTGGCACAGAGCCCCTGGGTGCAGAGGGCAGGGCTGCCAAGCGCCTCCCCCAGCCTGACAGGATTGAATCAACTCCTGCCAATGGCTCATTTCATCCCCTTAGTGGCATTAGCCCGATTTCTGTACTTCTCACTTTCCCAACCTTCCTCTGCCGTGTGCACCTCCCTCAGCTGCATTCCCCAGAGCCCCGGGCAGAGCCAGGGCCTTTCCAATACCCAGCGAGGAGGGCCATGGCCAGAGGAGACTCCAGCCCTCTAAGTCACCTCTACTAGGCCAGACAAAGACCCTGCGACACAGCTGGATCTGGGGGGCGGAGGTGAGCATGTGTGTTCCTCCCTGCTCCCTTATACATGAGCTTGGTTCACCCCTGCATGAAGAGGGACCCAGGATTATCCAGCACTTTCTTGCAGCCTAGTTTTGGTTGTCTCAATGCCCAGGAATCCTGCAGCAGGGAGTTCCATGGGTCTGAAGCATTGCCTTTCACTGGTTCTACAGCTCAGCTGGCCAGCCCCCAGGGGCCCTGCTGTTTGTACAGTGGGGCAGTGGGGTAAAGAAGGATGTGTCCCCGGACTCCTGTGCCGTCCCTCCAGCCATGCCCAGCTCTCTCCTTTCCTTCCACGCTTCCAATCTCATGCCGCCAGTGCACCTAGCAGATAACTTCCCACCTGAGCCCCTCCCTGCTGCTGCCTGTCTGTGGGGAGGGGCCACGGGGACTCTCCTGCACCCCATCACCACAGCAAACCTTGCCCTGGGTGCAGGCCATTGGAGCCTCTCCCCAGCACAGAGGAGAATTAAATTCAAAATTCCAGCCTGTCTTCCTGGAGCCCCAGGTGCAGCATGGGCCAGGTCTGAGCAGCCAGCCCAGGGTGTGTGGTGGGGTTTTCACCTCCCCTGAAGCACCCGCCAGCCCCTTGCCGGGGACAGGATGCTGGGCATGGGGGACTCCCAGTCTGAACTGCTGAGGCAGAGGGGACACGGGAGCTGGTGGCCCTCTCTGGAGTGTACGGCTGCTCCCTGGCTCCTGCCTCCGGGGCACAGGCTGCACCAGGGCCCCCGGCCAGCTGACGGTGCTGGGGAGAGCCCAGGCAGCTGGCGAGGGGCTGCAGGGGCATGGAGAGGCTGGAGGGGCGAGGGGCTGGGCTGGTTCAGCCAGGCATCTGTGCGAGACGAGGCATCTGTGTGAGATTTGTCCATCGGCGCAGGTCTTCCTCTGCCACACCCTGACGAGCCAGGCCCCACCCTCCTCCCACCTGCCTGCAGCAGGGCTCCTGGCAGCCCCCAGCCCCTCCCGGCCTGCAGCGTGGGCAGAGGCAGCTCAGAGTCCGTGCCAAGGCAGCTGTGGTAGCTCCCAGTGGCTGGACAGAGCCCCACCAAGGGCTGCTAATGCCACAGAGAGAACATGTCCTCCGTGCCCGCCCAGGAGCTCTGAGCGGGTCCCCCTGGCCCCCGGGCCCTGGGAGGAAGAAGCTGAGCTGGATTCCTGCTCCCTCCGGAAGGGTCTAGTCCTGGAGCAGGGGGGCTGCAAATGCGCCAGGCCGAGACCCTCGCGTGTCGAACAAGGATGGGCCCCGTCAAAGAGAGACATCTCAGTCCCTGCTTATTCCTCCTGCCTGGCGCTTCACAGCCTCCCACCTCCCCCTCTGTCCCAATCCAATTTAATTCACACAAAGGCTGCAACATGCCGCTTAGCCCTGTGCTGCAATCGCTCTGGAGAAAAGAATTAACTTTTAATTCCATCTTAATTACTCCAGCAATAATCCAGGGGCAGCCCGCCGCGCTCAGCCGCGCTCATGACATCAGCACGGCGGTCACATGATGAACGCCCTTGTCCGATGACCAGCTGGGTGATCAATCACAGGTGATGATTGTGCCCAGGGTCCTGGGAGAGTGCTGAGCCCCTCGATCAGTGCGCTGGACTGCGCATGTGGTTCCCGCTTTTCCCATTTAGTCCATTGTCGTTTCAGCACAAAGAACTGCACGAGTGAAACGCCAGTGGCCCTGCAGCGGCCTCTCTGGAGGGCTTGTGGACTGGGGCCAATATGGTGCAGCCCCCGGGATCCAAGCCCTGGCTCCCCATTGCACACAGCTCAGCGGGTGTCCTAGGTCCTGACCTACACCGCTTTGCTATCCCAGCCTTGAGCAGACCTTGCCATGCAGCCCAGTGCCTTGGGTGGTGACCCACTATTTCTAGCTCTCGCAGCATAAAGGCGCTTAATTGTTCCTTCCATTCACCCTGACTGAAGGGGGCTCAGCAGCTTTAGCCAGGTCTGTGACTGGCTTGTTGGCAGCCATTAGCCCTTACAGGTTAACAATATTGCACAGAAACACCCCCCCACCCCCGCCTGGTGCAGACAGAGCCACCTGCAGTGGGGCAAGGCTGGTCACTCATTACTGGGGACGGGGCTCTGAGGCCAGGCCCCTGGCTGGTGGGAATCGGCAGGAGGCATTATACTTGCCCAGGATCAGGCCCTCCTTTGCCAAAGCAATCTGGCCTTTGACTTTTAATCCCTTCCAGCCTCTCCCTAGAGTGAGCCACTCCCCCACCGGCCCAGCTGCTCACAGGAACACTGTCCTGGGGCTGACCTATGTGTGCAGCCCCACGTCGTGTGGGGGAGCCTGTGCCCCTGGTTCAGGTCCCAGCGATCCACCCGCCTGCAGCCCATCAGCATCCCACCGTCCCAGCCAGAGGGCTGCAGCCCAGGGAGGCTGTGCCGAAGTGGGGGGGTTTCTTGTTATTTTCACTGGTTTGCATACCGAGGGGTGGGACTCAGTTTCCCTGGGTGTTACTGGTTTAACGAGGTGGTGGGAGAGGGAGGTGGTTGTTACAGAAGGCCAGGGACTGGCCTGGAGAATGGGCTCAGGAGTCCCAGCCGGGTCTGGCCAGTGGGAGGCCAATGGGTGTGGAGAGAGGACCCCGGTAACCTGACCAGCCAGATGGAGGAGAGGCTGAGAGGAGAGGAGTCCAGGTGGCTTGATTACCTGGGACAGAATACAAAGGAGAGAGGCGGGACTGCGGGCTGGTGATATCAGATGCCCAGGTGCATCGGGGTCTGTGCCTGGCATGACAGGGCCCCAATCAGCACTGGGTTCTGGGCGGCGCCCGGCGCAACGGGGCCCCAATCTCGGCTGGGGTCTGGGCGGCGCCCGGCGTGATGGGGCCCCGATCTCGGCTGGGGTCTGGGCGGCGCCCGGCGCGACGGGGCCCCAATCAGCATTGGGTTCTGGGCGGCGCCCGGCGCGACGGGGCCCCGATCTCGGCTGGGGTCTGGGCGGCGCCCGGCGCGACGGGGCCCCGGTCTCGGCTGGGGTCTGGGCGGCGCCCGGCGCGACGGGGCCCCGGTCTCGGCTGGGGTCTGGGCGGCGCCCGGCGTGACGGGGCCCCGATCTCGGCTGGGGTCTGGGCGGCGCCCGGCGTGATGGGGCCCCGATCTCGGCTGGGGTCTGGGCGGCGCCCGGCGCGACGGGGCCCCAATCAGCATTGGGTTCTGGGCGGCGCCCGGCGCGACGGGGCCCCGATCTCGGCTGGGGTCTGGGCGGCGCCCGGCGCGACGGGGCCCCGGTCTCGGCTGGGGTCTGGGCGGCGCCCGGCGCGACGGGGCCCCGGTCTCGGCTGGGGTCTGGGCGGCGCCCGGCGTGACGGGGCCCCGATCTCGGCTGGGGTCTGGGCGGCGCCCGGCGTGATGGGGCCCCGATCTCGGCTGGGGTCTGGGCGGCGCCCGGCGCGACGGGGCCCCAATCAGCATTGGGTTCTGGGCGGCGCCTGGCGCGACGGGGCCCCGATCTCGGCTGGGGTCTGGGCGGCGCCCGGCGCGACGGGGCCCCAGTCTCGGCTGGGGTCTGGGCGGCGCCCGGCGCGACGGGGCCCTGGTCTCGGCTGGGGTCTGGGCGGTGCCCGGCGCGACGGGGCCCCGGTCTTGGCTGGGGTCTGGTGCTGCCGGGATACACTAGCTAAACGCTAACACCAGCTGGCAGCGCGCAGTGCTTAGCGGGGCTCAGGAGGGATCAGGCAGCTCTCAGTGCCGGGTGGTGAGAACATCCAGGCTGACACAGCGAGAGGATCAGACGAATCCGGGCTCTAAGCCGGGCGCTGCCTCGGGCGGGGAGCCCCACAGGGCAGCATGGCTGCTCCAGGCCTTGGGCCTGCCTCTGCTGGCCCCGTTCGGAGACAGCCCAGGCCTGCCCCTTCTTCCTCTGTCCCTGGTGCGCAGTGCCGGGGGGCGGGCTGGGGTCAGAGGGGGGCTCAGCCACGGTGCTGCATGGCAAGTTCATGGCTAGTGTCACGGTCTTGCTCAGCCCAAGACCTAGGGGCCCCCTGGGCCGGTGGAGTAGAGGGGGCAAAGTGCCCAGGCGAAGAGCCAGCGCCGGCCTGTTAAGCCCAGGGAGCAGCCTGGGCACCTGGAAAGGGGCAGGGCTGGCGGCCGGGCAAGGGCCTACAGGGGAGGAACTGAGCCCTGCGCCATGAGGGCCAAAGCCCGGCCTGGGGGCTGCCCTGGGCTGGGGGGCATTCGTGGGTATTGAGGGCCCATGGCTGGTGCTTCTGAGGGGCAGGAGCCCCCGCACCATCCTGCCCAGAGGGAATGCTACCCAGGCCCTTCTCCCCCGGCTCAGCCCCCGGCCCCCGCGGTCCCTGCCTCACTGAGCTGTTCTCCGGTTCCTTGCCTCCAGCCCAGGCAGAGCGGCCCCAGCCGGGTGTGCCCAGTGCTGGCGGGAGCCTGGCAGTGCCCGCGGGGCCATGCGCCAGCTGCTGCAGGAGTGGAGCCAGCTCCCCCTCCCCCGCGGCTCCACAGCAAGAGGGAGAGGGAGCGAAATTGAAAGTGATCTCCCCAATCTGTATTAATTAGGCTCTATTAACTCGTCAGCGCGCCGGCCACGCCATGGGCCACTTCCCGGTGAAGGCACCTGCCAGCGTGGGGCTGCAGGGCACAGCGAGCAGGGTGGGCACGATGCTGCACTGGCTGGGGGGATGCAACCCTTCAGAATGTGCCCCTGGCCCTGCCCAGGCCTGGCATTGCAGCGTGCAGGGGTTGGCAGCTCTTCCCGCCCCGCCCCGCCCTGTGGGGCTGGCAGCCCACCACCCCCGGCTCCCCTCTCCCTCCCATCAGGGACATGGAGCTTGGGGCTGGGGGAAAAGCTGGGGGCCGTGAGGGTGAGCAGCCAGTAAGCCTGGCACGGAGGTTTGAGGGGCAGGAGCTGCTCCCTAGGGCTGCAGGGTGGGACTGGGCAGAGCCTGGCATGGGGACTGTGTGGGGTACAGAAGCTGCTCTTTTGGGGCTGTGGGATAGTGCTGGTCAGAACCTGGCATGGGGCGTGTAGACCATGGTGCATGAGGGGCCGCTTGGCCCTTTCTGCCCACGTGGGCATTGGCGCTTGGCAGGGGTGGAGAGGGACCTGCCCAGACTGCGGGGCACGGGCCCCCACTCCAGCTGTCTCCGCCCCACCTGGACTAGAGGGTGCCCTGCCAATGGCCCGTGCCTTGAGGGGGGGTGATTCCCCCTTCCCTCCCTCCCAGCAACTGCACTTGGAGCCCTTGTGCCCAGGCTGAGCCAGACCCGGGCACCACCCATCCCTGTGGTGCTCTGTTCTCAGGGAGCCGGGGGCCCGTCTGCTCTCCATCCCCTCCCCGCGCCCGAGGGGCCCCAGCCCGGTGCCGCCACGCTGCCTGGCAAACAGCAAACGCTCCCTAGGCGCCAGCTCCATCTGCATCCCTGAGCGCCTGGTGGGGGCTGGGCAGTGCCGCCGAGGGGAGGGGAGAGCACCACAGGGAGTCAGCCAGCCCCCTAGAGAGGAAAGGCCCCATGTCCCCTTCCCTGCCCCCCTGAGCCAGCCTGCAACTGCCTTGGGGCCCGTTCAGAGCCAGCGCACCCTAGGAGGGAAAAGCCCGTTCCCGTTCCCCACCCCCTGAGCCAGCCAGCCCCCCGGTGGTTCTGGTACCGAGGGCGGACTGGCCTCGCTGTGCGGTTCGGCTCAGCAGGAGGGGCTGGAGCGGGGGCACGCTGGGGGCAGGGTCCTCGCCGCCCGGTGGGCTCTGCGGGCAGGGGCAGGGCGGTGGCCTGGCTCGGAGGGACAGGAAGGTCCTAGGGACGCTGTGCCTGGTACCAGCCCAGTGGCTGGTATGCCTCTCAGAGCGGGGGCTTTGCAGGGGCCAGCAGCATCCCAGCTCCCCCGCCCGGTGCCAGGCCAGCGGGTGGGTTCTTGCTGGTATTGGAATCGCAGCAGCAGAAGCTGGGGCTGGAACCTGTCCCTGGAGGAGAGAAAATAACAACAGCGCAGGGAGCAGATGGAGTGTGCAAAGCACCGGCCCCTCGCACCAGCCTTGCTTTGCAGGGCCCTGCCAGCTCCCAGGGCACATGCGTGTGCAGGGCTGAGTGTGCGCAGGGCCATGTGCTCTTTCCATCAGGGCTGGGGCCATGGCAGGGGGTTGCGGCCACCTCCCACCGGGCTCTCTCTGGGCTGGGAGGAAATGGGATGTGGATTCGAAGAGGCTTCACCCCACCCCACCCCCTGGCTTTGCTCATAGGAGCCAGGCGTGCCCCCCAAGGGGCGGGGCCCTGAACGGGATGTACGGGCACCAGGACCCAATGGGGAGTGAGCGGTCTGGGGAAGCAGGACCATCCCGCCCGCCCCCGGGCGCCCCCATTCTCTCACTAGGGCAGCTCCGTGGGCAGGGAGCAGGAAGGGAGGGGGCCCCGGGCCAGGGCCCCCTTTGTCACTAAAGCCAAGCAGGAGGGAAGCAAGCCTGGGGGAGGGGCCCTGAGAGAGCGGGAGCCGAGCAGGCTCACTGGGGCGCAAGGCCCCCAAAATGCTCCTGCAGATGAGTGCGGGTTCGGGTGTGAGCACCTGTGTAACCCGGCACCCATGTGGGCTGCTTGTGGGGCCTAGCCATGTGCGTGTACGTGTGTGCGGGTGCGCACAGGCGTGCCCACATGTTCACACTCGTGTGTGCACATGCCCCTGTGCTTACGCCTGCCTGCACCCGGACCTGCCAGGCCACCCGCCGCCAGGTCTGTCCTGGCCTCTCCAGGAATCAAAGATCACGTTGTGTGATGGAACCTCCAGGAATACGGCCAACCCAAACTGGCAGCCTGAGTGTGTGTGCGGGCGAGCGGGCGCCTGCTGCCAGCCGTGAGCACGCTCGAGCAGCCTCCTGTCTGTGCCACGTGGGCGCTGGGGAGCTGAGCTTCCCCCGAGCAGCCGGGACGAGTCTCGCGAGCCCCCCCAAACCCTGAACAGCCGGGGCCACACCTGCCAGCCCCCCCAAACAGCTGGGGCCATGCCTGCCAACCCCCTCCCCCAAACCCCGAACAGCTGGGCCCACACCTGCTAGCCCCCGAAACCCCGAACAGCTGGGCCCATGCCTGCCAGCCCCTCCCACAACACTTTGATGTGGCTCCATCTCAAAGGCTGCTCTCCTAGAGCCAGGTCCCTCAGCTCCTGCCCACCCCAGGAGCCCCTCCAAGGGGCAGAGGGGCTCAGCGGCCTGTCACCCTGGCATCCCAGCTCCTGAATCCCAGCCGGGCACACCTGGCGCGCTGCCCACAGGGACCAGGCAGCCACCCCTGGGCCTGAGGGCCCTGTGCAGCTTTCCTATGCCTGCGCATCCCCGGGGGCTGGCGAGGGGGCACTGCAGGGCCAGGGCAAAGGCGAACTCTGCCGGAGGGGGGACTGGGGAGGGTAGAGCCCCACGGTGCGGGGGGCTCTGGGTCACTTCCTCTGAGGGAAGGTGGGTCCGTTGGGGTTGGGCGACATCTCATGTTTGCTGCCTGGTCTCCAGCCCTTGGCTGGCCCTTTCTATCCAGGCTAGACGCAGAGGGAGTGAGCCGGGGGCCAGGGCCAGGCTGGCTGGGCCAGGCACCCCTGCCCCTTGCTGTGTGGACGCCCAGGCCTGGCGCCCCTGGACACAGGCTCTCGGTGGCTCCTCCATCAGACTCCTCACCGGTGAGCTCACTGGTGTCTCCACAGCAACCCCGGTGAGCTCATGCACGGCGCTGGTGACTTCAGCAGGAGCAGATGGATCTGAGAGGAGCAAAAACATCCTGTTTTTGTGAAAATGCTGACAAGTAAGGCTGGGAACCCGCAGGGGATATGGGGGTGCCAGCCTGGTGGCACTGGGCGCTGCTGCCCACACAGGGACCGGAGACTGAACTGCCCCCCATTCTCAGCGATGCCCTGGCCTCCAGTGCAGGGCCAGGGCTTTGCAGCAGGAGTGGCTGTGATCCCGGGGTTCCTGGGGGTGTGGGGCAGTGGGAGGGCGCTGCCCAGGGGTCGCAGCTCCAGTCCAGGATCCAGCGCCCAGCCCCACCACCGCCCGGCACCTCATTTGCTTTCGAGGGCTCGTGGCAGCCGAGACGCCAGCTGGTTCCATGGGTTTTCAATCAGATCCCGATTTTATTCCAATCAGATACAAACAGCCTGCCCGGCTCCCACAGCACCCCAGGACCCGGGCTCTCTGCAGCCGGCACCGCCCTCGCTCTGCTGCAGGCAGCGTCCCGGCGGCTCCAGCGAGGGCCAGAGGGCAAGGGGGACATACTGGCCCCCGCCCGCTGCCCCTGCGATGCGGCTGGAGCAGGGCCGGCGTGTCTCTCACCGGCGCTGGGAAGCACGGGCCCCGCTGCAGGGCAGACGTACCCTGGGGGGAACATGGGAGGTCCCTCTGCAGCTGGGATTTTCCCCGCTCTCCTGGGAGCTGGGCTGGGCCATGCCGTGGCCTCCCCACCAGACACCATGTTGCCAGCCCTGGCAGCGTCTCCCTGACAGGTGTTGGGAGCAGAGGTGGGAGCAGGCCTCGCGCTCACGCTCCCTGCCCTGGCTGGGAGCCTGGGCCCAGGCCCCGTCTGGGAGGGGGCCCCGAGGGTGGTGGGCCAGGCTGCCCGGGCTGGGCCTGCTCCGGCTCCTGGGCCTGCCACCAGGATCAGAGCCAGGCCAGCGGCCGAAGGCTGGCGCAGCCGGAGCCCGGGCCCAGCTGTGCATGGAGGGGGCTGCACAGGGCCTGTCTCTGGGGGCTCAGTGGGGCAGCTGCATTGCCCCGGCGGGAGGCCGGGGGGCCTGGGGAGAGGGAGGGAGGCAGCACCGCAGCTGGCCTCGCCCAGGAGAGCAGAGTTGACTTCTCCCACTTCAGCTCTTCAAGGCAGCAGAGCAGCTCGTTAATTGTTCATCCCCTGGCGCCACTAATGAAATTAACTCTGCCCAGCGCACAGCAGGCTCCGCTGGTCGCACGCCACAGCCCCGCCCCTCCCCCACAGTGCCCTCCCACATGCCCCCTTTCCTACCCCGCAGTGCCCCTCCCCTCCCTCACAGTGGCCCCCCACATGTCCCCCTCCTACCCCGCAGTACCCCTTCCTGCTCCCACTTCACCCACCCCCCATGCTCCCTCTCCCACCCTGCAGTGCCCCTCCCCTCCCCTCCCCTCCCCCACAGTGCCCCCACCACGTGCCCCCTCCTACCCCGGCAGAGCTGGGGTGCAGGGTGAGGGGCGGGCACAGCACCTGCCGGCCGTTTGCTGGTTCTGGCTGTTTACGGTCTTTGCCTTCCGGAGCGCCACCCACTTCTCCTCTTGCTGGGGACTCTGGGGACCTGCCAGAGGGGCCCAAGTGCTGGGCCGGGAGGGGGCTGAGGCTAGGGAGGGGCCACGCCCAGTTGTGGGGAGCGGAGAGGCCATGCCCCAGCTTCACCCTCGGTGGCTGCGGCTGGACTGCGGGGGGGGCGCCCTTGTTCCTGCTGCCCAGGGCCAGTGCAGCGCTCGGGCTCCCTGCCTGCCTGCCCGCCACCCCTCCTGGGGTTGGGAGACGCTCCTCCCCGTGGGCGATGGCATCCCTGGGGCGGAGCCGCCCACTGGGCCTGCCCATGCCCAGAGCTGAGTGTGAGGGGTGGAGAGGGGAGCCTGGCTGCAACGCTGGCAGCATCGTGGCCGGCAGGTGTCCAGGGAAGTGCCCCCACCTCCTAGAAAGAAACAGCCCCCAATCTTCTCCTGTGTCAGATGCCTGGGGGGTGTTGGCCCGTGACCTGGGACCCCAGCAGAGAATGTACTCCAGCCCAGCGCTGCCCAAACGCCTGCCCCAGCCATTAGCCATCTCGCAGCTCAGGCTGGAGCTGGCAGCCAGAGGCTCCCCGCAAGCCAATGCCAGGGCGCAGGGGTCCCATCCCAGCCGGCGCTAGCCCTGTGCAAGGCACAGCCGTGGGGAGCCATGCGTGGGGCTGCACCCGCCCCCGGGAGACCAGCCCAGGGCTCAGCACCCGCCCCAGGGAGCAGCGAGCTGAGATGGTGCCCACCTGCCTTGGCCTGCACTGTCCCAGTTCTGGTGCGTCCCTTCCCATGCGGGGAGGGGCCCTGCTGCCCCCCATCAGTGACGCGTGCAAGGCAGCGCAGGTCAGCGTGCTCTGGGACACCGGGCCAGGAAATGCGGGTTTCTATGGAAACCCCGACTCGGCCTGGCATCGGTGCTGCCCGACGGCGTGCCGTGCAGCCGGGCGAAGGGGCAGCCTGCGGGGGGCAGGAGAGGGGAGCGCGGGGAGCGGGAGTGCGGTTCCCTTCCCCACAATGGCCCAGTTTCCATGACATTTAAAGTGCAACACGCCGGCCGCAGCATTTCCTCTTTACCGCTGCTCCAGCAGGGCAGAGGGAGGCGCCCGCCGGAGGCCGGTTCCCTGCCCAGCTGCCCGGCTCAGGCCTGCTCCACGGGAGAGCTGCAGCAGGGTCCTTCCCTGCCGGGGCTGCGCACGGCTGGGCCCAGGGGGCTGTGCACTCAGCCATCACTGCCCAGTGTGGCCTGGCTGGGGGCCAAGAGGTGTCCCTGGGGGCTCTCAGAGCAGCAGCACCTGCAGCCCAAAGGCCAGAGTCCAGGGAGAGAAGAGCCCCCAGCCAAGGCCTGCAGCCCAGGGGAAGGGTGTACTTGGGTGGGGGGGTCTGTGTGTGTGTGCAGCCTCGGGGGGGGGCTCTACAGGTGGCATGGGGGTCTCTGCACCCATCTGTGAGCGCCCCCCGTTGGACCCCATCATTGCCTGTGTCGTTAGCCATGGATAGCAGCACATGGGCGCCCGGTGCGTTTATTATCAGGCTCCCCCCCACCCCCCGGCATGTGTCTGGGGTGCCCAGGCTGCTCCCTGGCATGGGTGATTGGCAGCCTCTGCTCTAGAGAAGCCCAGCCCTGGAGCCGGACCGAGACCCGATGGCCGGGGTCGAGGGGAGGGCCCGGGCGGGCAGCTCCAGCTTCATCGCTCCCAGGCCGGAGAAGTCAGCTCCATGGCCCCAGGCTTCCTCCCTGCCTGGACTGGCTGGGGCACAGAGCCGATCCCAGTGCGACTCCCCACTGCAGGTCTCTGCTGTCCCTCTGAGTCCGACGGCCTGGCCCAGGATGGGAGCCAGGTGCTGGAGCTCAGACCTTGCTCTGACATTGACTTGCTCTATGACCCTGGGATCACTTGCCCTTAACTGCCTCAGTTTCCCCACCTTCACAATGGGTGCAATGGGCCTAACAGCCCACCTGGGCAGCCAGGAAGGGGTGTCTGTGAAACGGGAGATGGCTCGTACCTGGTACTGGGAATGAGTGTGGATGGGCCCAGTGCCCTGATCCAGACAGAACCGAGCAGGACGTGGGGTCGGGACGGTTGTCCAGATCTGGGCGGTACCGGGGGGATGGGCTTGCCCCGATCCAGGCAGTACTGGGGGGGGGAAGATGGGCTGGTTGCCCTGATCTTGTCGATATGGGGGGCGGATTCCCCGATTTGGGCTGTCCTGGGGTGTCTAGGCCGGTTGCCCCGATTTGGGCCTACCGCGGGGGTCGGTTTCCCCGATCTGGGCGGTACGGGGGGACGGGCCGGTTTCCCGGCCTGGGGGGGGCTCGCCCCGCACCAGCTGTTGCTCGCTGCGCTCCGCTCCGCGGCGGATCCAGTCCGCGTTTTGCAGCCCTGCCGGGCTCGCCCCCTCCGCAGCGCCGGCACCGGGCTGGGCCAGTCGCTCCCCGGCAGCTGCGGGCTCGGGACCCGCCGCCCGCTCCCCGCGAGCCCGGCCATGGGCTGCCGCGCGCCGCGAGCCCCGCGCCGGCTGGGGCGCTGAGCGGGGCGCTGAGCGGGGCGGGGATGGCCGCGGCCGCTGCGCTCTGGCGGGTCCTGCTGGCCGGATCCCTGCTCGCCGCCCGCCCGCCCGCCGGTGAGTGGGGCCGGGGGGGGTCGGGGGGGCCGGGCACGGACCCCACCTGTGCAGCCCCCGCATCGGAGAGCGCAGCCCCCGGCCAGCCCTGCGCCCCCCCCCATCGCGCAGCCCCCGGCCAGCCCTGCGCCCCCCCCCATCGCGCAGCCCCCGGCCAGCCCTGCGCCCCCCCCGCACCGCGCAGCCCCCGGCCAGCCCTGCGCCCCCCCCGCACCGCGCAGCCCCCGGCCAGCCCTGCGCCCCCCCCGCACCGCGCAGCCCCCGGCCAGCCCTGCGCCCCCCCCGCACCGCGCAGCCCCCGGCCAGCCCTGCGCCCCCCCCGCCACCGCGCAGCCCCCGGCCAGCCCTGCGCCCCCCCGCCACCGCGCAGCCCCGGCCAGCCCTGCGCCCCCCCGCCACCGCGCAGCCCCCGGCCAGCCCTGCGCCCCCCCGCGCCGCGCAGCCCCCGCCAGCCCTGCGCCCCCCCCCCCGCGCCGCGCAGCCCCCGGCCAGCCCTGCGCCCCCCCCCGCGCCGCGCAGCCCCCGGCCAGCTCTGCGCCCCCCCCCGCGCCGCGCAGCCCCCGGCCAGCCCTGCGCCCCCCCGCCACCGCGCAGCCCCCGGCCAGCCCTGCGCCCCCCCGCGCCGCGCAGCCCCCGGCCAGCCCTGCGCCCCCCGCGCCGCGCAGCCCCCGGCCAGCCCTGCGCCCCCCCCCCCGCGCCGCGCAGCCCCCGGCCAGCCCTGCGCCCCCCCCCCCGCGCCGCGCAGCCCCCGGCCAGCCCTGCGCCCCCCCCCCGCGCCGCGCAGCCCCCGGCCAGCCCTGCGCCCCCCCCCCGCGCCGCGCAGCCCCCGGCCAGCCCTGCGCCCCCCCCCCCGCGCGCGCAGCCCCCGGCCAGCCCTGCGCCCCCCCCCCCCGCGCCGCGCAGCCCCCGGCCAGCCCTGCGCCCCCCCCCCCCCGCGCCGCGCAGCCCCCGGCCAGCCCTGCGCCCCCCCCCCCGCGCCGCGCAGCCCCCGGCCAGCCCTGCGCCCCCCCCCCCCGCGCCGCGCAGCCCCCGGCCAGCCCTGCGCCCCCCCCCCCCCGCGCCGCGCAGCCCCCGGCCAGCTCTGCGCCCCCCCCCCGCGCCGCGCAGCCCCCGGCCAGCCCTGCGCCCCCCCCCCCGCGCCGCGCAGCCCCCGGCCAGCCCTGCGCCCCCCCCCCGCGCCGCGCAGCCCCCGGCCAGCCCTGCGCCCCCCCCCCGCGCCGCGCAGCCCCCGGCCAGCCCTGCGCCCCCCCCCCCGCGCCGCGCAGCACCCGGCCAGCCCTGCGCCCCCCCCCCCCGCGCCGCGCAGCCCCCGGCCAGCCCTGCGCCCCCCCCCCCCGCGCCGCGCAGCCCCCCGGCCAGCCCTGCGCCCCCCCCCCCCGCGCCGCGCAGCCCCCGGCCAGCCCTGCGCCCCCCCCCCCCGCGCCGCGCAGCCCCCGGCCAGCCCTGCGCCCCCCCCCCCCGCGCCGCGCAGCCCCCGGCCAGCCCTGCGCCCCCCCCCCCCGCGCGCGCAGCCCCCCGGCCAGCCCTGCGCCCCCCCCCCCGCGCCGCGCAGCCCCCGCCAGCCCTGCGCCCCCCCCCCCCGCGCCGCGCAGCCCCCGGCCAGCCCTGCGCCCCCCCCCCCCGCGCCGCGCAGCCCCCGGCCAGCCCTGCGCCCCCCCCCCCCCGCGCGCGCAGCCCCCGGCCAGCCCTGCGCCCCCCCCCCCCCGCGCCGCGCAGCCCCCGGCCAGCCCTGCGCCCCCCCCCCCCGCGCCGCGCAGCCCCCGGCCAGCCCTGCGCCCCCCCCCCGCGCCGCGCAGCCCCCGCCAGCCCTGCGCCCCCCCCCCCCCGCGCCGCGCAGCCCCCGCCCGCTCTGCGCCCCCCCCCCGCGCCGCGCAGCCCCCGGCCCGCTCTGCGCCCCCCCCCGCGCCGCGCAGCCCCCGGCCCGCTCTGCGCCCCCCCCCCCGCGCCGCGCAGCCCCCGGCCCGCTCTGCGCCCCCCCCCCCCGCGCCGCGCAGCCCCCGGCCCGCTCTGCGCCCCCCCCCCCGCGCCGCGCAGCTCCGGCCCCGCTCTGCGCCCCCCCCCCCCGCGTCCGCGCAGCTCCCGGCCAACTCTGCACCCTCCCTCGCCAGTCTTTCTCCCCCCCGCGCCCTCCCAGCCAGCTGTGTGCGCCCCCCCTGCGAAGCCCCCCGTCAGCTCTGCGCACCCCCTCCCCTCACTGCAGCCCCCCCAGCCAGCTCCGCCTGTGCGCCCCCCACAGTCGCCGGCCATCCAGGGGCTCTGGACTCTCCCTGGGGCCGCGCGGGTTGGCAGTTGCTCCCCTGTTTCTGGTCAGTTGTGGTGCCCGGTTCTGGGTCGGGCACAAGCTGTTCGTGTCCTTAGACGCCGCAGCCTGCAGCTCTGCCCGTGGCTGGCGCAGGGCAACAGGAGCCCGTTCCCTGAGAACCCGGTGCCATGTGCCTGCCTGCGCCCTGCCAGGGCCCCAGTCCGCTGGCACTGGGTCCGTGGAGCAGTGGGTCTGCGGGGTCGCCCCCCGGGGGCTGGGCTAGGATCCCGGCTGGCGCTGCTGCTGGCATGGGGGTGCAGGGCCCTGGCTGGGGGGGTGTCCTGCGGGGTCCCACGTCTGGGGGCGCCAGCGGGTAGCTGAACCCAGGGGCTCCTGGCCCCACACCTGAGACTGGCTCTGGCTGGGCACAGAGGAGGGGCACTGATGCTGTTTGACTTGGAGGCTTTGCCCTGGCCCCCACGGCGGGTCCCTCGGCCCCCGAGCCCCGTGGGGTAGGGCAGGCTCAGCTCCTGGGAGGTCACGGGGCCTGTGGCGCAGCAGAACCCCCGTCTCTGGAGCCCCAGACCTCCATGCAGGGCCCCACACCTCTGAGCCAACGGTGACATTCCCACGGCAGAGCCCTCCGGCCCAGCTCCCCTGGCACATGGCCCAGCCCCTCGCCTGCTCTGCCCCATCGCTGGGCCTGTCCCCTGCCCAGCCAGAGCGATGGCACAAGGCCCCCGGCTCGCAGCCTCCAGCGCCCTGCGCTGGCAGGACCCAGGGAGCTGAGCCCCATCCAGCCGCCTTCCTGTTCCTCAGCAGCCATGGCTCACCCAGGCTCCTGGAACGGCTTGGACCCCTGCTATCCCGGCCCTGGGCTCCCCCCACTGCTGCCCCTCACTCCCGACCCGCAGCCCCTGCTATCCCGGCCCTGGGCTCCCCCCACTGCTCCGCTGGTGCCCCTCACTCCCGACCCGCAGCCCCTGCTATCCCGGCCCTGGGCTCCCCCCACTGCTCCGCTGGTGCCCCTCACTCCCGACCCGCAGCCCCTGCTATCCCGGCCCTGGGCTCCCCCCACTGCTCCGCTGGTGCCCCTCACTCCCGACCCGCAGCCCCTGCTATCCCGGCCCTGGGCTCCCCCCACTGCTGCCCCTCACTCCCGACCCGCAGCCCCTGCTATCCCGGCCCTGGGCTCCCCCCACTGCTGCCCCTCACTCCCGACCCGCAGCCCCTGCTATCCCGGCCCTGGGCTCCCCCCACTGCTCCACTGGTGCCCCTCACTCCCGACCCGCAGCCCCTGCTATCCCGGCCCTGGGCTCCCCCCACTGCTCCGCTGGTGCCCCTCACTCCCGACCCGCAGCCCCTGCTATCCCGGCTCTGGGCTCCCCCCACTGCTCCGCTGGTGCCCCTCACTCCCGACCCGCAGCCCCTGCTATCCTGGCCCTGGGCTCCCCCCACTGCTGCCCCTCACTCCCGACCCGCAGCCCCTGCTATCCCGGCCCTGGGCTCCCCCCACTGCTCCGCTGGTGCCCCTCACTCCCGATCCGCAGCCCCTGCTGTCCCGGCCCTGGGCTCCCCCCACTGCTGCCCCTCACTCCCGATCCACAGCCCCTGCTGTCCCGGCCCTGGGCTCCCCCCACTGCTGCCCCTCACTCCCGACCCGCAGCCCCTGCTATCCCGGCCCTGGGCTCCCCGCACTGCTCCGCTGGTGCCCCTCACTCCCGACCCGCAGCCCCTGCTATCCCGGCCCTGGGCTCCCCCCACTGCTCCGCTGGTGCCCCTCACTCCCGACCCGCAGCCCCTGCTATCCCGGCCCTGGGCTCCCCCCACTGCTGCCCCTCACTCCCGACCCGCAGCCCCTGCTATCCCGGCCCTGGGCTCCCCCCACTGCTCCGCTGGTGCCCCTCACTCCCGACCCGCAGCCCCTGCTATCCCGGCCCTGGGCTGTCCACACCCCCGTACATGCACACGCATGGGGTCGTTGGGCCGGGGTCCGTGTCACCGGCGGCTGCTGGGGCGCACCTTGCAGTGCAGAGCCCGGTGTGCGTGGGCAGCAGGATCTGGGCAGAGAAGGGGCCCCGGGCTGGGTCCTGGCAGCCCACACCTGACAGCTGCAGACAAAGGTCTGAGCTGCCTGTGTCTGGCAGCTGCGCCTTCCTTCCCATTGCGAGCTCCGGGTGGGCGCACCCCTTGGGCAGGTCCCGCAGGCAGGGGCCGTTCTCCCTCTGCCTGTCCACTGGCAGCCAGGCTGGGTGAGGGGACAGGGTTGCGCCAGGACCCCAAGTGGCTGCTGCCCTGTGCCTGGGGGGAAGGGATCTGACCCTGGGCCCTTCTGAACCCTGCAGGTGCCCCATCCTCCCCAGGTCCACCGCCGGGGGGGAGCCTGCCCATGGCAACCCTGACACCTAGAGCGGGTGCTGCGGAGCAGGGCCCTTTCCCTTCTCTCCGGAGCCATGGCCAGGGCGATCCCCCAGTTTCTCTACCGCAGCTGGCCCCAGTGGGGATGCTGGAGCCCCAGGTGCAGGTGGGCATTGCTGGGGCACCCTGGAGCCCAGTGTGGGGTGATGGCAGCAGGGCACCCTGGGGGCATTGGCATCTGGAGCTGGGCAGGGGGCCGGGGAGCTGGGGCTCGCACCCAGCGGTGGGGGAGTCTCAAGCGTGGGGCCTCCGAAATCCCCTCACTCATCCTCGGAGGGCGGAGATGGCCCTGGGAATGGAGGTTGCAGATGCCTTTGCTTGGCCTGTTCTGGTTCTGCCCAGGTCTGTGTGGTGAGCGGGTCCCTGGCTGCTCACTCTGCTGGGTGCGACTGACCCGTTCACCTGCCTGGCGCTGAGCTGGAGGCCGCGGCTCCGCTCCGTGCTCCGGCTCTGCAGCCCCTGGCCTACCGGCCTGCAGCAATGGAGGAGCCGGTGCAGCCAGAAGCCCAGCCCAAGAGCGGCAGCTGGGTGTAAGGATTCCCTTGCTGCTTGGCTGCACTGCAGGTGGGCTTGGCGCGGGGCGTGCTCGGGTTGAGTTTTCCCCACCCTGGGCGCTGTACCGGCATTGATCTAACTTAAGTGTCATCCAGGCCTCAGGCAGGGCCCTGGCACCTGGCAAACGGTGCACCTGAGCCTGGCACCTGGCACACGGCCCTCCGTTCTCCCAGCCCCTCGGCCAGGGGGAAACTGAGGCACTGACCAGCCTTGCCAAGGCCACCCAGTGAGTCAATGGTGTGACAGAGTGGGGACTGAGTGGGGCGGATTGACCTAGGAATGTCGTCTGGTTTTACTGGGACTGTCTGCATGGGCGATGGGAGACCAGGAAGTGACTTTACTTGAGGAACTATACCTGAGCCTGTAACCTGAGCCAGGAGGGGGGTTGGGGCCAGGTGACACCTTTGCCCAGGAAACTGGACAAAGGCTGGAGGAGGAGCTGAGGGGAGGGGGAGAGAGATGGCTGGAGGGGGTTGTTTTCAGTTTGGGCTGGCTGGTGAAACGCAGGGACCCCCAAGCTCCCTGCCCCCCACAAGGACTTGACTGAGGGGTCCTCATTGTACCCACAAGCTCTGTTTGGGACTGTGTTCCTGTCGTCCAATAAACCTTCCATTTTACTGGCTGGCTGAGAGTCCCGGGGAATCCCAGGAAGAGGGGTGCAGGGCCCAGACTCTCCCACACTCTGTGACAAACGGGAACAGAACCCAGGAGTCCTGGCTCCTAGAGCCCTTCGCAGCCCTTCCAGGCAAAGCTCCTTGATGGCACCCACAGGAGGCTGCAGGCTGGCCTAGCTGGCACGGCCCCAGGGCACGCTTAGCCGAACGGCCAGCCTGGCTCAGGCCTGCCCGCCGACAGCGGGCGGTGCCAGGTGCTTCCGAGGGAATGAGCAGACCAGGCCAATGCGAGTGATCCGTCCCTGGCACCCAGCCCCGGCTGCTGGCGGTCGGGCCACCCGGAGCATGTTCGCCCCTCGGAGCAGGCGCTGATCTCTGCACTGCTGTGGGGCTCTGGGCAGGGCTGGGGCGGGCGGTGACTGGTTACAGGCTTGGAGGGGGGCAGCCCACAGCGAGCTGGGGATCAGGCCTGGAGGTGGGAGTGGAGTCTGGCTCCCCATGGCAGCTCCTGGGTCTGGGGAGGGCCTGTGGGCACTTCCAAGTTGGCTGCTGGGGAAGGGGCCAGGGCTGGGATTAGGATGGGGGAAAAGCAGCAGCCCCCGGCCTCCGCCTGCCCATCCCCAGCGCTCTGCCTGTCTGCACCGTCCAGGACTCCAGAGCCAGGGCGCTGCCCACTGACCATCCTGCTTCCTGGGCCCTTGTGGCTCCACAGGCCCGGCCTGCCAGGCACTCGGGTCCCAGCGCCCGGGGCATTACGCTCCCCTGCTGGGATGTGAGCCAAGCGCTGATGTGCCCCCCTCCAGCTGCCGGTGCCACCTGAGTGGCTGCCGGTGCCTTGCAAAGGTGGCCTCTTGCAGGGGGTCTCCAGGCCCCCCCGGGTGTGGTCCTGGGGCAGACACCGCCCTGCAGAAGCTGAGCTGTCCTGGAGGTGCCAGGGGGGCTCAGATCCCAGGAGATCTTTCAGTGACTCTCAGTTCAGGTGCTCTGCGGGGCGCAGGCTGGGCAGGCTCCAGGGCACTGGGGCAGGCTCCAGGGCACTGGGGCAGGCTCCAGGGCACGGGTGGCTCCCATGGGCTAGTCTTACGCCGACTTGCAGAGCAGGGCGGGGTGGCCTTGGGGCCGAGCCGGCCCTGTGCAGGTGATTGCTGCTGCCCGGCAGCGTGGCTCTCGCCAGGTGGGGGAAGGTGCTGCGCCAGTCTGTCGGTGCACGGTAGACACAGGCTGCCCAAGGGCTGTTTGTTCTGGCTCTGTGCCACGTGGAGCTGGCTCTGAATCAAACCTCCCGGAGCCTGACAGGTGCTTGCGGGGGTTTAGGGGGGGTCTGGGCTCTGGTAACTGCCTTAGCCGCTCCCAGGGCCAGGGCTGCTCTGGGCACAGCCACTTCTGCCCCGTGCCCAGTCCGGTGGCTCCTTGGTGCCGCTGTCCGGGGAGCGGGCTTGGTTCCGATCCTGGCTGCTCGGTCTGTCTGACGCCTCCTGTCGCCCCCTTACTCAGCCCCCATCCACTGGGGTCCAGCCAGGCCCTTCGCCCCATATGGGGATCGGTGCCTGCCCCCCCCCAGCCACCCAGAGCGGAGCCACCCGCCTGCCTCTGGGCTCGGCGCTGGGGGCCCCACAGCTGGGAGGCGAGAGCTCCCCACTGAGCTGCAGATCCAGCGGGGAGCCTTTGAGGTGCTAAGTCCTGTCTCTGTCTGAGCTTCAGTCGCCCCTGGGTCCCTGGCTGCCAGCGGCTGGGCCTGGCGCAGCGGGAGGCGGACGTGGGCTGGTGTCTCCTGCTGGGCTGAGGCATTGGGCCATCCGACGGGCGTGGTGCTGGCTGGGGTCCCTGCCGCTCTCTGCGGGTCCGTCAGAGCCCTGGGGCATGGGATCGGGGGTGTGGCCAAGGGGGCGGTGGGGCAGGAATGCGGGTGAAGGGGAGTGGGTAGTGAGGGGGGAGGGGCCCTGCGCTCTCCCCTCCCCTCTTCTCCCTGAGCCCTGCTGGGCCCTTGCCGAGGATGCTGTTAACAGGTGCCTCCCCCCACCCCGAGGTGGCTGCATTTTGGTGGCAGGGCGCTGGTGCTGCCCGGGTGGCTCCATGGCTCCCTGTGAGAGCAGCTCCTGCTGCCCCGAGGCACGCTGGGAGGGGCCAGCCCCCTGCACCGCCCCATCTGCCCCCTCTGGGTGTCAACAGCAAAGGGGAAGGGGGGGCTCAGTGCAGGTGCTGTCACTCTGCATGGCCCAGCTCGGGTCAGCACAATGGCACATGGCCCCGTCCGCGGCCAGGCCCCCAGCTTATCTGGGGCCCCCGCTGGGGCAGCTGTGCGGGGGAGGGGCAGCTGTGAGGGTGGGGGCAGTTTTGTTTCTTCCTTTTGTCCTTTAAAGTAGAACTCCAGGAAATCCCCCCCAGGGCTTTGGGGGCCTGGCGCCCGCCCCGCCTGGGTGGTGGCAGGCTCCCCCGGTGCCCTTCTCTGGCGGGGTGAGGGGGGAGCGGCCCAGGCGGGCTGCAGCCGGAGAGTGGTGGGCTCTGTGGTGTAGGCGCGAGGGGACGCTCCGAGGTGAGGCAGGGGGGTGAAAGCCCCGGGCTGCACCCTGCCCCCAGCAGTGCCCCAGCGCCAGGCCAGGGGCTCCAGGCTGGCCCCGCCGTGCAGGCTCTGTCCAGAGCCGAGATGGGCCCCAGCCCTGGCTAGGCCACAGGCGTGATGTGCCCCCGTGCATTACGCGGGTGCCCGTGCAGCGTGGGGGAGCGTGGCGTGAGCGTGCTGGGCCACTCAGCTCCCAGTGGGGGGCCTGGGGGCTGCACAGCTCCCCGCCCCCACGCGCAGCCGGGGCCAGAGACGTCTCCTGGCTCGGGGCCGCTCAGCCCCCCTGCTCCTGCCTACCCCTTGCGGGTCAGCGCTGGGAGTGCGCAACATCCCCCCCTCTGGGCTGCTGTCCCCCAGCACCCTGCAGCCTCCGAGCTGGGCCCAGGGGTGTCCCGTGGCAGGGCGCTTCAGAGAGCGGCCCAAGGGCAGGTGCTGCGGCTGGGCACTGCGGCTGAGGGCGGGCAGGCAGTGCCCGGGGACAGTGGGCAGGAGCCACAGACACTGTCTGCCAGGCCCAGGGCTGGGGCTGGCTGTGCCCAGCAGAGTTGGATGCTGAGGGCTGCAGGCTGGGAGGGGGTGGGCCTGGCCCAGGGGCAGGAGCCCCCCCACCCCGTGGCATGAGGGAGTCATCCCCAGCCTGGCCAGCCCCAGCACAGAGGGCCTGAGGGGGTCCCCAGCTGGGCTGCCTGCCTGCCCCACGGGTCTCCTTGCGGCAGCTCCCACCGGCTCCCCTGCCCCAGGGCTCCTCCCCGCTCCACAGCCAAAGGCCCCGGGGCTCAGGGTGACCTTGAGGCTCCTGGCAGGAGTGAAGCCGACACAAGAGCATGATCTTCGCTGTGAGTTACAGGAGCCAGAGAATTCGCTCGGCTTCCCAAAGAGCCACAGCCGAGCGCCAGGCCTGGATCGCAGGGGCTGCGGGTCGGGACTGAGGGTCACCGGCTGTGCGAGGGGGGTGCCCTGCGCTGGGATCGCAGGGGCTGCGGGTCGGGACTGAGGGGCACCGGCTGTGCGAGGGGGGTGCCCTGCGCTGGGATCGCAGGGGCTGCGGGTCGGGACTGAGGGGCACCGGCTGTGCGAGGGGGGTGCCCTGCGCTGGGATCGCAGGGGCTGCGGGTCGGGACTGAGGGGCACCGGCTGTGCGAGGGGGGTGCCCTGCGCTGGGATCGGGACTGAGGGGCACCGGCTGTGCGAGGGGGGTGCCCTGCGCTGGGATCGGGACTGAGGGGCACCGGCTGTGCGAGGGGGGTGCCCTGCGCTGGGATCGGGACTGAGGGGCACCGGCTGTGTGAGGTTTCGGTCAGTATTCGTCTCTCTGCTCCCTGATGGGGGGAGGGGTTAGCTGGCTGCTCGCCAGGCAGATGAGGGGAGCCCCATGTGGCTGGGCCCAGGGGAGCTTTTGGGGGGGGATACCTGGGGGAGCCGGGGGGGCTGAGCTCTGAGGGGGGTGCAGCTGGTCGGCGTGTGGGGACCGGTGGGGGGCACAGAGCGGGGACTCGCTGGCAGGGAAGCCGGTGATGGTAATCAGACTGGGCAGTGGTTGGCAATTAGCAGGTGCAGCCTCCTGCTAATGACCCCGAGTCCATTAACGAGGCCTGGGTGGAGGTGGCTTGTGGGGGTCACAGTGGGGCTGGCAGCGAGTCTCCCGCCCCACAGTGACCATGGTTCAAAGCGTGCTGTGCCAACACTCTGGCCTGGTGCTGCCCAGCCGGGGGGCATGCAGGAGCCCCCCCTGCATTGCTCACGGCTTTGCTAGGAGCTGTTAGCCAAAGCTGCCTGGTGCCCAGAGGGGGAGCCCCCCCGGCTCTCCCCT
Organism: Lepidochelys kempii; assembly: GCF_965140285.1. Classification (NCBI taxonomy): domain Eukaryota; kingdom Metazoa; phylum Chordata; order Testudines; family Cheloniidae; genus Lepidochelys; species Lepidochelys kempii. The sequence goes on along the minus strand of NC_136387.1, from coordinate 1,398,484 downwards.
CAGAGCCCCCGGCTCCAGCTCGGTGCCCCTGGCAAGCCAGTGCCTGAGGAGGGTCCTGCTCTGCCCCTCAACGCCCCCATTGTCGCCGTTTTCAGGTTGTGGGGCCCAGGGCCCCACTGGAGCCGGCCCTGCGAGCACCCGGGCCCAGACGCGCTGGGGGCTCGGGACTGGCCTGACCCACGGGCGCTGCTCCCTGGGCGACCCAGCACGCTACAGTGGGTGCTGGTCCAGCCCCCTGCGGAGACAGAGCCCTGCCGGCACATGCTAATTGGGTGTAATGGGGAGGCGTTATCAGCTGAAATACTTAATTAGAGCCGCTCCATTGTGATGCAAAACAACCGGGGAGAAATTCACTCATCACAGTCCCTGACTGAATCAGCGCCCAGCTCCTGCGCTGGCTGCTCAGCCCCCTCCCGCCTCGCCCAGCAGGGGGCGCCCAACGACTCCACTTCTGCCGGCCCCAGCAGGGGCGCTGTGGGGAGCCGGACACCGGCTGGGGGTGCTGGCTCTGGGGGTGCTGTGGGAAGCAGGGCGGGGTGCTGGCTCTGGGGGTACTGTGGGGAGCTGAGGGTGCTGGCTCTGGGGGTGCTGTGGGGAGCGGGGGGTGCTGGCTCTGGGGGCGCTGTGGGGAGCGGAGGGTGTGACGAAGTGGGACAGTTCTTAATGTTTCCTCTGAATATTGTGGGGGTGCCTCAGTTTCCCCTATGCAGTTCTTAAGTATCTAGGGGGTGGGGTAAGGGTGTATGATCGTTGCAGAGCCCTAGAGGGCAGGTGTGTGCAGGGTTCTGGACACAGAGAATGGCCGACACCCTGTGTGTCCTGCAGACAGGCTGCTCACAGAAAGGAGACTTCCCCAGAGTTCTGACTGGCTTCATGGGGAGCAGTTCCAGAGCATCGCCCAGGGACTCCATGACAACTGGTGGCAGCGGTGGGATGTACTGCACCCCGTGGATGGCACTTCCTGCAGTAAGTGACTGGGGAGCAGTAAACCAAGGGGGATTGACGAGGATCAGACGTGCTGAAGGCTCAGAGAGGAGCAGTTTTGGGGGGCAGTTAACCCCTGGGAGTGTGTGACCAGAGAGAAGAACTTTTGCAGTAACAGGGTTCCCCTGGGGATTGCAGCGAGCGGTCCAAGGGGCGGAGGAGTCTGCAGCTCGACCCTGGCAAAGAGGTGGTGACCTCGAGAAGGGCTGGCACACTAAGGGCTTTTCCTGGAAACCGTGGGGAGCTGAGAGCACGCAGGCCTGTGAGTCCACAACAACTTGGGAAGAGCGGAGTGACGGCCTGTCACCGTCTCCTGAAGAAGGACATTGTAACCCTGTGCAGAAAGAGAGGGTTGAGCGTTGGAAAGTTCACCAAGGCACAGTTCATCCTGCAGCTGGAGGAGGATGACTGCTCTAAGGAACAGATTCCTGACCCCAACTGGGGCTATAGCAAGATCTGGGAGCAGCTGGAGTGGTAGCCAGGCATCCCCAAGACTCCTGTCCCCGACCAGACAGGGGTCTTCACGATCGGGTTCCCCATTGGGGGATCGGAGATGGACGGGATTGGAGCTGAGTCCGAGAGAGCCAGAGGACCGTGGGAGACAGCGAGAGCCCGAGAAAGAGCTGCAGAAGCAGCAGCAGCATGAACTGGCGGTGGTGGGGAAGCGGAGAGGCCTAGGGGACCTCCCCGGGGTGAGTGGGGATAGACCCCAGGGGGCCAGTTCCGCAGGGAACCTCGAGACTAAATTGCTGCCCCTGGTTAAGGGGAGGGGGGGTGGATGCCTACCTCACTGCCTTTGAGCAGGCTGGAGATTTGAACCAGGGGGACCCTGCGGAAGAGCCCCGGTGTCTAGCTCCCTTGCTGGGTCCCAAGTCCATAGACTCCGTCAGCCAGATGGGTGGGGAGGTGGACAGGCTCCCACTCCTGACCCCAACCTCTATGTCTGGGTGGAGTCTCCTGGGCCCAGGCCCCTCAGACCCCCAGTGGGAGAGGAAGGTGATGGTCAATGGGGAGACATTCCTGGGGTGGTAAGATCCTGGGACAAAGAGAACTGTTGTCAGGCCCTGGGTGGTGCAGCCTCAGAGGCTGAGGGGCTGGGTGAGCTGGGTGAGGGTCCCAGGGATGAAGCCCCTCGCCCTGCCTATGGCCCAGATCCCTGTGCAGACCCAGGAGGGGTCGGGCTGGCTGGCTGTTGGGGTTCTCCAGGATACCAGCTGCAAGACCCTGTTGTGGGGTGACTGTGTCTCTTTGGGACAGGATCCAGGCCCTGCTCCTGTAACTGCCGAGGGTTTGAATTTGAATCCAGGGAACCAATCGGCGGAGAGGGAAATGGTCAGTGAAAATGCAGATGACCTGGCTGGCAGGGGGGAGAGCTGCTAGGCTCAGGCTACCAGCCTGCCTGGAACCAGACCCCTGGGGCTCCCCGCCCCCCTTGCACATCGGAGGGGGGGCTCATGCTGACTCTGATGCTGTGAGGAAAGCAGCGAGCTCCCTGCCTACCCCCACTGGGACAGCAAGGGCAGCGCTGAGCACAGTGGGAGCTGAGACCCCAGCTGAGTGGGGGGAGACACAGGCAGGGCAGGGGATCTGTGGGGAGTGGCAAGGTGCTTGGTAAGGAAAGTCTGGATGAGCCTAGGCAGCCTTGTGAGCTGATGGCTGTGTCTAGTCAGCAGGGTGGGAAGGCAAGGAGAGTGGAAGATGAGTGTCCCTGGACCTTACCTGGTACCTGGGTGGAGAATTGTGACAGGGAAGGAAACGTGCCTGTGTCTGTCGGGGGTATTGACTTGCCTGTGGAGGGAGCTACCCTGATCTCCAAGCAGTTGTCTGTGACCAGCCTTGTGTGCTGGGACAAGGGGAAAGAGGTCCCAAGCTGGGGTGTGGGAAAGGAGAAAGTGTGTCCGACTCTTCTTTGTCTGTGGAGCAGACAGAAGGGGCCTTTCAGCCTGTGATGGTTGAGGGTCGTGCAGTTGTCTCAGAGTTGGTTCTGGATTCAGCTAAAGCCCAGGAAGGGAAGGGCCCTAAGTTTGTGTCTGCTCGGGGGAATGGCCCGGTAACTAGGTCGCATCCAGTTAGTGTCTGTAAAATCCCAGAGCCCAGACAATTCTGGTGCTTGTATTTTGCCTGTTGCTCATGTGTTGTAGGGAAAGGGTGTAGCAACTCTCTCTAACCAGGGTGAGATCCTAGCCAGGGCACAAGGAGAGCATGGAGGTGATGTGATTGTGTTACCTACGGAGGGTGTGGAAACCTGCAGCAAGACGGAAAAGATTCCTGAACTTGTGTCAGAGTAACAGCCGTGTTAGTCTGTATCCGCAAAAGGAAAAGGAGGACTTGTGGCACCTTAGAGACTAACCAATTTATTTGAGCATAAGCTTTCGTGAGCTACAGCTCACTTCACTTGTGTGTGGCAAAGGGAAGGAGAATGCTTCTCACCTTTTATCTAGGAAGTCTGTAAGTTTGCCTGAAAGGGGATTGTGTAGGAATCCACCGGATGGGCCAGAGCTGATTCTGGATGTAAGGGAGACCCAGAAAGGGTCTGTTGTTGCTCAGCAAAGTGTTCCTCTAGAGCAAGCCCTAGGTGAAGAGGGTGAGAGCAGAATTTCCAGACTGCTGCGGTGGGCATCACAACATGGGGAGTAGATGGCCAGTCCTCTGTGGAGATAGAGGTGGTTAGGGACTATTTAGAAAAGCTGGACGTGCACAAGTCCATGGGGCCGGACGAGTTGCATCCGAGAGTGCTAAAGGAATGGGCGGCTGTGATTGCAGAGCCATTGGCCATTATCTTTGAAAACTCGTGGCGAACGGGGGAAGTCCCGGATGACTGGAAAAAGGCTAATGTAGTGCCAATCTTTAAAAAAGGGAAGAAGGAGGATCCTGGGAACTACAGGCCAGTAAGCCTCACTTCAGTCCCTGGAAAAATCATGGAGCAGGTCCTCAAAGAATCAATCCTGAAGCACTTACGTGAGAGGAAAGTGATCAGGAACAGTCAGCATGGATTCACCAAGGGAAGGTCATGCCTGACTAATCTAATCGCCTTTTATGATGAGATTACTGGTTCTGTGGATGAAGGGAAAGCAGTGGATGTATTGTTTCTTGACTTTAGCAAAGCTTTTGACACGGTCTCCCACAGTATTCTTGTCACCAAGTTAAGGAAGTATGGGCTGGATGAATGCACTATAAGGTGGGTAGAAAGCTGGCTAGATTGTCGGGCTCAACGGGTAGTGATCAATGGCTCCATGTCTAGTTGGCAGCCGGTGTCAAGTGGAGTGCCCCAAGGGTCGGTCCTGGGGCCGGTTTTGTTCAATATCTTCATAAATGATCTGGAGGATGGTGTGGATTGCACTCTCAGCAAATTTGCAGATGATACTAAACTGGGAGGAGTGGTAGATACGCTGGAGGGGAGGGATAGGATACAGAAGGACCTAGACAAATTGGAAGATTGGGCCAAAAGAAATCTGATGACGTTCAATAAGGATAAGTGCAGGGTCCTGCACTTAGGATGGAAGAATCCAATGCACCGCTACAGACTAGGGACCGAATGGCTAGGCAGCAGTTCTGCGGAAAAGGACCTAGGGGTGACAGTGGACAAGAAGCTGGATATGAGTCAGCAGTGTGCCCTTGTTGCCAAGAAGGCCAATGGCATTTTGGGATGTATAAGTAGGGGCATAGCGAGCAGATCGAGGGATGTGATCGTTCCCCTCTATTCGACATTGGTGAGGCCTCATCTGGAGTACTGTGTCCAGTTTTGGGCCTCACACTACAAGAAAGATGTGGATAAACTGGAGAGAGTCCAGCGAAGGGCAACAAAAATGATTAGGGGACTGGAACACATGACTTATGAGGAGAGGCTGAGGGAGCTGGGATTGTTTAGTCTGCAGAAGAGAAGAATGAGGGGGGATTTGATAGCTGCTTTCAACTACCTGAAAGGGGGTTCCAAAGACGATGGCTCTAGACTGTTCTCAATGGTAGCAGATGACAGAACGAGGAGTAATGGTCTCAAGTTGCAGTGGGGGAGGTTTAGATTGGATATTAGGAAAAACTTTTTCACTAAGTGGGTGGTGAAACACTGGAATGCGTTACCTAGGGAGGTGGTGGAATCTCCTTCCTTAGAGGTTTTTAAGGTCAGGCTTGACAAAGCCCTGGCTGGGATGATTTAACTGGGAATTGGTCCTGCTTCGAGCAGGGGGTTGGACTAGATGACCTTCTGGGGTCCCTTCCAACCCTGATATTCTGTGATTCTGTGAGGGGTGAATTGTTGCATAGAAAAGCCCTCGGGAAAGGAATCTTCATGGAGTCTTTGCCAGCAGTTTACTGCAACTGAAGGGTGTAAAAGTGATTTAATCAAGAAAGTTTCAGTTCCTAACAGCCAGAAATTTTCTGTTGTGAATGGATCCACTGACTTTCCTGTTGAAGGATCCAGTGTGGAGAGCTTTGAGAAGGCCTCAGATGGAGTGAGAGCTGTTAAGAAAGTTAAACAGTCCTATAACCAAGTGGCTGTGTTTGGCCAGCTTGTTGGGGAGACAAGGTTGTTGAGAAAGGGATGTCTCCATGCTAGTTCTGTAAGTGAACAGTATGTGGCCCAGGTCAAGATGGGGGCTCTTAACCAAGAGAGCCCAAACTGCAACCCTCCAGACTGGAGCGCTGGGAGAAGACCCGATCCCAGTTTGACCCCGGGGGTTTTGGGGTGGCCAAAGGGCAGGGGCCGCATAAACTTTCCCACATGCGGCATGCGAGTGCTATCGACCACCCCCGACACTGGAAGAGCCTGGTGTAACTCCTACCAAGGAATGGGAGAGATGCTGGGGCATCCATGGGAACGCTGGTGGCTTCAAACTTCCCCAGGTCACCAGCTAAAGTGACCCTGCTCAGTTCGATCTTGAAGGGGGGAGAGATGTGATGAAGTGGGACTGTTCTTAATGTTTCCTCTGAATACTGTAGGGGTGCCTCAGTTTCCCCTATGCAGTTCTTAAGTCTCTAGGTGGTGGGATAAGGGTGTATGATCATTGCAGAGCCCTAGAGGGCAGGTGTGTGCAGAGGTCTGGACACAGAGAATGGCCGACACCCTGTTTCCTGGCCAGTGATGGCCTGGGCCCTTCCCCCCTGCAAGGTGAGAGCTAAAGGGGTTGGAGAACAAAGGAATCAGGTGACCTCCTGGCCCAGGAAAGGGACAAAGCCCAGAGGAGGAGGGGCTGGAGGGAGTTTCAGTTTGGGGCTGGCTGGGACATGGAGTGAAGGGCAGACGGGGTTGTCTGGCTCACTGCCCCCCAAAATGGACCCAGCTGAGGGGTCCTGTTCTCTGCACCTACAAGCTCTGTGTTAGACCATGTTCCTGTCGTCTAATAAACCTTCTGTTTTACTGGCTGGCTGAGAGTCCCGTCTGACTGCGGAGTTGGGGGGAGGACCCTCTGGCTTCCCCAGGACCCCTCCTGGGCAGACTTGCTGGGGGTAGCGCAGGGAGGGGCAGAGGAGGCTGAATGCTCCGAGGTCAGACCCAGGAAGGTGGAAGCCGGGTGAGCTGTGTGTCCTGAAGACAGGCTGCGCCCAGAGAGGAGACTTCCCCAGAGTCCTGACTGGCTTCCTGGGGAGCAGCTCCAGAGCATCGCCCAGGGACTCCGTGACAGGGGGCGCTGGCTGTGGGGGTGCTGTGGGTAGCAGGGGGCACTGGCTGGGGGGGTGCAGTGGGGAGCGGGGGGCACTGGCTGGGGGGGTGCTGTGGGGAGCCGGGCAGGGGTGCTGGCTCATGGGGAGCAGGGCACTGGCTGGGGGGGGTGCAATGGGGAGTGGGGGGCACTGGCTGGGGGGGTGCAGTGGGGACTGGGGGGCACTGGTTATGGGGGGCAGGGCAGGGGTGCTGGCTCATGGGGAGTGGGGGCCACTGGCTGGGGGGGTGCTGTGGGGAGCCAGGCAGGGGTGCTGGCTCATGGGGAGCAGGGCACTGGCTGGGGGGGGTGCAATGGGGAGTGGGGGGCACTGGCTGGGGGGGTGCAGTGGGGAGCGGGGGGCACTGGTTGTGGGGGGCAGGGCAGGGGTGCTGGCTCATGGGGAGTGGGGGCCACTGGCTGGGGGGGTGCAGTGGGGAGCAGGACAGGGGTGCTGGCTCATGGGGAGCGGGGGTTGCTGGCTCTGGGGATGCAGTGGGGAGCGGAGGTTGCTGGCTCTCGGTGCAGTGGGGAGCAGGGGGCACTGGCTGTGGGGGTGCTGTGGGGAGCGGGGCACTGGCTGGGGATGTGCAGTGGGGAGCCAGGCAGGGGTGCTGGCTCATGGGGAGCGGGGGTTGCTGGCTGTGGGGGTGCTGTGGGCAGTAGTGCATGGGCTGTGTGGGGAGCTCAGATGCCCACGTCTCAGCACTGGCAGCCCTGAGTGGTGCCCGTCACAGCCAGGTGCCGGCGGGCTCATGGGTGGAGTGATGTCCGGCCAAGGAGACGCCTGCCGCCAGCCTTCACCAGGGAGCCCCTGGGGTGGGGACCCCAGCATCGGCCTGGCGTCACATCAAGGGCCAAGTGGGCCACTCTCCTGGGCAACTCCCCTGCTCCTCCAGCAAACCCACAGTGGGCTTGGCCGTCCCAGGGCAGCAGCCCTGCTCCTGGCCTGGGTCCTGCTGGCTGGCACGTGGCGGGGGCGCAGGAGCGGTGGGTACCTGCCCATTGCCACATGCCCAGGATTGTTTGTGGGTTCATGGCAGTGCCAGGGTACGGTGCCATGGGGCATGAGAGAGTAGCCAACACTCCTGCCTGGCCCTGGGCTCCCTGCCCCAGACCAAACCCAGCCTCCGTGCTCCAGAGGGGCCCATCCTTACGTGGGTCTGGTATGGCCCCCGTGTTTCCCTGGCCCGGCGCTGCCCCTAGAGCCCAGCCTCTCCCCACGGCTCATGAATCTAGCCTGCGCCCGCTGCCGAATAGCCCTCTCCTGCGCTTATGTAGGGGAGGGAGCAGGGGGCTGGGCGTCAGGACTCCTGGGTTCTGGTTGTGGCTCTGGGAGGGGAGATCTTGTGAGCCTGCACTGTGGTAATGTAACATCCCCGCTGGGCCGCCTGCTCTGTGATGTGCAGCCCCCTGGAGCGCTGCCCTCCTGCCCTGTGGGGGGGGGTCCTGCTCCTGCCAGTGCCCTGCCCCCGTTTGCTGCCAGCCCCGGAGCAGCGCAGCCGAGCAGCTTGCAGAGCCGGGGCGGGGGACAATGCAGTCGGGAAGCTGCCCTGGCACAAGCCCTGTTGGAGCTGGGCCAGCAGGCCAGGGGAGCTCCCTGGCCTTGGCTGGTGCCTGGCCCCCAGCCCTGCCAGCAGCCTGCCTGCCAAGCCCTGGCTCGCCAAGGCCTGACAGCCCCCTCGAAAGGCCGCCCTTGGCAGCTGCCTGTCTTGGAGCTCGGCCTGGGTGGGATTGGCACTGGGCAGCTCAGCCTGGCATGTCCCTGCCCTCTCGTGTGACACCTGAGTGGCAAGCTGGGTGCCAGCCTCCCTGGCATGCTGCGTGCGGGCCGAGTGCCCGCAGCTGGAGCAGAGAGCGGGTCCCGTCGCGGCCTGGCAGACGCTGCCTGGGATGCCGGGGGGGGAAGGGGCTGCCCCATGTGGTTGTTTCCAAGGGGTGCCTCTGATCCGGCTGTGGGCGTCCGTGGGGGGACACGGGGGGCAGCGCAGTGCCCCGCTGCAGGAGGTCACGGCCCGGCCCTCGCCCCCAGCCTGCCCTGTGCCCGGCCGGCTCCAGGCGGCTCCCGATCGTGGCGCAGGTGCCGGGAGGCGGCAGGAGCGTGTGGCTCCAGAGGGAGGCGCTGCGGGGCGGGAGGCTCTGGGAAGGAGGCGTCGGGGCGGGGGCTGGGCGGTGCCAGGCCGCAGCACCCCGAGCGGGCCGGACTAGGAGGGCAGGCGGGCGGGGCACGGCCCTGCGGAGACGTGGAGTGGGGGGGGAGGGGGCTCCGTGGTACCCGCTTGTTGGGAAGAGGGGAGGTCCGCATGTGCCCACCCAATGGCTTGGCCTTGGCGGGTGGATCCCCTGGCCAGACAGAGAGGAGCAGGGCACTGGGGGTGGGCAGAGGCGCTGGCTGTGGGGGAGCTCCCAGCAGGGCACGGTGGGGGCGCTGGCTGTGGGGGAGGGGATCCCCTGCCCGCGGTGGGCGCTGGGACCCCTCTGGACAGTGTCTGTGCCCGGCGGGTCCCAGCTGGGAGGAGGCAAGGTGTGGGGCACGGTCCTGGCACCAGGCTCCTGGACCTGGAGACAAAGACCCCCGGGGCGTCTGGGGTGGCAGGAGGCCTGTGGCTGGCGCTGGCTGCTCTGTGTTCTCCCTGGGGGCCGGGCATGAGGGGGCAGCCCCCCCCCCCGAGTAAGGATGGTGCCATCAGCTGCAATTAGGGCTTTGATTACCTGCTGGCGGGGCACGGGCCACATGCTGGTAAAGTGGGACCCGTCGTGCCTTGCGGCGGAGTGCCAGGCGGGCGCTGCTGGATTTATGGGGCTCCAGCTGGCAACTTCATTCACCCGCTGGGAAACCCGCTGCGACTTGAAAGGGTGCCTGGGGAATATGGGGGGAGGGGTGGCGTGGCCCGGGTGGGAGGGTTGGCACGGCCCCGCCATGTCTGTGGGGAGGTGGCTGCGTGTCCCTCCCAGTGGCCCCATTGCCCTCGGGCTCCCAGCTCTGCATCCCGCCCCCAGCCGGTCTGGAGCTCAGGGAACCCCTCCTGGGCTTGTCCCTGTGGCTGGGGAGTGAGGCTGGGGGGGGCAGACGGGAGATAGAGCTCAGGGGCTGGAGTCCCAGGCCATGCCCCAGGACAGAGGTGCTGCTCCCCCCAGCTGCCCCCTCACTCCCATTTCGTGCGGCGTCTGGCTGAGTGGTGCCCAGCCCGTGCCCAGGCCTGGGGCAGGCGTGTTGCAGCCAGGCCCCTTGTGCTGGGCCCGCGATGGCATCTGCAGGCTCCCTGCCCGGCACAGCGGTTGGTGGGGCCGGGTGTCGGCTGGGTCACTGGGGCCCCGCGGAGCTGAGCTGACTGACCCGGCCAGTCTGGCAGAAAGCGAGAAAAGCCACGTCTCCGAGAGCCGCCCCAGCGCAGGGCCCTGCAGGGCCCCGGGGGACAGGGAACCGGCTCTCGTCTCCGCCGACAGCTGCTGCCGAGCAGGGACCGTGGGAGGTTCCAGGCCCAGGCCCTGCCCGCGTCAGTGCCGCGGAGAGACGGCGCCTGTTCCCTCCGGTGTCCGCGCTCGCACGCGGTGTGTAACTCACGTGCACACGCCACCTGTGCAGCCCGGCACCCACGCTGTGTAACACGCACGTGCCCTCGTGTAATGTGCCCGTACACACCATCTGTGCAAGCCTGCGTCCATGCTGTGTAATGCACACGCGCTGTACGTGCAACCTGGCACACACACAGGCTGGCTAACACTTGTGCCACGTGTGCAACCCGGCACCCACGCTGTGTAACACGCACGCTGCACTAGCATGCACATACACACTGTCTGTAAAAGCACACACACGCCCGGACACACATGCCCGGACACACACCCGGACTGTCTGTAAAAGCACACACACACGCCTGGACACACACCCGGACACACAGGCCTGGACACACACGCCTGGACACACACCCGGACTGTCTGTAAAAGCACACACACACGCCCGGACACACACGCCCGGACGGTCTGTATAAGCATAGACGCACCCGGACACACACGCCTGGACACACACCCGGACACACACGCCTGGACACACACCCGGACGGTCTGTATAAGCGTAGACGCACCCGGACACACACCTACAAGCCTGCGTGCAGACGGACCTGCACCCAGACACACACACGCACTGTCTGTACAAGTGTGTATGCACAAGGACACACAAACACACACTCTGTGTAAGGCACACACCCGCCCACCCCCTGCTTTGCATGGTGCAGCCCTGCCCCGGAGAGCTGGTCGCCCCATCTAGGCTCCCCCGAGGGGCCCGCTGTGCTCCTGGCGCTGACCCCTGGTCTGCCCCCACCCCCTTGCTCCTGCTCCCCGGGCTAGTTTATTTTCTACTGGAAGTGGCCTCGTGAGCCAGGGTGGGGGCTGCCCCCCCACATAGCCCATCCCCTGTCTGTCTGTCTGTCTGACAACCTGTGCATCTGTCTGCTCTACCCACGTCCTTCCCTGACCCTTCTGCCCACCCCCGTCTCTTTGCTCTCCCTCCCGAGAGCCCAACTGAGCTGCGGGGGACTGGCCCATCCCACACACAGTGATGCCCTTGGCCATGGGTAGGGATGCTGGGGGACCCTGGGGAAGGCTGGGCTGGGGTGCTGCGCTCCCTGCCCTGCCTGCAGCCCCCAGGGTTCTCTCTGAGAGGGGGAGCCCTGGGCCCACCGCCTCCCCTTAGTGATCCAACGTTATCTACTGGGGTGGGGCAGCCCTTCTTCCCCCCCCAGGCCTGGATCCCCAGTGTGGTGCTGCGGTGCCAAGGAGCAGCTCCCACCGGTCCCACGCTGCGCCTCACCCAGGGCCCGTTCCCCCAGCCCCTTCTGCCCGCTGCCCCGCCGGTGTCTGCCTGTCCCCGGGAGGTTGTTGCAGGGAGCGTGTGTGCGTGAGGACCCCGTCCCGCCGGAGCTCCCAGTGCCTGGCGGCTTGTTCCTCCCCGGGCTTTGGAGATGAGCTGCAGAGCCGGGGAGCCCCGTCCCTGGTGCTCAGCCAGCGGCCTAGGCCGGAGCCCGGGGCAGCCCCACTTGTCCCTGGAGCCCTGGCGGGTGGGAGCTCAGGGGGCCACGTGGTGCCAGCAGCCAGACTGCAGAGGATACGCTCTCGCCGCCTGGCACGGCTGCCTCCAACGAGCTCCCGCTTGGCTCTGGCCATGTGCCCACCTCCAGCTGGCTGGACAGGGGCAGGTCTGGCAGCTCCCAGGGCTCCTTCCCCCCAGCCTCAGCACCATGGACAGTGCCCGGCCCTTGCTGCCATCCTGGGCTGAGTCCTCCCACCCAGAGCTCAGCCCTGGCCCCGGGCACCAGCCCCCAGGGGCCAGGCGGAAGCCAGGCGGGCGGGGGGCAGGTGGGAGCAGTGCCCTGGGCAGTTCTGGCACCAGGAGCTTTGTGGGCTCCTGGAAGTGACCTGCCCCCGAGGCATCCCCTTGGCGCTGTGCGTAGCTGTCCCCCCCTTGGGGGTGGGGGGCGGGGGGGGCGCACCGGTCATGGCTCCCATGTCAGCCAGCAGAGGGCCTCCTCCGCCGTCCGTGCTGCCTGCCCCGCTGCCCCACGGAGCAGCCTGGCCATGCATAACGCTGACCCCCTGCAGCACCAGCCTTTCACCCGCCCCCTTTGCTGCCAGCCCGTCTCCCGCGGGCCCCATTCCCAGGGCCAGGAGGGTCAGTGTGGGGCCAGCCCCACACAGGGAAATGCTGGAGCCGAGCTCTGGGGCCTGTCTGTGCGGAGGGCCGTGGGGCGCCGGCAGCGATGCTGGCCCTGGCCGAGGCCTGCGGGGGAGGGCGTGGGGGTTGCAGGCAGCGCTGGGCCAGCTCCATGGCAGCTGCTCACCAGGGAGGCGGCCAAGGCCGGCTGAGGACACGCAGCCACGTGCTCCGGCGTTAGCCGCTAGGCAGCCTGGCTGGGAGCACGAGGGACTGACCGATGGGCAGGCGGGGGCCGGTCGGCCCCTGCCACATGCTGCGGGCAGAGGGGCAGGGGCAGGCTGGGCTGGGATCCCCCAGCGTGTGAGCCAGGAGGTGACGCAGGCTGGAGCGAGCTGTAGACACCAGAGCCCGGCACTGGAGAGGGGGTGGCTGGAGCCAGAGCAGGCTGGGGCACGAGCTGGCCCTGTCCTGCTGGCCTCAGGCCCTGCTGGGGGCTGAATCTCTCTCCCATGGGGCTGCAGCTCCAGGCCCCTGCCCCACAGTGGGGCCTCTGCCCAGCCCTCACTGCAGGCACAAAGGAGGGTGGAGCAGCAGCTGGCGGGACCAGGCAGGGGAGGGGGCAGCAGCCATGGGCAGGGGGAGCAGGGTCTGGGGTCCCATCCCCCTCCTGCCCTCAGGCTGCCTGGCCCCTGGGAGAGGGAAGTGGGGCTGGGCTGGGCTGGGCTGGGCCAGGGTGCAGGGTCCTGGGCCCAGCTCCTGGGCTGTGTCTAGGCTGGCGGGTGCCTGTTCCCAGGGCCAAGGGATAATTAGGTTTCTGTGCAGTGAGGAGCACAGGGGACCCCCCCCGCCCCGCCCGGTGAGGCCGCTGGTGCTGTGTGTGGCTGGGCACTCACCGCATGCTGGGGGCAGTGCATGAATGGGAAATGGGGAGGTCTTGCCACCTCCCCCTGGCAAAAGGAGCCAGTGGGTCCAGCCCAGCACCATGGGCCCTGCCTTGTGCTCGTGGGCAGCATTGCCAGCTCAGTGCAGATCTTCAAAGGAGCAGCAGCTCCGGATGGGGGCGGGCACCCCATGCGGGTGGGCATGGAGATGCCCGTTCAGAGGGGAGCCTGTGGGGCAGCAAGGGGGCAGGGCCGGGGGAGTGACTGGGGCAAGTTTGCAAGGGTTAAGGAGGGGGCTGGGAATGGGATATGGTGGGGGGTCTTTTGCTGCACTGGGGAGGGCAGATCCTCATAGACTGGCATGCACTGGTCCCTCCTGCCCCATCTGGCTCCAGCACTCAGTGGGCAGGGAGCTGGGCTCTGCGGGGTACTCTCTTCCCCTCACTTCGTTAAGGCTGGAGCTGCCCTCGTTAGCCCTGGCAGGGGCTGAGAGTGGCTCCCACCCCCCGTTACCCATTTAGCTGCCAGTGCCAGGCTGCTCCACCTACCTGAGCCTGGCATGGAAGAGATCAGCAGCGGGCAGCGCACACGCCAGGCTCTGGAGCCAGCCCCACCGCCCTCTCCATCCCCACACACACACACACACACACCCCCACCCCCACCCACCCCCTCCTCTCAGCAGGGAACCCGGCTCACATTTATCGCCAAGGTGACATCAACAGCATCTAGCCTGTTCCCATGGCGACTCAGAGGCAGGTGAGCTGGGAGGAAGAGCCAATCAGAGCTGGGGCCCAACGCCAGGGCGAGCGGGGACCACGTGGGGCAGTGCCCAGCATGGGGCACCCTCCCTGTCACCCCACAGCAGGGGGCAGCGGCTTTCCCTCGCGGGGCCCTCGAGCTTGGCGCTAGCCGCCCGGGTTAGAGCCGCCTCCGCTCTCCGCCCGAATCAGGGCCCCGTCGTGCCAGGCGCGGCTGGAGGTTTCTTGTGGTGACTAGAGGGTTGTTGGTAGGGTGGTCGTGGCTGTGGTGGTCCCGGGGGGGCGGGAATATCTGTCCCACCTGGCCGTTAGCTGGCCCGCTGGGAGTACCTGGCCCAGCCCTGCGGGGAGCCGTGTGGCCCTGGCTCTCCCCCCGCAGAAGATGGTCCCACACGAGGTCCCACCCCCAGCCCCCGTCTGTGGACTGGAGCGAGGGACCCGGAGTGCTGCTGGAGGGCGGTGCAGGATGTTGCAGGGATCTTGCAGCACCCCTGGGATTTGGGCTTGTTCTGCCACCAGGTGTGTCAGCTCCAGAGACAATCCCAGGCCTCATTAAGTCAGTGGGAGCCCAGCCCCCTCCTGCAGGCTCAGGGAAGGGTGATCAAGCTCCTTTATGTAGTGAGAACAGCTGGGGGAGGGAGCGGAGCCTGCGGGCAGAGGGGTTCCCTGGGTGCCAGGGCAGGGGCCAGGACTGGGCTGCAGCCGGGCGGGGTGAGCTAAGCAGGGGTGAGAGTGAGCAGCTCTTTGGGCACAGAGCCTGCCGGAGGGGCGGGTGTGGGGATAGCGAGGGGGCGGCTGTTTGGTCCCAGGGAACGGGGTCTGAATGCCTGTTCCTCGTGGCTACACAGTATCCCCTGGAGCAGGCAGACTCCTCGCACTGACTTGTCCCAACGGGAACAGCCCCGCCAGGCTGCCACTCTTGGCTAAGCACTGGGGCCGAAGGGGGGCCAACGGGGCAGCGTGAGGAGGGTTGTTATTGGAGGGTCTCTTGGGAGTGCTGGGCCGCTGGCACAGCCATTCATCTGTTTCTGGGCAAAGCCCTCTCCAGTGCCAGCCCCACGCGAACCTGGAACCCCACATTGGGGGGGCAGCTCTGGCCTGATGAGGCCGGGTCCTCTGCCAGCTGCACATCCTGAGACTGGCGCCTCCCACACTGGGCGCGTGTCCCACCTGAGTCCGTTCCCCTGGGCAGCAACCAGGTGCCCCCCTGCACCCCCCTGCCTGGGGCTGCTGCCAGGAGCCATGTCTCCAGGGAGCAGCAAGGACAGAGCCTGGGAGATGCCAACAAGCTGGTCTGGGAGCCATGGGGCTCCCCTGACTGGCACTGCCCGCAGGAATGTGTGTGCCTGTGAGCTGTGGGTGGCTGGCTGAGCCCTGTGTGGGTGGGGTCCATGTGCCCAGCACTGCCATCCTGCTGCCCTGCCACTGGTAGCTGAGCCCACCCCGTGACGGCTGCGTGCCATGAGAAGGTAGCTGTGGAAGCCCAGCCCCCGTGCTGAGCTAGGGCCAAGGTCCCAGCACCAGCCGGTGAGAGACCCACGTTACTGGGTCCATGACCACCAGAGCCACTGACCGGGCACGTGGGAGCCTCCGTCGCTGGCAATCTGCAAATCCAACCCGGAGGTTTTCTGGCAGGTTGGCTCTGGGAGGGATTTGGGGCAGTTCCTTGGCTTGGGCCCTGGGCTCCCCCCGGCAGCTCCACTGGTCCCCTCAGCCCCGCTGCCAGCCCAGCCTGGGTTTCTCCTGAGCTACGTTGGGGGACTGGTCTAAGTGATGTGGCTGGATGTCCAGTGGGGACTTAGAGCAGAGACTGCTAAACTCATGTCACATGTGAGCAAAGCCCCACTCCCTGGAGAACAACTGGCCCGTTAGCCTGGGGAGCCAGGCACAGCCCGGCGGGGCTGAGGTTCTTTTACGGCTGTGCTGACTGAAACCTTTGTGACTGGGTTTGCACCTGGCTGTAACTCGCCAGCTGCTTGGCCCGAGCAGGAGAACGTCTGGGGCTCTGGCTGGGCAGTGCTGGGCGCATGGGTGTGCCCGCGTGTTTAATGTGTAGTGTGTGCTTTGCAACAGGTGGCTGCAGGGTGCGTGTTTTCTGGTCACTTGACATGCAGTGCGGCCTGCGTGCAGTGTGCATGTGTGAGACCACACCACCGTGTGTGTGCATGTGTCCCGGAGTCCCTGGGCGATGCTCGGGAGCTGCTCCGCAGGAAGCCAGGCAGGACTCTGGGGAAGTCTCCTCTCGGGGGCAGCCTGTCTGCAGGACACACAGCTCACCCGGCTCCACCTTCCCAGGTCTGACCTCGGAGCATTCAGCCTCCTCCGCCCCTCCGTGCGCTTCCCCCCAGCGAGTCCGCCCAGGCGGGGTCCTGGGGGGGCCAGAGGGTCCTGCCCCCCAACTCCGCAGTCAGACGGGACTCTCAGCCAGCCAGTAAAACAGAGGTTTATTTGACCACAGGAACATGGTCTAACACAGAGCTTGTAGGTGCAGAGAACAGGACCCCTCAGCTGGGTCCATTTTGGGGGGCAGGGAGCCAGACACCCCGTCTGCCCTTCACTCCATGTCCCAGCCAGCCCCAAACTGAAACTCCCTCCAGCCCCTCCTCCTCTGGGCTTTGTCCCTTTCCCTGGGCCAGGAGGTCACCGGATTCCTTTGTTCTCCAGCCCTTCAGCTCTCACCTTGCAGGGGGGAAGGGCCCAGGCCACCAGTGGCCAGGAAACAGGGTGTCGGCCATTCTCTGTGTCCAGCCCCCTGCACACACCTGCCCTCTAGGGCTCTGCAGTGATCATACACCCTTACCCCACCCCCTAGATACTTAAGAACTGCATAGGGGAAACTGAGGCACCCCCACACGATTCGGAGGAAACATCAAGAACAGTCCCACTTCGTCACAGCATGTGTGAGACTGCAGTGCATGTGAGACAGCAGTGTGTGTACGTATGGGTGAAACTGCAGTGTGTGTGTGCGTGTGAGATCGTAGAGTGTGTGTGTGTGTGAGAGAGATCACAGTGGGCGTGCGTGTGAGATCACAGTGTGCATGGGTGCGTGTGTGTGCGTGTGTGTGCGTGTAAGCCAGCAGTGTGTGTACATGTGGGTGAAACCGCAGTGTGCGTGCGTGCGGCTGAGTCCCCGGCTTCCCAGGCTGCAGCTGGGGGTCGTTAAATCTGTGACTAGGAAATGCCTTTCTCCCCAGAACAGGGGGGTTAATTGAATGAATTGCCGGTGAGGCTGTGGAGTGCTGATGGGGATTACCGCGCGTTAGGGCTGCTGCTTATGTCTCCGTGGAAATTAGCTGCAGTGACTTGCCTCGCCTGGTGGCAGACATGCGTGGGTGGCAGGGCCGGGGCTCGCAGCTGGGAGCGGGGAGCTGCTGGTTCTGCTCCAGCAGCGTCCCCTCCCGGGGGGGCCGGCTGGCGGAGCGGGCAGGGCTGCGGGCAGCCGGCTCAGCGCAGGCCTCCCGTGGCCGGTCGGTCGGGGAGCAGCCTGAGGAGAGCTCTCCTGCAGGGCCAGGTGCCCGGCTCCCCCCACCCGGGCTGCCTCGGCAGAGCCCTTTCCAGAGGGACGAGAGATCCCAGAGCAGGCGCCCCACCAGGCTGGGTGTTCCTGGGGGGCTTGGGGATGTCCCCGGCTGCCCCTGCTGGGCCTGGCTCAGCCCAAACTGGAGCAGGGTCCTTGGGCCACAGGGCGCATCTGGACTTGCCTCTGCCCCCGCTGGGCCGACCCCTTGGGCCGGGCTGCTCTTGGCTCAGTGTGAGGAAGTGGGGTTTATTCATCTTGTTATGTTGCATGTGTGACGAAGTGGGACTGTGTCACGGAGTGTGGGGGAGTCCGGGCCCTGCACCCCTCTTCCTGGGATTCACTGAGCCTCTCAGCCAGCCAGTAAAACAGAAGGTTTATTGGACAACAGGAACACAGTCCAAAACAGAGCTTGTGGGTACCCCCAGGACCCCTCAGTCAAGTCCTTCTGGGGGGCAGGGAGCTTTGACCCCAGCCCTGGAGTTCCCTGCGTTCCTCCACCCAGCCCCAAACTGAAACTAACCCCCCCCCCAGCAGGTTCCCTTCTGCAGCCTTTGTTCACATTCCTGGGCAGAGGTGTTACCTCTTCCTCCCCCTCCTGGCTCAGGTGACAGGCTCTCAGGTCTCCCATCCCCAGGGCACATTCCCAGGTCAACACTCCCCCCTCCCTGCTGCGTCACATCCTCACCGACTGTTCTTAATGGTTCCTCTGAATCGTGTGGGGGTGCCTCAGTTTCCCCTAGGCAAAAAGAAAAGGAGGACTTGTGGCACCTTAGAGACTAACCAATTTATTTGAGCATAAGCTTTCGTGAGCTACAGCTCACTTCATCAGATGCGTACCGTGGAAACCGCAGCAGACATTATAGACACACAGAGATCATGAAACAATACCTCCTCCCACCCCACTGTCCTGCTGGTAATAGCTTATCTAAAGTGATCATCAAGTTGGGCCATTTCCAGCATAAATCCAGGTTTTCTCACCCTCCACCCCCCCCCCCCACACAAACTCACTCTCCTGCTGGTAATAGCCCATCCAAAGTGACCACTCTCTTTACAATGTGCATGATAATCAAGGAGAAAAGGAGGACTTGTGGCACCTTAGAGACTAACCAATTTATTTGAGCATGAGCTTTCGTGAGCATCCAATGAAGTGAGCTGTTGCTCACGAAAGCTCATGCTCAAATAAATTGGTTAGTCTCTAAGGTGCCACAAGTCCTCCTTTTCTTTTTGCGAATACAGACAAACACGGCTGTTACTCTGAAACCTGTCATGATAATCAAGGTGGGCCATTTCCAGCACAAATCCAGGCTTTCTCACCCCCCCACCCCCATACACACACAAACTCACTCTCCTGCTGGTAATAGCTCATCCAAAGTGACCACTCTCCCTACAATGTGCATGGTAATCAAGGTGGGCCATGTCCAGCACAAATCCAGGCTTTCTCCCCCCCCCCCCCCTTTTTTATTCCCGGGGACACACACACACACAAACTCACTCTCCTGCTGGCAATAGCTCATCCAAACTGACCACTCTCCAAGTTTAAATCCAAGTTTAACCAGAACGTCTGGGGGGGGTTAGGAAAAAACAAGGGGAAATAGGCTACCTTGCATAATGACTTAGCCACTCCCAGTCTCTATTTAAGCCTAAATTAATAGTATCCAATTTGCAAATGAATTCCAATTCAGCAGTTTCTCGCTGGAGTCTGGATTTGAAGTTTTTTTGTTTTAAGATAGCGACCTTCATGTCTGTGATTGTGTGACCAGAGAGATTGAAGTGTTCTCCGACTGGTTTATGAATGTTATAATTCTTGACATCTGATTTGTGTCCATTTATTCTTTTACGTAGAGACTGTCCAGTTTGACCAATGTACATGGCAGAGGGGCATTGCTGGCACATGATGGCATATATCACATTGGTGGATCTGCAGGTGAACGAGCCTCTGATAGTGTGGCTGATGTTATTAGGCCCTGTGATGGTGTCCCCTGAATAGATATGTGGGCACAGTTGGCAACGGGCTTTGTTGCAAGGATAGGTTCCTGGGTTAGTGGTTCTGTTGTGTGGTATGTGGTTACTGGTGAGTATTTGCTTCAGGTTGGGGGGCTGTCTGTAGGCAAAGACTGGCCTGTCTCCCAAGATTTGTGAGAGTGTTGGGTCATCCTTTAGGATAGGTTGTAGATCCTTAATAATGCGTTGGAGGGGTTTTAGTTGGGGGCTGAAGGTGATGGCTAGTGGCGTTCTGTTATTTTCTTTGTTAGGCCTGTCCTGTAGTAGGTAACTTCTGGGAACTCTTCTGGCTCTGTCAATCTGTTTCTTCACTTCTGCAGGTGGGTATTGTAGTTGTAAGAATGCTTGACAGAGATCTTGCAGGTGTTTGTCTCTGTCTGAGGGGTTGGAGCAAATGCGGTTGTATCACAGAGCTTGGCTGTAGACGATGGATCGTGTGGTGTGGTCAGGGTGAAAGCTGGAGGCATGTAGGTAGGAATAGCGGTCAGTAGGTTTCCGGTATAGGGTGGTGTTTATGTGACCATTGTTTATTAGCACTGTAGTGTCCAGGAAGTGGATCTCTTGTGTGGACTGGACCAGGCTGAGGTTGATGGTGGGATGGAAGTTGTTGAAATCATGGTGGAATTCCTCAATTCTTTTCCATGGGTCCAGATGATGAAGATGTCATCAATATAGCGCAAGTAGAGTAGGGGCGTTAGGGGACAAGAGCTGAGGAAGCGTTGTTCTAAATCAGCCATAAAAATGTTGGCATCCTGTGGGGCCATGCGGGTACCCATAGCAGTGCCGCTGATCTGAAGGTATACATTGTCCCCAAATGTAAAATAGTTAATGGGTAAGGACAAAGTCACAAAGTTCAGCCACCAGGTTAGCCGTGACATTATCGGGGATAGTGTTCTTGACGGCTTGTAGTCCATCTTTGTGTGGAATGTTGGTGTAGAGGGCTTCTACGTCCATAGTGGCCAGGATGGTGTTATCAGGAAGATCACCGATGGATTGAAGTTTCCTCAGGAAGTCAGTGGTGTCTCGAAGGTCGCTGGGAGTGCTGGTAGCGTAGGGCCTGAGGAGGGAGTCTACATAGCCAGACAATCCTGCTGTCAGGGGGCGCCCAGGATTTCCAGGTTTATGGATCTTGGGTAGTAGATAGAATATCCCAGGTCGGGGCTCCAGGGGTGTCTCTGTGCGGATTTGATCTTGTGCTTTTTCAGGAAGTTTCTTGAGCAAATGCTGTAGTTGCTTTTGGTAACTCTCAGTGGGATCAGAGGGTAATGGCTTGTAGAAACTCGTGTTGGAGAGCTGCCGAGCAGCCTCTTGTTCATATTCCGACCTATTCATGATGACAACAGCACCTCCTTTGTCAGCCTTTTTGATTATGATGTCAGAGTTGTTTCTGAGGCTGTGGATGGCATTGCGTTCTGCATGCCATCCCCTAGGCAGTTCTTAAGTCTCTAGGGGGTGGGATGAGGGTGTATGATTGTTGCAGAGCCCTAGAGGGCAGGTGTGTGCAGGGGTCTGGACACAGACAATGGCCGACACCCTGTATCCTGGCCACTGATGGCCTGGGCCCTTCCCCCCCTGCAAGGTGAGAGCTAAAGGGTTGGAGAACAAAGGAATCCGGTGACCTCCTGGCCCAGGAAAGGGACAAAGCCCAGAGGAGGAGGGGCTGGAGGGAGTTTCAGTTTGGGGCTGGCTGGGGACGAGGAGTGAAGGGCAGACGGGGTTGTCTGGCTCACTGCCCCCCAAAATGGACCCAGCTGAGGGGTCCTGTTCTCTGCACCTACAAGCTCTGTGTTAGACCTTGTTCCTGTCGTCTAATAAACCTTCTGTTTTACTGGCTGGCTGAGAGTCCCGTCTGACTGCGGAGTTGGGGGGCAGGACCCTCTGGCTTCCCCAGGACCCCAACTGGGTGGACTCGCTGTGGGAAGCGCAGGGAGGGGCAGAGGAGGCTGAATGCTCCGAGGTCAGACCCAGGGAGGTGGAAGCCGGGTGAGCTGTGTGTCCTGCAGACAGGCTGCCCCCCGAGAGGAGACTCCCCAGAGTCCTGCCTGGCTTCGTGGGGAGCAGTTCCAGAGCATCGCCCGGGGACCCCGTGACATTCAGGCTTGGCCCAGGGGCCACAGGGGGGGAGTTGAGCGTTCCCACTATGCACAGCTGTCCCTGGCACTGCCCGTGCTGTCCGCCCCCCCCCCCCCCCCCGTCCCAGCCAGCACAGACTGTTCTGAGGCTGGGGGGCTCGGGCAGCATCAGGATCGATAACGGGCCTTGCCCGCCAATGCACCCCGCTCGGCGTCGCCCTGTAGCTGGGCCCTGCCACGTGGCTCATGCTGCCCGTTTCCATTCAGCGCCTGGGGCAGCAGGGGGCAGCGCCGCCCACACAGCCCAGCCCAGCCCACCAGCCCCACAAGCAACGTGTCCGAGGGGCAGGGACAGGCCCCTTGCTGCTTCAGAGCCCTCCCCATGGCCTGCCGCCCCATGGGGAGCTGGGGGCAAACGCAGCAAAGGGGCAAAGACAAATATACTGCAGGGAAGTCTCCCCTTCCTGCCCCCTATGTGCATGCCCACTTTGCCCCCTCCCCATCTGTGCACCCCCGTCCTGCCTCCAACCTGTCTGTGTGCCCCTTCCATGCCCCCACCCCATCTGTGCACCCCTGGCCTGCCCCTGTCTGTGTGCCCCCCTCTATGCCCCCTCCCCATCTGCCTAGGGGAAACTGAGGCACCCCCACATTATTCAGAGGAAACATTAAGAAGAGTCCCACTTCGTCACACCCTGCTGGGCTTTGCGCTGATGAATTAGCCAGGGTGGGGGCAGCTGATGGAGCCAGGTGACCCCCCACGCCGGCTGGGGCAGCAGGAGGCAGCTACTCAGGACTGTGACCCAGCCCTGGGGGGGCTTGTTCCAGGCTCTGCCCGGAGCCTGCTCCTGGAGGAGTCTGTGAACCCCCCTGTCCTGGCACTGTGCTCTCTGCCTGTCTGTGTGCCCCTTCCATGCCCCCACCCCATCTGTGCACCCCTGTCCTGCCCCCAACCTGTCTGTGTGCCCCTTCCATGCCCCCTCCCCATCTGTGCACCCCTGTCCTGCCCCCAACCTGTCTGTGTGCCCCTTCCATGCCCCCTCCCCATCTGTGCACCCCTGTCCTGCCCCCAACCTGTCTGTGTGCCCCTTCCATGCCCCCTCCCCATCTGTGAACCCCCGTCCTTCCCCCAACCTGTCTGTGTGCCCCTTCCATGCCCCCACCCCATCTGTGCACCCCCGTCCTTCCCCCAACCTGTCTGTGTGCCCCTTCCATGCCCCACCCCATCTGTGCACCCCTGTCCTGACCCCCCATTTGTGCATCCCCACCCTGTCCCCAGCCTGTCTGTGCTCCCCCCCCCCCCCCGGCTCTCTGTATACCCTCCTGTATCCCAACTCTAGGCCCCCATCATCTGTGTGTGCAGCCCCAGGCCCCTCTGAGTGACTGTGCGTGATTGAGGAGAACAGGGGCTGGATCCAGGGCCTGTGCAAGGAGGCATCTAATTACTGCCCTGCACTCCATGTAATTGCTGATTAAATCCTAACCAGCCAATTAGCAGCAGCAATTACAGCTCGGAGCCACAATCGCTAGTTTATCATTTGTTAATCAACCGCTTAGGGCAGTTTTAGTAACTCTTTCCGGGGCGGGGGGCTGACTGGAGGGGAGGCAGCCAGATGGGGGGGTCCTGGGTACTGGATCCCCCCCCCCCCCCGTCACCCATTCTTAGCCCCGTGGTAGAGCCCAGCTCCATCTCTCGGCCCGACTCCCCCATCCCCCCAGGGACCCCCCGGCCCAGGCATTGCTTTCAGGGTGAGGCAAACAGCTTCCCCTCACTAGGGACAGACGGCGCGCTCTGCCCCATAGGCACCTGCCCGTGCTCCGTGCCCAGCCTGCCCCCTGCCCAGGCACCCCCCGGACGGGAACCCAGAGCCCGGCCCCAGGCTGGTGGCTGTGTGGGGCACTGTGCTCCCCCGTGCCCTCCGCACCACCCACGCTGGCAATGCTGGCTGGGGCATTTTCTCCGGCACCGGAGGGAAGGGCTCTGTCCCCACGGCACCCGGCTCCCCGCAGGCCTGCCCGCAGCAGGGCTGTTTTTAGGGAGTCTGAGCTAGGGCCTGGCGCTGACAGCCAGCTGGGGCTGAGAACGCCGGGCTGGGCTGGGCCGCGGGACTCCCTTGCAGCCAAGGACCCTGGCTTGGGCAGCCCGCGGGGTGGCCTGGTGCGTGCAGGGGGGGCTGGGCTGGGCTGTGGGGACAGACAGACGGATGCCCCCCTGGCTGGGGCAGCACCAGACTCCTGTTCCCTGGGGTCAGGCCAAGGGGGAGAGGTAGTGTGCTGTGCGGGGGGGTGGGGAGTGTCCAGGTGCAGGCATGGGCTGACTGGGGGTGTCCAGGAACAGATGTTTGCTGCGTGAGGGTCAGGGGAGGGGCCAGGTGCAGGTCTCTTAGCGATGGGCATCCCATGCCCCACTCCAGCCCTGTCACCCAGGGGCTCTCAGACATTCCTGAGCCCCCTCCCTAGGCTGGTGGGGCCAGTTCCCTGCTGGGGTGGGAAGGAGCTGCCCAGTGAAGGAACAGCTCCTCCCTGTGGGCTCCGGGGGGTCCAGCTACGCAGCCCCCATGTTGGGATCCCCGATGCTGCTCCAGGCTCAGCACAGCCCGGCTCCCCCACGGCTCCACCGCCCAGGCATGGGCATTGACCTCTCCCTGTGGTGGCATGAGCAGGTGCCTGCCCAGCGCTGTGGGTGCTGGAGAAGTGAGTCGCGGCCCCTGCAGCTCACACGACGTTAAGTGCAGCCTGGGGGTGAAACCGGGTTCAGCGAGTGCCCTGTGTCACAGAGTCCCCAGGCTCCCCACGAAGCCAGGCAGGACTCTGGGGAAGTCTCCTTTCTGTGAGCAGCCTGTCTTCAGGACACACAGCTCACACAGCTTCCACCTTCCTGGGTCTGACCTTGGAGCATTCAGCATCCTCTGCCCCTCCCTGCGCTTCCCCCAGCGAGTCCGCCCAGACGGGGCTCCTGGGGAAGCCAGAGGGTCCTGCCCCCCAACTCTGCAGTCAGACGGGACTCTCAGCCAGCCAGTAAAACAGAAGGTTTATTAGACGACAGGAACATGGTCTAACACAGAGCTTGTAGGTGCAGAGAACAGGACCCCTCAGCCAGGTCCATTTTGGGGGGGCGTGAGCCAGACAACCCCGTCTGCCCTTCACTCCATGTCCCAGCCAACCCCAAACTGAATATCCCTCCAGCCTCTCCTCCTCTGGGCTTTGTCCCTTTCCCGGGCCAGGAGGTCACCGGATTCCTTTGTTCTCCAGCCCTTTAGCTCTCACCTTGCAGGGGGGAAGGGCCCAGGCCACCAGTGGCCAGGAAACAGGGTGTTGGCCATTCTCTGTGTCCAGCCCCCTGCACACACCTGCCCTCTAGGGCTCTGCAGTGATCATACACCCTTACCCCACCCCCTAGATACTTAAGAACTGCATAGGGGAAACTGAGGCACCCCCACACGATTCGGAGGAAACATCAAGAACAGTCCCACTTTGTCACACCCTGCTGGGCTTTGCGCTGATGAATTAGCCAGGGTGGGGGCAGCTGATGGAGCCAGGTGACCCCCCCACGCCGGCTGGGGCAGCAGGAGGCAGGTACTCAGGACTGTGACCCAGTCCTGGGGGGGCTTGTTCCAGGCTCTGCCCGGAGCCTGCTCCTGGAGGAGTCTGTGAACCCCCCTGTCCTGGCACTGTGCTCTCTGCCCGTTGCCCGCATCTGCGCTCGGTAACTGCCGGCTTTGCTGTCCCGGGGGGGCGGTCACGCTTTCACCGCGCCTCTCGGCCCTGGGAACCTCGCCGTAGCTGGGCTGCACAGACGAAGCTGAGGAAGGGTGGCAGAGCCCGCAGTGGTGACAGGTGTAAAACAGCGAGACCGTGCAGCCTCGCGTCCACACTGAGCTCTGCCAGGCGAAAATCCTGGGCTAAAGCAAACGCCGTGTCCCCAACCAGTGTGGGATAGCAGGGGGCTGCGTGTTGGGATTGAGGGGCACCGCGGAGCTGGGGCAGCAGGTTGGGTTGGATTGGCACCGGCAGAGCTGCATGTGTCTCTGGGCAGGGCAGACGGCGTTCCACGTGAGGGGCTGGCGGAGAGGCCAGCCCCAGCGAGGGAATGTAATGATTGCAAATCAGCGTGTGGTTATGGAAACCAGACCCTGCCAAAGTCCCTTCGTGTCTTTGCTCAGGAGATTCCAGGGGCCGTTCCCAGAGGGGGTCCTGTTGACATCAGAGACTTGGTGCCACACGACGTCCTGATTAGAAAACGACAATGATAGAAAATGAAAGTGGCCCACATTAGGTGGCTTAAAGCCTGGCCATGCACTGGGTCTCCAAAAGTAACTGTAACGGGGGTTGTCACGGCGCAGGGGCGTGCTAGTGGGGTCCTGCAGGGTCAGTTCTTGGCCCTGCCCATGGAACGTCTTCATCACTGACCTGGGAGAAGACATAAAATCACCCCTGAAAAAGCTGGCAGTTGGCATCCAACCTGGGGCATGGGACGTAGTGAAGAGCCCAGGTCAGTGATACAGAGCCCCCAGACCACTCGTGAACGCTGCACGGCACACGGCTGAACGTAACTGTGTACACCAGGGGCCAGGAACGGCGGCCATACGTTCCGGGGGGTGGGGGCGGGGCTCTGAAAAAGGTCGGGGGCCATGGTGGAGAATCACCTGAACTGTGGTGCCCGCAGTTCAAGAAGGATGTTGGCAAAGTGGGGAGGGGTCAGAGACGAGCCCCAGGAATGATGAAGGGGTTAGAAACCCGCCTTAGCACGACAGACTCCAGGGGATTCATCGATCTAGCTTACCAAAGAGAAAGTTGTGGGGTGAGTTGGTCTCAGTCTGTCAGGACCTACATGGGCAACAAATACTCACTAATGGGCCCCTCATCCCACAGGGAAAGGGCTGAGCAGGCCCAGGGGCCGGAAGCTGAAGGCAGATGAGTTCAGACTGGCAGTAGCAGCCCATTTTTAACAGGGAGGGGATTTCCTGAGGTCCTGGTGGATTCTCCATCATTTGAGGAGTTTTTCTAGGAGTGATTCTGGGTTGTCCCTGGCCTGTGACTTCTCCGGTCAGATGGGGTGAGCCCAGGGTCCCTGCTGGCCCTGGACTTGGTGACTCCAAAGGCTGGGTGCTGCCCCAGATGCTCTCCTTGGGGCTACTCTAGGGTGCAGCCTGGCTCCCTGCACCATCTCCCTGTCCCTGGGGGGCTCTGAGCCTCTCTCCTCTCCTGCCAGGTGCCCAGCAGAGCGCCACAGTGGCCAACCCCATGCCGGGGGCCTCTTCGGACCTGCTGCCCCGCTTCCTGCTGGAACCCCAAGATGTCTACATTGTAAAGAACAAGCCCGTGAGCCTGGCCTGCAGGGCGACGCCCGCCACCCAGATCTACTTCAAGTGCAACGGGGAGTGGGTGCACCAGGGCGAGCATGTCACGCAGCGCAGCACGGATCAGGGCACCGGTAAGGGCAGCGCCAGCCAGGCTGGGCTGGGGCCTGGGCATCGGGGCTGGATCAGCAAGGGCAGCTAAACCCCTTCAGCTGGCCATGCCCAGGGCCGGAAGCAGGGAGAGCTGGTGCCCTGCACCCCTTGTGCCCGATCGGAGACCTCGTGAGCTGGCCAGGGCTGGGCTGATCTGACACTGGCTCCAGGCACCCCCAGGTCTGGGGTGAATCTGACACAAGTGAGATGAGTTTGCTGGTCCCTGCGTGACACGTGCCCCCAGTGCAGGGTGGCCAGGCTGTAACATCGGGACATGCCTGCCTCGGTCAGGCTGGAGGAGCAGTGGGGGCCGGGCGAGGGAGATTGGGGGTGGCTGAGCTGGGGTTGGAAGGAGGAGCCCTAAGGGGAGAGGAGTCCCAGGAGTTGCTGTCCCAGAGCCTTGGAGAGGCCCAGGGCAGCAGAGCCGGGGTGTGTGTGCGCCATGTCGTGAGGAGGCTGGGCTGGGAGTGCGGCATGCGTGGGTGTCTGGGCTCGTCCCATGGCTACATGGGGAAGGCAGCGGGTCAAGCCCATGCTCCAGCTCTGGGCCCGACCTGGCCGGACCCTGCGTTCGCTGGCAGAACGAGGCCTGTCCCGTGGCACAGGGAACCTGCCGGCAGCCAGGCCATGCTCCAGCTCCTTGGTGCACTGCGGGGCATCACACCCTGGCTCAGAGCCTGCTGTCGGCTCATTGGCCTGACGCTGCCCAGGCCTGGAGGACGGCACAGCTGGGTGGGCTCTGCCCCATCACTGCACAGCCTGGGGGGCGCCGTGTCCTGGCATGCAGGGCTGGGCTGGTTTGTGGGGGGTATGAAGCCTGCACTGTGAATGCGTAAGTGCCCAGGAGTGGGGCAGCCCCCCGGGGCAGTGAGTCAGAGGGTCTCCTTAAATGGCAGCGCTGTGCTTCTCCCCTGTGAACCGGGCCATGCCAGCCCGGCCGGTCCCACTCAGAGCTGCCCGGGGAAAAAGGCCCCGCCCCAGCCATGGCATCTCTCAGTGCCCACGATCCGAGGTGCCATCAGCCCCTGCACAACCGGGGCTGGGCCTGGGAACCAGGAAATCGGCCTTTCCGCACCAAAGTGCCGCGCTGCCCCCTGCTGGCCCTAGGGCGGAGCACGGGGGGCCCTGGAGTGGAAGGACTGCTCTGTGCAGAGCCGTGCCACGCACGGCACACTGGGGCAGGACACAGGCAGCGGCAGGGGGTCCCTGGCCTGCAAACTGCGGGGCTCCCATCTGCCCCCTCCCGCTCCCTCTTCCAAGTCCGTGGGGTGGCCACACTGTGCCCACTCCGGGGTGTGGATGGCTTGTTCTGGAGCCCCCTGCTCGGGGGTGTCCTGGGTGGCCGCGCCCAGGCCAGGCTGGACAGAGCAGCTGGGGGAAGCCCTGCTCCAGTGTCCTTGCACCCTCCTCCTGGGCTTGTCCCTCCTCCCCGCTGGAGGCTGCATCTGCTCTTGCAGCTGCTGGCTCTCCCGGGCTGAGGGCAGGTGTCTCTGCAGCCTGGCGGGGACAGCAGCTGTCAGCGAGGCCTGTGTGTGGCAGGAGGGGTCCTGGGGGGGGGGGGGGGCTGGTGCCACAGCCAGCCTGTGTCAGAGGGAGCCGGGTGTGAGGATCTGACGCAGCAGGGAGGGGGGAGCGTTGACCTGGGAATGTGCCCTGGGGATGGGAGACCTGAGAGCCTGTCACCTGAGCCGGGAGGGGGAGGGGGAGGTGACACCTCTGCCCAGGAATGTGAACAGAGGCTGCAGGAGGGAGCCTGCTGGGGGGGTTTAGTTTCAATTTGGGGCTGGGTGGAGGAACACAGGGAACCCCAGGGCTGGGGTCTAAGCTCCCTGCTCCCCCAGAAGGACTTGACTGAGGGGTCCTGGTTGTACCCACAAGCTCTGTTGTGGACTGTGTTCCTGTTGTCCAATAAACCTTCTGTTTTACTGGCTGGCTGAGAGTCTCAGTGGATCCCAGGAAGAGGGGTGCAGGGCCTGGACTCCCCCACACTCCGTGACAACTGGTGGCAGCGGTGGGATGTACTGCACCCCGTGAACGGCGCTTCCTGCAGTAAGTGACTGGGGAACAGTAAAACGAAGGGGGATTGACGGAGACCAGGCGTGCTGAAGATTCAGAGAGAGACGGTTCCGGGGGCGGTTAACCCCTGGGAGTGTGTGACCAGAGAGAAGGACTTTTACAGTAACAGGGTCCCCCGGGGGATTGCAGTGAGTGGTCCCAGGGGTAGAGGAGTCTGCAGCTCGACCCTGGCAAAGAGGTGGTGACCTCAAGAAGGGCTGGCACACGAGGGGCTTTTCCTGGAAACCGTGGAAAGCTGCCCGGCCTGCGAGGGGCCAGCACGGAGATGTACGCTAAACGCCTGAAGAGCGACCTGGTGGAGCTGTGCAGGCAGAGGGGGCTGCGCATCGGGAGGTCCACCAAGGAACAGCTGATTGCCCACTTGGAGGAGAGGGATCGCTTGGATGACCCGATCCCTGTCCCTGAGGGAAGCCGCCCGGCAGACGCAGCGTGGGCCCTGGGGCCTGACCGGGCTGGGAGGGGTCAGACTGCTGCCGAGGACATCCTGAGATCCTTCCTACCTAGGCCTGGGGGAGGGGTTGGGGGAAGCCCAGCGAATACCAAGGGCACCCTGACCCCGGCAGCCAGCAGGGGATCCTCCCGGCGGAGCTCCCCATCCCTGGAGCGGAGGCGGCTGGAATGGGAGAGGGAGATGAACATGAGGGAGCTGGAGGATCATGAAAAACAACGTCAGCATGAGGAGAAGCAACATAAGCATGAGCAGGAGGAGAAGAAGAAACAGAGGCAGCATGAAGAGAAGCAGAGACAGCATGAACTGGAGCTGGCCAGGCTGAGGAGCAGTGGGGCCCCGGCTGCAGTGAGGGAGGGGAACCCAAGACTGCAAGGAGCTTTGATAAGTGCTTCCTGGCCCAGCGGAAGGAGGGGGAGGACACAGATAGCTTCCTGACGGCCTTTGAGAATGCCTGTGAGCTGCACAGGGTTGACCCTGCGGACAGGCTCCAGTTCCTCACCCCCTTACTGGACCCCAAAGCCGTGGAGGTGTACAGCCGGATGACAGGGCCGGAGGCAGGGGACTATGAACTGTTCAAACAGGCCCTGCTCCGTGAGCTTGGGCTGACCCCCCGAGATGTACCGGAGAAGGTTCCTGAGTCAGCGTAAGACGCCTGAGGTCACCTACCTACGACTGGTCAACCGGATGCAGGGGTATGCCCGCAAGTGGACAGCGGGGGCCCAAGCTAGAGGACCTGCTTGACCTAATCGTACTGGAGCAACTGTATGATCAGTGCCCTTCCGACCGGAGGCTGTGGCTGGTGGACAAAAAGCTCGAGAACCCCCAGCACGCAGGGCAGCTGGCCGACGAGTTTGTGAACAGTCGGTCAGGGGGTAGCCAGGAGGAGCCCCAAAAGAACAGGCCCCCCCGATGCAGAGAGAGAGTCACCAGGGGGCCTCCCAGCGGGGAAATAGGGAGAACCCCCTCCCAAGGGGAACGCCTGGCGTCGGGCCCCTCCGACCCGCTCGAGGGGACCAACGTGACCTGAGCTGCTATCACTGTGGCCAGAGAGGCCACGTACGGTCCCAGTGCCCCGGGCTCAGGGACAGACTGAGCAGACCCAACCTACCCAGGGTTAAATGGGTAGGGACTAAGCTGGACGAGGGGCAGACGACCCAGGAAAGGGGGGCTACCAGTTTACCACCTGCGCAGGAGGGAAGAGTACCCCAGGCCAGCTCCGCCAGAGGGCCGGAGGCTCTGGACTCAGGGTGCTCAGTTTACAGGGTGGGCGCGGGGCTGTCCCTCCGGAGAGAGTGCCTTGTTCCCCTGGAGATGGATGGGAGGAAGGTCAATGGATACTGGGACACGGGCGCGGAGGTGATGCTGGCCCGGCCCGAGGTGGTGGCCCCAGATCGGGTGGTGCCTAACACCTACCTGACCCTGACAGGGGTGGGCGGGACCCCATTTAAGGTGTTCGTGGCAAGGGTACACCTGAAATGGGGGGCCAAGGAGGGCCCCAAGGATGTGGGGGTACACCACCATTTGCCCACTGAAGTTTTGATGGGGGGGAGACCTAGAGGACTGGCCAAGCAAGCCCCAGACCGCCCTGGTTGTGACCCATAGCCAGAGCCGGCGAGGGGCACTGCACCCTGACCTTGGGGAGGGTACCACACCGGAGGCGCAGGACCCTACCCTAGTGGGGAGGGAGCGCCGAGGGGCACGGCTCAGAGAGGCGGAGGCCTCAGACCTGGCCACTGAGGGGGAACCGGGCCCCGTCCCTGCCCCAGCCGCTGAGTTCCAGGCCGAGTTGAGGAAAGATCCCTCCTTGCGGAAGCTCAGGGACCTGGCCGACCTCAGGGTGGTACGGACCATGAGGAGAGGCTGCCAGGAGAGGTTCCTGTGGGAGAAGGGGTTCCTGTACCGAGAATGGGCTCCCACAAGGGAAGTAGAGTCCTGTGGGATCAGGAGGCAGCTGGGGGTCCCCCAGAAGTATCGCCGCAGGCTCCTGTACCTGGCCCATGACATCCCCCTCGCAGGGCACCAGGGAATCCGGCGCACCCGGCAGAGGTTGCTACAGAACTTTTACTGGCCCGGGGTCTTTACCAAGGTCCGGCAGTATTGCCGATCCTGTGACCCCTGTCAGAGGGTGGGGAAGGCCCGGGACAAGGGGAAAGCGGCTTTGAGACCTTTGCCCATCATAGAGGAGCCTTTCCAGAAGGTGGCCATGGACATCGTGGGGCCTCTCAGCAGGACGACCCGGTCGGGGAAGAAATACATTCTGGTGGTGGTAGATTTTGCCACCCGCTACCCCGAGGCAGTGCCCTTAGCTTCTATCGAAGCCGACACCGTGGCCGATGCGCTCCTGACCATTTTCAGCCGAGTGGGGTTCCCCAAGGAAGTCTTGACAGACCAAGGCTCCAACTTCATGTCGGCCCTGCTCCGGTGCTTGTGGGAGAAATGTGGGGTCCGGCACGACTGGGCCTCAGCTTATCACCCCCAGTCCAACGGGCTGGTGGAGAGGTTTAACGGGACGCTAAAGATGATGCTGAAAACCTTTATGGACCAGCACCCGCAGGACTGGGACAAGTACTTACCTCACCTGCTGTTCGCGTACAGGGAGGTGCCCCAGGAGTCTGCCGGATTTTCGCCTTTCGAACTGTTATATGGCAGGAGGGTGAGGGGCCCCCTGGACCTGATGAGAGACGAGTGGGAGGGGAAGGCCACTCCCGATGGAGAGTCAGTGGTGGAGTATGTCCTGATCTTCCGAGAGAGACTGGCTGAACTCATGGGCCTGGCCAGGGAGAATCTGGCCAGAGCCCAGAGGAAGCAGAAGGTCTGGTATGACCGCACGGCACGGGCCCGTGCCTACGCCACCGGGGATCAGGTGATGGTTCTCATCCCCGTGAGAAAGAACAAACTACAGGCCGCCTGGGAGGGCCCTTTCAAGGTCGTCAAGCAGCTCAATGAGGTAAACTATGTGGTGGAGCTGTCGAACCGGGCGCACCACCGCCGGGTGTACCATGTGAATATGATGAAGCCATATTATGCCAGGGGGAATGTGGTGTTGGCCGTGTGTGGACAGTGGGAAGAGCAGGGAGATGACCCTTTAGTAGATCTATTCCCTGGGACCAGAGCTGGTTCCCCCCTGGAAACAATTCCCCTCTCGGATCAGCTAACCCCTGCCCAGCAAGCTGAGGTCAGGGAGGTGCTGCATCCGTACCGACAGCTGTTTTCCAACCAGCCTGGACGCACTAATCTGACTGTCCACCGGGTGCAGACAGGGTCACACCCGCCGATAAGATGCTCCCCCTTCCGAGTCACAGGGAAAACTGCTCAGGACCTGGAAAGAGAGGTCCGGGACATGCTGGCTTTGGGGGTGATCCAGCCATCGGCCAGCCCTTGGGCCTCGCCGGTGGTGCTGGTCCCCAAAAAGGACAGGTCGGTCCGGTTCTGTGTGGACTATCGGAAGCTCAATGCCATCACTGTATCGGATGCCTACCCCATGCCCAGGCCGGACGAGCTCCTAGACAAGCTGGGAGGAGCTCGATACCTTATCACCAGGGACCTTACAAAGGGCTACTGGCAAGTGCTGCTGGATGCAGATGCCCGACTGAAATCGGCCTTTATCACCCCTCTGGGGCTCTATGAGTTCCTGACCCTGCCTTTCGGCCTCAAGGGAGCGCCGGCCACCTTCCAGCGCCTGGTGGACCAGCTACTGAGGGGGATGGAGAGTTTTGCCATGGCGTATATTAATGACATCTGTGTCTTTAGCCAGACCTGGGGGGACAATGTGTCCCGGGTTAGACAAGTGCTGGACCGACTCCAGGGGGCTGGGCTGACTGTAAAAGCGGAGAAGTGCAAGGTGGGGATGGCGGAAGTATCTTACCTGGGCCATCGGGTGGGGAGCGGCCGCCTAAAGCCGGAACCAGCCAAGGTGGAGGTGATCAGAGACTGGCCCGCTCCCCACACCAAAAAGCAGGTCCAAGCCTTTATTGGGATGGCAGGATACTACCTAAGGTTTGTGCCCCACTTTAGCGCCATAGCCACCCCCATCACTGAGCTATGCAAGAAGGGGAAGCCAGACAAGGTGGTCTGGACCGAGCAGTGCCAGGAGGCTTTCCGGGCGCTGAAGGAGGCTCTGGTCAGTGGCCCAGTTCTGGCAAACCCAGACTTTGACAAGCCCTTTGTGGTGTTCACCGACGCCTCCGACACAGGACTGGGGGCGGTGTTAATGCAGGAGGATGAAAAGGGGGAGAGACACCCCATCGTGTACCTGAGCAAGAAGTTGCTACCCCGGGAGCAACACTACGCGGCCATCGAGAAGGAGTGCCTGGCCATGGTGTGGGCCCTCCAGAAACTAGAGCCCTATCTCTTCGGGCGACACTTCACCGTCTACACCGACCACTCTCCCCTGACCTGGCTGCACCAGATGAAAGGAGCCAACGCCAAGCTCCTGAGATGGAGCCTGCTCCTGCAGGATTACGACATGGACGTGGTCCACGTGAAGGGAAGGGCCAACCTGATAGCGGATGCGCTGTCCCGGAGAGGGGGCCCCGAACTTCCCCAGGTCACTGGTCAGCGTGACCCCGCTCAGTTCAGTCTCAAAGGGGGGAGAGATGTGACGATGTGACTCAGCAGGGAGGGGGGAGTGTTGACCTGGGAATGTGCCCTGGGGATGGGAGACCTGAGAGCCTGTCACCTGAGCCGGGAGGGGGAGGTGACACCTCTGCCCAGGAATGTGAAGACAGGCTGCAGGAGAGAGCCTGCTGGGGGGGTTTAGTTTCAGTTTGGGGCTGGGTGGAGGAACACAGGGAACCCCAGGGCTGGGGTCTAAGCTCCCTGCTCCCCCAGAAGGACTTGACTGAGGGGTCCTGGGGGTACCCACAAGCTCTGTTTTGGACTGTGTTCCTGTTGTCCAATAAACCTTCTGTTTTACTGGCTGGCTGAGAGTCTCAGTGAATCCCAGGAAGAGGGGTGCAGGGCCTGGACTCCCCCACACTCCGTGACACCGGGGAGTGGGTTGTGTATGCAGCACTCTGCGCGGGGGGAGAGGAGCCGGGGAACAAGGGGGAGAGGTCTGAGCTCCCCTCAGTCACTGAGATGCAGCAACATAGCTGGCCAGCTGTGCCCAGGCCTGGGGTAGCGGGGGCTGCAGGTCGGACCTGAGGGGCACTGACAGAGCTGGGGGGAGGTGCCAGGGGTCCACTGGATGGTGCTACGTCCCAGCTTTGGAACAGCCTCTGGAGGACCCCTAGGTTCACCGGGGGAAGGAGACCAAAGCCCTGAGGTAAGTGGGGAAGTGGGGTACCGGGAGGAAGTACGAGCAGGAGAACGCAAGAGGGGAGGGCTCCTGCCTCATACTGAGAAAGCCAGAAGATCAGTGAGTTCTCTCAAGTGCCTATACACAAAGGCAAGAAGCCTGGGAAACAAGCAGAGAGAACTGGAAGTCCTGGCACAGTCAAGGAATTATGATGTGATTGGAATAACAGAGACTTGGGGGATAACTCACATGACTGGAGTACTGTCATGGATGGATATAAACTGTTCAGGAAGGGCAGGAAGGGCAGAAAAGGTGGGGGAGTTGCATTGTATGTAAGGGAGCAATAAGACTGCTCAGAGCTCAAGTATGAAACTGCAGCAAAACCTGAGAGTCTCTGGATTAAGTTTAGAAATGCGAGCAACAAGGGTGATGTCGTGGTGGGAGTCTGCTATAGACCACTGGACTAGGGGGATGAGGCTTTCTTCTGGCAACTTACAGAAGTGACTAGATCGCAGGCCCTGGTTCTCATGGGAGACTTCAATCACCCTGATATCTGCTGGGAGAGCAATACAGCGGTGCACAGACAATCCAGGAAGTTTTTGGAAAGTGTAGGGGACAATTTCCTGGCGCAAGTGCTGGAGGAACCAACTAGGGGCAGAGCTCTTCTTGACCTGCTGCTCACAAACTGGGAAGAATTTGTAGGGGAAGCTAAAGTGGATGGGAACCTGGGAGGCAGTGACCATGAGATGGTTGAGTTCAGGATCCTGACACAAGGAAGAAAGGAGAGCCGCAGAATATGGACCCTAGACTTCAGAAAAGCAGACTTTGACTCCCTCAGGGAATGGATGGGCAGGATCTCCTGGGAGAACAACATGAGAGGGAAAGGAGTCCAGGAGAGCTGGCTGTATTTTAAAGAATCCTTATTGAGGTTGCAGGAACAAACCATCCCGATGTGTAGAAAGAACAGTAAATATGGCAGGCGACCAGCTTGGCTTAACAGTGAAATTCTTGCTGATCTTCAACACAAAAAGGAAGCTTACAAGAAGTGGAAGATTGGACGAATGACCAGAGTATAAAAATATTGCTCGGGCATGCAGGAGTGAAATCAGGAAGGCCAAATCACACCTGGAGTTGCAGCTAGCAAGAGATGTTAAGAGTAACAAGAAGGGTTTCTTCGGGTATGTTAGCAACAAGAAGAAAGTCAAGGAAAGTGTGGGCCCCTTACTGAGTGAGGGAGGCAACCTAGTGACAGAGGATGTGGAAAAAGCTAATGTACTCAATGCTTTCTTTGCCTCTGTCTTCACGAACAAGGTCAGCTCCCAGACTGCTGCACTGGGCAGCACAGCATGGGGAGGAGGTGACCAGCCCTCTGTGGAGAAAGAAGTGGTTTGGGACTATTTAGAAAAGCTGGACGAGCACAAGTCCATGGGGCCGGATGCGCTGCATCCGAGAGTGCTAAAGGAGTTGGCGGATGTGATTGCAGAGCCATTGGCCATTATCTTTGAAAACTCTTGGTGATCGGGGGAAGTCCCGGACGACTGGAAAAAGGCTAATGTAGTGCCCATCTTTAAAAAAGGGAAGGAGGAGGATCCTGGGAACTACAGGCCAGTCAGCCTCACCTCAGTCCCTGGAAAAATCATGGAGCAGGTCCTCAAGGAATCAATTCTGAAGCACTTAGAGGAGAGGAAAGTGATCAGGAACAGTCAGCATGGATTCACCAAGGGCAAGTCATGCCTGATGTGGCAAATTGCCAGTACAATTGTGATGGGTCCCCGCGCTTCCTCTTCTTGGGGGGGGGGGTTCAGGGTGCAGTTTCCTGCCCCTGAATTAGGGTATCTACTGTCCCACTAGTAACCCAGAGAAGGGGAGGGAGGGACCTGCCCTCTACTCCAGTCCCAGCCCAGGGGCCCTAAGGATAGTGGTGAACCACTTGAACTAGTGCTTCCTTCCCCTGGGCTACTTCCCTCTTCAGCTTGTGGGGCTTCCTGCCCCCTCTCTCTGCACAAGCCAGGTGTCTCTTTACCTAGGGTCTTGGTCTTCTAGCCAGCCACAGCACTTCTCCAAACTCTCCTCTGCTCAAACTGCTCCTGCTCCTTCCCCTGGCTGATTGAAGCAGGGGGATTTTATTAGGTGACTAGGTTCAGGTGCTCTAATTGGCTTCAGGTGCTTTTAATTAATCTATAGAAATCTTTCTTCCCTCTACAGGGAATGAGGCTTCTCCTCATCCTGGGATTTACGTCTCTCTCCTAGATCACTCTCCTGCTGCCTTCTGGCCATGCTGTATCACACTGACTAATCTAATTGCCTTCTATGACGAGAAAACTGGTTCTGTGGATGAAGGGAAAGCAGTGGATGTATTGTTTCTTGACTTTAGCAAAGCTTTTGACATGGTCTCCCACAGTATTCTTGTCAGCAAGTTAAAGAAGTATGGGCTGGATGAATGCACTATAAGGTGGGTAGAAAGTTGGCTAGATTGTCGGGCTCAACGGGTAGTGATCAATGGCTCCATGTCTAGTTGGCAGCCGGTATCAAGCGGAGTGCACCAAGGGTCCATTCTGGGGCCGGTTTTGTTCAATATCGGCCCAAAAGAAACCTGATGAGGTTCAACAAGGACAAGTGCAGAGTCCTGCACTTAGGACGGAAGAATCCAATGCACAGCTACAGACTAGGGACCGAATGGCTCGGCAGCAGTTCTGCAGAAAAGTACCTGGGCGTTACAGTGGACGAGAAGCTGGATATGAGTCAGCAGTGTGCCCTTGTTGCCAAGAAGGCTAATGGCATTTTGGGCTGTATAAGTAGGGGCATAGCGAGCAGATCGAGGGACGTGATCGTTCCCCTCTATTCAACATTGGTGAGGCCTCATCTGGAGTACTGTGTCCAGTTTTGGGCCCCACACTTCAAGAAGGATGTGGATAAATTGGAAAGTGTCCAGCGGAGGGCAACAAAAATGATTAGGGGACTGGAACACATGAGTTATGAGGAGAGGCTGAGGGAACTGGGATTGTTTAGTCTGCAGAAGAGAAGAATGAGGGGGGATTTGATAGCTGCTTTCAACTACCTGAAAGGGGGTTCCAAAGAGGATGGCTCTAGACTGTTCTCAATGGTAGCAGATGACAGAACGAGGAGTAATGGTCTCAAGTTGCAGTGGGGGAGGTTTAGGTTGGATATTAGGAAAAACTTTTTCCCTAGGAGGGTGGTGAAACACTGGAATGCGTTACCTAGGGAGGTGGTGGAATCTCCTTCCTTAGAGGTTTTTAAGGTCAGGCTTGATAAAGCCCTGGCTGGGATGATTTAATTGGGGATGGGTCCTGCTTTGAGCAGGGGGTGGGACTAGATGACCTCCTGAGGTCCCTTCCAACCCTGATATTCGATGATTCCCAGGGAGCCAGACCCCCTGAGGAAAAAAGCCCCGCCCCAGCCATGGCATCTTTCAGTGCCCACGATCTGAGGTGCCATCAGCCCCTGCACAACCGGGGCTGGGCCTGGGAACCGGGAAATCGGCCTTTCCGCACCAAAGTGTCGCGCTGCCTCCTGCTGGCACTTCCTCCAGGGTGGGCCCCGCGGCCTCACCGCCTCCTCAGACTCCACCGCCTCCAGCCCCCCGGCTCCCCCCGGGAGCTCTGCCCAGCGAGTCCAGCTGAGCCAGACGCTGCCGGGAGAGACATGTCCCCTCCGCGGGGGCAATGCCCCTCGCCCAGCGTTTGCAGCGACACTCACCCAGCGCTACGGTTGGGCAGGCAGCGGGCACAGCACAGGGAGTCCTTAGGGGAGCCCAGAGAGAGGCAGGTGAGAGCACGGCCCAGCCTGGCCAGCCCAGAACCTAGCTCCTCCCACCAGCCAGCTCTTATCCCCCTCCTCCCCACAACCCCGTAGCCATGCACAATATAGGGGAAACTGAGGCACACACAGGATTCATAAAACATGACAGACAGTTCTCCCTGGTCTCGGGGGCCCAGCTTGGAGATGGGATGACAGCTCTGCACCCACCTCGCCATGAACGCCGTGGATCCGGGGGAGCCCCTGGGCCGAGCTGCCGTGGGACCTCAGGGGGCCCGTCTGGGCATGTGCTCGGTAATGGGCTGGCCCCTGTGAGGTCTGGGGGGCAGGGGCAGTGCCACCCCAGCGTGTCACCCTCCTGCCCTGCCGCGGCGGATCCCTGACACGCTGCTCTCTCCTCGGCCTGCACCCAGGGCTGCCCCTCCTGGACGTCCGGATCGATATCTCCAGGCAGCAAGTGGAGCAGATCTTTGGGCTGGAGGAATACTGGTGCCAGTGCGTTGCCTGGAGCTCCTCGGGGACCACCAAGAGCCAGAAGGCCTACGTGCGCATTGCCTGTGAGTGCCCCGGCCCGCCCCTCCTCCCCCTGGGCATGGGGCATGGCGTTCCCTGGCTCCAGATCCCGAGCGGGCTGAGCCCTCCTGAGGAGCCCTGCCAGCACCTGTCTGGCATCCCCGCACCCGGGCAGCCGTCCCGGGCTGCACAGGGTTACTGGGCTCTGTGCCAGCAGCGGGGGGTCCGGGTGTTCCCGGCCGGTGGGCAGAGCCACCTGGCCTGGGGGCGCGTCTCATGTCAGCCACCTCGGCTCTCTCGCCCTGTTCTCCAGACCTGAGGAAGAACTTTGAGGAGGAGCCGATGGGCAGGGAGGTCTCCATCGAGCAGGAGATCGTGCTGGCATGCCGGCCCCCGGAAGGGATCCCACCGGCCGAGGTGAGTGCAGGGTCCACACCTCCCATGGCTGGCAAGGGCCAGGCCTCACTCTGAAACTCAATGGGAACAAGCCGCGGCCGGGGCCGCCAGCGGGGTCCTGGGCCCCGTGCTCCATAACCACGTCACCTGCAAGGACACTGAATCCTCCCGGATCCAGCTGGCAGGTGACACAAAGGTGGTGGGAGTGGGGACCAGCGGGGAGCCAGGTCCTGACCTGGGGCGACCTGGGTCACTGGGAAAGCCGGGCACAAGCAGGCATTGGAAACTGTCTGCATGGAGCGCTCTGGGCTGGGCCGAGGGAATGCAGGCTGGGCGGACAGGGTGGGGACTGGCCTGGGAAGTCCCTCTACTGCAACGCCCCCGTGTCTTCCCCTCCCCCCTGCTGCAGGACCCCCGTGTCCTCCCCTCCCCCGTCTGCTGCAGCACCCCCGTGTCCTCCCCTCCCCCTCTACTGCAGCGC
The DNA here is from genome assembly GCF_965140285.1 of Lepidochelys kempii. Taxonomy (NCBI): domain Eukaryota; kingdom Metazoa; phylum Chordata; order Testudines; family Cheloniidae; genus Lepidochelys; species Lepidochelys kempii. The sequence goes on along the minus strand of NC_136387.1, from coordinate 1,358,599 downwards.
CCCCGTGTCCTCCTCTCCCTCATCTCTTGCAGCGCCCCCATGTCCTCCCCTCCCCCTCTACTGCAGTGCCCCCGTGTCCTCCCCTCCCCCTCTACTGCAGCGCCCCTGTGTCCTCCCCTCCTCTGTCCGCTGCAGCACCCCGTGTCCTCCCCTCCCCCCTGCTGCAGCGCCCCTGTGTCCTCCTCTCCCCCATCTCTTGCAGCGCCCCCATGTCCTCCCCTCCCCCTCTACTGCAGTGGCCCCGTGTCCTCCCCTCCCCCTCTACTGCAGCGCCCCTGTGTCCTCCCCTCCTCTGTCTGCTGCAGCACCCCGTGTCCTCCCCTCCCCCCTGCTGCAGCACCCCCGTATCCTCCCCTCCCCCCTGCTGTAGGACCCCGTGTCCTCCCCTCCCCCCTGCTGCAGCGCCCCCGTGTCCTCCCCTCCCCCTCTACTGCAGTGCCCCCGTGTCCTCCCCTCCCCCCTGCTGCAGGAACCCCGTGTCCTCCCCTCCCCCCTGCTGCAGCGCCCCCGTGTCCTCCTCTCCCCCATCTCTTGCAGCAGCCCCCGTGTCCTTCCCTCCCCCTCTACTGCAGCAGCCCCCGTGTCTTCCCCTCCCCCCTGCTGCAGGACCCCTGTGTCCTCCCCTCCCCCATCTGCTGCAGCACCCCCGTGTCCTCCCCTCCCCCCTGCTGCAGCGCCCCCGTGTCCTCCCCTCCCCCCTGCTGCAGCGCCCCCGTGTCCTCCCCTCCCCCTCTACTGCAGCGCCCTCGTGTCCTCCCCTCCCCCTCTACTGCAGCGCCCCCGTGTCCTCCCCTCCCCCTCTACTGCAGCGCCCCCGTGTCCTCCCCTCCCCCTCTACTGCAGCGCCCCCGTGTCCTCCCCTCCCCCCTGCTGCAGCAGCCCCGTGTCCTCCCCTCCCCCGTCCGCTGCAGCGCCCCCGTGTCCTCCCCTCCCCCCTGCTGCAGGACCCCCGTGTCCTCCCCTCCCCCCTGCCGCAGCGCCCCGTGTCCTCCCCTCCCCCCTGCTGCAGCGCCCCCGTGTCCTCCCCTCCCCCATGGGCCCCAGTGCCCCCGTGTCCTCCCCTCCCCCGTGGGCCCCAGCACCCCGTGTCCGCCCCGGCCTGACGCCCGCTGCCCGCAGGTGGAGTGGCTACGCAACGAGGAGCCGGTGGACCCGGCGCTGGACGCCAGCGTGTACGTGACGCCGGAGCACAGCCTGGTGGTGCCGCGGGCGCGCCTGGCCGACACGGCCAACTACACCTGCGTGGCCAAGAACATGGTGGCCCGTCGCCGTAGCTCCTCTGCCCCCGTCACCGTGTACGGTGAGGAGCCGCGGGGGGCAGCGTGGGGCGGGGGCTGCAGCCAGCTGTGACGCAGGGAAACCCCAGCAAAGCAGGACCCCCCAGCTGTGTCTCCCCCCCGTGTCTCCCTGTCTATCTCCCCACAGCCAGGCACCTCCCTGCAGCCCCGAAGCTTCCCCTGGAGCCAGCGAATCTCCCTGGAACAGGGCACCCCCGGGCGCCGCCTTCCCCAGTGAGGGCAGCCCCGGCCGGGAGCGCAGCCCGCCGTCCCAGGGCACCCGGGGCTCGCGCTGACTCTGTCCCTTTCCCACCCCAGTGAACGGCGGCTGGTCGACTTGGGCAGGTTGGTCGGCCTGCAGCGCCGGCTGTGGACGGGGCTGGCAGAAGCGGAGTCGGAGCTGCACCAACCCCGCGCCCCTCAACGGGGGGACGTTCTGTGAGGGCCAGAACGTGCAGAAAAACGCCTGCACCACCCTGTGCCCAGGTACCCCCTCGGCCACCGCCATGCCCCCGCGCCCATGGCTCTGCAGCTCACACCAGGGAGAGCCATGCTCCGAAATGAATGGGGGACGGGGCAAGCTCCCCGCCAGCTCTGCTGGTGCCCCTCAGTCCCGACCCGCAGCCCCTGCTGTCCCAGGCGTGCTGCGGGGTGTGGTGACTGGAGGGAGGGTGGCAGGCTGAGAGCAGCAGCTTCCTTTCCTTTGTGAGTCCCCCCCACTCTGTGCCCAGCCCCTCCCCTCCCGGCTGTGTCATCTCCACCCCCACGTGTCCGTGTTCCGTCCCTTGTCAGTGGTCCCGGCCCCGCTAGAAACCCGGGCAAGGAGCCAAGGGCTGGTGCTTGCCCCGCTGGGCAGAGCCATGGAGGGTGGGATTCCCGCTCGCAAGCTCAGGGCCTCCTTCCACATGGGTGCCCCCTGGCCTGCCCCACGGTGGGGCCTTTTCTGCGCCATGCTGGGGACAGGAAGCGGGTCTGTGCATGCAGAGGAGAGGTGCCCACTCAGGCTGGCACATGGGGCAGGGCTGGGGCCATGGGGATGTTGTTGGGGTTCACTAAAAGATAGGAGAAGTGCAGATGGAGCGTGAATGGGGGGAGAGCATGGGACAGAGGGGGTGTTATTGGGAGGTCATGAGGAGAAGGAGTGCAGTGGGCATGGAGGCACTGGGGTGGAGAGGGATGGGGTGCAATGGGCAGGGGGGCAGTAGGGAGGGGAGGTGGGGGGCAGTGGGGTGGGGCAGTGGGGCAGGGCAGTGGGTGGGGGGCAGTGGGGCAGAGGTCTGGCCGAGGTCCCCGCACGCTCACTGGCTGCTGTGTGCAGTGGACGGCGGCTGGTCGGGCTGGAGCCGGTGGTCGCTGTGTGCTCTGGACTGCACGCACTGGCGGAGCCGCGAGTGTTCGGAGCCGGCGCCTCGCAACGGGGGCCAGGAGTGCCAAGGAGCCGAGCTGGAGACCCGCAACTGCACCACCGAGCTCTGCAGCCACCGTGAGTGTCTCCTCCCTGGGGCCCTGCCTGTCCCACGCCCTGGCCCCCCCAGTCACAGAGCCCCAGGGGCTGAATCCCTCCCCCCCCCCCGGCACAGAGCCCCAGGGCTGGACCCCCCTCCGCACACACACAGCCCGGGGGGGGGGGTGTGCTCTGTGGCGAGCAGGGTTCCTGGCAGGGGCCGCCCCTGCTGAGCAGGGCTCAGCCACCCGCCATGGGGACGGAAAAGCTGCAGCTCCCGGAGCTGGGGGTGGCTGGGCAGAGCCGGCCCGGGCTGCCCCACAGTGCTCAGGCTCCGTGCCCTGGAGCCGCTGGGAATGAGGTTCCAACACCCCCAGGGCACCCGCTCACTGGGGCGCCTCTCGGAGCAATCGGCCCCCTGTTCCCACCGAGAGCTCCCCACCGGGGGGCCACCTGATGGGCACGTGGGGGAGCCTCACGCCCCCAAAGGGCCCTGCCCCCAGCTCTGCAGCCGGCTGTGACTCCCAGCCGGCGTGTGGCACAGACGGGTTACTAGTCGCCTGCAGCAGGGCTAGGACAGGCCATGTGAGCACAGGGAGATTCAGCAAAGTCTCCCCCGCCCCCCAAGTCCCGCCCAGGAGACTGAGCAGCCTCCAGCAGCCCAGCCTAAGCCGCTCCCGGGCGCCCCCCCATCCTCTGGCTCGTTCCGGGGCCAGCCGGTCACCTGGCCGCCACCCCTCGCTTTGTTCTCCAGCTCCTCTGGCAGGCTCCTTGCAGAGGATGGGCCCCAGCCCTCAGTTGCCAGGATACAGAGGATCGGCCATTGTCTGGGCCCAGGCAGCCTGACCCCTGCCCTCTGGGGTTTCTGCAAGGGTCATGCACCCTTGTCCCAGCACCGAGATACTTGTGCAACATGTGGGGGAAACTGAGGCACACACCGTGTTCATGCAAAACATTAAGAAAATTCCCCCTTAGTCACAGCTGCCTGGTGCCATGGCCCTGGGGGGTGGCATGTGCCAGCTGCCAGGCCAGCGAGTGGGGCTGGGTCTGTCAGTCCTGGCTCATCAGTTAGCAGGATTGCCAGCGTCTGCGCCCAGTAGGAGCCCCTAGCTGACCCCTTGGCCACCCCACCCCATTCCCTGCATCCTCTGCACCCCTGGCCCATGTCTGACAGAGGGGACCCCCCGCCAGGTGTAGCCTGGGGCCTGAGAGGGAGCAGCAGGGCCCATCAGTGCTCAGCTCGTTAGCTTTGCCATTTACATCAAATCACAAATTCTCCCAGCGCCGTCCCATCCCCCGGAACCAGCTGGTGGGTGGGTGGGGGACTAGGGAGTGCCAGGAGTTGGGCTGCAAATGCACACATACACGTGAACTGGCAGCCTGGCGTGCGATCACCAGGCCCGTGGGCACGCACACCCCACTCTCAGGGGCACGCTCCCCTGGTCCCCACCCCATGGGAAGCAAGTCTAAGGGGAAAAGCAAGTGAAGACAGTTGGCAGTTTTTCAAAGAGACGTTATTAAGGGCAGCAGAGCAAACTATCCCGCTGCGTAGGAAAGATGGGAAGTCTGGCAAGAGACCAGACTGGTTTAACCAGGAGATCATCAATGATCTAAAAATCAAAAAAGAGTCCTGCAAAAAGTGAAAACTTGGTCAAATGACAAAGGATGAGTATAAATAAATAACAGAAGTATGTAGGGACAAAATTGGAAAAGCCAAGGCACAAAATGAGATCAAACTAGCTAGACACATAAAAGGAAACAAGAAAACATTCTAGAAATACATTAGAAGCAAGAGGAAGACCAAGGACAGAGTAGGCCCTGTGACAAAGCGGGACTGTTCTTAATGTTTCCTCTGAATACTATGGGGGTGCCTCAGTTTCACCTATGCAGTTCTTAAGTTTCTAGGTGGTAGGGTAAGGGTGTGTGATCGTTGCAGAGCCCTACAGGGGAGGTGTGTGCAGGGGTCTGGACACAGAGAATGGCCGACACCCTGTTTCAAGGCCACTGGTGGCCTGGGCCCTTCCCCCCTGCAAGGTGAGAGCTAAAGGGTTGGAGAACAAAGGAATCCGGTGACCTCCTGGCCCGGGAAAGGGACAAAACCCAGAGGAAGAGGGGCTGGAGAGAGTTTCAGTTTGGGGCTGGCTAGGACATGAAGTGAAGGGCAGACGTGGTTGTCTGGCTCACTGCCCCCCAAAATGGACCCAGCTGAGGGGTCCTGTTCTCTGCACCTACAAGCTCTGTGTTAGACCATGTTCCTGTCATCTGATAAACCTTCTGTTTTACTGGCTGGCTGAGAGTCATGTCTGACTGTGGAGTTGGGGGGCAGGACCCTCTGGCTTCCCCAGGACCCCGCCTGGGCGGACTCGCTGGGGGAAGCGCACGGAGGGGCAGAGGAAGCTGAATGCTCCGAGGTCAGACCCGGGAAGGTGGAAGCCGGGTGAGCTGTGTGTCCTGCACACAGGCTGCTCACAGAAAGGAGACTTCCCCAGAGTCCTGACTGGCTTTGTAGGGAGCAGTTCTAGAGCATCGGCCGGGGACTCCGTGACAGGCCCCTTACTCAATGAGGCAGGAAAGACGATAACAGAAAATGTGGAAATGGCAGATGTGCTTAATGACTTCTTTGCTTTGGTTTTCTCCAAGAAGGTTGGTGGTGATTGGACATCTAACATAGTGAATGATGTAGGATCAGAAGAGGCTAAAATAGGGAAAGAACAAATTAAAATTACTTAGACGAGTTAGATGTTTTCCAGTCACCAGGGTCTGATGAAACACATCCTAGAATACTCAAGGAGCTGACTGAGGAGATATCTGAGCCATTAGCAATTCTCTTTGAAAAGTCATGGAAGACAGGAGAGATTCTAGAAGACTGGAAAAGGGCAAATCTAGTGCCCATCTATAAAAAGGGGAACAAGGCGAAAGATAATGGAGCAAATAATTAAGCAATCAGTTTGCAAACATCTAGAAGATACTAAGGTGATAAGTAACAGTCAGTGTGGATTTGTCAAGAACAAATCCTGTCAGACCAACCTAATAGCTTTCTTTGACAGGGTAACAGGTTTTGCGGATGGGGGGAAGCGGTAGACGTGGTCGATCTTGACTTTAGTAAGGCTTTGATGCAGTCTTGCATGACTTTCTCATAAACAAACTAGGGAAATACAACCTAGATGGAGCTACTACAAGGTGGGTGCAAAAGTGGTTGGAAAATCGTTCCTGGCGAGTAGTTATCAGTGGTTCACAGTCATGCTGGAAGGGCGTAACGAGTGGGGTCCTGCAGGGATCAGTTCTGGGTCTGGGCCTGTTCAATATCTTCATCAATGATTTCAATAATGGCAGAGAGAGAACACTTCTAAAGTTTGCGGACGATACCAAGCTGGGAGGGGTTGCAAGTGCTTTGGAGGATAGGATTAAAATTCAAAATCATCTGGACAAACTGCAGAAATGGTCTGAAGTAAATAGGGTGAAATTCAATAAGGACAAACGCAAAGTACTCTACTTAGGAAGGAACAATCCGTTGCACACACACAATGGGAAATGACTGCCTAGGAAGGAGTCCTGCGGAAAGGGATCTGGGGGTCATAGTGGACCACAAGCTAAATATAAGTCAACAGTGTAATGCTGTTGTAAGCAAGACACGAGAACATAAGAACATAAGAACATACTGCGTCAGACCAAGAGTCCATCTAGCCCAGTATCCTGTCTGCCAACAGTGGCCAATGCCAGGTGCCCAGAGGGAATGAACAGAACAGGGAATCATCAAGTGATCCATCCCCTGTCACCCATTCCCAGCTTCTGGCAAACAGAGGCTAGGGACACCCTCCCTGCCCATCCTGGCTAGTAGCCATTGATGGACCTATCCTCCATGAATTTATCTAGTTCTTTTTTGAACCCTGTTATCGTCTTGGCCTTCACAACATCCTCTGGCAAAGAGTTCCACAGGTTAACTGTGCTTTGTGTGAAGAAATACTTCCTTTGGTTTGTTTTAAATCTGCTGCCTTCATTGGGTGGCCCCTAGTTCTTGTGTTATGAGAAGGAATAAATAACACTTCCTTATTTATGTCTCCACACCAGTCTTGATTTTATAGACCTCTATCATATCCCCCCGTAGTTGTCTTTTTTCCAAGCTGAAAAGTCCCAGTCTTATTAATCTCTCCTCATATGGCAGACGCTCCATCCCCCTAATAATTTTTGTTGCCCTTTTCTGAACCTTTTCCAATTCCAATAGATCTTTTTTGAGATGGGGCGACCACATCTGCACGCAGTATTCAAGATGTGGGTGTACCAGGGATTTATGTAGATGCAACATGGTATTTTCTGTCTTATTATCTCTCTCTTTCTTAATGATTCCCAATGTTGTTTTTTTGATGGCCGGTGCACACTGAGTGGATGTTTTCAGAGAACTCTCCACAATGACTCCCAAGCTCTCTTTCTTGAGTGGTAACAGCTAATTTAGACCCCATCATTTTATAGGTATAGTTAGGATGATGTTTTCCAATGTGCATTACTTTGCATTTATCAACGTTGAATTTCATCAGCCATTTTGTAGCCCAGTCACCCAGTTCTAACAGATCCTTTTGTAGGTCTTCGCAGTCTGCCAGGACTTAACTGTCTTGAGTAGTTTTGTATCATCTGCAAATTTTGCCACCTCACTGTTTACCCCTTTTTCCAGATCATTTATGAATATGTTGAATCGGACTGGGCCCAGTACAGACCCATGGGGGACACCACTCTTTACCTCTCTCCATTCTCAAAACTGACCATTTATTCCTACCCTTCGTTTCCTGTCTTTTAACCAGTTACCAATCCATGAGAGGACCTTCCCTCCTATTCCATGACTGCTTACTTTGCTTAAGAGACTTTGGTGAGGGACCTTATCAACGGCTTTCTGAAAATCTAAGTACACTATGTCCACTGGATCACCCTTGTTCACATGCTTGTTGACCCCCTCAAAGCGTTCTAGTAGATTGGTGAGGCATGATTTCCCTTTACAAACACCATGTTGACTCTTCCCCAACACGTTATGTTTATCTGCATGCCTGACAATGTTCATCTCTGTGTCTGACAATTTTGTTCTTTACTATAGTTTCAACCAGTTTGCCCAGTACTGAAGTCAGGCTTACTGGCCTGTAATTGCCAGGGTCACCTCTGGATACCTTTTTAAAAATTGGCATCACATTAGCTAACCTTCAGTCATCTGGCACAAAAGCGGATTTAAATGATAGGTTACAGACTACAGTTAGTAGTTCTGCAATTTCACATTTGAGTTCGAGAAGTAATTCTTTCGCTCTACTCTGTGCTGATTAGGCCTCCACTGGAATATTGTGTCCAGGTCTGGGCGCCACATTTCAAGAAAGATGTGGAGAAATTGGAGAAAGTCCAGAGAAGAGCAACACAAATGATGAAAGGTCCAGAAAACAGGACCTATGAGGGAAGATTAAAAAATCTGGGTTTGTTTTCTCTGGAGAAGAGAAGACTGAGAGGGGACATGGTAACAGTTTTCAAGTACATAAAAGTTTGTTACAAGGAAGAGGGAGAAGAATTGTTCTCCTTAACCTCTGAGGACAGGACAAGAAGCAATGGGCTTCAATTGCAGCAAGGGTGGTTTAGGTTGGACGTTAGGAAAAGCTTCCTGTGAGGGTGGTTAAGCACTGGAATAAATTGCCCAGGGAGGTGGTGGAATCTCCATCACTGGAGATGTTTAAGAGCAGGTTGGACAAACACCTGTCAGGGATGGTCTAGATAATACTGAGTCCTGCCAAAAGTGCAGGGGTCTGGACTAGATGTCCTCGCGAGGTCCATTCCAGTCCTGTGATTCTATGTCAGGCCAATGCTCACACGGCCTCAGCTGCGCTTCCCATGTGGACAGAGCCGCTCTGCGAACGCAGGTCCCAGGGGTGGGGCTGTGACAATGGTGCCTGTGGGAGCCAGCTGAGGTCACTCAGTTAGGGTGAACTGCAAACAGAACGGGGCAGACAAACCCCAAAGGCTGGTGGATAGTCCAACACTTAGATTTACCCAGCCAGCCCAAAACAGCTTCTATAGTACTCCCTGGTTACTCAGACGTCCAAATAATGCAGTTCCCTTAATGTGCCCAGCCTCAGGCCTCCATCCAGACACACCTGTCAGATGTGATGATGATCACTGAAAATCTTTTCTCGTCATATAAAAGAAAAGGTTCTTCCAGCCCCAAAGGATCAGCCCCACACGCAGGTCCAGCTATAACTTCGATCTTACCCCGAATACACGCTTACAGTCAATTCCTATTAACTAAACTAACATTTATTAAAAAAGAAAAGAGAGAGAGTTAGTTGAAAGAGCAATATACAGACAGACTTGAGTTCAATTCTTGAGGTCCAGATACAGAGCAGAGATGAGCTTGTAGTTGCCAAAAGTCCTTTTAGAAATAGTCCAGAGGTTACAGTCCAATGTCGATCTTCAGGGTGGCTTCAGTCAGTGACTGGGGATCTCAATTCTTGTGGCTTAAGGTTTCCCCCTCTTGAAACCCAAAGCCGATCGGAGATGAAGAAGGTTCGTGTCCCAGGGTTTTTATACATTTTGAGCAGCCTTTTGGCCTGAGAAAACAATCGGCTCAAGCTTCCTTCTCCCAAACATCCTGGCAATTAGCACAGGGTCATTCATCCATTGAGCAGTTCAGACACCAGTTACCACAACCTTCAAAGAGACATATTTACAATAATACTATGGCCCTCCAGTGTCTTCCTAAATGTTAATATTCCTCCTTTTTTCTTTTGATCTTCGAATCAAAGCCACAGCCATAGACAAGACTCGTTTGCTGACATCACAAGCCCTGAGCCAGCGTCTCCCCTTCTCTCTCTCACCATGCTGGCTGCATTTCACAGCTCTGTTCATTTCCATCTCTCCCTAATCAGTCTTTAAAGCTCAGCCCTGGGTCAGGGCAGTCTGGGAGGTAATTAACTCTTTTTGGCCCTGTCACCTCTCAGTGAGATATTATATTACACTCATAAAGTCACAGGGGCCCAGTAGGGAGCCTGGCCCTGGCACAAGCCCCACAGAAGGCCTGAGCCTTGATCGGGCACTTGCGCAAGGATACACCCTCACGCCGAGCCCCAGCCTCCTTGGGCACCTGCCTGTCCCCTCCTGTGGGGGGCGCTGCAGTACAGGCCCCCGCAGCTCCGGCCGGAGCAAAGCCTGGCTCAGTGCAGTTCTCCCCCCAGCTGCCTCTGGCCCCGAGGACGTGGCGCTGTACGTGGGGCTCGTGGCCGTGGCCGTCTGCCTGGTGCTCCTGCTTCTCGTGGTGGTCCTGGTCTGCTGCCGCAAGAAGGGGGGCCTGGACCCTGACGTGGCCGACTCATCCATCCTCACCGCCGGCTTCCAGCCCGTCAGCAGCAAGCCAGCCAAGGCAGGTGCGTGCGGCATGGGGGGCGTGGGCAGCGCTGGGCGGGGTGCAGCTGCCACGGGAATGGGCAGCACGGTCCCGGAGGGCTCGTCCCTGCCAGCCTGCTGGCACAGAGCCGGGCCCAGAACCCTTCCCATTGGCCTGGGCAAGGGGCAGGACCTCCCTGCCCTGGGGGTGGGGCTCTCTGCCCCTCGGGAGCCCCCTGACCATGTGGGGGCAGCTCTGACCTGCTCACCCTCTGCCCGCTCACAGGGACATCCCACCTGCTCACCATCCAGCCCGACCTCAGCACCACCACCATGACCTACCAGGGCTCCCTGTGCTCACGCCAGGACAGGCACAGCAAGTTCCAGCTCAGCAACGGGCACCTGCTGAGCCCCCTGGGCACCGGACGCCACACCCTGCACCACAGCTCGCCCGCCGCTGAGGGCGTGGATTTCGTCTCGCGCTTCGCCGCCCAGAGCTGCTTCCGCTCCCTGCCCCGGGGCGCTGCCAACATGGCCTACGGCACCTTCAATTTCCTGGGGGGGCGGCTCCTGATCCCCAACACAGGTGCGGCTGGCGCGGGGGTGGGGCGGCACCCTGGGGAGTCCGTCCCCCTGCCCACCAGGCAGTGGGTGCTGTGGGGTGTCGGGGCTAGCCATGGGTGGCACGGGGCAGGGCTGGAGCCAGAAAGACTGGCGGGCCCCATGGGTGGTGCTGGGATCAGGGCAGCACCCGCTGACCCGCACCATCTGCCCTGCTGCAGGGATCAGCCTGCTCATCCCGCCTGACGCCATCCCGCGGGGGAAGATCTACGAGGTCTACCTGACGCTGCACAAGCAGGAGGACGCGAGGTAGGCGTTTTAAACCTGCAGCTCTGCCAGCCCCTGCGCCACGGGCATGGAGCTCCCTGCAGCTGGCGCCAGCCCCGTGCCCTGGCAGTGCCCCCGTCTCACCCCTCTCCCATCCTCTCTCCTCTCCCTGTGGAGGTTGCCCCTCGCCGGCTGCCAGACCCTGCTGAGCCCCATCGTCAGCTGCGGGCCCCCGGGGGTGCTGCTCACGCGCCCCGCCATCCTGGCCCTGGGGCACTGCGTGGAGGCCAACGCCGCCGACTGGAGCATCCGCCTGAAGAAGCAGTCGTGTGAGGGCACCTGGGAGGTGAGTGCCCAGGACGGGGCCCACAAGGGGGGGCTGACATTGGTGGTGCCGAAGGGACCCCGAAGGCACTCACAGGGGTGAACATGCCCTCCCCTCCCCCGACACAGTCTGGGAAAGAAACCAGCCAGGCCCGGGGTCCCTGCTCAGAGCCTCCCAGGGCACTGGAAAGGTGAGCCCGGCTGGGGGAGGGTCCTGACTGAGCCCCCCAGGGCAAGCCCTGCTTGGAGCCCCCCAGGGCAGGGGCAGGTCCCCACTTGGAGCTCCCCAGGGCAGGGGGTGGGTGAGCCCAGCTCGGGGCAGGTCCCTGCTTGGAGACCCCCCAGGGCAGGGGCAGGTCCCCCCTCGGAGCCCCCCGGGGCAGGGGGAGGGTCCCCGCTCGGAGCCCCCTGGGCAGGGGCAGGGGGAGGGTCCCCGCTCGGAGCCCCCCCAGGGCAGGGGGAGGGTCCCCACTCGGAGCCCCCTGGGGCAGGGGGTGGGGGAGGGTCCCTGCTCGGAGCCCCCCAAGGCAGGGGGAGGGTACCTTCTCGGAGCCCCCCGGGAAGGGGCAGGTCCCTGGTCAGAGCCCCCCAGGCAGGGGGAGCGGGAGGGTCCCCGCTCGGAGCCCCCCAGCAGGGCTGAGGGGCCGGGCGGGCACGTGCCCAGCGGTGGGTCTCTGCCGCAGGACGTGCTGCAGGTCGGGGAGCAGCCGGCCTCGGGGCTCTACTTCTGCCAGCTGGAGGGCCAGGCCGCCTACGTCTTCACGGAGCAGCTGGGGCGCTTCGCCCTGGTCGGGGAGTCGCTCAGCATGGCGGCCGCCAAGCGCCTCAAGCTCCTACTCTTCGCGCCGGCCTCCTGCAGCTCCCTGGAGTACAGCGTCCGCGTGTACTGCCTGCGCGACACCCCCGACGTGCTGCAGGTACCGCCCCACGGCCTGCCCCACGGCCTGCCCCACGGCCTGCCCCACAGCCTGCCCCCGGCCTGCCCCCCGCCCGGCCTCTTGCAGCTCCCTGGAGCACAGCGTCCGCGTGTACTGCCTGCGCGACACCCCCGACGTGCTGCAGGTACCGCCCCCCGCCTGCCCCACGGCCTGCCCCACGGCCTGCCCCACAGCCTGCCCCCGGCCTGCCCCCCGCCCGGGCTCTTGCAGCTCCCTGGAGTACAGCGTCCGCGTGTACTGCCTGCACGATACCCCCGATGTGCTGCAGGTACTGCCCCCCGCCTGCCCCACGGCCTGCCCCACGGCCTGCCCCACAGCCTGCCCCATAGCCTGCCCCCCGCCTGGCCTCTTGCAGCTCCCTGGAGTACAGCGTCCGCGTGTACTGCCTGCGCGACACCCCCGACGTGCTGCAGGTACCGCCCCCGGCCTGCCCCACGGCCTGCCCCATAGCCTGCCCCCGGCCTGCCCCCGGCCTGCCCCCCACCCGGCCTCCTGCAGCTCCCTGGAGTACAGCGTCCGCGTGTACTGCCTGCGCGACACCCCCGACGTGCTGCAGGTACCGCCCCCCGCCTGCCCCACGGCCTGCCCCACAGCCTGCCCCATAGCCTGCCCCCGGCCTGCCCCCGGCCTGCCCCCCGCCCGGCCTCCTGCAGCTCCCTGGAGTACAGCGTCCGCGTGTACTGCCTGCGCGACACCCCCGACGTGCTGCAGGTACCGCCCCCCGCCTGCCCCATGGCCTGCCCCACGGCCTGCCCCATAGCCTGCCCCCGGCCTGCCCCCCGCCCGGCCTCCTGCAGCTCCCTGGAGCACAGCGTCCGCGTGTACTGCCTGCGCGACACCCCCGACGTGCTGCAGGTACCGCCCCCGGCCTGCCCCACGGCCTGCCCCACGGCCAGCCCCACGGCCTGCCCACGGCCTGCCCCACAGCCTGCCCCCGGCCTGCCCCCCGCCCGGCCTCCTGCAGCTCCCTGGAGTACAGCGTCCGCGTGTACTGCCTGCGCGACACCCCCGACGTGCTGCAGGTACCGCCCCCCGCCTGCCCCACGGCCTGCCCCACGGCCTGCCCCCGGCCTGCCCCCGGCCTGCCCCCCGCCCGGCCTCCTGCAGCTCCCTGGAGCACAGCATCCGCGTGTACTGCCTGCGCGACACCCCCGACGTGCTGCAGGTACCGCCCCCCGCCTGCCCCACGGCCTGCCCCACAGCCTGCCCCACAGCCTGCCCCCGGCCTGCCCCCCGCCCGGCCTCCTGCAGCTCCCTGGAGTACAGCATCCGCGTGTACTGCCTGCGTGACACCCCCGACGTGCTGCAGGTACCGCCCCACGGCCTGCCCCACGGCCTGCCCCACGGCCAGCCCCACGGCCTGCCCCCGGCCTGCCCCCCGCCAGGCCTCTTGCAGCTCCCTGGAGTACAGCGTCTGCGTGTACTGCCTGCGCGACACCCCCGACGTGCTGCAGGTACCGCCCCCCGCCTGCCCCACGGCCTGCCCCACGGCCTGCCCCACAGCCTGCCCCCGGCCTGCCCCCCGCCCGGCCTCCTGCAGCTCCCTGGAGTACAGCGTCCGCGTGTACTGCCTGCGCGACACCCCCGACGTGCTGCAGGTACCGCCCCCCCGCCTGCCCCACGGCCTGCCCCACGGCCAGCCCCACAGCCTGCCCCATAGCCTGCCCCCCGCCCGGCCTCCTGCAGCTCCCTGGAGTACAGCGTCCGCGTGTACTGCCTGCGCGACACCCCCGACGTGCTGCAGGTACCGCCCCCCGCCTGCCCCACGGCCTGCCCCACGGCCTGCCCCACAGCCTGCCCCATAGCCTGCCCCCGGCCTGCCCCCCGCCCGGCCTCCTGCAGCTCCCTGGAGTACAGCGTCCGCGTGTACTGCCTGCGCGACACCCCCGACGTGCTGCAGGTACCGCCCCCCGCCTGCCCCACGGCCTGCCCCACGGCCTGCCCCATAGCCTGCCCCCGGCCTGCCCCCCGCCCGGCCTCCTGCAGCTCCCTGGAGCACAGCGTCCGCGTGTACTGCCTGCGCGACACCCCCGACGTGCTGCAGGTACCGCCCCCGGCCTGCCCCACGGCCTGCCCCACGGCCAGCCCCACGGCCTGCCCACGGCCTGCCCCACAGCCTGCCCCCGGCCTGCCCCCCGCCCGGCCTCCTGCAGCTCCCTGGAGTACAGCGTCCGCGTGTACTGCCTGCGCGACACCCCCGACGTGCTGCAGGTACCGCCCCCCGCCTGCCCCACGGCCTGCCCCATAGCCTGCCCCACAGCCTGCCCCACAGCCTGCCCCCCGCCCGGCCTCCTGCAGCTCCCTGGAGTACAGCGTCCGCGTGTACTGCCTGCGCGACACCCCCGACGTGCTGCAGGTACCGCCCCCCGCCTGCCCCACGGCCTGCCCCACGGCCTGCCCCATAGCCTGCCCCCCGCCCGGCCTCCTGCAGCTCCCTGGAGCACAGCGTCCGCGTGTACTGCCTGCGCGACACCCCCGACGTGCTGCAGGTACCGCCCCCCGCCTGCCCCACGGCCTGCCCCACGGCCTGCCCCATAGCCTGCCCCATAGCCTGCCCCCCGCCCGGCCTCCTACAGCTCCCTGGAGCACAGCGTCCGCGTGTACTGCCTGCACGATACCCCCGATGTGCTGCAGGTACCGCCCCACGGCCTGCCCCACGGCCAGCCCCACGGCCTGCCCCTGGCCTGCCCCCCGCCCGGCCTCCTGCATCTCCCTGGAGCACAGAGTCCGCGTGTACTGCCTGCGCGACACCCCCGACGTGCTGCAGGTACCGCCCCCCGCCTGCCCCACGGCCTGCCCCCCGGCCTGCCCCCCGCCCGGCCTCCTGCAGCTCCCTGGAGCACAGCGTCCGCGTGTACTGCCTGCGCGACACCCCCGACGTGCTGCAGGTACCGCCCCCCGCCTGCCCCACAGCCTGCCCCACAGCCTGCCCCACAGCCTGCCCCCGGCCTGCCCCCCGCCCGGCCTCCTGCAGCTCCCTGGAGTACAGCGTCCGCGTGTACTGCCTGCGCGACACCCCCGACGTGCTGCAGGTACCGCCCCCCGCCTGCCCCACGGCCTGCCCCACGGCCAGCCCCACGGCCTGCCCCCGGCCTGCCCCCCGCCCGGCCTCTTGCAGCTCCCTGGAGTACAGCGTCTGCGTGTACTGCCTGCGCGACACCCCCGACGTGCTGCAGGTACCGCCCCCCGCCTGCCCCACGGCCTGCCCCACGGCCTGCCCCACAGCCTGCCCCCGGCCTGCCCCCCGCCCGGCCTCCTGCAGCTCCCTGGAGTACAGCGTCCGCGTGTACTGCCTGCGCGACACCCCCGACGTGCTGCAGGTACCGCCCCCCGCCTCCCCACGGCCTGCCCCACGGCCAGCCCCACAGCCTGCCCCATAGCCTGCCCCCTGCCCGGCCTCCTGCAGCTCCCTGGAGTACAGCGTCCGCGTGTACTGCCTGTGCGACACCCCCGACGTGCTGCAGGTACTGCCCCCCGCCTGCCCCACGGCCTGCCCCACGGCCTGCCCCACAGCCTGCCCCATAGCCTGCCCCCGGCCTGCCCCCCGCCCGGCCTCCTGCAGCTCCCTGGAGTACAGCGTCCGCGTGTACTGCCTGCGCGACACCCCCGACGTGCTGCAGGTACCGCCCCCCGCCTGCCCCACGGCCTGCCCCACGGCCTGCCCCATAGCCTGCCCCCGGCCTGCCCCCCGCCCGGCCTCCTGCAGCTCCCTGGAGCACAGCGTCCGCATGTACTGCCTGCGCGACACCCCCGACGTGCTGCAGGTACCGCCCCCAGTCTGCCCCACGGCCTGCCCCATAGCCTGGCCCACTGCCCTGCCTCCTGCGCTGCCCCCCAGCCTGACCCCCACCCTTCCCTGCCCCACAGCCTGACCCCCGGCCTGACCCCAGCCCTGCCTGTCAGCCCTGCCCTGACCCCTGCTCTGACCCCAGCCCTGCCCCCAGCCCTGTCCCCGACTCACTTTTGCCAAAGAGGAGCCGGTGCCCCCAGCCCAGCTGAGAGAGGTCTGTGCCAGATCCGGGGGGCACATGGAGAGCGGGGGGAGCTCTGGCACTGGGGGCACTCCCGGCCACTCCAGCCCCAGCCTCTCCCACCAGGGGGTGCTGTAGGGAGCAGGGTGGGAGTGCTGTCATGGGGGGAGCTCCCTGCTACTCCAGTCCTGGCAGGGTTCTGGCCCTTAGTCATGTTCCTAGCCCCCCAGCCAGTTCCCTTCCCATCTACGTGAGAACGGCCACACGGGGTCAGCCCAATGGCCCGTCCAGCCCCATGTCCTGTCTGCTGCCAGCTGCTACTGCCAGGTGCTTCAGAGGGAGTGAACAGAACAGGGCAAGGGCAAGGGCGAGTGATTCGTACCCTGGCATCCAGCGAGTCCTTTTACACCTGACTCGCCAGAGTTTATGCTCCTTGCTATTTTCCTCAGCAGAAGTTGACTTCCAATTTTTAAAGGGTGCCTCTTTGCTTCTAACAACCTCTGAGACTCTGCTGTTTGCCACGCTGACATTTTTTTGGACTTCTTACTGGTTTTTTATTTAGGGTGTGCAGGTAGTTTGAGCCTCTGTTACGGGTTCCTGCGTGCAGCTTGAGGCATTTCACTCTTGGGCTCCTTTCAATTTCCGTTTCCCTGGCCGCCGCATTCTTGTGACGTTCCCCCTTGTGAAGTTAAATGCTGCTGCGGTGGGTTCCTTTGGTGTCCCCTCCCTCCCCCCCAGATGTTAAATGTAGTTACATTATGGTCGCTATCACCGAGCGGTCCAGCTCTAGTCACCTCTTGGACCAGATCCCGTGCTCCACTTAGGACTAAATCAAGAATTGCCTCCCCTCTGGTGGGTTCCAGTCATGGATCGTGTGTGAAAATGTGATCTCTGCATCCCGTCCTGAGGGGACATGGACGCAGTCAATGTGGGGACAGTTTAAATCCCCCGTTATTATTCTGTTTTCTGTTTTTATCGTCTCTCTACTCTCCCGGCGCATTTCACAATCATCGTCACCACCCTGGTCAGTAGTATATCCTTGCTGCTATACTCGTCAGTCAAGCCTGGAATTTCTATCCAGAGAGATTCTATGGGACAGTTTGATTCATTTAAGAGTTGTTCTATATTTGACTCCACGCTTTCTTTCACAGACAGAGCCGCTTCCCCCACCAGTGCGATCTACTCTGTCATTCCTATATAGTTCGTACCCTGGTATTACCGTGCCCCACTGATTATCGGCATTCCACCAAGTTTCTGTGATGCCGACTATGTCAATGTCCTCATTTAATACCAAGCACTCGAGTTCACGCATCTTAGTATTTACCTCATTTCTAGCATGTCTATAGTTGTCAGTATTGAGTTGTCTGCTTCATGTGAGGTAACTGAATGGGACTCTTTCATTTGACTGTTTCTCCTCAGTTCCTACCTGCACTTTATCAACGTCTATCCTCTCCCCTTTACTAGGTAGCAGTTCCAGAGCATCGCCCGGGGACTCCGTGACAAGACCCCCCCTTATAAATTAAAAACACTTCTTTATATATTTGACACCATTATAACTGCTGGATGAAAAGCAGGGTTTGTGCAGGCTGATAACTTGTGACCCCCCATGTAATAACCTCACAGCCCCCTGAGGGGTCCCGACCCCCAATTTGAGAACGCCTGGCTTAAGGCCTTCGTTTGCAGCCAGATTAAAAGAGCAGCCAAGCGGCAGCCATTAGCTAAGAAGCAGGAGTCACATCCTCACTTTCTATCTAAATTACATTAAAGCAATGTCATATCAGGCTGTTAAAAGGGAGATCCTGGCCTAATAGTACCCCCATCACCAGATAAAGAAACAGATCTTAAGATGATTAAAGAAAACTTAGTTTGATGGCACCTGCCTGGCAAGAAATCACTTCTCAATAGTTGGGATTGTGAAATCCTCATTTCTTTATTGTTTTGTTTTTATGGTCCCCACTTCCCTATTGTTTGTCTGTATGATCTCTGTCTGGTTCTTTAATTGTTTCTGTCTGCTATGTAATTAATTTTTCTAGGTGTAAATTAATTTAGGTGGTGGGATATAATTGGTTAGAGAATTTTGTTACATAATGTAAGAATTGCAAAAAGAAAAGGAGGACTTGTGGCACCTTAGAGACTAACTGATTTCTTTGAGCATAAACTTTTGTGAGCTACAGCTCACTTCATCGGATGCATTCAGTGGAAAATACAGTGAGGAGATTTATATACATAGAGAACATGAAACAATGGGTGTTACCATACACACTGTAAGGAGAGTGATCAGGTAAGCGGGGTGGGGTGTGAGGGGGGAACCTATCACTACAAAAGGTCCTCCCCCCCCCCTCCTGCTGGTAATAGCTCACCTTACCTGATCACTCTCCTTACAGTGTGTATGGTAACACCCATCATTTCATGTTCTCTGTGTATATAAATCTACCCCATCTTCTCATCCACGCATTGAGACCCTGCAGTTCTGCCAATCTCCCCTCCCTCCTGGCACCGTTATGGCAGCAGGGCCGTGCTGGTCAGTGCCCAGCTGCCCCCTGACCTGGCAGGGCTGGGCCCTAGATGGGTTGAGTTGAGCCCTGCAGAGAAAGGCAACGGGCTCCCCCCATGCCATGAGGCCCCCAGAGCTGCATTGCTCAGCCCACCCCTGTCACTGGGCCAGGGCTGCCCGGGGACAGGCTGTGGACCCTAGGGCGGGGGGGGGGTGGTCAGCCAGGAGGCACCTGAGGGGTGAGGGGTACTCTGTTCCCCCCACTAGCTGCTGGGCACAGCCGGATCCAGGACCTATGCTGAGAGGGCACTGGCCCGGGCTGGCTGCCTGGCTGGGGCTAGGGGCTGGCCCGGGCTGGCTGCCCGGCTGGGGCTGGGGGCTGGCCCAGGCTGGGGCTCGCTCCCTGGCTGAGCGTCCGTCTCCCAACAGGAGGTGATGCAGCTGGAGAAGCAGCTGGGGGGGCAGCTGATCGGAGCCCCCCGTGTCCTGCACTTCAAGGACAGTTACCACAACCTGCGCCTCTCCATCCACGACATGCCCAGCTCGCTGTGGAAGAGCAAACTCCTCGCCAGCTACCAGGTGGGCGAGCCAGCTGTGCCTACGGCACCCACTCTGCCCCCGCCAGCCTCCAGGGCAAGGCCCAGCTCTGCCCACGCCAGGACAGGCGAGTCCTGCAGCAGCGCCATGGCCAAGCAGGCACGGAGCCCCAGGGGCTGGCAGGGACGCCCTGCTCTTCCCTGCCCCCCATCCTGCCCCGAGCTCCTGCTCTCGGCCAGGGTGGGGGCCGGTCTCTGGTGCTTCCTGGGGAGGCTGGGGGGATTCCTGCCCCTCCCCTGAAGCCCGAGAGCCCTGTAGCAGACCCAGGGCAGGCGGGAGTGACCCTCGGCTTCCCTCTGCCGCAGGAGATCCCCTTCTACCACCTGTGGAGCGGGCTGCAGCCCTTCCTGCACTGCACCTTCACGCTGGAGCGTCTCAGCCCCAGCACCTGCCAGCTGGCCTGCAAGGTCTGGGTCTGGCAGGTGGAGGGCGACGGGCAGAGCTTCAGCATCAACCTCAATATCGCCAAGGTGAGCGGGCCAGGATTGGGGGGCTGCCTGTGGGCGTGCTCCAGGCCCCAGTGTGGGGGCGGAGGGCTGCCTGCGGGCATGTGCCAGGCCCCAGTGTGGGGGCGGAGGGCTGCCTGCGGGCATGTGCCAGGCCCCAGAGCCAGTGTGGGGGCAGGGGACTGCCAGAGGGCGTGCTCCAGGCCCCAGTGTGGGGGCGGGGGGCTGCCTGCGGGCATGTGCCAGGCCCCAGAGCCAGTGTGGGGGCAGGGGGCTGCCTGCGGGCTTGTGCCAGGCCCCAGTGTGGGGGCGGGGGGGCTGCCCCGTAGCCAGTGCGGGGGTGGGGGGCTGCCTGCGGGCACGCGCCAGGCCCCAGTGCCAGGGAAGCAGGGATCCCGGACCATCGCCATGGCACTGGATGGCCCCTCGCCGGTCACGGGGCACAGCGGATGAGAGAGGGCAGCAGCGCCCCAAGGGCCAGGCTGCCACGATGCAGGCGGGTGCCAGCCCCCCCGCAGGAGCTGGCAGCAGAGGTGAGATCTACAGGGGGTGCTGCCGCCCAGCCTCACCTCCAGGCCTGGGGCCCTGCCGCTCGGGGCTGTGGGTCCCCTCCCTGCTCACCCCTCTCCCTGCTGGACACCTAGGACACGAGCTTCTCGGACTGGCTGGTGCCCGACAGCGAGGCCGGCTGCCCAGCCCTGGTGGGCCCCAGTGCCTTCAAGATCCCCTTCCTCATCCGCCAGAAGATCATCAGCAGCCTGGACACGCCCTGCGCCCGTGGGGCTGACTGGAGAACGCTGGCCCAGAAACTCCACCTGGACAGGTACAGGGGCAGACAGCGTCTCCCCGCCAGGGCACCAGGGGCAGGGAGCGATCCCAGGGGCAGGACACTGGGGGCAGGGAGCGATCCCGTGGGCAGGGCACCGGGGGCAGGGAGCAATCCTGGGAGCAGGGCACTGGGGGCAGGGAGTGATCCCAGGGGCAGGGCACTGGGGGCAGGGAGTGATCCCAGGGGCAGGGGACTGAGGGCAGGGAGCGATCCCAGGGGCAGGGGACTGAGGGCAGGGAGCATCCCCCCGCCAGGACACTGGGGGCAGGGTGCGATCCCGTAGGCAGGGCACCGGGGGCAGGGAGCAATCCTGGGAGCAGGGCACTGGGGGCAGGGAGTGATCCCAGGGACAGGGCACTGGGGGCAGGGAGTGATCCCAGGGGCAGGGGACTGAGGGCAGGGAGCATCCCCCCGCCAGGACACTGGGGGCAGGGTGCGATCCCAGGGCAGGACACAGGGAGCGATCCCAGGGACAGGGCACTGAGGGCAGGGAGCGATCCCAGGGGCAGGGCATTGGGGGCAGAGAGCATCCCGCCTGCCAGGGCACTGGGAGGCAGGGGGTGATCCCAGGGGGCAGCCTGTCTTCAGGACACACAGCTCACACAGCTTCCACCTTCCTGGGTCTGACCTCGGAGCATTCAGCCTCCTCTGCCCCTCCGTATGCTTCCCACAGCCAGTCTGCCCAGATGGGGTCCTGGGGGAGCCAGAGGGTCCTGCCCCCCAACTCCGCAGTCAGACGTGACTCTCAGCCAGCCAGTAAAACAGAAGGTTTATTAGACGACAGGAACATGGTCTAACACAGAGCTTGTAGGTGCAGAGAACAGGACCCCTCAGCCGGGTCCATTTTGGGGGGCAGTGAGCCAGACAACCCCGTCTGCCCTTCACTCCTCGTCCCCAGCCAGCCCCAAACTGAAACTCCCTCCAGCCCCCCCTCCTCTGGGCTTTGTCCCTTTCCCGGGCCAGGAGGTCACCGGATTCCTTTGTTCTCCAGCCCTTTAGCTCTCACCTTGCAGGGGGGAAGGGCCCAGGCCATCAGTGGCCAGGAAACAGGGTATCGGCCATTCTCTGTGTCCAGACTCCTGCACACACCTGCCCCCTAGGGCTCTGCAACGATCATACACCCTCATCCCACCCCCTAGAGACTTAAGAACTGCATAGGGGAAACTGAGGCACCCCCACACTATTCAGAGGAAACATTAAGAACAGTCCCACTTTGTCACATAGGGCACTGGGAGCAGGGAGTGATCCTGGGGGCAGGGAGCATCCCCCCGCCAGGGCACTGGGGACAGGGAGTGATCCCGGTGTAAGGGCACCAGGGGCAGGGAGCGTCCTCCAGCCAGGGCACCAGGTGCAGGGAGCAATCCTGGGGGCAGGGCACTGGAGGCAGGGAGCAATCCCGGAGGCAGGGCACTGGAGGCAGGGAGCAATCCCGGGGGCAGAGCACTGGGGGCAGGGAGTGATCCCAGCGCCAGACCTCTCACCCAGCCGCCGCGGCCCCCAGGAGCCAGCGCAGAGCACAGGGAGCGGTGGCGGGGAGCAGGGCTGCTTGGCCACTTTCTGCACCCCCTGAAGCTGGTAGGGCTCCTGGAACGGGCGGGCGGGCAGTGGCCCACCTGGGAGGAGACCCAGGCAGCATACCCCACTCGGTGAAGTGGGCCCCACCTGGGCCTGTGGACCCAACCCCCCCGGCCGACCAGCCCGTGAGAGCAGAGGGTGCCCTGGGCGGGGGCGGGGATGGAGCGCCCGGCTAACGCCCCCTCCCCTCTCCTCTGCAGCCATCTCAGCTTCTTTGCCTCGAAGGCCAGCCCGACCGCCATGATCCTGAACCTGTGGGAGGCGCGGCACTTCCCCAGCGGGAACCTGGCACAGCTGGCCGCAGCCGTGGCTGAGGTGGGCAAACAGGACAGTGCCCTCTTCGCCGTCTCGGAGGCCGAGTGCTGAGGGGCCAGGGCGGGGTGGGGCTGGGGCCCTGCGGAGCGGGGAGCACAGGCCACGGGGCAGCAGTGTGGGTGTTGCTGCCCCAGAGGTGCCAGCTCCGACCCCCGGGGGCCTGTGCTGGGCTCCTGCCCCTGCTGCTCCGCCCGGGTCTCTGGTGCCCCTGCTGCCCGTGCAGGGGGCAGGGAGCTGGCTGCCCCTCAGCTGCAGCCCCCACCTCTGGGTGGGCACCAGCTCCCCAGTGCTGGCACTGACTGAGTGTGGGGGGCTGTGCCCCTTGCTGCCCCAGGGCCCCTTGAGGACTCCCCTGCCGCCCCCTCCGCCCCCCGCATGCCAAGGGGCTGCCCGACACCAGAGCCAGTCCCCAGGGGGGGCGTCTTGGAGCCAAAGAACAGGCCATGGCAGGGGCTGCGGGTGGGAGGCTCTGGCGGGTGCTGGGATGGGCAGCGTGGCTCCAGCCCAGCCCATCCGGGTGCTGTGTGTGCAGCGGGCATTGTGCGTCGTGCGTGCTGTAACCGTGTGGGGCCAGGCGGTGCCAGGCCCCGTCCCATGTTGTGTAAAGATCGGTTTTTAATTCTGTATTCAAGTGCATTCGCGTATTTACACTTGGCCTTATGTACATAGCGGGCACCGCGTGGCGGGGGGCTAGCGGGCACCATGTAAATAAATCGGATCTATATTGCTAGCTGGGGCTCGCGCCGGCCGCCAGGCACAGGGGACGGGGAGGGGTGTGTCCCGGAGTCCCCGGGCGATGCTCTGGATCTGCTCCCCATGAAGCCAGGCAGGACTCTGGGGCAGTTGCCTTTCTGGGAGCAGCCTGTCTTCAGGACACACAGCTCACCCGGCTTCCACCTTCCCGGGTCTGACCTCGGAGCATTCAGCCTCCTCTGCCCCTCCGTGCACTTCCCACAGCGAGTCCACCCAGGCGGGGTCCTGGGGAAGCCAGAGGGTCCTGCCCCCCAACTCCGCAGTCAGACGGGACTCTCAGCCAGCCAGTAACACAGAAGGTTTATTAGACGACATGAACATCGTCTAACACAGAGCTTGTAAAAAGAAAAGGAGGACTTGTGGCACCTTAGAGACTAACCAATTTATTTGAGCATGAGCTTTCGTGAGCTACAGCTCACTTCATCGGATGCATACCGAGGAAACTGTAGCAGACTTTATATACGCACAGAGAATATGAAACAATACCTCCTCCCACCCCACTGTCCTGCTGGTAATAGCTTGTAGGTGCAGAGAACAGGACCCCTCAGCCGGGTCCATTTTGGGGGGCAGTGAGCCAGACACCCCGTCTGCACTTCACTCCTCGTCCCCAGCCAGCCCCAAACTGAAACTCCCTCCAGCCCCCCCTCCTCTGGGCTTTGTCCCTTTCCCGGGCCAGGAGGTCACTGGATTCCTTTGTTCTCCAGCCCTTTAGCTCTCACCTTGCAGTGGGGAAGGGCCCAGGCCATTAGTGGCCAGGAAACAGGGTGTCGGCCATTCTCTGTGTCCAGACCCCTGCACACACCTGCTCTCTAGGGCTCTGCAGTGATCATACACCCTTACCCCACCACCCAGACACTCAAGAACTGTATAGGGGAAACTGAGGCACCCCCACACTATTCAGAGGAAACATTAAGAACAGTCCCACTTCGTCACAGGATACTGCCCCATGGGGGGGGGGGTTCCGGTCCCTGCCCACCCAGCAGCCTCGGCGGGGGGTGGAGGAGGGTGTGTGTGCAAATGGCCTGCAGAGACCCCGAGCTCCTCCCTACACCGGGCAGGCTCAGGCCCGTTGGTGGTGGGCGACACGACAGGCAACAGCTGCGATGAGCGCGGCCCCTTTCCCCGAGCCGTCTTCTGACTGCAGGAAGGTGATGCTGCAGCGTGGGGCGAGGCGCTGCACAGTCCCCTGCACCTCCTGTGCGAAGCTGCAGAGAGAGGGGGGAGTGAGGCCATAAGCCCTGCAACCCGCCCCCCTTCACTGCCCGCCCTACCCTCTGTGATCCCCCGTGTGCCAGCAAGGCCCAGCTGCCCCTCCCGCCCCCACTCACTGTGGGTGCAGCTTGTAGAGTGTCCCGTCCACGCCCACCGTCACCGAAAGCTGTTCCAGGCCCCGGTTCTCCCGGATCTTCTCCGCCACAGCAGCCACGCCTGCCCCGCAGAGCTGGGCCGCGCGTCGGGCCACCACCTGGCACACCTCCCGTACCAGCACGCTGTCCTCGCAGGTGACGTGCAGCCCCAGCTGCTCCAGGATGGCGCACACCTGCCGCAGGGCCAGGCCGTCGCTGCGGGGACACCAGGGGCACGGTCAGCGCGGCCTCGGGCCCTCGCCCCCACCCCCCATGCTGCCATCCCAGGAACACCTCCGCAGCTAGGGCTGGAGCCCTTTGCCCTGCCTGGCAGTCGGCGTCCCAGGAGCCATCAGCACCCACAGCGCCTGCCCCGCTCCCCCCCCTGCGCCCGCCCCGCGCTCACCTCTCGATGGACGACAGGAACTTGGTCTGGAAGATGTCCCGGGTCTGAAGCTTGGGGGACGGGCGGCCCCGGAACAGGAGCCCCTTGGCCGTGAGCTCCAGCAGGATGTACCGGACGATCTCGCCCAGATACATGCCACTGATGAGCTTCTCGAACCTGCCCCAGAAGGAGAGGCCGTCAGCACAGCTGCAGGGGCCCCGACCAGCCCTGCCCTGGTACAGCCCCCTGCCCAGCCCCCTCCCCAGGCCTGCCCCGGTACAGCCCCTGGCCAGCCCTGCCCTGGTACAGCCCCCACCCCAGGCCTGCCCTGGTATACCCCCTGGCCAGCTCTGCCCTGCCCCACGATGGCCCCAGCCAGCCCCTTCCCCACCCCAGTCCAGCTCCCTGCCCAGGCCTGCCCCGGTGCGGCCTCTGCCCAGGCCTGGCATGGGCCCCTGCCCGGCGTGGCATGGCCATTGTTCCCCCCACCCCAGTATGGCCCCAGCGCAGCCCCTGCTTTGTCCCTCTGCCCCCAGTGCCCCACCCCTGCCACCCAGCCCAGCCCTGGTGTGGCCCCGGCCCTGCCCACCTCTGCCTGCCGGGGTTCAGCGAGGCCTCGTCCACCTGTCTGTCGAAGGGGGTGAAGAACGCGTCCAGGCAGCCGTTGTCGCCGAACGCCCCCCACTCCATGTTGACGCACATCCGCCCTTCCCCCCCCGCCAGGGTGCCCACGTTCCGCAGCTCCTCCATGTAGCAGGCATTGGTGCCCGTGCCTGGGGGGGGGGCGGGGCATCAGCTCAGGCCCCTTCCTGGCCATGCTGATGCGGCTGGGGCAGCCCCACCCCAGGGCTGAGACCCCTCCCCTGCTGCACTAGCCCCTGGAGTGGGGCAATGCCAAGGGGCCAGCACTGCTGGGGGGGCAGGTGTGGGGCGGGCTGAACACTGTCCTAGCTTCTGAACACACACACACCCCGGCTGCTGGGCACTGGGGGGGTGTAACTGCCCGCTGGGCACTGGGGGGGGTGACTGCTCGCTGGGCACTGGGGGGGTGTGACTGCCCGCTGGGCACTGGGGGGGGTGCGCCTGCCCGCTGGGCATGGGGGGGTGCGCCTGCCCGCTGGGCACTGGGGGGGGTGCGCCTGCCCGCTGGGCACTGGGGGGGGTGTGACTGCCCGCTGGGCACTGGGGGGGGCTGCCCCTTACCCACAATGAGGCCGACCTCACAGCTGGGGTCGTCGTAGCCGCACGACATCATGGTTCCCACGGTGTCGTTCACTATGGCAACCACGTCCAGCGCAAAATGCTAGGAAGAATGAGACCCGTTACTCGGTAACACAATTCCCCATCACCAGGGCAACGGCACGGGCACGCTGCCCTCCCCGTCTCCTGGGAAACGGCCCCTCCCTCTGCTCCCCACCTGCTCCCCACCTGCTGACTGGGGCGAGGGCCACAGGGCTCCGGCCCTGCCCCCGTCACGCCAGCGTCCTGTGCGAGGCCATCGCCAGGCACCGTCAGGCTGAGACAGAGCATCACACAGCCCTGAGCCCCGCCGGCAACCTAACCCCCTGCCCGATGCTCCTGGCGCGATGCCCGGCCTCGCACAACGCCCCCATTGACCCCCCCACCCGGGAACCTAACGCCCTGCCTGGCCCGACGCCCGGCCGGGCGCTACGAGGCTTCCACCCACCCTGCCCACCTGCCCAGTACAACGCCCCGCCCCGCCCGGCTCACGGGCCCCCTGCCCAGGCCCCCGTGCCATACATTTTTGCGCTTCACCGCCTCCCGGAGCAGCTTCACCACGTCCTGCCCCACACAGCCCGAGGCGTTGAATCCTTTGGTCCAGCTCAGCAGGATGCCCTGGGGACCAGTCATTAGTGGTCAGAGTTAACAAGCGACAGAACACTCCACTTAGAAGCAACCTGGCTAGTCCCACCTGTCTGCCGGGCACCCCCCAGCAGCGGCGCTGGGAAGACAGGCAGGGACAGAAACGCTGCCTTCCCTGGCCGCAGCCCCCGCAGCTTCCCCCGGGCACGTCCCGGCCTCCTCCTGGGGCCACAGCCCCCCCCCCAGCCTCCCCCCCCGGCACGTTCCGGCCTCCTCCTGGGGCCACAGCCCCCCCCCAGCCCCCCCCTGACACGTCCCGGCCTCCTCCTGGGGCCACAGCCCCCCCAGCCACCCCCTGGCACGTCCCGGCCTCCTCCTGGGGCCACAGCCCCCCCAGCCACCCCCTGGCACGTCCCGGCCTCCTCCTGGGGCCACAGCCCCCACCCAGCCTCCCCCACCCGGCACATCCCGGCCTCCTCCTGGGGCCACAGCCCCCGCAGCCACCCCCCGGCACGTCACGGCCTCCTCCTGGGGCCACAGCCCCCACCCAGCCTTCCCCCCGGGCACGTCCCAGCCTCCTCCTGGGGCCACAGCCCCCCCCAGCCTCCCCCCCCGGCACGTTCCGGCCTCCTCCTGGGGCCACAGCCCCCCCCCAGCCACCCCCTGACACGTCCCGGCCTCCTCCTGGGGCCACAGCCCCCCCAGCCACCCCCTGGCACGTCCCGGCCTCCTCCTGGGGCCACAGCCCCCCCCAGCCTTCCCCCCGGCACGTCCCGGCCTCCTCCTGGGGCCACAGCCCCCCCCAGCCTCCCCCCCCGGCACGTTCCGGCCTCCTCCTGGGGCCACAGCCCCCCCCAGCCACCCCCTGACACGTCCCGGCCTCCTCCTGGGGCCACAGCCCCCCCAGCCACCCCCTGGCACGTCCCGGCCTCCTCCTGGGGCCACAGCCCCCCCAGCCACCCCCTGGCACGTCCCGGCCTCCTCCTGGGGCCACAGCCCCACCCAGCCTCGCCCCCCGGCACATCCCGGCCTCCTCCTGGGGCCACAGCCCCCGCAGCCACCCCCCGGCACGTCCCGGCCTCCTCCTGGGGCCACAGCCCCCGCAGCCACCCCCCGGCACGTCCCGGCCTCCTCCTGGGGCCACAGCCCCCACCCAGCCTTCCCCCCGGGCACGTCCCGGCCTCCTCCTGGGGCCACAGCCCCCCCAGCCACCCCCTGGCACGTCCCGGCCTCCTCCTGGGGCCACAGCCCCCACCCAGCCTCCCCCCCCGGCACATCCCGGCCTCCTCCTGGGGCCACAGGCCCCACCCAGCCTCCCCCCCGGCACGTCCCGGCCTCCTCCTGGGGCTGCGGCCCGAACGTTTCCCCTGCCTAGCCCCACAAGGGGGAAGCTCGGGGCAGCGGCTGAACTGCCCCCGGCAGGGTGTCTGTGCAACGTCCCCTCAGCCAGTGCAGCGCCGGATGCCCCGGCCCCTCACCTGGTCCAGGCTGGTCTGCTGGCAGGGGAAGGAGAAGGTGAAGCCGAGCGGCAGCGTCTGGCCCATCATGCCCTGCTTGGTCTGGAAGTCCGCGATGCACTCCACGATGTGGTCAAAGAGCTGCAGAGATTTGGCGGGGGCGGGGTCAGTGGGGGGCAGCCTGCCCAGGACACTGGCACCCACCTGGGGGCACTGGACGCTGGGGGCTCAGGCCCTGCCTAGGGGCTGGGAAGTGAGAGGGGGAGACTCATTTCTCTGGGAGCAGGGTGGCGCTCACCCCAGGCAGCCCCAGCCCACCCAGCAGCAGGGGCAGCATTTCCAGCCCCCCCAGAGCGGGAAGGAAGCCCCCCAGCTGGCGCCCGCACCCCAGGACCCGTGTACCCGCAGTACCTGGCTGCCCGGGCCCTGGGCCACCTGGGGCGGGATGGAGTACAGCTCGCTGACGATCCGCACGCCGCCCTGCTCCCGGGCGCCCACCTGCACCAGCAGCACCCGGAAGTTGGTCCCGCCCAGGTCCAGAGCCAAGAAGTCGCCTCTCTCTGCAACGGGCACGGGGGGGGGGGGGGTCAGAGCCAGGCAGGCGCTGGGCTGGGCCACGGCACCAGCTCCCTGCTCCCGGCACCCAGAGCCTGCCGGCCCGGCGCACCCCCGGCCCCGTGCCTAGCCCTGCAGGCCCCCACCCTTCGCCCCGCGGAGGCCACAGACTGGCCAGGCCCAGGTGCCCCCATCTGCCCGCAGGGACCCCAGGCTGGGATGAAGCACTGGGGGGAGCTGGTGCTGCGGCTGCCCAGGCTGTGCCCACCCTTGGGCTGCCAGTCCAGGCCCCAGCCACACCAAGGCAGGAACGCCCCCCGCAACCTCCCCCTGCCAGTGCCCCCCGCAGATCCCCAGCCCGCCGGCCCCTCACCCGAGCCGTCGGGCGTGGCACAGATGTAGGTGGGCAGCATGCGGACGGAGGACGTGGTCTGCGTCTCCTTCTTCAGCCCCAGCTCCATCTCCCGTCTCAGCAAGGCCTGCACCTCGCCCAGGGCATCGGGCGAGAGCTTCAGCAGCGCCAGGGTTTGGTTCACCTGGAAGCGCTGGGCTGCCAGCCTAGATGCCACTGCGGTCACCATGGCAGTCCCCTTGCCGCTGCCATCCTCCGCCTGCACCAAGGTGATGTCGCACTCGGGGGCCAGCTTCTTCACCAGCTGCTGCAGGGTCTGGCCAAACCTGGGGAGCCGAGGGAGAGCCTGGCACAGGGCTGGCAGGACTGGCTGAGCAGCCAGCTGCCCACAGGGCTCGCCCTGAGCACCGGCGGCCGAGGGGCAGGGAGAGGGGCGAGGAGCCAGGCC
The DNA here is from genome assembly GCF_965140285.1 of Lepidochelys kempii. Lineage (NCBI taxonomy): Eukaryota > Metazoa > Chordata > Testudines > Cheloniidae > Lepidochelys > Lepidochelys kempii. Next base: position 1,329,100 of record NC_136387.1, on the reverse strand, counting down.
CAGCCTCGCAGGAGTGTCTGGAGGGGCTAAGGGGCCAGGCCAGGCGAGGGGCCAGGCCTAGAGCAGGGGGCAGCAGCGGGGGAGAGTCGGGGAGCCAGGCCTCCAGCCAGCTGGAGCGTAGCCCCCACCAGGGTGCTGGGCCCACAGCTCCCTCCTGTCGCCATGGGGCCCAGCTGGGGCCACGGAGCCCAGGGCACGGCACCAGCCCCACTACCCGAGACCCCACAGCTCCGCCCCTCGGAGGAGCGGCCGGCACGGCTGGGAGCAGGCTCCGTGTTCCCTGGGGCCCTTACTTGGCGTGGTCCCGGAACATGGCTCCATCCACGGCCACGCTGGTCTTCAGGCGGGTCAGCTCCCGGTTCCTGCGCATGTGGCTGAGGATGGCGGCCAGGCCGGCGGCACACAGGCTGGCGGCACGAATGTAGACGGCGCTGCACACCTGCTGCATGCTGAAGCAGTCCTGGTCGCTCGCCTCCAGTCCCAGACGCCACAGGACACACTGCGCCCTGGCCACTCCCACCTGCTCGCTGCGAAGGAGAGCACGGGGCAGAGCCCTGCCATCAGCCTCCAGGCCTGGTGCCCCTGGGGCACGGGGCAGAGCTCTGCCATCAGCCTCCAGGCCTGGGGCCCTTGGGGCACGGGGAGGGCACGGGGCAGAGCTCTGCCATCAGCCTCCAGGCCTGGTGCCCCTGGGGCAGGGGAGGGCACGGGGCAGAGCCCTGCCATCAGCCTCCAGGCCTGGGGCCCCTGGGGCAGGGGAGGGCACGGGGCAGAGCTCTGCCATCAGCCTCCAGGCCTGGGGCCCCTGGGGCAGGGGAGGGCACGGGGCAGAGCCCTGCCATCAGCCTCCAGGCCTGGGGCCCCTGGGGCAGGGGAGGGCACGGGGCAGAGCCCTGCCATCAGCCTCCAGGCCTGGGGCCCTTGGGGCACGGGGAGGGCACGGGGCAGAGCCCTGCCATCAGCCTCCAGGCCTGGTGCCCCTGCGGCAGGGGAGGGCACAGCGGTCACAGAGACTTCCATCTGGCTGTGTGCCTAGCACCCCTAGGGTGCAGGGAGGGCGCAGGGGCAGAGCCCTGACATTGGGGTGTGGGGACGGGGGCACTTGCTCTCCACTTGCACAGGTGGGCTCATGTGTCACTCGGTCACAAGTGGAATGAGGTTGCAGGTCTCAGCAGTTATTGGCTGCCAGGCTCTGTGCACAGGGCAGGCCAGGTCTGGCCAGCAGGGGGTGCTGCTGGTGTATCCCACGCCTCGGGGACCCACTTACTCTGTGATCTCCAGGATGTCCTGGATCTGGACCGACCCCTTGGTCAGGAGGGCAGGGGTCGTGCGCCCGCTGAAGAGCCCGCCCTGAGTGGCCAGCTCGGCCAGAATGTGCCGGACGATCTCGCCCAAGTACAAGCCACTGATCATCTTCTCGAACCTGAGCGGGGGCGAAGGGGCGTGAGCAGCGCGCTGGGCAGGCAGGGCCATGCGCCAGCCACTCAGCATGGCCACAGGGCCACTGCTCCCTGGGCATGGCCACAACCCAGCACAGCACAGCCCGGGGCATGGGCGGCCATGGGGCTGGGCCCGGCAGGCCCGGAGAGCCCGGGGCATGGGCGGCCGTGGGGCTGGGCCCGGCAGGCCCGGAGAGCCCGGGGCATGGGCGGCCGTGGGGCTGGGCCCGGCAGGCCCGGAGAGCCCGGGGCATGGGCGGCCGTGGGGCTCGGCCCGGCAGGCCCGGAGAGCCCGGGGCATGGGCGGCCATGGGGCTGGGCCCGGCAGGCCCGGAGAGCCCGGGGCATGGGCGGCCGTGGGGCTGGGCCCGGCAGGCCCGGAGAGCCCGGGGCATGGGCGGCCGTGGGGCTGGGCCCGGCAGGCCCGGAGAGCCCGGGGCATGGGCGGCCGTGGGGCTGGGCCCGGCAGGCCCGGAGAGCCCGGGGCATGGGCGGCCGTAGGGCTGGGCCCGGCAGGCCCGGAGAGCCCGGGGCATGGGCGGCCGTGGGGCTGGGCCCGGCAGGCCCGGAGAGCCCGGGGCATGGGCGGCCGTAGGGCTGGGCCCGGCACACCCGGAGAGCCCGGGGCATGGGCAGCCTGGCTCAGGCACTGGGGAGCAGATGCCACCGATGGGGAACCAGAGGAAGCCAATGCTCTGTGCCCTTCCCCTGCCAGGGATGCCCCCGGCCCCTGACCCCACCTCTGCTTCCCTGGGTTCAGGGAGGTCTCGTCCACCAGCCGGTCGTAGGGGCTCAGCATGTCGTTCAAGGTGCCGTCGTCCCCGAAGGAGCCCCACTCGGTGACCACGCCCATCCGGCCCAGGTTCTCCTCCACCACCTCCACGCACCGCGCCTCCTCCATGAAGCAGCTGTTGGTGCCAGCGTCTGCCGGGTACAGGGGAGCAGTGAGGGGCTGGGGTGCACGGCCAGCCTGTGCCAGGCAATGCCGGAGCCAGCCCCGGCCCCGTCTGGCCCCGTCTGGCTCCGCCAGGCCCCGCCAGGCTCCCGGGGCGTCCCGACCGGGACGGGGCCACTCACCGACAATCAGGCCGACCTCGCACGGCTCTGCACTGGCCTCGCAGCCCATCATGGTACCAGTGGTGTCGTTCACCACAGCGATGACCTTGATGCAGTAGCGCTGGCCGGCAGAGAGAGGGGGCACGATCAGCAGCCCCCCTGTAATCGTCCACGGAGCCCCCGCCCCACCCTGCCCCACCCAGGGGGCCCCCACCCAGGGGGCCCCCACCCCGCCCCACATTGCCCCGCTCATGGGACCTCCACCCTGCCCCACCCCACACTGCCCCACCCAGGGGGCCCTGCCCCACACTGCCCCACTCAGGGGACCCCCACCCCGCCCCACACTGCCCCACTCATGGGACCTCCACCCTGCCCCACCCCACACTGCCCCACTCAGGGGACCCCCACCCTGCCCCACACTGCCTCACCCCCACCCAGGGAGCCCCCCACCCCACACTGCCCCACCCCACCCAGGGGGTCCCCACATTGCCCCGCTCATGGGACCTCCACCCTGCCCCACCCCACCCAGGGGGCCCCCACCCCGCCCCACACTGCCCCGCTCATGGGACCTCCACCCTGCCCCACCCCACACTGCCCCACCCAGGGGGCCCCGCCCCACCCAGGGGGTCCCCACCCCGCCCCACATTGCCCCGCTCATGAGACCTCCACCCTGCCCCACCCCACACTGCCCCACCCAGGGGGCGCCCCACCCAGGAGGCCCCACCCCACACTGCCCCACCCCACCCAGGGGGTCCCCACCCTGTACTCCCCCTCGCCCTGGGACTCCCCCTTACATCTTGCTTGTTGATGGCATTTTGCAGTAACTCCACCACGTCTCTCCCCTCCACACCAGGGCACTTGAAGCGTTTGGCCCAGGAGAACAGGTAGCTCTGCAGGGAAAGAGCCCAGGCACTGCGGTCAGGCAGCCCTGCCCCACGCCCCGCAGCGCCCCCTGCTGGGAGCCCCCAGCCGACGCTCCTGGCCAACCCCCCCTTCAGCGCCCCCTGCTGGGAGCCCCCAGCCAACTCTCCCTTCAGCGCCCCCTGCTGGGACCCACCAACCGACGCTCCCAGACACCCCCCCTTCAGCGCCCCCTGCTGGGAGCCCCCAGCGCTCCCGGCCAACCCCCCACCGCGCTCGCCGCAGGCCCGGAGCGATGGGCTCACCTGGTCCAGCCGCGTCTGCCTGCAGGAGAAGGGGAAGGAGAAGCCCAGCTGGAAGGCCCTCTGGGGCAAGCGGAGCCCGTCCAGGAACTCACACAGGCATGTCGCCATGAAGGCAAAGAGCTGGGGAGCAAGGCTGGGAATTAGCAGAGCAGAGGCCGCCCCGCGCCCGTGGCCAGGCCTGCCCCTCTGCCGGCTCCCGGCTCTGCTCCCAGCTCCCACCAGCCCCAGGCTGCCCAGTCCTGGCCCACCCTCTGGGTGGGGCCCGGAGACCTGGCTGGCATGGAGCCAGCCGCAGTCCCACCTCCTGCTCCCCCACTTGCCAGGTGGGTCACCCCGTGTCCAGGAGGCGTGAGGGGGCCCTGCCCCCGCACCTTCTCGCCAGGGCCCTGGGCGATTGCGTCTGACACAGGAAAGCGCCGGTCCTTCACCGTCACCGTCTGGCGCGTGTCCCCCGACAGCTCCACCAGCAGCACCCGCAAATCGATGTCTCCCAGCTCCAGCACCAGGAATTCGCCTCTCTCTGCCCGACAAGCAGACGTGGTGTCAGGGCCCGGGCGCCCCAGCCCGGCATACAGGGGGCACCCCCAGGTCGCTGGTGCTCTGCGCCCTGCCTGGCTTCTGCAGGAGCTGCTCAGCCCGGCAGATCCAGGGACCCAGTCGCTCAGCGCTACCATCCCTGATGGGCTCCAATCACCGGCTTGTGCCGCCGGGGTCTCTTGGGCGCAGCTCACTGACCAGGCTGCAGCGCTGGGCTTGCAGGTCCCCAGGGCAGGCCTGATGCCAGGGGCGGCGTGCTCAGCAACGGGGACAAAGGTGCCCATGGGCATGCAAGCGGGCAGGAGTGCAGGCCCCCAGCAGCTGCGCACGATGGGATGGGCCCTGCCTCTGGGCTGCAGCACTAAGCCCCTGTTCTTAGTGTGGGGCCCAGCATGGCTCCCCTCCCCCAGCCACAGCCCAGCTGGAATGGGGGGGCAGGTGCTGACACCCAAGCTCTGGAGCACCCCAGAGCACTGGCCCTGGACGGGGAGCCTGGGGCTGGTACCAGGAGGGCCCCCACAGCCGGTCCCTTACCGGTGCCGTCTGGGGTGGAGCGGATGAAGGTGGGCAGCATGCGCACTGTGGCTTGGGCGTGTGTCCGGCGGCTCAGCCCCCGGTCCATGGCCTCCAGCATGCTGTCCTTGACCCGATGGAGCTTCTCCAGGGACAGGCACAGGGGCTGCAGGGAGCTCTGCATCTGGGAGGGGAGGCAGGGCTGGTCAGGGAGCGCCCCCACCAGAGCCCGCGGGCAGCAGGGCAGCGAGTGGGGGGCAGCGAGTGGGGGTTTACCTTTGTGGTGAGGTGCCAGCTCTGGGCCTGGGGGCTGCTGCTCTCGCTGACACCAGCCAGCCCATGGCCAGGGCACGTGGGGCTCAGCTGGTTCCCGGGGGGCTTCCCCACCAAGGGCTTCTCCTGGCCGGAACTCATCTGGGGCCTGAGGGGCAGAGAGCAGGGTGAGCTCCCTGTGCCAAGGGGCAGCTGCAGAGCCAGCCTATGGCCCCCAGCCCCCACCCTGCAGGCCAGGCACCCGGCATGCTCTGGGAAGATCAGGCCCCTGCAAGTACTCAATGCTTTTTTTGCCTCTGTTTTCACTAACAAGGTCAGCTCCCAGACTGCTGCGCTGGGCATCACAAAATGCGGAAGAGATGGCCAGCCCTCTGTGGAGATAGAGGCGGTTAGGGACTATTTAGAAAAGCTGGACGTGCACAAGTCCATGGGGCCGGACGAGTTGCATCCGAGAGTGCTGAAGGAATTGGCGGCTGTGATTGCAGAGCCACTGGCCATTATCTTTGAAAACTCGTGGCGAACCGGGGAAGTCCCGGATGACTGGAAAAAGGCTAATGTAGTGCCAATCTTTAAAAAAGGGAAGAAGGAAGATCCTGGGAACTACAGGCCAGTCAGCCTCACCTCAGTCCCTGGAAAATTCCAGTCCCTGGAAAAATCATGGAGCAGGTCCTCAAAGAATCAATCCTGAAGCACTTGCATGAGAGGAAAGTGATCAGGAACAGCCAGCATGGATTCACCAAGGGAAGGTCATGCCTGACTAATCTAATCGCCTTTTATGATGAGATTACTGGTTCTGTGGATGAAGGGAAAGCAGTGGATGTATTGTTTCTTGACTTTAGCAAAGCTTTTGACACGGTCTCCCATAGTATTCTTGTCAGCAAGTTAAGGAAGTATGGGCTGGATGAATGCACTATAAGGTGGGTAGAAAGCTGGCTAAATTGTCGGGCTCAATGGGTAGTGATCAATGGCTCCATGTCTAGTTGGCAGCCGGTATCAAGTGGAGTGCCCCAAGGGTCGGTCCTGGGGCCGGTTTTATTCAATATCTTCATAAATGATCTGGAGGATGGTGTGGATTGCACTCTCAGCAAATTTGCGGATGATACTAAACTGGGAGGAGTGGTAGATACGCTGGAGGGGAGGGATAGGATACAGAAGGACCTAGACCAATTGGAAGATTGGGCCAAAAGGAATCTGATGAGGTTCAATAAGGATAAGTGCAGGGTCCTGCACTTAGGACGGAAGAACCCAATGCACAGCTACAGACTAGGGGCCGAATGGCTAGGCAGCAGTTCTGCAGAAAAGGACCTAGGGGTGACAGTGGACGAGAAGCTGGATATGAGTCAGCAGTGTGCCCTTGTTGCCAAGAAGGCCAATGGCATTTTGGGATGTATAAGTAGGGGCATAGCGAGCAGATCGAGGGACGTGATCGTTCCCCTCTATTCGACATTGGTGCGGCCTCATCTGGAGTACTGTGTCCAGTTTTGGGCCCCACACTACAAGAAGGATGTGGATAAATTGGAGAGAGTCCAGCGAAGGGCAACAAAAATGATTAGGGGACTGGAACACATGAGTTATGAGGAGAGGCTGAGGGAGCTGGGATTGTTTAGCCTGCAGAAGAGAAGAATGAGGGGGGATTTGATAGCTGCTTTCAACTACCTGAAAGGGGGTTCCAAAGAGGATGGCTCTAGACTGTTCTCAATGGTAGCAGATGACAGAACGAGGAGTAATGGTCTCAAGTTGCAGTGGGGGAGGTTTAGATTGGATATTAGGAAAAACTTTTTCACTAAGAGGGTGATGAAACACTGGAATGCGTTACCTAGGGAGGTGGTAGAATCTCCTTCCTTAGAGGTTTTTAAGGTCAGGCTTGACAAAGCCCTGGCTGGGATGATTTAACTGGGAATTGGTCCTGCTTTGAGCAGGGGGTTGGACTAGATGACCTTCTGGGGTCCCTTCCAACCCTGATATTCTATGATTCTATGATTTAACTGGGAACTGGTCCTGCTTCAAGCAGGGGGTTGGACTAGATGACCTTCTGGGGTCCCTTCCAACCCTGATATTCTATGATTCTATGATTCTAAGTGCCCTGCCCTAGAGCCCAGAGCCCCTCCGCAATCAGGGGGCCACGGGGGCTCCCCAGCTGCCAGCCCCTGCCAGCACCCCCAGAGCTCAGCAGCTGCAATAATTCATGTGGAGCGGCCCCAGCATGAGCCCCCACACCTCACCCCAGTGCCTCAGCCCCGGCAGGGTGCGAATCCTCAGCTTCACCCCTGTGAGTGCAGAGGGCGACAGATCCCTGAGCACTGATTAACCCGAGAGCATAAAGCCTGGCACACGCCCAGCCCAGCACATGCCCAGGTGGATGGTGCGGAGACTGGCCAGGCCCCAGGGCCCTCAGAGCGGCCTGGGCTGGGTTCAGATGTTCAAAAACCTCCTGTTTGATGCTGGCTGAGAGTCACTGCAGGCTGGAGATTGGCGTAGGCATTATTCCCTCTGGGGGTGGAGGCCCCGGGGCCCCAGAGCGAGTGGACTCCCTGAGGGGGCCCATGTCAGAGCCCAGGCATGCTGCAGGCTCAGAGGGGTGCAGTGCTGGGAGCCGGAGGGGCCTACAGGTTAACCCCCGAGAGAGAGCGGACCCCCGAGAAGGGCTGTCACTCTGAAGGGGGTTCCTCCCAACGGGCCGTACGGAGCCGAGAGCCTGGGGCCTGGGAGGCCATGAGACAGGCACATGCTGCCTGGCTGTCCCAGAGCCACCCACAGAAACGCAGCCCCCGTGGCACTGTGTGCCCACCTGGGCACCAACAGCCACCTGAGGAAAGCAGGTGCCTGACCCAGAATGGCCGCTTGACGGGCACACCAGCCGGAGCTTTGCCTCGGCAACCCCCCCAGTACCACTGAGGAAGGCCACAGGACATGGGCCGGGGGAATTTGGGTCCTATAGGACAACTCACCCCAGGCACTGCCCTCCGGGCCGCGGGAACTCAACCCGGAGCTGGTGACAATCCGCCCCAGTGGCAGGAGCCCAGAGGTGAGCCTGGCGAGCCGAGGCAAACCCCTGAACCCTGCCTGGTGCTGTCACCTCCTGGCTGCCCCCAAGCGATAACCCAGCCCGGGGCTGCGGCTTTGGGGAGCTAAGGCTTGATGACGCTGCACCACCTGCACCAAGCGATAGACCCACTCACAGCCTGGGGGCACACAGCACCCCCGGCCAGCGCCACCCCCAGGCCACCCACTGGTGCCCAGCATGGACCTGGCCCTGCTGATGTGTGAACAGCGCAAGCTGCCGGCCGCTGGCAGTGCCCAACGCTAGGAGACCAGTGTCACGGAGTGTGGGGGAGTCCAGGCCCTGCACCCCTCTTCCTGGGATCCACTGAGACTCTCAGCCAGCCAGTAAAACAGAAGGTTTATTGGACAACAGGAACACAGTCCAAAACAGAGCTTGTGGGTACAACCAGGATCCCTCAGTCAAGTCCTTCTGGGGGGCAGGGAGCTTAGACCCCAGCCCTGGGGTTCCCTGCGTTCCTCTCCCCAGCCCCAAACTGAAACTAAACCCCCCCAGCAGGTTCCCTTCTGCAGCCCCTGTTCACATTCCTGGGCAGAGGTGTCACCTCCCCCTCCCCCTCCTGGCTCAGGTGACAGGCTCTCAGGTCTCCCATCCCCAGGGCACATTCCCAGGTCAACACTCCCCCCTCCCTGCTGAGTCACATCGTCACATCTCTCCCCCCTTCGAGACTGAACTGAGCGGGGTCACACTGACCAGTGACCTGGGGAAGTTCGGGGCCCCCTCTCCGGGACAGCGCATCCGCTATCAGGTTGGCACTTCCCTTCACGTGGACCACGTCCATGTCGTAATCCTGCAGGAGCAGGCTCCATCTCAGGAGCTTGGCGTTGGCTCCTTTCATCTGGCGCAGCCAGGTCAGGGGAGAGTGGTCGGTGTAGACGGTGAAGTGTCGCCCGAAGAGATAGGGCTCTAGTTTCTTGAGGGCCCACACCATGGCCAGGCACTCCTTCTCGATGGCCGCGTAGTGTTGCTCCCGGGGTAGCAACTTCTTGCTCAGGTACACGATGGGGTGTCTCTCCCCCTTTTCATCCTCCTGCATTAACACCGCCCCCAGTCCCGTGTCTGAGGCGTCGGTGAACACCACAAAGGGCTTGTCAAAGTCTGGGTTTGCCAGAACTGGGCCACTGACCAGAGCCTCCTTCAGCGCCCGGAAAGCCACCTGGCACTGCTCGGTCCAGACCACCTTGTCTGGCTTCCCCTTCTTGCATAGCTCAGTGATGGGGGTGGCTATGGCGCTAAAGTGGGGCACAAATCTTCGGTAGTATCCTGCCATCCCAATAAAGGCTTGGACCTGCTTTTTGGTGTGGGGAGCGGGCCAGTCTCTGATCGCCTCCACCTTGGCTGGTTCCGGCTTTAGGCGGCCGCTCCCCACCCGATGGCCCAGGTAAGATACTTCCGCCATCCCCACCTTGCACTTCTCCGCTTTTACAGTCAGCCCAGCCCCCTGGAGTCGGTCCAGCACTTGTCTAACCTGGGACACGTGGTCCTCCCAGGTCTGGCTAAAGACACAGATGTCATCCATATACGCCACGGCAAAACTCTCCATCCCCCTCAGTAGCTGGTCCACCAGGCGCTGGAAGGTGGCCGGCGCTCCCTTGAGGCCGAAAGGCAGGGTCAGGAACTCATAGAGCCCCAGAGGGGTGATAAAGGCCGATTTCAGTCGGGCATCTGCATTCAGCGGCACTTGCCAGTAGCCCTTTGTAAGGTCCATGGTGATAAGGTATCGAGCTCCTCCCAGCTTGTCTAGGAGCTCGTCCAGCCTGGGCATGGGGTAGGCATCAGATTCAGTGATGGCATTGAGCTTCTGATAGTCCACACAGAACCGGACCGACCCGTCCTTTTTGGGGACCAGCACCACCGGCGAGGCCCAAGGGCTGGCCGATGGCTGTATCACCCCCAAAGCCAGCATGTCCCGGACCTCTCTTTCCAGGTCCTGAGCAGTTTTCCCTGTGACTCGGAAGGGGGAGCATCTTATCCGTGGGTGCGACCCTGTCTGCACCCGGTGGACAGTCAGATTAGTGCGTCCAGGCTGGTTGGAAAACAGCTGTCGGTACGGATGCAGCACCCCCCTGACCTCAGCTTGCTGGGCAGGGGTTAGCTGATCAGAGAGGGGAATTGTTTCCAGGGGGAAACCAGCTCTGGTCCCAGGGAATAGATCTACTAAAGGGTCATTTCCCTGCTCTTCCCACTGTCCACACACGGCCAACACCACATTCCCCCTGGCATAATATGGCTTCATCATATTCACATGGTACACCCGGCGGTGGTGCGCCCGGTTCGACAGCTCCACCACATAGTTTACCTCATTGAGCTGCTTGACGACCTTGAAAGGGCCCTCCCAGGCGGCCTGTAGTTTGTTCTTTCTCACTGGGATGAGAACCATCACCTGATCCCCGGTGGCGTAGGCACGGGCCCGTGCCGTGCGGTCATACCAGACCTTCTGCTTCCTCTGGGCTCTGGCCAGATTCTCCCTGGCCAGGCCCATGAGTTCAGCCAGTCTCTCTCGGAAGATCAGGACATACTCCACCACTGTCTCTCCATCGGGAGTGGCCTTCCCCTCCCACTCGTCTCTCATCAGGTCCAGGGGGCCCCTCACCCTCCTGCCATATAACAGTTAGAAAGGCGAAAATCCGGTCGACTCCTGGGGCACCTCCCTGTACGCGAACAGCAGGTGCGGTAAGTACTTGTCCCAATCCTGCGGGTGCTGGTCCATAAAGGTTTTCAGCATCATCTTTAGCGTCCCGTTAAACCTCTCCACCAGCCCATTGGACTGGGGGTGATAAGCTGAGGCCCAGTCATGCCGGACCCCACATTTCTCCCACAAGCACCGGAGCAGGGCCGACATGAAGTTGGAGCCTTGGTCTGTCAAGACTTCCTTGGGGAACCCCACTCGGCTGAAAATGGTCAGGAGCGCATCGGCCACGGTGTCTGCTTCAATGGAAGCTAAGGGCACTGCCTCGGGGTAGCGGGTGGCAAAATCTACCACCACCAGAATGTATTTCTTCCCCGACCGGGTCGTCCTGCTGAGAGGCCCCACGATGTCCATGGCCACCTTCTGGAAAGGCTCCTCTATGATGGGCAAAGGTCTCAAAGCCGCTTTCCCCTTGTCCCGGGCCTTCCCCACCCTCTGACAGGGGTCACAGGATCGGCAATACTGCCGGACCTTGGTAAAGACCCCGGGCCAGTAAAAGTTCTGTAGCAACCTCTGCCGGGTGCACCGGATTCCCTGGTGCCCTGCGAGGGGGATGTCATGGGCCAGGTACAGGAGCCTGCAGCGATACTTCTGGGGGACCACCAGCTGCCTCCTGATCCCACAGGACTCTACTTCCCTTGTGGGAGCCCATTCTCGGTACAGGAACCCCTTCTCCCACAGGAACCTCTCCTGGCAACCTCTCCTCATGGTCCGTACCACACTGAGGTCGGCCAGGTCCCTGAGCTTCCGCAAGGAGGGATCTTTCCTCAACTCGGCCTGGAACTCAGCGGCTGGGGCAGGGACGGGGCCCCGTTCCCCCTCAGTGACCAGGGCTGAGGCCTCAGCCTCTCTGAGCCGTGCCCCTCGGCGCTCCCCCCCACCAGGGTAGGGTCCTGCGCCTCCGGTGTGGTACCCTCCCCAAGGTCAGGGTGCAGTGCCCCTCGCCGGCTCTGGCTACGCGTCACAACCAGGGCGGTCTGGGGCTTGCTTGGCCAGTCCTCTAGGTCTCCCCCCATCAAAACCTCAGTGGGCAAATGGTGGTGTACCCCCACATCCTTGGGGCCCTCCTTGGCCCCCCATTTCCGGTGTACCCTTGCCACGGGCACCTTAAATGGGGTCCCGCCCACCCCTGTCAGGGTCAGGTAGGTGTTGGGCACCACCCGATCTGGGGCCACCACCTCCGGCCAGGCCAGCGTCACCTCCGCGCCCGTATCCCAGTATCCATTGACCTTCCTCCCATCCACCTCCAGGGGAACAAGGCACTCTCTCCGGAGGGACAGCCCCGCGCCCACCCTGTAAACTGAGCACCCTGAGTCCAGAGCCTCCAGCCCTCTGGCGGGGCTGGCCGGGGGTACTCCTCCCTCCTGAGCAAGGGATAAGCTGCCAGCCCCCCTTGTCTGGGAAGCCTGCCCCTCATCTGGATGGGTCCCTACCCAGTTAACCCTGGGTAGGTTGGGTCTGCTCAGTCTGTCCCTGAGCCCGGGGCACTGGGTCCGTACGTGGCCTCTCTGGCCACAGTGATAGCAGCTCAGGTCACGTTGGTCCCCTCGAGCGGGTCGGAGGGGCCCGACACCAGGCGTTCCCCTTGGGAGGGGGTTCTCCCTATTTCCCCCCTGGGAGGCCCCCGGTGACTCTCTCTCTGCCTCGGGGGGGGCCTGTTCTTTTGGGGCTCCCCCCGGCTACCCCCTGACCGACTGTTCACAAACTCGTCGGCCAGCTGCCCTGTGTGCTGGGGGTTCTCGAGCTTTTTGTCCACCAGCCACAGCCTCAGGTCGGAAAGGCACTGATCATACAGTTGCTCCAGTACGATTAGGTCAAGCAGGTCCTCTTTAGCTCGGGCCCCAGCTGTCCACTTGCGGGCATACCCCTGCATCCGGTTGACCCGTTGTAGGTAGGTGACCTCAGGCGTTTTACGCTGACTCCGGAACCTTCTCCGGTACATCTCGGGGGTCAGCCCAAACTCACGGAGCAGGGCCTGTTTGAACAGTTCATAGTCCCCTGCCTCCGGCCCTGTCATCCGGCTGTACACCTCCACGGCTTTGGGGTCCAGTAAGGGGGTGAGGAACTGGAGCCTGTCTGCAGGGTCAACCCTGTGCAGCTCACAGGCATTCTCAAAGGCCGTCAGGAAGCTATCTGTGTCCTCCCCCTCCTTACGCTGGGCCAGGAAGCACTTATCAAAGTTCCTTGCAGCCTTGGGTCCCCCCTCACTCCCCGCAGCTGGGGCCCCACTGCTCCTCAGCCTGGCCAGCTCCAGTTCATGCTGTCTTTGTTTCTCCTTCTCCTGACGCTCCCTCTCCTTTTCCTCCTGCTCATGTTGACATTGTTTCTCCTCATGTTGATGTTGTTTTTCATGATCCTCCAGCTCCCTCATTTTCATCTCCCTCTCCCATTCCAGCCGCCTCTGCTCCAGGGATGGGGAGCTCCGCCGGGAGGATCCCCTGCTGGGTGCCGGGGTCAGGGTGCCCTCGGTATTCACTGGGCTTCCCCCAACCCCTTCCCCAGGCATAGGTAGGAAGGGTCTTGGGATGTCCTCGGCAGCAGTCTGACCCCTCCCAGCCCGGTCAGGCCCCAGGGCCCATGCTGCGTCTGCCGGGCGGCTTCCCTCAGTGACAGGGATCGGGTCATCCAAGCGATCCCTCTCCTCCAGCTGGGTAATCAGCTGTTCCTTGGTGGACCTCCCGATGCGCAGCCCCCTCTGCCTGCACAGCTCCACCAGGTCGCTCTTCAGGCGTTTAGCGTACATCTCCCTGCTGGCCACTCGCAGGCCGGGCAGCTTCTCACGGTTTCCAGGAAAAGCCCCTCGTGTGCCCGTCCTTCTCGAGGTCACCACCTCTTTGGCAGGGTCGAGCTGCAGACTCCTCCGCCCCTGGGACCGCTCGCTGCAATCCCCCGGGGGACCCTGTTACTGCAAAAGTCTTTCTCTCTGGTCACACATTCCCAGGGGTTAACCGCCCCCCGAAACCGTCTCTCTCTGAATCTTCAGCACGCCTGGTCCCCGTCAATTCCCCTTCCTTTTACTGTTCCCCAGTCACTTACTGCAGGAAGCGCCGTTCACGGGGTGCAGTACATCCCACCGCTGCCACCAGTTGTCACGGAGTGTGGGGGAGTCCAGGCCCTGCACCCCTCTTCCTGGGATCCACTGAGACTCTCAGCCAGCCAGTAAAACAGAAGGTTTATTGGACAACAGGAACACAGTCCAAAAACAGAGCTTGTGGGTACAACCAGGACCCCTCAATCACGTCCTTCTGGGGGAGCAGGGAGCTTAGACCCCAGCCCTGGGGTTCCCTGTGTTCCTCTCCCCAGCCCCAAACTGAACTAAACCCCCCCAGCAGGCTCCCTCCTGTAGCCTCCGTCCACATTCCTGGGCAGAGGTGTCACCTCCCCCTCCCCCTCCTGGCTCAGGTGACAGGCTCTCAGGTCTCCCATCCCCAGGGCACATTCCCAAGTGAGCTGTAGCTCACGAAAGCTTATGCTCTAATAAATTGGTTAGTCTCTAAGGTGCCACAAGTCCTCCTTTTCTTTTTGCGAATACAGACTAACACGGCTGTTACTCTGAAACCTGTCCCCAGGTCAACACTCCCCCCTCCCTGCTGAGTCACATCGTCACAACCAGCTCCCCTGCCACGGCGCAGCAGCTGCACTCCAGGGCTTGGCTGTGGGGATGGCACTAGGCTCACCCCACAGCTTCCTCCCCTACCCACGCGGCCCAGGAAGGGTCAGGCCCAGCCCTTTCTGGGAACAGGACGAGCTGGCAGGGAACAGGAAACTGCTTGTCACTGTGTTCTTGTGTAACAGCCCGTTGCCTCGCCCTGCCCCTCCCCACCTCGCCGTGCCCCTTCCCCCCACCCTCGCCCAGGCCTGATTTCAGCCCTAACCTGGGGGCAGCCAGGGGTCAGTCCTCGCCTGGCCACTGTCTGCCTTGCACCCCCTCCCCGGCCCCTGAAAGCAGCTGCCATCCCCCCTCCCCAGGGTCCCTGCAGGGGGCCCAGCCCCAGCCAGAGCCCCACGTGCACCAGCAGGCAGGAGGGGCAAAGCCCAGGTGGGCATGTGCCTACCTGGCCCTGGGTCTCTCGCCAGCTCTGACAGCAGGCTCCAGTCCCACCCCAGCGCAGGGCACCAGGGAGAGACATGCCCTGACTGGGGTTGCCAGAGCCCTCCCCTCCTGGTTCTGCCATGCGGCCCAGGGCCGAGGCCACACCAGCACCAGCCCTCACACTGCCATGGCCCAGGGGGCTGCAGGACTGTGTGGCCAGGCAGAGCAAGTGGGGGCAGCCTGGGAGCCAGTTTGCAGGCTGAGGCTCTGTGACGAAGTGGGACTGTTCTTAATGTTTCCTCTGAATATTGTGGGGGTGCCTCAGTTTCCCCTAGGCAGTTCTTAAGTCTCTAGGGGGTGGGATAAGGGTGTATGATCGTTGCAGAGCCCTAGAGGGCAGGTGTGTGCAGGGGTCTGGACACAGAGAATGGCCGACACCCTGTTTCCTGGCCACTGGTGGCCTGGGCCCTTCCCCCCTGCAAGGTGAAAGCTGAAGGGTTGGAGAACAAAGGAATCCGGTGACCTCCTGGCCCAGGAAAGGGACAAAGCCCAGAGGAGGAGGGGCTGGAGGGAGTTTCAGTTTGGGGCTTGGCTGGGACATGGAGTGAAGGGCAGACGGGGTTGTCTGGCTCACTGCCCCCCAAAATGGACCCGGCTGAGGGGTCCTGTTCTCTGCACCTACAAGCTCTGTGTTAGACCATGTCCCTGTCATCTAATAAACCTTCTGTTTTACTGGCTGGCTGAGCGTCACGTCTGACTGCGGAGTTGGGGGGCAGGACCCTCTGGTTCCCCCAGGACCCCACCTGGGCAGACTCGCTGTGGGAAGTGCATGGAGGGGCAGAGGAGGCTGAATGCTCCGACGTCAGACCCAGGAAGGTGGAAGCCGGGTGAGCTGTGTGTCCTGCAGACAGGCTGCTCCCAGAAAGGAGACTGCCCCAGAGTCCTGCCTGGCTTCGTGGGGAGCAGTTCCAGAGCATCGCCCAGGGACTCCGGGACACCAGCCCCAGCCACTCCTCGGGCGCTGCAGCCGTGGAGCCAGGCCTGTCCCGAAGCAGTGGCTGGGGGCCACGGGGCGAGAGGGCCGTGGTCACTGAGGGGGCCAGGCGCCCGCAGGCAGCCCGAGCACCCGGTCCTGGCGCTGCTCTCCCAGTGCCCCGGCAGAGGAGAGGGCGGCAGAACCATGGCTCCTTGGCGGGGCGTCTGGCACACGGGGCCAGCTCAGACTGCGGGGGAGGAGGCGGAGTGTGGGGCTGCCCCCTGCCGAGCCGGGACAGACTATTTCCAGGCCAATTTGCATTTACCTTCACTTCCAATTAGCACTTGTAGATTTGAGCCCAATGTTTTAATTAGCTCAGCGATTATTTGTGTCATTAATTAGGCAGGCTCATTAATGAGCCCTCCCCCTCCCAACTTGCAGTTGGTAGCAGCGGGCGGCTCGGCAGGGGGAGCAGGGTTTGAACCCAGGGCCTGGGCTTTGGGACCTGAGCGTAGTCACGTACCAGGGCTCAGTGCCAGCCCGGCAAAGCCCTGCCCAGGGGCTCGGGGAGCCAGCGGGGCTGCCCCAGATCACCCCTTTGTGAGGAGCTGCCGGGTAAATCGGTGGGTGCTGATCCGGCTCTACAGGCTCGGAGCATCCCGGCCCCGCCCTGAGGAACCTGGCACTTGCACCCCTGCTCACCGGCCTGCAACACGGCCCGACAGCTCCTCACACCGGGCCTGTGGGAGGGTGCCCTCGTGGGGCCTGGGGGAGGGTGCCCTCGTGGGGCCTGTGGGAGGGTGTCCTCGTGGGCCCTGTGGGAGGGTGTCCTCGTGGGCCCTGTGGGAGGGTGTCCTCGTGAGGCCTGTGGGAGGGTGTCCTCGTGGGCCCTGTGGGAGGGTGCCCTCGTGGGGCCTGTGGGAGGGTGCCCTCATGAATTCGTGTCTGAGCCGGCACCTCCCCACAGGCCAGAGCAGCAGCTGGGACCATTAAGGTCAGACGTGAAAGCGGCCCCCCGACCAAGCCGACGCCAGAGCCCAGCATCTCCCTCCCCACTCCCCCTACGGCTGCAGCCTGCCCAGGTGACAATCACCAGCCCTGCCATAACGTGCTGGCACCTTGCTTGGTGCCCAGCCTGGACTCACCGGGGCTGGGGTGGGCGCTCGGGGCTGCGGGCGCTCCTGGCACTGCTGCGTGTGCTCGCTCCACTCTCTCTCCCAGCTGTTGCCTAATATCAAAAGTGAAAGTAGCCTGTGACAAGCTATAAAGTTTTACCACATGTACTCCCTTCCTGCACGTACTCCACCCTTTCGTCTGCCTGCTGCTCCACGCAGCCCCCGTGGACAGCGCGGGTCTCGCCCTCCCAGCCACACACTTCGCTTCCTGGGGTAGGGGCATCACCCCTTGGCTCACTGAATCCACGAGAGACAGCCATGCCCAGCCCCGCACATGCACAGATGTCATCAATATACGCCACGGCAAAACTCTCCATCCCCCTCAGGAGCTGGTCCACCAGGCGCTGGAAGGTGGCCGGCGCTCCCTTGAGGCCGAAAGGCAGGGTCAGGAGCTCATAGAGCCCCAGAGGGGTGATAAAGGCCGATTTCAGTCGGGCATCTGCATCCAGCGGCACTTGCCAGTAGCCCTTTGTAAGGTCCATGGTGGTAAGGTACCGAGCTCCTCCCAGCTTGTCTAGGAGCTCATCCGGCCTGGGCATGGGGTAGGCATCAGATTCAGTGATGGCATTGAGCTTCCGATAGTCCACACAGAACCGGACCGACCCGTCCTTTTTGGGGACCAGCACCACCGGCGAGGCCCAAGGGCTGGCAGATGGCTGGATCACCCCCAAAGCCAGCATGTCCCGGACCTCTCTTTCCAGGTCCTGAGCAGTTTTCCCTGTGACTCGGAAGGGGGAGCATCTTATCGGCGGGAGCGACCCTGTCTGCACCCGGTGGACAGTCAGATTAGTGCGTCCAGGCTGGTTGGAAAACAGCTGTCGGTACGGATGCAGCACCCCCCTGACCTCAGCTTGCTGGGCAGGGGTTAGCTGATCCGAGAGGGGAATTGTTTCCAGCGGGGAACCAGCTCTGGTCCCAGGGACTAGATCTACTAAAGGGTCATCTCCCTGCTCAGCAAGTCTCTCTCGGAAGATCAGGACATACTCCACCACTGACTCTCCATCGGGAGTGGCCTTCCCCTCCCACTCGTCTCTCATCAGGTCCAGGGGGCCCCTCACCCTCCTGCCATATAACAGTTCGAAAGGCGAAAATCCGGTCGACTCCTGGGGCACCTCCCTGTACGCGAACAGCAGGTGCGGTAAGTACTTGTCCCAGTCCTGCGGGTGCTGGTCCATAAAGGTTCTCAGCATCATCTTTAGCGTCCCGTTAAACCTCTGCACCAGCCCGTTGGACTGGGGGTGATAAGCTGAGGCCCAGTCGTGCCGGACCCCACATTTCTCCCACAAGCACCGGAGCAGGGCCGACATGAAGTTGGATCCTTGGTCTGTCAAGACTTCCTTGGGGAACCCCACTCGGCTGAAAATGGTCAGGAGCGCATCGGCCACGGTGTCTGCTTCAATGGAAGCTAAGGGCACTGCCTCGGGGTAGCGGGTGGCAAAATCTACCACCACCAGAATGTATTTCTTCCCCGACCGGGTCGTCCTGCTGAGAGGCCCCACGATGTCCATGGCCACCTTCTGGAAAGGCTCCTCTATGATGGGCAAAGGTCTCAAAGCCGCTTTCCCCTTGTCCCGGGCCTTCCCCACCCTCTGACAGGGGTCACAGGATCGGCAATACTGCCGGACCTTGGTAAAGACCCCGGGCCAGTAAAAGTTCTGTAGCAACCTCTGCCGGGTGCACCGGATTCCCTGGTGCCCTGCGAGGGGGATGTCATGGGCCAGGTACAGGAGCCTGCGGCGATACTTCTGGGGGACCCCCAGCTGCCTCCTGATCCCACAGGACTCTACTTCCCTTGTGGGAGCCCATTCTCAGTACAGGAACCCCTTCTCCCACAGGAACCTCTCCTGGCAGCCTCTCCTCATGGTCCGTACCACCCTGAGGTCGGCCAGGTCCCTGAGCTTCCGCAAGGAGGGATCTTTCCTCAACTCGGCCTGGAACTCAGCGGCTGGGGCAGGGACGGGGCCCCGTTCCCCCTCAGTGACCAGGGCTGAGGCCTCAGCCTCTCTGAGCCGTGCCCCTCGGCGCTCCCTCCCCACCAGGGTAGGGTCCTGCGCCTCCGGTGTGGTATCCTCCCCAAGGTCAGGGTGCAGTGCCCCTCGCCGGCTCTGGCTACGCGTCACAACCAGGGCGGTCTGGGGCTTGCTTGGCCAGTCCTCTAGGTCTCCCCCCATCAAAACCTCAGTGGGCAAATGGTGGTGTACCCCCACATCTTTGGAGCCCTCCTTGGCCCCCCATTTCCGGTGTACCCTTGCCACGGGCACCTTAAATGGGGTCCCGCCCACCCCTGTCAGGGTCAGATAGGTGTTGGGCACCACCCGATCTGGGGCCACCACCTCCGGCCAGGCCAGCGTCACCTCCGCGCCCGTATCCCAGTATCCATTGACCTTCCTCCCATCCACCTCCAGGGGAACAAGGCACTCTCTCCGGAGGGACAGCCCCGCGCCCACCCTGTAAACTGAGCACCCTGAGTCCAGAGCCTCCAGCCCTCTGGCGGGGCTGGCCGGGGGTACTCCTCCCTCCTGAGCAGGGGATAAGCTGCCAGCCCCCCTTGTCTGGGAAGCCTGCCCCTCATCTGGATGGGTCCCTACCCAGTTAACCCTGTGCAGGTTCAGTCTGCTCAGTCTGTCCCTGAGCCTGGGGCACTGGGACCGTACGTGGCCTCTCTGGCCACAGTGATAGCAGCTCAGGTCACGTTGGTCCCCTCGAGCGGGTCGGAGGGGCCCGACGCCAGGCGTTCCCCTTGGGAGGGGGTTCTCCCTATTTCCCCGCTGGGAGGTCCCATGGTGACTCTCTCTCTGCATCGGGGGGGGGCCTGTTCTTTTGGGACTCCTCCCGGCTACCCCCTGACCGACTGTTCACAAACTCGTCGGCCATCTGCCCTGCGTGCTGGGGGTTCTCGAGCTTTTTGTCCACCAGCCACAGCCTCCGGTCGGAAGGGCACTGATCATACAGTTGCTCCAGTACGATTAGGTCAAGCAGGTCCTCTTTAGCTCGGGCCCCAGCTGTCCACTTGCGGGCATACCCCTGCATCCGGTTGGCCAGTTGTAGGTAGGTGACCTCAGGCGTTTTACGCTGACTCCGGAACCTTCTCCGGTACATCTCGGGGGTCAGCCCAAACTCACGGAGCAGGGCCTGTTTGAACAGTTCATAGTCCCCTGCCTCCGGCCCTGTCATTCGGCTGTACACCTCCACGGCTTTGGGGTCCAGTAAGGGGGTGAGGAACTGGAGCCTGTCTGCAGGGTCAACCCTGTGCAGCTCGCAGGCATTCTCAAAGGCCGTCAGGAAGCTATCTATGTCCTCCCCCTCCTTCCGCTGGGCCAGGAAGCACTTATCAAAGCTCCTTGCAGCCTTGGGTCCCCCCTCACTCCCCGCAGCTGGGGCCCCACTGCTCCTCAGCCTGGCCAGCTCCAGTTCATGCTGCCTCTGTTTCTCCTTCTCCTCCAGCTCATGCTTATGTTGCTTCTCCTCATGCTGACATTGCTTTTTGTGATCCTCCAGCTCCCTCATTTCATCTCCCTCTCCCATTCCAGCTGCCTCCGCTCCAAGGATGGGGAGCTCCGCCGGGAGGATCCCCTGCTGGCTGCCGGGGTCAGGGTGTCCTCAGTATTCGCTGGGCTTCCCCCTACCCCTTCCTCAGGCACAGGTAGGAAGGGTCTTGGGATGTCCTCGGCAGCAGTCTGACCCCTCCCAGCCCGGTCAGGCCCCAGGGCCCATGCTGCGTCTGCCGGGCGGCTTCCCTCAGGGACAGGGATCGGGTCATCCAAGCGATCCCTCTCCTCCAAGTGGGCAATCAGCTGTTCCTTGGTGGACCTCCCGATGCGCAGCCCCCTCTGCCTGCACAGCTCCACCAGGTCGCTCTTCAGGCGTTTAGCGTACATCTCCATGCTGGCCACTCGCAGGCCGGGCAGCTTCCCACGGTTTCCAGGAAAAACCCCTAGTGTGCCAGCCCTTCCCGAGGTCGCCACCTCTTTGCCAGGGTTGAGCTGCAGACTCCTCCACCCCTGGGACCGCTCGCTGCAATCCCCCGGGGGACCCTGTTACTGCAAACGTCCTTCTCTCTGGTCATACACTCCCAGGGGTTAACCGCCCCCCGAAACCGTCTCTCTCTGAATCTTCAGCACGCCTGGTCCCTGTCAATCCCCCTTTGTTTTACTGCTCCCCAATCACTTACTGCTAGAAGCACCGTCTACAGGGTGCAGTAGATCCCACTGCTACCACCAGTTGTCACAGAGTGCGGGGGAGTCTGGGGCCTGCACCCCTCTTCCTGGGATTCACAGTGACTCTCAGCCAGTCAGTAAAACAGAAGGTTTATTGGACAATAGGAACACAGTCTAAAACAGAGCTTGTGGGTACAACCAGAACTCCTCAGTCAAGTCCTTCTGGGGGAGCAGGGAGCTTAGACCCCAGCCTTGAGGTTCCCTGCGTTCCTCCACCCAGCACCAAACTGAAACCAAACCCCCCCCAGCAGGCCCCCTCCTGCAGCCTTTGTCCAGTTTCCCAGGCAGAGGTGTTACCTCCCCCTCCCCCTCCTGGCTCAGGTGACAGGCTCTCAGGTCTCCCCTCCCCAGTGAAACTCCCCTGCCACATTCCCAGGTCAACACTCCCCACTCCCTGCTACGTCACACCAGGCAGAGGAAAAGACAGGCTAGTGAAGGAGAAACAGAGCTCAAGAACAGGTTTGCAGAGTTGGAAAATGAAGAAGGGGTACGGCAGGTGGACACTGAAGGTGAGAAGGGCAAGGAAGAAGAGAAGAGTGGCTAGTCCTATAGGAAAAGGGGAAGAGTCAATGGAGACAACACCAAATATGAGCCCCAGGAGGATACAGGATGGGTTGAAGAGGATTACAAGAGATAATAGGAATCGAGAGGACTTGCAGCCAGAGGGAACAGGGGATAGACTGGAGAATAGCATCATCACCAGGGAAAGGCAGGGCTATGTGATCCGGGGACTCCTCACTGAGAAGAATAGACAGGCCTGTAACATCCAGAGAACAGAACGGTGTGCTGTATGCCGGGTGCTAAGATGCAGGATGTGGACCTGAGGCTGAATAAGATCCTAAGGGGAGCAGGAAAGAATCCATTGATTATCCTTCATGTGGGAACAAATGATACGGCTAGATTCTCACTGGAACGTATCAAGGGCGACTATGCCAGGCTGGGGAAGATGCTTAAGGAAGTCGAGGCTCAGGTGACCTTCAATGGATTTTGCCTGTTCCTAGAGGAGGGCAACAAAGGTGTGACAAGATTATGATGCTCAACGGATGGCTCAAGCAGTGGTGCTATAAGGAGGGCTTTGGGATGTATGGCCACTGGGAGGCCTTCATGGACAGAGGACAGTTCTCTCCGGACGGACTTCACCTGAGTGAGGAGGGAAATAGACTTCTAGGATGGAGGCTGGCACAACTGATTAAAAGAGCTTTAAACTAGGAACCTGGGGGAGATGGCTGGGAGATGTCCAGGTAATCTCCTTGTTAGATTTTAACATTGAGAGGAAAGAAAACGAAATAAGAAAGGAGACAGCCGTAGGTAGGAGAATGGCCATAAGGAGGAAGGGCAGTGAGGGTACCAGTCAAATAGGTGATACGGGCTGGAGAATGGCCGTGCCGAATCAGGTACAGAACGCGAGCGAGGCCAAACAGCAAAAATGAAGCTGTTTCTACACCAGTGCGAGGAGCCTGGGTGAGAAAATGGAGGAACCAGAGCTACCGGTGCAGGACGTGAACCCGGGTATTCTAGGGAGACCAGGAACAGGGTGGAACAGTCGTCACGACTGGCGTACGGGTATTGAGGGGGACGTGCTGTTTAGGAAAGACAGAAATAAAGGCAAAGGTGGTGGAGTTGCATTGTCTATCAAGGAGGAGGTCGACTGTAAAGAAATAAGAAGCGATGGAATGGATCAGACAGAGTCTGTCTGGGCAAAAATCACATTGGGGAAGAAAACGACTCGAGCCTGCCCTGGGATAGTGCTTGGGGTGAGCTAGAGACCGCCGGGGTCCGATGTGGATATGGATCGAGCCCTCTTCAATGTTTTTAATAAAGTAAATACTAATGGAAACTGCGTGATCATGGGAGACTTTAACTTCCCAGATATAGACTGGAGGACGAGTGCTAGGAATAACAATAGGGCTCAGATGTTCCTGGATGCGATAGCTGATGGATTCCTTCATCAAGTAGTTACTGAACTGACTAGAGGGGATGACATTTTAGATTTGGTTTTGGTGAGTAGTGAGGACCTCCTAAAAGAAATGGCTGTAGGGGACAACCTTGGTTTGAGCGATCATGAGCTAATTTAGTTCAAACTGAACAGAAGGATAAACAAAAATAAATCTGGGACTAGGGTTTTTGATTTCAAAAAGGCTGACTTTCAAAAATTAAGGACATTAGTTAGGGAAGTGGATTGGACTGAAGAATTTATGGATCTAAAGGTAGAGGAGGCCTGGGATTACTTTAAATCAAAGCTGCAGAAGCTATCAGAAGCCTGCATCCCAAGAAAGGGGAAAAATTCATAGGCAGGAGTTGTAGACCAAGCTGGAGGAGCAAGCATCTCAGAGAGGTGATTAAGAAAAAGCAGAAAGCATACAGGGAGTGGAAGATGGGAGGGATCAGCAAGGAAAGCTGCCTTATGGAGGTCAGAACATGTAGGGATAAAGTGAGACAGGCTAAAAGTCATGTAGAGTTGGACCTTGCAAAGGGAATTAAAACCAATAGTAAAAGCTTCTATAGCCATATAAATAAGAAAAAAAGGAAAGAAGAAGTGGGACCGCTAAACACTGAGGATGGAGTGGAGGTCAAGGATAATCTAGGCATGGCCCAATATCTAAACAAATACTTTGCCTCAGTCTTTAATGAGGCTAATGAGGATCTTAGGGATAATGGTAGCATGACAAATGGGAATGAGGATCTGGAGGTAGATATTACCATATCTGAGGTGGAAGCCAAACTCGAACAGCTTAATGGGACTAAATCAGGGGGCCCAGATCATCTTCATCCAAGAATATTAAAGGAATTGGCACATGAAATTGCAAGCCCATGAGCAAGAATTTTTAATGAATCTGTAAACTTAGGGGTTGTACCGTATGATTGGAGAATTGCTGACATAGTTCCTATTTTTAAGAAAGGTGGTTAGGGACTATTTAGAAAAGCTGGACGTGCACAGGTCCATGGGGCCGGATGCGTTGCATCCGAGAGTGCTGAAGGAACTGGCGGCTGTGATTGCAGAGCCATTGGCCATTATCTTTGAAAACTCGTGGCGAACGGGGGAAGTCCCAGATGACTGGAAAAAGGCTAATGTAGTGCCAATCTTTAAAAAAGGGAAGAAGGAGGATCCTGGGAACTGCAGGCCAGTCAGCTCACCTCAGTCCCCGGAAAAATCATGGAGCAGGTCCTCAAAGAATCAATCCTGAAGCACTTACATGAGAGGAAAGTGATCAGGAAGAGTCAGCATGGATTCACCAAGGGAAGGTCATGCCTGACTAATCTAATCGCCTTCTATGATGAGATTACTGGTTCTGTGGATGAAGGGAAAGCAGTGGATGTATTGTATCTTGACTTTAGCAAAGCTTTTGACACGGTCTCCCACAGTATTCTTGTCAGCAAGTTAAAGAAGTATGGGCTGGATGCATGCACTATAAGGTGGGTAGAAAGTTGGCTAGATTGTCGGGCTCAACGGGTAGTGATCAATGGCTCCATGTCTAGTTGGCAGCCGGTGTCAAGTGGAGTGCCCCAGGGGTCGGTCCTGGGGCCGGTTTTGTTTAATATCTTCATAAATGATCTGGAGGATGGTGTGGATTGCACTCTCAGCAAATTTGCGGATGATACTAAACTGGGAGGAGTGGTAGATATGCTGGAGGGCAGGGATAGGATACAGAGGGACCTAGACAAATTGGAGGATTGGGCCAAAAGAAATCTGATGAGGTTCAATAAGGATAAGTGCAGGGTCCTGCACTTAGGACGGAAGAACCCAATGCACAGCAAAAACTAGGGACCGAATGGCTAGGCAGCAGTTCTGCAGAAAAGGACCTAGGGGTGACAGTGGACGAGAAGCTGGATATGAGCCAGCAGTGTGCCCTTGTTGCCAAGAAGGCCAATGGCATTTTGGGATGTATAAGTAGGGGCATTGCCAGCAGATCAAGGGACGTGATCGTTCCCCTCTATTCGACATTGGTGAGGCCTCATCTGGAGTACTGTGTCCAGTTTTGGGCCCCACACTACAAGAAGGATGTGGATAAATTGGAAAGAGTCCAGCGGAGGGCAACAAAAATGATTAGGGGTCTGGAACACATGACTTATGAGGAGAGGCTGAGGGAACTGGGATTGTTTAGTCTGCGGAAGAGAAGAATGAGGGGGGATTTGATAGCTGCTTTCAACTACCTGAGGGGTGGTTCCAGAGAGGATGGTTCTAGACTATTCTCAGTGGTGGAAGAGGACAGGACAAGGAGTAATGGTCTCAAGTTGCAGTGGGGGAGGTTTAGGTTGGATATTAGGAAAAACTTTTTCACTAGGAGGGTGGTGAAACACTGGAATGCGTTGCCTAGGGAGGTGGTGGAATCTCCTTCCTTAGAAGTTTTTAAGGTCAGGCTTGACAAAGCCCTGGCTGGGATGATTTAGTTGGGGATGGGTCCTGCTTTTGAGCAGGGGGTTGGACTAGATGACCTACTGAGGTCCCTTCCAACCCTGATATTCTATGATTCTATGATTCTAAGGGGAAAAAAGTGATCCAGGTAACTACAGGCCTGTTAGTTCAACATCTGTAGTATGCAAGGTCTTGGAAAAAATTTTGAAGGAGAAAGTAGTTAAGGACATTGAGGTCAATGGTAAATGGCACAAAATACAACATGGTTTTACAAAAGGTAGATCATGCCAAACCAACTTGATCTCCTTCTTCAAGAAAGTAACAGATTTTTTAGACAAAGGAAACACAGTGGATCTAATTTACCTCGATTTCAGTAAGGCATTTGATACGGTGCCACATGGGGAATTAGCTAAATTGGAAAAGATGGGGCTCAATATGAAAATTGAAAGGTGGATAAGGAACTGGTTAAAGGGGAGACTACAGTGGGTCACACTGAAAGGTGAACTGTCAGGCTGGAGGGAGGTTACCAGTGGAGTTCCCCAGGGATCAGTTTTGGGACCAATCTTATTTAATCTTTTTATTATTGACCTCGGCACAAAAAGTGGGAGTTTGCGGATGATACAAAGCTGGGAGGTATTGCCAATTTAGAGAAGGACCGGGATATCATACAGGAAGATCTGGATGACCTTGTAAACTGGAGTAATAGCAATAGGATGAAATTTAACAGTGAGAAGTGTAAGGTTATGCATTTAGGGATTAATAACAAGAATTTTAGCTATAAGCAGGGGACGCATCAATTAGAAGTAATGGAGGAGGAGAAGGACCTTGGAGTATTGGTTGATCATGGGATGACTATGAGCCGTCAATGTGAAATGGCCGTGAAAAAAGTTAATGCGGTCTTGGGATGCATCAGGCGAGGTATTTCCGGTAGAGATAAGGAGGTGTTAGTGCCGTTATACAAGGCACTGGTGAGACCTCACCTGGAACACTGTGTGCAGTTCTGGTCTCCCATGTTTAAGAAGAATGAATTCAAACTAGAACAGGTACAGAGAAGGGCTACTAGGATGATCCGAGGAATGGAAAACCTGTCTCATGAAAGGAGACTCAAGGAGCTTGGCTTGTTTAGCCTAACCAAAAGAAGGCTGCGGGGAGATAGAATTGCTCTCTATAAATATATCAGAGGGATAAATACCACAGAGGGAGAAGAATTATTTAAGCTCAATACCAATGTGGACACAAGAACAAATGGATATAAATTGGCCATCGGGAAGTTTAGACTTGAAATTAGACGAAGGTTTCTAACCCTCAGAGGAGTGAAGTTCTGGAGCAGCCTTCCAAGGGAAGCAGTGGGGGCAAAAGACCTATCTGGCTTCAAGATTACGCTTGATAAATTCATGGAGGAGATGGTATGATGGGATAACATGATTTTGGCAATTAATTGATCTTGGACTATTAGTGGTAAATAGGCCCAATGGCCTGTGATGGGATGTTAGATGGGGTGGGATCTGAGTTACTACAGAGAATTCTTTCCTGGGTGTCTGGCTATTGAGTCTTGCCCACATGCTCAGGGTTCAGCTGATCACCATATTTGGGGTCGGGAAGGAATTTATCTCCAGGGAAGATTGGCAGAGGCCCTCGGGGTTTTTCGCCTTTCCCTGCCGCGTGGGGCATGGGTCACTTGCTGGAGGAGTCTCTGCACCTTGAAGTCTTTAAACCATGATTTGTGGACTTCAATAGCTCAGACATAGGTGAGAGGTTTTTCGCAGGAGTGGGTGGGTGAGATTCTGTGGCCTGCATTGTGCAGGAGGTCAGACTAGATGACCATAATGGTCCTTTCTGACCTTAAAGTCTATGAGAACATACTCCACCATTGACTCCCCATCGGGAGTGGCCTTCCCCTCCTATTTGTCTCTCATCAGGTCCAGGGGGCCCCTTATCCTCCTTCCATATAACAGTTCGAAAGGTGAAAATCCGGTAGACTCCTGGGGCACCTCCCTGTACGCGAACAGCAGGTGAGGCAAGTACTTGTCCCAATCCTGCGGGTGCTGGTCCATAAAGGTTTTCAGCATCATCTTTAGCGTCCCATTGAACCTCTCCACCAGCCCATTGGCCTGGGGGTGATAAGCTGAGGCCCAGTCGTGCCGGACCCCACATTTCTCCCACAAGCACCGGAGCAGGGCCGACATGAAGTTGGAGCCTTGGTCTGTCAAGACTTCCTTGGGGAACCCCACTCGGCTGAAAATGGTCAGGAGCGCGTCGGCCACGGTGTCGGCTTCAATGGAAGCTAAGGGCACTGCCTCGGGGTAGCGGGTGGTGAAATCTACCACCCCCAGAATGTATTTCTTCCCCGACCGGGTCGTCCTGCTGAGAGGCCCCACGATGTCCAGGGCCACCTTCTGGAAAGGCTCCTCTATGATGGGCAAAGGTCTCAAAGCCGCTTTCCCCTTGTCCCGGACCTTCCCCACCCTCTGACAGGGGTCACAGGATCGGCAATACTGCCGGACCTTGGTAAAGACCCCGGGCCAGTAAAAGTTCTGTAGCAACCTCTGCCGGGTGCGCCGGATTCCCTGGTGCCCTGCGAGGGGGATGTCATGGGCCAGGGACAGGAGCTTGCAGCGATACTTCTGGGGGACCCCCAGCTGCCTCCTGATCCCACAGGACTCTACTTCCCTTGTGGGAGCCCATTCTCGGTACAGGAACCCCTTCTCCCACAGGAACCTCTCCTGGCAGCCTCTCCTCATGGTCCGTCCCACACTGAGGTCGGCCAGGTCCCTGAGCTTCCGCAAGGAGGGATCGGGGGGAGGGATAGCTCAGTGGTTTGAGCATTGGCCTGCTAAATGCAGGGTTGTGAGTTCAATCCTTGAGGGGGCCATTTAGGGATCTGGGGCAAAAATTGGGGTTTGGTCCTGCTTTGAGCAAGGGGTTGGACTAGATTATCTCCTTAGGTCCCTTCCAACCCTGATATTCTATGATTTCTGGAACTCAGCAGCTGGGGAAGGGATGGGGGCCTGCTCCTTCTCGCTGGCCGGGTCTGAGGCCGCAGCCTCTCTGAGCCTTGTCCCTGGGCGCTCCCTCCCCACTGAGGTGGGGTCCTGCACCTCTGGTAAGGTATCCTTCCCGAGGTCAGGGCGCAGTACCCCTTGGCAGCTCTGGCTACGGGTCACAACCAGGGCACCCTGGAGGTTGCTTGGCCAGTTCTCCAGGGTCACTCCCCATCAACAACTCAGTGGACAAATGGTGGTGCACCCCCATGTCCTTGGGGCCCTCCTTGGCCCCCCCATTTCAGATGTACCCTCACCACGGGTTCTGCCATCAGGGTCAGGTAGGTGTCGGGCACCACCCGATCTGGGCCACCACCTCAGGCCGGGCCAGTGTCACCTCAGTGCCCGTGTCCCAGTGTCCCTGGACCTTCCTCCCATCCACCTCCAGGGGAACAAGGCACTCTCTCCGGAGGAACAGCCCCATGCCCACCCTGTAAACCGAGCACCCTGAGTCTGGAGCATCCAGCCCTCCAGAGGAGCTGGTCTGGGGCGCTCCTCCCTCCTGAGCAGGGGATAAGCTGCCAGCCCCCCTTGTCTGGGAAGCCTGCCCCTCATCTGGACTGGTCCCTACCCAGTTAACCCTGTGCAGGTTCAGTCTGCTCAGTCTGTCCCTGAGCCTGGGGCACTGGGTCCGTACGTGGTCTCTCTGGCCACAGTGATAGCAGCTCAGGTCACTTTGGTCCCCTCGAGCGGATCGGTTGGTCCTGATGCCAGATGTTCCCCTTGGGAGGGGGTTCTCCATATTCCCCCTTTGGGAGGCCCCATGGTGACTCTCTCTCTGCATTGTGGGGGGCCTGTTCCTTTGGGACGCCTCCCTTCCACCCCTTGACCGGCTGTTCACAAACTCGTCGGCCAGCTGCCCTGTGTGCTGGGGGTTCTTGAGCTTTTTGTCCACCAACCACAGCCTCAGGTCGGATGGGCACTGTTCATACAGTTGCTCCAGTATGATTAGGTCAAGCAGGTCCTCCTTCGTCTGGGCCCCATCTGCTCACTTGAGGGCATATCCCTCCATGCGGGTGGCCAGTTGCAGATACGTGACCTCAGGTGTTTTATACTGACTCTGGAACCTTTCCCGGTACATCTCGGGAGTCAGCCCAAACTCGTGTAGCAGGGTCTTTTTGAATAGTTCATAGTCCCTTTTCTCTGCCCCTTCCATTTGGCTGTACATCGACATTGCTTGGGGTGCAGTAGGGGGGTGAGAAACCAGAGCCTGTCAGCAGGGGCAACCTGTGCGGCTTGCAGGCGTTCTCAAAGGCCGTCAGGAAGTCATCTATGTCAGCACTACTCAAAGTGGTGGTCTGCGGACCGGTGCCGGTCTGCGAGCCATCGGCTGCCAGTCTGTGCGCACATTGGGGAAAAATGCCAGCCCCCACAACAGATAGCTTGAGAAGCACTGATCTGTGTCCTCCCCCTCCTTACGCTGGGCCAGGACGCACTTATCAAAGCTCGGTGCAGTCTTGGTCCCCCCTCACTCACTGCAGCCGGAGGCTCGCTGCTCCTCAGCCTGGCCAGCTCCAGCTCATGCTGTTGCTGCTTTCGTGATCCTCTAGCTCTCTCAGTTTTATCTCCCTCTCCCATTCCAGCCCCCTCTGCTCCAAGGATGGGGAGCTCTGCTGGGAGGATCCCTGGCTGGCTGCCAGGATCAGGGTACCCTCGGTATTCAGTGGGCTCCTCCCCAGGCATAGTTAGGAGGGGTCTCGGGATGCCCTCGGCAGCCGTCTGACCCCTCCCAGCCAGGTCAGGCAGTGGGGCCCACGCTGCCTCTGCTGGGCGGCTTCCCTCAGAGACAGGGATCGGGTCATCCGAGTGATCCTCCTCCTCCAGCTGGGCAACCAGCTGCTCTTTGGTGAGCCTCCCAGTGCGCAGCCCCCTCCACCAGGTGGCTCATAAGGCACTTAGCGTACATCTCCCTGCTGGCCACTCGCAGGCCTGGGTGCTCTCAGCTCCCCACGGCTTCCAGGACCCCCCAGTGTGCCAGCCCTTCTCCAGGTCACCACTCCCTGGGGTTAACCATAGCTCCTCCACCCCCCGAAACCGCTTCCCTCTGAAGCTTCAGCATGCCTGGTCCCTGTCAATCCCCCTTCGTTTACTGCTCCCCAGTCACTTACTGCAGGCAGTGCCGTAGATCCCACCGCTACCACCAGTTGTCATGGTGTGAGGGGGAGTCAGGGCCCTGCACCCCCACTTCCTGCGATTCACCGTGACTCTCAGCCAGCCAGGAGAACAGAAGGTTTATTAGAGACGACAGGAACACAATCCAACCCAGAGCTTGCAGGCATAAACAGGATCCCTTAGTCAGGCCCTTCTGGGGGGCAGGGAGATTAGACCCCAGCCTTGGGACTCCCTCCTCTTCCCCAGCCAACTCCCCAAAACTGGAAACCCCTCCAGTCATCTCCCCCAGCCTCCCCCCAGCTTCTCCTCCTGCCTTTGTCCAGTTTCCTGGGCAGGTGTCACCTGGCCCCAACCCCCCTCCTGGCTCAGGTGTCTTCCCCCAACGGAAGGCTCCCCTCCCCAATGAAACTCCCCTGCAACATCCCCAGGTCAATCTGCCCCACTCCCTGCTGTGTCACAGGACCTCACATAGCTGCACCCCCCCACTGCAAGGGCTGAGCCTGGCCCCCGCTGGGCTGGGGCCCTGCAGTCACTCCACAGACAAGGGGTCACTGGCTGTGCCCCACAGAGCGGAAGGGGATTGTCCCACTGGGAGACATTGGCTCAGGTCTGCCCCAGGCCAGCCGAGCAGGGAGGGAAGCCAGACTGCCGCTGGGAACAAACCCTGGGAACCAGCTGCCTCCCCCGGCAGTGGGAGCAGGGCTGGGGATGGTCGCTGCTGAGGCTGAAGCAGAGCTGGCCCCAGCTGGGACCCACAGCATCCCCAAGAGCCGGCTCCAGGAGGTGACAGCCCGGGGGAAAGGCCCGTGCTGGCCTTTCAGACGCCGAGCCCCTCCAGGCCCTGGGCATGGCTCTGGTTCCTGGCCTGGCCAGGGATTGGCTGGGCAGTGGCCCAGGCCCGGTGGGATTAATGAGCTGGGGGCACTACCCAGCCATGTGGGCCTGCCCTGGCTCTGCCAGCACTTGCCGCTGGGGGGAGCTGGCACACGAAGCCAGAGCCTGCCAAGCGGAATCTGTGGGCCTGCCCCCTGGGGGTGTGTGGGGTGAGTCAGGGAAGGGGGTGTATCCCTGGCCCTTGGCAGCCATCGCAGCCAGTGACGGATTAGCCACTGGGCCATCAGGGCCCATGCCCAGGGGCCCCAGACAATTGGGTGCCCCCACGCCCCGGCCCAGCCCCCTGGCAGGAGGGCTGGGATGGGGGGCAGGAGGAGGACAGGGAGAACCATAAGTGGAAGGGGTGGGGTGGGACCCCCACTTGCTCTGCCTAGGGCCCCACAAACCCCTAATCGGCTTCTGGTCACAGCAGAGGATGGACGAGACCAGGAGGCTGAGCTCCCCTCCTTGGCCAGCTGAGACGCGGAGAGCCAGCCCGAGGCTGCCCCTACTCCAGAGCCAACTGCAGCAGCTGGTGTGGGGGGTGACCCACCCCGGGCTTAACACGCTATAATCTGCCCTTTTCCATTGCCCAGGCACCGGGGAGCGGCGCCACCGGCCCCCGACACTGCCTGGGGGGGCAGGGAGAGACCATGTGCTAGGACTGGGACACCAGATCCATGGGATTGGTGCCAGGGGCAGGGACACTGGCTGCCTCCAGGTCGCACATGCTCCATCCTCCCGCAGCGTGCTCCCGGGTCCAGGACTCCAGAGCCACTGCCAGGGTCCCCATTAGCCGGGGCCCAGGGACTAGATGTGGTGTCACCCCCTTCCCAGAATTTCTGCTGGAGCTGACGGAACCAGGGGGCACGGGGCAGGGACACAGAACCCCCACCCCTGCTCCAGCAACTCAGGGGCCTCAGCCAGCAACAGTGGGGGGCTGGGCTGCCGCGGGTGGAGAACCCTGAGGAAGAGCTCTGGCCCGGGCTTGGGGGGGCTCTGGCATGGCCCCAGGCCAAAGCTGGGCCCTGGCTACCATGCGTACACTGCCTGGGGCCACCCGTGCCAGCAGCTGGGGCTCTTGCCAGAAACCTGAAAGCCCGGGTGAGGGGCAGCAGCCGTCCTGGGGCAGAAGCCAGCACGGCCAAGAGCTGACAACAGCCTCACAGGGACCACGTTCTGCTCCACGCCCCAGCCTTGCTGCCACTGCGCAGAGTGCCTGCCGGGGGGGGGGGGGGGCGGAGGGGGATTGGGACTTCCCCCAGCCCGCCCCCCTCTGTGCTTGCTGCAAGCAATTGAACAGGGGAGAGAAAGCACCAGCTTTGCCCAGGCTCCCAGCCACGTTTCCCAGTGGCTGTCACGGCAGTCTGGCTTTTGCTCCCCGGCCTTGAGGGGCTGCCGGGATGGGGTGGGTGCATGGCCCAGGGGCCCTGCCTTCCAGTCAGTCCCATTCCCCCCAGCCAGCCCCCTTCCACACATTGCAATGGAGCCTGGAGCTCGAGCTCCCTGCCCAGCCTGATGGTGCCTCCCCTGGGGCATGGGCCTTGTGCCACTCAGAGGGCAGGCAAGACATGGCAGTGGCTTCCCCACAGTCTGGGGAGAGGCTGGGGGTGGAGATGTGGGCATGGCAGAGGGGAGTTGTGGGGGAAACCAA
This sequence comes from Lepidochelys kempii, assembly GCF_965140285.1. Taxonomy (NCBI): domain Eukaryota; kingdom Metazoa; phylum Chordata; order Testudines; family Cheloniidae; genus Lepidochelys; species Lepidochelys kempii. Next base: position 1,295,931 of record NC_136387.1, on the reverse strand, counting down.
CAGCAGAGTCAGAAGGTGGCATCTGTCAAGGGCACCAGGGGACCAGCTGCTCCCCAGCACTGGGCCCAAAGCCACATGCTCAACCTGGCCAGCCAGGTGATGGGCAGGGCTGGGCTGGGCTGGCTGCCTGCATTGGCTCTGCAAGGAGGGCAGGGCAGCTGGCCTGGGGTACAGCAGAAAGCTCAGGCACCTCGGGAAGAGCACACACCCTGGGGAATGGGCAGCATCCCTCGGGCCAGCCATTCAGGGCAAACCCCAGCTCCAGCTTTTGGGGCAGGACAAACCCAGCTCACTTCAGTTGGATTCTCCCCTACAGAGGGCCCCGAATCGCTCCCTCTCCCTTGCCCACTGGTCATGCAGCCGGGCGGCTCCTGCCCTCTGCCCAGCAGTTCATTCCCTTTAGCCCTTGGTAAGGCCAGCATGGGCCACACCTTCCTCCGGGTCACTTCCTGAGCACAGCTGGGCCTCGGGGCGAGGAGCCCCAGGGGCTGGGGCAGCAGTTCATTGGCCCAGCCCACACCTCTGAGCTTGGCAGTCTCCGCTGAATGTAGGGCGGGGAGCAGAGGTGTGCCTGCTGGCTGCTGTGCCAGTCTGTGCCCATCGGCTGCCATGCCAGTCAGTGTCTGTAAACCAGCAGAGTTCTCAGCACACACCTGATTCCCAGACAGCAGCCACTCCTGGGACCATGCCTGTCCCAACCAGCACCCAGCTCCCTGGCTTACTGCCTCCGTACAGGATGCCTGAGCAGATGCCATGGGACTCGGGAGGGCTGGGCCAGCCACATCACACACCCTGCATTTCTGAAGCTCTGGCATTTCCTGGGCTTGGAGGGGCTCTCCCAGCTCCCCGCAGTCCCCACGGAGCCTGCAGGGCCTCCAGGAAGCACGCTGGGCTTTGGAGCAGGAGAGGATCAAAGGGCACCAGAGCCTCATGTAACAAGCAACTGGGTGCACAGCTAATGCCAGCGCCCCGGCACCCCCACCCCCGCCTCTGGAAACCCTCCTGCTTTCAGGAGAACCCAAAGCCATGGCTGGGATCCTCTGCTGGCCCCGTGCACAGCCCAGCCCCACGCTCGGCCAGGGTAGGGACAGCACTGTGTCCTGCAGGGCTGCTGTGTACAAGAGCCTTTGGGGTGGCCCCAGGCCAGCGCTGGGCACCAAGATTTCTAGTCACTGGGGCATCCCACGCTGCTCTTCCCTGCCCTGGCCCCAAAGAAAGACACCGAATGCTCCTCCGGGTCGCTGCCATTCCATAAACACACCCATAAATGTGTGTCAGTGTCTGGCTGGAGAGCGCCCCACAGCAAGTCTCCGCCCCACGGCTCCCAGTCTGGCCCACAAGCACGTCACACTGCCTGGCCGCAGGCAGGGGCTCTGCCCGGGGCTCTCACTGCACAAGGCCAGCAGAGGCTACGGCCCTGCTGCCCCTTCGCTGTGGGTCTCCCGAGGTCCCTTCTCCATGGCTCAAGCCTCAGAATTTCCTCCTCCTCCTCCGGCTGCCCTTGTTCTGCTGCTGGCTGCAGGCCACCTGCTGCTGGAAGCCCCCCGCGTAGCCTGCGGCTTCGGGAGCGGACACATAGGGTGGAATGGGCAAGTCACTGAAAGCCAGGTGTGGAAGGGGGCTCTCCCGGGCCAGGCTGCACCCAGCTTCCTCCTCAGCCCCCGACGGGGTGTGCCTGATGGAGATGAGGAGGGAATGAAGAGATAAATGCCAAACCAGGCAAGAAGCCACCACCACTGAGCTGCATCTAGGCCCGGCCGCCAAGCCTCCCATTCACGCCGCAAGCTGCTCTGCCCGCCTCCTTTCCAGGCCCGAACACTGGCTGGTGTTGCTCCTGTCAGCAGCTGGAAAGGAGGAGCTGCCCGATGCGCCCCTGCACAGTTGGCCTGGGTGCTCGCTGAAGGGCCCGGGATGAGCCCCAGAAGTGGGCTGGGCAGTCCTCTAGTCTAGCAGCCCAGGATATCCCCAAACCAAGCTCCCCTATCCCTGAACCAGCCTCCACCTGCCCTTCCCCAAGTGGAGAACGACCCCTCTTCCTTGCAGGATTTGCCTGCCCAGACTCCTGCCTGCTACACCCCATCCCCAGCCCCACTCTGCCAGCTGGGCCGCCCTGCCCTCAAAGGGGCCAGGGAGCAGCTGCTCTGCAGCAAAGCCTCCAAACAGGTCAGCTGGCCACAGGCTCCAGCCAGCTTGTCCTCGGCCAGCACCGAGCCTGGCCAGCTGCAAGGAGCCCTGAGCATGACTCCCCAGGAGCCCTGGCTAAACTGCTGACAGCAGGAGATGACAAGCCTGGGCAAGGAGCTCTCAAGGGAGAGAAGCAAAGACCCCGGCTCCCACAGCAGCCTGGCATCCAGGAAGGAAGGGACAAGGTCTGGGGAATGAAGTGGGAAGCTGGCACTGAGGCTGAGCCAGAGGCAAAGTGGCCTGTCCCAGTGGCTGAGGGGCTGGTGGAAGCAGGGCACCAAGAGGAGCCGCGAGAAGGGGGCTCAGGGCCCCAGCTCTGCTCTCTCTGCCCTGCTCATTCCGTGGGCTCTGCATTAACAGCACACAGTCACAGCCAGTGCCGGGCACCGCTGCCCAGAACGGCCAGCGACACCACGCTGCCAGGGCGGGGCAGAGCAGGGAGAAGAAAACCTGCAGTTCACAAAGCCCCGGCTGACCTCGGGTCTCCTCCTGCTGCCAGCATGGCCCCAGCATCAGCATCTGCAATGAGAACACAGCAGAGCCTCACATAGACGCAGCAGCTCTGTCTCTGGGGGCCAGCAGCACTGCTGACCGCGGCAACATGCCTGCATGTGGGGCAGGGGACCGTGACACCAGCCGACTGCACTTCGCTAGCAGGAGCAGCCCGGGCTGCAGGCAGGCTGCATCCCAGGGCATGCTTGGGAGACACACAGCCCTAATGAATCTCACTTCCAGACGCCTGGTTGCGCCGTCCCCCGCACTGAGCAGCGATGCCGGGTTGCAGCGGGGCTGACTCTCGGAGCACAATGCTCACTAGCATGCCTAGGGACTGGGCCACGTCTGTTCTGGGGATCGGCCCCAGAGCCCAACATGGGGACAAGCCAGGAGCATGGAGCCCCCGCTTCACATCAGCAGCAGGGCTGGGGAGGCTTTTCCCACCCCAAGCGCTCCATCTGCTTAGGGATGAGCCTGGCCACTGCACCCCACAGACCCTAGGCTGGCTAGACAGCCTGCCCCCACCTCCAGCTGCCAGCTCTCTTCCACTCCAGGCCAGGAGCACGTTTCGGGTGACATGGGGCATGGGCGTACTGCAGGGCACAGCCAGCTCCAACAGAGCCTGCACACGGGTCCCTGGGAGCCTGCGCAGCAGGTGAAATCAGCCACTGCCCACTGGGTCAGGCTGAGGGGCCGAGACCCCTTGTTACCAATGGGCTCAGAGCTCCAGTAAGCACTTGGGTTGGGGTCCCTCTGCCCCGCCTGCTCTGGTCCGTGGCCCCAGGCTCTGTCCGTGCTAAGAGAGGTGATGGGCTGTAGGGGTCAGCAACTGCCTAGCAGAGGGGAGCCCCCTGCAGGAGCACTTGCCCTGAGATCAGTGGGGTTCCCAGAGCATATGGGGAGAGATACAGGCCCAGGCCTTTCCCCCATGGCTTGCCAACAGCCAGCTCCCCTTGGGGGGGATCAGAGCCAGCTGATACTGGGGCAGCGCCGGGTTACTCCCCCGTGGCTAGCAACGCTGTGTCGAACAGCCCGGGCCCCACAGTGTGAGTGGGGGTGAGGGTGCGTGTGCTTTGGAGATGTGATGGCCCCACCTGCAGACTTGCACTCGGACATCTCCAGCATGCTGAGGAGTCTGCCTTCACTCCGCCCAACGTCCTGTGACAAAGAAGAACACAGAGCCATCATGGGGCTGCCAGGGAGGGCCCCCCTCCGTTCCCAGCCTGCCCTGCCCAGCCTCTCCCAGGGACCGTGGCAGATGGCCTGGGCTCCCTTTCACAGTCCTGTCCCCCTGCCTGTGCCTCCCTCCCAGCAATTCCACCTGTGGTCACCCAGGAACTGGCCTGATTGGGGTGCAGCAGGACGGGCCCAGCCCTCCCCCCACACTTGGAGTGCGCTGATGCTCTTGTAACAAGGCAATAGGTGACCCCGCCATGGGCAGAGCCAGATCCACCCAGCCAATCACATGCTCGCTCACGCTGGAGGCCAAGCAGCAAAGCCGATGCAGAACAAATCCCCCCGGGCCTTGGAATGAGGCTGGACTCCACCCTCACCTTGGCACTGCGCAGCCTCCGGTTTCCCTGAGCGTCCCTCGCAGTCTGCAGGCAGCTGTCCACATGCCTTGGATACTCTGCCAGCGGCACCCGGGCCTTACAAAGGTAGCACTTCTCACACCTGCCGGGCAAGGGAAGCAGAGCAGTGCATTACGATTCACTCTGCAGCTGGGCTGTCACTTACGCCCACCGTGGCGTTTTACTTCTCCAGGCCATTCCACTGATGAGGCACGTCTGTGGAGCAGCATTGGCTCAGTGGGATCGCCCATAAAGCCAGCCCGATGCCAGTCAAAACAACAGAGTGATCAGCCGTTTCCCCTGTCTGTTTCTCTGTCCCCTGCGGCTGCAGCAGTGGGATGGTAATGAAATCAGCTCAGCTGATGGCTCAGCCATAAAACACCCTGTCAAACTGTAGAAATGAAGAGTTCAGGGCATGCACAAGGGAGTTACATGTTGCTGGAGAAGCAAACCCAGCGTGTTAAAGCAGAGAGCCATGTTCCTCGGGCTGGCTGATCTTGTCCGATTAGCAGCCCAAGTCTCTCTTCCCTCTCCCTACTTCACAGTCCGCAGGACTGAGCACAGGTAGTACTCTGGAGGCCTGTGCCAGTCAGCGGCCGTGCCCATCTGGGCTGGCCGGCGATAACTGGGGACAGAGCAGTGGAAACAGCAATCGCTGTTCAGCAGAGGTGTCTCGGTTACCCGAGGGAAGTGAGGGGCCCCACGCTCTCCAGTATGTGCAAGGAGAGCCCCCAGCACACTCTACGCAGTGGGTTCTTCTCTGATGCTTTCTTTCCAGGCAGTGCTGATTACCAGATGATGTGTCTAAACAGAAGCTGTCCTCTCTGTAATTAGCCTAATTCCATTCGTGATGTTGCCATCCACTGTTTGTAACGGCGGAATGGCTTCCCCGGCAGGGACGGCACTGTCAGACCCTCTCTTCGGAGTCTCTGTGTGGGAGGGAGGAAGTGGAGCTGCACAGGGAGAGATTCAGCAAAACCACTGCAACTCTGGAAGTCTAAGTGAATTAAGCTCATCAGTCCAGGTGCCATCCTGTCAGCCTTCCCATCTACCCTCTCCCTTCCACGGGGCTCCTGCACTCAGCACACTGCCTGCACTGGCCCACCTGATACCCCTCCACGCTTCCAAACGGCACAGCGAGCTGGCTGAAATCAACTGAATGGAATTGAGAGTATGAAAAGAAACAGATTTCTTTTGTGCTTGTCTGAGGACACCCAGATACCATCAAGGGGCTTAGATACCACAGTGATGAGCCCCAAGGGAAGAACACAGATTATGGGGAAGTTGCTGCAAGGAAACAGGCAGGAATAGAGACATGGGCTGGGGGACGGGCTGCACAGAAACAAGCTCTAAGAAGTCAGCATACCAACTTACTTGTCAAAGTCTATGGGGGTCGGGACATCTCTGCCTCTGCCAGCTCTACTTCTTGTTTCTCTCTGTCGCTGAGTGAGCGCTTAAGACACAAACAGAAAGAGTTACCCAGTTGCTGGGTGGCTTCTCCCTCCCTGACAGCATTCGAGGGCTTGGAAAGCACCTGGGGTGGGACGTGTTTCAAACTCCGGTGCCGCCCGGCAGCAGCGGAATGGGAAAGACAAAAGGGGCACTGGGATGCCAATGGGCAGAGTCTTCCCTTCTGCAAAATCGGCAACTGGACAACTCAGACTGGTCCTGCCAGGGTCAAGTCGGGCCTTAAAAACCTTTAAGGATGGAGATTCCACCACCTCCCTAGGTAACCCATTCCAGGGCTTCACCACCCTCCTAGTAAAATAGTGTTTCCTAATATCCAACCTAGACCTCCCCCACTGCAACTTGAGACCATTGCTCCTTGTTCTGCCATCTTCCACCACTGAGAACAGCTTAGCTCCATCAGACTATCTTTCCTCTGATTCACCTGAAGCTAATGTCAGTTGTGTTTTTCTCCCCCAATGAATTCAGGGTTCTCGTGGGCCACCTGGAGAAGTGGGAGCAGCAGGGCTAAGTGGCATGGAAGTAAGTGGGCCTCTTTACTGCTTTTTGAGCAAACATGGAGCTTGTGGTTTGTGGCTGCCCTCATGGTGAGCCTGTGCTCAGAAGTATGAACAGGATTTGGGCATGGTGACGGAAGATGGCTGGGACTGTACCCAATATTTCAGAATGGTTAGGCGAATGGCCAAGTATGAACGACATTAAAGATCTGGATGATGGGATGGATTGCACCCTCAGCAAGTTTGCAGATGACACTAAACTGGGGGGAAAGGTAGATATGCTGGAGGGTAGGGATAGGGTCCAGAGTGACCTAGACAAATTGGAGGATTGGGCCAAAAGTAATCTAATGAGGTTCAACAAGGACAAGTGCAGAGTCCTGCACTTAGGACGGAAGAATCCCATGCACCGCTACAGGCTGGGGACCGACTGGCTAAGCGGCAGTTCTGCAGAAAAGGACATGGGGATTACAGTGGATGAGAAGCTGGATAGGAGTTAACTGGGAGTTTGCTACCCTTCCTGAAGCCAACCAGTGGCCCTGTCAGGAGGCTTCCACCAGCCCCCTGGGAAGGGGCTTCGGGTCAAGTTTGTGGTTTAACTGAAGTTCCGGTGAAATGGAACAACGGCCTACGACCTGATAAAGCCAGCTGCTGCACTGCTCCCCTGTTTACCCACATCAAGGACCGGGTAGACAGAAGAGCTGACTGGTCAGAGGGTGGGTCCGGTGAGCCCCTCCCACCAGGGCTGTGACTCGCTTCCAAGAAAGTTCCAGTTCCCTCCCCTGGGTAAGAGCTGGGATGGCTGGGTCAGACTCCCTGACACACACAGTAAATCTCAAGTCACTGCCTCGCTCTGTGCCTCGGTTTCCCCATGTGTGAAATGTGGGAGGGGTACCGACCCCCACTGTCATATGCTGTGAGATCTCAGGGGAAAGCACTCTGTAGGCGCTGGCAAAGGAAAGGGCTTCCCCCACCAGATTGCCAGTAGCTGCTGCAGTCATTCCAGACTAGCGTTCTGATGAGTGGAGCCAACAAGCAGCGCCGCAGACCTGCTCTCCAGGCATCTGTAGGAAGAATTTCGACAGGTTTGTCTCTATTGGTTGAATTGCTCTCAGCAGATTCCTGCTGACATGCCACCCGCTAAGCTCCTCAGGGAGTGTTTCGATATCTCATCTGGCTCCGGTAGGGATGTTTGAGTTTCCAGCTCACAAACAGATGTTGCTGTAAGTACACCCGGGCAACCTGGCTACAGGACAAAGTGCATGAGAGCTGTTTAACAGCCTGGCATCGGAGCTTCTGGGATTAGCGAGGCTCCTGAGGAGAAAGGCCTGACTCCAGGATACAGGTACCGTCCACCTGTTACTGTTTGCTAATGTCTGTTATCACAGAGCTCCGTGCTTGTGCAGAATGGAGAGAACCCGCAGAATTGGTGGCTGGCCCAGGAGGCCAGTCAGTGACTAGAGCTAGCCACTGCCTTTCGCATCACACAACATGCAGCCCGGCAGCCTCCTGGGAGTGGTGGAGAAATGAACCACTGGGCAACAGCCCACGAGCAGCCCCCAGCAGGGACTCCTTTGTTCACCCTTAGCCTGGACTGGGTGTGAACCAGTGGCCTAGCCGTGTCCTGGCACCGATTCCTGAGGCCTCCCAGAGACCTCCTGACTCAGGGGTGTTTGCAGCATGGCGAGAGCCGCTCTCTCCATGGGGGTGGTGCTGTTAATATTCCTTTAACGCCGTCTCAGGACGCCGTGTGCACTTGCTCAGGTGTTAATCAGTTCTATTTTTTCCAAAAGCAGAGAGCCCATCTGGCGCGACAGGCCTGTTAGAAATCTTTGGGCTCACACGGGAAGACCCAGCTGTGCTGCCGAGAGCAGCAGGAGTAATGGAGAAACATGGCCAGCATTGCTGATCGACTCCATCACACGCACACGAGCCCGCTTGCTAGCTACGGTTTCAAACGCTGAACAAGAGCGCCATTGCTCACCCCCTCCATCTCGATCCCTAGAGAGGCCTTTCAGAAGAGACCCTCAAGAAAGAGAGCACCTCTGGGGAACTGGGCTCACCCCAAAGACGGAGCCCTGCCCCAGCACACTAGGAGCCTCGTAATCTCTCCCAGGCCATGCCACTCTCTTGTGAAATCCGAAATGTTCTGCAATGCAGAGCACGTCTGAGAATGGACTTGTCTCTATCAGCTCCGTGTCAGGACAGCCGGGTACGGGTACCTCCTGCCTGCACGAGGCTCCAGTGCTCCCCTGGGAAACGATTCCACATTTGTCCTTTGTCCCCATCCCCACTGGCATGGCTGTTGGCCCACCAGCCAAGGCAGGTCTTGCAGTCAGTGCACGGGAATGGGAGCCAGGACTTGCTGAGTGGCTTGGGGCAGGTCCCTTGCATGTTTGCCTGAGGGTCTATCTCACCATAGCGTAGAGAGGCTCAATAACCGTATGCCGGACACTCGGCAGGTGCAAAGTGCCATCCGTGCATTACGACGCTGCCTGCCTTTCGCACGTGTCTGTTCAGGCTGCGTCTCCCCACTCCGAGCTGTCTAGTCCCATTACTAGCAGGCTGGTTTTGTGCAGATCCTATTAATGGAAAGATTCTCTAGCACGTTGGCCCCTCTGGGAAGTGATGAAGCTCTTCCCTGCCCCAGTTGTGTTCCTCTTTTTGCTGCATCAGTGCCACTTCTCTTGGCGTTGGGAGCTTTGCGCAGCATCAGCGCTCCGGCGGGTGCTCTGGAAACTGATGGCAGGGTGTCAGTTGCACGTGAAGTGAGGGAGGGGGAATGGCGTTTCCTGTCACTCACTGTGGAACAGGAAGGCTGGGACAGTGTGGACAGAATGGAATGGGCGGTTAGTCAACAGCCAGGGTATTTGGTAAAATACAAGGCTTTCTTCCTGAATACTGAGCTGGGTGTTTGTGGTAAGAGCAGCAAAGCACAGCAGAGGGCAGAGACCCAAGGCAGAACATGGGAACTGCTTTCGAGTCCTTCAGTTCTCATTCCAGACTCACGGGCCCTTTAGAGCTTGTGCCTGGGGGTGGAGGGCACAGACATTCACTAGGGATGAGCAGCCACCCCACGGGGGTCAGGAACGTTCATCACATCAGCAGCGAGGAGCCCACCTCTCCCCATCCTGGCACAATGTCTAGGGCTTAGAACAAACTCTTCAAGCCCTACTGAATTTACTCAGAAACAAGCCCCCAGGAAAGCAGAAGCAGGACTTTGGGAGCAGAGTCGGCATTCTGGAATACAGTCTCCTTTCGTCTGGAACAGAGTCCACACAGGGAACTGTTTCAGTCAACTGCCCCATGTAGACAAGCTCTAACGGGCTGTCTACACTGCAGTGTAAGCCCAGGGTTTGTAGAACCTGAGTTAGCAGATGCTGGGTTTGTTAACCGAGGGCTTGAGCATCTACACTCATTTGTAACCTCAGGTCAGGAATTGTTGAACCCTGGGTCCCAACCTGGGACTCCAGCATCTACATTGCATGATGTGAGCCCAAGTCCAACCACCAGACTTCCTTGCGCCCTTCCAAAATGTGGCCACTCTAGCCCTTAGTTTGAGGTGCAGTGTGGGAGAACGTGACAGTCCACCTAGCCTGACTGTCCACAAGACAAAAGAAGTTAGCCTGTGGGATTGTAGGATACTTTTGGCCAACTCACAGGGCACAAGGCCAGTGTGGCTGCATCTCCACCGCAAAGCAATAGGGCTTGAACGCAGGTCCCAGCTTGATTCAGGCTTGGACCCTCCACACCCATGGGTTTCTGGGACCCTGGGTCTGAACCCTGGGCTAGTGCGACTTGTGTGGAGATGGACGGCGGGTTAGGCTTACACTAAGGGTGAGTCTACACTGGAGTAAAAGCCCTGCGTCCCGGCCACAGCTGGCCCAAGTCAGCTGACTGGAGCTCACAGGGCTTGGGCTGCAGGGCTAAAAATGGACGGACAGATGTTCAGGGTCTCAGAGCCTGGGCTCTAGCCTGAGCCCGAATGTCTACACTGGGAAGCAGCGACTCTGGCAAAGAATTGGAAGTCATGGTGGCTAATCAGACGGGCATGAGCTCCCAGTGTGACACGGTAGCCAAAAGACCTAATGCGATGTTGGGATCGCAAGTAGGCACAGAGAGGTGATTTTCCCTCTGCATTCAGCACTGACGCACCCGCTTCTGGAATCCAGTGCCCAGTTCTGGTGCCCACAGTTCAAGAAGGATATTGGCAAAGTGGGGAGAGGTCAGAGAAGAGCCACAAAAATGACAGAAGGATTAGAAAACCTGCCTGATAGTGACAACCTTGAGGAGCTCCATCTATTTAACTTAGAGAGAAAGTTGCGGGGTGAGTTGATCCCAGTCTATCCATAGCTACATGGGGAACAAATACTTAATAATCATAGAATCATAGAATATCAGGGTTGGAAGGGACCCCAGGAGGTCATCTAGTCCCACCCCCTGCTCAAAGCAGGACCGATCCCCAATTAAATCATCCCAGCCAGGGCTTTGTCAAGCCTGACCTTAAAAACTTCTAATGGGCCCTTCCATCCCACAGAGAAAGGTCTGACCCGACCCAGTGGCTGGAAGCTGAAGCCAGATGAATTCAGACTGGAAATAAGACAAAAAAATTTGATAGTGAGGGAAACTAACCACTGGAACAACTTACCAGGGTGGTGGTGGATTCTCCATCCCTGGCAATTCTTAACTCCAGACGGGCTGTTTGTCTAACAGCTCTGCCCTAGGGATTATTGTTGGGCAGGTCTCTAGCCTGTGTTACGCAGGAGGTCAGACTCGATGATGACAATGGTCTTGCCTGGCCTTGGGATCTATGAATAGTCCCTCTCGCTGAGTCAATCCTTTCTGCACAGCACTTGGCTCAGCAGCTCACTTCGTGTTGGACTTGTCATGTGCTCAGTGCAGGCTGTGTGCTCCGTGCTGTGCCGCACACACACAATCCTGGCTCCCTCCTTCTCCCTGCTCCGTGGGCCTGGGATTTTCCTAGCTGAGGTGCATGGTATCGTCCTAGAGGGGTCCTGCACTGTGGGATTGCAGGAGACAGCCAGGGCTGGCCTCTGGAGCCATGTTCACAGTGGACTGCTAAGTAACATACTGATTACAAGGAAATTCTAAGACTTGGCAGTGCAATGAGTGCTGCAAAGCCACCAGGGTTCAGAGTGCCCTCCGGGGCAGGCGGGACCAGGCAGAGGGGAGGAGGCCTCTCTCACACACCTCTCAGTGGGCCTCAGCAAGAGAGTTGGAGAAGCGTTTGTTTGCTACACTCCCTGTACCCAAGAGTCTGAGGCTTGCTGAGACTCTCAGCACACATGGCTGCGGGGGCAGGAAAGGGAACTCGCACACACTCACAGGACCAAGGTATGAGACCAAGTGCTTAGCAGACCTGGAACATCTTCATTTGCATCCTGCGCCACGATGCCGTTACAGTACATGGCGTGCAGCTCAATCTCAGTGGCTGGAAAGCCTCGATCACACAGCGGGCATGACACACTGTCATCAGCGGACGGGCTGCATTCAGATGCCGTGTTCCCAGCTTCTTCATCTCCAGCAGCCTGAGGAAGGGGACAAGAAATCAGCCAAACAGCTCTTGCTGTTCCATTCTTCACGCCTACCCGAAAGCGCCTTGCTGTCTTGCCGCTACTTACCCTCCCACAGCCACTGCATTTCTCGGGCATATTCATCTCACGACCCCCACCAAGTCAGATCTAGTAACTGCACTGACTAGCGCCCTGCCTGAGCCAACACCACAGCACAGCTATCAAACACTTGTTCCAAAGGCAGCACGTCCTGCCGAGTCACCACGAGGCGTCCCCGGATCGCCGGCCAGTCCATTTAGGGCAAGGATCACCGGTGCTGCTGCCACGCATCGCTGGGTAACATGTAAAGCCTCCCTGCCAGAGACCCCGAGAGTGCCGGAAGCAAACCCAGCGAGATGCATGAAACACTCATGTAGCAAAGCAAGAGTTCACCACGAAACGTGGACTCATCAGTCCCCAGCCATGGCCCAGCACAGCACAAGCCGCACGTCTGGGACCCTGATGAAGGGGGGCTCCCACCCTCTTAGTGGGTGAGCTCAGAGCAATGGCCAGGTTCCTCCAGTCCGGGTCATGGGGGGCAGGGACAGAGGCAAAGGGGGAAAGATAAAGGCGATATGATTGACAATCTGTTACTAGAAGTTACCAATTGTGGCTTTTCTCTGGTACTGTGTGATCTAAAACCATCAGGCCGTCTGCGCGTCTGGCCTCACCTAGCCCCAGCCTCTCAGCTCAGTGCTAGCAACTGTCGGGAATGCACACCGAGCCGTAACCGAGCAGAGCTTGGCAGAGGCGCCCGTGCTGCCTACGAAAGCTCTACCCACAGGCGGCCTCCTGAACCTTTGAGAAAAGGACAGAACCTGTTTTCCCCAGCCAGGACCAGTGTGTGTAAATATTAACTAGCTAGAAGGAACTTGCAGGAACAGAAGTGGCTCTAGCAGGCCAGCCAGTGACCCACACAGTCAGCTGAGGAACCGATGTTACTTCCTTCTAAGGGCACAATTCCAGGAAAACCGTAATTAGGGTCAGGCTGGCTGCTCAACCCCTGCTGCTCGTTCTGTCTTATGACTCAGTCTGTCGCTGAGTAAGAATCTGCACTGCCAGGAGCGAGCCCCATCCTGGACTCCCTTCCTGTGCTTACTGCATGAGCCCACCCACATCAGCGGAGCCGCCGTGTGCGTGCAAGTCTGCAGGACTGGGCTGTATCTCACAAGGCACCTCAGGAAACACCCTGGGATTGCTGGCTGACAGGCTCTCAGCAGAGAACGCTAGGGCAGTCAACCCTCGCAGGCAAACTCCACACAAAGCATCTTTCCAAGGAACCTGACTCCCAAGCGGGAGAGCTGGAGTGAGCGTGTCTCAGTTCTACTGTGGGAAGTTCAGCAACTTCACAGTTACTGCACCACCACTTCCACGCCATTTTCCATTCTCTGGCTCCCTGCATCCTGTTAAGCTCCGTTACACTTTAGTGTGTCATGAGGACATGCCAATACAAAATCAGACATGCCAAATATGAACACTCCGATCAGATCGGTGTTACCCTAATCAGACAACACATGCAGATGTGAGGAGACAGCAGCAGGCACTGCTCCTTCTCATTTCCACTTGAAAAGCAATCGTAAAGATCACATCTTTTGCAAATACCAGGTGTCCAAACACACCACTTACACTCTCGCTGTAAATAACTCATTTTAAATGTAAATACAACAGCGTAGAACAAAACCTGTCAGCCGGCTCCCGAAACAGCTTGTGCCGCACCTTACGAGAATGGCTTTTGGAACCCGTAACTGCACGCCGGCTGAGCCAGGCCTGGCCTGCTCTCGGGTAGGAGAGCGCCCAGCGCCAAGCAGCCCCACATGGAGGTCTCAAGTTCCAGGGCAGGCCCAGGCCAGGACACCAGCTGGGAGTAGGGTCTGGCTGTTCCACAGCTCATATGCTAACCCCTGAGCCAAGCGACAGGCATTTCTGCCTCTGGCCTAGAAGGCGGAAAGCTCAAAGCCTCCCCTGGCGTGGGCCTACGGCAGAGCAGTGCCCATGCCCAGGGAGGACCCCGCTCTAGCACTCGGTGCTCTGTCACTGACATCTGAGCCACTAGCTGTCGACACAGAAGCAGGAGACTCCCTGGGCACCATCTAAACGTTGTAAGGGACGAGCCCAGCGTCCTCGCCATGATCCCCTGACTCTGCCAAAGGCTCCATGAGCTCTGGTGTCCCATGCACAGCACCCCTGAGATTACCAAAGTGCAAGTTCGGTCATAGCAGGGAGTCACAGATAGCCAGCAGGACTTTTCCTGCAGCACTGATACCCCTTGGCCTCTTCCCTCAGGGCTAGCAATTGGCTCTGCCCAACAGCTGGTTGACATCCTGCAGCCCAACAATGGGGATTAGCAGCAACCACTTCAACTGATCCTGGTGCTCCAAAGGCATGGGACCAGTGGCTGGGATTGGGGAATCAGGGCGGGGTGTTAGGGCCCTAGTGTCAGAGATGTACACCCTCCTCTGCTCTTGGGGAACCCACTAGAGTTTCCTGGTGGAGCATGAGGATTTCCAGTTTGATAGAGGCCTGGAGCCTGGTCTACACTTAAACTGAAGTCAACATAGGACAGCGCTCAAGGGGGTGAAAAGTGCCACCCCACCCCACCCCCCGAGTGTTGTAACTATGCCGACCTAACCTTTGGTCTAGACACAGCTCGGTGGATGGAAGAAAGCTTCCATGGACTTAGCTAGTGTTGCTCACGGAGGTGGAGAAAACCCTCTGTCTCTGCCGTCTGCATGTGCGCTAGGGGCTTACAGCGGCCTAGCCACGGCCCCGGAGCTGCATTGCTATAGCTCCCACTAGCGTAAACGTGGTCTGGAGCGGGGACACGTCTCTGGCTTTTCCCCTTCGGGGACTCTCTTACCTGCATAGGTGCGTCTTTGCTGGCTGAATGGAGCTCTTCTCTCTCCGGCTCAATGGCTTCCGATGGATTTGGCTGGGTCTCTGAAACAGAAGTCTGCCATGTCAGCGCAGGCTGCAGCCCCTAGAGCCTTTGCTATCTCTGGGAGCTTAGCCCATTCTCTTGACAGGGTTTTCACCGTTTCCAACCATGTCTCACAGATGCTGGCAGATGTGTAACACCACAGCTGGATGAGAGGTTACAAGTCAAAGCACAGGGTGGAAGGCCGAAGCTGCCGCAGCTTTACAGCTTCACGGGACGCACAGAGCACGTGCAGGGCGTCTGCTGGTGAACTGTGCAGTGCGAGAATGGAGTTCTCCAACCCAGCAGAGAGAGTCCCAGAATTCCCTCCTCTCCTCAGTCTCATCTGCCATCCCATGGTTTCAATATCATCAAAAGTCACATCCAGCCAGCTGCAAGGAACCTCTCGACCTCCCCAGGGAATGAGAACTGCTCCTACCACAGATTTCAGAGTGAAAAGCCAGAATCAGGACATCAGTGGCAGGACCAACGAGGAGAGACAGTCCTGGAGAAAGCAAACGATTCGGTTCCAATCAAGTTTGCTAATGAAATGTGAGATGAAAATTCCTTTTACCTCGATCCACTGGCGGTCGATTTAGCGGGTCTAGTGAAGATCCGCCATATCGACAGCAAATCGCTCTCCAGTCGACCTCTGTACTCTACCCCCGACGAGAAGAGTAAGGTAAGTCGACCCCGCAGTAACTCGACCTAAGGCGCGTCGACTCCAGCTACGTTATTGACGAACTGGAGCTGCGTAGTGTAGGTCGACTTACCACGGTAGTGCAGACATAGCCATAGAGATGCAGGGCTGGGAGGGAGCTCCAGACGTCACCTAACCCGCCCTCTGCACTGAGGCAGGACCAAGTAACCCTAGACCAGCCCTGACAGGGATTTGCCCAACTGGTTCTGAAAAACCTCCAAGGACGGAGATTCCACAGCCCCCCGTGGGAGCCTGTTCCAGAGCTGAACCACCCTGAGAGTTAGAAAGATTTTCCTAATATCTAACCTCAATTTCCCTGGCTGCAGACGAAGCCCATTGCTTCTTGTCCTGCCTTCAGTGACATGGAGAACAACTCACCAGTGCCCTTTATACGAGCCCTTAATCTATTTGAAGACTTATCAGGTCCCCTCTTATTTTCCAGGACTAAACTTGGCCACTTTTTTTAACCTTTCCTCATAGGCCAGGGTTTTAAAACTTTTTATCGCTTTTGTTGCTCTCCACTGGACTCTCTCCAGTTGATCCACATCTTTCGTGAAGGGTGGATCCAGCACCTCAGCTGGGGCATCCCCAGTGCTGAGTGGAGGGGGACGGTTACCTCTCATGTCTGACATACCACACCTCAGAATGATATTCGTGTGTTTCACAACCGCAGTCACTGTCATGGAGTCACACGCTCGGTGCTCTGGAACTGCTCTGAGTGACGTCAGGCAAGACTCTAGCATAGGGTCGCCAGATGTCCAGTTTTCGACCTGACGCCCTGTTGAAAAGGGACCCTGGCAGCTCTGGTTCGCACCGGTGACTGGGCCGGTAAAAGTCTGGTTGGCTCCCTACCTGGCTCTGCGTGGCTCCCCGGAAGCAGAGACATGTCCCTCGGCTCCTAGGTGGAGGGACGGCCCAGGAGCTCCAAGCACCAGCTCCGCAGCTTCCACTGACAAGGAACTGCAGCCAATGGGAGCTGCGGGGGTGGCACCTGCAGGTGGAGGCAGTGAGGGCGCACTGTGGAGAGCCGCCAGGCTGTGCCCCCGCCTAAGAGCTGGAGAGACATGTCGCCGCCTCCAAGAAGCCCCCTGAGGTAAGCACCACCTGGAGCCCATGCCCCCTCCTGCATGCCAACCCCCTGCCTGAGCCCCCTCCTGAACCCTAAGCCCCTCATCCCTGGTCCCATCCCAGAGCCTGCATCCCCAGGCAGAGTCCGCACCCCCTCCCGCACCCCAATCCCCTGCCCCAGCCTGGAGCCCCCTCCCACACCAAAACTCCCTCTCGGAGCCCACACCCCCTACTGTACCCCAACTCCTTGCCCCAGGCCCAAGCCCCCTCTTGAACCCCAAACTCCTCATCCCTGGTCCCACTCTAGAGCCCACATCCTCTCCCGCACCCCTGCTCCAGCCCTGAGCTCCCTCCCACACCCAAACTCCCTACTGGAGCCCACACCCCTCCTGCACCCCAACCCCCTGCCTCAGCCCGGAGCCCCTCCCACACTCTGAACCCCTCGGCTCCACCCCCCAGCCTGGAGCCCCCTTCTGCACCCCAAGCCCTCATCCCTAGCCCCACCCAACCCCCCTGCACCCTAACCCCCTGTCCCAGCCCAGAGCCCCCTCCCGTACCCTGAAACCCTCATTTCTGGCCCCACCCCAGAACCTGCACCCCCAGCCAGAGCCCTTACTCCCTCCTGCACCCCAACCCCCTGTCCCGGCCTGGAGCCCCTTCCCACACCCTGAAAGCCTCATTTCTGGCCCCACCCTGAAGCCCTCACCCCCTCCTGCAACCCAAAACCCTGCCCCAGTCCGGTGAAAATGAGCAAGTGAGAGAGAGTGGGGGAGAGCCAGTGACAGAGGGAGGGGGGATGGAGTGAGTGGGGGTGGGGCCTCAGAGATGGGGCAGGGCAGGGGTGTTCGGTTTTGTGTGATTAGAAAGTTGGCATCTCTCCTCTAGCACAGTCTCTGCCCCGCAGGGCCACTCTCACAAGGGCAAGGAGCCTGCTCAGCTTCAGTGCTTCCTGGGTCTGACCTTGGAGCATCCAGCCCCCTGTTTACCCCGTGAGCTCCCTGCAGCGAATCCCCCTGGACGGGACCCCTGGGGGAGCCTCACACTGCTCCAAAGCGGCCCTGCCCCCACTCCATAGTTAGCAGCGAGTCTCAGCCAGTGTGTGACACAGAAGATTTATTAGTCAACAGGAACACAGCGTAAAACAGAGCTTGTTAGCACAGAAATCAGCAACTTTCAGCAAAGTCCATCTGGGGGAGGAATCCAGACCTTGGGGTCCTGGCCCTCCCCGAGTCCCAAACCAGGAGACTGTCTTGCTTCCAGGGGCCCAGCCTCAGACACACCCACTGCCCCTCCTCCATCCTTTGTCTTGTTTCTGGGCAAAAGGGTCACCTCGTTGCCACCTCTTGCCTGGTTCCAACTTGTTGCAGCTGGTGGGCTCCTAGGGAGAGGGCAGCCCCACCTGCCCATTCGAGTCTCAGTAAAAATCACACACCCTTGTCCCACCACCTAGGTATTTGTTTAATACACAGGGGAAACTGAGGCACACACAGTATTCATGCAAAACATTAAAAAACACATCTCCTACTTTGTCACAATCACATTGCTGATTCTCACTCAGTTTGTGACCAACTGTACCCCAGATCCTCTTCACCAGTACTGCCACCTGCCCACTTATTCTGTACTGTGTAGCTTGGCATTTGATTTTTCCATCCTAAGCCAAGTACTCTGCACTTGTCTTTACTGAATTTTCATCTTGTTGATTTCAGACCAATTTTCCAATTTGTCAAAGTTGTTTTGAATTCTAATCCTGTCCTCCAAAGTGCTCATAACCCCTCCCAGCTTGGTGTCAGCTGCAAAGTTTACAAACATAATCTCCACTCCACTGTCCAAGTAATTAATGAAAATACTGAATAGTACAGGACCCAGGACAGGCCTCTCTCTCCTGCCATCCATCTCCACCCCCTGAAAAACAGAGGCTAGGGACACCATTCCTTACCCATCCTGGCTCATAGCCATTAATGGACTTAACCTCCATGAATTTATCCAGTTCTCTTTTAAAACCCTGTTATAATCCTAGGATTCCCACTAGATGCACCTCCCAGTTTGACAGGAAACCATTAATAACTACTCTGCGTACAGTCTTTCAACCAGTTTTGCACGCATCTTACAGCAATTTCATCTAGCCCACATTTCCCCAGTTTTCTTATGAGAATATCACGTGGGACTGTGTTCAAAAGCCTTACTAAAAATCAAGATATATCCCATCTATTGCTTCCCCATATCTGCTAGGCCAATTACCCTGTCAAAGGAGGAAATTAGATTGGTTTGGCATGATTTTGTTCTTGACAAATCCACACTGGCTGTTCCTTATAACCCGTTATCCTCTAGGTGCTCACAAATGGATTGTGTCATAGTTTGTTCCAGTATCTTTCCAGGTATTGAAGTTGGGCTGACTGGTCTGTAATTCCCTGGGTCCCCTTTGTTCCCCTTCCCCCGTCTGACCTTCTCTGGTCCTCTGGGACCTCACCCCTCCTCCATGAGCTGTTAAAGATATTCGTTAGCAGTTCTGAGATTGCTTCAGCTAGTTCACCCTAGGGTTCAGACAGATAGATTGGAAAGGTTTCAGAGTTACAGCTGTGTTAGTCTGTATTCGCAAAAAGAAAAGGAGTACTTGTGGCACCTTAGAGACTAACAAATTTGAGCATAAGCTTTCGTGAGCTACAGCTCACTTCATCGGATGCATCCAATGAAGTGAGCTGTAGCTCACGAAAGCTTATGCTCAAACAAATTGGTTAGTCTCTAAGGTGCCACAAGTACTCCTTTTCTTTTTATAGATTGGAAAGTTTCTCTGCTTTAAATCAAGAGGCAAACACAGTTTGCACAACCAAGGAAGGAAACCAACCAGCCACATGAATTTCAGCGCTGTGAAGACACAGCGGGAGGAGAACTCTTGGGCCTCTCAAGGAATAAAACCAGAGAGAAAAATGCTGGACTCCCTTTTTTTGGAGGGGAGGGCGGGGGGGGCGGGGCGGGATTTAGAGCACGGATGGCGTGTCCTTTCCAGAGCCCAGTTCAGCACATTTCAATACGGCTCTTACCAGGGCAAACAGGGATCTCTTCTTCAGTAGCAGGGCTCTCCACAGCCACCTCTGGGCTCCTCTTACTGCCAAATGGGGTCAAGGCAGAAATGCTATCAAAGCAAACACATACACGTCACATCAAATCAATCAGTGTGACAGCATGCCGCTGGGTCAGACACACACTCAAGGATCTTCAGCTAATTACTGTCTGACCGCCAGAAAGGACCCGGAGAACTAACAAACATACAGGTTTAAAATGCCATGCAACGCCACATAGCTGAAAGGAACTTCCCGCTCCTAGAAGCCCATGATAAAAAGATCTGGAAGGTCATTGTGTCATGCAAGAGGAGTAAAAATATCGGCTCAGAACTAAAAGATGCCTTTGATCCTTTCTGTTCTCAGTTCTAGGAGTTCTGTGGGTAGCAGTGTTTCCTTACCTATATCAAGGAACTCGTTGGAGACAAAAGAGGAGGAGGTTTGTTGGACACTGTACTCCTCTTTCTCCTCATCCTTACCGCAAATTCTTCTTTCTATCCCTGTATGCGGCTTTCTAACCCAGCGGGAATGTGATACTACTCAAAGCTTCCCTACAGCAAAGTCCTGCCAACGCTAGCTTAGTGGCACTTTTGTGTAGTGTTTAACCATGTCTGGCTCCTCTGTTTGACCTTCCAGTTCCTCCATTTTCTCACTGGAGTGCAATCTCTTTATGAAACAAGAAGCTGTTGCTGAGTAAGTGTGTTCCTCATGCTGATCACCTCAGCCCTCGGTGTGGCTTTCTGATTAATCTGAGCGAGTATGCAAGAACACACTTTAAAAGCATGAATCCCTACCCCAGCAGATCCAAGATTTATTTCATTTAACCACACGCCTAGCTAGAGAGGAGGAAACAGACACCATCTATTTATGACAAATAATCTAATTCTGAGAGGAAACCGCAAGTGACTTCTCTTTCTAAAGAACCCATCTCAAAGCGTGTGTATGAGTCCAAGCTGAGCACGTTTTACTGTGTGTGTAACACTGGGGTCACTTCCAAAAGACTCTCACAAAACAACTTACTGTGACAGTTATAAAATGGGCTAATCAATTTACAGTCAAACCACGGTGCTGGCTACATCACCTGTCCCTCAGTACCAAAGCACAGAACCATTTCTTCACATTCTGATCTGCTGCACTCTGCACCAAGCATGGGGGCACAAACTGCTGTGTGACTTCTGCTACTGCTGCTTCTACGAGCGCCCCACATCTGAGCAGGGTTTCTCCTGTAGCTGCCCCAGCAGCTGGCTGACCAGCATGCCCAGACATTGTCCAATGGAGGGCTGCGCTGGCACATTGCCAGCAGCCAGAGAGCTCGCTTGATGTGCACACAACTAAGAAGACGGCTGCCACCGTTATCCGCACACACCGGGGCTGTCTGCTGAAATGAGAAGTCACAGCAGGCAATGGTGAAGCTTGATCCCAAAGAGGGCAGCCATTGGCTGCACTGTAGCACTCACAGGGCCACATTTTGGCACGTCAGCTGCCCCTGGGTCAGATTGAACAGAGGATTAAACCTGCTACCTGGACACAAAGGGTGACGCACGAGCCCTCTGGAACCCCTGATGTTGGGAAGCCAGCATCCAGCCCAGCTGCTCTTACCAGGGTGCTGCCCTGGACCCTGCTAGGGAGCCCCACCTTCTGAAACAGGCTCTGGCTACTGGGTACCTGAAACATTACACCCTCCTGTCCCCCTTCACAACTGGGGGATAGGAGCTGCCTCTTCCTTCATGTCCCAACCACAGGGCCTCCTGCTGCTCCGAAGGGAGAGAAGGCTCAGCCTCTTTCAGGGGACCATTGTCAGCATCAAGCAGCAACAGATCGAAACTGACAGGACTGGTAGTAGCCTAACAGGGCATACTCCCCTGCACATTTCAGCAGCCATGAAACTTACCAGAGTCTGGTTTATTTCACGGTCTCTGCTGCCTGGGAAAGCTGAGCCTGGCAACAGAGGCCAGCATTGCATCAGTTCACACCTGAAGAGTTTCTTCACTGCCACAGGGCTAGACACTTTCTGAGTTTTTTAAAGACTGCTAAAGTTCTGCCGAAGCCAGGCAGCATAGGTCCCCTTGCTCCGCAGGGCGAGCTTCCCACTGGCCTGAGGTAAGCAATCAGCTGGCATTTCAAGCCCTGTCCCTAATCTCAGGTGTTCAGCCCGAATACTGCCATATCAGCGAGGGGGAGAAGAGAGTGGAGAGCAGGCAGGGAAAAGGCAGCAGCTTTATGCCAAAAGCATTTTGAACTATAAAAGTAGTTTAAAGTACCATGAGAATCAAGCAGTTTCCCACAGCTGGGCTTGCAACACCTGCAAATATTGAAACCTCCCTAGTAAATTGCTCCCCAAGTGCTCCCCATATGCCTGCCACTCAGAGCTTATCTAGTCTGCAAGAACAATTGCAAACCACCCCAGTCAATGTCTCCTAGCCCTGCAGTGAGAGATGGCAGCCAGAAGCCAACTCTCCTAGGGTCCCATTCAGAACCTGGTTTTACCAGACAAAGGGGCAGAGGTAAAATCAGAGGAGAATCGTGCTGCCATGGCCCATTCCTGCCACCGGCTGAGGACCAGACTGGCTGTTTCCGTCTGGGGCACACAGGGGCACTGTCTCTGGCATGACACATTTTCTTTGCTTTCCCCCTGTTCTTGCCTCTTCAAAGGCCTCTCCTTTCAACAGACCTGCTGAAAACTTGCCTTCCTGGAGAGACCATGCGATCCTACCGCCAGGTCTTACCCTTCCCGCCCCAGCCCCATCCTATTGCGGTTACATCTGTCAGATCAGACTGCTGCTCCGCAAGGCACGGATCATGTCCTCTCAGCTGCAGTGCAGTGCCCCTCGCACATGTCGGGGTGAGCGTTCTCCTCCCCCCATTGTCCCTGAGCTGAACACCACAGCGACACCTCACAGCAGCCATGTAGCTAGCTGCAGCACGCCCAGAGCACTCTCCTGCCCGGGACGCCAGGCCGGGGGGAGGGCTGTGTGTCCAGGAACCAGTGCTCTGAAATGACCCCTCCTCCTCACCTCTGTGTAATCTGCATTGGTTCCCCATCTTCAGGCATGTCCTCTGCAAATAGCGCCTGGGAGGCCTGGAAAGGAAATAATGTGGATCCCAAATAAAACACAGGCCAGCAGCAGCCAGTTCCTCATTCTCCAGACGTGGCTGAGATTTTTCAAGCTACCTTCCCACCGTTCACTTACAGAGGGAGCTCTCTGTGTAAACCTTTCAGAGACCAGAAATCTGCCTGCCTGTGTGAAAGACTTTGAAAAATAGGATGGAATCTATTCAATTCACTCTGAAATTTGTTCACAAGAGCCTGAAAATGGTGAGTTTTTATGACAACACTGATTAGTCAAATGTAACGGGGCTCACTGGCAATTAGTGGACAATCAAGGGAACTGTAATGAAATGAACCGACATGGGAGGTCTCTCACCTGGTTTGGGTCACAGGGCAGTGTACAGAAGGGCTACCATACACTGTTACTCTCACTCTGTTCATTGGCACAGCACCGGGGAGAGGGGTTGATCACGGAGGAACTGGCAGAAAAGCAGTTACACTCTAAGTGGGTGTGGTGGGACGACCCAGCAGCTCCCCCCATGACACAAACCGACCACAATGAGCAGCCTGACCTGGGGGTGGAGAACCTCCAGGTGGGGTGACCACACAGCAAGTGTGAAAAATCAGGCCACTTTTTTTTCCGGGGGAGGGAGGGATTGTTACCTATATAAGACAAAGCCCCTAATATCGGGACATCTGTCACATACACACCGCCCCTCCGGGCTGTGATGACACCAGGAGTTTTGGCCTAGAATTTCCCACCACTGCTGTCAGCTCCACCCCGGTTACTACCGTGGGAAGGCACCGGCAGCCGACTCTAACCAGGTTAAGAACTCCACTGGCCTGGGGTTCCCATCACCATCACCGGCAGTGAAGTAAAATCTGTGGCAGCAGCAGTGGGAAATTTGACAGGAAAACTGGTGTAGAGAAGGCTCAGGTGAGCCGTAAATCTACTGAACCTGGCAGCAGATCACCGACAGTGGCTCGAGGTGCTGCTACGCAACAGGAGGTGAATGGGAGGGGAGATCGACTCTTCGGTTAGCATAGGGAAAGGGGACCAGAAAGCACAGTGTAAAATGAACTGCACGTGCTTTTTTTTTCTTTTGGCGTCTTTGTGGCAGATAAAGACCTGCAGGGTTTTGTGCTCTGGGTTTCATAGAAAAGTTTTCAGGCTTTGCCCCCTTAGAAATATCAGCAAGGTCAAATCTGCTCTTCCCTGGCTTTGCAGGAGGCCCTTGGTGGTTCAGAAGACATGCACTGTGAGCTCCTGGCTTGCATCTCTAAGACATCTTGTCTTCCAAGAGTTCATTAGGCACTAGGGTTAAATATGTATTAACAACCCCTGTGATGTTACTGACATAAGCTGAGGCCATATAGATCATTGGTGCAACCAAGGTCCTGCAGTGGCACCAAATCTTGTATAAAGGGGGTCAAACAAGGTGTCTAAGACACGGTTATGGTTGGCTGGTTATGATGATGCTGTCTGTGTGCATGTATCATTTTTGTATTTGAAGTTATAAGTATTGGCTCTATCCTGTCTGTATTTTAAACTTACGCTCTGCTTCTGGGTGACACCCCAGACAAGTTAGTGTCAGCACTGCCTAGCCTGCTGGACGGCCCATTAAGGACCATCAGCTACACAACTGACCCACTGAGAGAAGGCAGACACGCCTTGGGACTCAGCAAGTATGCAGGGACCTGCCTATGGACAGGACTCTGAGGTTTTTCCAGGCCAAGTGATAGAATTCTTGTCTTTGGAATAAAGAAAGACAGACCACATGGCAAGAGACTATACAAAGCTGCTGCGGCTTCTCCATCTTGTCTTCAGTCCTGCTTCTTGCCTCTGGAGGGACTTGGCTACAAACAGAAGCTCTAAACAAAGGACCGAATGACCCATCCCAGCTGGGGATGTTCTCCAGAGACTGGATTTGAACCTGCAGTTTATTCTATCACTGCTACAAGCCTGAACTAAGAACTTTGCCATCCCTGTATGTCATTGATTCCATTTAACCAATTCTTGCTCTCATCTCTATCTTTTTCCTTTTACGAATAAACCTTTAGATTTTAGATTCTAAAGGATTGGCAACAGCGTGATTGGTGGGTAAGATCTGATTTGTACATTGACCTGGGTCTGGGGCTTGGTCCTTTGGGATTGAGGGAACCTTTGTTCTTTTACTGCGGTTTTGGTTTTCATAACCATTTCCCCTCCATAACGAGTGGCACTGGTGGTGATCCTGGGAAACTGGAGTGTCTAAGGGAATTGCTGTGTGACTCATGGTTAGCCAGTGGGGTAAAACCAAAGTCTTCTCTGTCTGTCTGGTTGGGTTTGCCTTGGTGTGCAAAGGAACCCCAGCCTTGGGCTGTAACTGCCCTGCTTGAAGCCATTTGTTCTGTCCTGAATTGGCACTCTCAGTTGGGTCCCACCAGAACCAGCATCGTTACAACCCTCCCCCAAAGTTTTAAACAATCGGATTAAAAGTCCCTGCTTCCTCTCTCAACTGCTGCAGTTTCCAGTGTCTTTTGATCCCATAATTTCATTAGTTCTCCAGTCACCACAGAGCCTTCCAAGTTAAACAAGACCTGAATTTCTAATGGAAAAGATGAGGAGAAAAAAATGCTTGTGACACAAATCTCTTGGGTCTGTTGTATCCAACATAAAGAAGCCAAAAAAGGGCACAAGGCCAATGTCTCCCCTGTGCAGGTTACCTTTAAGGCTTGTTTAAATGTAGCCTCCAAATCCAAGCCCAAGAAAGAAAGAAAGAAAGGCTGAGCACGGACTGCACGGCACTTCTACTTTCTACAAAATGCAGACGTGACGCTTTCCCTGAGAGCGTCCAGCGTTACCAGACAGAATATAAATATCACAGAACAAGGTAAGCATCTTTCTATCAACTGGGGTCAATGAACAAATACACTTGGAAATAGGAACAACAGAGTGGAGGCTTCCGTCACAGAGAAGCTACAATTGTACAACGATCTGGGAGTACGTCATTATGAAAAATGAGGGTTGGAAAAGGCTGACACAACCCTAACATACAGCACTAATAAATACTCCATCTGACGTGCAATCTGTTTAAACGTAGCAGTGACGGAAAGCTGTCTTCAGCACGGCCAACAGAGCCCTGAACAGAGACAAACACTGACCCCTAGTGTGCATCAGGCAGAACAACTCAGGCCAGGCAGGCTAACGCTGCAAACTCCCCCATCCAGGACAGCACCTGCTACCACAGAAACCCCTTGGGCAACCCGCACTCACACACCTAACTACAGGTTTCAGGGTAGCAGCCGTGTTAGTCTGTATCCGCAAAAAGAACGAGGAGGACTTGTGGCACTTAGAGACTAACCCATTTATTTGAGCAGAAGCTTTCGTGAGCTACAGCTCACTTCATCCGTTGCATGCAGTGAAGGCATCCGATGCAGTGAGCTGTAGCTCACGAAAGCTTCTGCTCAGATAAATGGGTTAGTCTCTAAGGTGCCACAAGCGCACATAACTATGGAGCAGCTCACTCTGGTCTGCAGCAGAAAGGACGCAAGAGAAAAAGTTAAGTACAACTGTATAAGCGCCCCACCCACAAACCGGCCTGTCACTGCGAGAGGAGAAGGGCAGGCTTCTGCCGGGAAAGCTTGTGCAGCTATTAAGCTTTGGTGCCACAGGTCACTGGGCCCCGCTCACATGCGCTTTGCCAGCCTCTAAGGCTCTGCTCTCTCAGCAGCTCTGTGTCCCGAGGGAGGAAGCTCTTGAAAGAGCGGGTGCTGTTCTCGAGCTCTGCCAGGCATGGGGCTGTACATGTGGGAGTACCCTGTGGTGCTCGGCATAGCCTGGGAGCTGCCTGCAGCAGCAAAGGGGCCCTCTCCTCTCCTGAGGCTGAGCTGGGTGATTGGGGAAGGGAGCCACAGGGGCACAAACATAGAAACAAAAGGCACTGACCTTTGCTGGCAGCTGGTGTGTTGCACAGGTTGGCCCCTAGGCAGAAGTCAAGAGCATTAGCACCCACTGCTTGTAGAATACGTACAATACGTACAAGCCGACTCCGTTACCTGGCAATAGCTGGTGGTTGGTTCATCCTCGGACATAGAGTTCTTTTCCTCTTCCAAGTTCTGCCCTGGATTCTGCTCGGGCTCCCTGTTCTTTGTGGAGAGAAGCCAGGCAGTACTCTCTGGCTCCTTCCTGCCATCTTCTGTGTCGTCAGGAACACCATTTTCCCTGTTTATTCGCTCCCCTTTCCCATGCTCATTCTGGCTCAGGGGAGAAGAGCAGGGCACAACTGGATCACCAAACTCCTTCTTCTGCAAAAGCTGCCTCTGAGCCTGCTTCAGGCTCTTCTGATACACCTCCAGCTGGCACAAGATGACTTGGGTATACTGGTTTGGGTCCACCCCTTTGGGGCAGAATGGAATACCCCAATAATAGTGCACTGTGTCTCTAGCATCTTCCTGCTTGCACTTTTCATCGGCCATGCTCAGTGTACAAAGCTCAGGTGCCTTGTCGGGTCCCGCCGTACGTTCCACGTGCTCAGCACAAACAGAGCCTTGCCCGCTGTGCCCACGTTGTGGTGCACACTCGGGGCCTCCTGCTCCACAGTTCTTCCTTGGAATGCTGCCCAGCTCCAGGGCCCGGCTCTTCCGGAGCACTGCTGAGCTGCCAGCAGTAGGCTCCCCTGCAGAACTTCCAGTACCAGCAGGAGGCTGCTTGTCTTGTTCCCCTCCCATTGCTTTTGAAGTGCTGCACGAGCCTGAAAACAATCTCCGAGGCGTCAGCTGCCAAGTGCCCGGAGTAAACCGGGCAAAGGTGGGACTCAGGGAGATCAGCTTCTCCCCAGAAGGGCTGGGTAACGTGTCCCTGGAATTGTTTCTTGCTGGTGAGGAAGGCTTTTCATTTGACTTTGTTAAAGGCTGGCTCTTCCCTGGAGGTACGATTATGCTGGATAGTAGTGAGCTTTCAACTATTTCCTGGCTTAACCTCGTCAGCACTACGAGGGGGCTCTTGGCAACATCTGCCTGTCCATTCCCATCAGCTTTTGTGCTCTGGGAGTGGGAGCTGCAGTCCGACCGTGGGGAGTCGGGGCCAGGTGGCACAGCTCCATGGATCTCAGCCTTTCCTCGCTCAGTCGGGTGGCTCTGCGCTCGCACGCACGTTGTCTGTGCAGGAGGTGGTGCAGAGGTCTCAGCAGGGGAATCTAAAGGCTGGTAGCTCTGAAAAACAAAAGATTTGCTTTCCAAGAGATAAATTCTTTGGTACAAAAAACAAACGCCAAGGATATGCTTGGCCATGCGTGCTCTGCCGTCACCCAGAGCGCAGGACACACGCAAGTACTGCACAACAACACAAGGAACAACCGAGGTTAGTCCCCACGTGCCTGACAAGTCACCCATACCGCTACAGTCCTCCCGTCAGTCCACACGAAATAGCCCCCGTAAAGACTCCTTTTCTGCATGGAGAACTAAGGGAATATGTGAAGCAATATTTCTGTAAGCCTCTGCACAAAGGCACACCTACATTAAGGCTCTCGGCGATGGCCTTCCTCACAAGCTCCTCTTCTTCCTCTTCCCGGCAGTTCACTTGTCTGGCTTCCTGCTCACTCATTTTCAGAGCCAATTCAAACTGCTCATCTTCAGTCATTTCTACAGAAAGGAGACAGGATAACACCACCTGGTGGTATAAAGCTACAGGCCTGTGAATATGAGGACATTCAGGAACATTGATCCAAATTAACTAAAGGAGCAAATTTGAAGTGGATTAGTTAACCCACATTAACCACTGTGTGGATGCTGTTAATTCAGAATTAAAGTGGCCTTAATTCAGTATCTTAATTCACTTCAGAAGTTAAACAAACTAATCTGAATTAACCCACTTCAATTGTGAGACGGGAGGTTCAAACAAGGATTTAATGTGATTTAACTAATCCACTTCAAATATACACTTTAATTAATTCAGATTAACATTCCTGGATGTCCCGACATAGACCAGCCCATGTGAACACCCAGCACGTATGTGGCACCTGGAGGAAGGTATCCAGGGACTCTCACATTCCTAGGACAAAAACTTACACCAGACCAAAGCTGTTAAATCTCAGCTTTCCTTAAGAGGTTCTTTTGATACGGGCACAGATAGTACTAAATGCAAAAGAATACACTTGTGCAATGCTGAATCACTGACCCGAAGTCTGGAAATTCAGTTAAGGTTTCCATAGCAATCTTAGCTCTGACTCCTTTGGTGTATTCACTACAGAAGGACTTTTCATCACCTCAGCGTGCAACTGAGGTAGCATTTGGCATTGCTGCGGACTGTACGTGCACCTAAGGACACAGGGGGAAGCGCGACTTTGATCACAGAGCTCTACACGAATGAATGTATTTATAAGGTTCAGTCTCACTGGCAGAGCGGCATGGCAGAGAAGCAGTTCCTTTGTATTATACTTTATTACTGGCCACATAGCACGTCACATTGCCCTGTGGCGTGATATCCTGGGAGGCCCTACTGAAGATCAGGGCAAAGGTGCTGAGCCGGGCTCACCCCATGAAGCAGGTGAAAGCTGTATCTGCTGGACAGTGTCCAGAAAGATCTGCCATGTGCAAATGACCCCTTGCCCCACTCCCATCACTGCTTTGAGGGATCACTGTGCCAGGTCTGACACATTCAGAACTGCTGGTTCAGCTGCACATTTCTTTCCAAAAGGATTCTTCAGTCACCGCGACCGAGAAGCAAGGCTGCCTTTTTCAGCCAAAGCAGGTACTTGGGAAAAGACCTATTCATTCAGATTTTGACCCTACACTTCACTATGCTTAAAATACACCACACCTGCAGAATGGAGAATGTGGAAAAGCCACTCAGCAGCTCTTTTAGGAGCTGAAAAACACATTGTCACATTCAGAACGCAAACACAACCGGCAGATGTCCTTCAACCCCTCAGGCGTGTGCACACATGCCCCTGCGGGTAAAACAAAGCCTGAGCCCTCTTAGCCCAAAAGGGCACTTTCGGAAAGCTGAGAAGCAACTAAACATTGGGGTTTTGAACAGAAGGGCCCCCTCAGCCACAACTATATCATCTCAAACACAGCCCACTTTACAGGAGAAATGTCCCCCAGTAAAGCCACACCCAGGGATTCCTGGCCTCTGCTTTCAAAACCATCCGCTTCCCCCCAGCTGCAAGTGGGATCCAGCAGCACTGTTTCAGTTGAGAAAAAACGGAGGAATGTGTTGGCTTTCGTAATGACACCACGTTACAGCACAACTGCATTCAGCCAGCCACAGGACCTCACATTTTGGTGACGTTCTCCCATTCTGTGCTGACATAAAGTGATTTACTCCACTGAAGTGAGGATGGACCATTCTTTCAACTATTCTGACTACAACTGCTGCATTCACTTGTGTGCCATCTCAGTGCAGTGTACTGCTTTGTTTCTGTATTTTTCTTTACAAATTAATCAAGAAAAAAGAAAGCGCAACAGGGTGAAGTGAAGGCAGACTGCAGTGTCCTCAGGACCCAGGGGAATCTTTGTCCTTGGACAAAGTTATGCTGTAATTTTCCAGCTAGAAGGAACCATGAAAAGAGAATTTTCTCGTCGGTGTAAACACTGGACAATTCTCCATATATCAGAGAAGGGTCCTGTCACCAAACACACCAATACTCTGCACTCAGTCAGCACCTTTCCTGTTCAAACCCCAAGCCCTGTAAGACAGACAAGACTATGACCCACCTCTGCAAACATTTACACATGCAAGTACATTTATGCATATAAATAACCCCCACTGCAGTCACTGAGGCTCCCCATGTGCTTAAAGTTACCCAGGTGCACAAGTATTTGCAGAACGTGACTATCGACATACAGACAGTTCAGTGAATGAACCAATTTCTCAGTAAATTCCTCTCGTACCTTTGTTGCCAGTTTCACACAAGTAGATGAGTGCTGCCTCTGGCAAGCCAACAAGAAAAAAGGGAAATGTGTTTGTTTCCCTCCCAGATGTGTAGGTGCTCTGAGGAGTGGGGCAGTCCCAGGCCTAGATCCACCAGGAAATACGCAACTGCTGGGAGAGTGGATGGAGCTGCTCAGATCACATAAAATCCAAAGGGGCTGATCTGTTTCAGCTGAGCTGTCTGTACACTGACTAGTCTGCAAGACCCAGAATAGTACATCTGATCGTATCAGAGCACTGCAGGCAGACACTCACAAAGTGTGTGCGCTTGATGTTGATTATACTGGCCATAATTTATGGTGATTAGAAATTCTAAGTATTGTGTTAGCCTCCTACTGATGTGTGCAAACAGACTATTTCAGAACTCTGAGGCACGAAAATAGATGCCGTGCTTTAGGAGGCAAGATGCATCTCAAGGGTGTCCCAAATGAGACAGCAGATTCTCAGGGTCTCAGAGAAATAAACCACCATCCAGCAAGTAAGGGGCACATGTGAGCCTATGCCCACGCCCACCCTGAATCTTCCCACAAGAATGCCTCTGCTTTGTATTTTTTAAGGAGTAGTAGCTCCATTATTCCAAAGCTGAGCTTCCTACATACCACACTCCAAGAGACACTGAAGATGTTCATCATGACAAGGCATGAAATCCAATAGCCCATACCCACTAGGACCAAGCCTCACCAAGAAACATGGTGGCAGGGGAGAGAGAGAGACAGAGAGACAGACAGACAGTTTTTAAGACATCACAGCCCTAAACAAATTAAAACATTTCAGAGTCTTTTAAAATGCTAATATGGCAATTTACTACGCAAGTTATGTTTCCTTTTAACATTTCCAAAGCAAATTAGATGCCAACCCCACTAATTCTAGTTCTAACACTTACAAATGGAAATGCAGGATTGCATGATTTCTACATATCCAGAGTGCAATTACAATAAAGATGTTCCAATGGCTTTAAAGCACCAACTTCAGCCAGAAAAGACAGAGGGCAATTTCTGTGGGGTTTGCTCTTCCCATTTATCCTCTCTGAATCAAACATCACAGATCTACTATATTTATGGCTTAGGCTAAAATGAGGAACATGGCAACAAAGCAAAAACGGCAGGCTACGTTTTATAAACCAGAGCCTGGAGAGAGTGGAGACTTCCCAGCACGGGGAATGGATTGGGGAGGAAGCTCCCACGCTGCCCGTAAACAGAGTGCCTTTACGGAACCAATTCAAGGAACAAGTTTAAATACACAGAGAAAAAAGATTGTTACTTCAAAGCTTAATTTGCCTAAAAATAAACACCAAAAACCTAATTCTAGTTTATAATAAATAAAAAAGCAGCCCTGAAAGTGAAAGTGCCTAATTAATTATTGTTAGCTGACCCCTTTCCCCTAGAGAATACAAGACCTGCATCCAAATCACATGGAAACCTTCCTCCCCCGAGGTCAGGACGGAACTGCTCACACAAGGCGTGATGGCCCAAGTCCTGCAGCAGGCCTCTGTCTGAGCAGCTGGCTGTGTGCGGGGAGCTGAATGGACAGGACACCTATCCCCCTGCACACACACCAGCTGTGGAGTGGCAGAGGAGTCATCCCAGTCAAGACTCGGGACTGGAGACACCTCTGTGCCAGCTGGGCCACCCCTATGCTAAGGAATGGCCAATGGATATGTCAAATGGCAGCTCAGCCTGCCCCACTCCTAGCTCCAAATCCAGCGGGACAGCAAGGCACAAAGGCCCCAGGGAGCTGAACTCACAGTGCGGGTTAGCACTCCCCCCTTTGTGCAGGTTCCCCATTCCAGCTACTTCACACAGAGGGCTTGACCCTCTGCCTCCACAGACAAAGGAGCAGAATTTGCCCCATTTGGCCCAGATTCTCGGTGTACAGAAATCCAGCAAAACTGCAGAGGTCCCGACCCATTATAGAGTAGCTGGAGAGCCAGAAGGGTCAGTCCTTCTTGTTACACGCGGAGCACAGCTTCCTGAGCCACAGGCACGAGGGACACAGTCTATGAGTCAGCCACATTTTAATGCAATTCCTACGCCGGCCGTTTCAAAAAATCTCCTCCCTCTCCCCTCCCCCCACCGCCCTATTCTGTTATCTCCTTTGTTTTCTGCCCTGGGGCAAGTGCCAGGGCGTCTACCCCTGCAAAGCGCCAGGCAGTGACAGACGATGGCACCATGCAAACAGAGAGCACAGTTCACTGAAAGCAGCGCTCCCAGCCGTGTCAGAGATGCACCCACACTGCACCTGCTGCATTTCACTCCTTGTGTTGTTTTGAACTGGATACACTGTTTGGAGGGCTGCCTTCCGGAGCCCCAAGGCTGCAAAGACATAATCCCAACCAGCGGCTCTAGTGGGGACGTAGCCTGACCCCTGCGCTGCTGGACACATTTATTTCCATGTCAGCTCCACACCTAACCTAGATATTGGATGCGATATGCGCTTGCTCGGGCACACACCTAGGAAGTGCACTAGTGCGTCACTCTCATCCTGGGGAATGCACAAGTGACAGTCTATTCAGGAAGGGTGACATTCATCATTGTGCAGGGAGTCAGCCTGAAATCCCACACATCCTTTAACTCACCACCCCCACCCCCAAAAAATACTGACCACGGTTCAGTTGCCCTCTACCCAGCTCATGTGAGACCTACGTGCAATTTTTCTTTTAGCAGCAAACTTCACTCTGTCCAGCTGCTGCTTGGTTCTTTTCTTCTGTAATCCATTCTCCTCCTTTGACTCCTGCTGCAAAGAAAAAAACAAAGCACATAAACGACGCAAGTAGAGGTGCCCTCTCCCCCTTCCCCAAGGCACGCAGACAAAACACTGGCTCTAAGGAACCATCCTCCATTTGTGTGACACTTGAATTGCAAACGTTAATTGAAGAACGTTCTGTAACCATTACAAGAGCAACCAAAGATACGGACTGACATGCAAACAGGAGCAGACAGAGACAATCGACTTCATGCCAGCCACTGCAATGCAGTGCACCTGTTGTACCTGTCTGGCCTTGGTAAAATCTTGATATTCATAAGCAAATTCCTAACATCCAGCACCCTGGCAAGTGAGGACTGTTCCCTTCAGCACAGCTTCTAGCGTTCCGTCCTGGACAGTTCTAAGTCCCCCAAGAGGCAGGGCTTTCAACCTTTCAGCCTCATACCCCTCCCAGTCAGCACAGCCAGCCTACTTGGCCCCTAATTCCATCCTCGTACTTTAGACCTCCACATGTTCCAGTCAGCCATTCCTTTTCGATTGTCAAACCTTCAAACACTTGTAGTTTTGTGGCTTCCTGCAACAGGCCTCTATTCAGCAAACTGCATAAGCACCTGTGTCACTTCAAGCTCATTGACTCAATGGGACTATTCACACGTTAAAACGACACGTGTGCGTACATACATTGCCCTATTAGGCCTTAGTCAAGCCACACACGTTTCCACATAAATCAGTCAGTTGCTGAAGATCCCTGGTTATTTACATTGCTTGCCACTGAATTCCTTCCAGTCTGCATCATTTAGTAAAGCAGGGCCCAGCAATGAACACAGTTCTCCAGGGAGAGATCCCAATGTTGTCTGGAGAGGCACTAACATCTCCCTGCTCCCTGACACTAGGCCTCTTACTTTGCAGCCCCCAGAAGGCATTTAGTGTCAGCCACATTCGGAATTTGCTGTCTGCTCTCACCCTCCATCTCGTGCCGCTGTTCCTGTCCCAGACTGCTCCTTCCCATATGGTGTGCACACTTCAGGTTATTTTACCCTGGATAGATACGCTACATCCTTCCAAACTGAATCTACATGTTTCCTGCCCATAGTTCTTATCCTGCAAGGTCCCTCTGGATTGTGTCTCTGTACTGATGTGTGTCAGGACCTCCTCCCAATTTAGTATCATCAGTGGATTTTTCAAGCATCCTAACACCAGCCTCTGTGGCCTCTGCTCCACACCTCCCCAGAATTAGAGTCATGGCTATTTATCATTACCCTTTGCTGATACCCTTGTAGCAGGTTTTCAGTCCAGGAATGTCCCGACCCAAAGCAAGCTGAATTATTTAGCCAAGTAAGATTTTGCAAGACACGGTATTAAGTGGTTTCTTGGAACCCTAATACATTATGCCTATGCAGTCCCTTCCTCCACGGATTGCAGAACTGGATCAAAACGAGCAAGCATGCAATATCTCCATACTCCTGCTCCCACCAGAGGGTTAGTTCTGACTATTCCTTTCCCTTCTCCAATCACACCCAGGCTCTGACTTTGCTCTCAGTATCATTTCTAAGATCTGCCCCTTTTGCTCTGCCCCCAAAGCGAAAACTTTGTTTCATACCGTGATTTGCTCTAGCTGGGATTACAGTAACTTTCCCCTGTCCAGCTCCCCATCTACCCACTCCTCAGCCTACCCAAGGTTCAGCAGTTCAACTAATATTCCACTCCCAGTCCCCTGCCCATGTCACCCTCCCCTCAACCTCCTTAGGCCCCTTCACTGATTCTCTATTTCCTTCCCCCTGGCTCTACCCACACCGACTCGCCCTATGCTGTTTGCCATACCCCACCATTGAGGTGACATGCGCCTCTGCAATCACCTGGGAAGAGTAGCCCTGTGCTAACGTTCGGACAGGCCCTTGTGCTTAGGAGCTGGGAGTGAAGTCCATAAAGCCATGTGGCAATCTGGCCTTTCCTTTGTATGTGAGAAGCACACACCTTGATGGAGTGACGTGAAAGCTCTCGTTTCCCCCTCCATCCCTAGTTTAAAGGTCTGCCAGTTCCAGACCTCAGAGGGTCTATCCCCCTCCTGTCTAATCCAGGCAGGCTCTGTAAATCCTCAGCCCACCTCTCGATGCACTGGGCTGCATCAGTCTTCTCCTTCCTTCTTGCAATTGCCAAAATGATCTCCAAGACCACTCGCAATACTCCTGTCTTCAGTGCTCATCCCAGATCCCTGATGTGATTTAGGAACGTACCAGACTTCCCTTTGCTGACGCTGTTTGTTCCCTTGCATGGAACAAACACTTATAAAACCTGCTACAGGGAAATGGACCCAAAATGACTGGAAAGGGATCCAGCTCAACATGCCGGGACATCAGAATCCTTTGAGGTGTCTCTAGTCTCATATGCTCAGTCACCTAGTGCAGTAGGCCCCTCTGTGTTACCATTTGTGGGTACACAAGGTCTAGACATTTAACAATTTCAGGACTAAAATTATATGCAGAGAAATGTTTAATTTGCTTCACAATGTTCCACCAAAGAATTGCTGGAGTGAATCCAGCTAAGCCTGATGGGCCCAAACACACACAGAGCATCTCCGCTCCAGAAAGTCTTAAATCTTCCTTATTGACTGAACCAAAGAACCGGCACGCACCATTTAATTAGGCTTTACTTCTGCGGGTGGGAGGCTGCACCTCCAGGGAGAGAGAAACCCTTTGCCCAGAAGCACTCTGCATGTAGGCAATGACAGCTTTGAGATCCCTGCAGTGGACAGAGGGGCCCGCTCTAGGCTGGCTCAACCTTTTAACAATGAATCATAGAATCATAGAATATCAGGGTTGGAAGGGACCCCAGAAGGTCATCTAGTCCAACCCCCTGCTCAAAGCAGGACCAATTCCCAGTTAAATCATCCCAGCCAGGGCTTTGTCAAGCCTGACCTTAAAAACCTCTAAGGAAGGAGATTCTACCACCTCCCTAGGTAACGCATTCCAGTGTTTCATCACCCTCTTAGTGAAAAAGTTTTTCCTAATATCCAATCTAAACCTCCCCCACTGCAGCTTGAGACCATTACTCCTCGTTCTGTCATCTGCTACCATTGAGAACAGTCTAGAGCCATCCTCTTTGGAACCCCCATTCAGGTAGTTGAAAGCAGCTATCAAATCCCCCCTCATTCTTCTCTTCTGCAGGCTAAACAATCCCAGCTCCCTCAGCCTCTCCTCATAACTCATGTGTTCCAGTCCCCTAATCATTTTTGTTGCCCTTCGCTGGACTCTCTCCAATTTATCCACATCCTTCTCATGCTCATCTGCCGACAAGGGTGGTACAAACTCAAGGGGCCACTCAACCACATGCTTCTTTAATAAGATCACAAGTCCAAAAAACCCTTAATCAATTAAATATCTCCCAGCTGCAGCCCGCGCTTTTTGTTACAAGGTCATCTCTCATAGGCAGTGTACAAGGAGAAACGAATAGCTACGGCGGGTGCGATGCGCCCAGTGCACACTTCTGCTCTCAGTGACAGCCTGGGGTAAAGCCTCTTCTCCAGGCTACAGCTTTCAAATGCAACAACCTGAAGGAATCCAAACTTCCTCCGCCTTGTAGGCGTCGGTACTGGAACCAGAGGTGCTGGCTTGAAGTGCTTTGCATCATATGCAGGGTTCACAGTTTACTTCCATGACTCTCAGCCCCCCCCCCGATACAAATTGTTCCAGCACCCGTTTGTAGGAATCTGCTCTTTAATTTATGGTTCACCCTCATGAGCAATTTCACTATAAGCATTGTCCAAAAAGTGAGAAACCAGTTGGCTTCCAAAGCTCTCTGCGTGTTTAACATCTGTTTTTCATGATAGGCTCAAACAGGCAATAGAAAAATAAACGACCTTTCTCAAACTCACTTTGCACAGACTCAGAGGAGCAAATCCAGCCATAATGCAGGCAGGTGCAACTCCACCTGCCTCTAAAGAGTCTGCTTGTTTGACTCCCCCTCCTCCTCCCCTGGACACAGCGAGTGCCCTCACGCCTGACAGGGAGCTTGCTTCAAGCATCTTCATGAAAAGAAATGGCCACTGGAAGCCAGAAGAGATCACCAAAGGGAAAGGGCAGGCCAACAGCACAGCACAACTGTGCTACCAAGCATGCAACAAGAGGGCAGAGCCAAAATCACAGGAGCCCTGCGTAATTTAACGGTTAAAAGTCAATTTGATGTTGGAAGTGCCACTCCTGCCACTAGCCAAGGCTGCTGTTGAAATCAAAGTCACACTCTGCTCTGTTAGTCTCAGACTTCAGTTCACATGCCATTGCCGCTCTGCTCCCACTTTCAGTTCACCAGCATAAACCTGCTGAAAGCAGAGACTTCAACAACAAGATGCAACTGGGCTCGTGCCAGACTTGCAGCTTCCAATAGGTGAGAGAGAGCCCTGTGCAAAGAGAAGGGGCTGTCCCTGGCACCAGATCTAGGCTCGCTTTTATTGCCAGTGATAGCAAGTTCCGGAGCCAAGGGTCCTCCCTGAGAATGTCCTTCTCCTCCTCACGTTTCACCTGTGGACCTCAGGCCTCAACTTCGCTGTTGGCACAGCCAATCTTAGAAATGGCAAGGCCTTGCCCATTGGAGAGATGGACCAGGACTTTGGAATGGATCTGGAAGTGGACAGGGGGCCAGCAGACCATGGAACACTATGGAAATGTGCTCTCATGGCTCTGTCTGACCCAGAATGTTGGCCACTACGTGATGAACTACCTGAAGCTACTGCGTGGCCTTCACAGTTAGCCCCAGGTAGAGGGCCCTGTAGTAGCCCACTGTGGAAGTGTCAAAAAGCCATCTCTCACCATGGCTAGGCCTGCATCCAAGAAGAAAGCCACAAGACCACTCCCTAACCCAAGATGAACTACATGCTACCTTGACTACCAGAGGGTAAGTTACAGAAGCCAGGTATTTATTAGAGGTTGAGCTTATTGTTCCTGCCAGTCCCTCAAACCCTTCCCTCTCCTTCTACCAAGATCATCTTGGTCAATGGATTGAAAATAAACCTGCTTCTATTTATCCAGGTGCCAGGTACCTTCAAATGAGGGACACTGGGGTAACAGTGGTGTTTGTGGCAGATGAGGAGATGTGGAGCTGGGTACCATCAGAACAGAGATGGCATTGCAACCCATTGCATCTTGCAACCTCTCCCAGGGGCTTGGTGTAGATGTTGAGTCTCTGTGGGACTTCACACAAGCTCTGTGAATAGAAGCAGCTACCCACTAGGGCCCTGTGGGCTCTATCCAGGATGACTGAGTGAAACCACTTTCAAGTGACTCCATCCTCCCCTTGAAAGGTCTCACTGGCAAACCAGCAGCACTTTACAATCACTTTATAAGGCTGCTGATCTGTTACCAGTATTAGCATAGCTACCTGGGCTCTGCCCATAGCTCATCGGCTTGGCTGGCAACGCGGCCATATTACAGCGAGATTTCACCTCCAGCTGACAAGGGTCTATCAGCATCAAGCCAAATTGTACAGCATGTTTTTTCTCAGGAGACAGAGCAGTAACTGGCGAGGATGCTAGTGTCAGCTGGTTTCTCACGCGCCGGCTGAAATAGTGCAGATCTGAGGATAGACAGAAGATTGTCCTTCAAGGAAGCACCAACAATCTCTGTCGACAGATGGCCTGGTGTTTCCCAGAGACTTTCACCAACCAGAAAGGATCAGAACCATTTTGTATGTGGTGACACAGACTTCCCACAGCATTTCCTGTTTGTGCAGGGAATGCTGTATGGTCATCTCCCCCTGTTTCCAGAGTTGGGAAAAGAGTTTCAAATTTGCTTGACTCTTTCCAAGAAGGAGGACCAGAGCTCCTTGGCTCCAGGATAAGACACAGGCAGTCAGTGTGGATTACACAACCCACTATCCAGAAAAGTTCCTGCAGATAAGACTTTTCAAATGCCACTGAAAAGCCCTGAGCAAATAGAGGAAACTTGGCAAAATAGCAGTGATGAGCTTGGCAATATAGCATGACTGAGAAATTCCTGAGAGTCAGTTCACCAGAGATCATCAACAGTAAGAAGCCAGAGGCTTTCCAGGTGCTTCTGCTACAAGATCTGCTGGTCTAGGAGGAGACTTGGGGACTACAGATATCTTCCAGGAGATTGCCAAGGAAAAAGGCCACTGACACTATGCTGTCCAAGACTCTCCTTGTTGTCTTTGAATCCTGAACCATGTCCTAACAACTGCAAGATGAACTGAGAATTTATTGTTCTTTAAAATAGCTATTTATCTGGAGTATTACACACCTTTTATAGACAGGTAACAAGGTCTTGCTGGAGCAAAATCAACAGTTACAGGGCTCAGGACTAAAATTCAACTTGATGTACATTGCAAGGCTGAGGGTAAGTTACAGAAGCCGGGCATTTATTATTCAGAACCCATAGGAAGCAGAGATCCTTCCCAGGAGACAAAACTGGAGGGCACTGCTATGACTCCAGATCTGGAAGCCAAGGATTGAGAGGTAGAAACAGACCAGACTGAATAAACCCACTTATCCAGCTGACTGTGAGGTGCTGTCACTTAAACAGAACCTAACTGGCTCATTAATGGCTTCTCTGGGCATCCCTTTCTGTCATATGGCCAGTTATGCCATCAGAATTTATTAAAAACATAAGAATGATCATATTGGGTCATCCCAATGGCCCATCTAGCCCAGTATTCTGTCTTCCAACAGTGGCCAGTGCCAGGTGTCCCAGAGGAGATGAACAGAACAGGACAATTATCAAGTGGTCCGTCCCCTGTCGTCCAGTCCCAGCTTCTGACAGTCAGAGGTTTAGGGACACCCAGAGCAAGAGTTTGTGAATCTGCCCATCTTGGCTAATAGCCATTGATGGACCTATCCTCCAGGAACTGATCTAGTTCTTTTTTGAACCTAGTTATACTTTTCGCCTTCACAACATTTCCTGACCAGTTCCACAGGCTGACTGTGCGTTCCATAAAGAAGTCCTTCCTTGTGTTTGTTTTAAACCTGCTGCTTATTAATTTCATCCGATGACCCCAGCTCTTGTGCTATGGGAAGCGGTAAATAACACGTCCCAAGTCTCTTTCTCCGCATCAGTCACGATTTTCTAGACCTCGATCATCTCCCCCTTGTCTCTTCTCTAAACTGCACAGTCCCAGTCACTTTAAGCTCTCCTCACACGGAAGCTATTCCACACCCCTCATCATTTCTGTTGCCCTTCTCTGTACTTTTTCCAATTCTAATGTATCTTTTTTGAGATAGGGCAACAAGAACTACATTCTATATAGAAGACGTGGGCATACTGTGGATTTATATAGTGGCCTCAAGATATTTTCTGTCTTATTATCTATCCCTTTCCTTATGGTTCCGAACATGCTGTTCGCTGCACATTGAGTGGATGTTTTCAGAGAACCATCCACAATGACTCCAAGGTCTCTTTCTTGTGTGCTAACTGATCATTTAGACCTCATCATTTTATAGTGTGACAGGGTCGGGCCAGATGGCTACAGGAGAGTAATAGAAGATAGATATATTAGCCCCAGGCTAAGTAGGTCCCTTTTCCCTGGGTAAGGTAACAGGGAAGGTTTTTTTTGTTTTTGTTTTTTCCAAATAACTATGTTTACTAACTATATACAACATGCAAGGACTACATACTGTGACAGGGTTGGGCCAGATGGCTACAGGAGAGTGGTAGAAGGCAGATATATTAGCCCCAGGTTAAGTAGGTCCCATTTCCCTGGGTAAGGTAACAGGGAAGGTTTCAGAACAATCAGGAACCTTCTGGAGACAATTAAGACAGGCTGATTAGAATACCTGCAGCCAATCAAGAAGCTGCTAGAATCAATTAAGGCAGGCTAATCAGGGCACCTGGGTTTTAAAAAGGAGCTCACTTCAGTTTGTGGTGTGAGTGTGAGGAGCTGGGAGCAAGAGGCACTAGGAGCTGAGAGTGAGAACGCGAACTGTTGGAGGACTGAGGAGTACAAGCATTATCAGACACCAGGCGGAAGGTCCTGTGGAGAGGATAAAGAAGGTGTTGGGAGGAGGCCATGGGGAAGTAGCCCAGGGAGTTGTAGCTGTCGCCCAGCTGTTCCAGGAGGCACTCTAGACAGCTGCATTCCACAGGGCCCTGGGCTGGAATCCGGAGTAGAGGGCGGGCCTGGGTTCCCCCCAAATCCTCCCAACTCCTGGTCAGACACAGGAGGAGTTGACCTGGACTGTGGGCTCAGAAAAACGGCCAAGCTAAGGGCTGCCGTGAAGCTCCAAGGCGAGCAAATCCGCCAATAAGCGCAAGACCCACCAAGGTAGAGCAGGAACTTTGTCACAATAGGTATAGTTGGGATTGTATTTTTCAATGTGCATTTCTTTGCACTTATCAACATTGAATTTCATCTGCCATTTTCTTGTCCAGTCACCCAATTTTGTGAAATTCCTTCGTAACTCTTCACAGTTAGTTTTGGACTTCACTATCTTGAATAACTTTGTATCATCTGCAAATTTCGCCACCTCACTGTTTACCCATTTTTCCAGATCATTTATGAATATTTTGAACAGCACTAGTCCCAGTAGAGACCCTTGGGGCACCCCCCTATTTACCTCCCTCCACTGTGAAAACTGACCATTTATTCCTATCCTTTGTTTTCTGCCTTTCAACCAGTTACTGATCTATGAGAGAACCTTCCTCCTTATCCCATGACTACTATGCTTAAGAGTCTTTGGTGAGAGACCTTGTCAAAGCTTTCTGAATGTCCAAGTACAATATATCCACTGGATCCCCTTTGTCCACATGTATGTTGACCCCCTCTCAAAGAATTCTAATAGACTGGTGAGGCATGATTTCCCTTTTTTGCTTATAGACTTGATCATACAGTATAGTCAGGGAGACTAATCTTTTCCTAGTCATGTTTTAAAAGATGATTGAAAATGAGGAGACAAATCACATGCATGTTAAGAGGAATAATTGTGGACAATGAGAGGTCCTGATCTTTCATGTACATCAACATCTCTTACAGCTGTTGGTTTCTTCTTTCCTTATCAGTTTCACAGTAAAGGCCAGTGATACAGCAGACATCTGAAGTTAACTTAGCTTATTGCAGAGCTTGAGGGTTTAGCCCCAGTGACCTATTACTGCCAGACAATCTAGATCTGTCTAGTTAACGGAATTTCCCAATGGGGAAGAGCTCAGATAATGTGCAAAAATAACAGCCAATAGCATGTGCCCTGCAGCTTGTTTTTCCTGCTTCCTGCTAGTGCTTTTCCACTCCTCATATGTTAATTGCCTTATTGTCAAGACTGATGCTCTAGGTGTGGGCACTAAGGGCACTTGATTTAAGACCCATAGCTTGCAAGTGAACAGAAATGCTTGTTAAAATTGTATTATTCTAAAAGCGTCTTAGGCTCCCAAATCACTGACAGAGCAAAGCAAAGCCAAGACTTAACAATTACAAATGAAAATATTGTTTCAAATCCGGTCCTGTCTCACATACCTTCCGTGTTGTGAGTTCAGGCCTCCAGGCTCTGGAGCTCCCCTGAACCAATGACACTATCAGTCACCTCCAGACTACCATAAGCAATGCAGTTACCTCTGACGGCTTAGTGGTTAAGGATGAGAGTGGATTACACTCAAACCTCCATAATTCAGTCTCATGATCTGACACTAGCTATACTTTGAACAGTTACTTGCATGTAACATAACCACGTTTCTGTGATTTAGTTAAACAGCAATAAAATAAAAAGTTTGATAAAGATTTGCAAGGCGATTGAGGAAACATGATTTAAATTAGATTTCAGATTGTGTTTGGACAGGTTTTGGTTATCAAATCTCAGAGACAGGACTCAGCACCAGCCAATCAGACGGCTCATTTCCTAGCCAAATGGGACATGATTAATCTGAAATACACCTTAAAAAGAAACAGAGCAAAACACTAATGGCAAAGTGCAGCAGGCTGCCCCAAGATGCATAGTAGGTACCACTCAGGACAGTCTCTTGGCAGGAACGCACTGGTAGGTAAACATGACCCAGTCAGGATTTTGGGTTCCGTTTTTTTTAACCACTGACCTCTCCATCGCTGTCAGATATAACAATAAAGGCATCCACAAAACTACGCTTCTTCTTGGCGTCGACCAGGCCCCTCGGCTCTTCCTCCTCCCCGTCTGGGCCCTGAAAGTCAGGGCTTTCTGCATGCTTCTTCTTCCTCGGCATCCTGCACTCTGAAAAAAATAAAGAGGTTAAAAGCAGCCATTTGCTTCCATCTGGTTCAGTTTTCCCTTAACAGCCATCCAGTTTTACTATTTTAAGCAAAATACTCCAGGAATTAGATCTTATTGCAAAGCAGGGTGGATTTAGTGCTGTTGGGAGCCACATGCATAAGTCCCCACTCATCAAGTCATGAATACTTCACAGCGGATTTGCTCAGAAGGGGCTTCGGAGGAGCAGCAGCACCCACAAGAACTGCCCTCCATTCTTGTTCTCCAATGCAATGAGTAAATTCCCACCCAACTCCTCTTGTTAACGCTCATCTGCAAATGTGTCCAATTATTAATTTTACAGCAGGAAATCACCAGCCCTCCATCAAGGACCCTTGCCGTCCCCTATTAGCACCACCCTTCACTACCACTGCTGCAGAACAAACCAAGATGTTGCGGTGTATCATGCTGACAACCTGGTGGCCTTGGCACTCCAGAATAGGAAACCACAGCAGCAAAACCAGTTGTCAGCTTTCATATTCAATTAGATGTGGGGCAAAAGCCATAGTTTTCCAATAATATAGTTCTGGTCACAGAACAGTAGCGCCAAGAAAATCTGCACAAGCTCTGCAAGGTAGAAGAGTGGAAAAGAGATCGAAAGCAAGAAGTCGTGTACAGTGCACATCACATGACCTGCCTTCCCAATGAACTGCGAATTCAAGCTGTCCTCTGCTGAAATACTCTCCCTAAAGGGTCATCTCAAGCCTTTAGTACAAGCAAGGGCACTCGAGATGTTGGGAGAGCAGAGCATTATCACTGCAACCTTGTGAGGGTTATGTGCAACACCAGAGAGGGCAGGTGCATGTGTTATTCCTGGGGGAATTCTGCACCAAAAAGTTTAAAATTCGGTGCCAACAAATTAAAAATTCTGCGCACAATATTTTAAAATTCTGCAAAATTCTGTATATTTTATTTGTCAAAATAAGACAAAATAATCACACCAGTTTCAATTATTTTGGTAAGTTATTTCAAAATACCTGTCAGTAAGTATGTCTGTAACAATACAGACAAAAAAAAGATTCAGGAATTTTTTTTTTGGATGGATAGGTTTCTTCCTAGACATATTAATACAATAACTTTGACTAATTCATTTAAACTACAATACAGAAACATATTCCCCGCACCCGTCAGAAGCAGTGCAGAGGCTTGGGGGAGTCAGGGGTAACAGAGGAGCCGAGGGAGAAGGAAGGAGCCTGGGAGCAAACCTGGAAGGCTACTGGGTGTGGATGGGAGAAGTATGGAATGGTTTCTTTGGGGGGAAGGGGGAAAGAGTAATTGTTAGGGAGTTGGGGACTCCCCCTTACACACCCTGGTTGATCCCTAGCCCCTCCCATTCAGTCAGGCACATCTGCCCCATCCCTGTGTGGCCCTGGAGCCCTCCTCCCATTCAGGGATCAGTTCTGGGTCCGGTTCTGTTCAATATCTTCATCAGTGAGTTAGGTAATGGTACAGAGAGTACACTTATAAAGTTTGTGGACCATACCAAGCTGGGAGGGGTTGCAAGTGCTTTGGAAGTTA
This sequence comes from Lepidochelys kempii, assembly GCF_965140285.1. Classification (NCBI taxonomy): domain Eukaryota; kingdom Metazoa; phylum Chordata; order Testudines; family Cheloniidae; genus Lepidochelys; species Lepidochelys kempii. The sequence continues at coordinate 1,251,017 of NC_136387.1, read as the reverse complement.
GGATTAAAATTCAAAATGATCTGGACAGACTGGAGAAAAGGTCTGAAGTAAATAGGATGAAATTAAATAAGGACAAATGCAAAGTACTTCATTTAGGAAGGAACAATCAGTTGCACACATACAGAATGGGAAATTGCATCTGATGAAGTGAGCTGTAGCTCACGAAAGCTTATGCTCAAATAAATTTGTTAGTCTCTAAGGTGCCACAAGTACTCCTTTTCTTTTTGAGAATGGGAAATGACTGCCTAGGAAGGAGTACTGCAGAAAGGGATCTGGGGGTCATAGTAGATCACAACCTTAATATGAGTCAACAATGTAATACTGTTGCAAAAAAAAGCAAATTTCATTCTGGGATGTATTAGCAGGAGTGTTGTAAGCAAGACAGGAGAAGTAATTCTTTTGCTCTACTCAACACTGATTAGGCCTCAGCTGGACTATTGTGTCAAGTTCCAGGTGCCACATTTCAGGAAAGATGTGGACAAATTGGAGAACGTCCAGAGAAGAGCAACAAAAATGATGAAAGGTCTAGAAAACATGACCTATGAGGGAAGATTGAAAAAACTGCGTTTGTTTTCTCTGGAGAAGAGAAGACTGAGAGGGGGTGTGATAACAGTTTTCAAGCATGTAAAAGGTTGTTACAAGGAGGAGGGAGAAGAATTGTTCTCCTTAACCTCTGAGGACAGGACAAGACGCTACGGGCTTCAATTGCAGCAAAGGAGGTTTAGACTGGACATTGGGAAAAGCTTCCTGTCAGGGTGGTTAAACACTGGAATAAATTGCCCAGGGAGATGGTGGAATCTCCATCACTGGGGATGTTTACGACCAGGTTGGACACACTGTTAGGAATGGCCAGCAGTGCAGGGGGCTGGACTAGGTGACCCCTCGAAGTCCCTTCCAGTCCCTGTGAGTCTATGAAAATAGGCTCAACTCCTTTTCCTAGATGGGGCCACGGACGCACACACGGGTCACACTGTGCGCCCACAGTCACCCTGCCAGAAAGCAGTTGAGCTGGGATAGAGCCCCCAGGTTCCTTGACTCCTAGCCCAGGGCCTTATCCACCGGTCCATACTTCCTCCATTAAAATGGTTGAAATCTCTTGAATCTACTGGCTTCGGCCTAATATGGAAACACAAGAAAATATACGACAGTGACCCTTGGCTGTTTCCCCCATTACCCAGTACAGAACAGCGCATTCCCTCTCAAACACCAGAGGAGTCCAAGCATGCAGTGGCTTCAACAGACGTGAAGGACAGGAACATGCTCAGAACTCGTGCTGGCTGAAGAACAAGAGTGTAGCACATTGCTCCAGCTGCATGCAGGCCTGGTCTCTGCTACAAAGTTACGTTGACCCAAGTCAAATTGTGTCAACCTTGTTGTGCATGTGTCTATACCAAAATTTATCTCCTGCCGACATAAGCACCCTGTTACCGCGACACAATAACACCACATTTCTGAGCAATGCAGAGCCACAACTGACCTATTTAGGTCGACAATGTGTGAGTACAGACACTGCATGAGTTGTGTCAACCGTAACAGTCCTCCAGCAGCTGTCCCACAGTGCCCCTGTCCCCACAACAGTGGCCATTCTCATCATGGTTTTGAATTCCACTGCTCAGGCGTCACAGAGACTGGAAGCTCACCTTCTCCCTTACAAACCTCCGCATGCTTTTTAAATGCAGTCTCCTGGTTGCCCACCTTGACGAGCACAGCTACCACCTCCCCTTTGTTGTGTGGAGCCAACCATGCCGGCTCCACGCATAAAGACAAGTACTAGACCAGGGGCGGGCAAACTTTTTGGCCTGAGGGCCATATCGGGTTTCCAAAATTGTATGGAGGGCCTGTTAGGGGAGGCTGTGCCTCCCCAAACAGCCAGTTGTGGTCCAGCCCCCGGCCCCTATCCAACCCCCCCTGCTTCTCGCCCTCTGATGGCCCCCCCCGGGACTCCTACCCCATCCAACGCCCCCTCCCGTTCCCTGTCCCCTGATGGCCCCCCAGGACTCCTGCCCCATCCAACCCCCCCGCTCCCTGACTATCCCCTGACTCCCCGCCCCTGACTGCCCCCTGCCGCCCCATCCAACCCCTCCTCTCATTCCTGACTGCCCCCCCTCCCCCAGGACCCCTGCCCCATCCAACCACCCATTCTCCCTGTCCCCTGACTGTCCACAGAATTCCTGCCCCTGACTGCCTCCCGCTGCCCCATCCAACCCCCCCCCCTTCCTGACTGCCCCTCAGGACTCCTGCCCCCATTCAACCCCCCTGTGCCCTGCCCTCTAACTGACCCGCCCCCTATCCACACCCCCACCCCCTGACCACCCCCTGGAACTCTCCTGCCCTCTATTCAACCCCCCTGCTTCCTGCCCCCTTACCGCGCTGCCTGGAGCACCCATGGCTGGCAGCGCTACACCCGCGCCTCCCGGCTGGAGCCAGCCACGCACCGCACAGCACCAAGCACCGGGCCAGGCCGGGCTCTGCAGCTGGGCTGCCCAGGAGCTCACAGCCCCCTGCCCAGAGCATCGCGCCCGTGATGCAGTGAGCTGAGGCTGCAGGGGAGGGGGAGAACAGCAGGGGAGGGGCCAGGGGCGAGCCTCCTGGGCCAGGAGCTCAGGGGCTGGGCAGGACAGTCCCACGGGCCACATGTGGCCCGTGGGCCATAGTTTGCCCACCTCTGTACTAGACCTACTCCTGTCTTGAGCAGGCTAGAAGTCTTAGGTCTTCTTGGCCTGTAGGGAAAGATGCTCTGCCACAGAAATATAGACATCTATGGGGCCTGACAGAGATGAGCAGCAGTGCCATGGCAAAGCAAAGGAACTTTGCTAGGCATACCAGAAGGCGATGGAGGCCAACAACTGGTGCTTCCCCCTAGACTTGCTGTGAACGCTGGCCTTGGAAGGGCCATATGACCATGACCATAGAGAAGGACTGAGAATGGAGACAGTGGTTGCTGCAGGAGAGGGAAAGGGACTGAGAAGTGCATCAGGAAATGCACCAGGACATCATGGGTTTGCTCAAGCAACAAACTCTGACGTTGCAGAGTATTTCTGACCTACATGCCCAAAGACACTGGACTCAGCAGCCTTTCCAGGGCTTAGAGAGCTCCAGTGCTTCCGACTCTCCTCTGTAGGTGTAGGGAGGCAACTTGGTGTGCACCCGCAAACCTATCACTCCATTCCAGACAGCACGGAGAACCAGTGACACATCCACGGCCCTGTCAAAACCACACATCAGCCACAATGCACTACACCACAAAAGATTTACATACCTGAACGTAAACTATCACTGTTTGCTTGCGTTCTGAGGTGGGATTTTAAAGTATGGCTCACCAAGTTAGTGGTGCTAAAATGTTTTACCTTGTGTGTTTGCACTTTAATTTTGTTTCCTGCTTCTTTGCTCACGATGACGTTTTATTTTTGGAGACAGAGTATATTTATCAGTTTACACCAACATTATAGCTGCATTAAAGAATTCTTAATTCATACACACGAGACACACTATTTCATAAAAGCATCTCACAACACTACTGTGGGCTGACTATAAAAATGGTCTTTTAAAGCCTCCTTCAGCTATATAGGTCCACAGTTGGCTCTTCTAACAGCCCTTGTGTCTGGTTGTTCAAATTCAGCAGACAGATGGTCCACCTCACCTCTCCGCCCTGGCAGTAGCCTGTCCCCCTTGCCCCGTAGATATTATGCAGTACAGAACGTGCAGTATAACAATGGAGATGTTTGCCTCCTTGAAATCCAGTCTAGTGAGTAAAGAATGCCAGCGACTCTTCAATCTACCAAAAGCACATTAAACAGTCATTTTGCTATTTGCTGATAGCTGAATCTTTCTTTGGCGATGTTGAGGTGGCCAGTGTATGTCTTCATGAGCCAGGAGCAGGCTAGGTTCCCCAGAATCACAACTGGCATTTCACATTGTCAATGGTAATGTGTCAGTCAAGGAAAAATGTCCCTGCTTGCAGCTTTTTGAAAAGTCCTGTGTTCTTAAAGATGCTTCCCTGACCAGCCCACACTGATATCAGTGATGCACCACCAGTGATCCACAAATGCTTGTATAACCATGGAAAGTATCTCTTTCTGTTTATGCACCTAGTGGCAAGGTGGGACAGTCCCAGAATAGGATGTGCGTGCCATCTATCACCTCACTGTAGTTCAGGAACGCTATGGCTGCAAATCTATGCACTACTTCCTGCATATTACCAAGACTAACAGTCCTGTGTCGCAGGATATACTTACTGGCCTTGTATGCTTGGAAAAAAATGGACCCCACTGTAGATTTTCTAACTTTAAACTGATTGGCCACTGACGAATAGCAATCCAGCGTTGCAAGCTTCCAGAGCATGATAGCCATTCGCTTCACCACAGTCATTGCAGCTGATTTTGACCTCCCTGCACTGGAGATCTGAGGCGAGCTCGGCACACAGATCCAGGAATGTGGCCATTCGCATCCAAATGTTCTGCAAGCTCTATTTGTCATCCCAAACCTGCATTTCAATGCAATCCCACCAATCAGTGCTTGTTTCTCCGGCCCAGAAGCCAACATGCACTGGGTGGAGCTGCTCCATGAATGTCAGAAACAACTTGGAATTTCTGTTTGTTGTGTCCATCGGCACACAGTTATTACACGGGAATACCTCTGCAGCTTCCTCACTGCATGGTCAATTATAGTCGTACTACTGACTTCTGCAAATACAGGAGAATCTTGCACCCTATATCAGCAATAGTCATTAGAATGACCCTGAGCTCTGCAGGCTGCATGCTTCTGCAAATACGGTGCACGCTGAAAACTGACGAGTGGGACTGGGGGAGATTTTAAAAATGGCGTGAAAATTATCGGATGGAGCAAGCACCATGGAATAGAGAAAGTTGCATGGTGGGAACTTGACTCTCAGTTCTCAGAAATCCTTGGGAAAATCGTTAGTATCCCACAAAGCACTCAGACATGTCCCACAAGGCACTGGGTCAGACAGTGGCACGCGCCACGCTGGGATACCTACCCAGAGTGCACTGCAGTTTACACTGACGCAACCACTCGCAGTGTGCGTGCACCACGCCGAAGCAAGCAACGATGCAGGCGCACACGCCAGCAATGTACAAAAGTCGCCAACTGGATACTGACGTAATTTGCATCGACCAAACTTTGTAGCGTAGACATGGCCTTAGATACAGTGACAGAAGACTGGGAGGCAGGAATAAACAACTTCCCATCCCCTCCTTCTGCAGCCTTGTGCAAGTCACTTAGTAGATTTCCCTCGCTTACCCTCATCTGTAAATCTGGGATGACCATCCTTGTTGTGTGGGTCAATTGATAATGAAGGGCAATAAGGAGGAGTTTTAAAGTATATTAGGAAGAAAAACAATTCTAACAGGGATGTTGGTCCATGACTAGATGGAAAAAGTGGAATTATCAATAATAATGCAGAAAAGGCAGAGCATTCAATAAACGTTTCTGTTCTGTGTTTGGGGACAAGACAGATGATGTGGTAATACCGTATGAGGATGATGAAATACTGTCCATTCCAATAGTATCTCGGGAGGATGTTAAACAGGAACTATAAAAATCAGACATTTTAAAAACAGCAGGTCCAGATAACTTGCACCCAAGAGTTCCAAAAGTGCTGGCTGAGGAGCTGGTGGACCATTAATGTTGATTTTCAATAAGTCTTGGAATACTGGGGCAATTCCAGAAGCCTGGAAGCTAATGTTGTACCAATATTTAAAAAGGGTAAATGGGAGGACCCGGCTTGTCAGTCTGAGATTGATCTGGGGCAAGATAATGGAGCAGCTGATATGGCACTCGATTAGTAAAGAATTAAAGGAGGGTAGTATAATTAATGTCAATCAACATGGGTTTATGGAAAAGAGATCCTGTCTAACTAACTAGATATATTTTTTTATGAGATTGCAAGTTTGGATGATAAAGTTAACATTGTTGATGTAATAGACTCAGACTTCTGAATGGCATTTGACTTGGTACCACGTGACATTTTGATTAAAAAATTGGAACAATATAAATCAACATGGCCCACAGTACATGGATTGAAAGCTGGCTAACTGAGGGGTCTCAGAATGTAACTAGAAATTGGGAAACATTAGCAAGCAGTGTGTTTCTAATGGGGTCTTGCAGGGACCTGTTCCAATTTAACATTTTTATCAAGGACCCGCAAGAAAACATAAAATCATTTCTGATAAAGTTTGCACATGACACACAAATTGAGGGAGTGGGAAATAATTAAGAAGACAGGTCACTGGTACAGAGTGCTCTGGATCCCTGGGTAAGCTGGGTACAAGCAAAAAATATGTTTTAATAATGCTAAATGTAAACGTGTACATCTAGGACCAAAGAACATCAGCCATTGTGACATGACGGAGGGCTCCACCCTGGGAAGCAGTGACTCTGAAACAGATTGGGGGACTGTGGTGTGTAATCAGCTGACCGTGCGGTACCTGTGCAACCCTGTGGCTGAAAAGGCTAATGCGACCCTTGGATGCACCAACAGGGGATCTCGAGCAGGAGCAGAGGGTGATTTTCCCTCTGTATCTGGCACTGGTGCTACATACAGCTGCTGCAGTCCAGTGCCCAGTTCTGGTGCCTAGAGTTCAAGAAGGATGCTGACACATTGCAGAAGGTTTAGAGAAGTGCCATGAGCGTGATTAAAGGGTTAGAAAACCTGCCCTACAGTATTTGACAATGGGCTCTTCAAATTGGCACTGAAAGCTATAACGTGACCCAATGGCTGGAGGGGGAAACTACATAAATTCATATTAGAAATAAAGTGTACGTTTTTAACAGGGAGGGTAATTAACCATTGGAACAGTTTACACAGGGTCATGGTGGATTCTTCATCACTAACAATTTTTAAATCAAGATTGGATGTTTTCCCACAAGATTTGCTCTAGAATTATTTGGGGCAGTTCTAGAGCCTCTATTATACAGGAGGAGGTCACACTAAAGAAGAGAAGACTGAGGGGGGAACATGAGTGTTAACAGTTTTCAAGTGCATAAAAAGTTGTTACAAGGAGGAGGGAGAAAAATTGTTTTTGTTAACCTCTGAGGACAGGACAAGCAGCAATGGGCTTCAATTGCAGCAAGGGCAGTTTAGATTGGATATTAGGAAAAACTTCCTAACTGTCAGGGTGGTTACGCACTGGAATAAATTGCCTAGGGAGGTTGTGGAATCTCCATCTTTGGAGATTTTTGAGAGCAGTTCAGACAAACACCTGTCAGGGATGGTCTAGACCAGTGTTTTTCAAAGTTCGGATCATGACCCAGTACTGGGTCGCGGCATGAAAGGCATTGGGTTGCCTTGCTCAGCTCCCAGGGACCCTAGCAGCTCTGGTCAGCACCACCGACTGGGCCAGCTTCTAGGCAGAGGAGCCACGGGGCTCTGCACGCTGCCCCCACCCCGAGCACCGGCTCCACACTCCCATTGGCTGGGAACCAGCCAATGGGAACTGGGGGGGGCGGTGCCTGCGGGCAAGAGCCATGTGGAGCCAATTGCGCGCCTCCGCCTGGGAGCCGGACCTGCTGCTGGATGCTTCTGGGGCGCAGCATGGTCCATGGTGCCAGGACAGGTGGGAAGCCTGTCTCTGCATCTCAGCTGTGCCACTGACCAGGAGCCACGGGAGGTATGCCCGCGCCCCAACCCCACACCACAATCCCCTGCCCCAGCCCTGGGCCCCCGCCAACCCGGAACCCTTTCCTGAACCCCCAACCCCACGGTTGGGTTGCGGGCATCAACAATTTTCTCCAACTGGGTCCCCAGAAAAAAGTTTGAAAACCACTGCTCTAGACTAGGGGTTCTTACAACAAAATTTTTGGTGGCCTCAGACTGTGGCCACCAACTGTTGCTGATGGCCGTGCTGACAATTTTTCCTAAAATACTTGATTAACTTTAAGAAAAACAAATAAATATGCACAAAAACATGTCCAAACCACTGTAATTTATTTATGTAGGGTTTTTTTAGACTCAGTAGTAAAAATAATTTACAGTTGACTCTATTCTTTACTGAACCAAAACAGAACAGAAACAGAAATAAGGCGCTTTGCATGTTCTTGTCTTTTTGTTGTTTCTTTTGCTTTTCTGGTTGCACTTTTTTCCTTCTAAAACTTGCTAGCTGGTAAGTCTTCTGCTGTGAAAAGTGATATCTGTATGTTTGCTAATATCACTTTTCACAGCAGATTTACTCAGCCCTTGCAAGCACTGGGACAAATTAAGCCCTGGATGGGGAGGTGGGCAGGGAGGCAGCGGGACACAGGGAAAATGGCAGGGGTGGCGAGCCTGAGGCTGGAGCCTGGAACCAGAGCCTGCCACTGTGTGGATGGAGCCCGAAGCCCTGTAGCTAAAGCCTGTCTCCCCTGCCCCTGGGAAAGTGGGGAATCCACCAGCTGTCTGCACCGCCAGTGTTTGTGTCTCTGGAGGGGGGCAGGGTCCAACCGCTGCTGGCGGCCCTGGGAGAGGGGACACTGCTTTGCGCCCCCCGCCCAGGAGGCTGTGGCTGCAAGAAAATGGCCTAGTGGCTGCATTTGAGAAACACTGGTAGACAATACTTGGTCCTGCCATGAGTACAGGGGACTGGACCCGATGGCCTCTTGAGGTCCCTTCCAGTCCTTCGATTCTACAGTTCTATGAAATGATCGCAATGGTCCCTCCTGGCCTTCCAATCTAGGAATAAGGTTTGGGAGGCCCTTCGAAGATGAAAAGTGCCGTATTGATTCTATGCATTGATTTTAAAAGTGACTGCAACTGTCAAGGCACAATCAATAAATTCCTGTTTGTCTGCTACTGAGAAATAAAACAGGGCTCCCAACAAGATCCTGCAGCATGTGGAAGGGTGTTAGCTCTTGAAAGACAAAGCTGTCCTGCTCCATCTGAGCTACATGTGGGCATGGCTGGAGATTCCTTCTTATCCTTTCCCTTCTTTCTGCTCTCCTGTTCCCTCCCCTGCACCAGACACACACCTCGTGAATGCAGGCAACTACCCTCATACAGAACTTCTGAGATTCCATTATAGTGGGGGAGGAGCCTTATCAGAGGAAAGATATGCACAGAGCAAGCCCTTTGGGATGATGGACAGAAGCAGCACCAAACAGACCTTTGGTCACTGTTGTCTGAATCCTTTCAACTGTGTATTTGGGGAATCTGATTGTAAACCTAGATTTACCAGGGAAACAAGGCAAACGTCCACACTGGTCCCTAACTCCCTTCCGATTGTGTAAGGCACCTTCTGCATGCTGCACCACATTAGATAAGGGATCACTTAGAAGCATCAGCTGGCGGTCCGACAATTTACTTATCCCTGACATTCGCCAAAATAGATGCACAGAGCTTTACCCACACAACTCCCACCACAGGGCTGAAAATAAAGGGGCTGAGGGGGCAGAGAGAGCGTCTGTACAAAACACACTAAGTGAACAAGGCAAAAAAGGAAGCGTGTATCAGTGATCTCTCAGAGGGGACAACTGCTGGTAACTGAGGTACTGCTATTTGCTTGAATGAATTACTTACTAGGACTTGTGCAAAGTGGCTCGCATCTAGCTTTCCAGTCACCCACTTGTTTATCTTTGGATGCTAAGAACATCTTCTTCTAAATGTTCCAACAGCAAAGGTGACCCAGTAATGAGATAACTCACACATGCTTCTTTCCATCCATAACATTTTTAGGGGAACCCTTGAAGATCCTCAACTGGTGACTATTTGTCACTCTCTCTCTCCCCATCTATCATTTTGATGAATCAGAAAACAATTAATGACAGGATAATTCTAAATCTTGATACTGCAGCTACAGACCTGCCAAGTTGTGACAGCTTAAAAATGCTTGAAAAATGAGGCCAAAAATGGATGACTCCCATCCACAGATAAGTTTCTGAGAGGTCTGAGACACGGGCTGCTGCTTTATAAACGCTCCCTTCCTTCAGGAATGATATACGTTGCTCACAATCAGCACCATGGACTAACCACCACACGGGCTAATTCCACATGAAGCCCTTCTCTAGCCTCTTCTGCCTAGAGGTCTTGGGGCTCTTTGCAGCCATTATTTAATTCCACCGCTTGATGAGTCCCAGAGAGAGGCCTGATTTCCTGCAGTGCTGAGCACACAGCGGTTCCACTGAAGCCAGTGGGAGCTGCCCACGGCATCTCGGGAGATGGGGCCAAGAAGGCCAGCATCGCCCGCAGCAGGTCAGTCACAGAGGCAGGACTAGAACCCAGGAGCCCGGAGTCCCAGGCCTGTCACTTACCCACTAGGTTTCAGAGTAACAGCCGTGTTAGTCTGTATTCGCAAAAAGAAAAGGAGTACTTGTGGCACCTTAGAGACTAACCAATTTATTTGAGCATGAGCTTTCGTGAGCTACAGCTCACTTCCTCAGATGCATATCGTGGAAACTGCAGCAGGCTTTATATATACACAGAGAATATGAAACAATACCTCCTCCCACCCCACTGTCCTGCTGGTAATACCTTATCTAAAGTGATCATCAGGTGGGCCATTTCCAGCACAAATCCAGGTTTTCTCACCCTCCACCCCCCCACACAAATTCACTCTCCTGCTGGTGATAGCCCATCCAAAGTGACAACTCTTTACACAATGTGCATGACAATCAAGTTGGGCCATTTCCTGCACAAATCCAGGTTTTCTCACATCCCCCCCACCCCCATACACTTACCCACTAGACAGCACTTCTTTAAGGCCCTGATCCTGCCAGGAGCTCTCTGTGGGGAGGACCCTGTGCTCTGGTAGAGACTCGCTGGCCCAGGCTCTCCTGCAGGACAGGGGCCTAAGTGTTCACATAAAACCAACCAGGTTCCCAGAGGGCTGGGCTAGGGGTATCGGACAAGGCTGGCCCGGAGACCCAGCTAACCCCGAAGAGCTCCATCCCCGAACAGGGTCTTACAGTCTCTTACTATGACCCTTCCTCCCCCTGGTAACGTGGGGGGAGTGGTTTGGGGCACCCTCCGGGGCAGGCTGGGGGGGCACGCAGGCTAGGAGGGGGAGGGGCACCCAGCGGGGCAGGGGCGGTCAGGCGGGGAGGGGGAAGGGCAGTGGCACCCAGCGGGGAGGGGCGGTCAGGCTTGGAGGGGCAGGGGCACCCAGCAGAGTATGGGGGGGTCAGGCGGGGAGGGGCACCCAGCGGGGTGGGGGCAGTCAGGCCTGGAGGGGGAGGGGAGAGGCACCCAGCAGAGTGTGGGGGGGTCAGGCGGGGAGCGGAGGGGAGGGGCACTCAGCGGAGTGGGGGGGATCAGGGGCACCCAGAGGGGCGGGGGTGGTCAGGCCGGGAGGGGGAGGGGTCAGGCGAGGAGGGGCACCCAGGAGCGGGGGGGGGGTCAGGCGGGGAGGGGAAGGGGCAGGGGCACCCAGCGGAGTGGGGGGGTCAGGCGGGGAGGGGCAGGGGCACCCAGCAGGGCGGGCGGGGGCCAGACCGGGAGGGGGAGGGGTCAGGCGAGGAGAGGCACCCAGGGGCGGGGGGGAGGTCAGGCGGGGAGGGGGAGGGGCAGGGGCACCCAGCGGAGTGGGGGGGTCAGGCGGGGAGGGGCAGGGGCACCCAGCAGGGCGGGCGGGGGCCAGACCGGGAGGGGGAGGGGTCAGGCGAGGAGGGGCACCCAGGGGCGGGGGGGAGGCCAGGCGGGGAGGGGGAGGGGCAGGGGCACCCAGCGGGGCGGGGGGGGGGGTCAGGCGGGTAGGGGGAGGGGCAGGGGCACCCAGCGGGGCGGGCGGGGGCCAGACCGGGAGGGGGAGGGGTCAGGCGAGGAGGGGCACCCAGGGGCGGGGGGGGTCAGGCGGGGAGGGGGAGGGGCAGGGGCACCCAGCGGGGCGGGCGGGGGCCAGACCGGGAGGGGGAGGGGTCAGGCGAGGAGGGGCACCCAGGGGCGGGGGGGAGGTCAGGCGGGGAGGGGGAGGGGCAGGGGCACCCAGCGGGGCGGGGGGGGTCAGGCGGGGAGGGGCACCCAGCGGGGCGGGGGCACGTTACTCACCGGGCCCAGTGGCTCCCGCAGGCCGGAGCCCCTCCCACTCCCGGCCCGCTTGGCAGCGCGAGGGCGGCGTCTCCTCTCCCTCCCGCGGCCCGAAGCGACTCGCCCGCCGCGATCAGCGGGCCCGCTGCCCACACTCAAGCTGGCGGCGGCGGCCTCACTGCCCTCTGCCCTCCTTCAACATGGCGGTGGCGTCCTCCCGTTGGGATCACGCGGTGGCCCTTTCCCATGTGACCCCGGGTGAGGCCTGTGCCGCCATCTTGCCTCCGGGCAGAGAGGAGCCGTTTGCCAGGAGTTGGCCCTTTCCCTCCTCCCCGGTTGGTGGGTTGGTTTCCCAGCACCGCCCCTCGCCCCCAGACAGGGTCCTGGGAGATGGCCGCGCCCACTGTCCGGACCCACCGTGGCTATGGGGACACCTTGGCAGCGCTGCGGCCCGGGGCAAGCCCTACGAGGGGCACCGTGGGTCAGGCCCAGGGCCCGTCTAGCCCGGGGCCGCTGCCAGGTGCGGGTGAGGGGATGAGCAGGACAGGGCGATTTATGGCGTGATCCATCCCTGGTCGTCCAGTCCCAGCTTCTGGCCGCCCGAGGCTCGGGACACCCAGAGCAGGGGGCCTCCCTGACCATCGGGGCGAGCACCATTGGTGGACCTGTCCTCCAGGAACTTGTCTGGTTCTTTTTTGAACCCAGTTATACTTTTGGCTGTCACAGCATCCTGTGGCAAGGAGTTCCACAGGTTCACTGTGTGTTGGGTGAAGCAATGCTTCCTTAGGTTTGTTTTAAACCTGCTGCCTCTTAATATCCTAGGATGATCCCTGGTTCTCCTGTTATGTGAAGAGGTAAATAACACTTCCCTAGTCACTTTCTCCACACCAGCCATGATATTGTAGACCTCTGTCATCATATCCCCCCTTAGTCATCTCTTTTTTTACATATTGAACAGTCCCAGTGTTTTCAAACTTTCCTTGTATGGATGCTATTCCAGACTCCTGCTCATTTTTGTTGCCCTTCTCTGTACTTTCTCCAATGCCAATATATCTTTTTTGAGATGGAGTGATGAGAACTGCACACGGAACACCCCCAGTCTCTTAATGCGTCCATACAAAGAGAGATCAATTTGGTTCTGAGTAAACTAGTTTGTCTGGCTCTTGCAGTCCATATTACTGAGGGCTGGGAGTGCAGCTAGTGCTTTATAACAGATAGAGTGTGTTGCTTTAATTGAGATGATTCTAGAAAGTGAGTGGCTTTTTGTTGTACAATAATTAACAGAGAAAACTGCCCAAGTTCTGTTTTGCAGGCATTGCTGGGTAAGTTCCTGCATATAAACAGGACTCATTTGCAGAATGCCAGGTTCTGAATTTCTGGTGGGTTTTACCCCAGTTGGTATAACCTGCCATTATGGTTGGCCCCAGACTACTCCCGTCTAGTACAGTAAGTTGAATTACATTGTCAGGTAGTGTTGTTAATGAGTTGTGTGACACAGAGATCCCTTAGTGCCCATTGGCAGGGGGCACAGAGGGGTGCCTGGGGGTTTACAGGGATCCACTGGGTCAGATATCTACATAAAAGTTCACCAAAGGGTAGCATATGAACTAACTGTCTCCGTCTGGCTGTTTGTATGCCTCACCATGTATGCCTGTTTTCCTCCTGACAGAATTCTGCGCCCATGCGGAGGCACAGAAGTCATATGGACCAAATATTTCTGTGCCCCCCACACAGAAAAACGCAAAAGAAATCTGCAGGGGGCCACGCGTCTCTTCTCCGGCAGCCCAGGCAGTGTGTCTGTTCCAGTGTGCTTGGAGCAGCTTCAGAGACGCAAATCACTGCCGGGGGAGAGGGGCTCAGCGTGCATGCTTGTGGGGGAGATGTTGATCGCCGTCAGGGGGTCGCGGCTGACCAACAAGCGAGAGAGACTCCAGGTATGTCTACACTGCCCACGTTACAGCACGGCCGCAGCAGCCCTGTGAGGTGGGCAGTGTAGACACACGTTATCGCATGGGGAGAGCTCTCCTGGCAATAAAAAAACCCACCCCAAACAAGAGGTGGTAGCTTTATTTGTTCACAGAATATCAGGGTTGGAAGGGACCTCAGGAGGTCATCTGGTCCAACCCCCTGCTCAAAGCAGGACCAATCTCCAATGGCCCCCTCAAGGACTGAACTTACCAACCCTGGGTTTAGCAGGCTAATGCTCAAACCACTGAGCTATCCCTCCTCCTCTTTGTCTCAGAGAGAACACACACAAAGAGACAAAGCAAAAACCTTCCCCCCCCCACAGATTTGAAAGTATCTTCTCCCCTTATTGGTCCTTTTGGTCAGGTGCCAACCAGGTTATCTGAGCTTCTTTACCTTTTACAGGTAAAGGGATTTACTGGGAGCGCGCTATACTGGTGCTTTTTAACGCTCAAACTTTTGTCGCTTGGGTGGTGTTTTTTCACACCCCGGAACAACTACAGTTTTAGTGCTGAAAGTGGCAATGTAGACACAGCCTCTGTCCCTCTCTCTTGATACTGCGGTTGCAGGGGAGTGGAGGAGGGTAGGTCTTTTTGTTATGCAGGAGGAAGGCTCTGTCCCTGAGGCAGAAGTGTAGCAGACTTCCTGCCTAGTAAACTGTAACTTCTTGAAAACTGAAAAAAGAGTTAATTAAATATTGGTATCATGTGACTGAAAATTGTTTGTTTTTAAGTTAAAGAAAATAGCATTTGTAAAAAAAACCAGACACATTTTGTTAATGTTGCTGTTGATGGTTAATTGATCTCATTCTCTGAGGCAGAAATGTAGCAACCTGTCTGCATAGTAACATTGTTAATTATTCTATTGTTAGTTAACTGTTCCCATTCTCAGTCAATTAATTCCCCCAGGAGCATAAAAACCTATAAAAGTTTTAAGGCCTCCACATTGCCAGAGTGATGTAAAGCCTTATAAATGACAGTAAGGGAATCAGCTAGGAAGATCTATGTGCTTTCTCACTTTTTTCCTGTGCCAAAGTGGCACAATGGGGTTAGATTTTTACTTACCCATTTAAAAAAAAAAGACTTTTGAGGGCAAATAAAACATTTACCCAGCAATCAATAAACTATCAGGATAATCAGAACCAAGCACTTCCCAAAGTACCCAGCTAGGTATAGGACAATGATTAGCAAAACTGTATGACTTCCATGTATGAAAGTCTGAGCAATTTAAAATGACATTCTACTTTTTGTTTTCTGTTCGGTGTTCTGTTAATGCTGCTGTAAGGAGGCTGGCTTTGTGGGACCCAACGTAGAGTGCCAATTCAGGACGAATTGCTTCAAGCAGGGCAGTTATAGCCCAAGGCTGGGGTTCCTTTCCATACCAAGGCAAACCCAACCAGAGAGACAGAGAGGACTTCGGTCTCCCCCCACTGGCTAACCACAAGTCACACAAGCAATTCCCTTAGACACTCCAGTTTCCCATTATTACCACCAGTGCCACTCATTATGGGGACGAATGGGGATGACTGGTTATGAAAACTAATACCCCAGTAAAAGAAAAAAGGTTCTCTAGATCCCAAAGGACCAAGCCCCAGACCCAGGTCAATGTACAAGTTAGATCTTACCTACCAATCACGCTGTTGCCAATCCTTTAGAATCTAAAATCTAAAGGTTCATTTATAAAAGGAAAAAGAGACAGATGAGAGCTAGAATTGGTTACATGGAATCAATTACATACAGGGATGGCAAAGTTCTTGGTTCAGGCTTGTATCAGAGATGGAATAAACTGCAGGTTCAAATCAAGTCTCTGGAGAACATCCACAGCTGGGATGGGTCACTCAGACCTTTGTTCAGAGCTTCAGATTGTAGCAAAGTCCCTCCAGAGGCAAGAAGCAGGATTGAAGACAAGATGGAGAAGCCGCAGCAGCCTTTTATAGTCTCTTGCCGTGTGGTCTTTCTTTCTTTGTTCCAAAGAACAAGCATTCCAGCACATGGCATAAAAGAACCTTAGAGTTCTGTCCATAGGCATGTCCTTGCATACCTTGCTGAGTTGCAAGGTGTGTCTGCCTTCTCTCAGTGGGTCAGTTGTATAGCTGATGGTCCTTAATGGGCCATCAAGCAGGCTAGGCAGTGCTGACGCCAAATTGTCTGGGGTGTCACCCAGAAGCATAGCACAAGTTTGAAAACAGACAGAATAGAGCCAACACTTATAACTTTAAATACAAAAATGATACATGCACACAGACAGCATCATCATAACCAGCCAACCATCACCTTGTCTTAGACACCTTATTTGACCCCCTTTATACAAGATTTAGTGCCACTACAGGACCTTGGTTGCACCAATGATCTATATCGTCCCAGTTCATGTCCATAATGTTACACCTTGCCTCAGGGGTTTTATGACAATGACTTTTAGCACTCATGCTGCCTCTAATAACAGCTTCTAAGCTAGGCCTAGTCTACACTAAAAAATTAGGTGGGCTTAGTTACGTCACTTAGGGTTGTGAAAAGTCCACAGCCTGAGCATTGTAGTTAAGCTGACCTAACCCCGACTGTAGACAGTGTCACAGAGTGTGGGGGAGTCCAGGCCCTGCACCCCTCTTCCTGGGATTCACTGAGACTCTCAGCCAGCCAGTAAAACAGAAGGTTTATTGGACAACAGGAACACAGTTCAAAACAGAGCTTGTGGGTACACCCAGGACCCCTCAGTCAAGTCCTTCTGGGGGAGCAGGGAGCTTAGACCCCAGCCCTGGGGTTCCCTGCGTTCCTCCACCCAGCCCCAAACTGAAAATAAACCCCCCCAGCAGTCTCTCTCCTGTAGCCTCTGTTCACATTCCTGGGCAGAGGTGTTACCTCCCCCTCCCGGCTCAGGTGACAGGCTCTCAGGTCTCCCATCCCCAGTGCACATTCCCAGGTCAACACTCCCCTCTCCCTGCTGAGTCACATGGTCACAGACAAAAAGAAAAGGAGGACTTGTGGCACCTTAGTGACTAACCAATTTATTTGAGCATAAGCTTTCGTGAGCTACAGCTCACTTAATCGGACACATACTGTGGAAATGGTCACAGACAGTTACTAGTTACTGCCTCTCAGGGAGACGGATTACCTACACTGATGGGAGTACCCCTCTCAATGGCATAGGTAGTGTCTGCATTAAAGCATGACAATAGCACAGCTGAAGCTGTCTTTATCGGTGTTGCTAGACTTAAGGTTGTCTTCAACTGTAGCTGCTGTGAAAGATTTTTGTGTTTCACAATTTCCAAAATCGTAGTTTTCAGCCAATGTAAGCAAAGCTCTTATAAAACATTCAACATTTTCCCCTCATTCTTGGATTCTCTGCTGAAAACATGCTCCTTTCATAAACCACATTTCTCTGGGGTATAAAGTAGGCATCAAACATAGCCAGAGCCCTTTCATAGTCCTCTTTGTGACTGTCTTCAGAAAAGTCAAAGAATTTAAAGATATCCTCTGCCTGCTTCCCCATAGCATAAATTAAGGATGATACCTGTATATCTCAGGTGTCTTTGTAAAGCTTGTTTGCCAGTTGAAATCTTGCAAAATCCTGCTTCCAGGCTGTCCACTGTGAAGGTTTCTCAAAGCTGAAGTTCTCTGGGGCATTGAAGAGTGGCATATCGTTAAGATCCTGCAACCTTTGAGGCTGTTTTCCTTCTGTTTCTGTTCTCCTGTGGCACTAGATCAGTGGTTCCCAAACTTTAACAAGCCACGAACCCCTTTCACTCAAATGTGAAGTCTTGTGAACCCCTTCCTAAAAATGAATATTTCCAGGGATTTTCTCCCTTACCTCAGCATAAATTATAAAAGCAGTGATCTTGGAAAAATAAAATTTGTTTTTATGAGATGCTTATTACACACTATTTATTAATTATTATTTATCATTACAGTATTTTTATTACATTACGAAAACAGCAACATTCTTCCAAGATCTCACTTTTGATTAAGCCTGTTATAAGACAAGGCTCCTATCAGTGGCACCAGTAGAAAAAAAGGGTGTGGGGGCAAAGCCCCTGCGCACCCTGGGGGCTGGGGTGGGCACCTCCAGAAAAGTGGGGGGGGGGCATCGGGGCTGCCTTAAAAAAAGGGGAGTGACCCACGGTGGGGCATGCCAACACGGGGGGCAACACGTGACCCTCGTTGCCCCCTGGTATTGGCGCCTCTGGCTTCTATGTTTCATCAGGGAGTATCAGATGTGAAACAGCAGGAAGGTATTTAAGAAGCCAACTCGAGTTCCTCCTACACAAGCATTCAGGTCTTGAGCAGTCCAGGCAAACAGCGCACGTTACAACAAAGCTTAAACTTGTTCTTCATAATAATTTAAAAACAATACTAGCTGCCTATTTAATTTTAAAAACAGCAAAAAATATCCACCTCCCTGTCTATTTCATATAAGGAGTCTTGAAGTTTAAATCTCCTCAGCGTGATAGATATGCTTGCTTTGATCTGCTTAGCTCTTGGAAGTCCCCCAGGCTCCGGGCCCCATGCTGCCCAGGGTCCCTATGGAGAGCTCTGTCCTCCATTAGGGATTTTTTTCCCGAGAACCCCCTGTAACATTTTGTGAACCCCCAGGGGTTCTCGAACCCCAGTTTGGGAACCACTGCACTAGATGGAAAATAAAGCAAGAGATGCTGAGGAGGTGTACAAGAGAAGGGATTCTAAAAAGGTTATTCTAGTATCTAAACAAACGATATTACAATTCTTGAACTGTTGTGGCATTGTGAATGTTCAAACTGCACAGAAGCACAAGGTACATGTGAGATTGGATATCACTTGCAGGGAGAACACGTGGAGGACAAAGACTAACCTATCTCAGTACAATCAACAGATGCAACCATCATGGAGACAACTTACGATGGAGTCAAACATCTTGCTCTGGACAGACAACAGTGAGAGAAATAGGTTCCCTTATGTTCCACTAGGCACAAGAGTTTAAAACTAAAGCTTTGCAAAACAACCAAACATACATGAAATATTATCCAGGCCTCAAGATTTCTTCCTCTAGAGTTTTGTGTTTATATTGTAGTGGGAGAGTCTGTGGGGTCTGACAGATTTTAATGGCATCTCCTCCTTCGTAGATTTTGGTCATACAAATGTTTTTGTCAGAGTGAATTTTTCTGGATGAGGTCCTTTGTATGGGTCTTGGAAGAGTTCTGTCCAGATTTTACCATCTTGGATTGCTGAATGTTCTTTCTTTTTGTGGATTTAAATTAATTCCTGGTACAGCAGAAGGAACTGGAGTCTACTGTGGGCTGGCGTATGGGAGATCATCACTTTCTCCTGTTGGATGATTCCTGCAGACCACAATCCAAATTTTAATTTAAAAAAAAGGCAGTAGACTGTCTAGTAGTAAAGCTAATTTTCAAAATGACAGGTTTCAGAGTAACAGCCGTGTTAGTCTTGTATTCGCAAAAAGAAAAGGAGTACTTGTGGCACCTTAGAGACTAACCAATTTATTTGAGCATAAGCTTTCGTGAGCTACAGCTCACTTAATTGGATGCATACTGTGGAAACTGCAGAAGACATTATATACACAGAGACCATGAAACAATACCTCCTCCCACCCCACTCTCCTGCTGGTAATAGCTTATCTAAAGTGATAACTCTCCTTACAATGTGTATGATAATCAAGTTGGGCCATTTTCAGCACAAATCCAGGCCCTCTCACCCTCCGCCCTCCCCCACACAAACTCACTCTCCTGCTGGTAATAGCCCATCCAAAGTGACCACTCTCTTTACAATAAGAAAAGGAGTACTTGTGGCACCTTAGAGACTAACCAATTTATTAGAGCATAAGCTTGCATTTGAGGAAGTGAGCTGTAGCTCACGAAAGCTTATGCTCTAATAAATTGGTTAGTCTCTAAGGTGCCACAAGTACTCCTTTTCTTTTTGCGAATACAGACTAACACGGCTGTTACTCTGAAACCTCTCTTTACAATGTGTATGATAATCAAGGTGGGCCATTTCCAGCACAAATCCAGGCCCTCTCACCCTCCGCCCTCCCCCACACAAACTCACTCTCCTGCTGGTAATAGCCCATCCAAAGTGACCACTCTCTTTACAATGTGTATGATAATCAAGGTGGGCCATTTCCAGCACAAATCCAGGTTTTCTCACCCCCCCCCCCTTTTTTCCCAAAAACCTGCAGGAGAGTGAGTTTGTGTGTGTGTTTTTTAGCTTATGCTCTAATAAATTGGTTAGTCTCTAAGGTGCCACAAGTCCTCCTTTTCTTTTCACTTTAGATAAGCTATTACCAGCAGGAGAGTGGGATGGGAGGAGGTATTGTTTCATGGTCTCTCTGTATATAATGTCTTCTGCAGTTTTCACAGTATGCATCCGATGAAGTGAGCTGTAGCTCACGAAAGCTTATGCTCAAATGAATTGGTTTGTCTCTAAGGTGCCACAAGTACTCCTTTTCAATTTTGAAAATGTGACCCAAACAAAAACTAATGCAGTAAGGTCTGCCTGAGGCTACAGCCAGCCTGAAGTAATAGCTCTGAGGTGTGAATTACAACTCCTAATCCCAATCTAGTGTTAACTCTGAAGCCTAATGATGCTCTAAATTTCAACAGTTAACTTTTCCACTGTTGATCAAAGCAGATTAGAAAAAGAGGGACAGTCATATAAAGGGCTGCACGATCTACACAAGCCTCATCTCCCCTAGGTTGCTGTGGTATAAGTAACTTTTTCTTTAGTTTATGGAAGTTTGTATCATAGCCTTTCTCTTGCCTTCTCTTTCTTTATGTTATAGCCTTTCCCGCTGGGTGACCGATTCTCTCTTGAGGATTCTGTGTGAGTTTTATTTGACATTACCCCTTGTGCTGGGGAATTTCAGGGTTGCCAACTTTCAGAGTTTTATCACAAGTCCTGTGATATTTGACATCTGTCTCAAAGCTCCAGCTCCTGGAGGCAGGCTGCCAGTGACTCCCAGCTCTATCCAGGTAATCTTCGGTCCCTCCTGCTTGCAGAGAGAAGTGGATGCGGCCCAGAGGTTCAGGACCCACACAAAGGCCCCCCTGCAATGCATCCGGGCCCTCACATTCCGTTTTGAAGCCCGGGGGGTGATTTGGGGGCCGACGGGCGGCCTGCGAACGCTGGAGGATGCCAGCCCTGGGGGTGGGGGGTCATTAGCCCTGGGCGGTGGGATTCCCGCCCCGCGCGGTTCCAGCCAAGCGGAGCCCAGCTCCGGGGTGCCGGCGGGCCAGGCCCAGGCCCAGGCCTGCGGGATGGGTTGGGCACACGGGCCTGGGTACCGTGGGCCGGGGCCTGGCGGCCGGGCTGAGCCTCGGCTCCCTGCTGGGGCCAGCGGACGCCGCCGCCCTTCGCCGGCTCGAGCTGGGCCCTCGGACAGGCCGCCCCGTCGCCATGGGAACCCCGCCCGGGCCGCCTCTGCCCGCAACCAACATGGAGGCCCCGGCCTGCCTCCTGTGTCACGTGCCCTGCGCCGGCGCCGGAGAGCCGAGCGGAGCTCGCGGCAACAGCGGCCCCCGCCCCGCGAGGAAGGAGCTCTCGCGATAGCTCCGTGCTGGGGGCGGGGCCGGCCGGGGCGCCAGTAGAAGATGGCGGACGGGGCGGGTAGCAACGGGGACGCCGCGGCCTTGCCGGTGGGGAAGGAGGCAGGTGGGTCCGGGCCCCGCGGGAGCTCCCAGGCCTCTCCCAGAGCCGGGGGGGGCAGCAGCGGGGCCCCCCCCGCGCCCGCCGAGGGGCTGTCCCCGGACCAGCGCCCGCCCGCCCGCCCGCGGCCCGAGCGTGGCCCGTGTGGACGGGCCGGGGGCCTCCGCTCGTCCCGGGAGCGGGCAGGGCGTTCGGGGCGGCCTTTCCTCCTCGATTCGTGAGCGCCCGGGCCCCGCCTGGCCCCGGGGGGGTTACTCCGCTTCCGCAGCACGGGAGATGCGGGTTCGGGTGTGCTGAGACTTATTACTTACTCCTAAAGATTTAAAATCCAAGACACGAGGCCCCCTAACTACATTCACGTGAGAGCTCTTGGAAGACGGTAGCCGTGGCCCAGTGTTCTTTCAGGGTCCAGAGTCTCTTACTAGGCGCTACCTTGTTTGAGAGTAAACTGCAACACGTCTCCGCGTCTTGTTCTTCACAGTTGATCGTATGATCCGAGAGAACGGCCACATTTTCACAGACGCT
Source organism: Lepidochelys kempii (assembly GCF_965140285.1). Lineage (NCBI taxonomy): Eukaryota > Metazoa > Chordata > Testudines > Cheloniidae > Lepidochelys > Lepidochelys kempii. Next base: position 1,228,949 of record NC_136387.1, on the reverse strand, counting down.
CAGTGTAAAGTGTGCAGCGCAGTGCTCATCTCAGAGTCCCAGAAGCTTGCTCATTACCAGGTACTGCAGGCAGCAAGATGTTGCTGGGTTTCTTATTTTGGATGTAATTGAATAGAATAGTTGTTGACCATTAACCCGATTTTCTTCCTCACTCCCTGCTAGAGCAAAAAGCACGCAAACAAAGTGCGGCGGTACATGTCGATTCACGGCGAGGAGGAGTTCAGTCAGGGGAAGAAGATAAAGCTGGAGACCAAGCAGGTGATGTAGAAAACTACAGGGCCTCAGAGCTCTAGAAGAGGACTAGCATCCTGTAAGCACTGAGGAGTGCTTCGTTGACAGGGACTTAGCCGGTGCAGTGGAATATGGAATAATACATCAGAGAGAGGATTGTTGAAATTGGGTAACTTAGGGCTTGTCTACACTACCTGCTTGGTCGGTGAGCAGCGATCAATCCATTGGGGATCGATTTATCATGTCTAGTCTCCACTCAATAAATCGACCACTGAGCGCTCTCCCCTCGACTCCAGTACTCCACCAGACAGAGGAGCGCAAGCGGAGTTGATGGGAGAGCATCAGGTCTGAGTACGTCGACTTCACCTACGCTAGTCACATAGCTGACGTTCCGTATCTTAGATCAACCCCGCGCAGTAGTGTAGACCAGCCGTTAGTGAGGACAGCTGAGCCCTTGAGTTGCTACACATTGCTGCAGTGAGCACACCTCTTAGCCAGTGTGTGGCAACACCTGCAATCTAAATAAATGTGTCACCCCACCCCACCCCGATAGAAGTACTGCTATGAAGCAACATTTGGAAGGACAGGTGAGGGTGAAAGGTGATTAAGAGCAGTCACAAATGTAATTGCTATGGTAACTTACTGTCAGTGAGCATGTCCTGTGGAATTAATTATATTGCTGGAGTTTACTTTTTTGGATGATCTCTTGTTACTCAAAGTTCCCATTGCTGGTGGTTGTGGTGCCTTTAAGGCATTTCCAGCCATCTGCCTGCAGGATGATTATGCAGTTTGAGTAACAGATGCAAGTTTTATCACTACTTCAGCTTTAATTCCAAATCTTCTCCAGTCCAGCCTCTTGCATATGCCCACAAGGAATACACAGTTCAGGGATGGTATAAAAGGAGGATCTGTGTGTGTGGTGGTAGGTTCAGAATAAAATAGACACTGTTAACCTAGTCAGGTAGCTTTGAATTATAGCTGACAGAGTTGGCTGCAATGCTTTGTATTGCGTGGTCCATATCTTGTAGTGAATAGGCTGGGAACCTACACCAGTTCAGCCACCTACTTTGTCCTCAACTCCTCTGGGTCATAATAGCCTGCCAAAGTGTGCCACTACCTAATGAAAGTGAGACTAGTCAGAAATGAGAACACGGTTCTTCAAAGGAAGGAATGAAGCTGTACCAAATTCCTCGGCCTTGACAGCTGAATACGTCTGGTTGCTTCAGATTCTCAAACATCAATGTTCCTTCTTGTGAACAGGAGAGCAGCAGTGGAGAAGACCGGAACAAATGCTGCCCCATCTGTAACATGACCTTTTCCTCTCCCGTTGTGGCCATGTCTCACTACTTAGGCAAGACTCATGCCAAGAACCTGAAGCTGAAGCAGCAGTCCCCCAAAATGGAAGGTATGGCCGTCTGCAGTACTTGTACGGGTGCCCTGTGAGGGAGCAGCACAAGTAGGTAATCTTCCCACTCATGTCACATCATGATTTCTAGATTAGTGTGGCTGAGTACCTTGCTACAGCTCTGGCATAAGGGTGCTAATGCTTTCCCAGTGAGATGAGTGCTGTTAGAAATCAGAAGCATGTGGCAGCCTGGTGAAACACATGCCAACAACTCTGTTTCCCCTTTTGGTAGTCTGTTTTGTAGACTTGCATTGCCCTGAAGCTTGCTTTAAGAAAAGTAATTATAATTTGGAGTGACTGGAGTGCCTAGTTCTCCATGTACAGTGCATGCAGAGAGAGTAGACTTCTGCATCCCTTCTGGCATTCTTATCCTTTGGAGCCTCTGCGTTGGGTCAGATAAGGAGACTTTATAAAAAGAGGTGCTCATGAGGAGACCAGGTCACTTGCTCACTGCGGGAGCGTGCTCATATATTTTGAAGGTGCCTATCACTGTGGCATAAGAGTATATTGCAAGTGTTTTCATCATACAGCAATGGAACTGTGTGCATTTGTCAATTAACTTAATCAGGCTCAGTCCTGTTCCAATGAAGTTGGTGGCAAGGCTACTATTGACTAATGGTGCAGGATCAGGTCCTCCACACACAATTTAAATATCATACCATTGAAAGAAAATTACTCTGAAAGTACAGTTGTGACGCAGCAGGGCGGGGGGAGTGTTTGTCCTTGGAATGTGGCAGGGGAGTTTCACTGGGGATGAAGAAAAGGAGTACTTGTGGCACCTTAGAGACTAACCAATTTATTTGAGCATAAGCTTTCGTGAGCTACAGCTTGCTTCATCGGATGCATACTGTGGAAAGTGTAGAAGCTCTTATTATATACACACAAAGCATGAAAAAAATACCTCCTCCCACCCCACTCTCCTGCTGGTAATAGCTTATCTAAAGTGATCACTTGAGCTGTAGCTCACGAAAGCTCATGCTCAAATAAATTGGTTAGTCTCTAAGGTGCCACAAGTACTCCTTTTTGCGAATACAGACTAACAGGGCTGTTACTCTGAAACCTGTCACTGGGGATGGGAGACCTGAGAGCCTGTAACCTGAGCCGGGAGGGGGAGGTAACACCTCTGCCCAGGAAACTGGACAAAGGCTGCAGGAGAGAGCCTGCTAGGGGGGTTTCGGTTTCAGTTTGGTGCTGGGTGGTGGATGCAGGGAACCCAAGGGCTGGGATCTAAGCTCCTTGCCCCCCAGAAGGACTTGACTGAGGGGTCCTGGTTGTACCCACAAGCTCTGTTTTAGACTGTGTTCCTATTGTCCAATAAACCTTCTGTTTTACTGGCTGGCTGAGAGTCACCGTGAATCCCAGTAAGAGGGGTGCAGGCCCCAGACTCCCCCACGCTCCGTGATAACATTATGGGAGGGTTTTGCTCTGTTCTTTATCTTTTCTTTCCCTTTTTCCATTTGCTGGAAGTGAGCGACATCCTTGTGGGTGGGAGGTGATTTGTTTCCAGTTTCTTTAAATATGTCACTGTTGGCCTGCTGTGCTCTAAGATATGGCCAAGGAGGATCTGCAGTTCTGATTTAACTTGGAAACTCTGACTTGTCTTACCATTTGATGTTTGTTTATGGGATATGAAAGGAAAAGATGTGTACAGATCCAAATGAAAAGCCTCCAACAAATCTTGTGTCAAAAGCCCTTCTCTGTAGAAACAAACTGAAAATTCCAAAGACTGACTCTGGCTGCTTAGTTTGTACATCTCTAAATATTGGTAATTGGCGTTCTGTTTCGTTTTACAGTAACGATGCCTCCACAGAAATCCCCGGCTGACCTCCCTCCCTCTGCTGTATCTTCCAACGAGGAGAACCAGAACACTTCTGACCCTGACAAGTTCTGCAGCCTGTGCCATGCCACTTTCAACAATCCGCTCATGGCAAAACAGCATTATGTAGGGAAGAAACACAGAAAGCAAGAGACCAAACTCAAGCTGATGGCACACTATGGTCGTACCTCTGACACGCCTGCTTCCTCCTCCATGGGTGAGTCCTGGGCAGCCAAGCTTACCAAAGTAGCTGACGGATGGGGTGGGAGGGTCTCACGGCGGCAGTGGGGGGTGTGAAAGCTTTGGGATTGATACCCTTTTGAAGGGAACAGAATGAGACTTACAACAAATTGCACAATTTTTGTTTTTTAAGGTAGGATTGGTTAGTGTTTCCATTATAAACCCCTGTTATTGCTTGGGGTATTACCTTAGCTGTTGGTAATTATATTGTCTGTCTAGATGTAAAGTTTCAAGACATAAAGATTCCGAGGGATCTTAGGAGCAAGTTGAATTTCTAGCAAGTGGATTGCTCCCAAACTGGAGCTACAGAGGTGGCAATCAGTGCGCCAAAGGTACCTTTCAGGGTGCCCTGCCATGGGAGAAAATGCTGAGCTTGCACCAATCTTACTGCTCTATGATGTATACATAGGGACTGCAAGGGGTTCTGCCTGTTTTGACAGTCTTTCCAGTCCTATCTGATGAGGTTGTGTGCTTGCTGTATCCCAGCACATACTGGAGGGAAAGCTGAGCTATTGAGAGGGATTTGTGGACTGTTTAAAATTATGTTCTCTTTTGGTAACTGCTGTTTATAAACAGTGTTGTGTATAGAGTCTCTGTTAAGATGCAGTGAAGGTTTTTAAAAGCTCACAATAAACTCCTCTGTACCTCCCACTGCACCTCCTCGCACCAGAGAAACCAGACTTCACATTCCTGATATTTTGAAAATAAAAAATAACAGCCAGAAGGAAATCCTTTTCAATAGACCTCCCTTTCGGGCCCTGTTTCGCTAGTCTAAAGAGACGTAAAAGGGCACAAGCCCAGATTTTAACCCTTTGCATGTCGCCTTTCAGGCGCTGATGGCACTAACAAGTAATGGGTATCGATACTAAGCAGTCTTCCCTGCCCCTTGAGCAGTAAAACTGAAGATGCCAACGGCACATAATATCCAGCTTTAGACTAGAAATGGTCAGGCAATGGAGTGATCTGATGGTCTAAAAATCTGCTCCTTCCCTAATCAGTAGAGCCCTGGTTTAGTGTCAGTCTTCTGTTGTGACTCAAATAAAGATAACACTAAGTCATTTAAATTCTGACCCTGTCAGGTGCAGGTGGATGCTGTGACCCCTGGGATCTTTGTAGTAGACAGACTGTACTGTTGCTAGAGTAACTGTACTCTTCCATGGGATGTTTGAGGCACCTGAATGCCTGTCACATCTCGTGTTACATTTAACCTATCACAAACAAGATTTCAGAGTCTGGACTGCAATCAGGAGCCACTCTGATATGCAGCACAAAGAGCATTGGTCTGAACTACTTGTCTATTTTTGTCCAACTCCTTCAGCTGTCAGATCTTTGTACAGTTGCTATCTAGCTCTTTCAGATGTCATACACCCACACTCCCCTGCATGAAACCTGGGGTCCAAGTCAAATCTGTGCTTTCCTGGAGGCTCTGGCATCTTCTCTAGCATGGTCCTTCCGGTTATCTCCCTGGACTGCCTATCTTGGGGCTGTGCCTATCTTGATTAGCCCGCAGTCGCATCTAAATTCTTCTCTTTTATATAAGTAACTTTAGGTACCTCACAATTTAAAAAGCTCCTTTTAAACACAACCAGCATAGGGTGGCAGAGATGCAGTTTAAATCGCTTTAACTTGAGTGTCTTCCCATAAGGAAGTATGGTGGACTTAAATTTTCTGGCCTGGGTTATGCAGCAATGCAGACTAGGTGGTCATAAGTCCCTTCTGGCTCTTAAAATCTGACTCTAGATCACTGTTCTCAAAGTTAAATGGCCTAACAGTCCAAAATCTTGACAATACATCAGCATTGTAAGGAGCGTTTGCTGCATTGCCCTTCGCGCTGTTAGTTGTTGTACTGCTGTTTTTTCCCCCTAAGTTATGTTGTCTGAAGTGTGTGTTCTTGGCCTCTTAGTTGTTTCTTAAGATGCCTGTTTTTAGTATTTTTTTGTGTATGGCACGTTAGCAAACAGACGGAGCCCCTGCCCCAAGGAGCTTGCAGCCTGAGGGTCTGAGCTGGGAATGTACACAGCAATTCTCATCTTAGAAAAAATTCTGTGTAGTTGTCCCCTGAACTAGCCTCCTACGCTGTGGCATGTTTTCCACTCCTGATCCCACTTCCTTGTGCTCAGCATCTCTGACCTCCAGTAGAAGTTCCAGAAATCTCACTCCAGCTGGAGTTTGACATCGTACCCAAGAGCACTGATATATCGGAGACAGCAACCAACAGGAAAGAGTTCTGCAGTTTTGTGTATCAGGACAGAGCTTAATGTGTGACTGAGGGATGGCATACAGAATCTCATGCTGTATCTTAAAATTTGATGTTGTGTATATAATCTTGTGGGGTGCTGTTTCCCTTGTACTTCAAGTTGAAAAATTCCCTCTTTGAAAGTTCGCTGTCTGAAACTGAGATGCACAGATCAAGAGGGAAGTGGAGATGCAGAGGCATTGCTGTGTCTGGACTGAAAACTCTCAAACCCTACCCCAGGCCACTGAAAGAGCGTGAACTACCTCAGAAACATTACAGTGCATTTTGTAATGAAGAAACCTGCACTCTGATTGGAGACGTTGTTTTTGGCTTGGCACACTGTTCCCCAAGTGGCTGTGGCCTCTGTTAAGAATCCATTGGTGGGGGCAGATAGAGAGCTTGCTATCTCCTCAGCCAGTCAAAATGCTGGATTTTACATGCCATTTATTTCTGTTTAGCAACTGTTTCACTGGTGTGTCCAGTTGATTGATTTATCTTGCTTATTTCTACCTCAGGCACCAAGTGATTGGATAGCTGTTTGTTAACATTGATGTCTGTTTCAGCTGGGAAGGGGTACCCCTGCAACACTTGTAATGTAGTACTGAATTCCATAGAGCAGTACCAAGCTCACATCAGCGGCTTCAAACACAAGAATCAGTAAGTGACCTTTGGTTTAAATGCATTTACAATGGCAGTAGTTAAAGTGTATCGTTCCGTTTCATGCCATTGAATTGGGGGCACTATTTCAGTATGACTCTCAATCAAAATGATGCACTTCGAAAATTTGTGCACCTCCTTTTATGACCGAGATCCACTAGTGTCTGCTTACACAGAGACGTGGTGAGGGAGGTAATCTCTTTTATGGGAGGTTTCAGAGTAACAGCTGCGTTAGTCTGTATTCGCAAAAAGAAAAGGAGTACTTGTGGCACCTTAGAGACTAACCAATTTATTTGAGCATGAGCTTTCGTGAGCTACAGCTCACTTCATCGGATGCAAATTGGTTAGTCTCTAAGGTGCCACAAGTACTCCTTTTCTTCTTTTATGGGACTAATTTCTGTTGGTGAGAGAGGTTTTTGAGCCACCCAGAGCTGCTCTTCCGGTCTGGAAAAGGTACTCCCAGGGTCACAGCTAAATGCAAGGTGGAACAGATTGTTTAGCATCAGTAGTTAGCACCTATTGTAAGGGGCCATTCAAGGGAAAGTGGTGTGGGTTGAAGGCTTGTGGCTGTCTCTCTGGGCATGGCTACACTGGAAATTTCAAAGCACTGAAGTGTGCGTGTGGTCACGCATGAGATGGGAGAGAGCTCTCCCAGCGCTCCTGGTATCCACCTCCATGGGAGGGGGGATTAGCTGGGAGTGTGGCTCGCACTAGCATTTTAAAGCACTCTGACTCGCTGCGCTTGGGCGGGGGGTTCACCCCCCCCAGAGCCAGCAAGTTAGAGCGCTATGTAATGTAAAAAGAAAAGGAGGACTTGTGGCACCTTAGAGACTAACCAATTTATTTGAGCATGAGCTTTCGTGAGCTACAGGTGAACACAAGTGCCACAAAGTGCCACAAGTCCTCCTTTTCTTTTTGCGAATACAGACTAACACGGCTGTTACTCTGAAATATGTAATGTAAGTGTAGCCAAGCCCTCTGTCTGTCTCTCTCTCTCTCTCTCCCTCTCCAGCAGAAATTAATCTAATAAAAGATTACCTTACCCACCTTGTCTCTCATCCAGGACTGACACAGCTATGACTACACTGCAGTTTACACTCTGGTCAGTTTTGCTTAGACAGCTCCCTCTACAGGCCGATCCATGGTGCCACACTAGCATATTATTAGGGCCCTACCAAATTCCTGGCCATGAAAAATGCATCATAGACCGTGAAACCTGGTCTCGTGTGTGTTTTATCCTGTGCGTATACCGATATGACAGGGGAGACCAGCGTTTCTCCACTTGGGACTCCTGACTCAAAAGTGAGTGGCAGGGGGGTCGCAAGGTTATTTTAGGAGGGATCATGGTATTGCCACCCTAACTTCTGCGCTGCCTTCAGAGCTGGGTGGTCGGAACCCAGGCGCCCAGCTCTGAAGGCAGCACCCTGCCAACAGCAGCACAGAAGTACGGGTGGCAACACCATATCAGGCAACACCACCATTCTGCGCTCCTGCCTTCAGAGCTGGGTGCCCAGAGAGTGGCAGCTGATGACTGAGGGCCCAGCTCTGCAGACAGCAGTGCAGAAGTAAGGGTGGCAATCCCATACCATGCCACCCTTATTTCTCCGCTGCAGCTGGCGGGGCTCTGCCTTCAGAGCTGGGCTCCCAGCCAGCAGCTGCCGCTCTCTAGCTGCCCAGCTCTGAAGGCAGTGCCAGCAGCAGCACAAACGTAAAGGTAGCAGAGTGGCCACCCTCTTCCCCCGCCCCCCCAGTAACCTTGCGACATCCCCCCCACAACTCCTTTTTCGGTCAGGACCCCTACAGTTACAACACCGTGAAATTTCAGATTTAAATAGCTGAAATCATGATATTTACTATATTTAAAATCCTATGACCATGAAATTGACCAAAATGGACCATGAATTTAGTAGGGCCCTACATATAAGAGCTGTTTGCTAGTTGTGAACCAAAAACACCAACCAGCTGCTAAGCAGTAAATAAGCCATATAACATCAGGCATATGTCCCATATGCATGGACATCTCAGGTCAAGTTGTCTAGCCTTCCTTCTGCCAAGCAACATTTCTGGAGCAATAAAGCTTTTGATCTGAAAATAGCCTAGCCGGAGAGCTGTTTGCAGCTCCAGCATTTTCTGCTGCCCTGTCTGAAGTTGGCGCACTCAATCATAGACAGTATCACTCAGGCCTGGTCTACACTTGGGGGGGATCAAGCTCAGATACGTCGACTTCAGCTACGCTATTCTCGTAGCTGAAGTTGTGTATCTTAGATTGACTTAGAATCACTTACTTTGCGTCCTTGCGGCGTGGGATCGACGGCCACCACTCCATCAACTCCGCTTCCGCCTCTCTCCATGGTGGAGTTCCGGAGTCGACGGCAGAGTGATTGGGGATTGATTTGTCGCGTCTACACTAGACGCAATAAATCGATCACTACCCACCGATCCGGCAGGTAGTGTAGGCATGGCCTAAGTGTACTGTAACCTGAGACACTGTGCCCCTAAGAACCATGCACACCAAATTACCTGCTCTACTTGGTGTATTACTGGCCTGAGAACTAGTTCCAGAAGCGTAGGCTGCTAGGCAAAGATCTGATCCATTATACCACAAACATTTGTACTAGACTCTTCCAGTTGGGAGCCCTGATTCTGAGCTTTAAATTAGAGGGTTCTCGTAACGAAGCCAAACTGGTAGGGTGAAGTGTTCCTTAGAAAGGGAGGGGAGCTCAGTAGTAGGAAATCTCCGTGGTGAAAACCTACTTTCCAGCCACATGTTCCAGAGATGCTCAGAAAAATCTGGGAATGGGGACAGGCAGAAGGAAGGTGCTTCGCTACCCTTCTGTACCATGGGGAATAGCAGCCCCTCCTTGGGTTTTGTAACGGTGGGACTATTCCGGCACAGGCAAACTCCCCTGTCAGAAGGGTTTGACAGTGTCCCAAGCCAGGACACTGCGCTGGGGAGGTGCCTAGCCTTTGCAGCGCAAGGTGCTGAGGGCTCCGCCTGCCCAGAACTTTGGCCTTTGTTCTGACCTTGTTTGCATTTGTACAAGCTCAGGACACTTCGGGGTGGCAGGAGGCTGTTAGTGTCCCCCTCCAATTGTAGGTGCTTGTGGACTCGCACGCATCATTCACTAGTGCTTGTGTTCCATATGTACCTGGTGAGCTGGCTTCTTGCACTGGGGCATTGCACCTCCAGGCAGAGGCGTGGCATGTGCACAGTGAATGAGCTCCTCAGCCTCTAGTGCTGAAATAGGACTAACGCCTGCTGGCATTTTTAGTGACCTCTTAAGTGTTGTTAGCCATTCTGTAGAGCCTTCAAATCCGCTATGCTCTTCGCAGAAAACACAAGTGGGACCCTACCCCAGCTCCTTACACTGCACACATCTACCTTTCTGTAGCTGAGAACACCCACAAAGACGCTTGTCTACCACACAGGGTCCTTCAATGCTAGTCCAAAGAACAATGTCACGAAACGTGGCCAGAAAAACTCCGATCTCCCTCTAGTGAGGCAGAGCAATAATTCTCCCCATTACAGAAAAAACCCTCAACAGTGGAGTTTCAGCAGGAAGCTGCTTTTAGCTCCCAGGAGCACAAATTCCGGGGTTGCCAGTCTTTGGCACCATTGTAATTGGTTTGTTCTAAGCTGCGATTGGTCTAAGCCCTTGTTTGCTGGCTGCCAGCTCCAAGGTGGATTCTACAACCTTACTGAGAAGAAATTGAGGAAACTTGGTTTATAATGGAAACACTTGACAGACATTAGAGTGGCGCTGTCAAGCACTGGGTGCTGACTTTTGTGCTTAGTTCTGTAAATAGGTCACTTGAAAGCACGTTGCCTTGATGTAAGTGTGCTGCCCAGCTGCAATAGGGTTGTTGCTGATGATAGCAGTGTTTGTTTTTGCAATGATAACTGACAGACTCCAGAGTGGTTCTGACTATGTCTACTCTCCCTTTCTTCCCCTCCCCCCTCCATTCACTGTGCAGGATGCCAGGAGCAGTGCCCAGCGTAGGACGGTTCCCAAGGCAGCAGTATGTTCGGGAAGAGTCAACTGCCCCTGGGGGCTACAGTTACTTCAGCCAGGACTTCTAGAGCAATCTGCAGCCCTTTTCTTGGAGCTGTCAGAGGCCCAAGAACAAGCATTCTTTGCCAGCCCACAGTGGCTTCATTATCCCTCTGGATAAGCAAAGCCGTTCCCTCCTAGGTGCGCCTGTAGATCAGCCCTAGGGCTGGATGTCTCTCTTTGATGAAGGATCCAGCAGAAGCAGACATTAGCCAGCAGGACCTCGCTCCCCAAGAACGGTTCTCATTGTGCAGTTTCTTCCTGTGTGGCTGGTGGGGTGAGGATGTGTCTGGTACAGGCAGGGTCCAGCCGCTGCAAACGGTCTGTCTCAAGGCCACCTCCTCCCTCACCTAGAACAAACAGCCTGGAATTCCTGCATCTGATGAGCCAACACCCTGTGCCAGGGGTATCTGTCACCGAAGGAAGGCTCCTGGCTCTCATAGGGCAATGGCTAGGAGGTGAGGTGTGGATTGGACGCTTCGCTACACCAACAAATTAGCCTTGCCCAGGCTTAGACTGGGAAATCCTAGCGCTGTGTTTCTTCCTGCCCCCTCCCCCAGTTGGGTTTGTGCACAAAGTTTCTTGGTCCACTGACTGCCATTAGGGCTTTTCTGTAGCTCTGCACGTGTTGGTTCTGGAGCATCTGTTAGGGTGGTCTCTTTACATAGTTACTGTGTATGGCATACAAAACCTGCTGCTAAAACAGGGAGCAGACAGGGCCCTCAGAAGTAGAGAATACAAGCTGCTGGGTCTCCAGAGAACTCTCAGGACCCCATAGGCCTCCACTTATGGCGCTTTTCACTTGAAAGGAAGGAAACTTTCAAACCCTCCTTGCAAAGGTTTCTTTTTATGTCAAACATTCGTGTCAGTCTGTTAGAGGAAATGGTTGAATCAGGTGTCCTTCATGCAAAACCTAAAGATGTTAGCAAATCTTGATGTGGTGCTAGCAAGGCTGAGCTCCTTGGGAGAATGCTCCCAGACTCGTTAGAGGAGACCCCCGAAGGAAGGGCTAAGATGGCTTTGAATCTCAGATCACATTTGTGTGGTATTTTTTTTTCCCTTCAGTTAAGGTATTTTCCTTTTAGTCTCTACTAAGCTTCTGCACAGAGCTGCACTCTTCCAGCTGGCCTGTCCATGGGTTCTTTCTGACAGGCTGACACCCCTTCCCTGTACCAGGCCTTGGCAAGCCCCCATTTGGCTGTCCTCCCTATCTCGTCCCTCATGAGGCTTGTCTTGGGTCCTGGGGTTTCCCACACCTTGTGCAGGTCTGTTGTGCTGCTTTTATCCCCCAGGAGTGACATCCATCCCTCGAAAGGGGGAGACGTGCCCACTCTGCGACACATGTGGACAGTGATCTCCTGGGGCCAATAGGAGGGAGTGTTACAGCTGTGGATGCTGCATGTCTGCCAAGGCTGGGGAGAGTGGTGGTTGGGCATTACCGCTTTGTGGCTGGGATTCCGAATCAAGGCCATTGACTTTCTCCTTGAGCTCTGTGTGAAGCAGCTAACGTTGGAGTAAGACTGGGAGCTGGCCTGGGCTCCAAGGCGTAACCAAGATGACAGGCACGGGGGAAGTGAACACACAAAGCAAGGGGACCAAGTTGGACGCTAATCTCTGAGCTAACATCTCTATGGAGTGAACTCCTTCCCCTCCACAGTCCAGGCTGCAGCTCTCCTCTGCAGACTGTCCTGCATTACCACACTAGAAGAGGCTGCTGCTGGTCTGCCTAGTGCTTTCCAGTCTTGCCATACGGCAAGACCCACAGGCTGACTCTGCCCTGCTGAAGAGCCCTTCCCAACATCAGACTGACTAATGAGCAGTAAATTCTAACAAACTGAAGGGAACACCGTGTGCATTCTGCACACTCCCATACTGTGCTGCTTTCTAGCTAGCTCTAGTCTCAGTGTGCCGGTCTCCAGAGTCCCTGGTGGCAGGCGCTGTGTGTTAACACCAGGAGCTCTCCACTTCCAGCATCACAGGAGCAGTGCGCAGGTCTGCTCCACTGCCCAGGCTGCCTCCTCTGCTACCCAGTGTCCGTGTACCTGCTGTTCCCCTAGGATAAGGTCTCTGAATAGAGGGTTACTGTGCGTGTGTATTGGCTGTTGCCGTTCCTGTTCATGCTCATGGCAGAAAAGCAGGGTGGGGTGAGCGGCACTGGTGGACCAAAGTGCATCTTTGTCAGCCTGCCGGCCTGGGGTGCGGCAGCCCAGGGCATATTGGGGCTGAAACCCAATCAGTGATGGGTTTTCTCATGCTGCTGCTGTGAGATGGTGACCGGTAGCTGGTTTCCAGCGAGGGCAACCACTGGGTCAGTACGGGAGAGTCCAAATCTGGACGCTTCTTCCCCTTTCACTGTTCCAAAACTTGTGCCAAACATGTTTCCCAGCTGGGTTGGCCTGGGCAGTTGTAAGAGAATATATCCTATTCCTCGCAGGCCTGAGCTGGGGTGTGGTGGGACAGACAGCACAGCTCTGCTGGTGTTCAGCAGGCATACGTCCCACTCACAGCGGGACAATGTTCTCATGCATCAAGGGAACAGACTTAGCCTAGTCCAGTCTTTCTCCTCATTCCTCCCTGGTTATGCCCAGGGCTCTGCACCGTATGTCCAGGTGTAGAGCTTACCAGCTGATCAAATGACAGATTGGCCCTGTGTTGAGGAGGCATTCCTCTGAGCTGCTGCAATGCTGAGAGATTCACTCAGCATATGCTCTGCAGTGTAAGGCAGCTAGTTTATCCATGACTGATGGGGCCGACAGGTTTCCTGATATGCCAACCTCTGGGTGCGTAAAGCCTTCCTTTAATTGGCCTCGATTCTTCAGGGCTTGGCACTGTGCTGAGGCCTTGTCCTGTATGCAAGGTGTATGTTCTAACCTCGACAGCATGGCACACAATGGGCATGTGCAGTATGAGAGAGCAGAGGGGGAATGCGGTGGCTTCCTTGCTTTGCTCTGAGAGTAGAATCTGCATTATCCTGCTCCGAATTGCATTTTATTTGTGGTGGCTAAGAGGCTATGTCTTGAAAAGAAAGTGTTTCACAGCTCGAAGGACAGAATACTATGATAACTTGATCTTCACAAAAAGAAAAGGAGTACTTGTGGCACCTTGGAGACTAACCAATTTATTTGAGCATGAGCTTTTGTGAGCTACATCGGATGCATTCAGATGTAGCTCACGAAAGCTCATGCTCAAATAAATTGGTTAGTCTCTAAGGTGCCACAAGTACTCCTTTTTTCTTTTTTTGAATACAGACTAACAAGGCTGCTACTCTGAAACTTGATCTTCACACTGGCTCAGCTGCGGAGAGGGCTGAGCTGTAACTTCCATGTGTTTCCATTTGCTTCATGCCCATTTGAAAACCCTGCCCAGCCAGTGCCTTGTCTGAGAGTGTAAAGCAGGATTCTCCTTGTCAGTGACAACACAGTTCCATTGTCTCCCCAGCCCGGACCTGCTGCCTGGGAGTCTGGCTAGAGCGAGTTGGTTCCCAGCTTGCTTTGTGTGCCACCTGAGGGGTGAGAATGCTGGAGGGCTTGAGGCGTAGTGAGTGCAGACACAGCACAGGGATATCCCCTAAGTCAGAGGTTGCTTGTTCTGATATGGACATGGTTGCAGGCATCTGGAGCTGCTCTGAGGGGTGGGAAGGCCTCTGCCCTGTGGAAATGACCAGCTTGGCTGCTGTATTCCCTATTGCAGGATTGGAATGTGACTGCTCTGCCTATGCTGTAGACTTGGCCTGCCATTTGCCCTGCTATGGTACAGACACTCAACGTATGGGGAACTCGGGATCTTCTCAGCATCCTTGTTACAGCTCAGGGTCTGACTCATGCAAAGGGAGCCATGCAACTCCAGAATGCTACAGACCAGCAGGGGTGCCCGCAAGTCTAAGCCAAGCCCCTGACATCTACCTCCTGTTGGCATTGGACCCCTCCCATGGGAAAGCTGCCCTCCTCTCTCCTATTTAAACAGTGGGGGTCTGAGCTAGGGCCCCTGGTGAAAGGGAGAGCAGGTTAGCAGGGTCCCAAGCACCCTTCCCCCAGCTGGATCCCCAAGCACTGTATAAGTCTATAGGGTGAAACCTGCCTTAGTAGCTATCACCATGCAGTAACGGCACGTCTTAACCAGCGTGCCGAACAGTCCCAGAGGTGCATTGGGAAGCTGTGAGGACACCGGTTCGATGAGGCTGGCACAGCAGAGTCCATGTCTCAACTCTTGCGGAGTACATGGCACAGAGTGAGGCCCTTGCTCAACATGACTCAAACCCAGCACTGTCTAGCTGTTCATTGTTCAAAGCAGGCCTGGTCCCATCACCAGCCGCCATCATGTGGGACGCCTGGAAGCCAAGGAAAGACTGGGCCCCCTAGTCATTCCCCCCAGGTGCCTTCACTGGTGTGTTGCGCTACCCTGGCAGGTGGAGGAGAAAGGGGACAAGGCTGAATTGCTTTAGCCCTTGTGCTGCTGCTGTTTGCTGCAGTCAGGCTCCAGGTCAGCATCAAAATCCCATGTGAAGTCTGGCCATTTCGAGGAACAGCAGCCTCCAGACCCAAGTCAGCATCACCATGCTGCTCCACGGCACTTGCCTGTGAATGTCTGGCTGCAGGAGAGCTGGTGTTTTCCCTCAGCCCAGGCCTAGTGCTGACCTGGTTCTGCAGCTCTTCCAGCTGGGGATCAGCACAGCCCAGGTATTCGGGTGTGCAGAGGCCATGACAAAGCCAGGTGTTGTGCTGCACTGAAGGGGCAGCTGGTGTCTTGCTCCTGTACGTTCCAGAACACAATCACCTTCAGCAGGGGCAGCTGAACACTACTGAGCAGGGAGTGTCTGCCCCAGCTGGCAGCCCCCTTCACCCCTAGGGCCAGGGGCATTCTTATGGCTGGTAACCCTAGTACCTGAGGTGGGGCAGCAGGGCCCTGCTGCTGCCCTGCCTCCAGCCGACCACTGCACTTGGCCTGGAGCATGGGAGGGAAGTCTCCCATGTGCCCCACATCACCTGTTGGAGCCTAGATGGGCATGGGCCAGCTGCTCATGGCTAAGAGCTGCAGCAGTGGCTAGGCCCTGCCCTGTGCCAGGGCCTTCATGGGTGTGTATTGTGCTGATGCAGAGTCCATACAAGGCTGACCTGTCTGTGCAAATCGCTGCTGGGGCAGGAGCTTGGGCAGCATGAGGGAACATGTGGGGCTTCCCTGCTCAGTATCCGAGAACTTCCCCAGTGGATGGTTATCGCTGGCAGCTGCCTAGAGCCAGCCGCAGGTAGGCTGCCTCCTGGCCCAGTGCAGAACTGGGAATGGGTGTCCTTTAGCTAGCGTGTTTTCTCTCCTAGAGCTGCAGGGTGGGCGTACCAGCGTTTCCACCGCGTACTTCACTGCTGCTGGGCCAGGCACCCTGGGGCTCCCCACGCTGCCTGTGAGGAGGAAAGCCTGCTCCATGGGGAAACACTGCTCTCCATCCTGGGCAGGAGGCTGGCATACCATCACCCCTGTGATGAGCTTATTAACGGCCTGACCTCAGAGCCAAGGCTTGCAGGGGGCTGCTGCCAGCTGGGTTTCCATCAGCCTTTCTTGCTGCAGCCAGCTGAGGTCCCTGCACTTGCTCTGCAGGGCTCTAGCTGAAAGCAGAGCAGCTGTCCCCAAAGCCAGCAGCCTGTGCTGGCCAGGGAGCAATCTGCTGTCACTAAGCCAGCTAAGGGCCTGCAGGGAGCAGAAAGCGTGCCTGAGGAGAAGCTCTCGGGGCACTGCTCAGAGGCAGGGCATAAACCCGAAAGGGGCTGAGAGTTCTCTGCTGAAGTCTCTGGAACCAACCCTGCAGCGTAAACTTCTCCAGCATTACCCCAGCCTGGCTCTGTTCTGGAGTCAGACAATGTTCAGGTTGCTCCCGCTCCCTGAGGGCCAGTCGCTTACCCCAGGGCCGTTGCCCCCTAGATCTCGTATCAAGGGCAAGGTTTGTAGCCAAGACTGTAATTATTTAATTTATTCTATAGGGAAAAGAAACAAGTTATTTACAAGATTGAAGCAGGGCAACTCTCACCAGTTAGTTCCCAGGTGAAGCTTCAGAAGGGAGTAGCTCCTGTCACAAGCAAGCTCTCTGTCCTTTCGGGCTGACCCAGGGTCCGCACCAGGGTTTTCTGGTCAAGGCTTTGTACTCCTTGCCCCCAGAGTCCAAGTTGCAATGAGACCCATTTCCTCAGGCACTTCCCCCTCCTGCTTTGAGCTACAAGCCCAGCTGATGGGAGGAATTCACTTGCAAGACTCAGGGCGGGGAGGGGGGGAGAAAACAACCAAGTCTTGTTCTCTCTTGTTCCATTCTTGTCTCTTGGGTGTTGCTGGGCCTTCCTTGTGGGGTGGACTGGGCACCTGTGGGGAACCAGCCCTTCCCACCAGTTAGGGCCTCTCCTGTCTGGTGATTTTCATTGCGCCAACGCTCCAATATCCTCTTGGCCCATGAGCTGCAGCTGTTACAAGTGAGATTAACGCAGGCTGCAACACACACATACCTGAGCTGAAACACTCAACCTGCCCTGCTGTGTCCTACCAGCCAGGTGAGCCAGGTTGCTCCGCTTGTGTTCAGGGGAGACGCGGGGACCTTGGCATGAGCTGGCAGCTGGTCTGCCAGCATCATGCTCTGCAACTGTCCACATTTTGACTCGTTTCCTCAGCATCAGTCCTGGAGCCCAAGGCCTGCTCTTGGGAATGCCCTGCCCTGCCCTGTCTCTTGGGAACTTCCCCAAGCCAGTTGTAGGGCCCTTGGCCAGCTGGGGCTTTGGGTCGAGTCGTGAGTGGGGGGGCTTCGCAACCATGGCATAGCGGGCTAACTGGACTTGCTATCTTCCCCTGCCAAAGCCAGGCAGCGACATTTGCCTCTGCTCTGCGTGGGGGCCAGTGCAACCAGGGAAGAGGGGGTGGATCTGCCGGGGCCCCGGCCTAGCAGCGTGATGGTGTGTCTCCTGGATGTTCAAGTCTCCCGCTGAGTGCTCGAGTCGGTGCTGTGCGTGTGACTGTGACGTGTTCGGCAGAGAGCAGTGCTGCCCCGTGGGGCCTGCTGCCCGCAGCTGTGTGTGCTCACAAGCCATGGGGCTAATCTGGACTAGGCCACAGCCACTGTGCGTCTGCTATTCTCTGTGCAATCCTGGCCCTGGGATCTGCCAGGCCACTAGCTGGAGGGACAAGCAAAGGACAGGGGCTGCGGGCCAGGAGCGCACACTGCTGCCCACGCTCTGCCTGCGCTCGGGGGGCAGCGCCTGGCTTGGACCCTGGCGCTGGGTGCTCACGGGGCGCAATCAGGACAGGGCTCTACCTCCTCTGTCCACAGGACGGTGGCCCGAGTCCATCAAATCCCTGTCCCCCAAGCGCCTCACGCCTCCTCTGCACAGGGGCCCTCCCCAGTAAAGGCACCTGCCACCCCCCCAGCCTGGCTCCCAGCCCGTTTGAGCTGCCTGCCTTTCTCCAGCTCCCTATCCAGAGGGCGAGTGGGCTCTGCCCAGTCCATCACCGCTCCATGGGCGCTCCCAGGCCAGAGGCTCGCTCTCCTGGCTGTACCCCAGCCCTGCCTCTGTTCCCCCGGGCCAGGAGCAAGGCTCCGTGGGGGCACCAGGCTTTGTTCAGTTCCATTCCTGAAATCCCAGCCCAGGTGTCTATGCAGGGCCCCGGTGCTGCCAGGCTGGCTGGGGCTGAGCCGGGCAGGGCGCTTCCCCCAGGAGCAGGAACAGGGCTGGGGCAGGGTAGAACTGTCCCCGGGGCAGTAGATCCTTGTTGGCTTGAATCTCCCCCCAGCACAGCAGGCAGAAAAACCCGTTCCTGGGGGCAAGGCTGGGCGGCAGAGGGCACACCAGGGCAGAGAACTTAGTCCTCTGGGGTTCAGCCCTGGGGCAAACACAGCAGCCCCCCCTTGAGGCTCTGGCCCGGGTGGCCTGGAGCTGCTGTGGCCCAGGCAGAGACAGGCACCCCCAGCTCCCCACAGAGCATCCCCAAGCTGCCTGGTGTCTGCCAGGGCCACCCTGCCAGCCGTGGCTGGGACTGGAGGAACCCAGCTGCATTAGCCCTTGGGGTGGGAGCATGGGCAGTCCGGGGGGCGGGCTGTGACCCATCTGAACTCAGCTCCCATGGGCGAGCAGGACCTCGGGCCCCTCTCTGGGGGGGGCGACTGCCACGACCAGGCACCATGCATGAGCCTGGGGCATTGGCCCCATTTGGGATTCAGCCTGCCAGTCGCAGCTTATGGGAGGGGGCTGCCCCAGTCTTCACAGGTGGGGGCCTTTTTTGTGCTGGGGGGGCAGGGACACAGATACGCCGTCCCCCTCCTCCTGCTGAGCCCCGGGTTCCTGAGCTAATCCCTGCTAGAAGGGGTGTTGCAGGCTGGAGCTGCCCCTGGTGAGGGCTCGGCCAGCTGGGGCTGGCTGATCCTGGCTGGGCTATGGGGTGTTGAGGGGCTGGGGGGGGGCTCAGGCCCCCAGCATTAGCCCCCTGCCACCCTCTCTGTTTTCACCTCAGCCTGCTTCTCCATTGGTCGTGGGCTTATGTGACAAAGTGGGACTGTTCTTTATGTTTCCTCTGAATCGTGTGGGGGTGCCTCAGTTTCCCCTAGGCAGTTTGTAAGTCTCTAGGGGGTGGGGTAAGGGTGTATGATCATTGCAGAGTCCTAGAGGGCAGGTGTGTGCAGGGGTCTGGACACAGAGAATGGCCGACACCCTGTTTCCTGGCCACTGATGGCCTGGGCCCTTCCCCCCTGCAAGGTGAGAGCTAAAGGCCTGGAGAACAAAGGAATCCGGTGACCTCCTGGCCCAGGAAAGGGACAAAGCCCAGAGGAGGAGGGGCTGGAGGGAGTTTCAGTTTGGGGCTGGCTGGGGACGAGGAGTGAAGGGCAGACGTGGTTGTCTGGCTCACGCCCCCCCCCCCCCAAATGGACCCAGCTGAGGGGTCCTGTTCTCTGCACCTACAAGCTCTGTGTTAGACCATGTTCCTGTCATCTAATAAACCTTCTGTTTTACTGGCTGGCTGAGAGTCATGTCTGACTGCGGAGTTGGGGGGCAGGACCCTCTGGCTCCCCCAGGACCCCACTTGAGCGGACTTGCTGTGGGAAGCGCAGGGAGGGGCAGAGGAGGCTGAATGCTCCGAGGTCAGGCCCGGGAAGGTGGAAGCCGGGTGAGCTGCGTGTCCTGCAGACAGGCTGCGCCCAGAGAGGAGACTGCCCCAGAGTCCTGCCTGGCTTCATGGGGAGCAGTTCCCGAGCATCCCCCGGCGACTCCGGGAGAGCTTGTCTGTCTGGGCAGGGTTGGGCTGGGGACTGGGGGGGGGTCTGAGCTGGGGCCCAGGGCAGCTGTGCTCAGGCTGTGACTCAGCTGGAGCCATCCCTTGTGCTGCTGCCCCAGGAGGTCCCTGGCGTGGGGTGTGAAGTGTAGGTTTTGCTGAGTGCCTCTGTATCGAAGATGAAATGAGGGATTGTGGGGTGCCCTTCCCCCCAAAATGCTGCTCCCCCCTCAGGGATCAGAGCAATCCTGAAATCAGGTGGGGGGAGCCTGTGTTGGTGCCATTTCTCTTTGGATGTAGGGGGAGCCCAGGCCTGGGATACCAGGGGGCTGAGGGTTGGGAGTGAGGGGCACCAGCAGAGCTGTGGAGGGGCCCAGGTCTGGGCTAGCAGGGGCTGTGGGTCGGGAGTGAGGGGCACCGGCAGGGCTGGGGGGCCCAGGTCTGGGCTAGCGGGGGCTGTGAATCGGGAGTGAGGGGCACCGGCAGGGCTGGGGGGCCCAGGGCTGGGCTAGCGGGGGCTGTGAATCGGGAGTGAGGGGCACCGGCAGGGCTGGGGGGCCCAGGGCTGGGCTAGCGGGGGCTGTGAATCGGGAGTGAGGGGCACCGGCAGGGCTGGGGGGCCCAGGGCTGGGCTAGCGGGGGCTGTGAATCGGGAGTGAGGGGCACCGGCAGGGCTGGGGGGCCCAGGTCTGGGCTAGCGGGGGCTGTGAATCGGGAGTGAGGGGCACCGGCAGGGCTGGGGGGCCCAGGTCTGGGCTAGCGGGGGCTGCGGGTCGGGAGTGAGGGGCACCGGCAGGGCTGGGGGGCCCAGGGCTGGGCTAGCGGGGGCTGTGAATCGGGGGTGGGGGCACCGGCAGGGCTGGGGGGCCCAGGTCTGGGCTAGCGGGGGCTGTGAATCGGGAGTGAGGGGCACCGGCAGGGCTGGGGGGCCCAGGTCTGAGCTAGCGGGGGCTGCGGGTCGGGAGTGAGGGGCACCGGCAGGGCTGGGGGGCCCAGGTCGGGGATAGCGGGGGCTGCGGGTCGGGAGTGAGGGGCACCGGCAGGGCTGGGGGGCCCAGGTCTGGGCTAGCAGGGGCTGCGGGTCAGGAGTGAGGGGCACCGGCAGGGCTGGGGGGCCCAGGGCTGGGCTAGCGGGGGCTGTGAATCGGGAGTGAGGGGCACCGGCAGGGCTGGGGGGCCCAGGTCTGGGCTAGCGGGGGCTGTGAATCGGGAGTGAGGGGCACCGGCAGGGCTGGGGGGCCCAGGTCTGGGCTAGCGGGGGCTGTGAATCGGGAGTGAGGGGCACCGGCAGGGCTGGGGGGCCCAGGTCTGAGCTAGCGGGGGCTGCGGGTCGAGAGTGAGGGGCACCGGCAGGGCTGGGGGGCCCAGGTCGGGGATAGCAGGGGCTGTGAATCGGGAGTGAGGGGCACCGGCAGGGCTGGGGGGCCCAGGTCTGGGCTAGCGGGGGCTGTGAATCGGGAGTGAGGGGCACCGGCAGGGCTGGGGGGCCCAGGTCTGAGCTAGCGGGGGCTGCGGGTCGGGAGTGAGGGGCACCGGCAGGGCTGGGGGGCCCAGGTCGGGGATAGCAGGGGCTGCGGGTCGGGAGTGAGGGGCACCGGCAGGGCTGGGGGGCCCAGGTCTGGGCTAGCAGGGGCTGCGGGTCGGGAGTGAGGGGCACCGGCAGGACTGTGCTGGGGGGAGCTCCATACCCAGTGTCTGTTTAGTCCACGCCAGGGCCAGGGACCACGGAGGCGGAGGCGGGGCTCTTGCTCTTTCAAACACTGTAAATCCCCCAGCCCAGAGCCAGCTCCCAGTCCAGCGGCTTGGACTCTCCAGTCCGGGAATCTCCCTGCCCTTGGCCCTGCAGGAGGTGCTGGGGTCTGGCCAGGAGGGGAGCTCAGATCCCCCGGGGATGTCTCCCGCTTCCAGGGCACGGAGCCACGGAGCAGCCACATCCCACGAGGAAGTGCCCCCACCCAGCTCTTTGGAGCCTGCCCGTCTCGGCATCCAGCTCCCACATGCTGTGCCTCCTGCAAGGCAGTGGTGCTGTGCCGTGGGCCCGTTTCTCCGGCTCCAGGCAGCCTGCGAGGGGTGGGGACTGCAACGGCCCGTGCTCCATAAACGCTCCCAGTCCTTGTGGCTTTGCCATCCCCAGAGTGTAAATCAGATGCAGATGGGGGAGGGGGAGCATGGAGCCTGCTTGTGATTATGGCTGTTAGTGGTAGGCCTGGCCCTAGTTCCTGCCCCAGGGCAGCCCCCCAGCCCAGGGGGGGCCAAGGCTACCCCTCCCGAGCCCTCACCCCAGGGTGTCCGAGGCTAGACCAAGCTGACAGGTGGGGCATGCGTCCTGGCAGAGCAGGCTGGCCCCCAGGCCCAAACTGCTCCCTGGTCTGGCTGGCTCGTGGGCCAGGGCATAGGGCAGGCCCCCAGCAGGGCTAGGCATGGATCATGGCTCTGCCCCTCCCACGCAGCCAGCGGCTCTGGGGTGAAGGCCCCACTCAAGGCCCAGGGCCAGTTGCTGGGACAGAGGGACTGGGGCTCTCGTGCCTGTCGCTGAGGAGCAGCCATGCCAGGTGGGGCGTGAGGAGCAAGCAGATGCGAGCTCTGTGCACCCCCAGTTCCATGGGGCCCCAGTCCCTGACCAAACTCCTGGCAATTCCCAGGGCCAGGGGGGCCTCTCCATGAAGTGCGCCAGGGCCAGGCCTCCCCTGGCCAGCAAAGGCAGCAAGGTGGGGAGCTGCTAAATGTAGGGCTCCAGTCTGGTGCCCCGGGCTGGCTCTGGGGAAAGGAGAGGGGCCTGGTCTGCAGCCCCAGGCCAGCCGAGCTCCATTCGCCCGGGGCAGACCAGAGCTGGGCTTGGCCCTCTCTGTCCCCGCCACTGGCCTGCCTGGAGCTCCCCTGAGCCGCCTGCCTCCCCTCCCCCAGGGAGCCAGGCTGGACTCCCCTGGTTAAGCCTTAACCAGGAATCAATTATCCCAGCTACAGATAACAGTCCCTGGGGTGCCGGGCCTGGCTGCGGGGTGAGGAGACAGTGGCTGGAAGGCTCTGCCTGGGCACTGAGCCCGCCTGCAGCTTGTGTGCTGGGTGCTTGCCCCACGGGGGGAGCCCGCAGGCACCGGTGCCCCCACCTACATCGGAAATGCAGCACTGGGGGGGAGCACAGCCAGGCACGCGCCTTGAGTTGCTGCCCTGCAGCAAAGGGCCCCGGCTCCAACCAAGCAGGCCAGGCAGAGAGGGGGCAGAAGGGAATTCCCAGGCTGGACCCTTGGCTCCTGGGGATGGCGCCAGCCTTCTGCCTCTCCCCAAAGCTGCCGGCAGCTCCTCAGGGCACACGCTGCGGGCTGGGGTCTCGGCTCCCTCCACTCCCTGCAGGATCCTCCTGCGCCCCCGCTGCTAACAGCGATTGTGGGAAGCGGCCAAAGGCCGTAAAGCTGTCGGCTTCTCAAGGCCAAACACCTGGAGGGAGCCGGGAGCCTTTGGACTGGGCTGGGCTGGTTCTCTCGGCGCTGGGCCCAGTGCAAACTGCCAGCCTGCCAGCCGAGGCTGGTTCCCGGAGCCCGAGCCCTCATTGACACGGCATTCGGGGCTGTGGGGACCAGGCCTGTTCGGTGCACCCATGGGTCATGGTGCTGCTGGCCTGGGTACGGTGTGGACAGTGGTGCTCTGGACGGCTGTGATCCCTGCCTCACGGGGGCCCAGGAGCCTTGCCCGGCCCTGTGTGCGGGCACATCAGGCCTGGGGGCTCTGGGGCAAGGGGTGCTGGTCCCCCAGACAAGGAGTCAGGAGTGGCCAAGAGAAACTTCCCGAAGGAAGGGGCCCCGGAGCCAGCTCGGCCACGCGCTCGCCCCACCCCCGGGTCTAAGTGGGCTGGGAGCGGCAGAGGGGAAGCAGCTGCTGCTCACGGCCCAGGCCAGGTGCAAGGGCTGCTGTGGTCCCCGCGGCCACGGCTGCCGCCCAAGAGAAATGTTGTTGGCATCCGGGTCTTTCGCACAGAGCAGCAGGGCCGAGGTGCGGCTGGGGCGGGCTCGGGGGACCGGGGGAGCAAACCCTGGAGAAACCCGCTGGGCTGGACGCAGCCTCGGCCCCTGCGCCCCTCCCTGGGCACGCGCGAAATGCGAGACGCACGGGCGTGGGCATGTAGCTGTGCACAGGGAGACGCTCGCCGCCCCGTCCTGTGCGTGCAGAGACACACATCGCACTCCCTGCACACCCGGGTACCCTCACCCCAGCACGTGCCCATCCGCACGTACCTGCTTGCCCGGTGACACCTCCGGCCATGCCGCCCCTGTGCACACGGCCACGTGCCGCCAATGGTCCCCTGCACACCCGGTAACGCCTGTGCAAAACAGTCTTTTCCACCAGCACGTCGCGGGGCCGCCCGGTCCCGTCCAGCCCGCAGAGAGCTCTGGGTGGGCCACAGCCGGGCTCTCCCCAACAGAAGCTATGACCCCACCTGCCTTGTCCCTCAGGCACACACTGTGCCTGCCCCTGGTGGGGGGAGGGTGGCTGGGGGCAGGGGGCGGTTGGGGAAGGGGCTGGTTGGGGGCAGGGAGTGGTGAGGGAGCAGTGGGGGGCAGGGGGTGTTTGGGGAGGGGGAGGGTGGAGGCAGTGTCCCAATCCTCATTGGTCTCACTGGTGTGGGGCACAGGCCAGTGGTGAGGCTCCTTGGGGCAATGTGTGGGGCTGGGGGCTGCAGAGCCCGGGACCATGAGGGGGCTCAGGCATTGCCAGGTGGGACCAGAGCTCAGGGCCGTCCAGCCCTAGCCCCAAGCAGAGGGGGCTCCTTGCCTGGGGGGGAGCTTTCCCACATGGGGGGCAAAGATGAGGTGCCCCAGCTCTGCCCCTGCAGGTGTGGGCTGGAACCGCCCCACTGCCTGTTTCCTGGCACATTCCTGCCTGCCCTGGGATCTCCGGCAGCTGCCTGGGGCAGGGAGACCCTGGGGCTGTGCTAAGGGCTGGCCAGGGCTGCGTTCCCCCCACTCAGCTCTCCCCTGGCTGGGGGGGCAAAGGCGCCTCCCCCTTCATTCTGGGCCCAGCGCGTCGGGGCTCACCTGGCCTCTGACTAGTAGGGCCCAACATGAGGGGTTGGTCGCCCCACGTGCCCTGTGGGGTCCTACACCTTCCTCGGACCCTGGGTGCTGGGACCCTGCCCGTGAGCCCATCCCCATGCCGCTTGGCCAGAGGTCCAGGACCTGCTGGCAGGAGGCTGCCCCGCAGCCAGGGGAGGGGGCTCTCCCGGCCCCGCTCCGTAGCTGGCTGCAGGGGTCCTGGGCGGGCGGCTGGGGCAGCAGGGCCCATGCGTCTCCCCGGGAAGCTGCTCTGCAGAAGGAGCCAGTCGCTAGCGAGCGGGAGGCAGGGCCAGGGGAACCTGCGGGCCTGGCACGGTGCTGGGGGTGCAGCAAGCTGTGTGTGTGCAGAGCTCCGGGCTGCGTGTCTCCGGCCTCCTGCCGCGGCTCCAGAGCGGGGGAGGCTGGTTTCCCCCCACCACAGACGCCTGGCTCCAGCTCCAAACACACCATTCAAATCTGGTTGTAATTGGGGGGGGTGAGATCACCCTAGCGCCAATTGGATCCAGGCTTGCAAGAGACGGGGGCTGCTGCAGCTCCCTAGGCCAGGCTGGGCCGGCCCCGCAGGGCGCAGGGTGGGGCAGTTACATCTCCCCACCCAATGGGAGGGGCTGTGAGCTGCGGTGCTGCAGGGATTTTCCTACACCCCCCATATGGGGGTGTTTACCCCCCCTGAATTTTCCCCAACACCCCCCCTCCCAGTTTTGTGAACTAGTTACATGCAGTGTTGCCAATTTAATGATTGTTTGGAAATTTGAATTGAAATTGAAACATTAATACACCGTGCATTAAAAGCATACACCGTGTAGGATAAAAGGCGTGTACCTGAAAAAGTATCATAGATTTGAAAAGCATGAACATGGACTAGCTTCCTTGTACAGCTGTTGTTTTTTACGACAATGTCAGTGCCTTCATTTCGGTGGTGTTGGCCAACCTAATAATTTCAAATGATGATTTTTAAGCAAAGTTGAAAGGAGCTCTCTCTGACAGCAGGTGACGAGCTGGGGGCTGGGGCGAAAGGCTTCAGGACCAGATTGTATTTACATTCACACCTAATCTACCCAGGTATTCAGCAAACAGAGCTGTGTTGCCCAAGTGATAGATTTTGGCTGGGGTTGGGTTACAAATCACTTGAATGCGGGGTGGGGGGGGTTGCGGGGGGGTAATGAAATGTTGTTCTTATTGTCTGAGTAAAGGGCAGTAGAACTGTACCTAGCCTGTGCTGACTGAGGGCATGGAGAGGGAGGGTGGGGACAGGTGTTTTGCTTGACGGTCTGTCTGAGACACAAGTAGGATTTGACCTGCCCCTCTCCACTGTTTAAAGACAGAGCTGATTAGGCTCCATAGAGAGTCTTTTGTTGTGTGAAGTGACCACTACAGCTGAAATCACTGAGAATCGGGTCTAAGTGCTCAGACCGGCTGGGGGACAGGGTTTCTGTGGAAGACATGGCCCAGTCTGCACTCCCCGCGAGGTTCCCCCGAGGGTGCGGCTGAAATCACGGAGAGCTGGGTGGAACCTCAAGAGACCCGCTCGCAGAGGTCACAGTGGAGGTGGCAGCCGAAGGTGACGGCGCAGGGCCATTGGCAACAGCGCGATGGAGTGAACGGTGGCACAACGAACAGCAGTGGCCAGAGCGAACCGTGAGCAGCTGGAGGAACGAGTAAGGCGCCTTCTTGCCCCCGCCTGGGAGGTGAACTCCTGTGAAAGCAGCTCTGAACTCTGAGTCCCCGCTGACCCAGGACTACACCGGTGAGTGTTCATGAGGCTGTTAAGAATGCTGGAGACACAACGCAGTTCATGCGAACAAACATGGCCGTGGCATCGTAATTTCTATTTAAGCAAGAGATACCGCACACTGCAAACTGGAGGCCAGTGTTAAGAGCTTTGTCACTTGTTCATCCTGGAGTTGGACACTGGTTCCGAACAAGACCAGCAAATGCTCGCTGCCTTGCTGCAAGAAACTCCGCTGACTGGCTAGACACATGCGGTGCAACAGCGAAGGACTCAACAGTTGAAAAAGTGAAGACCTCTCTCCCCACATTCAAAACATTTGCACACATGACTGATGAATGCACCGATGCAAATGGGCATCAAGTATTAAGTCACTGTGTACGTTATCTTGGTGTTAGGGGTAGGCCAGTAGACGCATTTCTAGATGTTCAAGTTATAGAAGACACATCGGCTGCATCTGTGACAACCCACATCTTAGAAGAGTTAAATGCTTGTCAGTTGGACCCCAAACACATGGCTGCTTGTGCATTTGATGGAGCTGCAAACTTCTCTGGAAGACATGGTGGAGCACAAGCTTTGCTCAGAGAAAAGTGTAACCCTAATCTCTCCTATGCACACCGCATGGGCCATCAACTCCAACTACCGCTAGTACGAGCTGCAGACTCTTCAAAAGACATTAAAAAAGCTATACATTTAATGTCTTAATTATATTATTTTTTCAGCAAGAGTCCAAAAAGACTGAATATCTTGGAAGATACAGAAGATACACTGGGACTGAAGTTCAAATTAATCCAACCTGGGAAAACCTTGTGACTTTCTCATGAGTGATCCTTTGCTGTTGTCTTAAAATTACTCCAGCCATTATTACTGGCTTTGGAAAGTATCTACCAAGATGGGATGGATCTAAGTAGTGAGGCTGGTGGATTACTTTTGCTACTATGTTCAGAGAAGACTATCACCATTCTCTCTCGGGCCATTAAACAATGGCCATCCAGGCATCTGCTACAACAGTAGTAGATCTTTGTCCAGCAATAGAAGCTACATTTGGATCGGTCCGAGAGCTGTCCATTGAAAAAATACTGGAAGAAGCAAAGACTTCAGTCCAGAAGTTGACTAATAAAGGCTTTTATATTGAATCCTTAAGTGAAGAGGACAAGAAGTGTTTGTTAAGACAACTGAAAACGTACACAGACTTGGTTCTTAAAAATCAACAACAGCCACTTCTACATTCTACTCAACCTCCACGTAGCTTTTACAGATGCCTGTCCTATAAAACGCCGACAGTTGAGTGGAGTGAGGCTCTACCAGCCATGGGGCTGCCATGTGCTCAGGAGAGAACAGAGAATTCGAACACAGCGTGGAATATCACATGACGAATGGATGAAGATTTGACTTCAGCTTCTTTTCTGTCATCACTCGTGGCTCGACCCGATCGTTGTGCTCTGTTTCCTGGGCTGAGAGAAGTCGGAATTCCTCTCTTGCTCCTCCCAGTCACAGCAGCCACAGCCGAGGTTCTTTTGCCTCATGGAATAGAATTTTGTGTTTTGAAAGACGTCGCCTCCTGCCTGATCCTGGGAATGAACTCATGAGCCTGTCAGCTGAAGGACTGGAAGTCCCGGACACACGAGAAGCCGCCAAAGATGAACGCACGGCATTCAAGAAGTTCATTAACAGAGTTGTGCAAAATTGTAACAAGAAACCAAGGAGGATGCAGATGTCGTGCTGCATCGACGGCTCGAGTAGCTAACTTTAATTTGTGTGATGATTTTAAAATCTAATAAAATGGTCATGAAACATTTTTTAGTTTTTACTATGGTGCCATACAGCCCACCTTCACCCTCACGGTCTCACCCCTCATCGGCCCTGACACATACCCCCCTGTAAATTTGAACACCCCCCCGCTAATTTCAATTCCTGGGGAAAACACTGGAGAGAGCCCCTCTGAGGAAGGGAGGGCTGGGGGCACAGGGACCGGGGGCACTGTCTGCAGCTGTCTAAGGGGCGCAGGTCTATGGGGGACGGGTAGTTTGGGGGAGGTTGGGGCGCAGTGGTCGGGAGCTGGGCAATGGAAACAGCCTGTGTAGCAGGAGCCCTTCCTGGCCGCGGGCAGCCTGGGGCCGGCTCCAGAGGGGCTCCAGCACTGGGATGTCTGAGATGGGGCCGGATGGTCCCGTGTGTTTGGGCGAGAAAGGGAGTGAGGCTGGCAGGGCTCTGACGGGGTTGTGCTGTAGTGAAAGGGGCCAGTGCTGAGCGAGGGGCCGGGCTGCTTGGCTTGGCACAGAGCCAGCCTGGAGACATGCAGTCCCTGGCCAGAGCTGGAGCCCAGCTGCTGGGCCCGCAGGCCTGTCCTAGGTCCTCGCATGTGCTGGGCTGAGTACGCCTCAGACTCAGACAGGCGGGGGCCTCTGCCCAGCACCTCTGAGACGCTGCCGACTCCACCTCTGAGCTCTGGTAAGTCCTGGCACAAGGCACCACGTCTCGTCCCAGCTGGGGGCACCTGCCCTTTCCTGTGGGGGGCATGGAACCAGGCTGTGCCCACCGAAAGTGTAGCTCTGGGACCTGCTGCCAGCCTGGGCACCCATCCCCTCCCAGGCAGGGGCACCCACCCTGTGTGCCCAGCCCAACCTGGATCCCTAGGGCACCCTGCCTGCACCTCCCTCCTTGGGCCTCCTGCAGTGCCTCCTTGGGCGCAGGGGGTGCAGGTGGGGGCATTACTTTCCGCCTCGGTTGCCTTTTCCCTGTGCGGATGGCTGGGGTGCCGGGCGCTGGGCTCAGCGCTTGCAGAGAGCAGTTACGGAGGGACCCCGCCCAGGGCCCATGCTGCAGGGAGGGTCCGTAGGACAGTGACTAACGGCTGCGGCATTGACCCCCTGCTCCCATGAAGGAAGCCCCCGTTAGGAGTTTACTGACATGATCTCTGTCACGGGAACCAGCCCCTCGCCCAGCAGCCCCTAGGCCCCGGCTCCAGGGCCCACGGGGGGTCGGCCCGTGGCCTGCGCTCTGCAGCACAGCCGCCTACTCACAGGCTCTGCTGGCCTCCGGAGCTGGGAATCTAGGGGCCGCGAGGAAGCCCCTGGCAAAGTCCAGGCCTCAGGATCTTGGTGCCATGCCTGGCAGGGCGTGGCCTCGTCTGCACTGCGCCCCCACTTAGCGGCGTTAGGAGCGTTCCCGCTGAGTCCTGCTATCAGCTGGAAGTCGCGAGGTGGGGGGCAGGGAGCAACACCGGGCAGCAAACACAGAACTCTGCTGTTCTGCAGCCTGTATGTGGAGGGGTGCCCAGGGAGCCCCCGCACCACCCTCACCTCCCCAGCCCTGCTGCAGCAGCCCCAAGAGAGAAAATACCCAGAAGAGCAAAGAAAGCTCCAAGGATCAGCAAAAATCTGCTCTCCTCCCCGCCCAGTGCCTGGGCTGAGCACATCCTCTCACAGGCTCGGGGGGCGGGTGAGGGTGCAGGGAGGGGCTGCCGTGGCTGGGCGCCGTGGCCTGTCTATACTAGGGAGATCCATAGGCAGGTTTCTCCCCTACAGGTTAGAGCTCCTGACCTGCCCCGCAGGAGGAGATCACGCCAAGGCTAGACAGGCAGCAGGGCAGTGCTGTGTCCTGGGGACACGGAGGGGAAGGGAGGGACCCCTGCTGATTCACTGCCCTGCCCCCACAAAGCTGGGCCCAGCGCCCCAGCCCCCGCGGCTGTGACAGGAAGCAGGCGTGCTTATTGGTGGGATTAGGGCTGTTTAAAGCCCGAGCTCCCTGCTCCAGAGTTTATGAGAGTCTCTAATGGGCTCCTAATGAGGGTCACAGCCACTTTATGGCATTGGCAGTGATAATGACTCAGCTAATTGACCAGCAGTTAGCCACCGAGCTGCCTCTGCCATGTGGACACTGGGCTAGCGAGGGGGGCAGGAGGTAGCACCCGGAGAATTCCCCGGCAGCCAGGCTCGCAGGCGGCATCCTTGGCAGGGCACTGCCCCTCCCGCTTGCCTGGGCCTGCAGCCGGGAGGAGGCATGAGCTGGGGCACGCAAGAGCTCGGTGAAGGGAGAGGGGCCAGGCCCCCTGGTGCCCTTGGCATTTGATTATTATCTCCCGGCACCTCAGTAAGGACGAGCCAATGTGGGCCAGGGGAGGAGTTTCCCAGGCACTCCGAGCCCGGCTGGTCTCAGATACTGATCAGCAGTGTCGGCTCACGCCCAGCCTCACGGGGACGCAGGCGTTATGAGTTTGGAGCAATCGACACAAGTACGAAACGGTGCCATGTCGCCTCGCCCGCTGGCGCCTGCTGGAACCTCCCTCCCCCTCCCCCGGCTTTGTGTCCACTTGTGTCTGGCTCCGGACAGTGAACGATCTGGGGCAGGGGCTGCATATTTGATTTGTCTGCCCAGGACCGAGCACTGCTGGGTGTATAACCACTATCTGGAGTAACACTCAGCACTGAGACACCCACTCCTTGCGCCAGGAGCTGCACACACATTAACCGGGGGATTCATACTGTCGTTAAGGACCTGGATCATCCCTCTGCGTTGCTGCCTCGCGTGGAATCCAGCACTGTTACGTCCTGGCTCTTACAGTGAGTAACGGAGAAAATGGAAGTAAAATGAATGTTGTGAGTCACCCAGCCGTAGGGGACGCAGCCCAGCCTGCCCATCACGCGGAGTCGCCCGGCCGTAGGGGACGCAGCCCGGCCTGCCCATCACGCGGAGTCGCCCGGCTGTACGGACACAGCCCAAAGAAATGAGAAAAATCCAACGGGAAAGGACGCTTCTCAGCTGAGGCATGGGACTAAACCCGCCCAGCCAGCACTTTGGATTCCATACACATTTTAAGTCTCATTTGTTTCTATTTTCCTGGGTTGAAAATACCTTGAACAGAAAAGCATGATGTCCTATTTCCCCGCCCACCTCCCCAGTATCCCAAAGAAGCAGCAGTCTGAAAAGGCCTCAGTGCAGAGCAGATATGTCGTCGTTTCTGCAGGGTCACACAAAGAGAGCTAAGTTCCCAGGCTGGGCCCAGTGAACGGGCAAATCAAACCGGCAGCTGAACCTGCTCCCCACGGATAGCGCCAAGGTAGGCTCTGACGCTGGGTCCAAGGAAGGGCGCTGGGCCAGGAGTCAGGAGAGCTGGGGTCTGTTCCCGGCCCCATCCGGTGAGCTTGGGCAAATCACTTCCCCTTTCCGTGCCTCAGTAATAAATTAAAAGGAGGCCTTGCTCCTGTCGAGCCCTGTGCTCACGCCCAGCCAAGCACCAGCCTGGGCAGGGCTCCTTCCGGCTCGGGCTGCCAGCAGCGAGGCTATGGTATAGGGGTCCAATATGGCAAACAGCAGCTTGCTCATCCCTGCAAATTGTGTGTGTGGGGGGGGTGTCTCTGTGTGTGTTTCTGTGTGTGTGTTTGTGTCTTTGTGTGTATCTCTGTGTATGTGCAGTCTGTGCCTCTGTGTGTGTCCCTGGGTGTGTGTGCAGTGGGTGTGTGTCTCTGGGTGTGTGTGCAGTGTGGGCAGTGGGTGTGTGTCTCTGGGCGTGTGTGACCCGTAGGATGTCATGGGGGGGGTCATAGCTGCAGGAGGGGCACAGGGCCCTGCCTATGCTACAGCAATAACTGCAGGTAAAAGTGGTCAGGGAACCGGTGCGTGGGGGGCCTTTTTGAACAGAATACGTCTGGTGCCCGTGTTGGGGAACCGCTGCGTGGCTGTGGCATGTGCCGTCAGGTCAGGGACCCGGGACTTAGCTGCCGTAAAGCTGTCGGGCTGGTACCTTTCAGCTCACTCCAGGGGAGGCTGGCGGGGGCTGGGGCGAGGGGGAGCTGACATCAAACTCCTCCCACAACTCCAGGACCTCACTGGAGAGACTCCCTTGAAGGGTTAAACAGGCCTCCAGGGGCAGGCCCCTCATGGTTAACCAAGCCGCAGCTCTCCCGGCCCTGACATGGGGCTCCTTGCCGCAGCCCTGGGGGGTCACCACACACGGACCCCTCTAGAGAAGACAGGGCCGGGGGGCACCTCTCTCTGCCTAGAGCCTGCACTGGCAGGTTTCCCCGTACAGCTGTACCGGTGTGGACACGGCTGGGCGGGGAGAGAAGGGCCGACGCCAATTTCTACGTGCCTGGATCGGGGTAACTGCAGCTGCCTCGGGTGCAGCTGGCATCGCGGGGTCACTGTGACCCGCACCGGCCACACAGCTGTGCCGCTTACGCTGGCCAGGGCAGAGCAGGCCAAGTGGCCACCCGGCTTGGTCCCACAGGAGGAGCTAGACCCTGTTCCTGGTGCTCGGTGACTTTCGTTCCCTGGGGCAGTGCAGGGGGCGTAAGGTGGGGGGGATGGAGCAGCACTGAGCCAGGCCAGCACAGAAACTGCAGCCGTCTTCCTATTCATGATCGGAGCCGGGAAAGGAGAAGGGACAAGGATACTGCAGCAGTTCCCCTCTTAGGCCGTCCGTCCCTGTGGAGCCCAGGGCCTGGGCTGGGGGCTGGGGCGGCCCTCAGGTGTCCGGTCCCCTAGTCCAGGCAAACTTCGAGACCGGTGGGGTTTGCATATCAAAAGGCCCAGTCTGGCCTGTGGAGTAGCGGTTCTGCCCCATGCAGCAGGGAGGGCCCTCGGCCCCAGGCCCCACAGTCATTAATGTGTTGGGCTAACACAGAGCAGACACAAAGGCCACAGATACCTGCGGGCCAGGAGCCAGCACATGGCCAGACTAAGGCCATTGATATGCAGCTGAAAGCAGGGCCAGGGCCCTGAGGCAGGAGGCAGAGCCCAGTTTGAAATGCCCGGTGGCGGGGGAAGATAACATGCAGCTGGATGGGGGCGGGTCGCTGAGATCCCTTTGGAATGTGAGTTTGTTTGGGTCCTGGGAGATTTAATCAAGCCCGGTGGGGCGGGTCAGGAAAGGCACTGGGTGTTGCCCTCTGCATCAGCCTGCATGTGCCCTTATGCCTTCCCCCCTCCCCTGCCGTGATATCTACAGAGCACATGGCAAGGGCTGGGCAGGCTGAGACCACCTGCATCAGCTCACTTCCTTGTGTCCTTCTGTCTGGCTCTTGTACCCACCTGGGGTCTCTTATTCATAGAGCTTAAGGGCAAAAGGAGCCATCCGACCACCATCGTTTGCACTCCTTCCTAGCACAGGCCGGGGGGGTTCACCCCCTTTCCCCTGCTTTGAGCCCAGTCACTTGGGTTTGGCTAAAGCATCTTCCAGGAAGGCACCAACCTGGCTCTGATGCCACTGAGGGACAGAGACTCCTCGTGGCCCTGGGGAGTTTGTCCTAGTGGCTGGTGGCCTAGATTCATATTTAGAGCTTGTGCACGTGGGGAACTGTCCTGGCCTCGCTGCGCTTGGGTGGGGATAGCACAGAGCGCTCCGGTGTGTCCCCAGGTGTGGAGCACTCTGGTGTGTCTCCGGGTGTGTCTCCGGGTGTGTCCCCAGGTGTGGAGCACTCTGGTGTGTCTCTGGGTGTGTCCCCGGGTGTGGAGCGCTCCGGTGTGTCTCCGGGTGTGTCTCCGGGTGTGTCCCCAGGTGTGGAGCACTCTGGTGTGTCTCCGGGTGTGTCTCTGGGTGTGGAGCGCTCTGTCTGTGGCCTGACCATACTTTGCTGCGGTTCCCCTGGTAATGGTTCCCCTGGAGACAAACCTGTGGACTGGAAACTCTTCTGGGCAGGGACCCGCCACTGACATGTTTACGTAGGGCCTAGCACAACTGGGCTCTGCCAGGTCCCAGACAAAGGCAGGGAAGTTCCAAGGGACGCAAGACACGATTTTCCAGAGGAGGGTGACTAGCCATGGGAATTGCCATGGGACGGGATGGATTCTTCTGCGCCTGGGGTCTTGGCATCCATCCAGACGGGCTCTCCGAGATCTGCCCCAGTCCCACACCCAAGCTGTTGGGCTCCACACACAAACCACGGGGTGGGTGGGGGAAGGTTCTCCAGCCTGCGTGATGCAGGTCAGACAGGATGATCTAACCCCCCTCTGGCCTGCCCAGGTGAGAATGGTCCTGAGCCTGCAGTTCTACCCCAGCCTGCCCCCAGCAAGCTGCTCGCTCAGCTAGTGAGTTAAAGGCCTGAAGCCAGTGGGGTCTGTCCCTCTGCATGTTTCCGCCTAAACACCAGATCCCTTTTGGAGCCCTGCCAGGCTCTTGTGATCTGAGATCTTGTGGCAGTGAGTTCCACAGACCAGGGTGCATTGTGTCAATGCGGTATGCTCTCTGCACACTCTGGGAAGGGGTGGGCAAAGGGCAGAAGAATCATAGGCCTGGGAGGGACTTCAGAAGGTTATCTAGTCCAGTCCCCCGCTCACCCCATCCATGGCAGCAGGGGAGAAAGGCTCCTGGCAGGCAGTGCGGTGCAGCCAGGGCTGGGGAAGCAGTGCCTCCCCCCAGCGACAGGTCCCTGCACAGGGGCCGTGCTCCCCATCCCTCCCCGCCTGGCTGGGCTAGGACCCCGCAGGGTAGCCCCGTTCCCTGCTGGCTGCAGCTCCCCCAGGCCCGCAGGGAGCAGGGCTCGGTCCCCAAGGCCGCCCCGGGGCAGGAATGCGGCTGACCCGAGCCTGAGCAGGGGCGGGGCGGGGGCGGCCCATTGTTGGCGCGGTGTAACCCGAGCGCTGCGCTCCACACGCCCAGCGGCCCCTCCTGCGCTGCCGCCAGAGGCGGGGAGCCGGCGCCGGGAGCTGCAGAGCGCGGCCAGGGCGCCCGGGGGAAGGAACCAGCCCGGCTGCGCGCAAGGGGCTCCCGGCAGCTCCAGCCCAGACCCCCAGCGCGGCACCGCGGGAGAGGATCGGCCCCTTCCCGAGCCTCCGGGATGCGGAGGGATGGAGCCCGGCCCTAGAGCCCCGCAGCGGGGAGCCGGCGGCGGTGAGGGGTCGGGGAGCCGGGGGCTGGTGGCCGGGGGCTGGTGGCAGGGAGCGGTGGGGGGCCGGAGGGGGGCCGGGGGCTGGTGGCAGGGAGCGGTGGGGGTCCGGGGGCTGGTGGCAGGGAGCGGAGGGGGGCCGGGGGCTGGTGGCCGGGCGCTGGTGGCAGGGAGCGGTGGGGGGCCGGAGGGGGGCTGGTGGCAGGGAGCGGTGGGGGGCCGGAGGGGGGCCGGGGGCTGGTGGCAGGGAGCGGTGGGGGTCCGGGGGCTGGTGGCAGGGAGCGGAGGGGGGCCGGGGGCTGGTGGCCGGGCGCTGGTGGCAGGGAGCGGTGGGGGGCCGGAGGGGGGCTGGTGGCAGGGAGCGGTGGGGGGCCGGAGGGGGGCCGGGGGCTGGTGGCAGGGAGCGGAGGGGGGCCGGAGGGGGGCCGGGCGCTGGTGGCAGGGAGCGGTGGGGGGCCGGGGGCGGAGGGGGGCCGGGGGCTGGTGGCAGGGAGCGGTGGGGGGCCGGGGGCTGGAGGGGGGCTGGTGGCAGGGCGGGCGGGCGGGCGGGCGGGCACCCCGGGGCCGCTGGACTCGCCCGGGGGCAGCAGAAAAGGGAAACTTTCTTGTGCCGGTTGCTTGAGCTCCGCTCCGGGGGCCGGGAGCTGCGGAGCGGGGAGCTCCCCGGGAGCCCGGGCGGGGCCGGCGGACTTTGCCCGTGTCCTGCAGCAACGGGGTCTGTAAATCTGTGACCAGCCGCGCCGGGCGCTGGAAGCCTTTGTCAGGCAGATTAACCATTAAACTGGCCGGCCGCCCCGCGGCTCCCCCCATGGGCGCTGGAACCTGGGTGCGGGGGGGCGCTGCCCCCCGGCGATTCCATCACATCTAGGGTCTGAGTTTGGTTCCCTGGCCCTCGGCGCCCCTGCTCCCCGGTCACCCCACCCAGACACGGGGAGCCCCCAGGCGCGCCCAGCCTGCCCGGCCAGGGGCAGTGGAACCGGGGGGCGGGCAGCCCTTGTTCCCGCAGTGGCCGGTGGGCTGGGGGCGAGTCCGGGCTGGTGCTGGCTGGAGGGAGCGGCCGGGGCTGGGCTGGGCTGGTTCCCCCGCGCCCTGCCTGCGCCCAGCGCTGTGACGGGGCAGGGGATGGGGAGACAGTGGGGGGAGCGGTCACCAGTGCGATCTCGCAGCCCCGGTCCCATGCCCTGACTGGTGGTGGAGGGGACCCTGTCTCCTGGAAGCGCCTGGTTCTCCCAGCCTTGGCTGGAGCCAGCTCCATGGGGTGACTCTTCCCCCCCCACCCGCACCCTCCTTCCTGCTGGGATAACTCGGATTGTCCCAGGGTGTCCAGGACACCGAGGCAGCCCCCTGCCCTCCCACTGGCTCCTGGATCCCTGCTCCGCCCGCGCTGACCCTGTTCTGAAGTAGCTCTGGGAGAGCAGTGTCCGCCAGGCTGGCACACCCCTGCCTGGGGGCCAAATGCTGCCAGCCCCCTGCAGGAAGGGTGGAGGGGTCCTCTTGGGCCCACACCCTCCCTCCAGGCCCTTGCCCGCTCCGGATGGAGCGGAATGGAAGGGGTTAACAGCTCAGCTCGTGGTGGGGAGTCTGCATTGCCCCCCTGCGGCGGGGGTTGAGGCTCTGGGGGTTCCCCGGGGGCTGGAACACTCGGGGTGCGAGCAGGTTGTGGCCGCGGCAGGCTAAGTGGCTCTCTCTGGCCCTGTGTTTTCAGGCTGTGAGGGCTCAAGGCTGAGCCAGGAAAGGAAGGGCAGGAAGATGCAGCCACTGCCCTGTGCCCTGCTGAGCCTCCTGGCAGCGGTGACAACAGGGGCTCAAGCAGCTGCTTCCCCAGGAAGGACAATGGAGCCAGGTATGAAAGGCCAGAGAGGGGCCTGGCGCAGGCAGGACAGAGCCCGGGGGTGAGGGGAGCTGGGAGGAAGGACCAGGGGTAGCCTGGGAGCCCGCAGAGCTGCCGGGAGCAGGGGGAAATAGCTGGAGTCCCAGCCTAGTTCTTAGCACTCGGGCCTGGGGCCGTGCGGGTAGGTGTGCATGGCACACAGGCGTGTGCAAGACCGGGGCGGTGGCACGGAGTGTGTGCCCAGCACGGGGAGGCGCTGCTCAGAGGCGGGTACCACCACGAGTATCGAGTGGCCGCAGGCCGCAGGCTCCAGTGGCCGCAGGCTCCAGGCCGGCTCCTGTTGCACGAGGCCCGGTGCAGACAGATGGTGCAGTTCAGCGCTATGGGGGTCGCACTGTGCTCCAGCCAGGCGTGGGGCACAGCTGGGCAGCTTTGCTGAGGTTTTTCTGTCTTTCTCCTGGCGCTCGGCTGAGTAGCCCACCTAGGATGCCGGGAACTTCCGAGCAGCTTGATTGGTGCTTGGTTCCTGGGTGGTGCTTGGGAGGTGCCCAGTGAGACCCTCACAGGACGGAGGGTTAGTTAGTATTGTGGTAACAGCCAGAGACCTCAGCTCAGGGGGCACCGACTTGGCTTTTCAAAGCCCTCAGCTAATGGAGCGTTTGGCCCTGGCCCTTCCCCAGGGGCCCAGAGTCTGGCTCCTCGAGGCTGGGCCAAGAGGAGCCCTTTCGCCTCAGACCTGGCAGCTGGCTTTGGAGCGGTTATTTGTCTTGCGGGTTATTTGTCTTGCGGGCTGTGGGCGGGTTCAGGCTCCTGATAACTCTGCTCTCAGGCTGTGATCTGGTGTCAGCCACTGAGCCCCAAGCCAGCAGCTGATGGAGAAACTGCTTGAATGATAAAACCTCCCTCCCACCCCATCTCCTGGGTCTGCCCGAGCAAGGCCCTGGCCCTGGCCCTGCAGTGGAGTGAGCCAGGCCGGCAGCTGGAGACACTCGTTATGGATTCTCTGGCTTTGTTCAGGACGCGTCCTGGTTAAAGTGTGGTTCTGGGGGACTTGGGGTCAGCTCTCATTGGCTCTGACTCCAGATCAAACCTGCTCCATTTACACACAAAGCAGCCAGCCCCGCAGACCCTTGACATCTGGCCCCTTCTTCCCTCTCCTCATCTGCAGCCCTAAGGGTTCTCAGTCACCACGCCTGGGGCAGAACGGACTCACTCCCCTCACTCTGCAGGGCTAGCAGGAGCCGGGAGCTGGTCGGGGTGGGAGGGAATCCCCCTCGCCCCCCTCTGGCGTGCCGTGAGGGGGCAGGCAGCCGAACAGAGCAGCGCCTGGCCGGGGATGGGCAGGGCCCTTCGGAGGGGATAGGTGGTGTCCGGTCTGGAGATCAGCTGAGAGAACTCCGGCAAGGTCAGGGCCAGTCAGGGGCAGCAAGAGAGGGGCTGGGTGGGGCCATGGTGCAGCGAGCTGTGGGGTGGGGGAGTGCCCGCCCGCCAGGTTCCCATGGCCCTGCTTTGCGGGGGTGTC
This sequence comes from Lepidochelys kempii, assembly GCF_965140285.1. NCBI lineage: Eukaryota > Metazoa > Chordata > Testudines > Cheloniidae > Lepidochelys > Lepidochelys kempii. The sequence continues at coordinate 1,190,126 of NC_136387.1, read as the reverse complement.
ACCAGAGCAATTACGGTTCAAATCCAGGTTAGACAAACAGGCCGCGGGAAGTGCTGGAGGCAGCTAAGTGTGAAAACCCGTCACTCCTGCTGGCCATTCCCAGCTGGGAGCCCTCCCGCCCCAGCCCTGGCAGCGCTGGGGAGGGGGCGGGGGGGCTAAATGCTGCTCCCCTGTGCTGGCTGCTGCACCAGTGCTCTCCTCAGCCCTGCCAAGGGGGCCGGGGCTGGGCCCAGGCAGAGCATGGGAAGGGGAAGAAAATGGGCCCCGCTGGAGGTCAGACGGGAAGAGGGGCTGGCGGGGGAGGAGCCGCAGTCCCTGGCTGCCTGAGGGGTCCATTTGGGAGCCTGTCAAGCAGCCAGCTGAGGGATGTCTCTGTCTGGGTGCCCTGGAGGCCGGGAGGGGGCACGTGCAGAGCTCCCTTCTCGGCAGGGCCGGTGCAGAGAGCTGGGCTGGGGGTTCGGCTGAACGCGAGGAGGCTCTGCAGCAGGAGATCGGGGGTGCTGTCAATGGGAGAAGGCTGCGGGCAGGGGGTGATGGCACCCGCCCTGAGTGGGGATCCTGGGCCCTTGGCCCCCAGTGTTAATGCTGGGCATGCCCCATGCCAAGGGCCTCTGGAAAGGGGAGCCAATGCCACGGGCAGCCTGGCTCTAGGATCCAGAAAACCAGCCCCCAACACCTACCCTGTGCTGGCCACACAGGGGCCCAGGCCCTGGCCTTGGAGCGCTGCGGAGAGGAGGGAGCAGGCCATGTGGCCTGGGCTCGTCAGCTGGCTGTGTGTGGGGCCCGGGGGCAGCAGTAAGTCCATGCCAACCAGTGGCTGCTGATTAAAGCCTCTTATCTCTGGGCTGTCTGCCCAGGGCAGGGTCCATGCTCCTGCCTGTGGCTCCTCACGTGCTTGGAAATGCCACCGCAGGACACGCTGCCCCCATCTGCCCTGGCTTGTCCATTGCAGAGGGTGGAAGGAGCAGCTGCTTGGGGCCTGCCTGGGGCAGAGGTCCCACTTGGCTGCCCCGGCCCATGGCTGGCCTCTCCGCAGGGTGTCAGTGTGGTGGGGAGCTGGGGGAGCCTGCTGAGCTTGTCTGTGGAGGGATGAGCTGCCTGCGGGCCCTGGCGCTCAGCTGTGTCCCCTCTGTGCTGGGCAGCGCTGTTTGAGAGCCGCCTGCTGGAGACGGAGGAGGAGCACCTCCTGCTGGACCCCGGCCACGTGCTGAAGCTTCACTGCGATGCCAACCACAGCCTGGACGTCGCCTGGTACAAGGAGGCCAAGCAGCTCTTCCCAGGCGGGCGCGTCCGCATCTGGCAGCGCACGCTGGAGATTGCCGAGGTCGCCTACGAGGACTCGGGGCTCTATGTGTGCCGGGCGCAGGACACTGGCCAGAGTCTGCACAACTTCACCATCTCCGTTGTGGGTGAGAGCCCCGGGCAGGTGGGCCCATCCTGCCCCACTCCCCGCAGCACCCCCTGCTGGGAGAGCCCAGGATCAGCCTACCTGGGAACGCTCCCCCCCACCCGCACTCCCCAAGCCAGCCAGTGCTCCTGCCCCGCTCCTGGCAGCATCCCCTGCTTGGTCTGGAGTAGCTGGGTACACTCTCCAAAGCCAGTGCCCTGCCCCACCCCAAAGAACTGGGGCTGGAGTAGCCGGGAGCTCCCCGGCAGCAGGAATGTGACCCCTCTTGTAACACTTTCCTTCAGACTCGCTGGCCTCAGGTGATGATGACGAAGACAGCAACGGGGACAGGTCCCTCGGTGATTCAAACGAGGAGCCCACTTACCGCAGAGGTCAGTCCCGGGGCTAGCTGCCTGCATGGCAGGGGCTGTCCTGAGCCCCCAGCTCTGCTGGAGCAAGAGACGAGGGAAAAGGAGTTTGGTGTTGGGTTATTCAAGCTGCCAGGAGTGCAGGGCACCCTGCCCGTACGCCTCTTTCTCTGCAGGAACATTGCTGTGCCCCTCCCATCAGCCCCCATGTGCTTGGCAGCCTCTGTGTGTCACCCACGGCAGGCGGCTGGACGGGGCCATGTCCTGGCCTGTGCTCAGCTGCCCAGGGTTCCCGGGTTACGCTCTGTGCCTGGGGCAGAGGGCAGTGCTGGGGGAGTGCTGCTGCACCTGCCGGATGGCTTTGCAGGCCTCTTCCTTGCTGCCCCAGGGTTCGATACATGGGAGGTTTGGAGGAGTTGGAGCACGGCCTTGCCGCAGGATGGGCTGGGTCCCTGGGCACAGCGCCGTGCACTCTCCAAGCCCTGGTGCTTGGCACTGGGAACGTCTCCCGACCCCGGGGCTAATGGCCGTCAATCGTGCGATGTCTTCCTCAGCCCCGTATTGGACACAGCCTCACCGGATGGATAAGAAGCTGTATGCTGTCCCTGCGGGAAACACCGTCAAGTTCCGCTGCCCGGCGTCGGGGAGTCCCAGCCCCAGCATCCGCTGGCTAAAGAACGGGCGGGAGTTCCGGGGGGAGCACCGCATCGGCGGGATTCGGGTAAGCGTGATCCCAGGGAGCCAATCGGAGCTGTCACCTCTCCTCCCTTGGGCTCTCCCCTGGTCCCCTGGAGGCCTCTGGCTGAGATCAGAGCTTCCTGTAACCAGGCGCTGCCTCTGAGCCGAGCCCTCCGGGATAAGGGGAAGGCTTCTGCCTGCCGGCTCCATGGGGGGCTCTGCTGGGCACCGGGTGCCGTCTGCCTCCCCTCACCTGGTGCTTGTGTCCCCATCTCTCTGCAGCTCCGGCCCCAGCACTGGAGCTTGGTCATGGAGAGCGTGGTGCCTTCCGACCGGGGGAACTACACCTGCCTGGTGGAGAACCAGGCTGGCAGCATCTGGTACAGCTACTTGCTGGACGTGTTAGGTGAGGCCTTTCCCTGTGCCAGGGCAGCCCTGGCTCACAGCAGTAGGAGGGGACACTGACTCTAGGACTTCCCCATTCAAGTGCTGCCTGGTGCAGACTAACGGGGGCTGTACTAACGAGGGAACACGAACGAGGGGTCTGTGTCCCTGTCAGGGGCCGTCCCCATGCAGCCTGGGAGCAGACCAGACGCCTGGGTGCAGGGTCACTGATCCCAAAACTTCACAGCGCGTTGGGGATCATCTGGGTCCTGGCATCAAATGAAAGCAACTAACCCCCAGCCAGGACCTGCCTCCTGCCCCTCTCTGGCCCTCCTCTTCTGGCTGCTGCGGGCCTGGAGGAATTCCCGGCCAGGCGGGTGGTGCTGGGCTGGCAAGGTGTCTGCGGCAGCCATGGGTAATGGTAGAGGAGAGTCAGCCGCCAGGGCGAGGAGGGAGGTGGACAGACAGGCAAGAGACATGCTCTGACCTGAGTGAGCAGCTGGGTGCTGCAGCGGGGGAGGGAGGGGGCTCCCGTCTGACCCCTGGGGAAGAGGTACAGAGGGGCTGTGACCGCCCCAGGGCATGGAGGGAGTTGGTGACACAAACCAGGTGCCCTGCCTGCTAGTGCCCTGCTCTGCCCACTTGGCCGGGGCCCCCTGCGGCGGCTGGCGCATGGCGCGTGCGGAGCAGAGTCGGCCCTGCTGCAGGCTGTCCAGCTGGGCGATGCTGCTCTCTTCTTCCCTCCCGGCAGAGAGGTCCCCGCACAGGCCCATCCTGCAGGCCGGGCTGCCTGCCAACACCACGGCGGTGGTGGGCAGCGACGTGGAGTTCTTCTGCAAGGTGTACAGCGACGCCCAGCCCCACATCCAGTGGCTCAGACACATCGAGGTGAACGGCAGCAGCTTTGGCCCCGACGGGGTGCCCTACGTCCAAGTGCTCAAGGTAACTGCCCGGGCCAGCCCCTCCTGGTGCAGGGCGCTGGCTCTCTGGGCCGCACGTGGCCCCCAGGGCCCCGGTGGGACTCGAGGCAGCCTGGGGGCGGGGAGCAGTGGGAGGAGTCCCAGACCTAGGGGCAGCAAGGTATCCTCTAGGGGCTCTGGCCGGGCAGGCTCAGCCTGGGTCCATGGAGCTCAGCGCCCCACCGCCATGGGAAAGAATCAGCTGCCCGCTGGGGCCCCTTTGCCCTGCAGCCCAGCTTGAGGAGGAGGCCAGGGCCCGTGTGTGGGGTTGGGCCCTGATGCTGCGGCTCTGACCCCCGCAGACAGCCGACATTAACAGCTCGGAGGTGGAGGTGCTGCACCTGCACAATGTCTCCAGGGAGGATGCTGGGGAATACACCTGCCTGGCCGGGAACTCCATCGGCCTGTCCTACCAGTCAGCCTGGCTCACCGTGCTGCCAGGTAAGGCTGGGGGGCTGGGAGAGCTCCGGCCATGGCAGGGTCCCCACCTGCCGAGACCCCGGGTGTGCGGGGCGGAGCAGGGCCCAGGCTCACTGGCTTCGCTCTCCAGCAGAGGAGCTGGGGCGGGAGGTGGAGGCCCCCGAGACCAAGTACACCGACATCGTCATCTACACGTCGGGCTCCCTGGCTGTGGCCATGGCTGCCGTCATCGTGGTGCTGTGCCGCATGCAGACCCAGCCCAGCAAACAGCCCCTGGAGCCCATGGCCGTTCACAAGCTCTCCAAATTCCCGCTCATCAGACAGGTACGTCCGGGGCACGGGGGGCCTGCGAGCCCCCAGCAGATCTTGGACACTGCGCGTTGGGCACAGCCCTCTGCTGAGTCTGCAGGGCGAGGGCCCGGCCGCGGTGTGTGCATGGTACTGCCCTGCCCTGCGCCTGGCTGCAACCTCCCGCTGCGGCTGTGCCCTGCGATGCACCTCTTCCCCCCCTCTCCCCCGCCGAGCCGAGCCGAGCCGTGCCCTGCAACCGCTCCCCCCTCTCCCCGGCCCAGCCGTGCCCTGCAACCCCTTCCCCCTCTCCCCGGCCCAGCCGTGCCCTGCAACCCCTTCCCCCTCTCCCCCGCTGAGCCCAGCCGTGCCCTGCAACCCCTTCCCCCCTCTCCTCCGCCGAGCCGAGCCGTGCCCTGCAACCCCCTTCCCCCCACTCCCCTGCCCAGCCGTGCCCTGCAACCCCTTCCCCCCACTCCCCTGCCCAGCCGTGCCCTGCACGGCAACCCCTTCCTCCCTCTCTCCTGCCCCTCCTCCAACCATGCCCTGCACTGCAGTCTCTTCTCCCCCAGCTCCGGGGCTGTTCCCTGCACTGCAAACAACCTCTCCCCCCAGCGCTCCCCGGTTTGGCCTGGTGGTGACAGCGGGTCTCTTGGGCTCTCCCTCAGTTCTCCTTGGACTCAAGCTGCTCAGGAAAGTCCAGCACGTCCCTGATGCGCGTCACCCGCCTCTCGTCCAGCTGCACCCCGATGCTGGCCGGGGTCCTGGAGCTTGACCTGCCGCTGGACTCCACGTGGGAGTTCCCCCGAGACAAGTAGGGCCCTGCGCTGCTCTCGGCAGGCCCCAGGGCCGCGCGAAGGCAGGCATGGTGACGGATCACCTAGCACTGCCCTGCTGCAGGGGGGCTGGGGCTGGGGCCCGGGCAGACAGACAGACAGATCTGGGCCTGGATTATCGTTTGCCTCAAAGAGCCATTCACAGAGCGAGGGCCCAGCGGAGCAGGGCAGGAGACCCGGGGCCTGCCCCAGCCTCTGCCACTGGCTCCCTGCATGACCCTGGGACATGGGCTCTGGGTCGCTTTACTGAGAGCTCGTTCCGGCTTCTCAGCCTCCTGCCACTGGCTCCCTGCATGGCCCTGGGACACAGGCAGGCTTTGAGGAGGGGAGGTGCAGCCCCCGGCCGGTCTGGATTTTCTCTGGTGTGCTCCGTGCACCGCACAGCTGTGCGTGGGGAGGGCCGGGGACGCTTCCTCCCCTCCCTCTCCCGCTCACGGGAGTCTCTGTCCGTTCCGCAGGCTGGTGCTGGGCAAGCCCCTGGGAGAAGGCTGCTTTGGCCAGGTGGTGCGAGCAGAGGCCTATGGGCTGGACAGAGCCGGGCCGGACAGAGCTCTTACTGTGGCTGTGAAGATGCTCAAAGGTAACGGGGCTGCGCGGGGCAGTGTCCCAGGGCTGAGCCCCGGGTACGCAGGTTCCCTGCCCTGCACAGTGACCTTCTCCCTCTCCCCCAGACAACGCCACAGACAAGGACCTGGCCGACCTGATCTCTGAGATGGAGATGATGAAACTGATGGACAAGCACAAAAACATCATCAACCTGCTGGGGGTCTGCACACAGGACGGTGAGGGGCTGCCACGCTTCGGGGGCGGGCAGGGGCTGCTGGGAGGTCGGGGGGGCTGCTGAACTCAAAGTGGGGGTGGAGCAGACTGAGCTTGAGGCGGATGGGGGGGTGCTGCCACCCTTTGGAGGGGGGTTGTGCCTTGCGGGGGGGTGAGGGGTGCCCCAGCGACCCTAAGCCCCACCGGATGGTCCGGCTCCACAGGGCCACTGTACGTGCTGGTGGAATTTGCCTCCAAGGGGAACCTGCGGGAGTTCCTGCGTGCCCGGCGCCCCCCCACGCCTGACTACACCTTCGACGTCAGCGCCATGCCCGAGGAGCAGCTCTCCTTCAAGGACTTGGTCTCCTGCGGCTACCAGGTGGCCCGTGGCATGGAGTATCTGGAGTCAAAGAGGGTAAGGCCCTGGCTCTGGGGGCGCCGGCTGGGAATGGGGGCGGGCCCTGGCTCTGGGGGCGCCGGCTGGGATTGGGGGCGGCTCTGGCTCCGGGGCGCTGGCTGGGAATGGGGGCGTCCCTGGCTCGGGGGCTCCGGCTGGGAATGGGGGCAGCCCTGGCTCCAGCTGGGAATGGGGGCGGCCCTGGCTCTGGGGGTGCTGGCTGGGAATGGAGGCGGCCCTGGCTCTGGGGGCTCCAGGGCACCGGCTGGGAATGGGGGTGGCCCTGGCTCCGGGGCACCGGCTGGGATTGGGGGCGGCCCTGGCTCTGGGGGCGCCGGCTGGGATTGGGGGCGGCCCTGGCTCGGGGGCTCTGGCTGGGAATGGGGGCGGCCCTGGCTCCAGCTGGGAATGGGTGCTGCTCTGGCTCTGGGGGCGCTGGCTGGGAATGGGAGGGCCCTGGCTCTGGGGGCGCTAGCTGGGAATGGGGGCGGCCCCGGCTCTGGGAGCGCCGGCTGGGAATGGGGGCGGCCCTGGCTCCGGGGCGCTGACTGGGAATGGGGGGGCCCTGGCTCCCGGCAGACTGAGCAGCATTCCTCCTGCAGGAGGGGACGGGGGTTGCCATCAGGGAAGTCCCAGCCAGCTGGCCTGCTCCAGCTTCTCTGCTGGGCCTTATGGGGGGCAAAGGGGGCTGTGTGCTGTCGAATGCAGGGAACCCAGGGGGTTGCCCATAGCCAAGGTCGTGGCACAAACCACTCTCAGTGGAACAGCTCCCCACACGTCTCCCTGCTCTGGGCCACGGCGCTTGGGGGAGGCCACTGAAGAGTTAACACGCCCTGGCCCAGAGCGTCCCCCTCCCCCAGCCCATCACAGGAGCCTGGCTGGGACCCGGCTCTGCCAGGCAGCTACTGGGGGGCAGCAGGTGCTGGGCTCAGGCAGCGCCCGGGGGGGGCAGGAGGCTCCTGGCCCCTGGAGCGGAGGTCGTGGGAGAGACGTATTTGGCCAGGCCCCCGCTGAGGGTGTCGGGCTGCAGCACGCGCCCCCCCCGGCCCTGAGCTGCCCCCTCCCTGCAGTGCATCCACAGGGACCTGGCCGCCCGCAATGTGCTGGTCACCGAGGAGAACGTGCTGAAAATCGCAGACTTCGGCCTGGCCCGGGACGTCCACCACATCGACTACTATAAAAAGACCAGCAACGTGAGTGCGGCGGGGTGGGGCGGGGGTGCCGAGGGCCGGGAGGGGGGGGAGTAGGGTGGGGCGGTGTCAAGGGAGGGGGGTGTGGTGGGATGAGGGGAGGGGTGGGGGGTGCCGAGGGAGGGGGGTGGAGTGGGGCGAGGGGAGCGGCTGGGGTGCTGAGGGCTGGGAGGGGTGCGGGGTGCCGAGGGAGGGGAGCAGGGTGGGACGAGGGGAGGGCCGGGGGTGCTGAGGGCCGGGAGGGTTGTGGGGAGGGGCGGGGGGTGCCGAGGGAGGGGTGGGGGTGGGACGAAGGGAGGGCCGGGAGGGTTGTGGGGAGGGGCGGGGGGTGCTGAGGGAGGGGTGGGGGTGGGACGAGGGGAGGGGCGGGAGGGTTGTGGGGAGGGGCGGGGGGTGCCGAGGGAGGGGTGGGGGTGGGACGAGGGGTGCCGAGGGAGGGGTGGGGGTGGGACGAGGGGAGGGCCGGGAGTGGGACGAGGGGAGGGGCGGGGGGTGCCGAGGGAGGGGTGGAGGTGGGACGAGGGGAAGGGCGGGGGGTGCCGAGGGCGGGATGGGGGTGGGGGAGGGCCGGGGGGGTGCCCAGGGCCGGGAGGGTTGCGGGGAGGGGCAGGGGGTGCCGAGGGAGGGGTGGGGGAGGGACGAGGGGAGGGCCAGGAGGATTGCGGGGAGGGGCGGGGGGGTGCCGAGGGAGGGGTGGGGGTGGGACGAGGGGAAGGGCGGGGGGTGCCGAGGGCGGGATGGGGATGGGGGTGGGGGAGGGCCGGGGGGTGCCCAGGGCCGGGAGGGTTGCGGGGAGAGGTCTCGCCTCACAGCAGCAGCCGTGGGCTGAGGGCTTTTCGTCTCCCTGCAGGGCCGGCTGCCCGTGAAGTGGATGGCACCCGAGGCCCTGTTCGACAGAGTGTACACGCACCAGAGCGACGTGTGAGTCCGGCTGCGCTGCCAGGGGCCGGGCCTGGCGTGAGGGGGCTGGGGGCCTCGGGCCCGCGGGCAGCCCCCGCCGGGGCTAGCTGGGACTGTGCACACAGCAAGGCGTCGAGTGTGCCCCGTTCTCTGCGTAACGGAGGCCAGACGGGCACCCCCAGCCCGTGGCCCTGTGACTGGCGGATGTTCCAGTGACAGTGCCCTGCCCATGGTGCCTGTCCGAGCCCCACGCTGGGCTGACGCTTGCCCTGTTCCTAGGTGGTCCTTTGGGGTTCTGATGTGGGAGATCTTCACGCTGGGGGGCTCCCCGTACCCTGGGATCCCGGTGGAAGAACTCTTCAAGCTGCTGAAGGAAGGGCACCGCATGGACAAGCCCTCCAACTGCACCCACGAGCTGTGAGTACCCGCGCTGCCCGCTGGCATGGGGGGCGGGGGGCGGGTTCCTCTGGCTGACGGCTCTCTGCTCTGCCCTGCCTTGCCAGGTACATGCTGATGAGGGAGTGCTGGCATGCTGTCCCCTCCCAGCGCCCCACCTTCAAGCAGCTGGTGGAAGGGCTGGACAAGATCCTGGCAGCTGTCTCGGAGGAGGTAGGTTTGCAGAGCAGGCAGGTGCTGTGTGCGTGGCACAGGAAGGTGGCCAGCGAGTTCCTGGCTTGTCTCTGGGGGGCACGCTCCCTGCGATGCTGACGGCTCTTCCCTCCCACAGTACCTGGACCTGTCCATGCCCTTCGAGCAGTACTCGCCCTCCTGCGAGGACACCACCAGCACCTGCTCCTCCGACGACTCCGTCTTCACCCACGACCCCCTGCCCATCACTCCCCGCCTCTTCTCCTACCGCAGCGTGAGGACGTGAGGGGCCGCCAGGCACTGGCGTGGCTGCCAGGGCACCTTGGCTCTGGGGGTTGGACAGCCTGGCAGTGGGGCTGGGAATGACGAGGCAGTTCTTCTGGCACTTCCCCTCCTCCCCACCGCAGGGCCCTGGAGAGAGCTGAGCAGCCCGAGTCTGTGAGCCACGGGCGCCCCCGCCCCCTCCATCCCAGCCCCTGGACCTGCTCCTTGTGAGGGGTTGGCCTCGGCTGGCCTGGGGACTTCCATGGGCCCCCCAGCCTCCAGCTGGCGTCTGCCCTCCAGGCCGTCAGGGCACCCTGGGCCTTCGCACGCTGCCCAGCCCCCAAATGTGCTAGCTGGGCCCCGAACCCAACGCCGCCTTCTGCAGGGTAGAGTGAACTCACGTTCGCCCCTGGGCAAGGGGGGCAGCCCGGGGCGTGGGCGTGGTGCCCAGTGGGGCTGCCTGGGGCCACCCACAGGCCTCGCCCAGGAAACTCTGCTTGTTTTGTTTGATGTCATTTTTAACCATATTTTTGTGATACTGTGCCGGTGGGAGCCAGGTGTACGTGCACACACGCACTGGGAGTGCCCTGCCCAGGGCCCAGCCAGCCGCCCCCCACAGCCCACCCAGCCCTGTACATAGCTAGAGAGAGGAATATTTATGTACATAGCATCTCTAATGCACATGAAAGATCGCCTGGATAAATTATTTTTGGAATAGAGCCTCTTGCTGGAGGTTTCTTGGCTGCCTCTGGGGAGGGGTGGGGGCTGCTGCTCCATGCACCGAGCCCGGGTGCCGGGTGTCGGGCCCAGCCTGGACCCTTCCCATGGTGACCTGGGGCTTGGACACGTCTCCCAGAGCCCCCTCCTTCCTCGCCCTGCGCTGCTTCCGCAGTGTTGCGGGCATTTCTGCCAGGCCCTCAGCCCGGGCTTCCGGCTGCAGGCACAGCTTCCGTGTCCAGCCGGCATCCTCCGCCCCGGGCAGGCCTGGAGCCTTGCCCCTGCCGGGTCTCCCCCTTGGCCATGGAGCCCCCTCCGCCTCACCCTCGCTGCAGGGTTTTGCCTCTGCCTGTGGGACCGCCCAAGCAAGCGACGGGCTCCTTTGGGCTGGGCACCATCTCTGGGGTCAGGGACTCGTCCTGGCTCGTCGGCCCCGGGCCTGCTCTCGTCCTCGGCTTGTCTGAAAGTGGGCTCAGCCAGAGGGGCGTGGGGGCAATGCTGCCTGGGGCTGGGCAGCACCTTGCTCAGTGGGGTGGGGGAGGCACGCCCCTCCCCCCCCGGGACACCACTGGAACCTGCGGCAGGGAGGGACAGAAACCTTCGCCCTCAGCGGCTGCGTCGTGTCCCTGGGGGTCGGGGCACAGATCCTGGCAGGCAGGAGTGTAGGGCGCAGGCAGGGCTGCGATGGGAACGGGAGGCCAAAGGCTCCCTGGTCAGAGGTGGCCAGTTCTGCCCCTTGGGGAGCCTGGCTGCTGGGAACCCCTCTGGCTCCGTGCGCCCTGGCGACTCCAGGGCAGAGCGACGCTGGGCGCTGCCAGCTGCACCGATGCCAGAACTGCCTGGGGTGGACGGCTGCAGCCGGCTGTCTGAGAGGCACATGCTCCCGCAGTGGGGCAGAGCGCCCTGCCCTGAGACAGGGGCTAGCCGAGCCCTGGGGGTGCAACGCTGCCCCGAACGTGGCTGGGCCTCCTGTGGGCCGCTCTGCTTAAATACCAGGCAAGCGCAGCAGAGGGGGCAGGGCTGGGGCTGGGCCAGTCGCTGCCCCCGGGAGTGCTCCTGGCCCACAGGACGGGAGGGAAGGAGCTCCAGCCGGTGGGGTGCCCTCCTGCCCAGCCTGCTGCTCTCTCCGCACGTGGCCAGCCCTGAAGAGCTGCCAGGCCCGAATCGCTGCAGCACCCAGAATCAATGGTCGCCATGGGCCGGGAGCCCCTGTGCTGCCTCGAGGGGTGGCTGCCGGGAGCCCTGGGCTGGGCGCGCGCTGTCTGTACGGGCTCTGGGTGCCCCGGGGCACGGCAGGAGGTGGGGGTGGCCTGGGGCCCGCTCGTGCACAAGGAGCAGCTGCATCTGTTCTGCCTTAGCCGCTGTTGCGTTAAGCCCCCGTGAGCTCCACAGCCCGCGTCCCCCTGACCCTGACCCAGCAGCTGCCAGCTTGCTCCCAGGCTGGGGAGAATGTCCCGGCTCCGCACCAGCAGCCTGGAGTGTCTCTGCACCTCCCCCTGGCCCGCCCTCTCTGAGTGGCCTTCCTGTACCCCCCCAGCACCCCGCGGGGGAGGGGAGGGGGCGGGGGCAGCTCCGGCGCTGGGGGTGAATTCCAGCTTCGGCCTGTGTCACGCTGGCTCCTTCCCCCCAAGCTCAGCCCAGAGCCCGGGCACCTGGCAGCAGGAGGGGCTGCAGCTGTCCCTTGCCCCGAGCCCTGCTGCGCTCGGGGTTTAGGTTTCACCGGGGTCTCCAAGGACTTGCCTCTCCTCCGCTCCGGCTGGATTGGGTTTCGCTGGGCCGTTAGCCTCAGGATCCTGTTTCGTCCTCCCACCCCCAGCTGCGGCTGCAGCCTCCCCTTTCCCTCCAGCTGAGGGAGGCAGGGTGGGGACGCCCCCCCAGACAGGCTAGAGGATGGGGGTTGGCTTTGGGCAAGCGGTGCTGCCAGCCTGGGCTAGTACGGCCAGCTCAGCCCTGCAGGCCGCTGGCCTGTTCATAGGCAGCTGTAACTAATTCCCCAGGGGCCCTGCTAGAAGCAGCCTGGAGCGGGCCTGGGCTGCCCCGCTGCTGGGGGGAGCAGAGCCTGCTGCTTCAGCCACTTGATTCCAGCTTTTTGTGCATCACGGGGCTTTGATCAGCCCCCTCCCCCCCAATACAGTGACTGGAAATCACAGAGCCCCAGGCTGCCTGGGGCTGAGCCGCATAGCACAGAGCAGCCTAGCCCTGCCCCTCATTCCCATGACCCCAGCTGGGGGGCTTGCTCTAAACAACCAGCTCCAGGCCTGCCCCCTGCAGATGATGCCAGTGCAGGTGAGAGTTCAAGGCAGAGGGATGGGGGACCCCATGTCCTCATGGCCAGCTGCCCTGGGGTCATAGGGACAGGCACTGGGGGGAGAGGGGGTGAAGGACACGGGAGGCCCCTTGTTGCAGCTGAGGGGCTGGGGAGTGCCCAGGCGGGTGTGAAGTGGGGTAGCCCCACGCCTCGCGAGATGCTTGCCCAGCACTAAGGGAAGTGGCGCTAATTCTGCTCTCTCGTGGGGCTGGGGCAGAGGGGTGCTTGGCACAGGCAGCCCTGGGCGAGCTCTTGGTGCAGTGCTGCTAACCCAGCATCTCCTCTGTGGTCCAGGGGCTGCTCAGCTCTTAGCTCAATTCTCTTAACTCGCCCGTCGCCGCCTCGTCACACCCCCAGCTCGGGCAGGACGCTGGCACCCGGGTGTCCCCGAGAGCAGAGCCTGGTGCACTAGGCTGCAGGTGGGCCCCCGGGGGGGGGGCGTGTCCTGGGGCTGCATGTCACCAACTGCTCCTCAAACACACCTCACCGCTTCCAGGATTGGCCACCTGCGCTGTGATTGGTCACCTGTGTGGCATGGCATCACTATTGCTCCCTGGCGGGGGCATCTGCACCCAGCCTGCCCGTGCTCCAGCCCTTTGTCCCCAAGGGTTTGCAAAGGAAGCCTCTCCTCCGTCTGCCCTGCCAGGGACCTTGGGCTTCACACATGTCCACGGCTGGTGGCTGCCCAGATACAATCACTTCTGTGTGTGCTGCAGGGCACAGCGGGCTGGGTGGTGGCAGTGAGCTGGACCGGGCGCAGGTGGTTGGCACTGGGCCAGGCGCAGGTGGTTGGCGGCGGGTCAGGTGTGGGAGGTTCGGGCTGGGCATGGGCGGTTGGGGCCGGGCGCGGGAAGTTGGGGCAGGGCCAAGCCGGGCATGGGTGATTGGCAGGTGGGCCGGGCCAGGGGCTGGTAACTCTCTAGTCCCAGCAAAGACTGGCTCCTTTTGTGTACAGGCTGCACCGGGGGAGAAAGGGCTCCCAGCAGTGGCAGGAACCCTGTCCTCTCCCTGCCCCCCAGGAGTGTAGATTGGAGGGGGCAGGGCAGGCATTTCTCCCCCAAACTCCTCGGGCAGGCATGGAAGTTGCCCCCCAAATCCAGATGTCAAACTGCACCAGTGCCTCTGGCCACTGACCTGCTAGAGGCTGGCGGGACTCATCTAGGCCAGCACCTCCGCCCCACTGGGGAAGGCGCCCTCCCTGCCCTCCCCCACTCACAATCCCTGCTCCTGGCCCCCTCCCCAGCCCACGGCAAGAGGCAGACAGACCACCAGCAGGTGTGAAACCTGCCCTGGCCCAGCGTGGAGAAGAAACCCAGCTGTCCGCTAATGTGGCAGAACCGATGCATTCGTCACAGCCCGTGAATGAGGGCATTGAGCCAGGCCCAGGGCCCGCTGCCCCCGGCAGCCAGCAGGGCCTTTCTTGTCCCACCCTGAGCAGCTCCCACCCTCCGCGGCTCGGCGAGCGGGAGGGGTGTTTAGCTGGGAATGGCTGGGGGGATGCAGCATCTGGGCAGCGTTGGCCCCCTGCACCGCCAGCGCCCGCCTGCGCCTTTGGCTAGCCAGCTCAGTCCGCTTCCTTCCGCAGCAGCCCCCAAGGCCTGCTGCGCGCTCAGCTGCCCCACAGTGCTGGCCTGTCCCTGCCGCCAGGGAGCTGCGGCTTGAGGGAAGGGGATGGATGTGGTTTCCCAGTCACTCGCTCTTCAGTCCCTGGGTCCTGGCCTACCAAGGGCCCTGGCAAACGGACCTGGGGCCAGTTGCCAACGCAGGCAGGAGGAGGTGAATTAATGAATGTTTAACACTAGCGCTGGGCCAGGTGGAGGGAGACAAGGGGGAGACTGTGTGCAAGGAGCTCGCAGGCCCCACAGCAAATGCGCTGCTCACGTTCCCGCTCCCCATGCAGGCTGCTGGGTATGGGCAGCAAACAGGCGCGTCTCCTCCCCGCGTGGCAGCTGGCCCTGGCCAGAGGCTGGTGTGCCAGGGAACAAGGCCTGGCTGCTCCCAGGCAGGCCCACACGTGCTGGTTTGTGTTAAGTGTTCCCCGCTTTGTTCCCACCCATTTAGCTGAACCCCCTTAGCGCTGTGTGAGCGCAAGCGGGCAACTGGGGGCAAGCCAGGCCCAAGCAGCTGCTCTGGAAGCGGAGGGCTGAGCTAAGAAGAGGGGCCGAGCGGAGGAGTCTGCCTATCTGAACCCCTCCTATTAGTGTCTGGTGCGTGCATGAGCTGGCGGGCCCCTCCCCAGCACGCTGGCTGTCAGCACACGCAGCGAGCCGAACGCCACCTTTCCAGGACACAAGCTCTGGCCCCCCAAGTCGCTCTCGGGGGCTTATGCTCCCGCCCCCCAGCCCAAGTGGCCCTAGCCCGCGCACTGTCGTTCCCAGCAGCGGAGGGGTGCCCCGTCCCCAGCTCTGCAGCCACCAGCCCATTGCAGGCCATTCCCCGTGCCCTGCCCATCGTCTCAGCCCCAGAGACACAGCGCAGCTCCCCCGGGCCTGTGCCCGGAGAGCCCTCCCTCGCCTTCCCAGGAGCCACACTGGACGCACTGCTGTGCTCTCAGCACCCTGACCAGCGGGAGCTGGCCTGGGCTCGGGTAGCCGGGAGGGATGCTGCAGAGAGGAGTCACGGAGCAGGGGTTTGAGCGAGTTGGCCATTCCCCCCTTGTGCTGGTTCCCTGCCCCCGGGTGGGCTCACAGGTCCCCCAGGGAGTGCGAAGCACCAGCCAGGGTCCCGCAGAGCTGCTCTGGGCAGGGCTGGCCTGGGAGCTGGGCTGCGTGGGGAGCTGTGCGCTGAGAAGTGCTGTCCAGGGGCATGAGACTCCACCAGACCCTCTACCAACCACTGGTGATGGGAAAAGGCACAAAAAGGAACCAGGATTCGTCTAAACCAAAAGGCCCCTGGACCCAGCTCAAGGCCTGGGCTGAGACCCTGCTTGGTAAAAACAAGCCCTGGAAGGAGAAATTAATTAAAGAAACGGGGTGCACTGGAAACGAGGCCTAATTGGTGGACATATAACAAGGGGTGGGGCTACTCCACCCACCGCTCCTTTCCTGGGTCCTTAAGGTAAGAGGCTTTGGGAAGAGCAGATAGAGGCTCCTGGGGTGAGACTCCCCATCATGGCACCTCCGCCCTCCAGCTCCTGGGACTTGGAGCCACCTTTGTCCTGATCCTGAGAGCGGGACCCATGTGACTGCCCCAGCTGCAGCTGGATCCTGACCCCCTTCCCCACGGGTGAAACAGGCTCAGACTGTAACAACCCCAGCTTGAGCCCAGCTCAGCCAACCCATCTCTCGCCCCCAAAGGCCAGTAATCACCATCTTTGGTGCCAGCTAAGAGCCTGGCCCCAGGGGTTTCCTTCGCAAACTCTCTCCAGCTACAGGCCACAGCAAGGGCTGGGTCACAGTAGAAGTCAGCCTCGGGGGCAGTAACTGCTTTCCCTTCGGGTTGGTCTCCTTACCAACAGGTGACAGGCGGGTGAAGGGTGTGTTTGCCATGGCAGTAACATCTTAGGGCCCCTTTAGGCCCTCGGAATTAGTGCAGCAGGGCACTCGGGTGGCATCCCTGGTCATGCAGCCGTCTGGGAAAGCCGGGGCCGTAAATCCATCAGCCAGTCAGCGCAGAAATACCCCGCGGGGCTGGGGTGGGCAGGCCCAGCCCACAGAGTGCATCTCACCGACACAGCCCCTGCCTTGCCCCCACAAAGCATGTGGAGAACTCCAGCCAGCCAGCGAGCTGGCGAGAGCCCAGCTGTGGGGTGAGGAGCGGGGCCCGACAGGACCCACGCTGGGTCCCCCTGTGCTGCAGCGCTGGGCACGCAGGGGGGCTGTGGCAATCGGGGAGCCTGGGACAGAGCCCGGAGGGCAGAGCCCAGCACAGGGCGGGAGCCCTGACGTCCAGCACTGCTTGTCAGATGCTTTAGTAACCCGGATTTAGCCCTGATCTCAGCCTGTTTGGGCTGGTTTTCTGTGAAGTAGAATAAAGAGCCCAGGTCCCTGCACAGCACCTCCCCGCCTGCCTACCCCAGCTGGGCGGGTGCCTCCCCTCCAGGGCCTGCTGCTGGGGCCAGCAGGCTGCCGAATGGTGAGGCCCACCCCAGCCCACCGTGTTCCTGGCAGAGGCAGTGCAGGGCCTGTGCTAGTGGGATGCCCCGTGCCCCCCGCACAGTGGGGCTGTCTGCAGCCGGCAAAGCCAGGAGCCGCCACGAGCGGCAGAGTCCAGGGCAGAGCGACAAACGTGTCAAAGGGTTGGAAACAAGGCCCGGTTAGACCGACGGAGCGTTTAATCTGGCCAGGGGGCGGCTGCGGGGGACCCTGCGGCCAGGCTGCCCATAGCACAGGGCTGGTCCAAGAGGCTGGGGCTCGGGGGGCTCCATGGACACAGGCAGTGTAAGGCCATTACTCTGGAGCTGGGGAGACTGTGAGTAGATATTAGGGAAAACTTCCTAACCCTGAGGCAGCTAACCTGGGGTCCGGGCGTCTGGGGAGGCTGGGGGGCCCCTCGCTGGAGGGCTGGACAAACCCCTGCCGGGTTTGTCCAGGTCTATGAGGCCCTGCTGCAGCGCCGGGGCTGGACATGCTCCGCTCTTGCCGTCCCTCCCCGCTGGTGTTTCTCAGTCTGTGCCTGGGGTTTGCTCCTTAGCTGGTGGCTCTGCCGACAGCCCTGGCAGGCATCCTGCACCCGCAGGGGCCAGGGAGGTAGGGCAGAGCCTGGGGCTGTGTGGGAGCAGCGCGTGGGCTCCAGCTGAGCGGACGGGGGAGCCCCGCGCCCAGAACAACTGGAGGCAGTTTTATTGTTTAACATTCCTGCTCTCTGCTGTCACGGCTGAACCAATTCTCCTTAATCCACCCGGCGCGGCTGGCAGAGCGAGCATGGAACCGCCAGCGTCCTGCGCCGGGAACAGGGGGCTTTTGTGCGGGAGGATTTACAGCACAGCCAGTAAATCCCGCTCGCTTCCTGAGCCGAGTTCCCACACGCCCTCTTCCAGCGCCTGCCATGCCCACACCCCGGCTGCCCCTGGGACACTGGCGAGCCTGGCCCCCCAGCCACCCCAAGCCCCTGCTGCGGGCTCCTGCATGTCCAGTGCACTCACCAGAGCGTACAGGTCACCCTGCTCCCATGGGCCACTCTTCCCTTCAATCCACCTCCCTCCCTGGCCCCTCCTCGCACCAGGGGAATTCCTCACAGCCAGGGAAAAAGCTGAGCCCTCTGCCCACCCAGGGAGCCACAGCAGGACTGCCTGAGCCCTCCCCATGGGGGGCTAGCCAGCTCTGCACCACCCCACCCCCCACCCGCCCCGTGCAGCTGGACACACTTTGGAGCAGGGCAGAGGCTGCAGGAAAACCTGGGCGCCACGTGGCACTCACCACCTGGGGCACAGAAATGGGGATGGGCCAGCCCCCTGGGAGGACAGCAGCAGGCATGGGGCTCGGGCAGGAGGGGCGGGGCAGGCCCAGGCAGCCCCCAGGCTGGGACGCACACAGCAAAGGGAGGGAACTGGCCGGCTTACTGTTCTTGGAAGCTGTTTAATTTTGCAAAGCTCCTCCTGCAAGCCCCAGTGCGAAGGGGCAGTGGGGGAGGGCCTGGGACACCTCACTCTGCCTCCCTCTCCCCTGATTTCAGCTCCTCTCCTGGCTCCTGGAGCCCTGGGAAGGCAGCACCCGCCCCACCTGCAAACTGCACCCAGGACCGGCAGCCTTCCCCAGCAGCGCCTGGGAGCGCAGGCTGGACAGGGTTAACCCAGGAGCGCACTCCCTGTCTCAGGGAGCTGGTGAGTGGCCAGAGCAGCTGGGACAATGGCCCCATTCAGGGCCAGGGGAGCTGTGTGGTGTTTGCACAGCTCCCTCCTGAGACAGGCACCTTTGCCCCAACCACTGCACCCCTCCCAGCCTGAGCCACGCTGGGTTGCCCGCTCCTGTCCCAGGCCTGGCCACGGAGCTGCCCCACCAGCCCAGAGCTCGTGGCAGGACTGTGTGTTGGCAGCAGCCGAGCGCGGCAGGGCCCTGGGTTCTGCAGGCCGCAGTGCAAGGGACAGGTCAAGCAGAGAGATGGGTGCTGGCAGCCGTGGCTCTGCCGGCTCCTAGCCCCCAGGCCGGTGTTGGGCCACGCCGGAATCATTGGGGTCACTGCTGACTCCATTGCCTCAGTGCAGGGCTCAGGGGCCCCCGCTCCCCTCGGAGCCAGCGCTGGCGGCTGAGCCTGGGGCCAAGGATCCTGCCCACTGGCCCCTCCAGAGCCCCGGATGCTTCCTGCCGCAGCTGGGCTGAGCTGTGGTTTCCTGCCCAGCTCCCAACACGGGTGATACTGTTCTTCTCCCCAGGCTTCCCCGACCGTACTCACTGGGCTTCCCGGCCTGTCTGCTCAGGTTGCTGGTGGAGGCAGGGCAGGGCTGCGAGAGGCCTTTGCTATCCAGTGCTCTGCTGTGCTGTGCATCCAGCCCCAAGGCCCATGCCCAGTCCTGGGGGGGCTGAGGGTGCCCCACACTTTGCAATGTGCTCTAGGCTCCTTTGCCAAAAGCTGCTGCAGAGCCCTAAGGTGCGCGCAGAGCCCTGGGCCCTGCTCAGTGGGGCCAGCAGCTGGCTGTGCCCAGGGAGAGGACACTGGCTTCTCACTGGGGTAAGATGCTGAGACCCCTTTCGGGCTGGGCCTCCATTCACAGACACGTGGCCTCGCGCACCTGCCTTCGCTTCTCAGCACAGCTGGTGAGCACCAGCCCCATCTGCCTGGACGCCCCGTCTGTGCAGGAGCAGCCCTGCTTGTTGGAGGGGGCCCCTCAGCACTGGTGACCCGGCACTGCAGCGTGGCACTCGGGGCATCAGGGCCAGGAAAGTGTTCCCGTCAGCCCTTCTCGGGGAGCTGGCTCCAATCAGTGGGACCAGCTGCTACACAGCCAAGCCTCACATCCGAGCCTTCCCACTCCCCGTCCCTGGCCAACAGCCTCGGCCTCCCTGCACTACCCCTCCTGCCCCTGCCCATGCCACTGCCCCGCCCTTTCTGCCCCACCCCTCCTACCCGAGCCCCTGACCTGCCCAAGTTCCTCCTACTCGAGCCCCTGCCCCCCACACCTCCTGCACGAGCCCCTGGCACTGGAAGCAGGGGCAGGACAAGCCGCATTGCATTGCTCACCCCAGACTCCTCCCCGGGCCTGTCAGGGGCCATGACTTTCTTTCTGCAGGGGGTCTCTGGGCTGGCAGGGGCAGCTCCCTTCTTCCCAGTTCCCCACCTCCTCTCCAGAACGTGTCGCGGCTCAGCCAGAGCAGTGAGACTGGCCCTGATCCCGCGAGCAGCTCCCGTCTCTGGCTCCTGTCCCAGGGCTGCTCAGAATGTCACTGAGGGGGTCCAAATGACAAACTACTTCTTGGGTCTTGCCAAGTGATGCCCCCTGCGCCCCAGCCTTGTTCTGGAGCAGCTGGCCCACGGGGGAAGAATGCCAGTCCTGGCCACTCTGCCCCAGCCCTTCCCAGAGGGGGAAGTGTGGGGTGTGGGGTGGTGAGGGGTCGTGTCAGGCTTACAGAGCAGACACTTCTTGGGGAGAGGCCGGAGAGGCTGGCAGCAGCAAATCACGCAGGAATTCTAGGCCAGGCGGACTCCCCCCGTCTGTGCAGAGCAGGGTGCTCGCATGTAAACCCTCAGGAACCCTTATCCGGAGCAGTCACCAGCCGCTGGAGCTGCTCCCGTCCCCGGTCTCAGACCAAGGCTCTGCTCTGCCCGGGGCCCAATCTCAGCCTGAACAAGGGCGAAGCGGTTCAGCAACGGAGGAAATACCATTTTGCTGAGGGGCGCTGTGCGTCTTACTCCTCGGCTCCCAGGGAAATCCCGCCCCAGAGAAAGGGCAGCTGTGATCCTGGTTCACGGCGAAGGCCTGGGGCATGCCCCCCCATGGCCAGGCATGGCATTGCGCTCACCCTGACTCAGTTTCCCTCTTGGGTTTTCCAGTAACTCATAGCCAAGAGTATTTACAAATGACGTTGCCCTTCCTGGGGGTCTGATTCCTCTAGCCAGTGTTCCTGGCCCGACCAGCCTCGGCCTCTTCCTGCCTGGGCTCCCCACGCCCACGTTGGGTCCCACTTCCTGCCAAGCAGGGCAGCTCTGTTGGCCCCTCGCCAGCCCCATGGGCTCCCAGGAGGGTCCTTCCTGCCTTGCCTCCCAGGTCTTTGCCCAGCCCCAATCCTGGGCTCAAATGTCTTCCCTCACCAGCCCTGAACATCAGTCGTTGGTCCCACTCCCAAGTTGGCTGAACAAACCGAATGCTCGCAGTGTTTGGAGGCCGTTGCTCTCATGTCTGTGACAATGCTGCAGCTGGCTTTGCACAGTGGGCTGACTAGGGGCTGGGTTTGGCGTTTCACGCGTTCACTCACAAAGCAAATGGAAGGGGGGGCTATTGGGCAGGGTTCCCCAGAATGGCACCTCCGGGCCCAGGCCTGGCAGCTCCCCGTCTGCTGGCCGCAGGGGAGCACCGCTCCTTCACAGCCGGGGGCAGCCCGTTTCGTGTTCCTGGGCCGCTTGGTGTGTGCTCCTGCAAAGTGCAGCCTCTGGCCCATGGGGCAGTGCGGGCTGACGGGCAGCAATTGCGGGGAGAGGCGGCTCCCAGGAGCTGCCTTCCCAAAACACCCTGCACCAGACTCCTCCACGCTCCTCGCCGTGCACTTGACATGCTCTGCCAGCGGCTGTCCGAGGGCCCCCCTTGTCCCCCGAGCCTTCATTTGAGCCTGTCCATGTCCCAGCGGGGAGGGGGGGCCAGGAGCTTGTGTGTTTGCAGAAGCTTTTCATTCCCAGTTGTCCGGTGTCCCTGTCCCCCCGGCACTGCACTGCACCGCTTGTGTCTTCCCTTCACCTGGGGCCAGAGGGCCACGTCCAGCCCTGCTGGCTGCCCCGTGCAGAGCCTGGGAAGTACCCTGCAGTGCCTCTACGTGTGAGCTACCCGCCCTCCTGCTCCCCTTCCCACCCCACTTCGGGGGCTCCCAGGGCCCCCCAGCCTGCCCTGCCCCCTGACAGAGCTGGGCACTCACAGGCTCCGGGCCCGTCTCCCGAACACAGGTGGTGCCTGGTGCTCCGCATCTGGCAAGGCCAAGGAAAGGAAACCCTCCGTCTGCCAGGGGCGAGTGAACCGACGCCGGGAGTCCGGGTGGCGGGGGCAGCAGGGGGAGCTAATCCAAGGAAAGGGGTCACCGTGTTCTCTGTGGAGCAATCGGAACTCGGGCAGCACCTGGGACCCTGTCACTGCCCCAGCCATTGCTGCCCCCCACCCCGTGCACCCACACGCCCCCAGCCACAGGCGTGCCCAGACACACGTGCACCCCACTGCCACGTGCATGCAGACACACCCACTTGGGCTCTCCCTAGCTGCGCAGCTCGCGGGGGGGGGCTCCGGCGCTCACTGGGGTCGGTGTGCTGCTCTGTTAAATGCCAAGCATCGCCAGCCCCGCTGGGCCTGCGGGGGGCAGGGGAAGTGGCCCCGGATGGCTCCAGCGCCTGGCAGCAGGTAGAGACCCAACCTTCCTGGCATTGCCAGTCTCTGGCATTGGGCCTGATTGCTGGCATAGGTGAGCCAGGGTTTGGCAAGGCTGAATGTGACCCAGCCCCCTCCTGCACTCCAGGAACAGGAACCCCCGGGGAGGAAGAGCCTCATTGTTCCAGGGGACTGGCACAGGACCAGCCAGCAGCAGCCTGGCCAAGAGGGGCTGCTCCTGTGTGCTCGCCCCTTCTTCCCCACCCAGCTCTCGGTGCCTCTGGCTCCGAGGAGGGGCAGTGAGGTCTGCCGTGGACCTGGGAGCCAGCCAGCTGATGTGCTTCCCGCCAGCGCCCAGGCTGTCATCCGAGCCCCAGCGCTCAGCCTCCCCATCCCAACCCGAGCACCGTGGGAAGGCCTGGGACACCAGCATGACAGAGAGGGCACCACAGACTGCCCGTGATCTGAGCTTCCCAGATGGGCACAGGCTCCCCATCCAACCCAGCTCCAGGACACAGGGAGGCGAGAGTGACCCTGACCAGCCTCTGGCTCCATGGAATGAGGGGGCGGCAGCAGCCAGCGCCCCAGGAATGTAGCGAATCTCCCCTCTGGGCCACTGAGACGCACCCAGCCCTGTGGCCAGGGCACCCACTGAGAGCACTTTGCAGCCATCGCCCAATGCCCCCTCGCTGCCTGCTGGGGGAAGGGACTCGCCAAGGCACATGGACAGAGAAGGGAGCAGAGGCCCCCTTTGAGCTGGAGGCCCAGGCCAAATGGCCCTCCTGCCCCCCCATCCCCCTGACCGGCCCTGCACCCTGCCATCCCGCCCCCAGGGGGAAGAGGGTCTGCGGGCAGGCAGTGAGCGAGGGCCGGCCTGGCCACGGGCCAAGCCAGGTGAGGGAACTGCCCGCCTGCCGGGGATGCGCCCCGCGCCTGGCTTGTCACTTGGGTTGCTGTGGAGCTGGCTAAGGTGGCTGTGGGAGAGCTGCCGGGTAGAAGCGGGAGGCCGTCAGGCGGAGAGGGGCAGGAGGAGCAGGGCTGTGTCAGCCACCGGACACGTTCCCACTGCTGGTTTCACTGCGCACACCCTGGCTGGCGCACCCCAGGGTCGGAGAAGAGCTACCGGCACCCTGCTGCAGTGCTCATCACCAGCCCCCCAGGAAGGGCTTGGCCGCCACACACTGCAGGGCTGCAGGGATCACAGCTGTCCGCACCTGCCTGTGTGCTCACCAGCTGGTCTCCAGGCCCCCTCCGAACAGACGCTGCCGCGCCCCCCGCCCACAGGTGACTCGCCCAGGCCCCCAGAGCCCTGCCCGGCACCGGGGTGGTGCACGGGCGCTGAGATGGGGTGTGACAGGATTGCAGTCATGTCCAGCTCTATCTTCATCACACTGTCTGGTAAGGGGATGTGAGATGGGTCTGCTCGTTCGGGTGCATGTGTGACCCGGCCCAGTCCCGTGGTCCTTGCTGTGTCTTGGCAGGTTTCCCAGCTGGGTGGGCTCTGGACTGGCAGGGCCCTGTGTGGCAGCTGCTGCCCACCTGATCAAGGTGCTTGTGCTCCATGTCTTCTTGCAGCCCCTCACCTTGAGCTCGGGGCTGTTCTCCCAAACAGGCAGGCCGTGCCCAGGAGGTCTCAGGCGTTGCGGGAGGAATAGCCATGGGCTGGCTGGGACCCCAGTCCAGTGCCCGTCCCAGAGGGAGCAGGCAGAGCCCCCCGGGCTAACCCACCACAGGCTCCTCTTAGTATTTTACATGCGCCCTTGGGGGTCCCAAAGCCGCGGTGATTTCACGCTCAGCTTGCCCTGGGAATTGCTCAAGCTGCGAGCACCATCTGCTGGCGAAAGGGAGATCTGGCCCCACTGACAGCGAAGCCAGCTACCGCTGGGACGCGGAAGGAGATGCAGGCCCCAGGGTGCTGCCCATTCGCCCAGACAGCTCTTGGGAGTTTCTTCTTTTTCCATCAGTGGCATATTGTCAGCCTCCTCAGGGTGCTGCAGGCTGAGTCCAGGGCTCCTCAGGCCTGGTCTTCGCTGCTTGTCCCACAAGGCGCCGTCCTTTCTCCGGCTTCTCAATGGCCGGGCTGGGCTATTGTCTGCAGCAAACGCTGCAGATCGGGCTACAGTCATGGCCGGGTGATGCCAGTGATCTGTCACTCTCAAGTCATGTGAGGCCATAGGGACTGTTGTGGGGGCCGGGTGCACGAATGCTGGGGCTGGGGCCTCCTGTGCTCGGGGCTGGGTGCATGGATCCGGGTCCCGCTGCACTGGGGGCCGGGTGTGCGAATACCGGGGCTCACTGCGCTCAGGGCTGGGTGCATGGATCTTGGTCTGGCTGCACTGGGGGCTGGGTGTGTGAATAGCGGGGCTCACTGCGCTCGCTCAGGGCTGGGTGCATGGATCCTGGTCCAGCTGCATGAGGGGCTGGGTGTGCAAATACCGGGGCTGGGGCCTCCTGCGCGCAGATCTCTCCGTGTGGGGTTGCCCTGTCTTTGTTCAGACTCATTGCACTATTCTTGGTGAAGCTGTGAGCTTGCATTCTGCCAAGCAGTTTTGCCTGCCCCCCGCTGCAGAGACATCTTTCCTGCCTCATCCTCCCCCCGGGGATGGGCAGGGTGACAGCCCGTGATGGCTTCACCCTTGGTAACATCCCAAGGGCAACAGAAATAAACCCAAGCTGTGAACTTGGTGCTTGGGGTCAGGGCTGCAAACAATCACTTCCTTCTCCCAGCCCGCAGCCAGGGAAGGGTCCCGCCAGCACACAGACTGGGAACTGAGCCTTTGTGTCCACCTCTGCACAGACCTGGGTCATGGACAAATTAAGCCAGTTCCCCGCCCCTTGGGAGCACAGCCCTTCCCCCCTTCATCGGACTGGGACCCCACCATCGGCCATTGAGAATTCCAGCTGGGTCTCAGGTGCTGCCCCAAGCCAAGGATGCCTAGAGCTGCCCAGCCCCCAGTATCTGCATGGATAATCCCAGCATGGGCAACGGACCCCGCTCTGGGCTGCAAACCCACTGGGCAGCCCAAGCAATCACCCCAGCGGAGCTGCTCTCAGGCTGACTTTGCCAGAGATCCCCCGGGATAAGGTGTTGGAACCCAGGTGCCGCGCTCACCTGACGCCAGCTGGGGCCCTCTCCCACCCCACCCGCTCCTGCCACTGTGGACCAAGGCACCTCTTATTTCTGTGCCGCAGCCCCCCGAGCTGTTGGCCAGGTCACCATGCACACCGCTCCGCTTTGGTGCACGGGGGCTAAAACTCTGGCTGAGCCAGCAAAAGCACCTCCCAGTGAGCGTCACCGGCTGGCGAGACAGCTTCCCACACGGACAGAGCACACAGAGCCTGGCTGCACCAAGAGGGGAAGTCCTACAGGGGCTCACGGACACGGAGTTGTTGGTCCCCTCCCATGCCCTTGTTGGGCTCCATGGAGTCCCACAGCAGTGATGTCTCCGAAAGAACCTTTGGGGCATGTCCTTGTATCACATCCCCAGGTCCTCAGCAGGGTGTGGATCCAGAGCCTTCAGCACCCCAGCACTTGAGCCAGAGAAGTAACTCAGATAGCTGGTAGCAGTAGTAGGCTGTTATCCTCTAGTGGATGAGCCACCAGCACCATAGCACCCAGCACTGGGCTTTCAGGTCACTTCCACAGTAGCTGCTTCACTCCGTCCTGCCGAGAAGGACTCTGAGTTCTGTGTGCAATACCTCCCAGAATTCCCCAGGCCCAGCAGTGTGTTTGCCAGGGGCCACCCCTGCCCCAGAAGAGCCCTACGGGCAGCCCTTTGTGCAGGAGAATGGAAGTGTGGGAGGGTTCAGAGGCAGGTGGATTTGTGAGGAGACTTGATAGAATCATAGAATATCAGGGTTGGAAGGGACCCCAGAAGGTCATCTAGTCCAACCCCCTGCTCAAAGCAGGACCAATTCCCAGTTAAATCATCCCAGCCAGGGCTTTGTCAAGCCTGACCTTAAAAACCTCTAAGGAAGGAGATTCTACCACCTCCCTAGGTAACGCATTCCAGTGTTTCACCACCCTCTTAGTGAAAAAGTTTTTCCTAATATCCAATCTAAACCTCCCCCACTGCAACTTGAGACCATTACTCCTCGTTCTGTCATCTGCTACCATTGAGAACAGTCTAGAGCCATCCTCTTTGGAACCCCCTTTCAGGTAGTTGAAAGCAGCTATCAAATCCCCCCTCATTCTTCTCTTCTGCAGGCTAAACAATCCCAGCTCCCTCAGCCTCTCCTCATAACTCATGTGTTCCAGTCCCCTAATCATTTTTGTTGCCCTTCGCTGGACTCTCTCCAATTTATCCACATCCTTCTTGAAGTGTGGGGCCCAAAACTGGACACAGTACTCCAGATGAGGCCTCACCAATGTCGAATAGAGGGGAACGATCACGTCCCTCGATCTGCTCGCTATGCCCCTACTTATACATCCCAAAATGCCATTGGCCTTCTTGGCAACAAGGGCACACTGCTGACTCATATCCAGCTTCTCGTCCACTGTCACCCCTAGGTCCTTTTCCGCAGAACTGCTGCCTAGCCATTCGGTCCCTAGTCTGTAGCTGTGCATTGGGTTCTTCCGTCCTAAGTGCAGGACCCTGCACTTATCCTTATTGAACCTCATCAGATTCCTTTTGGCCCAATCTTCCAATTGGTCTAGGTCCTTCTGTATCCTATCCCTCCCCTCCAGCGTATCTACCACTCCTCCCAGTTTAGTATCATCTGCAAATTTGCTGAGAGTGCAATCCACACCATCCTCCAGATCATTTATGAAGATATTGAATAAAACCGGCCCCAGGACCGACCCTTGGGGCACTCCACTTGATACCGGCTGCCAACTAGACATGGAGCCATTGATCACTACCCGTTGAGCCCGACAATCTAGCCAGCTTTCTACCCACCTTATAGTGCATTCATCCAGCCCATACTTCCTTAACTTGGTGACAAGAATACTATGGGAGACCGTGTCAAAAGCTTTGCTAAAGTCAAGAAACAATACATCCACTGCTTTCCCTTCATCCACAGAACCAGTAATCTCATCATAAAAGGTGATTAGATTAGTCAGGCATGACCTTCCCTTGGTGAATCCATGCTGGCTGTTCCTGATCACTTTCCTCTCATGCAAGTGCTTCAGGATTGATTCTTTGAGGACCTGCTCCATGATTTTTCCAGGAACTGAGGTGAGGCTGACTGGCCTGTAGTTCCCAGGATCTTCCTTCTTCCCTTTTTTAAAGATTGGCACTACATTAGCCTTTTTCCAGTCATCCGGGACTTCCCCGGTTCGCCACGAGTTTTCAAAGATAATGGCCAGTGGCTCTGCAATCACAGCCGCCAATTCCTTCAGCACTCTCGGATGCAACTTGTCCGGCCCCATGGACTTGTGCATGTCCAGCTTTTCTAAATAGTCCCTAACCGCCTCTATCTCCACAGAGGGCTGGCCATCTCTTCCGCATTTTGTGATGCCCAGCGCAGCAGTCTGAGAGCTGACCTTGATGGTGGGATTGTATTCATGAGAGAGAGACGTACCCGCACCGTGGGGAGCCCTTGCCCCATGTGTCTGCAGCACAGCTGTGGAGTGGCTGGCCCTGGCGGGTTAGCAAACCAGGCCAGCTCTCCTCCCCCTGCAGGATGGGAAAACCACTGCAGAGGAGCCCACGTGGCGTGGGCTGCAGTAGGGGCCAGGGTGGGCTGGGAGAGAGGCCATGGGAGCAGCCTGGGGAGGTGCCCGCAGGAATCCTGGGAGTGCCCTACTCTGGGGCTGGGGATCCAGGTGGGGGCACTTTGGGGACTGATGGGTCTAGTCCATAGCCACGGTGCTCATTGGCTGTTCCACAGTGACACTGCTTGGCCTGTGCAGAGTGCACGGGGCTGTAGCTGTGCTGCAATACCCTAACCCTAACCCTAGGCCTAGGCCTAGGCCTAACCCTAGGCCTAGGCCTGCTTCCCAGGGGCTGCAGGAGGCTCCATGTGGACAGGGTTCCATAGGAGAGTGCCCCACAGCCTGCCATGGGCCGAGGGGCCTGAGACTTGCTTTCTGGTCAGTTGTGAGGCAGGACCTACTTAGGGAGAAGCCCCTGGAGACAGCCCTGGCTCATCCCACTGGGAACTAGGACCAGGACTTCCCACACATCAGTGCAAGTCAGGCTGGTGAGTCGCCAGCTGCTGCAGGAGAGGTAACATGTTGTACAGGCCGTGGGGGCGGCAGGCTCAGGAGACCAAGGGGAGGACAGGGCAATGTCTCGGAGTCCACGGGTGGGAGGCAGAGGTTCCCTAAGAAGCTAAGAATTGGCCAAATCAAATCTCAGAGTGCCCCCCCCCTCCCGGCAGGGCTGGCTGAGAATCATAGAATCATCGAATATCAGGGTTGGAAGGGACCTCAGGAGGTCATCTAGTCCAACCCTCTGCTCAAAGCAGGACCGATCCCCAATTAAATCATCCCAGCCAGGACTTTGTCAAGCCTGACCTTAAAAACTTCTAAGGAAGGAGATTCCACCACCTCCCTAGGTAACGCATTCCAGTGTTTCACCACCCTCCTAGGGAAAAAGTTTTTCCTAATATCCAAACTAAACCTCCCCCACTGCAGCTTGAGACCATTACTCCTTGTTCTGTCATCTGCTACCACTGAGAACTGTCTAGAGCCATCCTCTTTGGAACCCCCTTTCAGGTAGTTGAAGGCTGCTATCAAATCCCCCCTCATTCTTCTCTTCTGCAGACTAAACAATCCCAGTTCCCTCAGCCTCTCCTCATAAGTCATGTGTTCCAGCCCCCTAATCATTTTTGTTGCCCTCCGCTGGACGCTTTCCAATTTTCCACATCCTTCTTGTAGTGTGGGGCCCAAAACTGGACACAGTACTCCAGATGAGGCCTCACCAATGTTGAATAGAGGGGAACGATCACGTCCCTTGATCTGCTGGCAATGCCCCTACTTATACATCCCAAAATGCCATTGGCCTTCTTGGCAACAAGGGCACACTGCTGACTCATATCCAGCTTCTCGTCCACTGTCACCCCTAGGTCCTTTTCTGCAGAACTGCTGCCGAGCCATTCGGTCCCTAGTCTGTAGCGGTGCATTGGATTCTTCCGTCCTAAGTGCAGGACTCTGCACTTGTTCTTGTTGAACCTCATCAGATTTCTTTTGGCCCAATCCTCTAATTTGTCTAGGTCCCTCTGTATCCTATCCCTGCCCTCCAGCGTATCTACCACTCCTCCCAGTTTAGTGTCATCTGCAAACTTGCTGAGAGTGCAATCCACACCATCCTCCAGATCATTTATGAAGATATTGAACAAAACCGGCCCCAGGACCAACCCTTGGGGCACTCCACTTGATACCGGCTGCCAACTAGACATGGAGCCATTGATCACTACCCGTTGAGCCCGACAATCTAGCCAGCTTTCTATCCACTTTATCGTCCATTCATCCAGCCCATACTTCTTTAACTTGCTGGCAAGAATACTGTGGGAAACAGTGTCAAAAGCTTTGCTAAAGTCAAGGAACAACACGTCCACCACTTTCCCCTCATCCACAGAGCCAGTTATCTCATCATAGCAAGGCAATTAGGTTAGTCAGGCATGACTTGCCCTTGGTGAATCCATGCTGACTGTTCCTGATCTCTTTCCTCTCCTCTAAGTGCTTCAGAATTGATTCCTTGAAGACCTGCTCCATGATTTTTCCAGGGTATCTGGAGCTCCAGCCCTGCTCCCCACCACAGCCCAGGAGAGCTCTGCGGGGGTGGTGGGGTACCTGCCCCTCTTGCGGGGCTCCCCCAGTTTGACAAGGCACTAGCAGCAGCTGACAGGCTGGGGGACGTTTTCCTTCCATGGCCCAGAAGTGGCACAACAGGAGGCTGCTGTGTTGGGCCCAGAGAGGGGGAGTCGCACAGCCCCAGCGGCAGCAGGATGCCCTGGGTCCTGGAGGGGGCCGATCTGGCAGCTGCTGGAGCCGATAGACCTCGTCTCCTGGCGAGCAGCCAGCTGTGCAGCTGGGTGTTTACGCTGCAGCATTGGATTGGTTGTAGGGCCAAGGGGGGGGGCCCTGGATTTGAGCTAAACCCTCCATGTCTTTGCACAGCCGCAGGGAGCTGAGCAGAGCAGCTCAGCTTGGGGAGGGGCCGTTACGGGGACCATGCAGAGCTGTTTCTGAAGCTATGCGGGAAGTTTCCCTTAAGGCCCAGGACAAGGTGTCCGGCAGGTCCCGTACGCTGACCATAAGCGAGCTGAGCCAATCGCAGCTTGCGGGAGGGGCAGCTGGAGACTGGGCGATGGTGGGCGTGAGTGTGCGTGAGTGGGTGTGGCGGGGACGGCTGTGGCGGGAGCCCAGTGGAGCCCTGCCTTGGCGCTTGGCCGAACCATTACCCTGCTGCTCGCCAGCGTGGGAAACCTCTGGTCACCAGAAATTGTCTGGCTCCCGGGGGCCGACTGGCAGCTGCTGTTAGCACCTCCTGCCGGGGCTCAGCCAGCTGCTCTGGGGCTAGTGTGTGGTGGTGCAGCCGACCAGACAGGGCGCTGGCCTGAGCTGGAGCACGTGGGAGGCCAAGGGCAGCCCCGCACCGCAGCCCGTGCCTCTGGAGGTTAGCGTGGCCCAGCCCACTCGTTTCCACAGAACGGCTTTGGCTGTTTCTGCCCAGGATTGTAGTGGTGGGGGGAACAGAATGACCCCACCAGTGTCACATGACAGGCTAGATGAGGGCAAACCCCCACAGGTTGGAGCTAGGGCCCTGGGGAAGGGCCCTCGTGACGCTGCAGGCTGGGACTGAGAAGTGGGGTGCAGCAGCCCATCTGAAGGTCACAATCATGTGCTGGAGTCTAGGATCCTCAGCTGGCAGGTCAGGGAAGGCGGCCTGGGTCCTCTGCAGCTTGTTGCTGTTCTTGGCGGCAGAACAGTGCTCCCTGCTGTCACGGGGTCCCCAGGCGATGCTCTGGATCTGCTCCCACGAAGCCAGGCAGGACTCTGGGGAAGTCTCCTCTCTGGGAGCAGCCTGTCTGCAGGACA
This sequence comes from Lepidochelys kempii, assembly GCF_965140285.1. Classification (NCBI taxonomy): domain Eukaryota; kingdom Metazoa; phylum Chordata; order Testudines; family Cheloniidae; genus Lepidochelys; species Lepidochelys kempii. The sequence continues at coordinate 1,159,258 of NC_136387.1, read as the reverse complement.
CAGCTCACCCGGCTTCCACCTTCCTGGGTCTGACCTCGGAGCATTCAGCCTCCTCTGCCCCTCCCTGCGCTTCCCACAGCGAGTCCGCTCAGGCGGGGCTCCTGGGGAAGCCAGAGGGTCCTGCCCCCCAACTCCACAGTCAGACGGGACTCTCAGCCAGCCAGTAAAACAGAAGGTTTATTAGACGACAGGAACATGGTCTAACACAGAGCTTGTAGGTGCAGAGAACAGGACCCCTCAGCCGGGTCCATTTTGGGGGGCAGGGAGCCAGACAACACCGTCTGCCCTTCACTCCATGTCTCCAGCCAGCCCCAAACTGAAACTCCCTCCAGCCCCTCCTCCTCTGGGCTTTCCCCTTTCCTCGGGGCCAGGAGGTCACCTGATTCCTTTGTTCTCCAACCCTTTAGCTCTCACCTTGCAGGGGGGAAGGGCCCCGGCCATCAGTTGCCAGGAGACAGAGTGTCAGCCATTTATGTACCCTGGCCCTTTGCTCTGCAACAATTACACCCCCTGCCTTATCCCACCACCTAGAGACTTAAGAACTGCCTATGGGAAACTGAGGCACCCCTACAGTATTCAGAGGAAACATTAAGAACAGTCCCACTTCATCACACCTGCTACCTACGGCAGGTGTGGGCAGGGCCTTGTGCTCTCTCCACACAGGTGACCCTGAGGAGGAGACTGGCTGCACCTGGCCACACGGCAAACTTGAGCCCCGTCTGGGACCAGCCAGGCGTGAGACAGGCATGCCTTGGTTGGGGGTAGGAGTGGCTGGTCTGAACCCCAGAGTGGCCAGTGCACTTCATGAAGAGTTGCCTGGAGAGGCCCAGTGTCACCTGCAATGCCCCCACCATTGATCCAAGGGCTTCCTGCTTTCCAAGGGGGGCCCGGCACATGGGTAGCTGCAGCTAGGATAGTTTTCCCCCAGAGGCCTCACTTGAGTTACTCCAGCCTGACCTGCGTTTGTCATTGATCCGGCTAGTCCTGCCTTGTGCATTATAACTCTGCTCACTGATCTTTGTGCCACTCCACAACCCCCAGTTTGGCCATTAACAGCCTACTGACCCCTGCCCAACTCGTTAACAAATAGGGTGATCAAGGCCAGGTTTAACACCTGCCTGCCTGCCAGATGGATGGTGTCATTCGTTTCCCTGGATTTGAGCAGCTGGCTCAAGGTATCTGTCACACCAAGAGGACGTTATTTTGTACGGGAAACACAATGCTGGCTTGAACCCAACATCCTTCTCTGCCAACTTCCAGACAGACCTGCATGAATGGCTTAACACAAGCCATTTCAGCAAGTGAAACCAACAGCCCCTCTCCTTGTGCCCTGCCACGCACTGCACAGTGACTGCAGGGCCCTGCACACGGGACGGGACCTGCTGGCGCCAGAGGGAATGGCTGGGAAGGATCTAGCCCAACACACAGATTAGCTGCATTGCATGGCTGCAGAAATATACCCAGATCAGCCTGACCTCGGAATGGAGACACAGTATTAACCTCACCCCTACCGCAGCGCATGGACGCACAGCCAAGGGCATGGGTCTTGGAGAAGGCCAAGAGAAGCCGTGTGTGTGCTAAAGAGCCTCCTGGGGAGGAAAAGCTTTTAAAAAACGTTCAGAGACCCATGCTTCCGGCAAGGAAAATCTCACAAGCCCCAGTGAGTTACACTCCCTGCCTGGAGAGCAGCCACTTGAGAGACCAGACAGAGGCCCGTAGTCCTCCTTGGGGTGGGGAGCCCACTGGGGCCTCCCCACTCCATGCAGTGTGTCAGCACAGAGCAGAGGGCAGCACTGCTAATAACCCCCCTCTCAGTGAGGAGGGAGTCTGGCCAGCAGTACTGGTGACCACCCACTTGTGTAATGTACCAGAGGGGGAGACTGGAGATGGTCCAAAGGCTGCGCTCTGGGCACGGACTTTCTCAGGCCCATCTCAGCAGAGGGCAACGGGGGGAAGATATGGTGCATCTGACACGTCCGACCAACCCCACCATTAGGTTACGGCCTGAATGCTGTTTAACATTTTGACATCTGTGGCCACAGAGGCCAAGCAGGTTGGGCCCCATCATGCCTGGTGCAGTGTGTCCGTCCCTGCCCAGAAAGTGCCAGTCTAAGCAGCCTGTGGGTGGGCTGTTAATGATACAGAGATTTAGGGGGTGACTAGGAAGGCGTCAGTCTGGCATGCAAGGAGCAGCTTGTTCACTTGTGGTTGTCAGGCAGCTGTTGGACGGGCCGCCAGAGGGCACCAATACCAGGGATTGCCAGGGAGCTGCAGCCAGGGAGTAGCAAACCGTGACTAGCAATGAAAACACAGAGCAGGGCGGGGTCACAGGAGCTGCTGCTGCCAAGAACTGGAGCATGAGTCACGGTTATGTGCAGTGGCAGCTTTTAAACTAGGTTTCAGCCTGGGCTGACTCCAGAATCCCAGGAAATAGAGGGGGATTTCAGGGATCACCTGATGAAAATAACAGGCAGCAGGTTTAAAAGACATGTAGGAAAGCACTGCTTCAGACATCACACACTCAGTCGGTGGAACTCACTGCCAGGGGATGCTGTGAAGGCCAAAACTATAACTGGGCTAAAAAAAGAATTAGATAAGTTCACCAATGGCTATTAGCCAAGATGGTCAGAGACACAACCCCATGCTCTGGAAGTCCCTAAACCTCTGACTGCCAGAATCTGTGACTGGACGACAGGGGAGGGATCACGCAATAACTGCCCTGTTCTGTTCATCTCCTCTGAAGCATCTGGCACTGGCCGCTGTCAGAAGACAGGACCCTGGGCTAGATGGACCCTTGGTCTGACCCAGTACGGCTGTTTTTAAGTTTTTATAGTGAGAACTACAAAAGGAATGAAGGAAATGCATTTCTAGGGCCCAGAGACTCTAGTCTGCCCCGCTAAACATTACACTGTAGGCCCTGTCCTGTGAACAGACAGGGACATGCTCCGCTTTCAACAGGTGAGTAACCTCATTGGCTGCAAGCAGCACCTGGGGCTGAGGGTGTTTGCAGGACCGCGGCCTTGGGGGGTGAGCCCTTTGTGGTGGCGACCAGGGCTGAAATGATCCATTCTCGGCACCTAAATAAAAGCAGCCTAGCTGTCGGACAAGCTGAGCACTTGCAGCCACTGGGAGCTGGGGGTGCCAGCACCTCTCAAAATCACTTTCCTTTAGGTGGCTAAAGCTGGACACAGGTAACTTGCTTTGAAAATGTTGCTCCACATCTCTGCTCTGTCCTAGCACACGGCTGAGCTCTGTCAGTGCTTAATAAACAGGCAGCAGGTTAAAAACAAGCTGAGAAATAACCCAGGGCTAATCTTTTTAGTTGGGGGCTTTTAGTGGCTGTAGGGAATGAAGCTGGGGGCGCTTTGTTAGAAACTTACAGGGTTTTTAGTTTTTGTTGTCTTTATTTTGCTGTGTTATTTCTTCAACAAAAGTATTACAGAAGGAAAGAGGAAAACCACAATTCTCCACCAATGCACTGGTTTTTTACAGAGCCCTGAGTGCCTTTTGGGGCATTTACAAATACATTTTTTTGCTTTATCATGGGGATAAGTTTTCAGAAATGCAAGTGACAGATTACCCAAAAAACAAAAGAAAAGTCAACTCCAGGCTCAAGCATAACAGAAAACAAATTGCTAGCAGGAGTGGCGCATGCGTCCTTTGAGTCCGAGCCCCGGTCTACATTGCCAGCTTATGTCAGCATACACCCCTCAGCAAAGTAGTGATGCTGACCTAACCCCCAACGTAAACAGCGGGGTGTCAGGAGGGCTGCTACCACCTCCCGGGGAGCTGGAGTACCTATGCAACAGAAGAAGCTCTCCCATCAGCATAGGCCATGTCTTCACTACCTGCTATAGCGCTGTTAAGTATAGAATCAGTGCTGAGAACAGTGAGGCTGGAGAGGTCACAAGAGGAGGAGGAGATGGACTGTGAAGAGATCAGAGTGCTATGTTCTGACAACCAGGGTCAATCCTGGAGCTAGAATCCTCAAAGAGAATAAGACGACGACAGAAACAGTGGTGAGTAGCTGTTGTGGGACTATGCAATCCATTGTCATACGCAGTGTTGTTGTACCCATGTCAGTCCCAGGATATTAGAGAGACAAGGTGGGTGAGGTAGTATGTTTTATTGGGCCAACTTCTGTTGGTGAGAGGGACAAGCTTTTGAGCCACCCAGAGCTCTTCTTCAGGTCTGGAAAAGGTACTCCCAGGGTCACAGCTATATGCAAGGTGGAACAGATTGTTTAACACAAGTAGTTGGCACATATTGTAAGAAACCATTCAAGGTATAGTGGTGTACCTCATCGAGTGCACTAAATGCCCCATTAACTATGTGGGTGCAAACAATCACTACACTCTTTAATGAACTCATACAGGAAAATGATAAATGACAAACACCCCATCGCCTCACAAAGCAATCACTCCATGTCTGACCTCTCAGTCCTTGTCCTCTAAGGAAACCTGCACAACACGTTCAAAAGACAAGCCTGGGAGCTTAAACTGAGAACTTTGCTAGACACTAAAACTCACGGACTGAACAGACACACTGGATTTATGGCTTATTACAACAATCTGTAACCAAAGAACCCCCTCTTTTTGTCCTATGACTGCAGAGCAGTTAACGGGCCACTCTACCTTGAATGGTCCCTTACCTACGTGCTAACTAACTACTCATGCTAAACAACCTGTTCCACCTTGCATTTTGCTGTGACGCTGGGAGTGTGGTCCCCACATGTGAAGAGCAGCTCTGATAAGCTCGAAAGCTTGCCTCTGTCACCAACAGACGCTGGCCCAATACAAGATACTAGCTCCCTCACCTTGTCTCTCATGCAAACCATGACAGAGGTGTGGATGTTAGGAGAAGTAGTAACATGTGTGACAGAAGCACTACCTGGTGAACGAAGGGTTAACCTCTGCTTGTACTGGAGGGGGACAATACATGGTCTTCTCCATGAGGAAGTGCGAGGTAGAAGCCATGTGAATAGAACCAGTGAGGTGGTTTCCCCGGCTCCCGAGAGAGAGAAAGCCATCCACTTTGGTGAGGGGGAGCAGGACACTTCTCCAGTCCTCTGCTGTTCAGCATGTTCCAGGTGATGCTCCTTTAAGAGAAGGGGGGCACCGTTGGGGCCTATAGAGTCCATGGCCCAGTGTGTAGTGACAGCAGTCCCCCTCTCCTCTCAGCCGAGACAGCGACCTGGCAGTAAGGAACTGGCTGACATGGCAGGACAGAACCATGCCATAGCCAGGAGTGAGGAGAATAAAGGAGAAACCCGTAAGTTATGGAGCCTGTGAGAGGGGAGCATGAGCAGAGATCCCCTGGCAGCAAAGGGGCCGAAGGCCTTGGTGCCATATGGAAACCACACATAGAGAGCTGGCAATGGGGCCCAGGAATGGTGGAGCAAGCTCTACAATTCCTCAGGCCCTACACCGAACTCCAGCCTGCTCTGCCACTAGCAGAAGCCAAGGGTCCAACGAGGCAGAAGATCTAGGAAGGATGGAGACACATGAACTTCCAGGGTTTAAATCAGGACCACCAAACATCCGGCCTGCTGTCCAGATCCTGCCCACTTTATGTATTTCTATATGTGGCGCGTTCATATTCTCTAAAATCTCATCTTTAAATTTACAAAAGAGCAAGTTCCTGGCTGCAGGGCCACAACCTAAATGTGAGCGGTGTAATCCGTGAAGCGATGTCTGCCTGAGTGTGCACAGAGCCTGCAACCTGACTCAGCACAAAAGCAAAGTCCACTGTCCCCTAGGAATCTAACTGGACTATCAGTTTTTAAGGCTAGTGATGACACTTCTGTGTCAGCATTAAGTATGTTATCACTGATGGTTTGAGTGGCAGAAGGGGATGGGAATTTGGAGTTGCTGCAAGGAAGGAAATGCAGAGAAAAGAACAGACACACACACACTGGGAAGAGGGAGAGAGAAACAGAGAAGGAAGAGAAACAAAGGGCAGAGACAGCCTTGGGCAAAGATTGTTCATGGAGTGAGGAGTGTGACAATAGGCACTGCGGATATAACTAGCTCCAGGTTTAATTCAAAGGCGATATTCTCCCCTCGATCTCTGCGCAGACCGGGCTCCTGCTGCCACTCCCCTGTGCCCTGAAGGGTCAATATGCTCCTGAATTCGCCCGGCCCATACAGTATAATGGCACCTAGCATTCAGCCCTTTCCTCCGAGGGAGCTGGACACCCCTGGCCTAGCGGCGTTGAGGAGCGAGGCTGGCCGTACACCCCCAGTGCTGGAGAAGATCCCAGCTGCCGGTGCAGAAGTACCGGCAGCCCTCGGGAACACAATCACACCTCCGAAGAGGGGCACGCTGCTGCCAGAGTCATTGTACCAAGCGCCGAGCCAGCAGCACCTGGGCCATCCGCCGGGCGGGCCGGGCCGGGCCGGGCCGAACCGAACCCCACCCCCGCGCGTCCCTGGCGGGTGCCCCCCGCCCCGAGCCGGGACTCGTGCGGGGTGAGCGCCTTGCAGGCCCGCGCGGCCCCCCGCACGCCGGCCCCCCGCACGGGCCCGGGCGAGCCCGGCTCCCGGGGAGCAGGACCCGCGGCCGGCTGCGGGCAAGGATCGCGGGCAGCCGCCGGGCCCCGGGCCAGCGGGTCCCGCCCGCCGGCCGCGGGGCAAGTGAGGACGCGGGCCGGGCCCGGCGGGGCAGGCCGGGGCCGGGCCGGGCGCGGGGGCCGGGCCGGGGGCGCGGGGGCCGCGCGGGGGGGGCAGGCGGGGGCGCGGGGCCGGCCGCGGCCTCCATTTTGTTGGCGCCGCTCGGCAGCCGCGTGCGGGCCGGGCCCCGGGTGAGGCGCGGGCGAGGAGGCGGAGGCCGCGGAGGGGGGGGACGGGCGGGGCCGGGGGTCCCGGGCCCGGGGGAGCCGCCGCGGGGAGGCAGCAGCGAGCCCCGGCGGGGGCCCCGGGCACGAGGCGCTGGAGGGGCCGCGCGGCGCTGATTGGCCGGCGCTGAACCCCGAGAGTCGGGGGGGGGGAGGGGCCGGCGGGCGCGCGCACTGGCGCGGGCGGGATGGCGGCCGGCGGGCGCGCGCACTGGCGCGGGGGAGGGGGAGGGAGGCGGCGGAGCTGCGGGGCCGGGCCGGGCCTGCTGGTTCTGGGCCCGCGCGGGGGCCGGGCGCGGGAGGGGCAGGTAGGGCCGGGCGCGCGGGGGCGCGCGCGCGCGCGGGAGGGGGGGCGCGGGGGGGCGCGGAGCGGGGGGGCGAGCGGGCGGGGGGGGCCGCGGAGCGCGGCGGTCCGGCCGCCCGCCCGCCCGCCCGGCGGGGGGAGGGGCGCGGGCTGCCATCTTGGAGCGCAGGCCCGGCCTGACCATTGTGCTCTGCTCGCTCCGCAGGTCGATGCCCGCGGCGCGGGATGGAGCCGGCCTGCGACGGGAGCCGGCGGGGCGGCCTGGCCCCCTTCGCCGGCCCGCGGGCCCTGCCCGAGCGCGCGGGCAGCCCCGGGGCTGAGCCGCCCCATGGCCGCCCGGGGCCGCTCCCCGCCAAGGCGGCCTGCGGCCAGGACCCGGCCTCCTGCTACATCCCGCTGCGCCGGCTGCAGGACCTCGCCTCCATGATCAGCGCCGAGGGGCTGCCCGGCGCCGCCGCCGCCGAGCCCGGGCCCGGCGCCGGCTCCCCGCCGCCCGCCCCCGGGCCGCCGGCCGCGGCCAGCCCGCCCCCGAGCCCGCCCCCGCCCCTGCCCCCGCCGCCCGGCCTCGGGGCCCCGGGCGGCCCGGCGCGGCCCGGCGCGGCCGCGGAGGGAAGCCCCGAGGCCGCGCTGCGGAGGAGCCTGGCGGGAGCCCCCTGCCGCCCGCCGCCGCCCGAGCCGGGGGCCGGGGCCGGGGCCGGGCCGGGCGGCGGCTCGGCGGCTCGCCGGCACCCCGAGCCCATCTCGGCCCTCCTCTGCTCCCCCGCGCCGCCGGCCGAGACGCCGGGCCCGGGCGGCCGGGAGCCCGGCCTGGGGGCGCGGCCCGAGCGGGTCGAGCTGCGCCCGGTGCCCGGGCCCCCGGGGCCGACACGTGGGAGAGCGGAGCCGCCCTGCAGCGCCGCGGACGGGGCCGCCCAGGAGGATCCCGACCCGAGCCCCGGCGGCCTGCGAAGCGCCGCGCGGACCCCGGAGCCCGCCGCGCGGAGACAGTCTGTAAGCAGCCCGTGGCCCCGATCCACCGCGCCCGGGGGGAGCGTGCCGGCGGGGCGGGGCGGGGCGTCGGGGGCGCGGCCGCGTGCGGGTTCCCACCGCCGCCGCCTCTTCACCCCGCGGCGTGGCGGGATGGAGGTCGGGGCCCGTACAGGTAGCGCGGAGCTGCTGCCATTTTGCATGGCGCAAAGTCCTGGAGGCTGGCAAAGGAGAAGCCCTGGGCTCCCCTTAGACGCCGGAGGAGGCTCCTGCCTCCCGCCGGAGCTGGCGTCTCCGAGCTGCCTGCGTCCGCGGCAGAGGTTTCAACGAAGGCCTCGCTGCAGAATACTTCTCGGTCGTGATGCGTGAGCCGGGACGAGCCCAGTCGGCCTCTTAGGGCTTAGGCTTGGTTTGCAGGCCCTGACCGTTTTTTGGGAACAGATTGTTTTACTTGTAAACGGAGTGGATTTGATCTGGCAGTCCTGGAGGTCATGGATACTGGAACCCGGTGGTGCCATTTTTAGTCTCTCTCCAGTGTGGAAGGGTTCTTAAAGCGTTCAAGTTTTTTGAGATGTTAAACTAGTATAAAAGCGGGATTGATATAGTTGCTGGCCTCTGGGGTTGTTTCTCCCTGTATGACATTTTAAAGATTGGAAATGCCCTTTGCAGTGACAAACTTTATTTTCAGATACAGTTTTTTTGACATTGCCAGTAGAGTTATCTCCTTATAAAACCTGAGAAGCTGGAGATGGAAAAGAGCAATTGGACCAGCTAGTCCACCCCTTACAAGTGCAAAATTGTTCCCTACAGTACATTTTCTAGTGCTTTGTCCAGTCTAGTTTTAAATAACCCAAGCCATTGGATTTTCCTACTTCATGGCTTAATAGAGCTCTCTGCCAGGAAGTCTCTAGCTATTCAGGCTACATTTTTCCTTTCTAATTTCATAGACTCCAAGGCCAGAAGTGACCACTGTGATCATTTAGTCTGACATTCTCTATAACACAGGCCAGAGAACTTCCCCCAAAAGAGTTCCTAGAGCAAATCTTTCAGAAAAAGATCCCATTACTTTTGGTTACGTCTCCTTGATTTTCAGAGCTCCCTAGAAGCAAAACTGCTTTAAATCTTCCTTTTAAGTTCCATAAGTAGTTGGATGTGTGTAACTTCGTTGTTGTATTTTACATGTGCCATCTATAATTTGTAGGTCACTTTCCTTCATTTCTAAGTGTGTTTGATAAATAATTGCTGCAGTACTAAAATGTATTATTCAAATTGCACATGCCACTCTTTTAATTTTTTTAAGAGCATTTGGCTAAAACTTCCCCTTGCTTTAAGCATGTCTTGTGTCTGAGTTTTAAATATTTTCTGACACTTGTGCTGGTGAGATTACTTAATACAACATCCACCCCCTGAAGACTTTTTTTTTTATTTAATTACAGATACTATAGTGTGACATGCTATGCGTGTACACAGTACTCTTGAAAATTGATTCATCTTTAGGTCTGTGTTCTTTGCTGTAGGAAGTGGAGCTATAAATTCAGAAACCTGCAGAGGGTTCTCCTAAGATGTGTTCAAAGGTGGGGGAGTAGGCTTTCGAAAAGTCTCTGTGTCCATAGAAAGGGATGATCTTGGAAAATCCGGAATGTCAGTTTAAACTATATATGCTGCTGTTTTAGGCCCAAATCTTGCAATGAGCTCTGGGTGAAGAAAGCTTTCAGGGAAGGTAGTGCATGGGACCACTATCCTTCTAGGTCTTTGGGGAGATCCTGTTGCTGCTTTGTCTCTTTTCTATTTACTGCAACTTTCTTTGTTTTGAAAAGCAAAGGAGTTACCTACAGCAGATGTGCTCAGTGATGCAGCAATGGGAGGGGTCTCACTTTGTAAACAGAAGCTGTGTAGAGGAGTTTTCACAACAGCACTTGGCACTGAAGCACTCAAGTTGTAGATCGGTGATTTCATAGGTGCTGCAGAATTTGGAAAGGCACAGAAATAAAATCAGTTTATTTTTGTATTGGATTTGTAATATTTTTTTATGTACAAACAGGAGGCTCAAAGGCTTGGCTTTCTAATAAAATAAATCCTGTTTGCTGTATTGTGGCTGAGTCCTTAAGATAATTCAGTGGAGCTAAAGAGTAGTTTGTATTTGGAAAAAATATTTTTTTTAAACAAAAGCACCTTTCAACCAACAGATCATCTTCCTCTGTGCACTGTGGAGGTCTTATCTGCTTTCTTTATTTGTGAAAGTAAATTTTTGTGAGTTTACATTTGCTAGTCCTGCAGCTCTGGGAGAGGGAGCTAGATTTTAGTCTGCATCGCATTCCAAACAGAATAGTTAACTGCAGTCCAACTGCAGAATCTTTATTACTACAGATGGTAGTAGATAGAAATAACCAAGCTTGATTCTCCGATCCCAAGCTGCGTTGGTGGTGCTAGCATTTAACTCCTTACTCCACCTATTTACATGTAATTTGAGCCAATTTTCTTTGGAGTTGCTGAAAGATTTAAAAATCAGGAGCTCGCATGGCTATTTTTAGAGTTGCTTTTCAGAGATGGACTCCTCTGTAAGCCCTTTCAACCCTGCCCCCAAGGACAGAGCTCGCAGGGAGCTTTTGTTCATGATGCTAACCGCTTTGAGCATGCCCACAGCTTCTCAGACTTCCTGTTTTGTTAAGAATAAAGCCTGTTTGAAGATAGGGCCTCTTGTTTGTGCCTGTGTTCAGCTGTTTTTTAAATGAAGCATTGGGCACTCACTTTCAAAGGGATGACCGTTTCCAAGATGACAGTAGCTCCCCCAAAGGAATTGATGGGAAAATAGGTGGATTTTTTGGTTGGTGACAAAAAGTCACATTTAAAAATAGGCACTTTGGTGCATGCTAAATTCCTTTATTTATATAGGTGAGATTAGAAAGCTTTAACTACGTGGTCACGTGGTATATTTTCCACATGACTCTGCTGGGGTCAGGGTACAGGATGCCCAGTGCTCAGGGAATGATGCCTCTGTTCAGTGTTCCTTATCATTCAATGTGTGGCCTTATGTCTTATTTACTGCATGTCATCCAAACCCTACACTAAATACAGGATTATTGATTTCCTTATAGGCTCTTCTGTGGTTCTTGTTACTGTAATATCTGGTCCTCACAAACATTAATGAATGTATTGTCACACTGCTCAGCGAGAGACAATAGTAGTTAGTCCCGTTTTACTGATGAGGAGCTAATGCAGTGGGAGACCCAAGGCCAAATTTGTAAAAGTCACCACTTTAACTGAAGGAAGACTTGTGGCACCTTAATCTCGAAGGTGCCACAAGTACTCCTTTTCTTTTTACTGACTGAAGGTTATTCAGTGATTATTCTCCACTTGAGACATCTCGGATGCATATGCAGGGCTAGCAGAACACTGCAGGGGAGGGGTGTGTTGCCAGAAAACAGCTGTGTTGTGTGAAACATGGACAAGCAATGGCAGTTTTCATCTGATTGTAACGTGGCCAAATTTGAAAGGATTTCCAAGAGGCCAGCAAAAAGCACCTCTGACCTCCAGAACTAATCCCTACTAAACTTCAAAATCCCGCTGCAAACCGTGGAGGAGTGAGACCTCTTCTGAAAAAAACGACCGCAGTGTTCACAATAAAAAGTGTTAGGCACCCTAAATATAGTAGCTGCTGCTGCTGCATAGTGAATGGGTTCTGCCCCGCGACTTTCCCTGCCTCTTTTTGAATTCCTTTTGCCTTGTTAAGCACTCTGCTGTTGGAGAGCTCTCTAGAAGAACCTTCTCATATGAAACCCTCACTATAGCATGAGCAACTAAGATTACATGTTGATTTAAATTTTAAATGTTTATGGTAGCACACTGTCCCTTAGATGCAAGTGTTTGTGTGTATTCAGAGTATAAGTCCCCTTTGTCAGCCCTGGTTTCCCCCAGTGCAGTAATCAGATCGGTTTGGCTTTCCATATTGAAAACAGGCAACAAGCTCCTCATGCACATACCCTCTGAAAACTAGAGGCTGTCCGCCAGCCACTATCCTTGTTCTGTCTCTTTCAAAGACCTCTTCTTAACACTGAAATTTGTCTGGGTTGGAAGATCTGGTTCTTTCTTGGAAACGGCTGTGTGATTGGATCTTATGCTTACTGTGAAGTAGAATGCCATGGAAGTTGCCAGGGTACCACGCTTGTCAAGTGACTACACTGTACCTTTTAAAAACGCATTATTGTTTTAAATGCTGTTTAAATTTCATGCAAAAATCTTCAAATGTGATGACTGTACAGAAGGAATGGTGGTCCAGTCTTTAAAACGTTAGCCTGAGCCTTGGGAGAGCCAGGTTTAGTTCCTGCCCATCCACAATCATCCTGTGTGACCCTAGGTATGTCACTTAGCATCTCTGTCTCTCCGCTCCCATCTGTACAATGGGGATAATCGCAGTGCTTTACCTTGTAAGGATAGACACCTTGTAAGGGCTTTTGTGAGGATAAATACATAGATCCTATATGTGGGGCAGATAAGTACGATAGAGGCTGCTGTAATGGTACAATTTTATTTTCAGTCTCTGCGGGCTTTTGAATAGTTATTCAGGAAATAGAGATTTCCATTGCAATGGATTGGATCTTGGCAGTATTGCACTCTTTAGCAGTAATCTTCTTTATTCCAGTTTCACCTCTACTTGTTTCCACCTGATAACTTGTGGTGCTCAGGAAATTAGGTGTCAGCTACAGGTTTTCCTTTGCATTGTGCGTTATCACTTGGTATGTATATTTACACTACACATAATGCACCTCAAAAAGCGTATGATTAGTGATCTTCTGGTCATACAGGGTCATGCAACTGTTTGTTTGCAGCTGAACAGATGCTACAGCTGTGAATAGCAAAACCTCAGGTGTTGTCTTGTAAATTGCTAGAAATGGGTCACAAAAGACATTGGCATTAAATTCTTCAGTCTCCTGAAAGTGTTGTGTTTCTGTCTCAGAACTTTATTTTGAAGTCAAACTTTGTCAAAACCTTCACATGAATTTCTGTTTACTGTTTGAGTAACAGAAACTTTGTTTAAACAAAATACTACTTTGTCTATTCTTCCTACCTGTATATCATTCTTAACCATGTGTTTGGACTCAGCTTCTTTTAGTACCGTGTTTATTATTTAGCTATTTGATTTTTCTTCTAGAAAATCTCTTCCAAAACTATGCCTATTACAAATTTATATAACTGAACATGACTGTAGTTCTGTTCTTATTAACTCATATAAATTTTAGCCAAGGGTTGAGATTAATGTTTCAGTTTGATTATGGAACAATAATTTTAAAGACGGAGTGCAAAAAACAAATTTTTTTGACCCAAAAAGTCACATGAATTTGCTAATTTCTTGCTACAGTGTAACAGCTGCCTTTGAAACCCTTTGTGGATTATTTCCAGAGGTAGGTTAGAACTTGTAGTTTTCTTTTAAGACAGTTAATTGTATGAGCGGGAGTTCTGTGATCTCTTGTTTTTCTTTCTTCCGTTGTATAAACTGGACATTCTTTAAAGTACCAATAAAGCAAATACAATCAGAAATACACACAGATCTGTAGGGTCAATGGAGAGATGTAGCCTTTTGGTTTGTTTTATACCTAATGAGTTCTGAATTTTAACTAATGAACAGAGGCACAAGAAGAACTCAAGTGGCATTTTCTTGAAGTGACTGTAAGTAGTTTATGGTGTTCCTTAAAGGAATACCATCAACTTAGAAATCAGACTTCTGTATTGTTATAAATCAGCGGTTCTCCACCAGGGGTCTGTGAACCAGTTTCTGGTTCCACGGGCTCTTCTGCTGAAGCCCCAAGTCCCTGCACCCCTGTGGGGTTGAAGCCCAGAGCTCTGAGCCTTGGCACCCCCACAGGGCTAAAGCCTTGAGCCCCAGTGCCCCCCATGGGGCTGAAGCCCAGAGCCGTAGGGCTGAATCTCAGAGCCCTGGGCCACGAGTCCCCTACCCCTTGAGCCACAAGCCCCGGCACCCTGCGGGACAGAAGCCCTGAGCCCTGCAGAGCTGCCCACTCCACGGCCCTGGAGTTTTTATAGTGTGTTGAGGGAGCCTCCGAAAGAAAAAGGGTGAGAATCCATGTTCTGAATAACACCGAAGATTACGATCACTGAAAGATTAGGAGAAAAAAATCTTGTTCCTTGATGCGTTTGATAGCCCTTTGCATACAATAAGTTTTATTGTTTCTCCTGTATAGTCCTTCAGTAAATTCTTTTTGTTCTTTGTGCTGGTCGTGAACACAGGAATGAGGGGCAGATGTTAAAAAATATGATTGTAAAACCACAAAAAGGGCAGAAGGGCTCAGAGATGGCGTGGGACCTGAAACTATTTATTTTAAACTCATTTAAAAAAAAAAAAGATTGAAAATTGATGGTATCACTTTAATACTGGAAAGGTGATTTGTGTTTGGTCCTGTCTGTACTGATCCATCTGTCCTGTCCTATACAGTCTTGGCTAGGGGAGATGCGGGTTAAGTCGTTTGACAGTGGGGAGGTAGCACTACCATCATTAAGGTTATGTCAGGATTCCCATTTTAATTAAAAGTATGTCTTGAGTTAGAGGATCAATTGCAAATATTTGTAGTTTCTGAACTGCTAGAATTTCCTGTAGTAGTTTGTACTGAATAAAATGTTAATTGTGACTTTTTAAAAGTGCCACATAACTAAAATATTTCTAGTGTTCGAGATTTTCTTTGGATCCCTTTGAAGATATCCTGGAGCAGCCAGTTATGCAATTAAATGTGTGATTCTTTGCTAGGAGCACAGTGCAAGAATATTTGATAAGTTACACGTTTTGATTAATTATTTAAAGTTTAAAAAGTTACTTCTTTGAATGTTGACACTGATACAATATAAGGCTCACGTTTGACATTATTATTATTGATGACTCCAGGTAGAGGACAGCATAGGAGTTACTGAGCGCAAGGACAGAGGGCTTAGGAGGACACAATGTCTCAGACATATTGCACCCTGCCAGGCAGCAGGATTTCAGGAGATGGCAGCTGTAATCCACCCTAGCCCAGTGGGGACTGTGTGTCCTCCTGGAGAGTCTGGACCACAGATAATGGTTTGAATTGGGTCCTGACACTATCCTGATCCCTTAGCTCAGTGGTTCTCAGACTTTTGTCCTGGTGACCCCTTTCACACAGCAAGCCTCTGAGTGCGACACCCCCCCCCCCATATCAATTAAAAATACTTTTTAAAATATTTAACACCGTTATAAATGCTGGAGGCAAAGCAGGGCTTGCACTGGAGAATGACAGCTCGTGACCCCCCCATGTAATAACCTCCCCACTCCCTGCGGGGTCCTGACCCCCAGTTTGAGAATCCCTGCTTTCGCTCAAGCAGCAGAGCCCTCATGCTTTTCAATCCAGATGTCCTAGGTTCAGTCCCCACAGATGTGTCTGGGGGTTTACACTGCTATATACTCCTGCAGCTCAGACAATCTTCCCCAGTCAGGATGAGTGTGACCCATGCTAAAAATGTGGCTCTGTCACCCTCTAGCGGCTAGATGATGTGTAATGATGCCCCCCGTTGGGTCACTTACTGGAGAATGAACCCTGTACTTGTGGTTTTGAACTGGTGCTGTTTTGAGCTAAAGGACCAGAGCTCTAGGTCAAAGGCATGAGCAGACTCGGAAACCTCAATATGTGGTGTAGCCCCTACAGAGAGAGACAGCCCCATGCTGTGTTCGAATGGGATGCAGATGCTTCAAAGAAAGGAGGAGGTTTGGGGCATTTTGAAATAACCATTGCCACCTACGGTCAGTATATTAAACATCAATGATCAGTGTCATCTCTGTGGTTGTCACTCCTGGCTCTGGCTGTCAGGCCTCAAAAGTGAGAGGCTCAGTCACACCTGTGGTAGCCCTTCTATGTGTCCTCCCCCAAGATGACACGTCCACCAAATGCCAATTCTGACCCCTTTCATCTGACTCCTGCTTCCTTTTGCAGACTGGCAAGCCTTGCGGTGCTGGTGACCTGGATGTTAGCAGAAGTATTGTGTTTGGGGTTGGGAGGTGTCAGTCAGGACTTCCACAAGGTACCGTCATATTGTTTCCACACACAGCTGGCAAGGTCAGAAGGAAAGTGTGTTGCGTTTCAGGGGTTT
Organism: Lepidochelys kempii; assembly: GCF_965140285.1. Taxonomy (NCBI): domain Eukaryota; kingdom Metazoa; phylum Chordata; order Testudines; family Cheloniidae; genus Lepidochelys; species Lepidochelys kempii. The sequence continues at coordinate 1,143,044 of NC_136387.1, read as the reverse complement.
GACATGCTGAAAGTTGGATCATGATGGCAGGTTGGAAGGGGGAGAACTCTGCTTTATGCTGGCTGAGAGAGGGAGTCTGGGGCGTGTGTGTGGAGTAGATAGCCAGTTGGATGAAGCTGGGGTACATATTGTGTTTGGTATGCACTGGAGACGGAAGTGAATGCCTCTTGGAGCATGTCCTCCACAATGCTGTAGGCACTGGAAAGGTGGCAAGGAATGTTGGAGCCTTTTCCCTTGTCATTTTGCATCCTTTCAGGATTTGGGTGCGTTGAATATGTCCTGACGTGATCTCTGTCGCAAAACAAAATTGTGCGGTTTTGTTTTTTGTTAATTCGTAATAGTATAGTAACCCTTTCCGGTGGCTTTAAAAGAGCATGATGCTGGACACTTACGAGCTCCATTTGAGATTGGGCATTGACGTTATTTTGATGGGACTTCAGTAACGTAACCTAACGTAATGTAAAAGTCAAGAACTTTCCTGCTCTTGGTAGTGATGGCTGTAATTAACATAGCAAAGTAGCTTCCATTAGTAACTTTCTCATAGGCTCATAATTTTCCGAAATACTGATTTGAGGGCTTAAATTTTCCATTTTTGTTCTGTCTGATTTTTGCATGTGTACGTTTTGGGTTGTGTGAGAAGGGGGAAGTAGCACTTTAAAACGTTACCAGAAACTTAGTAGCCAGAGTTTGATACAAGAGACTGGAATGGGGAACTCCTGCTCATTCTATCCTTGGGCAGTGTTCTGGTGAAAAATCTAGCTATCCTCGAACTGCTGCAAGACTGAGGTGGTAGGATATCTAGCAGGGTGCTATCCTTGGGCCCTTCATGGAGCTTCCATCATTTAAATTCTATGCTCTGCTCCGCTCTGGCTGTTAGAAGGAGGAAGGAAACTTGTCTGCCCTCTGTAGCAGCAGGAGGTCAGGGAGCGCCTTCGCTACTCTGCTTCTGCCCCAGAGACTCCTAGCTGCTGCAGAAAGGGACAGGAAAGGACTTTTATGATGTTACTGGTCGTCTTTCTCTGTCGATAATTAATGCCTGCCCTTGCCCCAATGCTGTTTCTTGCTTTCCCAGGCAGCTGCTTGAACTTTACATTATTCTGGATGAGTGTCTCAGCTGTCTACAGATTTCTGAATAGCAGCAGTGAAAGAGACTGGAGTCTTGTTAATTTCACTCTGCTGTCCTTCTCCTCTGCAGGGGCACCAGAGTTCTCTGTACATTCATTGTCTATTTATGAAGTTACCTTCACAACCATAAGGCCTAGGAGATTCATCTTTTTTAATTAAATCTTAAATTTGTAGAAACGGATGGCTGTGGCCCTGTTGTTCTCCAGGGCACATTGCTTACTGGTTTGTTCTAGAAGTAAAACAACGGGGGTGAGTTTGTACGGGTCATATAAAGAATTCTGACTTCTGTTGTATCCCAAAGAAAGTGAAGTAGCTGAAGTTTTAAACTTAAAATTTGGCATGAACATAATCCTCATTAAGAATTAATAATGCCTTTGCTTGGTTTGGAAAAAAGCTTGGCTTCACAAATATAAGACTTTTTGAAAATGTCATGCTACACATGCACGTTGAAAACCTTTCCGAAATCTAGAGGGGCACACTCTACTTCCTAGGTTGCCTTTTTTTATGCCAGAAGCTGCACTGATTGGATGATTTTGACTGTGGAACTGTACAATTACAAGTCCTGGAATGCAGAAGTCAAGGTTTCAGCAACAATGCTTGCTTTGCTACATTGTACCTGTATTTTCTATTCCTGTTTTTCTGGTTAAATGTGTAGCTTAATAATGTTACTTTTTAGGTCATAAAATTTGTCCTGTGTGTGTGATACTTATAGGAAGTGCAACACAGCCAAGTTAATCTTACTATCTGAATGTTTTCCATTTTCTGACTTTTCACACTTAACTGTGCAACCTTAATGTTGGATCTATGCACATTTTTGGTTTTGAAAAAAGTGTGTATTTTTCTTAACATCAAGGAAGATGGAAGAAAAACTTAGAGCTTAATGTGCTCAAATCAGGAGACTGGAGAGAGAACTGGCACATGAGATTGCTTGTCCAGTAGCAAGGATTTGTAATAAAACCATCTATTTGGGGGTAGTATCTTAAGACTTGAGAAAAGCTAGTGTCATGTTTATGTGTAAGAATGGAAAAGAAAGTGATCTGGGCAATTACTGACCTGTTAGTCTGATCTCAGCAGTATGCAAGGCTTTAGAACAAATTGTGAAAGAAAGAATAATAAATTAATGGGGGTAAATGGTAAAAGGGATGTACTGCAACATGGGTTTACCAAAGGTAGATCATGCCAGTCTAACCTGATTAGCTTCTTTGAGAAAGTAACTGATTTTTTTAGAATAAGGGAAGCACAGTAGATCTAATCTACTTTGACTTCAGTAACATGGTACCACATGGGAAATTATTAGCTAAATTGGGGAAGATGGGAATCAGTACAAGCAAAGTAAAGTGGATAAGGTTACTAAAGGGGAAAAGGCAACAGGTTGTGTTGAAGGGTGGATTATCGGACTGGAGGGAGGTTACTAGTGGAGTTCCTCAAGGATTGATTTTGGGACAAATTTTATTCAGTATTTTTATTAAGACCTTGGCACAAAAATTAGGAGTGTGCCAATGAAACTGGCTGATGATATATAGGTAGGAGGCATCATCAATACAGAGAAGGATCAGAACATAATACAGGAAGATCTGGATGATCTTGAAGGCTGGAGTAGTAGAAACGGGATGAAATTCTATTGCACGAAGTGCAAGGTCATGCATTTAGGGTCAGCTAATAAGCATTTCTGCTGCAAGCTGGGGACTTATCAGTTGGAAGTGACAGAGAAGGAAAAAGAGACCTAGATGTGTGGGTCGATCACTGGATGACTATAAGCCACCAGTGTGATTGGGATGTGAAAAAGGCAAATATGGTCCTAGGCTGTATTAGGCAAGACACTTCTAGTAGAGATAGAGAAGTATTAATGCCATTGAACAAGACATAGCTGTAATCCTGAGTACAGTTCTAGTCACCTATTTAAGAAAGATGAATTTAAACAGGAACAGGTGCAGAGAAGAGCTACTAGGGCGATCAGGGAAATCGAGGGCCTGTCTTCTGAGAGGAGACAGGAAGAGCGTGGCTTGTTGGGTCTAGCCAAAAGAAGGCTGAGAGGGGATCTGATTGCTCTCTGTAAATACATTGGGAGCGTAAACACTAGGGAGGGTGAAGGGCAGTGACAGTGGGGATTTTTCCCTTTCCCCTGCAGCATGTGAGTGCAGATCACTTGCCAGGATTCTTTGGGTATAGCTCACTTAATAATTTCACTGGTTGGTCTGGTGGTCCCTTCTGGTCTTCAGCTCTGACTATAACCCTATGAATAAAGGGAAGGGGGAAGATGAGCAGGTCTGTGACCTATTTTTATGAGTTCTCTAACACTGGAACGTGTTTAGTGAGAAGACTGTTCTGTAAGGCATTTATGCAAAATGTAGGAAATGCTGTATGCTGTTTCTCTAATTTTTGAAGTAATTTATTTGTAATAAAGGTGCTAGAGCAGGAAAGTGAAGTCATCTTTATCCTGAAAACATGCAGTTTCAGCAACAGCAAGTGTAAGCATCCCCACATTCATCCACGGCTACTCTCTTATCTCTAACCTGGAGGGACTACATCCTATGGATCAGTCTTCCTGTACATTCAGCTCTTGGCTCTGCCGCTGAGGCTGCTAATAAAAATGCCACTTGCAGGAGTGCCTTTTGTGGTGTGGACTTCCGTCCACTAGGAAACTGGACTGAGAACCTCCAACTCCTGCAGTTGTTAAGTGGTGTCAGTTTGGATTTCTGGTTACTGTGGTGGTGTTGAGGTGCAGACTTCAGTATCCCTTTGGTAATACTTGATCCAGAATATGTAAGTACACTTAAAGTCACCACTGGTAAAATAGTGATGCAATTAACCCAAACCCCTTTGTGTCAAAGAACTCTCATCCATTAGCATCTCCTTCATACCTAAATGAGAATATTTTTATTCTAGAATTTTGAAGCTCTCTTGGAACATATCATTTCAGGTTATTATAAATAACCCAGTCAGCTGGTTTTTGTCTTTTCAATATATATATATATATATATACACTCCCTCTCTTTGCCCCTTGGTGTCTGGGTGCTGCCCACTAATTAAAAATATATATACCAAAAATACTAAAAATTGGCCTCAGATAAAAGAATAAATATAAGATTATAATCTGCTAGTATAATATGAATAAAATCCAGGTATGTTATTTATTGTGCTCTTTGTTTTGTCACAGAATTGTGTGAGCTATCCAGGATTCGATGCCACTTCTTTGTAAATTGTGAGATGTGCTGTAGCTTTTCAGACATTAATGCAAAGCAGTTACATGTTAACTTTTTACTGCTACAGTTACCACCACGATGAACAGAGATTAATGCAGGTTGCTTGGCTTTTATAGAAGGGTGAAAACCCTGAGCCATCCACTCTGGCATGATGGGTAGAATAGGCAAACTCCTGTCCAGTTGTTAGTGCACATTTGGGTTCTTTAGCTTAGAACTTCAGACCGTCAGTCACTAAGGGCCTCATTCTGACATGCTGGGCAGCTCTGAACTCCCACTGACCTCAGGAGCCCAAGCTAATGGCAAAAATCCCATTGATTTTAGTTCTTCAGGATAAGGCCCTGAGGCTAGAGAAGGGAGTCATTTAAGGTTCTTTGGGCTTCTGTAATGTCCATGTTTTGTTCTAGGCATGCTCGACACACAGATTTCATGCCTATATCACTGTTTTGATTAGGGGCAATGAGATGTTTTTAAATTGGAGTACTTACAGCAGTATAACTGGGGTAGTGTGGCTGCAGGTACAACGATAGAAAAGTGCTTATACTGGTATAGCGTACTCCTCTTCTCCTGTGGCAATAAGCTGCAGTGCTGTGAGCACGTCTGTGGTGGTGTAATTGTGAGCACACTAGGGCGGTTGTATCACTTTCTCTGTACTGGTATATTAAACCAATACAAACTGTGCGGATAGTCAAGGCCTTAGTATTAATGTGCTTTGTGTTACTTCCTGCGCAGAAACTTCAATAGAAGCGCTCTTTTTGCTTGGATTCAAACACTTCTTTACCTGTTACGTAATAATTTACTTTTCTTCCCTTTGCATGTGTTTTGGCTGGTAGATTCAATTTCATTGAAAGAGATTTCAGAATGCTTATTTAAAACAGAAAATTCACTAAAGAAAAAGCAAGTCATACCAAACAAATATTTTCGTGATCCTGTCTTTTTTCTTCTCTGTTCTATTGTTTCCCCATACTGAAAGAAATAATGATCCATGGAGTCACGTCGTCTTTTGTACTCCAAGAGAGGTGATTAACAACATTCGGATAACCAAGTCCAGGTCAGTGAGCTACAGTAGAACCTCAGAGTTACGAACACCTTGGGAATGGAGGTTGTTTGTAACTCTGAAATGTTCGTAACTCTGAACAAAATGCTGGGGGGGGGGTTCTTTTAAAATTTACAACTGAACATTGACTTAATACAGCTTTGAAACTTTACGATGCAGAAGAAAAACTCTGCTTTCCCTTTATTTTTTTTTAGGTAGTTCACGTTTAACACTGTACTATTTGCATTTTTTTTTTTTTTTTTGTCTCTGCTACTGCCTGATTCTATGCTTCTGGTTCCAAATGAGGCATGTGGTTAATTGGTCACTTCGTAACTCCGGCATTCATAACTCCGGCGTTCGTAACTCCGAGGTTCTATTGTAATGGGTAGCTTCAGGAAGAGCTTGGTGTAATGCTGAGATGCCACCAGCAAATGATCAATGCAAGCACCGATTTACTTTGTGGTCCATAGTTTGTGATTGCTGTCCACAGTCATGTTGTGGATTGTGTTTCATCTTCCAAAATTGTAAGAGATGACCGCATCTGTCATGCAGTATTCTAAACAGTTCACTGTGAGCCATTGTTTCTGGGGTTTGTTGAAACATGGAAGTTCTTTTGTGGAGCCAGCAATTCGGTGTTTGTTTGGGACATTAGCATTGTCCCAGACTTCTTTCCAGTGTGCCTCAGGATTAAGTGAGGACCCCTTAAGAGCTTCAGCCTGCTCCCAAAGAAGCTTGAATGATTTCAGACATGTCTTTGAAAGGTTGTGGGGGTCCTCGTGAATTGGTAACTTCAGGTTGGCCATGGTTCAATTGTATTTCTCTGGATTTTAGGTGGGGGTATGTGTGCCACCTACAGGGGGCAGCCATTTTTCATGTAAATGAAAGCTGCTGGTCTCGCTGAACCTAGCAGTCTGAGCTCCCATGAGCCTGGACTACATTAGGGCTTTTTCTGCAGAAGTTATCTACCGCAGCAAGTGCCTCTTTGTCTTTGCTAGCTCTAGCAACACTGGACCCCAGGGTGGATAGGCAGCTGACATTCTATGACACATGCAGCCACTAAGGTTAGATATTTCAAAGTCAGCTGGTCCAGATAACTTGCATCCAAGAGCCTTAAGAGTCAGGGAACAAATATTTAATAATGGACTCTTCAGTCTGGCAGAGAAAGGTGTAACATGAATACACAATCATGTACATTCAAAATGAAGTAGTGGAAGCTTTCAACTTAGTGCTAATAGTGACTACCTTTCTGAACCCATGACACTTATTTATGAGTTGGCTTTACCGGGCTTCATTAAGTGGCATGTATGAGTCTGATGACTAAGCTTGCTAGCCAGATGGAGATACCTGTGCCACTACGGTCTCATGCCACCTCTTCTTGCAGTTTAGAGAAATAAACAGTTGCGTACTGTTTGTTGCCTATTCATTGGAAACATGCTTTCAATCACCTTTCTATTCAGTACACATTTCTATGTAGCTTTTATAGCATCTAAGGCCAGAAGGGATCACGGTGATCATCTTATCCCCTGCAGAACATAGGCCATAGGATTTCCCCAAAATAATTCCTGTCCTTTGCTTTTTACCTTTTCCATCCTGTCTTCATTCCATGTTTTATTTTCATTCCTACAGTAGATCAGAGCTGTATCTTTTCCTGCATTAGTCTCCATGTCTGTGGTTTCCTTTTTCTCTGCCTTTAGACTCTCTATTTTTGATCCCAGCATCATTTTATTTTCCTCCTCCGCCCATTACCATTTGTCTGTTCCACTTACTCTTTCCTCCCCCAAATTTCTCAATACCCTGCTTCTCTTTTCAGTTTAACCCGCCGGTGTCTCTTCCCCACATGCACCCACACACTAACACATTCCTTCATCCCATCAACACCTTCACACAAATTGAAAAATTAATCAAACAACTAATAGCCAGAGGCGTAAATACCCAACATGAGGGGTAGCAGCCAAATAAGAAGCCACAATCCCTGTAATTTGATGCTTGGATGCCTTTGTGGCTGTTCTCTCTGCATCTCATTCAGGGTGTAACCTTACGTTTTGTAACCGTATTGCCATTGGGTGGGTGCTGGCTTTCAAGGCTTCCAACCCCTCTGTCTGCTGGAAGGAAGGAGCATTCTTTGTCTCCACTCGGGCCCCAGAACATCCTGGCTGCAGCAAGGCAGTGGTGGAGCTTTCTGCTGATCTGTCCTGTCCTGATCCTGAGTGCCTTGTGTTTATTATCTAAGTCCAGTTTCTCAGTGAATAACTCCTGGGTTTGTCACTGCCTGTAATTTTCCTGGACACCAGTAGCCTGCCTGATGCTTGACAATTTCCCTGCTACCTGGCTGGTTTTAAGTAGCCACTGTAAAGCTAATCAGTCTTGTTAACTTTTCTCCACTGCCGTGGAACAGACATTGAAGCTGACTATTTGCAGACTTAGGAAGGTGCTTTTGCATCAGTTTACACTCAGGGCTAGTCTTCACTAAGGAGAGATCCATGCTGCTGCATTCGATGCAGCAGGGATCTATTTAGCGGGTCTAATGAAGACCCGCTAAATTGATGGCAGAGTGCTCTCTGGTTGACCCTGGGACTCCAGCTCTCCGAAAATCGTAAAGTAAGTCAACTGGGCAGCATCTTCTGTCGACGCAGTGCAGTGAACACACCAGGGTAGGTCAGCCTAAGCTACGTTGACTTCAGCTATGTTATTTACATAGCTAGAGTTATTTTTCCTCCCTTGGTATCCTGCTGTTAAGTGAATTGTCTGATTAGACACTTGGTAAGGCAACTCCCATCCTTTCATGTATTTTCCACTCCATGCATCTGATGAAGTGGGTTCTAGCCCACGAAAGCTTATGCCCAAATAAATGTGTTAGTCCTTGTGGCATCTTAGAGACTCCTCATTGTTATAGCTGGAGTAGCGTAACTTAGTTCGACTTACCCCAGTATTGAAGACAAGCCCTCAGTTCATGTTTGGATAGTTATCGGCACCAACTTGAGGGTGAGAATCTTACTTTTTTTTAAACTGAAAGCTTAAAATCTGCAGAAGTTGGTGGTGCCTGTGTAGGAAAGATTCATACCTGCCCTGCATGAATAGAATTTTTTTTCAGATCCTGTTTATGTGTAGCACCTTTTACAAGCATCAAGACGCTCTTCAGAGTTGCAAACAACCCATACAGGGATCACTTGACTTTCCACTATTTTGGAATTACCTCTCATGTGGGAAGCAGCAAATGTCATGGAATCAGCAAAGCTTGTCCAGGAAGTGAAGATGCCACGGGGCAGGGTGGATAAAAATCAATGATTTTTTTAGTCAGATTTTTTTATTTAAATTGGATTTTTTTGATAAAATGCTTTTTGAGGAAAAACCTATCTAAAGATAGTTTTAATTAAAATGCATTATATCTCAAAAATATCTCATCATGGAATAGGGATTATAAATTCTAATTCTATAGAATGAGACAATAGATTCATGTAATGTTTAAGAAAAGTTTTGTAAATGAGTTCCAATCGTTCATGGATTAGGGACCCAATCTTATGGGATTCCAGGCGCTTCTGTATAGATTATTTAGGTTAATCTTTCTATCTACATAATGGGACTCAGTGTTCAGTCTAGAAGCTACCATCAGAGATGCTTAGTTTTGCAGTTCTCAGACTGTGGATTTGTCTTCCCAGAAGTAACATGCTTGTTAACAGCAAAAATGTTTTTAAATAAATAATATATAGGGGTGAGAAATAACAGACCTCAACTCTGTTGTCCCTCTGCAAATTTGTGTACATAGAGTCAATCCCTTACCTCTCTCTAAAAGTGCAGAGTTTCAAAAAGTTTAGTGAATAGAAGATTGTTGGGGGTGGAATAGGTCTGGAGATGAATCTGAGAAGCAAGGGACATATGCTTGTTTTGTTAAAATATTATATGTTGGCTGTTGAAGAAAAAAACCCAGACTCCATAACATAGTTGTTTCTTGTTGAATTGGCGATAGTTCACCTCCCAATGACTTCATAAATATCTGCTTTGATTACCTTTGGTAAATGAAATAACCAAACAATCATTCATTTTCTGATATAGCGGTAAAACTAATCTGAAAAGTTTTCAAAATAAATCACTGTTTAAAAATGTATAGTGTGTACCTGCTAAAAATGACACCTACCTCTCTCTCGGAGTGGTGAAGAATAGGTATTAAGGTTATAACAAACAACAAGAATGCACGTTTATGTAGAAAACCATGATTAAATCAAGTCTTCCTGACTAGTGAGTTAAATCAAATCTACCCTGCCACTGGGAAATTTAGGCAGGCAGAATGGTACCAGTGATCTGGAGCACAACATAAGTGTGTGTTTCACTCCTGTAGTCATAAATGTTAATGTATAGATAAACTATTTTAGAGCATTGTAACCATAAAATAATTTCTTCATTGCACCAGAATGAAAGCATAGAGACTTCCTGGCCAAGATGTTCTAAAATGGTGCTTAGAGTTCAGCACCTGGAGAGGTCTCCTGACCTTTCAGAAGTGTCCATCACTTTAACTGGAGTCGCTTGGTGCTCAACGCTTTGGGAAAACAGGTGACTTGTTCAAGCACCTAGATGAGGATTTAGGAGGCTAACTATAGTGCCTAGTTTTGGAACAGCTTGGCCTGTTGCCTTACGTTCAGCTGCTACTTGGCTTGCAGTCTTTCACTGTTGCTTCTTTAGCAAGAGAGTCACTGCCTGTAATAGTCTGAAAAAAGCCAATAAAATACTAGGGATATCTGATCTTGCCATGCTGTGTTAATGATCTGAGCGCGCTGCAGTTGTCAGAGTGAGAGGGTAATGGCTGCAGAAATGACGCACCCGATAGCCGTCAGCATGTGCATTAGTTTGTATGGATTTGTGGTTTATCCTCCTTCCAGCAGGACTAATAGAGATGAACAGCAATGCTATGAAGGGTGGTTACGGGACATGCACAGAAGTTACCACTGCTTAATAAATTGTCCGTTTTAAAAGGAAGATTAGCAAGACTCACGGGGTTTTCCTGTGTTTGTGTCATTCTGATAAAAATCCTTTAGATGTATGACGTTTCTTTGCTCACTATTTATTTCACACCCGATTTATGAGAACTGCAGGTCTGGGGAGTTACCTAGTTCAGACACGTTTATATAACATTATTGCTATAGTGTCTGTAAGAGCCTCCTCAAAACTTTATTGTGATGTCCCACAGTGATACTCAATGAATTACAACAGCTCTTTCGTCTCCCAAAACACTAATGTGCAGGGATTGCATTTATTCAGGGTGGAAGCATACACTTGTCATGCAAGGCTGTGCTTCCGGGACAGTGACCCTCTCTCCACAGTTTAGTTTTGGGTCCGTGCTTTGACAGATGTAGACCACTTAAAACCACCAAAAAGTCATTCTTGCTTCATTCAAAAATAGTGTGAAAAAATTACTTGTAATTTTATATATAATCCAGGATTTATGCCCAGTCTCAACACAAATCAATTTAATATGTTCCAAATGATTGAATATACAGCAGGCAGTGCTAACCCAACTTGAAAGAGGATGTCAGACTTAATACACAATGTTCATTGTGATGTTTTTCAAAGAGAGCTAGGTAATATCATTTCCCTCCCCATGTACTCTGTTTCCAATCACTGCGTGACTTCTGTCCATCACTGGCAGAGATAAAATGTACGATCTACCTTGTATGGGGCAGGTAACCAGCTTTATTATTTAAAATTCCATGTCCTCTCCCATGCTAATAGGTGATAGAATGGGCTTCATTGCTAGATTACCAGGAATGGGAATTACATCTAGAAGTTGTGTTTTGGGCTCCCCTATGTCCCTTAAAAAAATCAATTTAACTGGCATTTAAAAAAATAATTAGCCCTCTCTTAAGTCTTGCAGTTCCAGGCACTAATATATTCTATCAATTTTAACCTAAAACTGTATGTTGTAATTATATTGTACTAGGAATAAAAATTATGGCAATCTGACCCAGAAAAATCCTGTACTTTTGGGGACCATAAGTATGGCTTTATATGGCACAATTTAACAGAAGAGCCATCTCTGTTTCTGTAAGTGCCTAATCACTGCTATTTAATCAGCAACATTAATTCTTTGTCATTAGTACTCTGGACATTGTCTAACAGGAAATATGTTTTTTGAAAATATAGAGGAGTCTTATTGCTTCTTCTTTGTTTTGGTTTTGTGGGAATTGGCAGGAAAGAGGCAGTGCCTAGAGGCAGCCGGTTTTGGGACAGCTGGCTCTGATGTTTGTCATGAAGGCACTGTACCAGTTTGCATTAGCTCAATTTCCCTTCATGAGAGCATTGATGGAGCCTTGATGATGCTTAATTATAAGACCAACATCGGACTCCTGGTGCTGAAAAAATAAGAACGTAAATTGGTGAAGAATTAAAATAATTGTGGAGTGGACTGAAGGTTGCTGAAAGGCTTCTAGAGTGTAATGAAACAGAGTTAGCTATTTTGTAGCTGCCTAAAACCTGGATAATTTCTTTAAGGGTGTTTTCACTAGAGAAGTTCGGTCACACTAGAACGTGCCTTTGAGGGGTTGTACTAAGGGCCCGTCTCTAGGAGGGATTTTTGCCCTGGCGTAGGTGCCTTGTTGTAGCTACGCTGGTGCAGTTCGCCCTGCTCAGACCAGAGCTGTGAGCAGTGTGTGTGTGTGTGTGTGTGTGGATGGATTATACACGTCCTGTCTGCATTTAAAATGGTTTTGTAAATACTGCATACATATCTGCGCTCTTGAGAGAGAAATCTCACTTAGCCATAACGAAAGTTTGCTCATCTGAGACTAATCACTTATAAAAAGAATAGGAGTACTTGTGGCACCTGAGAGACTAACAAATTAGTCTCTCAGGTGCCACAAGTACTCCTGTTCTTTTGCGGATACACACTAGCACAGCTGCTACTCTGAAACTAATCACTAATAGAATTTCATTATTATTTAAACAACCTGAAGTACCTAAAATAAGGTTGTAATGTGAACAGGCAGATGCATGTGTTTTTGTATCTGTACAAACATTCATTTATATTATGGTAGCCCCTACAGGCCCACAAGGGTGGGACCCCATCCTGGTGGGTGCTGCACATACACAGTGAGAGGCCAGCCCTGCTCCAAAGAACTCACAGTACAACAGACCAGACAAATACAAGGCAGGAGGGGAAGTGACTGCCCTGCGAGGGAAAAGGATTTGCCCGAGATCACACAACAGGCCAGTGGCAGATCTCCTGTCTCCCAGTCCAGTGTTCTATCGACTAGGCTGTGCCACCTCTCTGGATGAGTTATCTGAGCTCTTAAACTTTGCTCGTTATTGTGGTATCTGGGTGGCTGAGTTATAAGATTCTGAGCAATGTGGTCTGTAATGTAATTACTGGTGGAACTTTCCCTACAGCTGTAATATAGAATCATAGAATATCATGGTTGGAAGAGACCTCAGGAGGTCATCTAGTCCATCCCCCTGCTCAAAGCAGGACCAATCCCCAACTAAATCATCCCAGCCAGGGCTTTGTCATGCCTGACCTTAAAAACCTCAAAGGAAGGAGATTCTACCACCTCCCTAGGTAACGCATTCCAGTGCTTCACCACCCTCCTAGTGAAAAAGTTTTTCCTAATATCCAACCTAAACCTCCCCCACGGCAACTTGAAACCATTACTCCTTGTTCTGTCATCTGCTACCACTGAGAACAGTCTAGCTCCATCCTCTTTGGAACCCCCTTTCAGGTAGTTGAAAGCAGCTATCAAATCCCCCCTCATTCTTCTCTTCCGCAGACTCAACAATCCCAGTTCCCTCAGCCTCTCCTCATAAGTCATGTGTTCCAGTCCCCTAATCATTTTTGTTGCCCTCCGCTGAACGTTTTCCAATTTTTCCACATCCTCCTTGTAGTGTGGGGCCCAAAACTGGACACAGTACTTCAGATGAGGCCTCATCATTGTCGAATAGAGGGGAGGAACAATCACATCCCTCGATCTGCTGGCAATGTCCCTACTTATACAGCCCAAAATGCTGTTAGTCTTCTTGGCAACAAGGGCACACTGTTGACTCATATCCAGCTTCTCGTCCACTGTCACCCCTAGGTCCTTTTCTGCAGAACTGCTGCCTAGCCATTCGGTTCCTAGTCTGTAGCGGTGCATGGGATTCTTCCATCCTAAGTGCAGGACTCTGCACTTGTCCTTGTTGAACCTCATCAGATTTCTTTTGGCCCAATCCTCTAATATGTCTAGGTCCCTCTGTATCCTATCCCTACCCTCTAGCGTATCTACCTCTCCTCCCAGTTTAGTGTCATCTGCAAATTTGCTGAGGGTGCAGTCCACCAGATCATTAATGAAGATATTGAACAAAACCAACCCCAGGACCGACCCTTGGGGCACTCCTCTTGATACTGGCTGCCAACTAGACATGGAGCCATTGATCACTACCCGTTGAGCCCAACAATCTAGCCAGCTTTCTATCCACCTTATAGTCCATTCTTCCAGCCCATACTTCTTTAACTTGCTGGCAAGAATACTGTGGGAGACTGTATCAAAAGCTTTCCTAAAGTCAAGGAATAACACATCCACTGCTTTCCCCTCATCCACAGAGCCAGTTATCTCATCATAGAAGGCAGTTAGGTTAGTCAGGCATGACTTGCCCTTGGTGAATCCATACTGACTGTTCCTGATCATTTTCCTCTCCTCTAAGTGCTTCAGAATTGATTCCTTGAGGACCTGCTCCATGATTTTTCCAGGGACTGAGGTGAGGCTGACTGGCTTGTAGTTCCCCGGATCCTCCTCCTTCCCTTTTTTAGAGATGGGCACTACATTAGCCTTTTCCAGTCGTCCGGGACTTCCCCCGATCGCCATGAGTTTTCAAAGATAATGGCCAATGGCTCTGCAATCACATCCGCCAACTCCTTTAGCGCTCTCGGATGCAGTGCATCCGACCGCATGGACTTGTGCATGTCCAGCTTTTCTAAATAGCCCCGAACCACTTCTTTCTCCACAGAGGGCTGGTCACCTCCTCCCCATGCTGTGCTGCCCAGTGCAGCAGTCTGGGAGCTGACCTTGTTCGTGAAGACAGAGGCAAAAAAAGCATTTAGTACATTAGCTTTTTCCACATCCTCTGTCACTAGATTGCCTCCCTCATTCAGTAAGGGGCCCACACTTTCCTTGACTTTCTTCTTGTTGCCAACATACCTGAAGAAACCCTTCTTGTTACTCTTAACATCTCTTGCTAGTTGCAACTCCCAAGTGTGATTTGGCCTTCCTGATTTCACTCCTGCATGCCTGAGCAATATTTTTATACTCCTCCCTGGGCATTTGTCCAATCTTCCACTTCTTGTAAGCTTCTTTTTTGTGTTTAAGATCAGCAAGGATTTCACTCTTAAGTGAAGCTGGTCGCCTGCCATATTTACTATTCTTTCTACGCATCGGGATGGTTTGTTCCTGCAACCTCAATAAGGATTCTTTAAATACACCCAGCTCTCCTGGACTCCTTTCCCACTCATGTTATTCTCGCAGGGGATCCTGCCCATCAGTTTCCTGAGGGAGTCAAAGTCTGCTTTTCTGAAGTCCAGGGTCCATATTCTGCTGCTCTCCTTTCTTCCTTGTGTCAGGATCCTGAACTCGACCATCTCATAGTCACTGCCTCCCAGGTTCCCATCCACTTTAACTTCCCCTACAAATTCTTCCTAACATGAGTTCCTAACATGGACTAACATGAAGGGGAAAGGCGTCCAGGAGAGTTGGCTGTATTTCAAGGAATCCCTGTTGAGGTTACAGGGACAAACCATCCCGATGTGTCGAAAGAATAGTAAATATGGCAGGCGACCAGGTTGGCTTAACGGTGAAATCCTAGCAGATCTTAAGCATAAAAAAGAAGCTTACAAGAAGTGGAAGGTTGGACATATGACCAGGGAAGAGTATAAAAATATTGCTCGGACATGTAGGAATGAAATTAGGAGGGCCAAATCGCACCTGGAGCTGCAGCTAGCGAGAGATGTTAAGAGTAACAAGAAGGGTTTCTTCAGGTATGTTGGCAACAAGAAGAAAGCCAAGGAAAGTGTGGGCCCCTTACTGAATGAGGGAGGCAACCTAGTGACGGAGGATGTGGAAAAAGCTAATGTACTCAATGCTTTCTTTGCCTCTGTCTTCACGAACAAGGTCAGCTCCCAGACTGCTGTGCGGGACATCACAACATGGGGAATAGATGGCCAGCCCTCTGTGGAGAAAGAGGTGGTTAGGGACTAGTTAGAAAAACTGGACGTGCACAAGTCCATGGGGCCGGACGAGTTGCATCCGAGAGTGCTAAAGGAACTGGCGGCTGTGATTGCAGAGCCATTGGCCATTATCTTTGAAAACTCGTGGCGAACGGGGGAAGTCCCGGATGACTGGAAAAAGGCTAATGTAGTGCCAATCTTTAAAAAAGGGAAGAAGGAGGATCCTGGGAACTACAGGCCAGTCAGCCTCACCTCAGTCCCTGGAAAAATCATGGAGCAGGTCCTCAAAGAATCAATCCTGAAGCACTTACATGAGAGGAAAGTGATCAGGAAGAGTCAGCATGGATTCACCAAGGGAAGGTCATGCCTGACTAATCTAATCGCCTTCTATGATGAGATTACTGGTTCTGTGGATGAAGGGAAAGCAGTGGATGTATTGTATCTTGACTTTAGCAAAGCTTTTGACACGGTCTCCCATAGTATTCTTGTCAGCAAGTTAAGGAAGTATGGGCTGGATGAATGCGCCATAAGGTGGTAGAAAGTTGGCTAGATTGTCGGGCTCAACGGGTAGTGATCAATGGCTCCATGTCTAGTTGGCAGCCGGTGTCAAGTGGAGTGCCCCAAGGGTCGGTCCTGGGGCCGGTTTTGTTCAATATCTTCATAAATGATCTGGAGGATGGTGTGGATTGCACTCTCAGCAAATTTGCGGATGATACTAAACTGGGAGGAGTGGTAGATACGCTGGAGGGCAGGGATAGGATACAGAGAGACCTGGACAAATTAGAGGATTGGGCCAAAAGAAATCTGATGAGGTTCAATAAGGATAAGTGCAGGGTCCTGCACTTAGGACGGAAGAACCCAACGCACAGCTACAGACTAGGGACCGAATGGCTAGGCAGCAGTTCTGCGGAAAAGGCCCTAGGGGTGACAGTGGACGAGAAGCTGGATATGAGCCAGCAATGTGCCCTTGTTGCCAAGAAGGCCAATGGCATTTTGGGATGTATAAGTAGGGGCATTGCCAGCAGATCGAGGGACGTGATCGTCCCCCTCTATTCGACATTGGTGAGACCTCATCTGGAGTACTGTGTCCAGTTTTGGGCCCCACACTACAAGAAGGATGTGGATAAATTGGAGAGAGTCCAGCGAAGGGCAACAAAAATGATTAGGGGTCTGGAACACATGACTTATGAGGAGAGGCTGAGGGAACTAGGATTGTTTAGTCTGCGGAAGAGAAGGATGAGGGGGGATTTGATAGCTGCTTTCAACTACCTGGAAGGGGGTTCCAAAGAGGATGGCTCTAGACTGTTCTCAGTGGTAGCAGATGACAGAACAAGGAGTAATGGTCTCAAGTTGCAGTGGGGGAGGTTTAGGTTGGATATTAGGAAAAACTTTTTCCCTAGGAGGGTGGTGAAACACTGGAATGCGTTACCTAGGGAGGTGGTGGAATCTCCTTCCTTAGAAGTTTTTAAGGTCAGGCTTGATAAAGCCCTGGCTGGGATGATTTAATTGGGTATGGGTCCTGCTTTTGAGCAGGGCGTTGGACTAGATGACCTCCTGAGGTCCCTTCCAACCCTGATATTCTATGATTCTTCCCGGTTTGTGAGCAGCAGGTCAAGAAGAGCTCTGTCCCTAGTTGGTTCCTCCAGCACTTG
This sequence comes from Lepidochelys kempii, assembly GCF_965140285.1. NCBI lineage: Eukaryota > Metazoa > Chordata > Testudines > Cheloniidae > Lepidochelys > Lepidochelys kempii. The sequence goes on along the minus strand of NC_136387.1, from coordinate 1,125,854 downwards.
CACCAGGAAGTTGTCCCCTACACTTTCCAAAAACTTGCTGGATTGTCTGTGCACTGCTGTATTTCTCTCCCAGCGGATAACCGGGTGATTGAAGTTTCCCATGAGAACCAGGGCCTGCAATCTATTCACTTCCATTAGTTGCTGGAAGAAAGCCTCGTCCACCTCATCCCCCTGGTCCGGTGGTCTATAGCAGACTCCCACCACGACATCACCATTGTTGCTCACACTTTTAAACTTAATCCAGAGACTCAGGTTCTTCTGCAGTTTCATACCGGAGCTCTGAGCAGTCTTACTGCTCTCTTACATACAGTGCAACTCCCCCGCCTTTTCTGCCCTTCCTGTCCTTCCTGAACAGTTTATATCCATCCATGACAGTACTCCAGTCATGTGAGTTATCCCACCAAGTCTCTGTTATTCCAATCACATCATAATTCCTTGACTGTGGCAGGACTTCCAGTTCTCCCTGCTTGTTTCCCAGGCTTCTTGCCTTTGTGTATAGGCACTTGAGATAACTCGCTGATCGACCGGCTTTCTCAATATGAGGCAGGAGCCCTCCCCTCTTGCGCTCTCCTGCTTGTGCCTCCTCCCAGTATCCCACTTCCCCACTTACCTCAGGGCTTTGGTCTCCTTCCCCCAGTGAACCTAGTTTAAAGCCCTCCTCACTAGGTTAGCCAGCCTGCTTGCGAAGATGCTCTTCCCTCTCTTCATTAGGTGGAGCCCGTCTCTGCCTAGCACTCCTCCTTCTTGGAACACCATCCCATGGTCAGAGAATCCAAAGCCTTCTCTTTGACACCACCTGTGTAGTCATTCGTTGACTTCCACAATTCAACGGTCTCTACCCGGGCCTTTTCCGTCCACAGGGAGGATGGACGAGAACACCACTTGCGCCTCAAACTCCTTTATCCTTCTTCCCAGAGCCATGTAGTCTGCAGTGATCTGCTCAAGGTCATTCTTGGCAGTATCATTGGTGCCCACATGGAGAAGCAGGAAGGGGTAGCGATCCGAGGGCTTGATGAGTCTTGGCAGTCTCTCCGTCACATCGTGAATCCTGGCAAGCAGCAGACTTCTCGGTTTTCCCGGTTGGGGTGGGAGATAGATAACTCAGTCCCCCTGAGGAGGGAGTCCCCAACCACCACCACCCGCCTCCTTCTCTTGGGAGCAGTGGTCGTGGAACTCCCTTTCCTAAGACAGTGCATCTCATGCCTTCCAGTTGGTGGAGTCTCCTGCTCCCTTCCCTCAGATGTATCATCTAGTCCATTCTCCGCATTAGTACCTGTGGATAGAACATGAAAATGGTTGCTTACCTGTATCTGCATTGCTGGTACATGGATGCTCCCCTTTCTTCTGGAGGTAACGTTGCCAAATTTCTTCATCTTCCTTGTGTCCCTGCTGCGCAGCCTGCTCTGAATCTTCAGTATGTTGTGCTCGTAGAAGCATATCCTGACGTGTGTCCAGGAAATCTTCAGTTTCTCTTATGTAACGCAGGGTCGATACTTGTTTCTCCAGACCTTGAACCGTTTCTTCCAATATGGAGACCAGCTTGTACTTTGTAGACAAAGTCACTTCTGTCCTGTGGAAGAAAGACAAACATGGCACATCCTGTGCAGGTAACAACAGCTGAACCCCCCCCCTTCCATATCACCTTCCTTCTATAGCTTCCTCAGCTGTTACAGTAACTACTCAGAGAAGCCTGCAAGATGAAAGCCTCAGTGGGCTTACCCCAGGCAAACTCGCTCTGTTAACCTCTCTGCTGTTAGCTGCAAAACGCCTTTCTGCTTTGAATTCTGTTCTTTAACAATGCAAATGAAACCTGGACAATTATTTCCAAAAGTATAATGCATTTTCTTCAGTTAGAGAGAGGGAGGGAGGGAGAGAGAGAAAACTAACATTTTGGTCAGTAAAATCTTGACCTATAAATAGTCGGAACTGGGTCCATATATTCCAGCCCAAACAGTTGTCATCTTACTGTTAAATTAACAATTTAGTTGCAGGACTTAAAAGTGTGAAGGGAGAGGCTTAGCGTAGGACTCTATGCATCTGTGTTCTGCCTGGAACCCCAGGGCAATGCTCTTGGAAGCCACTCTGTGTGTTTTGCTGTTGCAGCCCTAGAGGTTCATGTACAGTGTATCGCATCTGGAATGTTTTAGAGCTGTTGGACTGCTGAAGTGACATGAGGCAGGTCACTGGTGAGGCCTGTAGGCAGGGGCAGATAGCTAGCACATTGGGGCTAATGGTAACACCTGTATTATGTGAAAGCCTGTTGTACCCACCTTTACCTGGAGCATGTCTACACTTAAACTGCTACAGCGACAGCTGCTGCTGCCTTGCAGCTGCACCACTGTAGCACTGGGAGGGAGTTTGGGTGCGGGGTGTGGGCTCTGGGCTGGGGCAGGGGTTTGGGGTACAGGAGGGGGTGTGGGCTCTGGCTGGGCGACGCTTACGTTGGGTGGCTCCCAAAAGTGACCGGCATGTCTCTCTGGCAGTGGCTCCTAGGTGGGTGGGGTCAGGGAGGCTCCGTGCACTGCCCCTGCCTGCAGGTTCCGCCGCAGCTCCCACTGGCCGCAGTTCCTGGAGACCCCTCCCTCCCTCCCCCCTGGGACCACTGGGGTGTGCTGGTCGCTTCCGGGAGTGGCGCAGGGCCAGGGCAGGCAGGGAGCCTGCCTTAGCCCCGCTGTGCTGACGGACTTTTAGTGCCTAAAATCTCCTGTTTCAGAGGAACAGCCGTGTTAGTCTGTATTCGCAAAAAGAAAAGGAGTACTTGTGGCACCTTAGAGACTAACCAATTTATTTGAGCATGAGCTTTCGTGAGCTACAGCTCACTTCATCAGATGTTTACCGTGGAAACTGCAGCAGACTTTATATACACACAGAAATCATGAAACAATACCTCCTCCCACCCCACTGTCCTGCTGGTAATAGCTTATCTAAAGTGATCAACAGGTGGGCCATTTCCAGCACAAATCCAGGTTTTCTCACCCTCCACCCCCCCACACAAATTCACTCTCCTGCTGGTGCTAGCCCATCCAAAGTGACAACTCTTTACATAATCAAGTCGGGCTATTTCCTGCATAGATCAAGGTTTTCTCACATCCCCCCCACCCCCATACACACACAAACTCAGTCTCCTGCTGGTAATAGCTCATCTAAACTGACCATTCTCCAGGTTTAAATCCAAGTTAAACCAGAACATCTGGGGGGGGGGGGTAGGAAAAAACAAGAGGAAACAGGCTACCTTGCATAATGACTTAGCCACTCCCAGTCTCTATTTAAGCCTAAATTAATAGTATCCAATTTGCAAATGAATTCCAATTCAGCAGTTTCTCGCTGGAGTCTGGATTTGAAGTTTTTTTGTTTTAAGATAGCAACCTTCATGTCTGTGATTGCGTGACCAGAGAGATTGAAGTGTTCTCCGACTGGTTTATGAATGTTATAATTCTTGACATCTGATTTGTGTCCATTTATTCTTTTACGTAGAGACTGTCCAGTTTGACCAATGTACATGGCAGAGGGGCATTGCTGGCACATGATGGCATAGATCACATTGGTGGATGTGCAGGTGAACGAGCCTCTGATAGTGTGGCAACCTGAAGCAAATACTCACCAACAACCACATACCACACAACAGAACCACTAACCCAGGAACTTATCCTTGCAACAAAGCCCGTTGCCAATTGTGCCCACATATCTATTCAGGGGACACCATCACAGGGCCTAATAACATCAGCCACACTATCAGAGGCTCGTTCACCTGCACATCCACCAATGTGATCTATGCCATCATGTGCCAGCAATGCCCCTCTGCCATGTACATTGGTCAAACTGGACAGTCTCTACGTAAAAGAATAAATGGACACAAATCAGATGTCAAGAATTATAACATTCATAAACCAGTCGGAGAACACTTCAATCTCTCTGGTCACGCAATCACAGACATGAAGGTCGCTATCTTAAAACAAAAAAACTTCAAATCCAGACTCCAGCGAGAAACTGCTGAATTGGAATTCATTTGCAAATTGGATACTATTAATTTAGGCTTAAATAGAGACTGGGAGTGGCTAAGTCATTATGCAAGGTAGCCTGTTTCCTCTTGTTTTTTCCTACCCCCCCCCCCCCAGATGTTCTGGTTTAACTTGGATTTAAACCTGGAGAATGGTCAGTTTAGATGAGCTATTACCAGCAGGAGACTGAGTTTGTGTGTGTATGGGGGTGGGGGGGATGTGAGAAAACCTTGATCTATGCAGGAAATAGCCCGACTTGATTATGTAAAGAGTTGTCACTTTGGATGGGCTAGCACCAGCAGGAGAGTGAATTTGTGTGGGGGGGTGGAGGGTGAGAAAACCTGGATTTGTGCTGGAAATGGCCCACCTGTTGATCACTTTAGATAAGCTATTACCAGCAGGACAGTGGGGTGGGAGGAGGTATTGTTTCATGATTTCTGTGTGTATATAAAGTCTGCTGCAGTTTCCACGGTAAACATCTGATGAAGTGAGCTGTAGCTCACGAAAGCTCATGCTCAAATAAATTGGTTAGTCTCTAAGGTGCCACAAGTACTCCTTTTCTTTTTGTAAAATCTCCTGGTTTGGCTTCAGTAGCCTCCGGGAGATAGAGAGAGGGGGAGGAGTTGAGGGAGGATGGGGGAGAGTTGATCAGCGGGGCCTGGGGACCCCCAGGGGTTTGCAGACGCCAGTTTGAGAAATGCTGGTGTAACCGCTACTTATGACAATGGGAGGGGTTCTCCCAACAGCATATTAATTCACCTCCCCAGGAGGTGGGAGGTAGGTTGATTGACAGAAGCATTTTAGCACTGTCTAGCCTGGGGGTTAGGTCATTTTAACTACATTGCTATGAGGTGTGGATGTTTCACATCCCCTGAGCAACATAGTTGGTCAACCTAATTTTTTAGTGTAGACCAGGCCTAACTCTAACACCATTTAATACCATTACTACTTCACAGTAAGAGAGCAGAGGGAAGATTAGATTTGCCAGAAACATACACTTCCTTCAAAAAGATGAATTCAGTTAGCCACAGTGTCATTGGCACATATTGGTCAGAATTCCAGAGAGTCTAGGGGCTGGTCTACACTGAAAACTTACCTCTGCATAGCTCTGTTAAGCAGACCTAGCCCCGATGTAGACGGTGCGGGGTGACAGAATAACTCTTCCGTCAATCTAGCTGCCTCCTCTCAGGGAGGTGGATTACCTCTGCCAACAGGAGAAACCTTCCCATCGGATGCGTGTTCCATGCCCAGACCAGCCCTCTGGGGATGTCTGTGGTACAGCGGCTGCAGCGCCATGGTGTCCGCGCTTCCTGTGCTGACGGAGGGGTTTTTCCGTCAACGTACTCTAAGTACAGCAGGTTATTCAGGGCGTGTCTACGCTTACAGCACTGTAGGGGCGCAGCTGTAGTGCCGACTGAAGATGCGACCTGTGCCGACAGGAGAAGCTCTCCCATAGGCGTCGTGCTCCATCTCCTTGAGAGGCAGTAGCTGGGTTAACCGGAGAAGCCCTCCCATCAACACCGAGCGTTGGGTGGGTCAGTGTTACTGTGTTGCTCAGGATGGTGGATGTTTCCACGCCGCGGGCGACACAAGTTTGTAGTATAGACCAGGGCACAGAAGATGCTGAAGGTGTTTTGAAAAGAAAATAAGCCACACATGAAATCGCTGTTTGGGGGGAGGGTGATTAGAGGTGGAAGAGTAGTTGGGAATGGGGGAGAGGTGTCGGGAGATCAGCTGATGGGGACTAGGTGCAGTGGCAGGAAGGGAAGAGGGTCATGAAGCTGAAGGACAGGGAGTCAGAGGGAAAGTAAGAGCAGGGGTGCCTGTCAGTCCCACATACCCCTCCCACGTATGTGCTGTGCCCTGGGGATGAGACTCCCCTCATGTGAGCCAGGTTCGCGGGAGTGGGAGGGAGAGGCCTTGCTTTTTCTCCCTATATGAGTTAGGATTTGGGAGTCCCTGCCCCCCCGAAGTGGAGCCTGAGCCCTGGTCTCTGCCCCCTTGTATGCACTAGGCTCTGGGGGGCTCCTGCCCATCCACTGGAGTCTGACCCCTTCATGTGAGCCAGGTTCTGGAGATGTCTTGTTTTTCCGGGGTATCTGAGCCCTCTCCCTGCCCCTATGTGAGTTGAGGAAGCTCTGCCCCTCTGGGGAGCTGAGAACAGGCATGCTCAGAGCATGCACCAAGAACATACTGCTGAGACTGGGTTGAGGAGCTGAGAACAGGTATGCTTGACTCATGTCAGAAACTCTCCTGCACCCAGGGGGAGGGGGGAGAAGAGATGGGCACACCCACTGACATGCGTGGAACAATCCACAGGTCTCATAGCTATTGTTTCAGGCTGTAGTCATCTCCATCAGGTGCTTTCCTTCAGCTGAAAACGTCTCAGGAAGGTGAATGGGCCACTTCACACCTCTCCGAGTCTGCAACTCTGAACCCATCCTGGGAGGAAATCTGAGAACGAACTGTACACATGTGGGAAAAATCTGCCCCTGTCAAGTTTGATTTATTAATTTAGGAGAAATTTAATCTGAGCACAGCCAAATATTCAGAAGGCTCTGAAACTATTTTTGAAAATCATTTCCATGTGTGAATGCTCACTGGGAGAGGAGGGGTGATTTGGGGGTGAGGGTTTAGGTGTGCAGTGGGAGATGGGGGTAATATGGAGAGGGGTATACATGGGAATGGGTGGTAGGGGAGCTTAGGCAAGGGGGGGATTGGGGGAAAACGAGGGGTTGGAGAATCAGGGCTAGCCAAGGAAGTTGGGGGGCTAGGAGTGGGGGATGTCAGTCCTGAATTCTCACCTTCATGTGCATGTGGGATCTCAGGGAGGTCTACCCCCCTGAAAGGGTCTGGGTAACAGATTTAAACATCTGAAATCCAAAAAGTGAATAGTTAAGATATCCCCCCTTTGTGTGTGGGGTGACTTGCGGGAGGGGTGGACGGGATGGGTCTGGGGCATGGCGGAAGTTTAGCTGAGCAACTCGGGATGGGGAGTGGGAATGAGGGGCTGGGCTCAGTGTGGAGCTCTGGCTGGCAGGCGGCCCTCTAGTGAGCTGCAGCCTGTGATACATGTATGTAGCAGCACAGGGCAAGAGACCGCAAGGAGCAGCTTCTGACATGTGATTGGCCTCTGCAGTGCAGCGAGTGGCACCGTGGGATGGGGTGGGAAGGGGGAGCTGGAGACGTTGGCAGGGTGGGACGATCCATGTTCAGGAGAATGGTGGGAGGGGTGGAGAGAGACCCCAGTCTTCTCATGTGCTTAATGTTAGTCCAACATCCGTGTGATAAAACTGGCAAGGTTTGGGGACCGAGATCAGGGGTGAGGTTTCTCTCGCTGGCTCTGACCCACCATTGTCCCCATTGCACACTAACAACATGTACTGGGGTGGGGCGAAGGAGCACTATGTAACCACACAGCAGCTGTATGGCCCAGTGGAAAGACCACTGAACTGGGACTATTCCTAGCTCTGTCACAGCCTGGTGGGCGACCTTGGGTAAGTCATGTCACTTCTGTGACTCAGTTTCTCATTTAAAGGGGAAAGTTCTTTGAAATCTGCTTATGAAAAGCACTGTGTGAAAGCCAGTTACTTATTACCTAGCCACAGGAGCCTATCAGCTGCAAATCTAGGTGAGAACTGAAACTGTCTCAATGACTACTAACTCCTGCCAACAGACATTTCTTTAACAAAACCTAAGAAATTAAATGGCCAAAACACTGACAGAGTTAAGGCTGCCTGGTGTGAGCTTGTGCCCTTCTAGAACATCGAGTTCACCAGAACTCAGACTTCTGAAAACCAGGACATACAGACTTCAGGTAAATGTCCACACAACCTTAACTATGCCCCTCTTGGAGCGATACCCCAACAGATCCATCACACCTGCACTCCCACTCTGCCTTGTGTCGGTAATGAACAGGCGCTTCCTTCACTTGCCCTGTGCTCAAACACTGCATCTGCTTCCCCTCCCCCCCCGAATAGCACACTTGTCACATTTAACAACTGTTTTTGCACCTTTTATGGCCCCTTCACTCTTGCACACAGCAGCCCAGCTAAACCTACACTTTCCCCTACCCATCATTAAATCTGGACTGCTCCCACCTCACTACTGACGGTACCCATGGCAAGAGTGCCCCAGTGCCCACTGCTGACACAATTTACACAACTTGATTGACATGATGCAGACTGGAACCTCAAGATAGATATGTTCCTCCTTTGATTCAGACCCAGATCTCCTCATATCACAGTCACAGCTCTTCCAAGCTACTCCAACATATTCCTCCACCATTCAGTACAGCTATCCCTAACAGACTGAGTGCAGCTGGAGAGCATGCAGGTAATTCCCAGTGGCTGTTGCCAGCTCCAGGGGGGGCAGAGTTAAGGTTGCACGGGCTTTTACTATAACTCTATTTCCTGGTTTTCAGGAGTTGGAGTTTTGCTGAACTCAACGTTCCAGAAGGGCACAAGATACCACAGGGCTACCTGCAGGTCTTTTGCTATTTCATTTGATGAAAGGCTGAACAGACAGGCAAGCAAGTCACCATCCCAGTGGTCTAACTGGGGCCGGGGGCGAAATAATATTAGTCTGTTTTCCCCACCTGAGTCCCTCCATCTCCTTCATCCAGGCTGTTCACCAGTAAGGCCCTCTTGACCCGGGGCCCTCTTCTGGAGTCAGGCTCCTGCCATCACCTAGGGAAGGGTTCTTTCTCTGGACTGAGGGCCCCGCAGAGATCAAACTGCTGCAGCTCTTCTCTGGAGCTGTGTGTAGTTCCCCAGCAATCTGGACGTTTTGCTGCTGCCTGGTAAGGTCCTTTTGCTGCGACCAGGCCTCCCTAGGGCTTTGCCCCTTGTAGCACTTTTGGAACCTGCTCCCTCCAGGAGCCCCTTTCCTAGGTCCCCTTTTCTGGTGCGTGTTCTAACCAGCTCCCCTGAGAAGCCCCTTTCCTCAAGACCTGCCTCTTTGTGTTCTGGTGTCCCCCGCCTCAGCTCTTATAACCTTTATAAGGCCTGTGTGTTCCTTAATTACTTAACTGCTGCCTAGCCACATTGGTAATTAACAACTCACAGGTGGATCTGGGTTGGCTCATTCTCCTTAGTGGAGCTGGCCCCTGACTCCCCTGAAATAGCTTGCCCACCTGCCTATGTGTAGACTTGTGATACCATGTGGATTTGGGCATTCAATTTCCTAACCAGTAACAGAAATTCAGGTGTGGCTTCTGGAGGCAGGTGTGGCGCCTGTCTTGATGCCCCTCCCAGTGAGCCATGTCTCCGCCAGTCACACTCGGATTTTATAGTTTGGTTCCTTTCATAAAGGCGACAGACTGACAATGCAGGCTTGCCTGCTCTCTCACTCCCGTGGATTTTGGGAGGGGGAGCAGCGGTGGTTCTGCATGCATAAACTAAACTGCCAGAGAAATGGCAAAGATATCATGACCATACATGCATTCAGTGTACTATAAAGTGTTTTATCAGCAAACTCCGTTTCCTGCATTTGTCTGAGAAGCAGAGTAATATTAGCTTGTATGTGCCCAGCACTTTTCCTTTACTCAGTGGCAGATATTGTGCATCTGTTGTTCTGATCGCCACCTTCCAGACAGAACTGCCTCAGGATATTCTGCTTCCTTGTCTGTGAACTAAGACATCTGACTGAACTGGATAGTAATTGGTGTTGGCTATGAGCTGAAAGCTTTTACTGCTGAACGGTGTGATGTCTAGCTACAGTGGATTGGGAAGGAGTGGGGGGAGGAAATTGTTGGTGTCCTGTGAAAGATGTCCGAACAAGAAATATTAGCTTTTTTTAAAAATAGAAATCACCACTGGTGATTGTCCGATGATGTTCCAGTGAGATGTGAGACTTTCTTCAAAGGTGTCTGTCACTTACTTGATTCCTCATGTTCTGATTTCTGTCCAAAGAATCGAGCCAAGAAGAAACCTGCTCCAGTGAAGTATGACGTTGGAGATCTAGTCTGGGCTAAGTTCAACAGACGACCGTGGTGGCCCTGCACAATCTGTCATGATCCAGTGCTCGACTGTCACTCAAAAATGAAAGGTACTGTACCCACCTGAACGACACAGTTAAGGACACCTAGTGCCAGAGTTGCTGCGGTTCTTTGTTACTAATAAGCATTTGGGCAGCCCTTTAACCGCACGGCAGGGCATAGAGGTCAAAAATGATGGTCCCTGCCACGGGAACCTACGGTATAGATTAGACAAATACTGATATGAAGTTAGCAAAGGAAGTATAGGGATGGGGAGATGAAGGTTAAGACAGATGAGAATGATGGGGGTCAGATAGCAGTTGGATCGTGTAGATTCCGGCATTTTAAATTGGGGAGTAGATTGTACCACTGAGCTCCATTCTTGAGCTAAGCAAGAGATGCATGTTCTGAGGAGCAGTGCAGTGGTGCCTGGCGCAGACCAAGAGGGATGGCATTGCAGGCATAGGGAGCAGCATGAAAAGGGAAAGAAGGGACAAGGATGGGAGGAGAGAGGGTGGAGCGAGATGAGAGGGTTGGGCAGAGTACCAGGGAAAACTGCAGGAGTAGGGAGTGGGATGGGGCCAGGCACAGCTGTACAGAGCCTGACAAGTGAGGGTGAGGAATTTGAACTGTACGTGGAAAGAAACGGGGAGGCAGTGAATGGCCTCAAGAAGGCTGGTGGTGGGAAGAGGAACAGAGCAGTGGGAAAGGGAGATCGTTTTAGCTGCTGGATGCAAGGGAGAGGTCTACAGACCAGTAGATCACAGTTTTCCTGGTACAAAGGCATGGGAGGAAGATGAGGAGAAGTTTAGTTTTTGCCTCGTTTCATATAAGGAGGTGAACTCCCCACAGATGTCTCTTATTGGAGAGGCCTCGGGAGAGCTGGAGATTGAGTGGTAGATCTGAGGGCCATTGGCCCCAGGGGTAATGCACCAGGGGAGCAGAGAAGGGGTGAGTGAGAAGGAGGAGGAGAATAAAGGGGACCAAGGACAGATCCCTGAGGCACATGCACCAGGGGGAGGAAAGAGGAAGAGGATTCTCCTTGGGTAATGGTCAGAAAGAGGAGAGGGCCAGGAAACGACAGAGTCCTGTGAGCCCAGGACGGGGTAGGGGGTGGTGGTGGTATCAACGTGAGTGGTCAGTGGTGACAGAGGTAGCAGAGAGGTCAGGTAAACAGAGGAGAAGAGACTCTTTGATTTGGAAACTGACCTTGCACTTCACTCAGATGTATTTAAACTGCTGGCCATGTAAAGTTAGCTACAGCAGGGGACTATTTTATTCCAGCATATCATGAATGGGGGGACCTGTAGATTTCTGGGTATTTCTTTCTCCTTGTTTTCCCTCTAGCCTCTCTCTCTCTCCACATTCCCTTGGTAACTGAACACCTTTGAAATGTCAGTCTGTCTGGGATAGTGCTCTGTATGGAGGACAGGCTGCTGTTTAGTGATGTGGTGTTTTTGCAACTTTTGTGGCCCTCACCAGTCTGGAAGGGTAGACTCTGAGAGCATGCAGTGTTAGTGACTCAGCTCAGACTGTTAAAATCTCCAGCTGAAACTCAAAAGAAGCCCTACAAAAAGGGAAACTAGGTCAAATGACAAAGGATGCATATAAACAAATAACAGAAGTATGTAGGGACATATTAGAAAGGCCGAGGCACAAAATGAGATCAAACTAGCTAGAGACATAAAGGGTAACAAGAAAACATTCTAGAAATACATTAGAAGCAAGAGGAAGACCAAGGTCAGAGTAGGCCCCTTACTCAATGAGTTCTTTGAGAACTGTTATTGTTCGTCCGTCCATCTGACATTTCCACATTTTCTGTTATTGTCAGTAACAGAAAATGTGGAAATGTCAGAAGTGCTAAATGATCTTTTTTTGTTTTGATTTTCACCAAAAAGTTTAGTTGCGATTGGTCGTCTAACATAGTGATTCATGTAGGAGTAGAGGCCAAAATAGGGAACTAACACTTCAAGAGAACTTAGATGTCTTCCAGTCACCAGGGCCGATGAAACACATCCTAGAATACTCAAGGAGTTTACTGAGGAGATATCTGAGCCATTAGCAGTTATCTTCAAAAAGTCATGGAAGTTAGGAGAGATTCCAGAGGACTTGAAAAGGGCAAATATAGCGTCAATCTATAAAAAGGGAAATAAGGACAACCTGGGGGAATTACAGACTAGTCAGCTTAACTTCATTACCCAGAAAGATAATGGAACAAATAATCAAACAATCAATTTGCAAATACCTAGAAGATACTAAGGTGATAAGTAACAGTCAACATGGATTTGTCAAGAACAAATTGTGCCAAACCAACCTAATTGCTTTCTTTGACAGGGTAACAGGTCTTGCGGATGGGGGGAAGTGGTAGACGTGGTATATCTTGACTTTAGTAAGGCTTTTGGTACTGTCTTGCATGACCTTCTCATAAACAAACTAGGGAAATACAACCTAGATGGTGGGTGCAAAAAACCGGTTGGAAAAACGTTCCCAGAGAGTAGTTATAAGTTGTTCACAGTCAAGCTGGAAGGGCATATTGAGTGGTGTCCTGCAGGGATCAGTTCTGAGTCTGGTTCTGTTCAATATCTTCATCAGCGTGTTAGGTAATGGGATAGAGAGTACACTTATAAAGTTTGTGAATGATACCAAGCTGGGAGGGGTTGCAAGTGCTTTGGAGGACAGGATTAAAATTCAAAATGATCTGGACAAACTAGAGAAATGGTCTGAAGTAAATAGGATGAAATTCAATAAGGACAAATGCAAAGTATTCCATTTAGGAAGGAACAGTCAGTTACACACATACAAAATGGGTAATTACTGTGTAGGAAGGAGTACTGCAGAATGGGATCTGGGGGTCATAGTGGATCACAACCTAAATATGTATGAAAAGTATAACACTGTTGCAAAAAAAGCAAACATAATTCTAGGATATATTAGCAGGAGTGTTGTAAGCAAGACATGAGAAGTAATTCTTCCACTCTACTCCGCACTGATTGGATCTCATCTGAAATAGTGTGTCCAGTTCTGGACGCCACATTTCAGGAAAGATGTGGACAAACTGGAGTCCAGAGAAGAGTAACAAAAATGATTAAAGGTCTAGAAAACATGATCTACAAGGAAAGATTGAAAAAATTAGGTTTGTTTAGTCTTGAGAGGAGAAGACTGAGAGGGGACGTAATAACAGTTTTCAAGTACATAAAAGTTGGTTACAAGAGGAGGGAGGTAAATTGTTCTTCTTAACTTCTGAGGAGAGGACAAGCAGCAATGGTCTTAAATTGCAGCAAGGGAGGTTTAGGCTGGAGATTAGGAAAACTTTCTGTCAGGGTAGTTAAGCACTGGAATAAATTACCCAGGGAGGTTGTGGAATCTCCATCACTGGAGATGTTTAAGAGCAGAGTGGACAAACACCTATCAGGGATGGTCTAGATAATTCTTAGTCCTGCCATGAGTGTAGGGGACTGGACTAGATGTCCTCTCGATGTCCCTTCCAGTCCTATGATTCTATGATACATAATTCCATAGACAGCATGTTATATTCCCCCCAAGTTCAGCAGCTTCACCACATTCTCATTTTCTGTCTCTCTACTTTCCTTTCCCTCCCCTAAATCCCTTCACCCTAGTGTTAGATAATATCTGAATATACGGTTTAAATATGTGACAATTTAAGCAGCTCAGGGCCCTGAGGGACTGAGTACAGGCTCTTGAGACCAGAGTGGCTGAAGGGGCGGAACTAAGGGAGACGGGGAGGAATTGAGGGAGACAGAGAGGAACACAGATGGGGCACTTTCTGGGACACTGCAGTGTGGTTGTATCCCCAGGCTGACCGCTTCTGTGCTGTTGAGGAGGATGAAAGTTTCAGGAAGAACATCCAACTGGAACAGAAGAAAACAGTCTCATAGTTGGGACCCTCCTTCAGGTGATGTCATGGTATCGTCTCACACTGACGATACCCCTCCAGGGGAGGAAGTCCCTGTTATTAGGAAGAGACAGGTAACAGTAATGGGGGATTTGATCATTAGAAATATAGCTAGTTGGGTTTGTGATAACTGGGAGAACCACATGGTGAATTGCTTGCCAGGTGTGAAGGTTGCAAATCTCTCGAAACATCTAGACACTCATGTGCAGTGCTGGGGAGGAGCCGGTGGTCATGGTACATGTAGGTACCAATGACATAGGGAAAGCTAGAAGAGAGACTGCTAGGTAAGAGGAGGGGTTTAGGGTTATTAGGAACTGGAGAACCCTTTGGGAAAGGAGGAGCCTATCCAGGAGAAATGGGCTCCACCTGAACCAAAATGGACGCAAATTGCTGGCATATACAATTTAAAAGGTGGTAGAGGAGTTTTGAAACTAATGGCTGGGAGAAGTCGACAGATACGGAGGAGCACATGGTTCGGACAGAGACATCCCTTAGGGGAGCATTCTTTCACTGGGATTCTCTGCCCTAGTAAACGGGAGAGGATAGAAGTGGATAAATTGCAGGTAGGAAATGAAGAGAAACAGTCAAATGAAAGAGTCCCATTCAGTTACCTCACATGAAGCAGACAACTAAATACTAACCAATTTTAGAAGTGCTTGTATACGACTGCTAAAAGTCTATATAGTAAGATGGGGGAGCTCGAGTGCTTGGTATTAAATGAGGACATTGACATAGTCGGCATCACAGAAACTTGGTGGAATGACGATAATCAGTGGGACAAGGTAATACTAAGGTACGAACTATATAGGAATGACAGAGTAGATCGCACTGGTGGGGGAAGTGGCTCTGTCTGTGAAAGAAAGTGTGGAGTCAAATATAGAACAACTCTTAAATGAATCAAACTGTCCCATAGAATCAATCTGGATAGAAATTCCAGGCTTGAATAATAGGAGTATAGCAGTATGGATATACTACTGATCACCTGACCAACATGGTGGTGATGCTTGTGAAATGCCAAGGGAGATAGAGAGGCTATAAAAATAGAAAACTCAATAATAATAATAATAATAGGGGAGTTCAACTATCTCCATATTGGCTGGGTACATGTCACCTCAGCACGGAATGCAGAGATAATATTTCTAGACACTATTAATGACTGTGTCTTGGAGCTGGTAGTCCTGGATCCCACAAGGAGGGAGGCAGTTTTTGATTTAGTTCTAAGTGGATCACAGGATATGGTAATAGTGGCCATAATGTGATTCAATTCAACATCCTTGTGGGTGGGGGGGATTCCAAAGAAGCCCACCGCAGTAACATTTAACTTTAAGAAGGGGAGCTACAGAAAAAGGAGGAAGCTAGTTAAATGGAAATGAAAAGGAACAGTCACAAGAGTGAAATGCCTGCAAGCTGCATAGAAACGTTTTATAAAACCATAATGGAGGCTCAAACTACATATATATTCCAAGTTAAAAAAAAAAAAAAAAAAAAAGAGGACCAAAAAAATGCCACCATGGCAAACCAGAATGAAAGAGGGGGTTAGAGGGAAAAAAGGCGCCGTTTTAAAATGGGAAGCCAGGCCCTGCTGAGGAAAATGGAAAGCAGCATGAACTCTGGCGAGTCAATGTAAAAATATAATTGGTCAGGCCAAAACTGAATTTGAAGAGCAACGAGCGAATGACTCAAAAACTAACAGCAAAATTTATTTAAGTCCTTCAGAAACCGAAAAACGTCAGTGGGGCCACTGGACAAAGCGCCGAAAGGGCTCTCTGTGAAGACCCAAGGCCATTGCGGAGAAGCTAAATGAATTCTTTGGCTCTGTCTTTGCAGCAAAGGATGTGGGGGAGATTCCCACAGCTGAGCCATTCTTTTTAGGTGACAGATCTAAGGAGCTGTCCCAGATTGAGGTATCAGTAGAGGAGGGTTTGGAACAAATTGATAAATTAGACAGTAATAAGTCCCCAGGACCACATGGTATCACTCAAGTATTCTAAAGAAATTCAAATATGAAATTGCAGAACTACTAACTGTGGTATGTAACCTGTCATTTAAATCAGCATCTCTACTGGGTCACTGGAGGATATAACATGACACCAATATTTTAAAAAGGCTACAGAGGCAATCCTGTCAATTACAGGCCAGTAAGCTTAACTTTAGTAACATACAGATGAATACAGTATGTTGGGAAAGAGTCAACAGGGCTTTTGTAAAGGGAAATCATGCCTCACCAATCTATTAGAATTCTTTGGGGGGGGTCAACAAACACGTTGACAAGGGGAGTCCAGTGGATATAGTGTACCTGGACTTTCCAAAAGCCTTTGACAAGGTCCCTCACAAAGGACTCTTATCAAAATAATCAGTCATGGGATAAGAGGGAAGGTCCTCTCGTGGATCAGTAACTGGTTAAAAGACAGGAAACAAAGGGTAGAAATAAATGGTCAGTTTTCAGAATGGGGACACCTGGAACATGGGGTTTCATCCCTTATTATCCTGGCTCATACCCATTGTGGAACCTATTATCCATAAATTTTTGAATATGTTGAACAGTATAGGTTCCCTAGGGATCTGTACTGTTCAGCATATTAATAAATCATCTGAAACATGGGGTGAACAGTGACATGGAAGAGTTTGCAGATGATACAAAGTTACTGAAGATAGTTAAGTCCAAAGCTGACTGGGAAGTGTTACAAAGGGATCTCACAAAACTGGGTGATTGGGCAATGAAATGGCAGATGAAATTCAGTGTTGATAAATACAAAAATCCTGCCATGAGTGCAGGGGACTGGACTTGATGACCTCTTGAGGTCCCTTCCAGTCCTATGATTCTATGAAAGTAATGCACATTGGAATGCATCCCAACTATACATGGGTCGAAGAAAGAGATCTTGAAGTCCTTGTGGATAGTTCTCTGAAAACACTCACTCAATGTGCAGCAGCAGTCAAAACAGCTAGAGAATGTTAGGAACCATTAGGAAAGAGATAAGAAGACAGTAAATATAATAACGCCACTTCGTAAATCCATGGTACACTCACACCTTGAATACTGTGCGAGTTCTCTTTGCCCCATCTCAAAAATATATTGTAGAATTGGAAATAATATAGAGAAGGGCAACAAAAATGATGAGGGAGATGGAACAACTTCCACATGAGGAGAGATTAAACAGACTGGGCCTGTTCAACTTAGAAAAGAGACGACTCGGGGGGAGATGAGAGCGGTCTATAAATCATGAATGACTTAAAGAAAGTGTCATTTGCCCCTTCCGATAACACAAGACCCTGGGGTCACCCAATGAAGTGAATAGGTAACAGGTTTGAGGGAAACGGAAGGAAACACTTCCACAGGCTGACTGTGCGTTGTGTGAAGAACTCATGGCCAGGGGATGTTGTGAAGGCCAAAAGCATAAATGGGCTCAAAAAAGATTTCGATAAATTCCTGCAGGATAGATTTATCAATCGCTATTAGCCAGGATGGTCAGGGTATCCCTAAGACTCTGCCTGATGCTGGGAGTGGATGGCGGGGATGGATCACTCTGTGATTGCCTGTTCTGTTCATTCCCTCTGGGTGTCTGGCACTGGCTGCTGTTGGCAGACAGGACACTGAGCTGGGTGGACCATTGGGCTGACCCGGTGTGACCGTTACGTTCTTTTTTAAATGTCATACTCTGGCTACTGTGACACCTCCTGAGAGCGTGTAATGGGCATTTTCCATTATTGGCTGCATCTAGTGGGAATGGTTGTTTCCCAGTCAGCTTACAGCTGTGTGCAAATGTTCTAAAATGCGAATTTGGAATGGAGGTAATATGCTGGTTATGTGCTTGTCCTAGATAATCTCAGACCACAGCCGTCCCCGCACATTCTGCTCCTGCTCAGATCAGAACAGGTGTGGAAGAAATCTTTCTTTCCCTGGTTCCTTCCCTCCCCGCCCCATTGTGCTCTGTCTCCTTCCCTAATTAAACGACTTTAGGCACCAATTAAACCTTAGGTCTTTGATGCTATTGGGCAAATGGAATTTCCAGCATTGTCCACCTACTTCTGACACGTACAAGTTCTCCCACCTGGCTGTTACTCCCTGCTCTTGTTATGGAAACAAACACTGGGTTGTTCAAAGCCAGGCAGGTTGGTTCAAACCCATCACTTACCTCTGGGCTTGTCTCGTCTGTGACGTAGTGATTTGTTTAAAGCGGTTTTCCTCTCCTCAGTGAGACTGGCTGGTTCAGGGATTGGGAATAGGATATGTTGCAATCTTTTGCCTCTCTTTGGCCTGACACTAGGTCAGGTCAGTATTTGCCAAAAGTCTTTATGCTGTACCATGTTCTGAGTGCTGTACTGTGTCCTATCTGGTAAGTGAGTGGGTGGTCTCAGTCTAATCCTCGATGCCCATATCTCTAGAACACCGTGGGGAGTGGCACTGCTCTTGGCAGTCTCAGCAGAGAAGCCAAGGACTGAATTGCCCATGGAGACTGAACTGCCCTGTCACCGGTAGTGGCGGTCCCTGCGAAACAGGGTGGAGATGTGCTGGTGGGACAGTGTGGGGAAGAGGCCTGTAACATTTGTTCTATTGCCCTCAGTCCAACACCTTTCACAAGCACACAGGATTCCCTTTCAGCATGCCATGTAGCCCAACGTTACAATTCCTCTCATTCCTTCACCCTGCTGAGCTCACTGAATGCCCTTATCAAGAAAACACCTTTTAAGCAGTCACAAGTTTCCAGATCCGTGCTTGTGGTGGAGTCCTGCCTTTGCCTGGGGCTCCCAGTGCCCCCTGAGCATGCAGGTATCCAGTACAACTGCGCAACATCTCAGAGATTGCATGCACACTCAGAGTAAGGACTAGCTGGAACACCTTGTTGTTCTGCTCCTTAGATTCCTACACCTGTCGTCGCCACCGTTCTGAGTCCAGGATAGATGTTCAGTATCAGGCAATGATCTGCTGAACAAGCTGGAAATTAAGGCCTAGGATGATGTTTGGGGGTTTTCTCTCCCAGATTCCAGCACAGAGACAGCAGGGCTCTTCTCTCTGGGGGTTCGGGAGATGGAGGAAATGTGTGAATGAATCCAAAGTATCTAGTTTCTGTGTATCTCCATCCCACCTACCCGCAGTTTTCACAACCATCTAGAGCAGCGTTTCTCAAACTGGGGTGCGCAGATCATGCTGAACAACTCCTCCCCCTCCCTCCCAGCACCTCCTGCACTTTGGGGAACAGTGGCCAATGGGAGCTGCAGGGGTGGTGCCTGGGGACGCGAGGGCAGCGTGCGGGGCCTCCCTGGCCGCTCCATGCACCATGGAGCTGGACATGGCTGCCGCTTCTGGGAATAGGGTGGAGCCCCGAGCCCCTTCCCACACTCCAAATCCCTCACCCCAGCCGGGAGCCCCCCACCTGCACCCAGAGCCCTTCATCCCAGGCCCCACCCCAGAGCCTGCGCCCCCAGCTGTAGCCAGAACCCTCTTCCACATCTCAGCCCCCTGCACCAGCCCTGAGCCTGCTTCTGCACTTCAAAGCCCTTGGCCCCAGCCTGGAGCTCCCTCCTGCACCCCAAGCTCCACCCCAGAGCCCACACCCCCAGCTGGAGCCCTCACCCCTTCCTGCACCTGCCCCATCCCAGTGAAAAGTGAGTGAGGGTGGAGGAGGGGGGCTGGAGTGAGTGGGGGTGGGGCCTCAGAGAAGGAGTGGGGCCTTTAGGAAAGGGGGGGCAAGGGTGTTTGGTTTTGCGCAATTAGAAAGTTGGCTACCCTAGTGTGGCCTGCGGCTGAGCGGGGGCTTGAGGGTCCGTGAAAAATTTTAAATCAAAATGGGGGTCCTTGGGTTGCTAAAGTTTGAGAACTGCTGATCTAGAGGACTGGACAGTGTGATCGTTAAGAGGATTAAAATTAAGTTTGTTGCACTTTATATTAATTTCCTGTCCAGAGGGAGATGGTTGGGTTGTTTTCACCAAACTCCAGGTCTTTGCTCCAGTGAGGAAGCAAACTGTCTATCAACTTTTTAACAGCAAACTCCTCTCCAAGATGCAACATACAGACTAAAAGCAAGGAAAACTAAAGACAAAAGCATACCCACCAACTCTCTGACTGGGAGTTCCCCTAGCTGGCATTTGTTTAGGATTTTGGGAAGATGTTATTAGGAGAATGTGTGGAGAATCTATTAATAAACTTTCTGTGCTTCTTTTCCCACACTAGTATGCTGTTTTAAGCAAGACAATAATCCTGTTTAATTTCTTTAAATAGTTTCCAATCGGAGACCATATCGAGAGTACTACGTAGATGCCTTAGGAGATCCTTCTGAGAAAGCCTGGGTTGCAGGAAAAGCTATTGTACTTTTTGAAGGCAGATATCAGTTTGAAGAGCTACCTGTCCTTCGGAGAAGAGGGAAGCAAAAAGAAAAAGGCTACAAGCACAAGGTAAAGCTTCTGTTCTTGGTAGCTTGCTTTGCTCACTCTTTTCTGAGGTTAAAAAGTAGCTTGCGTTTGCACAGCCGAATTGTACTTGTATGTCTGGAAATGCACCCTAAAAATGGTTTTGTGCAGTGATAATTGTGAGGGCGCAGCTGGTAAATTGATTTGCAGAATTCCTGTGATGATCAGAGTTTTTAAGCCACAAGGAGTTTCCAGACGTGCTCCTATTTAAGGGCATGGTCTGTAGTTTGTAAGTTACTGTCGAGAGCATTCGGAGAGATGGAGAAGTTGTCACCCTGTCACTGTTTGACATATTCACTATCTATCTGTTTTATTCAACAGTACAGTTCTATGAAGAAAGAACAGGAGGACTTGTGGCACCTTAGAGACTAACCAATTGATTTGAGCATGAGCTTTCGTGAGCTTCTTCGGATGAAGTGAGCTGTAGCTCACGAAAGCTTATGCTCAAATCAATTGGTTAGTTTCTAAGGTGCCACTAGTCCTCCTGTTCTTTTTGCGAATACAGACTAACACGGCTGCTACTCTGAAACAGTTCTATGGATGTGAAATATCAGTTATGATGATTAAAAGTGTGCATTTGGAAGTAACTTACTTTGCTCTCCAGTGACCTCTCCTGGCTGACTCAGGAACAGATCATGCTTCCATTCTGTATTAGACCACTGCAGAAAAACAATAATAGTGTTTTGAACCCTGCTTCTGTAATAAGTTGTATAAGCACATAGAGTTCCTCCTGATTTGACCTACGAAGTGCCTCACCAATCAGACTTTGGGAGGGAGTTGCATAGTCTAGCACATCATCTGCTCATGAAGCAGCCTCTATTTCAAAGGTACAACCCTGGAGCAGACATGCCTTTGTACAATATAATAGAATACAAGCTTCCTGCCATAAAGATGACTGAAGAAATTCACCAGTTCAGCATTATTAAAGTGAAGGAATACAGAGGGCCACTGGATGGTTGCAAGAGGGAAGCAGTTGTATCTTATACTGATAGTTTAACTGCTGACAGTAGTGGCTGCTTTGTTAGGGGACAGACCTAATTGTCTCAGTGTAAGTGATTGGGTGATTGTAGTGAAAAGCACCAGAGGATTCACTACTCTTATACACATGCCTTCCTTTCTCCTGGTTCCTTTTGTGTGGGGGATATTCCTCTCGTCTTCATTCAGCGTTTGCCGTCCTCTGCCTTTGTTCCCAGCCTAGTGTCTGTTAGCTCCGTGCACCCAAGACTCGGGAGGTCTGTGGCTTGAGTCCAGTTCTTGGAATTGCTGGGGTGCAGTGCTGGCATAGCTGCACCTGTGTAAACCAGACGCATTCTGGGTTTGTATCTGCGAGGGGGCCGCCCGCCAGGGTCTCCCGCAGAGCTGCAGAGGATCTGGCTGCCTTGTGACATTGGGTTATTTGCCATTCTTTAGTCAGCTGAGATTCTGTAGATCACCCTTTAAAAGAAAAGTGGTGGGAAATCAAACGGCTCCCCTGAGCTGGGATTCATTTTGGTTCAGGAGTAGTAACGAAAACCTACAGTTTGTCGTCGCTAAGAGCAACAAACCCTGATGGAAAGCCAGGCTTCTTTAAAAAGCCTATCCAGTGCCCTGGGCACCTCTTTCTGTGTGAAGGGTACAAAACTCAGTATGGATCCTGGGAGCCTTCTGAGCAGAAGCAACAGCAGTGTGTGTCTGGGTTTGTGTGAGGTAAATCCCCGTGAAAGCGGTGGCTTTGTACGTGGGGTGGCAGAGAAGGGGGATGCTGTGGGGAGAACAAGTTGAAATGTAGTGTGAAATAAATGGAAGCAAGAAGGGTCAGGACAGAGCAAACCAGGGCTTTTTTTATGGCATGTTTTAGAGAGATGCATGCTGAGGCCCCTCTGATGGCCCAGTGGTCGGTGCTCTGCTCTGCCACACAGGGGGCCAGTGTCGGATTCTCCTTCCTGATAGCTGCTGTCCAGGTTGCTGCATTAGGTGCATGCTGGGAGGCCAGTGCATTCAGTCCCTGAGGAAGGCCAGTACCGTCAGGGACCCCTTTTGTCAGTAGTGACAGGTTCGGGGGAATTGCACGCCTCCCTCTTTTACTGGAAGAAGGATGTCGGACATGATTCAGGCTTGAGAGTGTTGGTATGACACACATTACAGAACCCCATAGGGCTGCTATTACAGAAGCTTCAATAGCACTAGGAAAGCACACAGGACACTAATTTACTAGTATTGTGATCCAAGCAGTTCTGCAGCGATTTCAGTTGGGTTCAGTTGGAGTCCTATGCATTTGTGCTCCATGGATGTGCTGTCCGGGAGCCATGTTAGCCATGAGGTGCTGGACTCCTGTCTGGAGACTGCTGCTGCATTTTGCATACACTAGATACACTTGGATCTCTTATGTGTTGTTTCACTTTATGGTTCTGCTAAATGTTTATTTGATGGTAACCTCTCTTTGTGTTTTCTCAAACATTCAGGTTCCTCAGAGGTTTATGGCGAAATGGGAAGTCAGTGTTGGACATGCGGAAGAATTCCTTCTCAAGGGGACTGAGGATCAAAAGTGTAGTCAGAATCCCAGCAAGCTGAACAGTGAGGATGTGCTGTTGGAATCCTGCGCTAATGGCCCTGTAATGGAACCGGACAGGCAGCTGAATGGCTGTTTTAAATCATTGGCATTTGACTCCAAACACTCAGCCAGGGAGAAGGGAAGGTCATGCACTAAATCACAAGTGAAAAAGAGCTCTGACAGCAGGAAAAGGACTAGAGTAAAAAAGAGCCGCACCAGACTGGAACCATCTAGGAGGGAAATTGGAGGAAAGGCACCAGAGAACATAGTTAGAAACATGATTGCTGGGGACCTGCCAGATAAACATGCATCACACGAACTTTGCCGGATAGCAAACAGCCTAACAGCATCCAATGGTGCCGTGGAAAACTACTTGCTCTCTTCTTTTGGAGAAAGACGTTTTGAAAAGACAACCTTGAAACAGGAGTATCAGGCCCCTCATGGTGACTCCCTACGGGACACGCTGAAAGTGGATTTGCTTTCCAGCAGCTCTACAGAGAAACAGAAAAGCCCCGTAGGCATTCTTTGCAGTTCCAAATTACAGGTACACTATTCTACAGCTGACGCTGCTATTGAAAAAAAGCAAACTGAGTCCGATTCGCTGACTTCCTTCTCAGATGATGGAACTAGTGATCTAGATACCGGGGACCAAAGTTCTGAAGCAGCTTGCAGCGCCCTGGAGATCAGTGACTCTGCAGATAAAGAAGAGAAGGAATTCTCTACAGGGATGAGGGGAAACAGTAAATGTTCCATGTATCTGTCACAAAACAGCAACAGAAGAGCCAGGAAAAGGTCATCTAGAGATCACAGACCTCCAGGTGGCAGAAGTGATGCTGAATCTGTGGATGGGGAGCTCCAAGGAGCAGCCTCAGACACTGAGATGCCTGTTATTGCTCTAGAGTGTACTTCAGCTATAAGAAATGACCATCTTTCCCTTTCAGATAAGGACCTTACACGCCAGAGTGTTTGCCGGGAAAGCTCCCACATTGGGATTACAAATCAACTGAATCTCCACCTGAAAAACATCAAAGTGCCCCGGCTCAAAAGTATAAGAAGCAAACACAAGGAGAGTGCTGCTGTGACAGAACCCCCTCTCCTAGAAGAGCAATGTGGCATGAATTGCTGCTCTTCTGACGCCAAAGGTTTCACTGGTCCTCCTGCCAAAAGTGGGAAAGTTGATAGTCAGGAACCATTAAATAATGTGCATGAGAGAGCCAGGGATTCTGCTGAAATAGAGACTGCCGTGGTGAAGCATGTCCTCTCAGAGCTGAAGGAGCTATCCTATAGGTCCCTTGGTGATGAAGCTAGTGACTATGGGGCACCTAAGACCACAGCACCCTTACTCTTCTCTTCTGCCTCTGGGCAGAGTCGTTTGCCCATTGAGCCAGACTACAAATTCAGCACCTTGCTAATGATGTTGAAAGATATGCATGATAGTAAGACAAAAGAGCAGCAGCTGATGTCAGCTCAGAACATGGTCCCGTATCGAAATGCTGGCATGAGCAGTTCCTCTGGAAGTAATTCTGCAACTGGCTTGAAGGCTTTGGCTGCAAAAGGATCCACTTACAAATTAGAAAAAAATGGGGATTGCGTTCTGGAAGCAACATGTCAGAAACCTGGTGCCAGTGAATCCTCTCTTTCGTGCAGCGCTACAGCCAAGATAAGTGGGAGGAGTACTAACAAAAGGGAGCCCACGGATACTGCTCTTTCTGGTACGAATGGCACAAAGTGCATCTCAAGACACAACTGTTCACAATCTAAGCAGTCATCCAAGCTAGTAGATAATGCAACATCAATCAGAAAGGATTTAAAACTAGAAGGGCTGAGCAAGCCTCTAAATCAGGTCTCCAGTAATATAGCGGAGAAAGCATCCCTCCCACGCAGGGATATGCAGGGCTTGGTTACTAGTCTTATTGGTAATGAAATAGAAGAAACTGCAAGGAAAGAGTCTCTTGAGTTAATGGAACACTCCACTGATGAAGACTCTGCGTGTTCATCTGATGATAATTTAGATCGTTTCAGAAAGAGGCCTGAACCTGATAAAAATACTGAGAGTTGCACTTCTGCTGAAAATGGTGAGGGCCTAGAGCTGGATTCGGAATTGAATAGCGAAAGCTCCCTGGGGGATGAGTCTCACGATGTAGTAAACCATGTAGCACCCAAGAAGCGATGGCAGCGTTTTAACCAAAGCAGTGCTAGAACCAGTCGGCACGTCCATAGATCTAGGGAAGAAGAGAGCTCCAGGGGCGCCTTTGGGGGCCTGAATTCTAGTGACTTTTCACTAAAGGGAAAGGAGTGCCTGGAGCACAGGCCTCCCACCCTTTCCCCGGGGCTTGAGGGAGACCTGACAGACCAGGACTGGGAGAATCACTTAGACTTAGTTGTGAAAAGTTTGAATGTATGTGATAAGCCAAACAATGATGTGATGCATTCAGAATCAGAGCTTTGCCGTTTTGCTTCCCAGTCTGAGTTCTCTTCACAAGGTAAGGAGTTCGATTTACACCTAAGAGTGTGTGTGTGCATGTGTGGCTGTGTGTGTGTGTGCATTCTGTCATCCTTTAAGTTAAAAATATAAAACATCATGTTATTGAGTGGTCTAAATGGAACATTGAGGGCACCTAACTGCACTCAACGTGTGATGTTGTGTTCTTAGATATCTCCCAATAAAGTGCGGAGTAGAGAGAGGTGGTTTGATTACATGATGATTTATTTGACATATTGGTCTAAAAGCTGAAGTATATTTTGGAGAGAGATTAGCGTCTCCATAGTGAAGGGAGAAGTGAGTGTCTGTCTCTTTATAAGCCGGTTTTCACCTCCAGGCTCTCCCTGAAAGGTTACAACTTACTCTTACACTGTGTAGGTCGCTTCCAGAAAGTCTGGAGGAAAACCAGGTTCTGCTCTTTGAACAATTTGTTTTTGGCTCATTTTCTCTCTCACAGTTGAGCCTAGCGACCACATTTGCTTTGTTCTGTTGGTCTCAACAAGGGCTAATGCCCCACCTGTTTTTTAGGGTGGGAGCTAATTAACTATTACAAGGGGTTAATTAGGAAGCTTGTGGAGTTCCTCACCCACAGGCTATTTTGGAATGAATGTTGCTGTGTTGACATTCATATTGTCTATGAGGTGAGGAGCAGGAAGGAGAGAACCACGTGGGAGGCGCAGGCTGAATTAGATCCGGAAGACCGTGGGTAGATGGAAGCTTCAGCTCAGGTGAGGTGGTCTGGGAAGCAGGAGGGAGGTATCTGCAGAGAGATGGAATGTACACGAGCTCATGGGGTCTTCAGGGGCTCCCATCATTCAATAGTTCTGAAAAGTTTTACAACACCTGAGGAAATTCAGTGGAGTTGCTTAGGTGTAGCTGAGGTAGAGTTTTGTCGTCAGACTCATATTTCTGTTGGTGATGCATGAACCAGAAGGAACCCGGCTTGACTTTCAGGACCAAGAGCAAGCTGTAAGGCATTTGATTTGGTACCACATGACATTTTGATTGAAGAAAAATATAAAACGAACATGTAGTGCACGTTAAATGGCTTAAAAGCTGGCTAACTGATAGGTCTCAAAATGTAACTGTAAATGGGGAATTATCATTGAATGGGTGCGTCTCTAGCAGCATCCTGCAAGGATCAGTTCTTGTCTCTATGCTATTTAACATTTGTATTAATGACCTGGAAGAAAACAAAATCATCATCAGTGAAGTTTGCAGATGACACACACGTTGGGGGAGTGGAAAATAATGAAGAGTACAGGTCACTGGTACAGAGTGCTCTGGATCCCTGGGTAAGCTGGGTGCAGGCAAACAATAGACATTTTAATATGGTTAGAAACGTGTATCTAGGAACAAAGAACATAGAACATTCTTACATATGAGGGACTCTCTCCTGGGAAGCAGTGATTGACAAGGGTTTGGGGGTCATGGTGGATAAATAGCTGAACATGAGCTCCCAGTGCGACACTGTGGCCAAAAGGGCTAATGCGATCCTGGGATGCATAAATGGGAGTCTCCAACTGGAGTAGAGAGGTTATTTTATTTTTGTATTTGGAACTGGTAAGACCACTGTTTTACTACTGTGTCCAGTTCTGGTGTCCATAATTCAAGAAGGATGTTGATAAATTGGAGAGGGTTCAGAGCAGAGTCACAAGAATGAGTGAATGACCAGAAGACATACCTTATAGTGACAGACTCAAGGAGCTCAATTTATTGATCTTAACAAAGAGAAGGTTAAGGGATAACTTATTTACAGTCTAGAAGTATCTACATAGGGAACAGGTATTTTTTAAATAATGGGTTCTTCAGTCTACCAGAGAAAGGGATAACATGATCCAATGGCTGGAAGCTAAAGCTAGACAAATTCAGACTGGAAATAAGGGGCAAATTTTTAACAATGAGTGTAATTACCCATTGGAACAATTTTCCAAGGGTTATGGTGGATTCTCCATCACTGGCGATTTTAAATCAAGACCGGATGTTTTTTCTAGAAGATCTGGTCTAGGAATTATTTTGGGAAAGTTGTCTTGCCTCTGTTCTGCTGGAGGTCCACATAATTGTCCCTTCTGGCCTTGGAGTCTATGAATCTTACAGTTTTGGCCCTTAGGAAAGCAGCATTAACCTAAGAAAATTTAATAGAGAGTCATTGAGACACAATGAACATGGAACCTCCACTAGGCCAATTTTACACAGTCACTTTTCAGAGTAAAACAGAGCTTTACGGTAGCCTGGATGGAACTCTGATGTGGTTAGTGTGTGGAGTGGACAGCCGAGTGCTTAGGTCAAAGGCTCAGGGGCCCGTCCCTGGGAATGGATAATCCATCAAACTACAACTTTGACAAGGGATAGCATCGCCAGTGCTAATGCAGAGACAAGGGCAGAGGAACCTCTATGGTTTTGTTGTGTTTATCACTTACAATTCAGTATACTACTAGAGTTTTAATTCCTGTATGTAAAGATTTTACAAGTAACTTCTGTTTCAAGCCTGATTTGGTTTTCCTTTTCTATTTTTCTATATTTGTATTTAGCCCATTACTAGCATTAGACTCTAAATAAAATTGTCTGTTTTCTCCGCCACCTTGTGCAGACAGCTTTATTTAAAATAAGAGTAGTAGTATATCAGGGGACTGAGGGGGGAATAGAGTCCAACACAACTGTCTTCATCATCCAGGGAGCAACTGTAAATTAAAACACCTTCAAATAAAGGTTATTTGGTGGCAGTGAAAATAAAATCTGAATTTATTTTGTCCTCCCTTGAAAAGACCTGATCCACTAAACTGCATTGTGTGTCAGACTGGGGCAGGAATCTGATCCAGCAGCCAGTGTTACAAAACCACCCTCAATTATAACTGGAAGAATTTTAGAATTTGAGTTTACTTTCCACTAATTTTGCTGTGTTGTTTACTGTTCATGTAGGTTTACTCTGCCGCGTGCCCTTTTTATATTAGTCGTTATTTCCTGATTGTCATCCATGCGTGCCACTGTACAAAACAGAGACAGGCAGCTGCTGCCCCACTGGGCATGGAAGATGAGAGAGGCTCAACAAGTGTATAATACACTGGTGACCCGGTGAAGGTCCCGTCTCAAAAGTGGTGACATCTTAAGTAATTCATTGAATCCTCTGTTTGTTGTGACATAGTTTCTGAGCACCCAGCAGTGTGTTGGTGTTTCACAAAAACACAGGTGTAATCCCCACCCCGAGGTGGTGACATGTAAATCACCAATGGCACAGGAAACAGTCACAAACGGGCAAAGGGGGAGACATGAGTGAGAAAGTCTCGAGGTTGCTCGAGGGGCATCCGTGTCCTGATGATTTGGTGGTCTTTTTACCATGTGAACACCCCCTCATATTGTTACGGTGAAATGGTAGGGGGGCCTGGAACAAGGTGAGGGAGAGGGCTCGGCAAAGAGGCCAGAGGGTCTTTGCAGATAACTAGGACTCCGTGTCAGTCATGGAGGTTGCGGAAGTCATGGATTCCATGATTTTCCATGATCTCTGTGACTTCTGCAGCAGCCAGTGTGGCTGACCCCAGGGCCAGCCGCTCTGGCCTCTACTCTGGGCAGCTGGCACCGGTGCCACCAAGCAGTGGTCCCCAAGGCGACTGGAGCAGCCGCTGTTCCAGCAGCTTCTGGCAGCTGGTGCCACTGGCCCCTGGGCACCCCCCAGCAGCGGCCCCTCCTCCCCAAGGTTTAGTTAGGGGTATTTATAGTATAAGTCATGGACAGGTCACGGGGCCGTGAATTTTTGTTTATTGCCCATGACCTGCCCATGACTTTTACTAAAAATACCCTTGACTAAATTGTAGCCTTCCAGATAGCGCATGGAGGTGTTCATGAGCGAGGGAGGCAGAAAGGAGGGTGGGCGGGGGAGGGCTGCTTAGGTGGCCTCCATGGGCACGGGTGAGAGCTGCGTTGAGTAGGAGAGCTCTAGCTGCAAGGACAGGTGTGCTGATAAGTTACAAATTAGACCAATGTCCACAGTGAAGCCTAACTCCATCCCAGCCTTTCCCCACCGCTCACCTACCCGACTCTAGCCTTCCCTCTGGGGAGATGCATAGGCTTTGCAGTATGCCCTGAAGGACATCAGACCAAGGAGCTGAAGATCTGTTGTGTATAGTGGAGCGCAGAGAATGCTGTGTGATCCCCCATGGAGTGGTGGTGCTGAGTAAACGGGTCATGTTGTGAAGAATACACACATGGAAGCTATTCTGCTTTCTATGGTATCAGACAAAGGTTGGCTGTTAGGAAGGCTGAGAAAACTGTATGTGCTGTGACCTTTTCACCGGTCCATAACCACGCTGGAGGTTTGGCAAAAGAACGGTTGGTGGCTTAGGAAAGAGAATAGTTTTCCTCATAGTAGCTGCGCTTTGAGAGATTACGGCTAATCCTTGTCTGCAGCAGCCAGCGTAAGGCCTTCTCTGCGCTTCACAACTTTACTGATACAGCTGGACAACAGAGCCCTAGTGTAGACGCCGCGTACGCCAACAGGTGTTTTTCTGTCACCACAGTAACACCAGGCAACCTTAGCTCTGCCCTTTTCCAGCAGGGCTGCAGTTTACCCCATTAACACACACCCACCTTTTCACTGACAACCACACAGTTGCTGAAAGCTCCTTTTACAGCCCAGTCACACTCCCCCAGGGGATTCCATCCTACACTGTTAAAGGGAAAAAGGGAAGAAAAAGGGGGGCCTGTGCCCCCTTTCCTCTAGGCCCGGGAGCAGGCACCAGCACAGGTGTGCAGAGGTGGGACTAGACGCATCAGTGGTGGGCTGTCCATGGGGCAATGGCGTCTCCCTCAAGCTACACAGGCGAGAACAAAGTGGCTACGTAGAAACCCTCACACTTTTTTCTTTATTGTAATCTTCCTGGGCTGCATGTCTGCGCACGCAAAGAGAACATGTCCTTAAATGGCAGTCACAGTTTGGGACCCCGAAGACGTAGTGGGTGCCAGGCACTGCCTGGGGTAAACGTTGACTGACAGACCATTTTGACCTGGCACCACAGTAATAGTTTGATTTCTAGCTCCACACCAAAAAAACTCACCTAGAAACTTTTTGAAAAGTGACTGTCTTTTTCTGGGCTTGTATCTCTGTAGCCCCTGGCTAAAATGGATCCAAATGTGGTTCGCTCACCCTACCCTGCACTCCCACAAGGAAAAGTGAATTTCAAGGAACTCCGTGCAAGCATGCGGATTTTAGAGCACTTAGAAGCATTGATCTCTAGACCCCCCTCTGCAGAACAGGTGGCTCTGTGAGGTGTGAAGTGGCCCCTTCATCTCAATGGGATGGTCTCAGCTGAATGAGAACAGGGGGATGGAACAGCCTGGAGACAGCTCTGAGACATGTGAACTGCTTCATTTGACTCAGACAGTGTCTGAAGCACAGGCCTGACAGTGGCAAAGCTGTGGGGCTGCAGCTGTGCGGCTCTAAGGTCTCCTGTGTGGCCGCTCTATGCCGGCAGGAGAGAGCTCTCCCATCCACATAGTTAAACCACCCCCGAGGAGCGGTGCCAACTATGTCGGGGGAGAGTGGCTCCTGCCCAAAGCTCTGCCCACACTGGCACTTCTGCTGGTGACCCTCCTGTCAGGCGTGTGCGTGCGGGTTTCACCCATTCCCCCGACTGACAAAAGCGCTAGCGTAGATGTTGCCTCGATGTGGGCTCCCATCCCCCTATTTGAGTGCTGTAGAGTCTGTGATATGCATGAAGTTTGCCTGTTCTCAGCTCTCCACCCACAGGGGCAGGACATCCCTAGATCCTGGCTCACATGGGGGGCACGGAGGGGGCCTCAGACTCTCCCAGAAGGGCCAGCACCCCCAGAATTCAGCTCACATGAGGAGGGTAGGAAGGGGATGATCCAACTCCTTGTAGAAGGGCCCAGCATGGGCCTCACAGATCCTGGCACACACATGGGAGGGCAGCGAGAGGGGCTTAGACCACCATACAGGGGCAAGAGACTGACAGATCTAGGCAAACACAGGGAGACGGGTATGTGGGGCTGAAGGTGCCCCTGTCCCTGCTTTCCCCTGAGGCCTGCTTCCACTTACGTCCACGTCCCTTTTCCCACTGCCCAATCTCCCTCCCCTCTTCACTACCCATCTCCACTTCTCCCCTCCTCTTGATGCAGACCCAAATCCCTCTCCCACTGTCCCCCCACTCCTCTTCCCCTGAGTACCACTCTCCTCCCAGGGAGTGTTCATATGGCTAATTTCCCCCCAAAGATTTTGTGGCCGCAGGGGATTTGGGTGAATTGGCAAAGCTGTGGGTTTCAGAGGGGTTCAGGTGCAGGGTTGGAGGCACTGGCAGAGCTGTGGAGTGCAGGCAGGTTGGGGTCCACTGGCAGAGTGGGGGATGTAGGAGGGTGGGGGTGCAGGGGGGTTGGGGTGCATTTCCAGAGCTGAGGGTGCAGGGATTAGGGGTGCACTGGCAGAGCTAGGGGGTGCCGGCAGGTTGGCGTGTGGGGAGTTCGGGTGCCGGGGAGAGCTAGGGCTGTAAGATGCTTGGGGCGTGGGGTGGGTCAGAGCTAGGGGGTGCCGGCAGGTTGGCGTGTGGGGAGTTCGGGTGCCGGGGAGAGCTAGGGCTGCAAGATGCTTGGGGCGTGGGGTGGGTCAGAGCTAGGGGGTGCCGGCAGGTTGGCGTGTGGGGAGTTCGGGTGCCGGGGAGAGCTAGGGCTGCAAGATGCTTGGGGCGTGGGGTGGGTCAGAGCTAGGGGGTGCCGGCAGGTTGGCGTGTGGGGAGTTCGGGTGCCGGGGAGAGCTAGGGCTGCAAGATGCTTGGGGCGTGGGGTGGGTCAGAGCTAGGCAGTACAGGGGGTTGGGGTGCAGTGGCAGAGACGGAGATGCAGAGGGTGTGGAGTAGAGTCGGGTTCTACTGGCGGAGCTGTGGGGTGCAGGCAGGTTTGGTTGCAATGTGATTTGGATGAGCTGGCAGAGCTGGGGTGCAGGGACTTTGGGGTGCACTTGGCGAGCTGGGGGTGCAGGAGGCTAGGTGCAGGCAGGTTGGGGTATACTGGCAGAGCTGGGGGTATAGGCGGGTTGGGTGCCTTGGGAGGCCTGTGGGGTGCAGGGTGGTTGGGGTGTTGGAGTGAACTGGCAGAGCACAGGTGTACAGGTGGGTTGGAGTGCAGGTGGTTTAGGTGGCAGAGCTGGGGCTGCAGGGTGGCTGGGGTGCTGGGAGGTTGGGGTGCAGCAAGGCTGGGGTTGTGACTTTCTGTAGGGGTATCTGGTTGTCTGTGGCTGTGGATCGGCTCCCTGAACCCACCTGCCTTGCTGCTCGGTACCGGGCGTGATGATCACTCCGCACCCCTGAGTGCTCCAAGCATTCCCTGCAGCGTCCGGCCCCAGCACACCAGGCCTGCTGTCCCCAGAGGAACCACACACACCAGAGTCAGCTAAGGACCAGCACTTGGCTTATCACACCGCATGTAGCTCTCTTTCGAGTGAAGACAAAGACCCAGTGTATTGTCAGAACCGAGATTCTTCTTCGCCTGGTGTCCCCCTGGGCGCTCCGCTGCAGGTGCAGAGCCGCATCTTAGGATTTTGAGCCAGAGATTTTCAGCTCGCAGTGTCCATTCAGCCGACACGCGCCTCCTTGTGCTAGGCACTGAGAAGTGCAGAGGTGACCCACCCTCAGTTCCTTCTCAGCCGCCTCGGCCTGAGAGTGGGCACTCGCGTGTCTGCCTGAAGCATCCCTCGGCTTTTCTAATATTTCTGGAGTGGGTACAATAGTTTTTATGGTTTATAGCTAGCAAATTAGATAAGTATTGAAAGGATTGTTTTGTTGTCTGTTTCCCCTCTGGGAATCTTGTTTTCGTGGTTTCGTGGCTCGCCAGGTTTCAAATGCTACCTCTTCCGCCAAGAGGCCTTACCTGTGAGTGACGGCCACGCTGAGTGTGTCCATTGCTTGGGGGAGTCCCACGTCTCCCAGAAGTGCAACCTCTCCTTGCCCTCAGGTCCAGGGCAAGGAAACACAGGAAGATTAAACTCAGCCTGCTACAGAGGGAATGCTCCTTTCAGCTGCTTGTGAGTCAGGTCAGGAGACCCCCATCCCTGTACGTCTTCTCTGGACAGATCCAGTGACCCTTCTACCTCGGCGCTGGCTTCCCCTAGGAAAGAGAAGGATTTGGAGCCTTCAGGGAAGGCTTCCAAAAAGAGGAATGCAGACTCTCACCTTGAGGAGCCAGCTCTGAAAAAGACCAGATCCCCAGAGACATTTACTGTCTCCAAAGCCTTGACCACTCGACTTGGTACTGTTGTGTCGAAGGGCAACTCCTCTGGTACATGTGAGGCTGCCAAGTCCCAGAGCACGAAGGAGAGACATGGCTCCAGTAGGGTCTCGGTACCTTCTACCAGCAAGGATGGGAAGCATAGGCACTCTGGAATGGCACTGTCGAGTTCAGGCCAGCCATCGGGACCCATACATACAGCACCCTCGGCACCGAGTAGGCAGTGGTGCCAGATGCCATTGGTGTGCCCACCATAGATGGCACTGTTGGCTTTGGCAACCATGGCCTCAACTACTGCATTTGAACCAATCCCCTGTTCAGTACCGCAGGAGTTCAGATAGACGAAGGACCTCTGGATAATGGAAGAATTGGAGTCCCCACTCCACATGGGTACTGAGTGTCTGGACTACCATCCTCTGGTATTGCAGGACTCCACCATTTTTCGCGGGTGCTTCTCTGTTGAACAAGGAGGAGGAGGATGAAGGAGACTTCCAGTCAGTCTCCTTTATTTCTGTTCTGGGTTCTACAGCATATCGCTACAGGAACCCATTCTCTGGAAGTCTTAGGGAAGATCAGGCTCGTTATCAAGGGTGATGGAACCAACCCTGCATGCCACCCACACTCCTGCATGGGCCCCCTCAATGGCCATATTGGGACCCCAACCATTTGCCAGAACACGGTACCATCTCATGGGGGAGGGTAGAGTCAGACAGCTCTCTCCTCCTGGCCAGCCCCCTTCAGGAGGAGATGACTGAGGAGCGGGAGGTCAGGGCGTATAAGGAGACCACCCCTCAAACACCTATCTCATTCTCTTCTCTGGATGAGGTGGTTATTATGCCTCTGGCTGCCATCCATGACAGGTGATTTTCAGCAGTTTCAACGCTCCATAAAGAGGGTAGCTGACCCCTTTCAGATTCCACTCAGAGAGGTCAAGGATTTACAGCGCACACTGTTGGATATCTGGCAGTCAGCAGCACCCTTCAAAGTGGCATTACCCATCAGTGAGGTGCTCCGGATCCAGCTAAGGCAGTGTGGCAAACACCTGTCCCTATTCCACCCATGTGTAAATGGCGGATAAGAAGTATTATGTACCCCCTAAGGATTCTGACTTTTTGTTCTCTCACCTGCCTCCTGACTCCCTGATGGCAGATGTGGTAAATGAGCAGGGTAGGCAGCACTCCTCTGAGACCTTGTTTACACTAGAACTTACGTTGGTATAACTTACTTCGCTCAGGGGTGTTAATAATCCACACCCCTGAGCGACATAAGTTATACCAACCTAAGCGCCGGTGTAGACAGTGGTACATCCATGGGAGAGGTGCTTCTGCCAACATAGCTACTGCCTCTCATGGGAGGAGGAGTAATTAAGCTGACAGGAGTGCTCTCTCCCGTTGGTTTAGAGCATCTTCACCAGAAGCACGACAGCGGCACCTCTGGCGTTTCCAGTGTAGATGTAGCCTGTCTACCCCTTATGACGAGGACCAAAAAAGCCTGGATCTCTTTGGGCGAAAGGCCTGTTCACCAGCAACCTCGCAGTTCAGGATCACAACTCTCAGGTGGTCATGTCCAAATATAACTGTACAAATCATAACTGATTCCCTGCTTTTATTGAACATCTTCCATGAGAACACAGAGCAATTCCAGTCCATTATCTCAGAAGGCCAGTGGGTGGCCAGAACTGCTCTTCAGGCACCCTTAGATGCTGTGGAGACAGCTGCCAGGTCCATCTCCTCGGCGGTGGTTAGTTTCTGAGTGAAGTGCAGAACCATGTGGTGGACCTCCCCTTTGACAGTCGTAAACTGTTCTGGGAGACCACGGGTGAGTCCTTGCACGCACTGAAGGACTCTAGGCTACTTTATGGTTCCTGGGCACATACACACCTACAAATAAGAAAAGGTTTAGTAGGTCACAGACTGCCCAGAGATTGCGTCCTGCTCCGTGTTCTGGGTTCAACAGATCCACCGAATCCCTCGGAAAGAGAGACAGATTTCAGAGAGAGAGGACCGCCCAACCGCCCTCCATGTCCACCCAATCATCTTTGAAGCAACAGTTTTGATGGGTCAATCGAGGGTTTGTATCCTCCTGCACCTCTGGATAAATCTACATCCATTGGCCCACATCCTCTGCTTTAGAGACCACCTTGCCTATTTCCTCCATGCTTGGAGGCAGATCACTACAGACAAGTGGGTCAACAAGGTCATAACGTTGGGCTATACCATCCATTTTACGTCACTCCCTCTCTTCCACCTCCCTTCCCTGTCCCTCTCAGGGACCCCCTCATGAGCTTTTATTGAGACGAGAAGTGAACTCTCTCTCCTTTGATTAGCAGCGATAGAGTCGGTTCCTCCTCCTCCTCCCCTCAAGGGTAAGGGATTCGACTCAGTTTTTCCTTCTGCCAAAGAAGGATGAAGGGTGGAAACTGATCTCAGATCTAAGGCTTCTCAACAAGTTTGTAAAGCCTCAGAAGTTCAGGATGGTGAAAATAGTCCACATTAATCCCTGTACAGGAGATACACTTTATAGGGACATATCTGGACTCCTTGATGGCCAGAGCCTATCTTCCTTTAGACAGATCTGTAACCTTGTCAGGTCTGATATGGGCAATTCAGGGAAGCCCTCAAACTGCAATAAGGAACTGTCTTCAGCTCCTGGGACACGTGGCAGCTTGCACCTTTGTGACCGATCATGCAAGGCTATGCCTCCATTGCTCCCAGGGCTGGCTCAGAACGACTTGTTCTCCAGTCAGATGCACCCTGGACAGACAGGTGAAAGTTTCTCTATAAGGGGAGGGACTCCCTCGACTGGTGAAGGATCAACTCTGCGTCTGTGCAGCTGATCCTTTCTGTCGCCAAGCCCCATCAGTGACTTTAACAACAGAGGCATCATTGTTGGGATGGGTAGTGCACCTGAGTGTCCTCACAACTCAGGACTCATGGACAACTCAGAAAACCAGTCTCCAGATCTGTAGAGCCCTGGAAATCTGTGGATATCTGCTTTATACCTGTGGATATTTGCATCCATGAACCATTTTTGCAGCTCATGGATGGATGCGGATCCAAATTTTATATCTAGAGTCCTGCAAATCTGCAGATATCTGCTTTATATCTGCGGACCTTGTTTAAGCATCACAGATAGGATGCGTAGGCTTGGGGAGATTGGAGCCTTGATGGCAGATCCCCCCCTTTATGGTGTCCTTAAAGGACAAGATCTCTACTTCCACACTCTAAATTCTTACCTAATGTTCTTTTGGAGTTTCACTTTAATCAATCCATTCATCTACCAGTATTTTTCATGAAGCCATGTAGTTCTCTAAAGGAATCCTGTGTACTTCCTGTGTATGTTAGAAGCACATTGGCCTTCTACTTAGATAGAACCAAGCAATTTAGGAAGTCACCTAGGCTGTTTCCTTCGCAGATAGATCCGTGGGGCCCTCTGTCTCTGCTCAGAGACTATGGACGTGTATCTAGATGTATCTGTCATGCTGTCTGGAGTAACTCACAACTGTGAGTGCCTACCTCAGGGCAGATGGTCAGAAAACAAGGGCAGACACCCCAAACTGGTAGTATGTTCTATAATTTAGATTTCACCAAGCCAGTGACAAATGTGAACTCCTGGATCACTAAACATGGAGTCACTTACCATGGAGTCACAGATAGTGCCCTTAGACTCTCCAGTCTGTCTTGCCACCCAGACAGATGAGTTACAGAGCGGTTAAAGCAGGTAAAATATGCGTACAGGTGAGTCGGTTTGTAACTCCAAATGACAGGTTTCAGAGTAACAGCCGTGTTAGTCTGTATTTGCAAAAAGAAAAGGAGTACTTGTGGCACCTTAGAGACTAACCAATTTATTTGAGCATAAGCTTTCGTGAGCTACAGCTCACTTCATTGGATGCATACTGTGGAAAGTACAGAAGACGTTTTTATACACACAAACCATGAAAAAATGGGTGATTATCACTACAAAAGGTTTTCTCTCCCCCCACGCCACTCTCCTGCTGGTAATAGCTTACGTAAAGTGATCATTCTCCTTACAATAAGAAGAGAAGTACTTGTGGCACCTTAGAGACCAACCAATCCATCTGAGCACAAGCCCTCGTGAGCCACAGCTCACTTCATCCGATGAAGTGAGCTGTAGCCCACGAAAGCTCGTGCTCAAACAAACTGGTCAGTCTCTAAGGTGCCACAAGTACTCCTTTTCTTTTTGCGAATACAGACTAACACGGCTGTTACTCTGAAACCTCTCCTTCCAATGTGTATGATAATCAAGGTGGGCCATTTCAGCACAAATCCAGGGTTTAACAGGAACGTCTGAGGAGTGGGGGGGGAGGGGTAGGAAAAAACAAGGGGAAATAGGTTACTTTGCATAATGACTTAGCCACTCCCAGTCTCTATTCAAGCCTAAGTTAATTGTATCCAATTTGCAAATGAAATCCAATTCAGCAGTCTCTCACTGGAGTCTGGATTTGAAGTTTTTCTGTTGTAATATCGCAACTTTCATGTCTGTAATCGCGTGACCAGAGAGATTGAAGTGTTCTCCGACTAGTTTATGAATGTTCTAATTCTTGACATCTGATTTGTGTCCATTTATTCTTTTACATAGAGACTGTCTAGTTTGACCAATGTACATGGCAGAGGGGCATTGCTGGCACATGATGGCATATATCACATTGGTGGATCTGCAGGTGAACGAGCCTCTGATAGTGTGGCTGATGTTATTAGGCCCTGTGATGGTGTCCCCTGAATAGATATGTGGGCACAGTTGGCAACGGGCTTTGTTGCAAGGATAGGTTCCTGGGTTAGTGGTTCTGTTGTGTGGTGTGTGGTTGCTGGTGAGTATTTGCTTCAGGTTGGGGGGCTGTCTGTAGGCAAAGACTGGCCTGTCTCCCAAGATTTGTGAGAGTGTTGGGTCATCCTTCAGGATAGGTTGTAGATCCTTAATAATGCGTTGGAGGGGTTTTAGTTGGGGGCTGAAGGTGACGGCTAGTGGCTTTCTGTTATTTTCTTTGTTAGGCCTGTCCTGTAGTAGGTGACTTCTGGGTACTCTTCTGGCTCTATCAATCTGTTTCTTCATTTCAGTAGGTGCGTATTGTAGTTGTAAGGATGCTTGATAGAGATCTTGTAGGTGTTTGTCTCTGTCTGAGGGGTTGGAGCAAATGCGGTTGTATCGCAGAGCTTGGCTGTAGACAATGGATCGTGTGGTGTGGTCAGGGTGAAAGCTGGAGGCATGTAGGTAGGAATAGCGGTCAGTAGGTTTCCGGTATAGGGTGGTGTTTATGTGACCATTGTTTATTAGCACTGTATGTCCAGGAAGTGGATCACTTGTGTGGACTGGACCAGGCTGAGGTTGATGGTGGGATGGAAATTGTTGAAATCATGGTGGAATTTCTCAAGAGCATCTTTTCCATGGGTCCAGATGATGAAGATGTCATCAATATAGCGCAAGTAGAGTAGGGGCGTTAGGGGACGAGAGCTGAGGAAGCGTTGTTCTAAATCAGCCATAAAAATGTTGGCATACTGTGGGGCCATGCGGGTACCCATAGCAGTGCTGCTGATCTAAAGGTATACATTGTCCCCAAATGTAAAATAGTTAATGGGTAAGGACAAAGTCACAAAGTTCAGCCACCAGGTTAGCCGTGACATTATCGGGGATAGTGTTCTTGACGGCTTGTAGTCCATCTTTGTGTGGAATGTTGGTGTAGAGGGCTTCTACATCCATAATGGCCAGGATGGTGTTTTCAGGAAGATCACCGATGGATTGAAGTTTCCTCAGGAAGTCAGTGGTGTCTTGAAGGTCGCTGGGAGTGCTGGTAGCGTAGGGCCTGAGGAGGGAGTCTACATAGCCAGACAATCCTGCTGTCAGGGTGCCAATGTCTGAGGTGATGGGGTGCCCAGGGTTTCCAGGTTTATGGATCTTGGGTAGTAGATAGAATATCCCAGGTCGGGGTTCCAGGGGTGTGTCTGTGCGGATTTGATCTTGTGCTTTTTCAGGAAGTTTCTTGAGCAAATGCTGTAGTTGCTTTTGGTAACTCTCAGTGGGATCACAGGGTAATGGCTTGTAGAAAGTGGTGCTGGAGAGCTGCCGAGCAGTCTCTTGTTCATATTCCGACCTATTCATGATGACAACAGCACCTCCTTTGTCAGCCTTTTTGATTATGATGTCAGAGTTGTTTCTGAGGCTGTGGATGGCATTGTGTTCTGCACGGCTGAGGTTGTGGGGCAAGTGATGCTGCTTTTCCACAATTTCAGCCCGTGCACATCGGCGGAAGCACTCTATGTAGAAGTCCAGTCTGCTGTCTCGACCTTCAGGAGGAGTCCACCTAGAATCCTTCTTTTTGTAATGTTGGTAGGGAGGTCTCTGTGGATTAGTATGTTGTTCAGAGGTGTGTTGGAAATATTCCTTGAGTCGGAGATGTCAAAATAGGATTCTAGGTCATCACAGAACTGTATCATGTTCGTGGGGGTGGAGGGGCAGAAGGAGAGGCCCTGAGATAGGACAGCTGCTTCTGCTGGGCTAAGAGTATAGTTGGATAGGTTAACAATGTGGCTCGCGAGGGCTTGTGCTCAGATGGATTGGTTGGTCTCTAAGGTGCCACAAGTACTCCTTTTCTTATTGTAAGGAGAGTGATCACTTTACATGAGCTATTACCAGCAAGAGAGTGGGGTGGGGGGAGAGAACACCTTTTGTAGTGATAATCACCCATTTTTTCATGGTTTGTGTGCATAAAAACGTCTTCTGTACTTTCCACAGTATGCATCTGATGAAGTGAGCTGTAGCTCACGAAAGCTCATGCTCGAATGAATTGGTTAGTCTCTAAGGTGCCACGAGTCCTCCTTTTTCTTTTAACTCCAAATGGTGACAGTGATGTAATGAACTGCCTGTTCCCCAAAAGTCTTTCCAGGGTACCCAGATTGTCTCTTGGGATCTCCGCTTTGCATTTGGCACACTTCCCTGTAAGCGAAGCACACTTCCCTGTAAGCGTCCAAACTGTCCAGAGATCAAGGAGTGGTGAAAGTGGGTCCTCCAGGCCTGCCTAGAGAGGATGCATAGAAGCAGCCAATCAGAGCCCAGCAGCACCAGATAGAAGGTGCTGCTCTTGCTGGCTGGGACCCGAGGAGCAAGGAAAGGGAGCTCGTTGCTGGTCACAGGAGCTCAAGAAGAGAACCAGAAGATGGATTCTATTAGTACTTGCATTCTGAAGGACAACGAGGATTTGAGAACTTCCGTCCCGAGGCCAGGGTGAAGAGAGGCTCTACATGGGAGAAATTCCAGGGAATAACAGCACCAAATTGAAGGCAGTTGTACGTGGCTGTTATGTATAGGGTCCCTGGGTTGGGACCCAGAGTAGTGGGAAAGCCAAAATCTCCCCCATTGGCCACCGGGAAAGTGGCCTAGGCCCCAAGAAGGGGACAAGGCTTGCTCAGAAGCCTGAGTGAAGGGCAGGATTTAAAGGGCCCAGAGATGGGGCTGAAGACCCTGGCGAGGGGTGACAATTTGTTGGCCTTCTTGCCACACCAGAAGGGGTCCATCCGTTTTAGACAGGTTTTAGTAAGGTTACTAAGGGGCTTGGGATAGTGGCAGGGTGGCTAATGGACATGAGGATGTGGAAATGGAAATTACCAAATTCGAGGTGGAAATCAAACTCAAACAGCTTAATGGGACCAAATGGCGGGGCCCAGATAATCTCCATCCAAGAATATTAAAGGGACTGGCACATGAAATTGCAAGCCCAATAGCAAGGATTTGTCATGAATCTATAAACTTTCCGGTCGAATGCCATGACTGGAAAATTGCTAATATAGTTCCTATTTTTAAGAAAGGGAAGAAAAGTGATCTGGGAAACTTACAGGCCTGTTAGTTTGACCTTAAGTGAAAGAGAAAATAGTTAGGGACATAGAGGTAAACCGCAAGTGGGATAAAATGCAACAGGGTTTTACAAAAGGCAGGTTGTGCCAGATCAACCTGATCTTTCTTTGAGAAGACAGCCAAGAAAATGCAGTCGATTTAATCTGCCTGGGTGTCAGGAAGGCGTTTGATCCGGTGCCACATGGGGAATTATTAGTTAAATTGGAGACAATGGGAATTAATGTGAGAATTGAAAGATAGATAAGGAACTGGTTAAAGGGGAGACTACAATGGGCATACTCAGAGGTGAACATGCCAGAGGGAGGTTACCAGAGGAGTTCCTCAGGGATCAATCCTGTACATTGGACAAACCGGACAGTCTCTACGTAAAAGAATAAATGGACACAAATCAGACGTCAAGAATTATAACATTCAAAAACCAGTCGGAGAACACGTCAATCTCCCTGGTCACTCGATTAGACCTAAAAGTCACAATGTTACAACAAAAAAACTACAGAAACAGACTCCAACGAGAGACTGCTGAATTGGAATTAATTTGCAAACTGGATACAATTAACTTAGGCTTGAATAGAGACTGGGAGTGGATGGGTCATTACACAAAGTAAAAACTATTTCCCCATGCTTATTCCCCCCCCCCCACACACACAGTTACTCTCACCTTTTTGTCAACTGTTGGAAATGGGCCATCCTGATTATCACTACAAAAGGTTTTTTTCTCCTGCTGATAATAGCTCACCTTAATTGATCACTCTCATTATAGTGTGTATGGCAACACCCATTGTTTCATGTTCTCTGTGTATATATGTATCTTCCTACTGTATTTTCCACTGCATGCATCGGATGAAGTGGGTGTCACCTCCCCCTCCCCCTCCTGGCTCAGGTGACAGAGGGGGGAGTGTTGACCTGGGAATGTGCCCTGGGGATGGGAGACCTGAGAACCTGTCACCTGAGCCAGGAGGGGGAGGGGGAGGTGACACCTCTGCCCAGGAATGTGAACAGAGGCTGCAGCAGGGAACCTGCTGGGTGAGTTTAGTTTCAGTTGGGGGCTGGGGAGAGGAACACAGGGAACCCCAGGGCTGGGGTCTAAGCTCCCTGCTCCCCCAGAAGGACGTGATTGAGGGGTCCTGGTTGTACCCACAAGCTCTGTTTTTGGACTGTGTTCCTGTTGTCCAATAAACCTTCTGTTTTACTGGCTGGCTGAGAGTCTCAGTGGATCCCAGGAAGAGGGGTGCAGGGCCTGGACTCCCCCACACTCCGTGACAACTGGTGGCAGCGGTGGGATCTACTGCACCCCGTGAACGGCGCTTCCTGCAGTAAGTGACTGGGGAGCAGTAAAACGAAGGGGAATTGACG
Organism: Lepidochelys kempii; assembly: GCF_965140285.1. Lineage (NCBI taxonomy): Eukaryota > Metazoa > Chordata > Testudines > Cheloniidae > Lepidochelys > Lepidochelys kempii. The sequence goes on along the minus strand of NC_136387.1, from coordinate 1,083,104 downwards.
GGGACCAGGCGTGCTGAAGATTCAGAGAGAGATGGTTTCGGGGGGCGGTTAACCCCTGGGAATGTGTGACCAGAGAGAAAGACTTTTGCAGTAACAGGGTCCCCCGGGGGATTGCAGCGAGCGGTCCCAGGGGCGGAGGAATCTGCAGCTCGACCCTGGCAAAGAGGTGGTGACCTCGAGAAGGACTGGCACACGAGGGGCTTTTCCTGGAAACCGTGGGAAGCTGCCCGGCCTGCGAGTGGCCAGCAGGGAGATGTACGCTAAACGCCTGAAGAGCGACCTGGTGGAGCTGTGCAGGCAGAGGGGGCTGCGCATCGGGAGGTCCACCAAGGAACAGCTGATTGCCCAGCTGGAGGAGAGGGATCGCTTGGATGACCCGATCCCTGTCCCTGAGGGAAGCTGCCCGGGGGACGCAGCGTGGGCCCTGGGGCCTGACCGGGCTGGGAGGGGTCAGACTGCTGCTGAGGACATCCCGAGACCCTTCCTACCTATGTCCGGGGGAGGGGTTGGGGGAAGCCCAGTGAATACCGAGGGCACCCTGACCCCGGCACCCAGCAGGGGATCCTCCCGGCGGAGCTCCCCATCCCTGGAGCGGATGCGGCTGGAATGGGAGAGGGAGATGAAAATGAGGGAGCTGGAGGATCATGAAAAACAACGTCAACATGAGCAGGAGGAGAAGGAGAAACAACGTCAACATGAGCGTCAGGAGAAGGAGAGGGAGCGTCAGGAGAAGGAGAAACAAAGACAGCATGAACTGGAGCTGGCCAGGCTGAGGAGCAGTGGGGCCCCGGCTGCGGTGAGTGCGGGGGGACCCAAGACTGCAAGGAACTTTGATAAGTGCTTCCTGGCCCAGCGGAAGGAGGGGGAGGACATAGATAGCTTCCTGACAGCCTTTGAGAATGCCTGTGAGCTGCACAGGGTTGACCCTGCAGACAGGCTCCAGTTTCTCACCCCCTTACTGGACCCCAAAGCCGTGGAGGTGTACAGCCGAATGACAGGGGCGGAGGCAGGGGACTATGAACTGTTCAAGCAGGCCCTGCTCCGTGAGTTTGGGCTGACCCCCGAGATGTACCGGAGAAGGTTCCGGAGTCAGCGTAAAACGCCTGAGGTCACCTACCTACAACTGGTCAACCGGATGCAGGGGTATGCCCGCAAGTGGACAGCTGGGGCCCGAGCTAAAGAGGACCTGCTTGACCTAATCGTACTGGAGCAACTGTATGAACAGTGCCCTTCCGACCTGAGGCTGTGGTTGGTGGACAAAAAGCTCGAGAACCCCCAGCACGCAGGGCAGCTGGCCGACGAGTTTGTGAACAGTCGGTCAGGGGGTAGCCGGGAGGAGTCCCAAAAGAACAGGCCCCCCCCGATGCAGAGAGAGAGTCACCAGGGGGCCTCCCAGCGGGGAAATAGGGAGAACCCCCTCCCACGGGGAACGCCTGGCGTCGGGCCCCTCCGACCCGCTCGAGGGGACCAACGTGACCTGAGCTGCTATCACTGTGGCCAGAGAGGCCACGTACGGTCCCAGTGCCCCGGGCTCAGGGACAAACTGAGCAGACCCAACCTACCCAGGGTTAACTGGGTAGGGACCCAGCTGGACGAGGGGCAGACGACCCAGGAAAGGGGGCCTACCAGTTTACCAGCTGCCCCGGAGGGAAGAGTACCCCAGGCCAGCTCCACCAGAGGGCTGGAGGCTCTGGACTCAGGGTGCTCAGTTTACAGGGTGGGCGCGGGGCTGTCCCTCTGGAGAGAGTGCCTTGTTCCCCTGGAGGTGGATGGGAGGAAGGTCAATGGATACTGGGATACGGGCGCGGAGGTGACGCTGGCCCGGCCCGAGGTGGTGGCCCCAGATCGGGTGGTGCCCAACACCTATCTGACCCTGACAGGGGTGGGCGGGACCCCATTTAAGGTGCCCGTGGCAAGGGTACACCTGAAATGGGGGGCCAAGGAGGGCCCCAAGGATGTGGGGGTACACCACCATTTGCCCACTGAAGTTTTGATGGGGGGAGACCTAGAGGACTGGCCAAGCAAGCCCCAGGCCGCCCTGGTTGTGACGCGTAGCCAGAGCCGGCGAGGGGCACTGCGCCCTGACCTCGGGGAGGGTATCACACCGGAGGCGCAGGACCCTACCCTGGTGGGGAGGGAGGGCCGAGGGGCACGGCTCAGAGAGGCGGAGGCCTCGGACCTGGCCAGCGAGAGGGAACCGGGCCCCATCCCTTCCCCAGCTGCTGAGTTCCAGGCCGAGTTGAGGAAAGATCCCTCCTTGCGGAAGCTCAGGGACCTGGCTGACCTCAGTGTGGGACGGACCATGAGGAGAGGCTGCCAGGAGAGGTTCCTGTGGGAGAAGGGGTTCCTGTACCGAGAATGGGCTCCCACAAGGGAAGTAGAGTCCTGTGGGATCAGGAGGCAGCTGGTGGTCCCCCAGAAGTATCGCCGCAGGCTCCTGTACCTGGCCCATGACATCCCCCTCGCAGGGCACCAGGGAATCCGGCGCACCCGGCAGAGGTTGCTACAGAACTTTTACTGGCCCGGGGTCTTTACCACGGTCCGGCAGTATTGCCGATCCTGTGACCCCTGTCAGAGGGTGGGGAAGGCCCGGGACAAGGGGAAAGCGGCTTTGAGACCTTTGCCCATCATAGAGGAGCCTTTCCAGAAGGTGGCCATGGACATCGTGGGGCCTCTCAGCAAGACGACCCAGTCGGGGAAGAAATACATTCTGGTGGTGGTAGATTTTGCCACCCGCTACCCCGAGGCAGTGCCCTTAGCTTCCATTGAAGCAGACACCGTGGCCGATGCGCTCCTGACCATTTTCAGCCGAGTGGGGTTCCCCAAGGAAGTCTTGACAGACCAAGGCTCCAACTTCATGTCGGCCCTGCTCCGGTGCTTGTGGGAGAAATGTGGGGTCCGGCACGACTGGGCCTCAGCTTATCACCCCCAGTCCAATGGGCTGGTGGAGAGGTTTAACGGGACGCTAAAGATGATGCTGAAAACCTTTATGAACCAGCACCCACAGGATTGGGACAAGTACTTACCTCACCTGCTGTTCGCATACAGGGAGGTGCCCCAGGAGTCTACCGGATTTTCGCCTTTCGAACTGTTATATGGCAGGAGGGTGAGGGGCCCCCTGGACCTGATGAGAGACGAGTGGGAGGGGAAGGCCACTCCCGATGGAGAGTCAGTGGTGGAGTATGTCCTGATCTTCCGAGAGAGACTGGCTGAACTCATGGGCCTGGCCAGGGAGAATCTGGCCAGAGCCCAGAGGAAGCAGAAGGTCTGGTATGACCGCACGGCACGGGCCCGTGCCTACGCCACCGGGGATCAGGTGATGGTTCTCATCCCAGTGAGAAAGAACAAACTACAGGCCGCCTGGGAGGGCCCTTTCAAGGTCGTCAAGCAGCTCAATGAGGTAAACTATGTGGTGGAGCTGTCAAACCGGGCGCACCACCGCCGGGTGTACCATGTGAATATGATGAAGCCATATTATGCCAGGGGGAATGTGGTGTTGGCCGTGTGTGGACAGTGGGAAGAGCAGGGAGATGACCCTTTAGTAGACCTATTCCCTGGGACCAGAGCTGGTTTCCCCCTGGAAACAATTCCCCTCTCGGATCAGCTAACCCCTGCCCAGCAAGCTGAGGTCAGGGGGGTGCTGCATCCGTACCGACAGCTGTTTTCCAACCAGCCTGGACGCACTAATCTGACTGTCCACCGGGTGCAGACAGGGTCGCACCCGCCGATAAGATGCTCCCCCTTCCGAGTCACAGGGAAAACTGCTCAGGACCTGGAAAGAGAGGTCCGGGACATGCTGGCTTTGGGGGTGATCCAGCCATCTGCCAGCCCTTGGGCCTCGCCGGTGGTGCTGGTCCCCAAAAAGGACGGGTCGGTCCGGTTCTGTGTGGACTATCGGAAGCTCAATGCCATCACTGTATCTGATGCCTACCCCATGCCCAGGCCGGACGAGCTCCTAGACAAGCTGGGAGGAGCTCGGTACCTTACCACCATGGACCTTACAAAGGGCTACTGGCAAGTGCCGCTGGATGCAGATGCCCGACTGAAATCGGCCTTTATCACCCCTCTGGGGCTCTATGAGTTCCTGACCCTGCCTTTCGGCCTCAAGGGAGCACCGGCCACCTTCCAGCGCCTGGTGGACCAGCTCCTGAGGGGGATGGAGAGTTTTGCCGTGGCGTATATTGATGACATCTGTGTCTTTAGCCAGACCTGGGAGGACCACGTGTCCCAGGTTAGACAAGTGCTGGACCGACTCCAGGGGGCTGGGCTGACTGTAAAAGCGGAGAAGTGCAAGGTGGGGATGGCGGAAGTATCTTACCTGGGCCATCGGGTGGGGAGCGGCCGCCTAAAGCCGGAACCAGCCAAGGTGGAGGTGATCAGAGACTGGCCCGCTCCCCACACCAAAAAGCAGGTCCAAGCCTTTATTGGGATGGCAGGATACTACCGAAGATTTGTGCCCCACTTTAGCGCCATCGCCACCCCCATCACGGAGCTATGCAAGAAGGGGAAGCCAGACAAGGTGGTCTGGACCGAGCAGTGCCAGGTGGCTTTCCGGGCGCTGAAGAAGGCTCTGGTCAGTGGCCCAGTTCTGGCAAACCCAGACTTTGACAAGCCCTTTGTGGTGTTCACCGACGCCTCAGACACGGGACTGGGGGCGGTGTTAATGCAGGAGGATGAAAAGGGGGAGAGACACCCCATCGTGTACCTGAGCAAGAAGTTGCTACCCCGGGAGCAACACTACGCGGCCATCGAGAAGGAGTGCCTGGCCATGGTGTGGGCCCTCAAGAAACTAGAGCCCTATCTCTTCGGGCGGCACTTCACCGTCTACACCGACCACTCTCCCCTGACCTGGCTGCACCAGATGAAAGGAGCCAACGCCAAACTCCTGAGATGGAGCCTGCTCCTGCAGGATTACGACATGGACGTGGTCCACGTGAAGGGAAGTGCCAACCTGATAGCGGATGCGCTGTCCCGGAGAGGGGGCCCCGAACTTCCCCAGGTCACTGGTCAGCGTGACCCCGCTCAGTTCAGTCTCAAAGGGGGGAGAGATGTGACGATGTGACTCAGCAGGGAGGGGGGAGTGTTGACCTGGGAATGTGCCCTGGGGATGGGAGACCTGAGAACCTGTCACCTGAGCCGGGAGGGGGAGGTGACACCTCTGCCCAGGAATGTGAACAGAGGCTGCAGCAGGGAACCTGCTGGGTGAGTTTAGTTTCAGTTGGGGGCTGGGGAGAGGAACACAGGGAACCCCAGGGCTGGGGTCTAAGCTCCCTGCTCCCCCAGAAGGACGTGATTGAGGGGTCCTGGTTGTACCCACAAGCTCTGTTTTTGGACTGTGTTCCTGTTGTCCAATAAACCTTCTGTTTTACTGGCTGGCTGAGAGTCTCAGTGGATCCCAGGAAGAGGGGTGCAGGGCCTGGACTCCCCCACACTCCGTGACAGTGGGTTTTAGGCCACGAAAGCTTATTCTCAAATTTGTTAGTCTCTAAGGTGCCACAAGGACAACTCGTTCTTTCCACAGTTGGGAGGTATTGCTAATACGGAGGAGGACCGGAATACCATACAGGAAGTTCTGGACAATCTTGAAAACTGGAGTAATAGAAATGGGGATGATATTTAATAGTGTAAAGTGAAAGGTCATGCACTTAGGGACTAATAACAAGAATTTTTGCTATAAGATGGGGGACGTATCAGTTGGAAGTGACAGAGGAGGAGAAAGATATGGATGTATTGTTTGATCACAGGAAGACTATGAGCTGCCAATGTGATATAGCCGTGAAAAAGGCAAATTAAGTCCTAGGATGCATCAGGCGAGGTATTTAAAGTAGAAATAGGGAAGTGTTAGTACCATTATACAAGGCACTGGTGAGACCCCATAAGAAAGATTAATTCAAACTGGAACAGATGTAGAGAAGGGCTACTAGGATGGTGCGAGGAATGGAAAACCTACTTTATGAGAGAAGACTCAGAGAGCGTGGCTTGTGTAGCCTAACCAAACAAAGGCTGAGGGGAGATGTGATTTTTGTCTGTAAATACTTCAGAGGGATAAATACCAGGGAGGGGGAGGAGTTATTTAAATTAAGCACCAATGTGGACACAAGACCAGATGGCTATAAACTGCCCATCAACAAGTTAAGGCTTGAAATTAGGCAAAGATTTCTAACCATCAGAGGAGTGACATTCTGGAGCCGCCTCACAAGGGGAGCAGTGGGGGGAAAAAACCTAACTGGCTTCAAGACTGAGCTTGATAAGTTTATGACGGGGATGGTGTGATGAGACTGCCTACAGTGGCATGTGGCTTACCTGCGATTGCTAGCAGCAAATATCTCCAAAAGCCGGTGATGGGACACTAGCTGGGGAGGGCTGTGAGTTATTACGGAGAATTCTTTCCCAGGTGTCTGGCTGGCGGGTCTTGCTCACGTGCTTAGGGTTTAGCTGATAGCCATATTTGGAGTCGGGAAGGAATTTTCTCCCAGGTCAGATTGGCAGAGACCCGGGGGGGGGTTTTCACCTTCCTCTGCAGCATGGGGCACGGATCACTTTCAGATTTGAACGAGTGTAAATGGTGGATTCTCTGTAACTTGAAGTCTTTAAATCATGAGTTGAGGACTTCAGTAACTCAGCCAGAGGTTGTGGGTTTATTACAGGAGTGGGTGGCTGAGATTCTGTGGTGTGCAATGTGCAGGAAGTCCGACTAGATCATGATGTTTCTTTCTGGCCTTAATGTCTATGAGACCGCTTAATTTTCTTAAGAGACTTTGGTGAGGGACCTTGTCAACGGCTTTCTGAAAATCTAAATACACTAGAGCAACTTGATCACTCTTGTCCACATGTTTGTTGACCCTCCTCAAAGAATTCTAATAGGTTGGTGAGGCATGATTTCCCTTTATATAAAGCCCTGTTGACTCTTCACCAAGAGTCATGTTCATCTATGTATCTGATAATTCTTTGCGTGGTACTGAAATTAGGCTTACCAGCCTGTCATTGCCAGGATCACCTCTGGAGTCTTGTTAAAAAATGTGTTGCATTAATTATTGTCCTGTCATCTGGTACAGAGACTGATTGATTTAAGCTATAGGTTACATACCACAGTTATTAAAGGAACAGCCGTGTTAGTCTGTATTCGCAAAAAGAAAAAGAGTACTTGTGGTACTTTAGAGACTAACAAATTTCTTTGAGCATAAGCTTTCGTGAGCTACAGCTCACTTCATCGGATGCATTCAGTGGAAAATACAGTGCGGAGATTTATACACACAGAGAACATGAAACAATGGGTGTTACCATACACACTGTAACGAGTTACAGTTAGTAGTTCTGCAATTTCATATCTGAGTGTCTTCAGAACTCTTGGGTGATACCATCTGGTCCTGATGACTTACTACTATTTAATTTATCAGTTTGTTCCAAAACTTCCTCTATTGACACCTCAATCTGGGAGAGTTCCTCAGATCTGTCCCCTAAAAGGAATGGCTCAGGTTTGAGAATCTCCCTCACATCCTCAGCCCTGAAGACCAATGCAGAGAATTCATTTAGCTTCTCTACAATGGCCTTGTCTCTGTTGGTGCTCCTTTAGCTCCTCCATTGTCCTGTGGCCCCACTGATTTTTCGGCAGGCTTCCTACTTCTGATGGATGGACTTACAATTTTTTTTTTTGCTGTTTGTCTTTTGCTAGTTGCTCTTCAAATTCTTTTTTGGCCTGCCTAATTATCCTTTTACACTTGACTTGCCAGAATTTATGCTGCTCTCTATTTCTTTCAGTAGGATTTGACTTCCGAGCAGTCAAAAAGGCTAACAATGTTAGAAACCGTTAAGAAAGGGATCAGACGACAAAACAGAAAATATCATAATGCCGCTGTATAACTCCCTGGTGCGCCCACACCTTGCATACTGTATACAGGTCTGGGCACTCCACCTCAAAAAAGATCTGTTGGAATTGGAAAAGGTGCAGAGAAGGGCAACAAAAATGATCAGGGGCGTGGAAAAGCTTCCTTATGTTGAGGGATTAAAAGCACGGCACTGCTCAGCTTGGAAAAGAGATGGGGGGGATGTGATCGAGGTCTATAAAATGGTGGCTGGTGTGGAGAGAGTGACCAAGGATGTGTTGTTTGCTCCTTCAGTGCCCCCAGAACAGCCCACACAATAATTGTCAAGCAGGCAAGCACATGGCAAACAAATAGACAAACTAACAGACAAACTCTTCCCCCTCTACCCCCACCCCGCAGCTGTAGTTGGTCCTCCTTCACCTGGAGAACTCCCTCACAAACCTCCTCTTTGTGCTCCTGTTCACTAGACTGAAAATCTGGGGTTCCCCTTTGCTGTGACCGTTCCTTAGACACAGACTTTAAGGACACATTTTCAGTATATTTACTGAACATCCATCCATTTCACCATAATATTGACACTGGCTTTCGTTTGAGGTCTCACCCAACATTCTTTGAAACTAGGGTGCACGTTCCAGACTCAGGAGATTCCTGTAACCGCTTTGCATCCCCTCAGTGCCCCATGCCAGTTGGCACAAGGGTTCTCAGGTTACAGGGTGCACTGGCAGAGCTGTGGTGCAGGGAACCGGGGTGTCATGCCTCCCCCACCTGAGCCCCCAACCCCTTTTGCCTCCCCTACCATCCATCCCCATTTGTCCCCTGCCCCAGAATCTCCCTCCCCTCGCTGCAGGCCCAAATCCCTCTCCCCTGCTCCCCCACTTCTTTGCCCTCTACTAATCCTCCTCATCCCAGGAAGCAAGCACGTGTCTAATTCCTCCCCACCCCCAATATTGTGATTACATTTCCCCCAAAATGAAATTGCTACCCACGACTCAAATTGCAGCCACTCAGTTCAAAATGGTTTTGTCTTTGGAGCGGGCTTCTGGTTGATTTACCCCTAGATATGTGTTTGGAAGAGTGAGTTCATAGCCATCAATCTCAGGGAGACCTGTGATTCATTTGTACTGCTCAGTTTAACAGTATAAGGCAGCAGAAGGGAACTATTTTTGGGGGTGAGGCCGTAACTTGGGAACTTCAGTCAAATGACCCCAAATTTGGATCACTAATGCTGTGCTAAACCCCTGTGAAGCACCCTGAATTTCAAAGCACTCCAATGAATCATTTGGATTTTAGAGCACTTACAAGAGTTGAGCTTTAAAGCATATAAAATGGCAGGAGTGGAAACCCTCTAGCTATGAGTCTGTTATGGACTGTGTAAAAATGTCCATGTTCTTAAATATACTTCACAAGTTAGGTCCCGCAGAGGTTCAGGGGGTGCCATGCATGACCTCGGGTAACACTCTACTGAGACCATTATGTCCTGCATCACGTCAGCAGTTTGATCTCTAGCTTTGGCCAAAGACATGCCACTTTGGTTTTTTTTAAATGGCTGTTTTATTGCTGGGGCTTAAATCTCTGGAACCCTTGGCTCAAATGACTCCAAATTTGGGTCACTAATCCTACCCTGTGCTCTCCCCAGGCAGGCATGCCTAATTTCAAAGAAATCTGACTAGGCATGTTGATTTCAGAGGACTTAGAATGGTCCACCTTTAAACAGATATCATGATGCAACCTTAACTATAATAGTGCTCCCACATAACTACCATGATAGGCTATATCCTGAACCGCAGGAGTTCTCAGCTACAGTATTATTTGCCCTCGCAATTCAAATGGAATATTTGACATATTTCTGGTACCAGTGTAATTGCTACACCAAATAAGCAAAAAGGGAGGACGACTGGAAGTTGCTAACTCCTGGTATTTTTCAGAAAGTAATCTGGTTGGCAAATGCGGTGATCTGACTGTTCAATTGAGTCTCTCTTTGTACAGATCAATCCTGTGAGCTAAAATATTAAATAACCATTTCATAGTGCAGTGCTGCATTCTGTGTGCTGTTGGTGTCATAGAAAGTGCTTGGCTTCCAGGCAGGCGATGCACCAGGACCTGCACCTCCCCCTGACCGCACCCTACGTGGTGCGTTGCTGCCTGCTGGTGATAGCTGTTGTAAGCAAACAGTGTTTGTCACATCACTTGTGGCTAAGTTAGAATTTTTTTGTACTTATGTAAGCATGAAACCTCAATAAGGCACAGAGATGCTGCCCGGCCTCCCACTGTTCCCACTGTGTTAAAGTGCCTCGGTTAAAAAATAAATAGAATAGCCCCTCCTACACACACATGGAGGTGGACAAAAAGCTTATGGAGGAGGAAGATATTCTTGGTTTGTTCCTAAGATTCTGAGCTATGGAGAGACTGAAGTGATCAGATTTTAAATATTCAATGACTAACGGGAATCTCCTGAGAATGTTGTTTAATGATTCTTTCAACCACGAAAGATGGAAAATCGGTAGAATAGCATTGCTCAAAAACCAGTGGTGGCGTATCTCAAAGAGCAAAGGAGGGAAGTAAGTGTGCCAACCCGCTCCAGTAGCCTATTGCGTAGAAATGGGGTGTTGAGCTGAAGCTATTCGTTGCCGCTTACAAGGTTTAGATGTGTTGCATGGCAATACAGCACAGGCTATTAGGAGTCTTATCAGAGATTTAGCTAAGAGTTTAAAAGAGTTGGCTGAGGAACTCTCTGGACCATCAATGTTGATGGTCAGTAAAGCTTGGAGCACTAGAGAAATTCCACAAAACGAATGTGCCAATATTAAAAAGACTAAATGGGATGACCAGGGTAGTTATAGGCCTGGCAGTCTGACACACATACCTGCAAGACAATGGAGCAGCTGGTATGGGACTCATTGGTAAAGAATTTAATGGGGGAAGTGTAATTAATGCAGATCAACATGGTTTATGGAAAATAGATCCTGTCAAACTAACTTGCTATCTTTTTTTGATAAGATTACAGGTTTTGTGGATAAAGATAGTAGTGTTGATGTAATATACTTAAACTTCTATAAGGCGTTTGAGTTGGTATCACAGAACATTTTGATTGAAAATTAGAATGATATAAAATGTACATGACACACATTAAATGGATTCAAAACTGGCTAATTGATAGGTCTCAAAATGTAATAGTAAACGGGGAATTCTCCATCAAGGGGTGACTTTCTAGAGGGGTCTGGCAGGGAATGATTCTTGGCCCTACGCTATTGAAAATTTTTATCAATGACCAGGAGGAAAACAAAAATTTTGATTGATAAAGTTTGCTGATGACACACAAATTGTAGAGTGGTAAATAATAAAGAGTACGGGTTGCTGATTCAGAGTGACAGGGATCTCTTTGTGAACTGGGGCCAACCAAACTATGCATTTTAATATGCTTAAATGTAAATGATACATCCAGGAACAAAGGCTGTAGGCTATAATTACACAATAGGAGACTCTATCTTGGGAGACAGCGACTGAAAAATGTTTTGGGGGTCGTGATGGATAATCAGCTGAGCATGAGCTCCCAGTGAGATGCTGTGATCAAAAGGGCTAGGGTGCTTCTTGGATGCATAAACGGGGTAATCTCAAGTAGGAATAGGGAGGTTATTTACTCCTGGGAAAATTCTGTGCCCCTGTAGCACAGCAGAAAAATGCCTGTCCCCCACCTTACAGATTCCTTTTGCTTCCTTGCAGATGAAATGGTTTCTGTGGGGATGCAAAGAGAAGCTGCACCAGTATTCGCACACCCCTCCCTGGCAGCTCAGCTGGGGAGAGGTAAATCAGTCAGGGGAGAGGGGTCTGGGGATGCCCCGGCCACCCAGGAACTTGGTCCCAGCTGGTGGGGGGGATGGAGATGGAGTTCCACCTTCCCCTTCCCTGCACGGAGCAACCACGGCTGGGTCAGATCAAGTCCGAGAAACTTCCACTAGCTGCGGGAAGCTCTGCACCCCAGGGTGTGTGTGTGTGTGTGTCTGGCTGCGGGGTGGGGGTGGGAGTGTGTGTGAGGTTCCAGGTGTGTGGGGAGGTGAGGCTCAGCGGTGGGAGGGAGGTTAGGTGCCGGGGGTCTGGATGCACAGGGGTTGGGTGGATGTGGAGCAGCTCCCTGTACAGTGACCCCTTGCTGCACCGGAACCCTCCCCACTGAGCCCCCTCCACATCAGAATCCCCCTGCAGCAAGAACTGCTCCACCGACCTCCCCAAACCTCCACCCTGCCGAGCCTTACCCCCTGCATCAGGAGCCCCCCACACACAGACCCCATCCTACTTAGTCCCAACCAGCTGCACCCTGACCCCCCACTCACCCAAGCCACATTTCCCCAGGGCCCCCCCAACTGAGCCCTAACCACCTTCACCTGGACTCCCCTGCAGAGTCCCATTCCCCCTGCCCCCAAAATCCCGTACTGAGCCATCCAGATTCCCCCCTGCACCCAGACTCCCCACAAGGAGCATCCAGATTTCACCACACAGAACCGTGGTACTCTTGAGGGAATTCTGAACTGAAAAACTAAAAATTTTGCAAAGTTCTGCATATTTTAATTGTCAAAACAACACAGAAACACAGTAACAATATAATCACACCATTTTCAATTCTTTTGGTAATTTATTTCAAAATACTTATCAGCAAATAATTGAAAATGGTGTGATTATATTGTGTTATTTTGACAAATAAAATATGCAGATTTTAAAATGTGTGCAGAATATTTAATTTTTTGGTGCAGAATTCCCTCACTGGCAATTTTTAAATCAAGGCTGGATGTTTTTCTAAATGCTCTGCTCTAGCAATTATTGTGGGGGCAGGTCTCTGGCCTGTGCTATGCAGGAGGTCACACTAGATGACCACAAGGGTTCCTTCTTGCTTCGGAATTTATGAATGGAAGTATTTTTATCATTTATTTTTCTGTAATACTGCAATGCTTTACAAACGTATGGAAGGCAGGTCTGTGCCCTGAGGAACGTGCAGTCTGATTGAGACAGCAAACAGGTCAGGCAGCATCATAGCAGTGTGGAGTGTTGTGAAGCGAAGTGGAATAAGTGGGTTTGCAGAAGGAGAGGGAGGGAGACACCTGAAGGCTGCGCAGAATAAAGGTGGGAAGAAGAGAAGCTTCCAGCACAGCTTCTATTGAAACTCTGGCTTAACTCTAAACTACGTTAAAAAGAGCAACAGCTTCGGTCTTAACAACAGAGAGTGGGAGAGAGTCTGAAATAGCAGGGAAATAGTGTGAAAAGGGCAGTGGTGGGGGGAGCTTAGGAAAGGGAGATGCAGGGTGAGATTTCCAGATGTGCCTGCGTAGCATCTGCTGGTGAACTCTCTCTGACTGTCAGTGAGAGTTCAGGGTGCCTGGCTCTCTTGGGCACTTTTGAAAATCTCCCCCACTGTGCCAAGAAAGGGTTAATAAGTTAGGAACTAGAATCTACACTGCAGTAAAAAGAAAAGGAGGACTTGTGGCACCTTAGAGACTAACCAATTTATTTGAGCATAAGCTTTCGTGAGCTACAGCTCACTTCATTGGTGCATCCGATGAAGTGAGCTGTAGCTCACGAAAGCTTATGCTCAAATAAATTGGTTAGTCTCTCAGGTGCCACAAGTCCTCCTTTTCTTTTTGCGAATACAGACTAACATGGCTGTTACTCTGAAACTGGTACACTGCAGTAGAAGACCCAGAGTTGGCCTGGATCATTTGACTCGGGCTTGGGCTGTGGGGTATAAAATTGCAGTGTAGAGTTCGGGCTCTGAGACCCGAGGAGGGGCAAGGTCCCAGAGCCCAGGTTCCAGCCCAAGCCTGATGTCTACACTGCAATTTTATAGCCCAGCAAGACACAGTCAGCTAACCTGGCTAGTTGTGGCTGTGCCGCAAGTCTTTTGTCACAGTGCAGACATCCCCTTGAAGATAACAATTTGTCCAAGAGAATCATGTGAAGGGACTTTTCTTCTCTGGATTACACTGCCTTTTCTTCACGGTGCTTCCGGAAAACAGTACTGGAGCAACCTCTACGGACAGGCTAGAAGGGGATTTCATGCCAGCCTTTTGCTCTTCTCAGAAACTTCATCCTGAAGCTGTTTTCTTTTTTCATAGCATATTCAGAAAAGAAACGCCTTAGAAAGCCGAGCAAACGGCTTCTGGAATATGCAGAAGAATATGATCAGATATTTGCACCGAAGAAAAAATCAAAGAAGGGCCAGGAGCAATTGCAAAGGGTAGGTGAGAGCGTCGTGCTGCTAACTCCCGTTCTGTGGTTTTGCTCTCAGGCTCTGGTTTGTATCCCTGCAGTATGTTGTTTGTGTTCTTGCTGTGCATAGCACAGGGCAGGTTAAACCCACTTCCATCTGTATCTGTTGCTGCTGCTAGGTGAGTTCCCGGGAGAGGTCTGAGTTCAAGGGGGAGGAAAGGCTTCCAACACGATGCAGTCGTGGAAGTGATATCCAGAGTATTCAGCTGGAGCAGAATCCTGTGATGTCAACTCCATCTTCCTCTTCAACCAAAGATTCTCCTCCGGTCCTTGAAGCAGAACATTTGCTGTTAGAAGAGCCAGTATCCCATTCCTCTGAGCCCACTGACCTACTCCTAGAAGGACATTCAGATTTGCCGGAGCTGATGTTATCTTCCCCTGATGTGTCTGAAGTTTCTGCTTGTTCTCTGGAGGCAGAGGAACGTTTTCTGAAATCAGGTAAGCGATGTGCAGCATGCCTCCCTTCTGAAATGCGTGAGTCTGCTTTGCGTCTAGCTGCAGGAATTCTGACTCAGATCGGTGCTGGAAAGCTGAAGAACTGCTCTCTGGTTTCTGTTTTGTTAAACTCAGTAATGTGGCTGTAAGCGAGCAAGCATAAATTATAAATTTGGTAGCCAAAGAAAAAGCTACTCGCTTCACATTTCCCAGCATTGTCCATACCGTGATGTGCTCTCCGCATACTACATGTTTGTCCAAACCTGGGTATTCAGAACTCCCTCTTCTTCTTCGAGTGCATGTTTCGTGTCCATTCCAGTCAGGTGTGTGCACACTGCATGCACAACAGCCAGAAGACTTTTCCCCTAGCAGCATCTGTAGGGTCGGCCTGGGCGCCCCCTGGAGTTGCGCCTTCATAGCACCCAATATAGGGCCCTGCCGACCCGCCACCTCCTCAGTTCCTTCTGACCGCCAGTGACGGCTAGCTGGAACTTCCTGAGCGCACCGGTGCCGACGGTGCGCAAGTCGGCTCCTAGAAAGGAGAAAGGCCTCAGCCCATCCAGCCTACTTCGGGCCCGACAACTCCTAAGGGCTCATTGATTCGTGCCCCGCAACAGGTCCAGTGAAGTCCAGCCCACTACTGCTCTCCGGACTGTCGTGGCCAGGACATTCAACTCCACTCCACTCCGGAGACTTTTGAGTTAGCGCAGGACCTTGTTCACCTGACGGCTCCGCCTTCCCCAAGGAGAGATGAGACATCGGTGTCAGCCAGGCTGCCTATTCCATCTAGGAGCAAGCCAGCGATGATGTCACGCTGCACCCCATCTCCTACGTGCCACTCCCTGGCACCGACAGCCCACGGTGTGCAGGTGGGGGGGAACTGCATCAGTCCCCAGAGGTTTGGCACCGCTCTGCGGCACCAGCCAGTGCTGCTCCTCCATGGTCTTCTTTTTCGGAGTCCGAGGCAGAGTCCTATCGTTCAGATAGGTCCAGCAGCAGAAGGTCTAGATCTTGGTGACACTATGCAGGCATTTGAGGCCGCAACCTCCACAGTTTACCAGCAAAACTGACAGGACAGTTCCCAGAGGAGGAACAGGAGCAGCAGAAAGAGGCCTCAGCTGTCCTCAGGCCAGGGCTTTGGCCAGACCAAGTCTTCTGTGGGCCAGAAACAGGCCTTTTGAAGGCGCGCACGAGGACAGTGTACCAGATCAAAAACTGGATCTACCTCATCTTACCTTTTTGTTCTGACTATCCTCTTTGTACCGTGCGTGGTCCCGTGTCACCTCGGACTACTGGGTGCTCCACACAGTAGAGAGGGGATACTCCATCCAATTCTGTGCCCTTCCACCCCCTTCCCCGTCCCTCTTCAGGGATCCCTCTCATGAGCAACTCCTTGTACAGGAGGTGCACTCGCTCCTTTCACTAGGGGCAGTGGAAGAGGTTCCTCGGGAGCTGAAGGGCAAGGGCTTCTACTCCTGGTGTTTCCTAATACCAAAAGCCAAGGGCAGGCTCAGGCCAATCCTAGACCTGCGATAATTCAACAGGTTCGTGAAGAAACTCAAATTCCGCATGGTCTCTTCAGCTTCCATCATCCCTTCACTGGATCCAGGAAACTGGTAAGTCGCCCTCAACTTGAAGGACTCGTACTTTCACATAGCGATAACTCCGTCCCACAGGAAGTACCTCAGGTTTGTGGTGAACAACACCCACTACCAGTTCACAGTCCTCCCGTTCAGCCTGTCAGTGGCACCTCAAGTATTCACCAAGTGCCTGGCAGTCGTGGCCATGTTCCTGCGTAGGCGACAGGTACAGGTGTTCCCATACCTCGACAACTGGCTGATCAAGGGTCGATCCAGGGCTCAAGTAGAGATGCAAGTCATCTTCATAAGAATGACATTCGACAAACTGGGCCTGCCACTGAACAAGGGGAAATCAAAGCTGTCCCCGGTTCAGCAGATGGGATTTGTAAGGGTGGTACTGGACTCAACACAGTTCCTTCCCAAAGCAAGATTCCGAGCCCTCGGCGACAACATTCAAAGTCTCAGGCAGTTCCCCACCACCACAGCACGGAACTGCCTGAAACTTCTAGGACACATGGCTGCATGTACCTACGTAGTACAGCACACCAAGCTCAGACTTCGACCTCTTCAGTCATGGCCGGTGTCAGTGGCCAGCCCGGGACAGTTTGGACAGGATTGTAACCCTGCCTCACCCAGCAGTCGACTCCCTCCTATGGTGGCTTGACCCGCAGGTAATATGTGCTGGCATCCCCTTCACCAGCCCCCAGCCATCCCTCTCGTCATATTAGACTTGGGCTGGGGAGCACGTTTGGGACACCTCAGAACACAAGGCCTCTGATCTCAGGTGGATCTCGCTCTACACATCAATGTCAAAGAGCTGAGAGCGGCGTGCCTGGCATACCAGACTTTCAGAGCCCACTTAGCAGGGAGGTGTGCATCAGTCCTGACAGACAATACCTCGGCGATGTTTTATATCAATAAACTGGGGGTGCATGCTCCTCTCTCCTGTGCCAGGAAGTCCTTGTGCTGTGGGACTTCTGTGTAGAGCACTCAATACACCTGCAAGCATCGTATCTCCCTGGAGTACAGAACGAGCTGGTGGACCATCTCAGCAGCTTGTTCCACGGCCACGAGTGGTCCCTTCACCCGGGCGTCGTGACCTCAATTTTCCATCAGTGGGGCTTTCCCCTGATAGACCTGTTCGCCACGCGACGCAACAGGAAGCGTCACCAGTTTTGCTCCCTCCTGAATGGCTGAACCTTTCTTGCTCTGGTCAAGTCAGACAAGTTCTCCTTGGCAGCAGGAAACCCTCCACGAGAGCTGTCTACCTTGCCAAGTAGAAGAGATTTTCAGTCTGGTCGGCGCAGCACCTCCCATCCCCAACTGTCACCTCTGTGACACTTATACTGGACTATCTCCTCCACCTCAAGCAGCAGGGGCTGTCCGTGTCGTCAATAAGCGTTCTCTTGGCTGCCATCTCCACCTTCCACCCAGTTGCAGAGGCACACTCAGTCTTTGCCAATCTGTTGGTCAGTCGCTTCCTTAAAGGTCTCAACAGGCTATAACCACAGGTCGGACAGCCGGTCCCGGCTTGGGACCTCAATCTGGTCCTTTCCAGACTTATGGGGCCACCATTTGAGCCACTGGCAACGTGCTCCCTGCTTCTCTCTCATACAAGGTGGCGTTTCTGGTGGCGATAACCTCAGCTCGGAGTGTGTCTGAGCTCAGCCCTAACCTCAGAGCCCCCTTACACCGTGTTCCATAAGGACAAGGTTCAACTCAGGCCTCACCTGGCTTTTCTCCCAAAGGTTGTTTCCCAATTTCACGTCAACCAGGACATCTTCCTCAATGTATTCTACCCTTAGCCTCACTCCAGCTCCAGGGAGCAGAGGCTTCATTCACTGGATGTCCACAGAGCGCTAGCCTTCTACATCGAGAGAACAAAGCCTTTCTGAAGGTCCTTCCAGTTATTCGTGGCAGTGGCGGACAGAATGAAAAGTCTCCGTCTCCTCTCAGTTGTATCTCGTCATGGATCACGTCCTGCATTCGGGAGTGCTACAACTTGGCAAAGGTGCCCTCTCAGTCAATCACCGTGCACGCCACTAGAGCTCAGGCCTCCTCAGCAGCATTCCTGGCACAGGTTTCCACCCAGGAAATCCGCAGAGCAGCGATGTGGTCCTCCATACCCACTTTCACGATGTGCTGTGTGATCACTTAGCAGGCCAGAGACGATGCAGCCTTCTGGTGAGCAGTGCTCTAATCGGTGGCAGACTCCAATCCCACCTCCTGAGCTTAGACTTGTGAGTCACCGGATTGGAATTGACATGAACAAGCACTCGAAGAAAAAACGGTTACTCCTCGTAACTGTTCCTCAAGATGTGTTGTTCATGTCCATTCCAATACCCACCCTCCTACCTCTCTGTCGGAGCAGCCAGCAAGATGGAACTGGGGGTTGGCAGGGCCCTATATTAGGCGCCATGAAGGCACGACTCCAGGTGGTGCCCAGAACGACCCTCTAGATGCTGCTCAGGGAAAAATCTTCCGGCTGGTGTGCACGCAGCACGCACATACCTGATTGGAATGGACATGAACAACACATCTCGAAGAACAACAGTTATGAGAAGGTGAGTCACCATTTTTTCTGATCATGTTTATCTCTGCATGGATGCTGCTTGCAACAGTTATATTCCTGTTAGTCTGAAAGTTTTTTTGATGTCCCCAGAACACTTTGGATAAACAGGATCATAGTGTAATTGCTGCATCTGTACGAGGCAAGTGCTTGAGTTAGACTTGATCCTTCCCCATGATTGCGAGACCAGAAGCGCTGTAGCTATGGTCTGAAGAAACTGCCCGAAACACTGTTACCAGCAACTGGATCCTCACTCACCTAAATGCACCAATACAGAATCAAATATAGAAGTACATCTAATGTAATTTTTGAAGCCATACCGACCTGATGGTAGCATGTGAACACACAATGGTACAGACAGCTGGTGTTCAGGATGGAGGTGGAGATATGTGGGTTGTGGGTGGTGGAAGGGAACTTGTCGAGGTAGAGAAGGAGACTGGTGAGCGGTGGTCAGAGGGCTGGTGAGTGATGTAGCTGCTGATTGCCTGGCTCTCTCTAAGTTGCATTGCTGGTGTGTGCTGTCTGACCTGACAGCTCCGGGTTTTCTGTGAGTTTGACGTTGTTGTTTAAACATAGATATTGTGGTAAAACCTAAAGATCACAGCCAGGCTGAGGTGTGTAACGCTGGGTGCTCCACACATGTAAAATGCCTAATAGTCACTGCCTCTGAGAGCCTACAGCCTAAGACACAAGGGGTAGCAGGTGGATGAGATTTTAAATGTCAGTCAGTATCTGATGATGGATTTTGTTAGTCTGAGTCCAGTTAAAGGAACTGTATTTTTCCTAACTAGAACTTTATTGCAGGGAATGTGGAGAGTAAGCGTCAGAGGAAGCCAACTAAGAAGCTCTTGGAATCCAACGATTTGGATGCTGTGTTTATGCCAAAGAAGGAGGGGTGGACTCCTCCAAAGAAGGTATGTTCCTTCCAGCAAACCCTGAGTGCTAGCTGGGAATGAAACACCAGCCAGCGTGGTGTGTGTCTAGCTGGCTGCAGCTGTGAATTATGACGTAATAACGCGGCTCTCCGACTCTTGGGGTAGCGCTATGTCCTCGGCTACGGTGACTGCTCTTGATTTTTAGGGACTGCTCTGTGCAAATCCACTCAGAACATGTTATACAAAATCTCCTTATAAATTCATCCTAACTAGCACTGCTTCCCGACAGCACTAACAACACCTGTCGGCACCAGGTCATGTTTAGCCACATGAGTCCTGTGCTGAGTCTCCACATTTTAGTCTCTGTGTTACGGTGAATAAAACAATTGAAGTTAGATAAGGAGGGAAATAACTTTGCTTCTTATGGGGACTGGATAGTTTCTGCTGTGAAACATCCCTCTCCTTTAATTTGCATTGGCAAACGGCACTCCAGGGAGCTCTCACCAGGACTCCCAGGTGGAAGTGCTCTACAGTAGACTTTTCCGGTTGGAGTAGGGAGTCTCCATGTGTTCTATTCTGTTGCTGCTTGATCTTGATCCTGAGGTCCTAGCCCCTGAATTTTCATATACCAAATTTTCTCTGAAGCAGGAACGACATTTCTCTCATCACCCTCCTCTGCAAGCTGGTGAACATCAGAATGAGTCTTAGCTGGGTCTCATCAAACCTATACTTTAAATTGACGGGGTTCCGATGGTATGAAATGTTCAAGTTGCTCTCTGTGGTGTTGGATTCTGATGTTTAAAGGAAAATCACCCATTGGTCTCTAATGTTCACCAGGTAACATGGTTTCAAAAAATGAGATAAAAAGATTCAGACTTTAAGGTCAGAAGTTGACCATCATGATCATCTAGTCTGACCTCCTGCACATTGCAGGCCATAGAGCCTCGCCCACCCACTCCTGCAATAGATTTCTAACCTCTGGCTGAGTTACTGACATCCTCAAATCATGATTTAAAGACTTCAAGTTACAAAGAATCCAACGTTTACATTAGGTTAAACCTGCAAGTAACCCATGCCCCATGCTGCAGAGGAAGGCGAAAAACCTCCCATGGTCTCTGCCAATCTGACCTGGTGCAAAATTCCTTCCCAGCCCGAAATACGGTGATCAGTGGGCGAGAACCACCAGCCTGATGTTTGGGAAAGGATTGTGTGTAGTAACTCAGAGCCCTCCTCTTCTAATGTCCCACCTCCGGCCTTGGGATATGGTCATTAATAGCGTCATGGATGAGCCATATGTCCTTACAGGCAACTTCATCATAGCTCCCCTTCCATAGCACGCTTAGTCTTGAAACAAGTTAGTTTTTTTTGTCTCCACTGCTCCCCTGGGGAGGCTGTTCCAGAACTTCACTCTTCTGATGGTTACAAACCTTTGTCTGATTTCAAGCCTAAACATGTTGATGGCCAGTTTATCCATTTGTTCTTCATTGGCCCTTAACTTAAATAACTCCCCTTCCTCCCTGGTGTTTATCCCTCTGATATATGTATAGAGAGGAACCATATCGCCCCTAGGCCTTCATTTGGTTAGGCTAAACAAGCCAGGCTCTGTGAGTCTCCTCTCATAAGGATCATCCTAGTAGCTCCTCTCTGCACCTGTTCCAGTTTGAATTAATATTTCTTACAAATGGGAGACCAGAATTGTGCATGCATTTTAGGTTTTGTGCCTACCCAAGAGCCCTTGCCAATTTTTGTGGGTTTGTGATTGCATTTTCCTATTCTGAAAGATGTTTCTCTCTCCCTTGTTGCTGCGTGAAGCCCCCCAGACAACAGGATTCTTAATGTTAGTGGTGCGGTAGCATCCCGAGATTAGGGCCCCGTTGTCCTAAGCCCTGTACGAACGTATGGCAGAGAGACAGGCTCTGAGCCAGTGAGCTCACTGGCTAAGTGTACGATGAGAGACAACAGGTGGATTCAACGCACAGGCGGGGAGCATGAGGAACCAGTGAGATGACACTGGTCAGCATGATAAGCAGCAGCAGCCAGAGCACTCCAGCTGCCCAGCCAGTTGACTTGCTATGTACAAAGATTTGTCCAACACGAAGCAAATTAATTGAAAGTTGACAGGATCCTGTTTTGTCTGATCTCTTTCGGTTTGTTGGAATCTGAGATATTACTTATAACAGCAGTTCATAAAAACATTCAGCTTGAATTGCTCAGGAAAACACCATCTCCTTGCTCGTGTCTGAATGCAATTGGTAAATTGTTTCAATCTTGTATTCCCAGTGTTTTGATGCTGGCCCTCTGGAGAATGACCTTTCTGAATTTTATTCCACACCCCAGTTTTTGGATCTCGGAGAAGGTAGGAAATACTAGGCGTCTGTGAAACAAAGCAAGGAGCCCCTGGTTCCATTCCTGGGGTGGTCTGTGCCAGGGCTCTTGGCAAACCACGTACGTTAGTTCCTGTGGCAGAAGACCATGTGTATAGGTAGCACCCAGTCAGGGTTTACAGAGGCATTTACTGCTCAGGAGAACTAATTGATTTGTTTAAAGTTGTGCCTGCCCCCACAACCACCCCCCCCCCCCCCCAAGCTCTGTAAAGTGTGAAATTGGTGAAGAGAGCAATGCAGCTGTGAGTGGCTCTCTGTCTCCAGAGCACTGTCCTGCGGTGGGGCTGGGGTTAGATGGGTGCTTTCTGCTTGTTCAGATAGAGGTTTCTCAGTGCAGTTTTTCTCCTGAGATCCTGCCAAGTTGTTACTGATGGTGAGTTTTTGGGGGATACCGAGGTTTAGGGATTTCTGTCTCTCCTGAAAGCCAGTTTTTGAAAGCCCTGCATTTTGGAAGAGGAAGAGGCAGGAAGAGGAATTTCCATACCTCCCTTAAAGATTTGCTTTTTCTCTATCACCTGTCATGATGCAGGTGCCAAGCCAGCACGTTACATGCCGCTGTGACTGAATACGGACAGTGGATATTGTGCACTCAGCAATAGCTCTCGAGTTGCCAGGAGTAATGCCCTGGACTCCTGATTTGATTGCTTTCATTTATCAAAAGATGGCAGTGCATCTTCTTTCCTGTGGGCAGTGGAGATACTGGACATACACACCTTCCATGGAAGGCAGCTTCTATAGTGCTCGGTGCCCCTGCAGGCCAAGGCCCAGGGTACGATTCACACCCCTAGCCATTGGCCCAAAGTGAGGATGTTACTGAGGGTGTCTAGTGTGGCTGTTGTAGGGGCCTTGTGCCACAGCGAGCCCTGCACCAGGCTCAGCAGGGGCCGGTCTGCCAGCAGGGAATTTTGGAGTTGTATTGCACTTTTTCCCTCCCTTGAGCCAAAGTCAAGGAAGTTTGAGTTGCAACACTTAGGGAAGGGGGACAATTAATCAGCATTTCGATTAATAGCTTTAAAATCTCATGCATCCGATGAAGTGAGCTGTAGCTCACGAAAGCTGATGTTCGAATAAATTGGTTAGTCTCTAGTACTCCTTTTCTTTTTTAAAATCTCTAAACCTCTCGCAGTGCTTTGAGCTGGCTGCCGCGCTTCCCCGCTGGGGTCTCAGGGAGAGCAGGAATGGCTTTGAGTTTTTCTGCTGCCGCGCCAAAACGAATCCCCATTTCCCAGGTCCATGCCCCCGGGAGGGGCTGCAGGAACAGGAGGTGTCACCAGTATAGCCATTTGGGAACTGCATTCCAAGGCATTGCCTGCAGGCTTGTACTGGACCTGGCCTCATTATCCATTAGTGCAGTGGGACAAGTTTGGAGCTTCCTAGCCTGAACTGCAGAATTCACTGCACTGCTCATGGCCAGGAGAAGCATTACTTCTCCGTTGTCTTGACACATGTCTCTCCCATCAGCTCCTGACAGACTCCCTGAGAAGCAGAGAAAGCGCAAGAGACAGCGATACTCCCCAGCTACAGCGCAGTACAAGAAAGGAAGGAGTGAAGATGCACTGGGGGAAGCTCCCAGTTCTGAGGTACTGCTGGTCCTTCTAGGTGTTGCAAACTTTATCAAGGAACCCTTTAACCTCTCCTCTCCTTCTTCAGAGTATCCTCTGAAAAACAAACTCTGCAGCATTTGATTGGCTAAATGGGAGAGAAGCATTTAAATTGTTCTGAGTTTAAACGGAATGTATCACTTTGAATTAGCAGCTGTTTTTTAAAGGCCACTGAAGCTTGGGCTTAATTTGGGGGCTATTGCTCAGCTAATTTCACCGAGAGAGAGGGTTCCAAGCAATGACAGAGCGGAATTTCATCTGGCGTTTTGCTTTGCCAGTTTGGAAGGTTTTTCATTCAATTGAAAGGCCGTGGCTGCTGCAGCGGGGAATGCTGCCTTCTTGCACACTGATAAGCAGAACGAACTCTGGAGCGTGGGCACCACATGCTGCAGTCGCCTCTTGTCTGCGTTCTGCACTCCAGCATTAGCTGCAGAGTTGTGGAAGAGGATATTGAGAACCACTCGTGAGGTCAGGGCTCTTGGTTGCTTTCTGGCAACCCCTTGTTAGAATTCTGCCCTCAATCCAGAGGTCAGAGTTGGGGTGTTTCCCCTGCACCAGTGGGTCACTCCCTCTTTGGATATGTGAAAGCACCCTGCCAGAGACCGCTCATAACAGTATCTCTGACTGCCACATTTTGCCTTTTAGGAATGAGCCAGGTCTCCCCAAGACATGTCCTGAGAGAGGAGGGAACCTCTAGGCCTCCCACTTCAAATGGCTCACCTTGAACAACACCCAGTGCTGGCAGGATGTATGTTAGGAGCCAGCTGTAGGCATTTCTTATCACTGTGTTGCTGTAATGGCTCCCAGTGGTTCACAGCTGTTCACCCGAGCAAGGCTAACCCCTCTGCTGCTCACTGCCATGGCAGTCTCCACTGGTGCAGTACTGGTGTGGGGGCAAGCACGGGCGTGCAGGTCACCCTCCCGCCGCTTCCTCGCAGGGCCCCAGGCACGGCCGCGGTGGCCTTTCGGCCGTACTTTCTGCTGGCCTGGGAACAAGTTTTCCGAAGACCTGTAGAGCTCATTGTGTGCTGTTCCCTGCCAGCTTCCACTTGCTTGTGATTGCTGTGTGTTCTGGCACGCCAGTTTCAGAGCAGGTCTCCTAGCAGCCATGGTGTGAGCATGCTGCCAGCTGGCCGGAGAGAAATGTCTGGACCCTTGCGAGTGTCTAGGGTGACAAGGAGATCCCGTCGCAACTGAGCTCTGTAATTGAGTGACCTGGACTGTGAGTGGGTATCCAAATAGCTTGCCAGCAGGGTAACCCTCACTCTGGTGCACAGTGTGGGGAGACTGACCTGAAGGTCCAGGACAGCAAAGTATGGAATAATAACAGCTGCTCCAAGGCAGAGGAAACCTGCCCCTTTCATGCTGAACAAGACTGTATTTTCTGCACTCACCCTCCTGTGAAACCTGATGTTGGAGCGCCAGGCGGGGTGGGGTGACAGCTCTGGCGTGGGCAAGTCCAGGATATGGCTCAGGCCATGCCTGTGAACATGCCAGACTCCCCAGGACTCTTCAATGAATCGTAAGCTGCAGAGACAGTGGCAGAAGGTTCAGGAAGAGATGCCTGCCCTTTGTACAAGGTACGTGGTTGTTATTTATTCTCACTGACCAGGGCTGGTTTGGCAGATTCAGGGCCGAGGAGGGGGCAATGTGTCTGGTTCTTATGAGAAATGTTCAGCTGCAAACTCATGAGAGAGGAAGTCTCCCTTCCACAGTGCACATGGCGGCTTCCTGTGCCACCCCCTGCCCAGCTGGCTCTGCTCCACCAGGTTCAGCCGCCCCTTCTACATTTGTCTGTGTGGAGCATTATTCCAAGCTGGAGCAGAAGTCCCAAGCCCTCAGCATACAGTGACTGGCTTAGCCATGCATGTGCCTGGACTCAAAAGGGCAGCCAAGCAGGATGGGTTTTAGGTCAAACCCTGAAATATAGGAGATGTCCTGGCAGGAGCGTTCTATTGCAGTAAACCAAACCACACCTGGGGCAGCATGGCCCCACGCAGGCTACATTGTCTCTGTTGGCCCCACACCAATGCAGTGCACTATTTACTTATCTGCAAACATGGGGCAGTAATCCAACAGAGAACTTTCCTCCAGATTTCAGAGCAGTCTCTGGTAATCTTTGCACAGCTAGGTGGCTGGCCTTACTAATCAGATCAAGTGTAATACTAACTTCCAGATCCCTCAGGGAAATGCATAGTGCCTCTCCGGCTCCATGAACATGTCCTCCTGTGTTATCCAGGAGAATAATCCAAGTCCTTGCCCTCGCTTGCTCAGATAGGTCCTATGAGTGGCACTGGAATCCCAAGGTGAGCAGGAACCAGAACTATTGCATTCCTTGGTATTCCAAGGGTTTCCAGTGTCAGTAAACCTATTAACCCTCTTCTCTGTTACAGGAACCACTGCTGCATTGCTGAGCAGGAGGGGGATCAGGCGTCTGAGAACATCAGCGGGCTAAATGCTTCACCAGTCCTTGGGGGGAAATGGAGAACAAAAGGATCTGACCCTGGAGCTGCAGGGGGATGTGCAAAGGGGACTCTGCTCCTATGTGCAGCTTCCAGGCAGAAGCCAAGTCGGGGAAGAGGACAGAGACTCTGAAGTAATACGTCCCTCATGGCAGAGAAAGGAGGAGGCAGGAGCAAGCATTCCAAAGGGAATGAACGCCTGAGAAAGCACATCCAAAGACACAGGCAATTAGTGCCATTATCCCATTAGCAGGCCCCTGCATCTGACCTGTACATACCACCTCCTCATACAGTGCTGTGGTACAGGATGGTGGCAGCTCGTTTTGGTCTGTGCCATACTGGTCTGTTCCTTCCTGTGCATTTCCAGGGCATTCCATCTCTGCCAACAAACTGGACAGAGTGACTCAGGCTCCCCGGGACACGCATTCCGTACCCCTGTCGTCCGCAGAAGTGCCTGGTGTGTAGTATTGTGGTTTTGATCTAGTTTGTTGTTGCTGCTGGGCTTCCACTTTTGTGTGCTTAATAAACATGATTTGCTCCATTTATCTCTGTCCCATACTTCAGTGTGCCATCCGTGCATCCCTACTTCGCTCCAGAACTCCTCCCTGCAAACTCCTGCCCGGTTAAAAATGGCTGCAGTGATGGAGAAACGCACGAGCAAAGGAGGCAGTGACTAGGACTGCAGATCTCTCATGGTGTTTTTTAAATCAAAAATCACAGAGCAGCCATGGGAAATGTAGTAAGAACCAAAGGGGTCTGGGGAAATGGTGTGTAAAGTCACAGGTTGGAAAAGTCAACTCTCTGTAGCTCTTTATATAAAATACGCATTTTTTCAAATATTCAGGTTCAAACCACTTTGTCAGTGGTTCCTGAACTTTTTAGCATGGTGACCCACCAACTTCATATTGTCTTTTATTGTGCCCCACCCAGGGTCCAGATTCCTGAGGGAGTCTTCAGCAGGCCAGAATCCTTCCCTCTGCTGCTGCCCCACCGCTCCTTGCCCTCCTGAGGGGACGCTGACCACCCACAACAGCACCCTCTGCCTCTGCACCACAACCCGAATCCTGGCCTGGTGAGGAGGAGAGGGCCCCAGGGAGGGGGTCTGGAAATTGAACCCACCCTGCATTCACCCTCCAGCAACAGCACCTGTCTGCTTGGCTTCCCCTTCCAGCCACTGCAGACTGGTGCAGGGGTTGCAGTGCCTCTCAGGTTTGGCCCAGCCGCTCCTCGGTCATGATAACAGAGCGGCACCGGGCCAAATTTGAGTGAGTGGCATCGCAACCCTGAGTGTCTGTTAGTTTGCAGTGCCACTTACTCAGATTTGGCTCAGCTGCCTCTGTCATAATAGAGGGTGGCCGGACCAAACTTGAGCAGTGCTGCAAACCCATGCACCAGGTTGCAGTTGCCATAGCAGGGAGCCAGGTTGAGCCTCATGGGACAGGAGCCCCTGCTGCAGGATAAGCTCTCCAGGGCTCCCCCTCAGCTCCACACCAGCTCAGCAACCCAGCATTTGGGAAACCCTGCTTCAGTAAAGTCTCAGACACAAAGAAAAGTCCTAGCCAAATAGAAAAATCACGGTACAGACACCCCCCAGCTTACGCAATCGTTCGGTTCCGGAAAGCCTTGCGTAACTCGAATTTTGCATAGGTCAGAAACGTATACCCGTATGTTATGCAAAAATTTCCGCAACTCAAAAATCCTTATTTCTGGCTTATGGAACTTTTTCCGCACGTGCGAATTTGCGTAAGTCGGGTCTTGCGTAACCTGGGGAGCGTCTGTATCTGTGACATTGTGACCACCATGACAAACCTGCAGCCTTAGCAATGGTACTTAACAGCAGGGAATGCTGACATTTGCACACCTCAGCGTAATCCATCCCCACTGTTTTCTCTGCCCAGACAAAAGGTGTGGCCCCAGCATCTCAAGGTTTGTTTGCACGCGAAGTGCAAGTCACCGCTTTGGGTGGCATTGCTTTTCAGTCTGGCTGCGAATGATTGCTGCAAGAATACCTCATCCTTTGCAGAATACAGCAGACAGCTGTGACGGGACTCATGATCCTGACTGTCCTGGCATGTCAGCAGCACCGTCGTCTTGCTTTGAGCTTTCCAAATGCACACTGGACCACCACTCTGTGCCTTCTGAGGGTGCAGATGAACCACCATCTGAGTGCCTGTGTTCAGTGTATGGCTTGGTGAGCAGCGGGTATGCAGTGATTCTGTGACACCTCACTGTCTATGCTGTGGGAAGAGTGTGAGTCTGTCTGCTTCTGAAAAGAACAGAGTTCTCAGAAATCCTTATGTGATGCACGTGCCAGGCCATCTTATTGCCTGTCGGAACCAGGTACAGGGCTCCCCTAGGGCTTGCTGACCTTGGAGTGACAGCTCTTCTGGGTTAGATGGGAATGGGCACAGGATAGGCATGTACAATACACCTGCGCTCCAGCAAAGTTCAGTGAGCCGAATTGCTCAGATCCCTCCGTGATCTCAGGCACGTTTGCCATCTTGATCCCATACCCCTGCAACACTTGGGGTATTGCCATGCACGGCTTCATCCCCATGGCACCCCCGGGATGTTCCCAACCCCAGGCAGTACCCAGTGGACCAGTAGCTCTCCAGGGGACCTGGCTTCCATAGGATAATTGGAACTCTCCTTTCCTTGGGGTCTGCCGCTGCAGTGTGGGGGCCAGCTCCCCACAGAGATGCAGACAGGCTCTCCTTCCCAGACCCGAAGAGTAGCTCTGTGTAAGCTCAAACGCTGGTCTCTCTCCCACTCGCAGATGGGGCCAATAAACGATATTACCTCCCCCACCTTGTCTCTCCGCCCTGATTGGAGAGTTCTGCAGCTCCTGCTGCCCGTCTCGGACCTTGCAAGGACCTGGTGACTCAGCTCACCGAGGGATGTGCTGGGTTCTCGTCACTTGAAGTCTTTAAAGCAAGATCCTGGATTTTTTCTGAAAGATGCTTTAATGCCACCGGCAGTTGTGGCCTGTGCTCTGCAGGAGATCACGCTAAACAATCGGAAGGGCCCCGTCTGGCTTTAGAATCTAGGCTTGCAGGTGGATGCAGAATAGAACTGCACCCTAAAGGAGATGGCTGGGATGACTTGCTGCCCTGGCGCAGCTCCACTGGATCGGTTACCAGCAATCTGGTTCTCTAGCATCGCTTCAGCCAACACCCCCAGTTAAAATAGTGTCAGTGTGTTCCTGGCGCTCTGATACGCAGAATGAAATAATGGTTGCTTTGACCATGCTCTGCTCATTTGCATCTCATCCAGTGGAGTGTGTACGCAGTGCCTTGGGGAAGTTTTCTGGGCCATATCGGCGGCTACAGGACTGTTCTGGCACCAAACTGAGTGTTTCTGTTGGGTCAGGTTGGGGCAGAATTAATCCAAAGAGAGAGCCCCAGGAAGAGGGGTCGTGGGCAGCAAGCGAGCCAAATTGAATACCTGGGGTTAAAGTGCAAACCAAAGCTTCCTCCCTCATAAAACCTCAGAGCGGAACAGTGCAGAGGGCATTTTCCCCAGGGCATGAGGCAGGCAGGATGAGAGTTAAAGGCACTGCTTGCAGCCCAGCTGAAAACCTGTATGTGCTTGATAGCCAAACTAACAGCCCAGAGGGTGGGCCAGGAAATACTGACAGTCCAAATTCTGGATTTCTTTTCTAAAGGGAGAGATACCTATCCATGGGAGTGCTGCAAGCCCCAAGGAGCTCAATGAGGATGGGTCTGAGAATGACCATGGAGTGCCTTCATCCAAAAAGATGCAGGGGGAGCGAGGAGGAGGAGCAGCCCTCAAGGAGAACGTGTGTCAGGTAGGGAGCTACGGTCTTTGGGTGAACCTTCATAACACTGACAGTGGTGTTGAGCAACTGTGCAGCACACTTAATACCCTGGCTAACAAAGCAACCTCAAAGCAGATCTGATTGAGTTAACTAATGTTCTCTGGATCCTTGGTGATGGGCCCCTCTTGTCAGGAGACTTGGCTGTCCAGTTATTCCTGTGCCTTGCACTGAATGGCCACTTCCCTTGTGTGTAGATGCGGCATGACTGCTCTGCAGTGCCCGTCCCTCCTGCAGCAGGCTCCGGGTGCATATCCCTGCGGCAGTGGGGTGGGAGCTGGGTGGCTGGGAACGACGTGGGGCGTATTTAAGCCATTGCTTCACAGCAGGGACTCAGGGGGAGGTAGTGGTGCTGGTGTGAAGGGATTTCCATAGGGTGTCCTTGCGGCAGGCTCAGCCAGCCTGCCAGCTGCATTCCTTGTGTGTATCCAGCCAGGGGTTTGTCCCAGCAGTAACGCCGTGTTCCCTCCCCACACAGATCTGTGAGAAGCCGGGGGAGTTGTTGCTGTGTGAAGCGCAGTGCTGTGGTGCTTTCCATCTGCAGTGCCTCGGGCTCTCAGAAATGCCGAAGGGCAAGTTTATCTGCAATGAGTGTTCGACAGGTACGGGGCCGGGTGGGAGGGCAGGCCGCTTGCTGGGTGCTCGTGTGGGGCTGCTTTCAAGTGTGCCATTGGCAGAAGGCATGAGTTGAGCTCACTTTGCTCTTGGGACAAATGGCCAGGGCCAGAGAGCATGGAGGGGGCTGGGAAGCTGTGCAG
Source organism: Lepidochelys kempii (assembly GCF_965140285.1). NCBI lineage: Eukaryota > Metazoa > Chordata > Testudines > Cheloniidae > Lepidochelys > Lepidochelys kempii. The sequence goes on along the minus strand of NC_136387.1, from coordinate 1,052,527 downwards.
TCCAGGCCGGGGGCTCATAAGGAGCCAGCCAGTCTGGCCGGAGGTGGTAACTTTTGCTTTGAGAGAGCTCCTTCCCTTTTGCCATGTGACCGGTGTTCTCTCCTCCAGGCGTCCACACCTGCTTTGTGTGCAAGAGCAGTGGGGAGGACGTGAGGCGGTGCTTGCTCCCCTTGTGCGGGAAGTACTACCATGAAGAGTGTGTGCAGAAGTATCCACCCACGGTCATGCAGAACAAGGGCTTTCGATGCTCACTGCACATCTGTATGACTTGTCATGCTGCTAACCCCGCGAACCTGTCTGCGTCTAAAGGTACAGAAACCCTTCTGTGCCTGCAGTTGCTGGGGCTGGTCAGGGAGAAAAGGCGGGAGCCCCTTTCTTGCATCCAAAGCAGGCGTAATTCTGGAGCACTTTGAGGTGCTTGGTGTCTCCCGCCCAGTGCCTGTTCTTCAGTCTTCCATCATGTGACATTTGCTGTGGGCTGTGTAAATCTGGTCCTCGGGGGAAGGTGCTGGACCGTGAACTTGCTGCTCTCTAGCTAGGCCATATCCACGCAGTGCCTGGGCTCTGACTCAGGTGTGAGTCGAAGACCCTGCTCTGTCCACGCACACATATCAATCAGCCTGACTCAGGACCCGGGTCCTAGGACCCTGCTGTGGCGTGGGGCTGAGCTCAAGTCCCGGTGAGACTCCGGTGCACTCGATGTCAGTTTGCAGTGTGGACACAGACCTGAGTCAGAAGGTCTGTGTGGTTCAAAATGGACACGCTAGCATGGCTGAGACCCGGGTCCAGCGATTGTACCCACAGCTTTACAGTGCAGTGTGGATGCTTAGGCTGGGCCCATCTCCCTGCTCTGGATGTGGCAACCTGGTGCCCAGGACGGCGATCCCGTTCAGCTTTGTCTCAGCTGCTCCCCGGGTCAGGCCGGGCCAAAGCTGAGGCTTGGTCCACCCTCCAGAGTTAGGTCGACGTGATGTCAGTGTCTGCACCACAGAGCTGCTCCCGCTGCAGCACGTGGCCACTACACCGATACCCTAACTCCATCTCGGCGAGAATGTCGGTTTCCCTGCTGGTAGGCTCCCTGCTGTGAAAAAGACCCCGTGCAGGTTCGGGCTGTCAGCATGATTCGGGGGGGGCTCACAGCTGTGAGCTGATGCCCACCTGACAGCTGGGGGGAGCCATCTGTGGGCCCGTGCCATGTTGCAATGCCTGGAGCCTCTGCCGCAGGCTGTGTGCAGGACGGGCTCGCTCTCCAGCCCCTCTGCCCGGGGTGCAGCACCCACCATTGGGGCATGCTGTTCTATCAGTTAATTTAAACACAGGGACCGTGTTTTTGAGAAGCTGGCGTAATTAGAGGCAAGGTGACCCTTCGCCAAGTGACCCATTTCACCCTTTGTTGTAAGCCGGAATATTGACAAAAGTAAGTTCTAGGAGCAAATTATAATGGTCACTTTCCCTCAAATGTTTACCTGTGTCCAACCTCTACCACCACCAGGTCGCTTGATGCGTTGTGTTCGGTGTCCGGTGGCATACCATGCCAATGATTTCTGTCTGGCTGCTGGGACAGTGATCCTCGCCTCCAACAGCATCATCTGCCCCGCTCACTTCTCTCCCCGGCGGGGCTGCAGAAACCATGAGCACGTCAACGTCAGCTGGTGCTTTGTCTGCTCGGAAGGTGAGACCCTCTGTATTCTGCCTAGTGCATGGTGAGCACTGCGGGCCGGGGTGCGCTCGCCCCGCGGGAGGATATGGGGCCCTGGGCTGGGTTGGGCCGCTGCGCGCTCGCTCGCTCGCCCGCCCTGCGGGGGGATACGGGGCCCTGGGCCGGGCCGCCGTGCGCTCGCTCGCCCCGCGGGGGGATACGGGGCCCTGGGCCGGGCTGGGCTGCTGCGCACGCGCTCGCTTGCCCGCCCGCCCCGCGGGGGGATATGGGGCCCTGGGCTGGGCCGCCGCGCACTCGCTCGCTTGCCCGCCTCGCGGGGGGATGCCGGGCTGGGCCGCCGCACGCTCGCTCCCCCGTATCCCCCCTCGGGGCGGGCCCCTGGGCTGGGCCGCCGCGCGCTCGCCCGCCCGCCCCGCGGAGGGATACAGGGCCCTGGGCCGGGCCGGGCCGGGCTGGGCTGCCGCGCGCTCGCTCGCCCGCCCCACGGGGGGATGCCGGGTTGGGCTGCCGCTCGCTCGCCCGCCCTGCGGGGGGATGCCGGGCCGGGCCGCTGCGCGCTCGCCCACCCCGGGGGAGGGGGATACGGGGCCCTAGGCCGGGCTGGGCCGCCGCGCGCTCGCTTGCCTGCCCGCCCCGCGGGGGGGGATACGGGGCCCTGGGCCGGGCTGGGCCGCCACGCGCGCGCTCGCTTGCCCGCCCGCCCCGCGGGGGGGGATACGGGGCCCTGGGCCGGGCCGCTGCTCGCCCGCCCGCCCCGCGGGGGGATACGAGAGCCCGGGCTGGGCCGCTGTGTGTGCTCGCTCGCCCGCCCGCCCGCCCCGCGGGGGGATATGGGGCCCCGGGCTGGGCTGCTGTGTGCTCGCTCACTCGCCCGCCCGCCCCGCGGGGGGATACGGGGGCCCGGGCCGGGCCGCCACACGCTCGCTCGCCCCGCGGGGGGATACGGGGCCCTGTGCTGGGCCAGGCTGGGCCGCTGCGCGCTCGCTCGCCCGCCCGCCCCGCGGGGGATACGGGGCCCCGGACCGGGCCAGGCCGCCGTTCGCCCGCCCGCCCCGCGGGGGGATACGGGGCCCTGGGCCGGGCCGGGCCGCCGTTCGCCCGCCCGCCCCGCGGGGGGATACGGGGCCCTGGGCCGGGCCGGGCCGCCGTTCGCCCGCCCGCCCCGCGGGGGGATACGGGGCCCTGGGCTGGGCAGCCGCGCGCTCGCTCGCTCGCTCACCCTGCGGGGGATGCCGGGCCGCCGCGCGCTCGCTCGCTCGCTCACCCTGCGGGGGATGCCGGGCCGGGCCGCCGCGCGCTCGCTCGCTCGCTCGCTCACCCTGCGGGGGATGCTGGGCCGCCGCGCGCGTGCTCGCTCGCTCACCCCGCGGGGGATGCCGGGCCGGGCTGCTGCGTGCGCGCTCGCTCGCTCGCTCACCCTGCGGGGGATGCCGGGCTGGGCCACCGCTTGCTCGCTCGCTCACCCCGCGGGGGATGCCGGGCCGGGCTGCTGCGCGCTCGCTCACCCCGCGGGGGATGCCGGGCCGGGACGCCGCTCGCTCACCCCGCGGGGGATGCTGGGCCGGGCTGGGCCGCTGCGCACTCGCTCGCTCGCTCACCCCGCGGGGGATGCTGGGCTGGGCTGGGCCGCTGCGCGCGCGCTCGCTCGCTCGCTCACCCCGCGGGGGATGCCGGGCCGGGCCGGGCCGCCGCGCGCTCGCTCGCTCACCCCGCGGGGGGATACGGGGCCCTGGGCTGGGCCACCGCGCGCCCGCCCCGCGGGGGGACACGGGGCCCTGGGCCGGGCCGGGCCGCCGCTCGCTCGCCTGCCCCGCGGGGGGATACGGGGCCCTGGGCCGGGCCGGGCCGCCGCTCGCTCGCCCCGCGGGGGATACGGGGCCCCGGGCCGGGCCGGGCCGCCGCGTGCTCGCCACGCGGGGGATGCCGGGCCTTGGGCCGGGCCACCGCGCGCTCGCCCCGCGGGGGATACGGGGCCCTGGGCCAGGGTGCGCTCGCCCCGCAGGGAATACGGGGCCCGGCCGGGGTGCCGCGCGCTCGCTCTGCGGGGGATACTGGGCCAGGCCGGGCCGGGGTGCCGCGCGCTTGCCCTGCAGGGGATACAGGGCGGGGCCTGGGCCCGGGCGCCGTGCACTCGCCCCGCAGGGGATATGGGGCCGGGGTGTCGCGCGTTTGTCCCGCGGGGTATACAGGGCCGGGCCGGGCCCTCGCTGGGGTGCCGTGCGCTCGCCCCGCGGGGGATACGGGGTGGGGCCTGGGCTGGGGTGATACCGCTCGCCCCGCGGGGGATACGGGGTGGGGCCTGGGCTGGGGTGATACCGCTCGCCCCGCGGGGGATACGGGGTGGGGCTTGCGCTGCGGAGCCAACTGTCAGCCTGCACCATGGGGTGACGTCACTTGCCCCGTGGGAGATATGGGGCGGGGCCTGTGCTGGGAAGACGTGCACTTGTCCCACGGGGAGTACGGGGCAGGGCCTGTACTAGGGTGACACCCAGTTGCCCGGTGGGAGATACAGGGTGGAGCCTGCGTGGGGGGTGCCCAAGGTAGAGACCTAATGCAGAACCAGCTACTTAGCAGGAAAATACTACTGAGGACAGATCAGCTTGGGGCCCCCATTCTCGTCCAATGTCAGGTCAAGGTGTCTGTCTTGCTCTCATCAAGCCTCATTGAATTAGGGTTGGTTTGTGTTAGAGACCGCCGTTCCACACACTGGGCAGCTGTGCTCCCAGGTCTCTGTATCCAGGCTGGGAGAAGCTGCTCAGGGCAGGAAATGAGATAATATTCTTGATGGAAGGACTTTGCCACTGGAACAGCTTCGCAGAAGAGCCTAAGTCTGTTTTCAGATGTGGTTGCACCTAGTCTTCCTGCAAACGCCTTCCTGCAGGTACCCCAGGAGATGAGACACAGCCTCAGCTGCATGTGGCCATTGCTGTCAGGCCTGAGTGAGGTGAAGGGTACAGAGCGCAAAGCCTGTAGGCTACTGTAACCCTGTTTTGAGGGACTTCAGTGGTGCGTAGGCATTGGCCTGGCCCTCTGCATGGCCCTGGCCCTCTGCATGGCCCTGTGCTGCTACTTGGCAGAGATGGAGAGATCGGGTGCCTGGGCAGATGGAACAAGCTTTGTGCAAGAGCCTTGTTCCTCTTCCCGGCAGTTTGAATCTGTCTGGGAGCCTAGGGTGCAGTGTTTCTGTGATGTGGCTCTCACTGCTGTATCACTCCTGGATGCAGGGGGCAGCCTTTTGTGCTGTGAGTCATGCCCAGCTGCTTTTCACCGCGAGTGTCTGAACATCGAGATGCCTGAGGGAAGCTGGTACTGTAACGACTGCAAAGCTGGCAAGAAACCACATTACAAGGAGGTGGTCTGGGTAAAAGTTGGGCGCTACAGGTGGGTAAAAATAAATGTGGTTCCTGTCCATGTTAAAGCCCTTCCTCGTGCAGCGCGGACTATGTGGGGGGCTCTGGAGAGTGCTGGTTTCTACTCAGGGTTATGCAGCTGGGTCTGTTTTTAATTCCACATAGGCACCTGATAGTAGAGTGCACCATTCCTCCCTGTTCTTTCCCTCTTCCAGCTGCTGCTTTTCTCTTCCCCAAGCCAAGCTTCTGCCCATTACTGCTGTTTTGTGTGAAGTACTGGAAGCCCCAGGAAAGTTCCTTTTCTCCTTCTCAGTGCCCCTACAGAATGGAAAATCGCTGTTGCCAGCTTTTAGGGGCAGTGATGTCAAAGCTTTGACCTGTTTTTCCTGTCCCTATCCCCTGTGACAGGTGGTGGCCAGCTGAGATTTGCCATCCTAGAACTATTCCTGTAAACATCCAAAAGATGAAACATGACATTGGCGAGTTTCCTGTGCTGTTTTTTGGGTCCAACGATTACCTCTGGACGCACCAGGCTCGGGTGTTTCCCTACATGGAAGGCGATGTGAGCAGCAAGGACAAGATGGGCAAGGGAGTGGATGGCATTTATAAGAAAGGTAACACTTTCCTCGTGCTCTAGGGAGGCACTAGCTGTCTGCTCTGAGATTGTTTTGGGCCAGTTCTTCTATGGTCCCATGAAGGGTGTGGAAAAACGATGGTCCTCCCATAGTCAAGGTTGAAGCAAGGCTTGCAGAGCACCTCTGGTTTATGCCTCATACCCATAAGTGAACCCACCCAGAAGATTCAGAGGTCTGAGCTTATGCCAGGGGAACAAGAGACACCCAGCTCCTGAATGCCAGTTTATTCCAGTTCTGCCACAAACTCTGTGAACTTGGCTGAACCACTGCCACTGTGCCTCAGGGCCACCATTTGTAACGTGAGAGTAATGAACATACATAAAACGTTGTTGCAAAGCAGTTTAGAATTGCTAAATACACCATACACCTAACACAACTGCTCAAGGACAAGGGAAGCCACTAACAATACATACTGTAGTCCTCCAGCCACAGGCACCCACCTTACATGACTGCAACTACTGTGTGCCCCTTTAGTCTGGCCTTTTCCAAACTACCTCTTCCCGATTGCTGCTTGTGGGTGTTCAGCGCAGCGGTGTGTTGTGCTGGAGGGGACCCTGTGATACAAGCAGTGATGGAAGGCTAGCATCTCAGGGGGCAGAGTTAATAACGCCTTCGCTCCCCAGCTCCCTCAGTGGGGCTGCTAATGCTTCCAACTTGGTTACTAGTAGCTCTCTTCAGTGACACCTCTTATGGGATGCTGTTATTCCACCTGCGGAACATCTTTCTTTTGGACAAGGTAGAAGGCCACTGGAGCGTGGCCTGTCCATTCAGAACCATGCATACAAACAACTGAGCACAAATGTGGCCATGGAGAATATTCAGGCTATTTGACTTCAACAGTAGCGCAAGGGGCTTCTTGTAACACAGCGTCTGTTTTCTTTCAGCTCTGCAGGAAGCTGCTGTGCGGTTTGAAGAGCTGAAGGCACAGAAAGAACTGAGGCAGCTGCAGGAAGACAGAAAGAATGATAAGAAGCCTCCTCCCTACAAACATATCAAGGTGAGGACATCACGTCATCACCAGCTGGTGGGCGCTAGAGGGGAGGCCTGGGTCATAAGCTCTGAGCTGTTGGTGCAGGGTATTTACAGGCACACAGAAATGCCTTTGCTGCTTGCAGTGTCCTGCACTGTGGAGCATGCCTTTGAAGGCTGATTCGCGACCCCCAGGGAGGATTGACAGGAAGGTTTTCCGCTTCCAGCAATGTCCTGAAGCACTTCATCTGTCCTCTCTGCTACCTGAATTCATATAGCAGCTGTTGTGTCACTGCTGGACATCAGTAACAGAGGTGCTCTGATTTACTGAGACATCTCTGGGCATCTTTACATCGCTACAGACCAGTCATATACAGTCACGGAAATGTCTCTCTCCCATGTGGGTTTAGCTAGTGGTGAAGGAAAAAACAGTTGTGTGCAGTTGTGTCCCAACCCACTGTTTGAGAACCAAGAAGTGGGTCTTGGGGATTCGGAGGACAGCTCTAGTTATAGGTGAGTAACCTACTGGTGTTCATTGCGGAGGGGTGGATTCAGTGGGATTGCAAGTTGGTACAAAGAACCGCAAAGGGCTTTTCTCAAGAGAGCATCTCCTTATTGCCTGCCTTTCAGAGTTCCTTGCCTTTAACCAAATCAAAGGCCCCGCTTGTGCTAAAAACAAGCCAATCTCTTCTTCATGTGATGCAGCCCTCTACCTCCTCACAGAGACGTTTTTAAAGAGCTTCCTGGCTTAACTCTGAGTTTGAGAATGGGCCTTCAGATCCCAGCCTTGTCTGGTTACTCTTGCCTTTACGCATGCAAGATAGTTGGGTGGGGAGTTAACTGCTTGTTTTCCAGTGCTCAGCAGAGTCCCTGCACCTGTCACAGATGTGCAGTCCGGGTGGTGGATGGCAAAGAACTGTTGGAGGTAACTGCTTTAAAACCAAGAGGCCAGAATGCGAAGTTGCGTTAAGGCCTGTCACTAGAGAGTGCAGAACGTGCTGTTTCACACGGAAGTTGCGTGGGGCGTGCCGCAGACTGGCAGTGGCGGCGAGAGTGGTAAAGCAGCACCTCCTGAGTGCAGTCAGAGGTTGGGGTGAATGGAGTTAGAGGGATGCCTACAAGTATATGCTTGGACCTGTGTGGCCTTCAGTCTTCGCTGTAACTGGTTTGCTCAGTGGGTGTGATGAAATGCAGCGTTGATTGTTCCTTGTCATGCTGTTGTTTCCTAGCTAGCTAACCTTGTGTGTGTGCATTCCAAGGTAAACAGACCAGTGGGCAAGGTGCAGATCTTCACAGCAGACCTGTCTGAGATACCCCGATGCAACTGCAAACACACAGATGAAAACCCCTGTGGCCTGGACTCAGAGTGCATCAATCGCATGCTGCTGTATGAGTGCCACCCCCTGGTCTGTCCCGCGGGGGGGCGCTGTCAGAACCAGTGCTTCTCCAAGAGGCAGTACCCAGAGGTGGAAATCTTCCGCACGCTGGCACGAGGCTGGGGCTTGCAAGCCAAAAGGGACATTAAGAAGGTACCCATTATGTGTCTTCATTTTACTCTGTGCTAACACTGAGCCCGTCTTAATAGACATCTTCCTGTGGTTCCATAACTTACGTGTTATCTGACCAAAGGAGCCCCTAGAGAAGAGAAATGGATGACTTTAGTTTCCTGACCTGCTTTCATCCAGGCGGCAGGGATGTTCTAGCTTCCCTGGGGAAGTGCCTTGGGATCCAATAATCCCCATGGTAGTCTAGAAGACGGTTCAGTCCATCTGCTTATATGGCCCTCAGACACTAAAGTGATGGGCACTAAGGTAGCAGTTCTTAGACTGGGTTGAGATTTCTCAGACAAGGAGCACTGAGCTTCCATTCTGGAACCTCCAGGCATTCTTCACATGGGGATCTTACTTAAAAACCCAGGTCATAATTAGCGTCTGTTGGGGAAGCCCTCAGACCGAGGGCAGTGTCTTTGGGAGAGCTGTAGTGATGGCTGAAGCTAGCATATCTGGATGCGGGGAATCCCCCTACTAGCCAAACCACTATCGTTCTAAAATCCAGAAGTCTAGATCTGCTGGTGGTCAGAGGGGTTTTCTCCATAGGAAAGAGGGTTTGTGTTAAACAACAAAGGAAAGCAGAGAACAATTAAGTTGAATAGAAGACAGACACATTGTATGTGTAAGGGCTGTTAGACTGCAGAACAGGTTAGCAAAGGCGGGGTTGGCATCTCCAGAGAGAGGAAGGCCAAACTCGGTCCCTGACCTGGCCTCGGTGGGCTGCCTTAACTGCTGATTGTTAGTGATGCAGTGTAGGTGGTTATCCCTGAAAACCTTCCATGTAACCTGTCTGTAACCACCACACAAGGAACCAGTGAAACTCAGATGCTGAAATGGGGGTGTCTTTTGGTAAAAGTGGTGCGGCATTGTACTCACTGTGTTTGGTGGCCTCTTGAACAGGTTTTACTGTGTGGGATAAATGTCAGCAGTGTTCAAACCAGATGCCTTGTGCTCTGCGATGTTGCAAAGCTTGTTGCAGGGTTGTGTTCCAGGACCCAGGCTGTGTATCAATTCTGCCAACAACTCCTGTAGTTCAGTTATGGAGCAGGTGTCAGTACAGAATTCGGTAACGCACTAAACCCAAATTCACTTTACTTTATGCTGTCCCTAAATGTTTTATTTTCAAATAGAACAGGGGGTAACGTGTGACTATATTATTAACGGTCCTATTTAGTTTACTGAATACGTTTTTTGAAATTTATGAAGCTGCTGCGGAATCTAGGTGAAATGTGCTGCAAAGTACCTGGGGTCTAGTCGTTAATGAAACGAAAGTATCCAGAGAGGAAATGGATAGCAAGCTTTGTTAGCCCAGAAGTGCCTTCCTCCCCCAAAGAGTTCTGCTTCCGTCAGTAGCAAGACCTGAGCAGCTGCCTGTTCCTTTTTCTTGGGCAGGGTGAGTTTGTTAATGAATACGTGGGAGAGCTGATTGATGAGGAGGAGTGTCGGGCACGAATCCGCTACGCACAGGAGCACGACATTACCAACTTCTATATGCTGACTTTGGACAAGGTACGTGATGGGCCTCTCTCTTGCCAGTATCTTAGACCAGTGGCTCTCAATCTTTCCAGAGTACTGTACCCCTTTCAGAAGTCTGAAATAAATAGAATGAAATTCAGTAAGGACAAATGTAAAGTACTACTCTTAGGAAGGAATAATCAATTGCATAAATGCAAAATGGGAAATGACTGCCTAGGAAGCAATATTGCAGAAAGGGATCTGGGGTTATAGTGGATCACACGGTAAATATAAGTAAACAATAGAATACTGTTGCAAAAAAAAAATAAAAGCAAACATCATTCTGGGGTGTATGAGCAGGAGTGTTGAAAGCAAGACACAAGAACTAATTCTTCCACTCTACTCAGCACTGATAAGGCCTCAGCTGGAGTATTGTGTCCAGTTCTGGGCACCACACTGTGGAGAAAGTCCAAAGAAGAGCAACAAAAATTATTAAAGGTGTAGAAAACATGCCCTATGAGGAAAGATTGAAAAAATTTGGTTTGTTTAGTCAGGAGAAGAGAAGACTGAGAGGGGACATAAGTCTTCTAGTACATAAACAATTATTATAGGGAGGAGGTGATAAATTGTTCTCCTTAACCTCGGAGGATAGGACAAGAAGCAATGGGCTTAAATTGCAGCAAGGATGGTTTAGGTTGGAGATTGGGAAAAACTTTCTGACAGGGTGGCTAAGCACTGGTACAAATTACCCCGGGAGGTTCTGGAATCTCCATCATTGGAGGTTTTCAAGAGCAGGTTAAACAAACACCTGTCAGCGGTGGTCTAGATCAGCGGCTCTCAAACTTTTAGCAACCTGAGGACCCCCATTTTTATGTAAATTTTTTTGCTAACCCCCAAGTCCCTGCTCAGCCCCAGGCCTCGCCCCACTCCCCCAAGGCCCCACCCCTGCTCAACCTCTTTCCGCCCCCTCCCCCGAGCGCTCTGTCCCCACTCCTTCTCCTCTCTCCCAGTGTCTCCTGCACCCGGTGAACAGCTGTTCCCCAGTGTGTGGGAGGCACTGGGAGGGAGGGGGAGGAGTTGATCGGCGGGGTCCGCAGACCCCCTGGAGTACCCTCGCGGACCCCAGTTTGAGAAATGCTGGTCTAGATAATACCTAGTCCTGCCTCGGTGCAGGGGATGGGACTAGATGACCTTGAGAGGTCCCTTCCAGGCCTACGATTCCATGATTCCCCAGTGCTCAGATATGATGGTCACAGGGGCCATATAGGCAGACAGGCAATAGGGTTTCTCTAAATAGGATTTCTGCTCTTAATGGCTCTCTATTCTTGGGTCCATGGTGGATCCGCTGAAAGTGTCTCAGGCCACCCCTGCTAAGATCCTGAGGCTGTCTTCTGTTCACCAGAGCATATTTCCCTTCTGGCTATGGTCAGAGAAGGAGCCTGCTAGGACTGTAACTTGCTGATTGTCAACTCACAGACCTCGCAGCACTGCTCCCCTCCCCCATTGCACCCTTTGTCTACTCTCCAGCCTCAGGTCTTGGCTTCGTGCACTGTTCGTTGGTGGCGATATCTGCCCCAACAGAGCTGTATTCTCCGGTTGTCTTTGGAGCAACTGTAGAGGTGTCCAACTGCTTCTGGACTGTCAAGTTTTCCCACACTGCACCATGAACAAAGGGCGAGAGCAGCCACATTTTGGAAGGGTGCTAGGAAGCCTGGGATGTGGGTGCTTGGACTCGGGCCCACATAATGCAGTGTAGACGCTGGAGGCCCAAATGAGTTCAAACCCTAGGTTAATAAACCTAGAGTCTGCTAACTCGAGTTCTGCTAATCCTGGGCTTACACTGCAGTGTAGACAGACCCTTAGGGCACTGTTCGGGAGCACAGGATTCCACAGCTCCAGGCCTCCCTTGATCACAGGTGTCAGAATAGTGCTCAATAGCACGCTCTGCTCTTGTTCCACTATTAGGTGCATCATTGAGCTTCTGAGACTCGTCATGACTTGAATTCAAAGCACCTGAGCACCAAGCAGAGACTTGGGTCATAGCTGTGGGCTTCTCTGCACTCTTGCTGTCTTGCCTGCTTCTCTGTCCTTCTCTTTTGCCTTTCAGAGACAGCAGAAGTATCTCAGGAGCTTTAAAGTGCAGCCATGCAGTGTCTCTCTGCACAGGCATGCCTCATGCGTGGTGTCTCAAGGCCCTCACTGAGAGACACTCGCACCTGCCTCCACGAGCAATCAGGTCCCAGAGTGAGCCCCTCAAAAGTCCTCCTGGGCTTCGACTTTTCCAGTAGTTGCACATAGCTGACCCAGAAGCCTGAAAGGCTCCTGAGTCTCAAGAAACCCAGGGTCAAGCTCCCCAGTTAGACATTGGTGTTTGACCTGGCCCATAGCAGCATGGATCCGACAGGACGGAACCCGAAGCTCTGCTTTTGTCTCATTAAAACCGGAAGCCCTTCTTTCTTTCAGTGGCATTTCAGGTCTTTCCACCCACTTTGCCGCACCAAAGTACAGTCCCAAACCCGAGGGTGGGCAGAGGTAATTGCACCACAGAAGCGCCGTGTTCATTAGCGTGATTGTTACCAGCTGAGCGCTGATCAGCCAACAGGCATTGTTGAACGCAAATGAAAACTATCACTGTGGACCACACTATCCTATCCTGCCTGTCACTCCGTCCCATAACTTGGTGTCATCTTCAGCTTGGCGCTCTTGCTAGGGCCTCACGTCGAGCCTGTGTCTAAATCTTGCTGTTTCTTTCTGCATAGTGCCTCTAAGAGATGGCCTTTCCCAGCCATCCATCCAGCTGAAACACTCATCCCAGCTCCCGTCTTCTCGATTACTGCAGCCTCCTTCTCTTTGGCTTTGATAAATGAGACCTTGCTCTGCTCGTATCTATTCAGAACACTCCTTCAAAGGTCTTTTCCTAGCCCTTGGTTTGACCATGTCACTCCTCTCTTTGCACCCTCCACTGGCTCCCCCTGCTCTAGAGCATCAAGCACAAGCTGCTTATCTTCACTTTCAAGGCCCTTCATGGCCTGTCACAACCTTCCAGTCATCTCATATTTGTTATCAAGCCATCAGTGCTCACCTCTGATTGGCCCAGGACATGAGTGTGCGCTGCCCACGTGTTAAATGTTCCAGAAAGCTCCCTTGTGCTTTCCCCTGTGCTGGCCCACATGCTTGGGAGGCGCTTCCCATTAAGATCTGCAAAGCTACCTTGTTATCCACCTGCAGATGCAGTCTCAAAAATCTCCTTTGCTGTGACAGCTATAAAAAAGTTGGCAAGAGTTAGACTGGTGGTGCGCAGAGACTGCTGCCTGTCATGTTGACCATTATTGTCTGATTGTTTACTTGTATGCCCCCGTCTGTCTGTGTTCATTTGTTGTTTCTTGTCTTATACATAGATTGGGGCAGGACCAACCATCTTGTGATTCTTTGTTTGTACAGCGCCTAACACAGCGGGGTTCAGGTCCACACCTAGGGCTCCTCCGTGCTTCAGTGATACAAATCATAAATAAGAAGATGATTATGGAGCACAAGAGAGCAGCATAGGAGTGGTGCTGGTATGCCCTGCTGCAGCATGCTGGCCCAATACAAGCCCTGGGTTTTACCCTTCTGGGGAAGGAAAAGCTGGATGTGCCAGGCAGCAGCCTCTTTCATTAGGAAGCCTCCATCTCCATTGGAGGAAGAGATGCTCGGGGGGTTGGGGAAGGGCAGTTCTCTGCATTTTGCACTTTGCCTGCAAGCTCCAGCAAAGGAGATCTGAGAGCAGAAGCTTGTTTGGATTCTGCCAGGTGTCAGAAGTGCATACGGTAAAAGGTATTGGCTGTAGGGCATTGTAAAACGCATACCCAGGCACTTAAAGCCAGCACTGAGAATACGTCGTAACACGCTTTGGGGACAGGGCAGGGCCTTTGTGGGGTGGCTCGAGCAGGAGATGTTACGTTAGAAAAGTCGCTTTTCCTTGTGATTTTAGGATCGAATCATTGATGCGGGACCGAAGGGCAATTACGCTCGATTTATGAACCATTGCTGCCAACCCAACTGTGAGACTCAGAAATGGTCCGTGAATGGTGATACGCGCGTTGGGCTCTTTGCTCTTGTCAATATCAAAGCTGGTAAGGGACCTTGTTCTGTTGCTGACCCGGAGTTCTGGTGGGCCGTCTCTGTCAGGAAAGGGGAGGGTCTGGAGCTGAGGCGGCCTGTAGGAAAGCCTCCGTACGCAAAGGGTGGAACATGTAAGCCTGGCACATACAACAGAGGGTGTATTGGGAGGGCTGATTGTGTGTTTCTGCCACCTGGCCCATGTTTTCCACCCCCACGATATCTTGTGGAGGCAAGAGCGGGACCCAGATGTGTTTCCATCTCCTGGCACATGCGCGGCGGGGGCAGGGGGCCAGGGACCTGGAGGAGGGGCCAGAACAGCTCCAACGGCACACAGCATCGGGTGGGCCGCTGGCGAGCAGGTGGGAACAGCTCTCCTTTCCCGGCCGGCTATAGCAGTTGTGCCAGCCAGCTCTGGGGTGCAGGGACCATGCAGAGGGGACACAGTGTAAGCCCCCCAGCTAGCTGGGATAGGCTGGGGGTGGGGCACTGGCACCTGGGTAGGGGGACGTCAGTGCAGAGGGAGCCAGATACTGAGGAACTCTCCTAGGAATGGCAGGAACTGTCAGGATGCCCCCCCACAGCTAGATCCAGCTCCCCCTAGCCCCCATAGAGTCTTAACAGCTCCCCTTGCTCCCTATCTCTCCACCCCCCCCCCTTCTCAGTGAGCATCTGTGCCCCTGAGCAGAGTGGCATTGTTATAATTGCCCAGGGCCCAGCAATATGATTCCTGGGTTGCCACTGGCAAGCAAACAAATGCAATGTCAAAACCTGGAATGTGGCTGGTGATGGGGTCTGCATCTAGTTGCCGATCCGTGTAGATCTACCCTAGGGGAGGGGGGAGAAGCTGGTGCCCCTCCACATTTCTGCCAGCCGTGAGTAGGCTCTGGTGTTTCTTCAGTTTAGCAGGAGAAGCTGTATGGTTTGTCACAGTCCAGATGTTGCCTACCGATTTCTTTTATTCCCAGGGACTGAGCTGACTTTCAACTACAACCTGGAATGTTTGGGGAATGGAAAGACAGTTTGCAAATGTGGTGCTCCGAATTGCAGCGGGTTCCTAGGAGTGCGGCCAAAGGTAAGACAGCCCTTCTCTGGCTTCTTTTTATTCCAAGGGCTCTCTTTGAATTGGAGTGGCTTGCTTGCTGCAGGGACACAGAAGTGCCATGATAAATGCCACTGTATTTTCAAAGTGATTGTGAAAATCCTGCTGAGGCTGAGTTGGGCAAACATGCAAGTACCTCACTTTAGGTTGCAGGAGCACAGAATCTTAGATTTTGTTAAATCAGTGTAGGAACCAAATTCCAGAGCAGAGCACCCACAAAGAGGCCTTGTCTGCACTAGGAGATTTCATAAGTATTTTTCTCCACGGGTTTAGCAATAATACATTAAAGTTTATGAGTAAATAGGAACAGAAATACTCGATACATGCAACAGGGATGAGCTAACATCGGAGGAGAAATGTTTGCTTTTGGAGCTTCCTGACTTTTGAGCACTTGATTTCGTAATCTTAATGTTGCGCTAACAGGAATTAATACTTTATTTTGAATTTTACTGTTTGCTTGAGATGGGGACTTCTTAATGAAAAACTGCAGAACCAGCTGGTGTGGCTCGCAGTCTTCACCAGCAGAGTCTGAGCCGCAGCTGTTTACTAGTTCCACATGTTTCACAAAGCGGCTTGTAAACTCTGTGCTGTGGAGTTAGTAGGCACGTACTGCAACAAAGAAACTGCCTCGTTGAGAGTTGAGTTAGATGCTGCACCACCAAAGCCTCACAAGTTTACAGGCCAGGCCCTGTGTTCTCCACAGCAAGCTGGGCCTAAATTCTGTAGGGGGATCCCGGCTTTTGTGGCCTTGTGGTGTAGCAGACTGGAAATTCTTTAGCAGCCTCATTTCAATGAAAACCACAGCTTTTCCATTAATTACGGATGAGCTGAATCGCACAGTTGTCACAGTGAGCCCCTCTGTTGTTTATTTTGATGTTAAGCTCAGTTTATTGTATGCTGATGCCACATCTTCAGTTCCTGGTGTGCCTCATCTTTTTGGTACATCATAGAAATCAGGGGAAGCTGGAGGTTTTGGTAGTTGGATGGGAGCAGCTGGTGCTTTGGGCCTGGGGGGTTGGTTTGGAGTTCTATGATAAGCACATTATGAATGTTTCTGATAAAACAATCAGCAGTGAAATAGCTAATGGTGTTTACACTTAACTTGCCATTGTTGGGATCCAGAATTAACATTTCAGTCTGATGACTGAGGTAGTTCTTCTTTGAGTGATTGCTCATGTGTATTCCACAATAGGTGTGCATGCCTGCCACGTGCACGGGTGCCGGAGGTTTTTCCCCCTAGCAGTGCCTGTAGGGGGGAGCACCCCCTCCCCGCGACCGCTGGAGTGGAGCCTGTCTGGCGCGGTATAAGGGGGACTGCACTCCCCCACTCTCAGTTCCTTCTTGCCGCCAGTGAAGGTGCGTTGGAAGTACTCTGCCCCAGCCCTGCAGCAGCTCGTCCCCAGAACTCTTCGTTTGTTCAGTAGTACCTGTAGTCAGTTAGCTAATGCAGTTAGTTTAGTTAAAGAAAAGGAGGACTTGTGGCACCTTAGAGACTAACCAATTTATTTGAGCATGAGCTTTCATGAGCTGTAGCTCACTTCATCGGATGCATGCAGTGGAAAATACAGTGGGGAGATTTATAGACACAGAGAACATGAAACAATGGGTGTTACCATACACACTGTAACGAGAGTGATCAGGTAAGGTGAGCTATTACCAGCAGGAGAGCGGGGTGTGGGGGGGACCTTTTGTAGTGATAATCAAGGTGGGCCATTTCCAGCAGTTGACAAGAATGTCTGAGGAACAGCAGGTGGTGGGGGGAAGGAATCAACATGGGGAAGTAGTTTTACTTTGTGTAATGACCCATCCACTCCCAGCCTTTATTCAAGCTTAAGTTAATTGTATCCAGTTTGCGATTTAATTCCAGTTCAGCAATCTCTCCTTGGAGTCCCTACCAATTCACGGTCCTACCATTTGGTCTGTCCACTGCCCCCAGGGTCTTTACAAAGTGTATGGTAGTGGTAGCGGCCTACCTCAGACGCCAGGGGGTCCAAATATTCCCATATCTGGATGACTGGCTAGTCAAAGGCACCTCCCGGTCGCAGGTGAGAGATCACGTGGCGCTCCTCCTGTCCACATGTACTGCCCTGGGCCTGTTGATAAACAACGCCAAGGCCACGTTAGTTCCAGTCCAATGCATAGAGTTTATCGGGGCGCTACTGGACGCAACGTCTGCCAGGGCCTCTCTCCCACCAGACAGGTTCAAGACCCTGAAAGGGCTTATCAACTCGGTCACCAGGTTCCCAGTGACGACAGCCAGGGCTTGCCTGTAACATGTCTGCGTGCACAGACTCAGAATGAGGCCCCCTCCAGCTCTGGCTGGCCTCGCAGTTCTCCCAGGCCATAGACAGGGTGGACAAGGTCCTCACCATGCTGGACTCTGTGATCATCTCCTTACAGTGGTGGTCCGCCCCAAACAACATGCTCCGGGGGGTCCCTTTCAGGGACAGGGCCCTGTCGTTGGAGCTGTGTCAGACCTGGGTTGGGGGGTCCATGTGGGGAACTTTCAGACTCAAGGCCTGTGGTCTCTGGAG
Organism: Lepidochelys kempii; assembly: GCF_965140285.1. Taxonomy (NCBI): domain Eukaryota; kingdom Metazoa; phylum Chordata; order Testudines; family Cheloniidae; genus Lepidochelys; species Lepidochelys kempii. Next base: position 1,035,174 of record NC_136387.1, on the reverse strand, counting down.
GACCTACCTCTTCATATACGTGTCAAGGAACTCAGGGCGGTGCGACTGGCGTGTATGGCGTTCCGCTCGCACCTGGAGGGCAAGGTAATCAGGGTCCTCACGGACAACACGGCCTCAATGTTCTATATCAACAGGTAAGGCGGGGCCTGATCCTCTGCCCTCTGCCATGAAGCCCTCAGTCTGTGGGACCTCTGTATAGCCCACAACATCTACTTAAAAGCCTTCCACCTGCCAGGTGCCCGGAATGTCAGGGCGGATCGCTTGAGCAGGAATTTTTCCTCTCAGCACGAGTGGTCTCTACACCTGGAAGTGGCTCACCAACTCTTCCAAAGGTGGGATACTCCCCAGGTGGACCTATTTGCGACCAGGCAGAACCGACGATGCTCCTGGTTCTGCTCCGGGGGGGCCTAGGGAGGGACGCTATCTCCGATGCCTTTACCCTGTCCTGGTCAGGCCAGCTCCTCTACACCTTTCCCCCGTTCTCTCTGATCAGCAAGGTCCTGGAGAAAATAAAGACGGACAAAGCCAGGGTCCTCCTCGTTGCCCCAGCATGGCCCAGGCAACACTGGTACGGGACCCTCTCGGGGATGGCGGTAGCTCTGCCATGGCAGTTGCTGCTCTGCCTGGACCTGCTCTCTCATGACCAGGGCCGCCTCCTCCACCCCAACCCAGCAACGCTTCACCTCACTGCGTGGCTGCTCAATGGCTAGGTGGCGAGGAAAGGACATGCTCGGAACAGGTTCAGCACGTCCTCCTCAAAAGTAGATGGCCCTCCACTTGCCGGTCCTATGTGGTGAAGTGGCCTCGGTTTTCGAGGTGGGTGCCAGGCCAGGGTGTTTCCCTGACAGCTGCCCCGATCCAGCTTATCCTTGATTACCTCCTCCACCTGAGGGCCCAGGGACTGGCACCCTCATCAGTCAGGGTACACTTGGTGGCCATATCAGCCTTTCATCCCCCGGTGCAAGGTCACGCAGTATTTTCCCATGCTATTACTGGCTGATTCCTTAAGGGTTTGGACCGTCTCTACCCATATTCCAAGCCCCTGGTTCCGCAATGGGACCTAAACCTGGTGCTGGCTTGTCTCATGGGGGCCCCGTTTGAACCACTGGCCACGTGTTTCTGGTCTCACCTCTCATGGAAGGTTTCAGAGTAGCAGCCGTGTTGGTCTGTATTCGCAAAAAGAAAAGGAGTACTTGTGGCACCTTAGAGACTAACCAATTTATTTGAGCATAAGCTTTCGTGAGCTACAGCTCACTTCATCGGATGCATTCATGGAAGGTGGCCTTCCTGGTAGCTATCACGTCAGTCAGGCGGGTCTCGGAGCTCAGGGCCCTAACCTCCGAACCGCCGTATACAGTTTTTCATAAGGACAAGGTCCAGCTCCACTCCTTCCGAAAATGATCTCCACCTACCACATGGGTCAGGACATTTTTCTGCCAGTCCTCTGCCCCAAGCTTCACACGACTAGTGAGGAACGCCGTCTCCACACGCTCAGCGTGAGGCGAGCTCTAGCTTTCTACTTCGAGCGGACCAAGCCGTTCAGAAAGTCTTTGCAACTGTTCGTTTTCTACTATTTCCACTCAGAGGCTTTCTAAGCGGATCACTTCGTGCATCCGTCCTGTTATGAGCTGACAGGTGTCCCCCCGCCACCCATTGTGAGGACACACTCGACTTGGGCGCAGGCCTCGTCGGCTGCCTTTGTGGCCCACTTCCCCATCCAGGACATTTGTAGGGCCGCCACGTGGTCTTGGGTTCACATGTTTGCCTCGCACTATGCAATTGTCTCCCAGACCAGGGATGATGCCGGGTTTGGCAGGGCGGTACTCCGTCCCGAGAACTTGTGAACTCCTACCCACCTCCAACAGATATAGCTTGGAATCACCTATTGTGGAATACACATGAGCAATCACCCGAAGAAGAAAAGACAGTTACCTTTTCCGTAACTGGTGTTCTTTGAGATGTGTTGTTCATGTCTGTTCCACACCCTGCCCTCCTTCCCCTCTGTCAGAGTTGTCTGGCAAGAAGGAACTGAGGGTGAGGGGAGTGCAGCCCCCCTTATACTGTGCCAGGTAGGCGCTGCTCCAGGGGTTGCGGGGGAGGGGGGCACTCCCCCCTACGGGTACTGCTAGGGGAAAAACTGGCACACCTATTATGGAATAGACTTGAGCAACACATAGAATCATAGAATATCAGGGTTGGAAGGGACCCCAGAAGGTCATCTAGTCCAACCCCCTGCTCAAAGCAGGACCAATTCCCAGTTAAATCATCCCAGCCAGGGCTTTGTCAAGCCTGACCTTAAAAACCTCTAAGGAAGGAGATTCTACCACCTCCCTAGGTAACGCATTCCTACATCTCGAAGAACACCAGTTACAGAAAAGGTAACGGTCTTTTCACTCCCTCAGAGGGATTGTTTCAGGCTGTCTGCAGACTCAGAAGACAGCACAGAACGTAAGAACGGCCATACTAAGTCAGACCAAAGCTCCATCTAGCCCAGTATCCTGTCTTACGATAGTTACGATAGGTGCCCCATAGGGAATGAACAGAACAGGGAATCATCAGGTGATCCATCCCCTGTCACCCATTCCCAGCTTCTGGCAAACAGAGGCTAGGGTCACCATTGCTGCCCATCCTGGCTAATGGCCATTGATGGACCGATCCTCCATGAACTTATCTATTTCTTTTTTGACCCTGATATAGTCTTGGCCTTCACAACATCATTGGGGAGAGAGATAGCTCAGTGGTTTGAGCATTGGCCTGCTAAACCCAGGGTTGTGAGTTCAATCCTTGAGGGGGCCATTTAAGGATCTGGGGCAAAAATTGGGGATTGATCCTGTTTCAAGCAGGGGGTTGGACTAGATGACCTCCTGAGGTCCCTTTCAACCTTGATATTCTATGATTCTATGGTAAAAAGTTCCACTGACTGCGTTGTGTGAAGAAATACTTCCTTTTGTTTGTTTTAAACCTGCTGACTATTAATTTCATTTGGTGACCCCCAGTTCTTCCTCGAGTGATTGTTCATGTCCGTTCCAAGCAGGTGTGTGCGCTGCGTGCACGCCAGCCAGATGATTTTCCCCCTAGCAGCGTCCGTAGGGCCTGGGCGCCCTCTGGGGTGGCGCCTTCATGGCGCCCAATATCGAGCCCCGCCGACCTCCCCACCCCCTCAGTTCCTTCTTACTGCCTGTGATGGCTAGCTGGAACTTTGCTCGCTCGTGCAGCAAGCGCCTTAGCAGTGTCTTTGTTCTTAGTGTAAATAGTTTTTCTCTGTAGTTGTACTTATCACATAGTTAGTAGTGTTTGGTAGATAGATAGTTTCCCCTCCAGGGGTATGCCTGGGTCTCCGGGGTTTAAACTCTGTGAGTCCTGTGGCAAGTTTATGCCCAAGAGTGATCCTCACTCGTCCTGCCTGCAGTGCCTTGGTGAGACTCACCAAAAGGACAGGTGCTGCATTTGCAAGGGTTTCCGCCCAAGATCCCTTAAGGACAGAGAACAGAGACTGAAACTCCTGCTCACGGAGGCTGCTCTGAGACCGCAGTCCGACCCGGGACCCAACGACCCGGCACCGAACACATCCGCTTCCGTGTGCAGCGCTCCGGTGCCAACGGCACGTGAATCAGGCCAGACTAAGGACTCTAAAGCCCACCGGCACCCCCACCCTTCGGGACATAGGGCGTCGGCATCCGTTCGGCACCATTCTCCATCCCCGGTGCCGGTAAAGAAGAAGAGGCCGGTGAGGGGGCTGATCACCCCCCTTGAAGCCTAAGATACTGGTGCCGTCTGCGAGTGGCTCAGCATAGACTACGTCCACCTCGCTTCCGCCCAGGGTCTCATTGATTCCTGCCCCCGGCCAGCGTCCTGTCAAGTCCGAACCCTCCTCGGTCCCCGCACCATCTGGTGGACATACAACCACCATCGACGCCAGAGGCGTTTGAGGCGTCAATGGACCTGATACACCTCCTGGCGCTGGCCTCCCTGCGAAAGAGGGACAAGTCCCCGGCGACCGCATGGCCCCTGTTCCACTCCAGGGGCAGGCCAACCATGATGGTTCGTCGGTCTCCATCTCCGGCACCCCCTGCACAGACGCAGGAAGTGCGCCGCTCCCCGGAGTCGAGTCGTCGTTCGTTGGCGACCCAGGGGACTGCTCCTCCGTGGTGGTCTTATTCGGAGACCTCGGAGTCGGAGGTAGACTCGGCTTGATTGAGCACATCGCACAGCAGAAGATCCCGGTCCCGGCGCAGTCACCAACCATAGCCGGCACCGTGGCAACAACAGTGGCAACCACCTGCTCAATGGCCCTTCTGGACACCCTGGGCGTTCCGTCAGAGCCAGGGTCAAGTCCATGGTCCGGGCTCCAGAACGGCGTCGGCGTCCTCGGCGTCGTTTGTGCCACAGTCAGCGCCGGCTCTGCCTATGATGGTGGCGCCCTCGGGCAGAGTGGCCCCCCCCCGACTCACGTGATTTCAGCACCAGTGCCTCAGCCGGCCCCGGCACCGGCTCCCCAACTGACGGCACCGGTGGAAGCCTCAGCTCCATCCCTACCGACCTCAACAGTCTCGGTCCCACCGGTTTTACCTGCCCTGGCACTGGCTGCGATGCAGAGTTCTTCATCGGCGCCAGTTCCTCAGACCGAGTACCGCGTGCCGAGGAACCCTGGGGGGGCTGAAGGCAGTGAACTGGGTCCACCTCCGGTTCTCTCTTCCTTGTCTTCACCCGACGAAGCGGTCGCGGGGACTTCACCGGCCCCAGCTTTGGAGGACAACAGGGTTCTTCAACAGCTTTTGAAGCGGGCCGCCCAAAGCCTGGGGATTCAGGCAGAGGAGGTAGAAGAAGACTTAGACCCGGTCATAGACATCCTGGCTCCCTCCGGCCCATCCAGGGTTGCATTGCCATTTATCAAGTCAATAACTGAAACGTCTAAGAACTTGTGGTGAACCCCTGCTTCTCTGGCACCTACGGCCAAATAATCTGAGCGCCGCTACTTTGTTCCCTCTAAAGGGTATGAACACCTTTATACCCGCCCTCCGCCAGACTCTTTGGTGGTCAACGTGGCCAATCAGAGAGAACATCAGGGGTTTCAAGGCTCCACCCCTAAAAACAGGGATGCCAAGAAACTGGACCTGTTTGGCCAGAAGTTCTACTCCACAGCAGGTCTACAGCTTCGTATAGCCAACCAACAGGCCATAGTAAGCCGCTACGGACATAACACCTGCTCATCCATGGCAAAATGTACAGAGCTGCTGCACCAGGAAGCTCGGGGGGAGTTCTCTGCACTCGTGGAGGAGGAGAAGTTGGTCTCCTGAACGTCTTTACAAGCGGCCCTGGATGCGGCCTCTTGCACTTTGGCCACAGGGGTGGTTATGAGGAGAGGCTCCTGTCTACAGGTCTCTGGTCTTCCCCACAAGGTCCAACAGACCATTCAAGACCTTCCCTTCTAAGGTGTAGCTCTCTTCTCCGAGAAGATGGATAAGAGACTTCACAGCTTGAAGGACTCGAGGGCTACCCTTCATTCACTGGGGCTTCACACGCCTGCTACCCAGTGCAGACAGTTTAGGCCTCAACCTGCTCCTCGTCCTTATCAGCCCCAGAACCGCCAGGACGCTCCGCACTCGGAGGAGGCAACGTCCTCCCTCTGGGCAAAACTCAGGCCAGTCTAGGGCCCCACAGGGCTCTAGACCACCCTTTTGAGGGTACGGTCGAGGATGGCTTGCCAGTTCGACCTTTGGATCCTTCCCGTCTTACTTTCTCGTCCCATCTATCCCCTTTCTACCGTGCCTGGTCTCAAATTACTTCGGACCACTGGGTGCTCCGCTCGGTAAAGAGGGGATATTCCATCCAATTCTGTACCCTCCCACCCCCCTCAACCCCCTTCCCCATCCCTCTTCAGGGACCCTCTCACAAGCAACTTCTGTGTCAAGAGGTGCAGTCCCTCCTCTCAGTATAGGCAGTGGAGGAGGTTCCTCAGGAGCTATGGGGCAAGGGTTTCTACTCCTGGTACTTCCTAATACCGAAGGTTAAGGGGGGCCTCAGACCCATACTGGACCTGTGACAACTCAACAAGTACGTAAAGAAACTCAAGTTTCGCATGGTCTCTCTAACCTCCGTTATCTCTCACTGGATCCAGGAGACCGGTACGCCGCCCTCCACTTGAAGGATGCATATTTTCATATCGCAATAGTCCCACATCACAGACGTTACCTCAGATTCGTGGGGAACACAGGCCACTACCAGTTTGCCATCCTCCCGTTCGGACTGTTGACTGCCCTGCGAGTATTCACAAAATGCATGGCAGTCGTTGCGGCGTTCCTACGCAAGTGGCAGATACAGATTTTCCCATACCTCGACGACTGGCTGATCAAGGGTTGCTCGAGGGCCCAGGTGGAGGCTCAGGTCAAGTTTATAAGGAGGACCTTCCTCCACTTAGGTCTCCTCCTGAATGAGGAGAAATCCACTCTGTCCCCGATGCAGAGGATAGAGTTCATAGGCGCGGTCCTGGACTCTACTCAAGCCAGGGCGTACCTCCAGGAGGCCAGGTTTCACTCACTTCAGGACATCGTACAAGGCCTCCGACGGTTCCCCACGACGTCGGCAAGAAACTGTCTAAAGCTGCTGGGACACATGGCCTCCTGCACGTACATGATGCAGCATGCCAGGCTCAGGCTGTGCCCACTCCAGTCTTGGCTGGCGTCAGTGTACCAACCAGCCAGAGATGCATTGGACAGGGTTGTAACCCTGCCACGCCTGGTACTGGACTCCCTCCTATGGTGGCTCAACCCTCGGTTTGCACGGGGTACCTTTTGCCAGCCCTCGCTCATCTTGGTGTCAGACGCCTCAGATCTGGGTTGGGGGGCTCACCTAGCGGACCTCAAGACCCAAGGCCTCTGGTCTCCGGTGGACCTCGCTCTTCACACCAATGTCGAAAAGCTGAGGGCAGTGTGTCTGGCATACTACGCTTTGAAAACATAACGGGCAGATGTGTTTCAATCCTCGTGGACAACATGTCGGCGATGTTTTATATCAACAAATGGGGACGTACGCTGCTCTCCCCCATGCTGGGAAGCCCTTGCACTGTGGGACTTCTGCATAGAGCACTCGATACACCTGCAGGCCTCATACCTCCCAGGGGTGCGAAACACACTGGTGGACAGCCTCAGCCGGACCTTCAACAGCCACGAGTGATCCCTTCAGCCAGACGTGGTGAGCTCAATCTTCCGGTTCTGGGGCTCTCCCCAGATAGACCTGTTCGCCACTCCAGGCAACAGGAAATGTCAGACATTCTGTTCTCTCGGGAGCCACGGCTCGGGGTCCATCGGGGACGCCTTCCTCCTCTCGTGGGAGGGCTGCCAGCTGTATGCTTTCCCACCCATCCCGCTAGTCCACAGGGCGCTCCTCAAGATCCACAGGGACTGGGCCCGAGTCATACTAACAGCGATGGTGTGGCCACCTCAGCACTGGTTCACCTCTCTCCTGGAAATGTCCATACCGGCCCCACTCGCCTTACCACTGGTCTCCGACCTGATCGCACAGGACCAGGGCCGACTCCGGCACCTGAATCTGGAGTCGCTCCACCTTACGGCCTGGATGCTCCATGGCTAAGTGCCACAGAGCTCTCTTGTTCAGACCAGGTCAGATGAGTTCTCCTGGGTAGTAGAAAGCCCTCCACCAGGGCTACATACCTGGCCAAGTGGAAAAGGTTCTCCATCTGGGCAGAGCAACATAGTCAGCCGCTGCTCCTCGCCCCCATGCCATTTATACTGGACTACCCTCTTCACCTAAAGCATCAAGACTTGTCCCGGTCATCAATAAGGGTCCACTTGGCCGCTATCTCCGCCTTCCATCCGGGTTCAGACGGTCTCTCGGTCTTTGCAAACTCTATGGTCAGTCGTTTTCTCAAGGGTTTGGACAGGCTCTTCCCACTCACATGTCAGCCTGTCCCTGCCTGGGACCTCAGTCTAGTACTCTCCAGGCTTTCAGGCCTGCCATTTGAACCTCTGGCCACCTGCTCCCTGCTATCTCTCTCATTCAAGGTTGCGTTCCTCATCGCAATTACCTCGGCTTGACAGGTTTCGGAGCTCAGGGCCCTCACGTCTGAGCCCCCTTACACAGGTTTTCATAAGGATAAGGTTCAGCTGAGGCCTCATCCGGCTTTTCTCCCGAAGGTTGTCTCCCATTTTCACATGACCCAGGACATCTTCCTCCCAGTGTTTTATCCCAAGCTACGCTCCTCCGATAGGGAGCACAGGCTGCACTCACTGGACGTGCGTAGGGCCTTAGCCCTCTACACAGAGAGAACTAAGTTGTTCCAGAAGTCCGTCCAACTCTTCGGAGCCGTGGCAGACAGAATGAAGGGCCTTCCGGTATCATCTCAACACACATCGTCAAGGATAATGTCCTGCATTAGGGAGTGCTATACCCTGGCAAAGGCGCCCGCTCTACAGATAACCGCTCACTCTACCAGGGCCCAGGCCTCCTCTGCGGCGTTCCTGGCACAAGTCCCTACTCAGGAAATCTGCAGGGCAGCCATGTGGTCCTCGATACATACATTTACGTCGCACTGTGCAATTACACAACAGTCCAGGGACGATGCAGCTTTTGGGCAAGCCGTGCTCTTTTCTGTGGATAACTCCCCACCTCCTGAGCTCTAGCTTATGAATCACCTGCTTGGAATGGACATGAACAATCACTCGAAGAAGAAAAAATGGTGACTCACTTTCTCGTAACTGTTTTTCTTCGAGATGTGTTGTTCACGTCCATTCCAATACCCACCCTCCTTCCCCTCTGTCGGAATAGTCGGCAAGAAGGAACTGAGGGGGTGGGGGGGGTCGGCAGGGCTCGATATTGGGCACCATGAAGGCGCCACCCCAGAGGGCGCCCAGGCCTTGTGGACGCTGCTAGGGGGAAAATCTTCCGGGTGGCGCGCACACACCTGCTTGGAATAGACATGAACAATCACTCGAAGAACAACAGTGACGAGAAAGTGAGCAACCATTTTTTCTTGTGTTATGAGAAGGAATAAATGACACTTCCTTATTTACTTTCTCCACCACAGTCATGATTTTATAGACCTCTATCATATTCCTCTTTAGTCGTCTCTTTTCCAAGCTGAAAAGTCCCAGTCTTATTAACCTCTTCTGGTACGGAAGCTGTTCCATCTCCTTCTGTTTATGTTTTAAAGGCTGGAAACTTTTTTTTTTTAAGTCAGAGCTCAGGCCATATCTACCCTGCAGAGGCTACAGCACTGCAGCTGTGCCTAGGTAGCGTAGATGCTTCCTACACCGTTGGAAGGGGTTTTTCCATGGATGTAGTTAATCCACCTCTCCCCCTTCTACTGATGTAGAAAGTGTCTACACTACAGAGAATTCTTACGTCAATCTAGCCACGTTGACAGTGTGGGGGCTAGGACGACCTAACTACATGCAACATTTTTCACGGCCATGAGAAATGTAGCTAGACCTAATTTTTAGGTGTAGACCAGGCCTCGGAATCAGTCGAATAATTCTTTAGCAAGGAGTATATTTCACAGCTAGAGTGTATTGCAGGGTCTTGCTTAGAGTGATCCCCTGCTTTCACAACTGCCTTGGCTAGTCAAATAGCCCATGTTCCGTGCAGTCACTCCCCACACAGCATGTGCACGGCATTCACCTCCTGCTTCTCCCCTCCTCACATGCCCGCTCTCAGAGGCAGGACAAAATCTGGCCTAGAGGGTTATTTACACTAAAGTTTGACTTTTCAAATTTAGTTGGTCTTTTAGTTAATCCCTTGTTAGAGGTCAGGTTTCTTGTACTGGGGAGCAATGTGTGTCAATAAATCCTTTTGTTACTCACCAACTTCTCAGGGGTTTGTCAAGCTGTCCAGAAACAATCACCTTTTGGCAAAGTCCAAGTATGGAAAATTTTAGCTGAAAAAGGAAAGGAGAGACACTCATTGTGTCGGTAAATATCCAAATAATGAAATACGTCAGTCTGAGTTCTGTTAAATTCTGAACAGCCTCATTCATCAGAGAGAGCAATGCATTCTGGTACCCTCAATCTTATTCCCACTGTGTTAGTTTTGCCATTGCTAAGTACAATGCAGTACCCGTTTTTACCAATCCGTTCAGTGCAAAGGTTCTAGACCGTTTCCAGATACGGTAGCAGCAGCAGCCCATCTTACTACAGGTCACATGGGTTTCACAAAACATTTAGAAACAGCTGTGTCAGATGCCAGGTACATCTCCGGTTTCAGTGGCAATGTTTTGCTAATTATATGTCCTCTGCAAAGCAGTTATTTCCCAGAATGGGATACTTTTCCACTGCCCTATTTGGGGTTGAAAGCACCATTCACGTCATGTTCACTTCAGCATAACTCATGGCATGTTTCATGAGGGGTTTTAAAAGCTCTTCAAGTATTAAAATGTGCTCTATTGTTCAGTCAGTGCACTCCATAATAGGAAGCTAACATCCATGAATCACCGTCCATGGCTTTGATACTTTTCAGGGTAAGATAAAGCAAATCTACTTTTAATTCTTTAATGTGTAAAAAACGCTTACATCTCTCTCTCTTTAATCTCACTGTCTGGAGTTTGTCATTCAGTCACCAACTTATAAGTTTTTGATTCTCGTTTACAAAAAAAAAAAGAGACAAGATTGGGTCCTGGAGAGGAAGGTTAGTCTGGCGTGAAAGCCAGGAGTTTGGGTGGCTTGGCCCCACTGTGTATAGATGGAATTGTTACTCTGCTTTGGGTTTCATTCCAGTGTTTCCTCTGTTTGACTATGCAGAGTATCCCCAGTTGCCTTGTTTTGGAGACAACAGTTGTGTGCTAGGTGGGCAGCTCTCCTGTAGCAGGATATTTCAGCATGGCTTGTGCCACTTGCCTAGAGGGGGCAGAGACCAGTGTTAATTTGTATGATCTTACTTTCAGAATCCCCCTCACCTCACAGAGGAGAAGTCCAAGAAGTTCAAAAGACGGCAGCAAGTGAAGCGCAGATCACAGGCAGAGGTCATGAAAGAGCGAGAGGACGAGTGCTTCAGCTGTGGAGACGGGGGACAGCTAGTGTCGTGTAAGAAGACGGGCTGCCCAAAAGTGTACCACGCAGACTGCCTCAACCTGACCAAACGGCCAGCAGGTCAGTAATTCCTTTGGGCTCTGCTCTTGGGAAGGGAGCGGTATAGACCTGCACTGCTAGGCCTGGCTAGAGGAAAGCACAATTCTCTGCTCACCGGCAGTAACACACAATTGGAGCTTCTAAAAATTATAGACAGTAATTTTCCAACACAAGAGGTATTGCACCCACCATGAGGCAATTTTGTATTAGACCTCCGTGTAATGAATAACGTTGAGTTGGTCACTAGACTGGAAGTTGGTGGTTACCTAGGGACCATTAATCATGACCTATTTACATTCTATGTGAGCGAACAGAGAACAGTCCCAACCAGTAATATATACACTGGGTGCTTCAAAAGGGCTAATTTCCTAAAGCAGAGAAAAATTATGAGCAAAATTGGGAGCAGGAGAACCAGAAACACACTGAGGCAGAAAAATGTGAATGAAAAATGGGAGTTGTTAGATGGCCCAAAAGCCACAACTCCACAATCAAGAAAGAGGAGAAATTTGGTTAAAAGCTCATCCTGGTTTAGTGGCAAATTAGAAATAAAACATCAATATATAACAAATATAAAAAAGGGGAAAATAGAATAATAATATATAAATTGGAAGTTATGAAGTTTAGAAAATTGATAAGGGAAGCTAAAGATAGCAGGGAAAAATCCATTGCTGGCAGGGCTAAATTCAGTGAGGAGATTTTTTTAAATATATCAGGAACAAAATAAATCCTAGCTGTGGTCGTGGCCCATTACTTGATGCAGATGATAAAATTGTTCATATTGATGCAGAAGAGGAAGAAGTATTTAATAAATCTATTCCGTGTTTGGAAAGAAGCAGGATGATGTATCACATGTGGATGATGAAGTATTTTCCAATCCATTAGTGACTGAGGAGAGTCTGCGAGGGATAAACAACTACTAGGGATAAACATTTTAAATTCAGCCGGCCTGTATAACATGCACTCAAGAGTCTTAAAAGTGTTGGCTGAGGAGATCTGATCTGCTGATGTTAATTTTTAATAAATCTTGGAATACTGGGGAAATTGCAGAAAACTGGAAGAGTACTAGTGTTGTGCCCATATTCAAAAAGGGAAAACGGGATGATGCAGCTATTTATTGGCTAGCAAAATAAAGCAAAAGCTGATATAGGTTTTAATTGATAAAGAATTAAAGGACAGGAATATAATTAATGCAAGACAACATAGTTTTATGAAAATAGGTCTTATCAAACAAACGTAATTTCATTCTTTGATGAGATTACAAATTTGATTGATAAAGTTAACTGTGTAGATTTAAAATACTTACACTTTTGTGAGGTGTTTGACTTAATAACTGTAGGCGAGTCCACTCACCCCCGCCGCCCCCTCAGGACCAGATACGACATTGCAGCTCTCCTGCAGGGCTAGAGCTCCCTGCCAGTGGTCACCAGTGCTGGAATAGTACCTCAGCCCTCCTACTGGGTTACGATCATAAGTGCACCCCTTCTGGTGTCACACTGGTCCAAACTAAGGAATCCCAAAAATGTCTGAATGCAAAAAACAATTCTTCTGAACCTCTTTATCTCTGTTCTTCAACCTGTACTGCACAGCTAGCTCAGCTCCTTTACCCATGTTGCGGTTTTCCCTCGGCCATTTCCTACCTCACCTCTTTACTTCGCCTCAGGGTCTCTCAGTCTCTTCCCTGTTTTGATCGGGTCTGGCCCAGGCCTCCTAGCCTGGGGAGCTTGTCTCCCTGCTTTGAGCTTCCTTTCCAACAAAATGATTAGGGGACTGGAACACATGACTTATGAGGAGAGGCTGAGGGAGCTGGGATTGTTTAGCCTGCAGAAGAGAAGAATGAGGGGGGATTTGATAGCTGCTTTCAACTACCTGAAAGGGGGTTCCAAAGAGGATGGCTCTAGACTGTTCTCAATGGTAGCAGATGACAGAACGAGGAGTAATGGTCTCAAGTTGCAGTGGGGGAGGTTTAGATTGGATATTAGGAAAAACTTTTTCACTAAGAGGGTGGTGAAACACTGGAATGCGTTACCTAGGGAGGTGGTAGAATCTCCTTCCTTAGAAGTTTTTAAGGTCAGGCTTGACAAAGCCCTGGCTGGGATGATTTAACTGGGAATTGGTCCTGCTTCGAGCAGGGGGTTGGACTAGATGACCTTCTGGGGTCCCTTCCAACCCTGATATTCTATGATTCTATGATTCCTGCTCTGACTGGCCTTCTGACTCAGGGCCCCACAGAGACCACTTTGCTACCTGCAGTCTCTTCCCTCCAGCTCTTTCCCCAGCTGCTCCCTGTCAGCTTCTTGTATACAGGAAACCTGCTGGGCCCTCACAAGTGAGGTTTGTCCTGTTATCAGGTTGGCTTAGCCTCAGGCGCTCCATCCCAAGGGCAAGCCACCGTTTAACAGGACCACAGGATGTTCTGGTTTTGAAAATGGGCACTTTACAATAGCAATAAAGCACAGATTAAATGTCTTAAGAACTGGCTAACTGACAGAGTTCAAAGTAACCATAAATGGAGACTCGTCACTGAATGGAGACTCGTCACTGAATGCAGGTGTTTTAGTGGGCTGTAGGGGTTGGTACGAGGCCCAACGCTATTCAACATTTTTATCCGTGGTCTGGAAGTAAATATAAAATCACTTCTGATAAAATTTGCAGGTGAAACACAGACTGGCAGAGTGGTAAATAGTGATGAGGGCAGGGAGTCAGACAGAAGGATCTGGATTGCTTGGTAAGCAGGCCCATTCAATCAAAATGGGTTTTTATACAGCCAAATGAACATTATACATTTAGGGACAAGGAATGCAGGCCATCGCTACCGATTGGAGCACCTGTGATTTGGAAAAGGATTTAGGCAGTCATAGTGAACAAGCAACTCAGCATGAGCTCCCAGGGCAATGCTGTGAAAAACCAACGAATGCAATCCTGGTATGTGTAAATGGCAGTAGTGCGTAGGAGTCGGCAGCTGATTTACCTCTGTATATGACCTTGCTGAGAAGATACTGGAATACCGTGTCCATGTTCTTAAAAGGATGTTAGAAAATTGAAAAGGGTCAGAAAAGAGCCTCAAATATGAGTTGAGAGCTGGAGAAGATACCTTAACTCTCTCATCGTAAAGAGCTCAATTGTTTAGACTATTAAAAAGAAGATTGAGAGATGACTTGACTATGGAGTAGAAATACCTTCACAGGTAAAATATTGGGTACTACATGGCCCTGTAATCTAATGGGAAAACTGCATCACAAGAACTAATGGTGGGTGGCTGAAACCAGCCCAATTCAGATTAGAAATTAGGTCCCATTTTTTGACTGTGAGGATGATTAACCAGTGGGACAAACTCCCAGGGGAAGTGGTGGATATTCCATCTCTTGATGTCTCCAGAGCCAGGCTGGTGCCTTTCTGGAAGATGCTTTAGCCAAACACAAGTGACTGGATTCCATACAGGGGTAACAGTGTAAAATGTAATGGTGTGGGATATATAGGAGGTCAGACCAGATGATCTAATGGTCCCTTCTGGGCTTAAATTCTATGAATCTGTAAGCTGGAGGCTTTCGGTAGCCAGTGACAGCCAGTGCAGTGTGTGCCCAGCAGGGGAGTGCTATGGGTTGAATCCGCAGAGAGGCCTGCAATTGACTCTGCTGCGCATTGGGGGTGATTTGTTTTTCTCCAGGATGGTTCTGATACTAGCAGTGAGTGAAATCCCAAACTGAACTCCTTAAGACATAGTTTGGCTTCTGTAAAGAACTATTGTCCTATGCCCAGAGGGGGAGACAAGAGAAACTCAGGGCTTGTCTACATTACCCGCTGGATCGGCGGCAGGCAGTGATTGTTCCAGCGGGGGTCCATTTATTGCGTCTAGCATAGACGCGATAAATTGACCCCTGAGCGCTCTTCCGTCGACTCCAGTACTCCACCAGAACGAGGAGAGCAAGTGGAGTCAGCGAAGGAGCGTCAGCTGTCAACTTACCGCAGGTAAGTAGATCAAAGTACGTCAATTTCAGCTACTCTATTCACGTAGCTGAAGTTGCGTCTCTTAGATTGACCCTGCACGGTAGTGTAGACCAGCCCTCAGTTCCTTGTCTCCAGTGTCTTCCAGTATCTTCTCTCACATCAGTGTGAAGGGAGGAAATTGGCCTCAAATTCACTCAGCCCTAGTTGAAATTGGAAACATCTGGAACCCTTTCAGTATGGGGTTAGCTTGAAGGCAGAACTTTCCTTGCATTAGCCCTGAGCTATGTGGTGACTAGGTTTCCCTCTGTGCTTGGTGTAATGAATCCAAGGCAACTGGTGCAGGAGCAGAGAAGGGGAATTTCTGACATTGTTTTAGTGAGAGCCGTTACAAGCAGGTCTCCCCTGCCCTCGGCTGTAGCTTTCCAACCCGATAGCTCTGTTACGTTACCTCCTAAGGTGCTTTTTCTCCTGTTTGTGCTGCAGGGAAGTGGGAGTGCCCTTGGCATCAGTGTGATGTGTGTGGCAAAGAAGCAGCTTCCTTCTGTGAGATGTGTCCCAGCTCCTTCTGCAAGCAGCATCGGGAGGGCATGCTCTTTATCTCCAAACTGGATGGACGCTTATCATGCACAGAGCATGATCCCTGTGGACCCAACCCTCTAGAGCCCGGGGAAATTCGTGAGTATGTCTCTCCCACAGTCCCGCCAGCTAACCGTCAAAACGCTCAGCCCTCTGACCATCAGCCTGCAGTCCTGGGCCTCAGGCGTCCGCCTTCTGACAGGCTGCCTCTGGCTGTGGCCCTGAGGCTGCAGCCGTCGGACAAGCCCTGCTCCGCCGTGGCCCTGAGGCTGCAGCCGTCGGACAAGCCCTGCTCCGCCGTGGCCCTGAGGCTGCAGCCGTCGGACAAGCCCTGCTCCGCCGTGGCCCTGAGGCTGCAGCCGTCGGACAAGCCCTGCTCCGCCGTGGCCCTGAGGCTGCAGCCGTCGGACAAGCCCTGCTCCGCCGTGGCCCTGAGGCTGCAGCCGTCGGACAAGCCCTGCTCCGCCGTGGCCCTGAGGCTGCAGCCGTCGGACAAGCCCTGCTCCGCCGTGGCCCTGAGGCTGCAGCCGTCGGACAAGCCCTGCTCCGCCGTGGCCCTGAGGCTGCAGCCGTCGGACAAGCCCTGCTCCGCCGTGGCCCTGAGGCTGCAGCCGTCGGACAAGCCCTGCTCCGCCGTGGCCCTGAGGCTGCAGCCGTCGGACAAGCCCTGCTCCGCCGTGGCCCTGAGGCTGCAGTCAGATAAACAACCCACCATTGTATCCCTGAGGCTTCAGCAGTCGGACAAGCCTCTTGCCACCACTGCAGGCCAGCAGCCTCCGCCCTCAGATGAGTCTCCTTCCGCTGCTGGGGCTCTGCTGCCTCCTCCCGCAGATGAGTCTCCAACCAAGGGCCTGCATCCTCTGCCATCGGACGAGTCTCCCACCGCTACCCAGGCTCAGTGGCCCCAGCTAATGGACGAGTCTCCCGCCCTTGCTAGGGTCCCACGGCCGCAGCCACTGGGCGAGTCTCCCATCAAGGGCCCGCAGCCCCTGCTGTCAGATGAGGCTCCCGCCACGGGGGCCCTGCAGCGTCAGGCGTTTGACAGGCCTCCAAGGCTTTTGCTGTCCGAGAAAGCACTGCGGCCCGGGGATCAGAATGCTGAGCCAAAAGAGAGAGGAGCCGCAGTGGGGGAGCCGCAGCCACAGCAGAAAGAGCGAACTTGTTTACCTGAGGAGCAGACTTCTCGGGCTGCAGGGACGGCCGTGACCCACGTGGGACAGGCACCTTGGCCCATGGAGAAATTACACACATCTGAGCCGCCAACGCAGGCTGACCGGGAAGTGGCATCAGCACCCACAGAGCAGAGCCCTTGGACTGCCGAGAGGTTACGTACATTTGAACAGACCCCCCGGCCTGCCAGGGAAGCACCAGTGCCCCCAGAGCAGGCTTCATGGCTTGCCAGGAACATTCAGACATTTGAGCAGATCTCTTGGCTCTCTGGAAAAGCACAGACACCCCTGGGGCAGGCCCCTTTGCCTGAGCAAAACATAGTGCTCGTCCGCACCCAGGATTCTCCCAGTCAGGAATTGGCTGAATCGAAACCGAAGTGAAGTCAGTGAATGAGGCAGGCAGGTTGCAGTCGGTTTGTTTGGGGAGAGGGATTTTCTTTGTTTTGTTTGTTGTTCACGTCCCTGATCCCAGCCTCGAGCCCAGGTGCTCTCATGACATAAGCAAGGACGTTTACCTAAACCGGAGTGTGGCCCAGCCACGGAGAGTGAGCATCAGCGACCTTTTTTCCTCTTCCTTTTACAAACGGTAAAGTTGAAATAAAGAGTCCACTCCGGATAAAATCTCTAATTCCATTGAAATGGTCATGTTACTGATCTAGCGTGTCTGCGTGCGAGCTCTGCATCCAAAAGGGGTTTCCAAAACACAGCTAAATGGCCCTGAGGAAGCCATTTCCTTTCTCTTAACTGTTCTTAGTGAAAGCAGAACAACTAGTCTGAACTGGGATCTCAGATGTTTCAAATGATTAAATGGTGCACAGAGTAATTGGACAAGTGTCTTTGCTAGACTCTGAAGAGGGGAAGGGATTTAGCACTTGCGCTGCCCAATTCTCCTTCCCCACAGGGTTTTCCTTTGCAAGTGTTTGCCTGAGTGTGCACATTGATATGTGTCACCAGTGCAAGGCTCACCCAAAACACAGGTGCTGTTATAAAAAGGTGGAGTCCCTTGGAGTTAGTGGAGGAGCCTGCTCCTGCCAGACTGTACAGTTCATTCCAGCGTGGGCAAGAGAACTGCTTCTGCGCAGGCCCTGTGATTGGGGATGGGGGGAGAGGGTCTCTGAAGATACCATCTGCCAGGATTCTCCTCTTGGGTCTTAGCTCTGTAACGTGAGAGAGGCGGAATTTCCACGGCACATACGATGCTCTGAGCCCTGGAGGCAGCTGTTGTAGCAGGGTAGCGCTTGAGTAAGGCCCCGACTGGATGCTGAGCGCTGCCTTTGCCAGGGTAGAGATGCTGCCCTTCTGAATGCTCCAGGCAGTTCCTTCTTCTCCTTGGTTGTTACCATGAACTAGCAAACTAAATAGTCTCTTCCTCCCCCATCTCAACCACATGCTTAGGAGTCCTGTTTGCAGAGTGTCTTGGTAGCCCTAGCAGAGTGAATTCTGTGGAATTCACTCCATAGTGCAGAGTCAAGAAGCTATTTCAGAAGGCATGCTGTATCCAGAATGGAAAACCATGTCAACACCCTTCCCCTTGGTTAGCCTCTGTATTTCCAACCAAAAAACCCCACAGGAGACTTGAATTACCTGGACTATGTTGAAGTGTCTGTGTGTCAGAAAACCAGCCCCTCAAGGTAATAGTTCTCACACTGGAACACAATGGCTCTAGCACCTGGCTGCCCCCCCCCCCCCATCACACTCAAGGTAACTCTGTGCCTGGTGACTTGCCGGGCTGGTATTCCGAGTAGACCTGATGGAAGCAGTTACGTGACCTGACTGCTGAGGCAGAAATACACACGGCTATGGCACTGATACGGTGTGCGGTGGAATAACAGGCAGGGACGTAGGAAATGGCTACTTGTGACTTAGTGACGCTTGTGATCTGCGAAGGAGTGGCCGGGCAGCCTGCGTCCGTGCTGCCCACGGTCAGTGCAGTGCGCTGTGCCAGCCGTAAGCACTGTTTCATCAGCACGGTCTCCCAAGACATTACCTGCGCGACATGCCTGAGCTCCACTGACCTGGGCCCATTGTTTCAGAGAGAGCGCAGTAGGTCTCTCCCCAGAGCGGGAGCCCTAGTTCCATACTAGCCCCTTTCCTCTAACTTGGGAACAGGTCAGGGCTGGCGTTCAGCTCGTATGTTCCCACTGCTCCAAGAGAGAGCAATAATTAGCTTTGTGGGTTTCTGTGACAGGCAGAGAGGTCTCTGTAACAAGGCAAATCCTGATCCATTCTCCTTTCCAAAGTCAGCTCCCCAAGAGTGTCCCCTCTGGGCAGTGCTGTCGTGTGTCTCCTCTCTAGTCTGAATCACTTCAGGCCCCTCAGTGTAGCTCGTGACTTGGAAAAGCTTTATGGCTTATGGAATCTTAGTGTTTAGTGTTGTTTTTCCGTGAAGACCTGTGGGTCAGTCCCTGATCTCTGCTGAGCTGGGGGAGATGCAAGCAGCTATTGTTTTGCATGACTCCTGCACAAAGGGAATCAGGATGTCTCCTCAGAGCCATTGAGAGAGGATAAACTAAGGGCATTTTATTAACTTTTTAAATAAAAACAAAATTACAAAAAAAACGGTAATGAGGTTCAGTATGTTAAGTATTTATCATGTGTGAGAAGGAAAATAAATCTCTAATTTACATTGATAGCCCTTCCCATGAGCTGGACTTTGCCATGTAGATTGTGTGAGTAGGGTGTCCTCTGTGCCAGCCGCCCAGCCAGCGGAGCTGTAACAAGAAAAGACATCTGCACTGCTTTGTCCCACTGTTTTTGCAATGTCATGTGTTAACTAGTTATTTGTTTCATGAAAAATAAACTGTGAATATTTTTGGTGCAGGCTATTCTAAATCTTTACAATGGAAAAGTTCTCAGTGAATTCTCATGAGCGCAGGTTTGAAGAATCTTCCTTATAAGTCATGTGTTGAAATATAGGGCGAGGTTCACAGCAGCAGCAGAATCCCTTCACTCTCAGCAGTTATTGAGGAGCTCCTGTTTGAACAGTGAAAGTAGATTGAGCCATTGCATGATATTTTAAGCCCCCGGCCTTCCGCCACTCATTTGACTACACCACTGTTTCTCTTCTCTTCTCTTCTCTTCTCCCTCCAGAGCTTTTCTGTACAGATCCAGTTTTCCAGCCCACCCACCTTCCAGCTGACACGGGTCACAGAGCTGACTTTAGAGTAGGTTTGCGCCTGCTTGGTTAAATATGGATCCGCACTGGGAAATATCACGTAAAGGCAGTGCTTGTGTCAGCTTAGAAGTTAAGACAAATGCCTCTCTAGGCGGAAGAGGGTTAGTGACTAGGAGAAGTGAGGAAAGCAGGAAGCAGTTGTTCTGTATCAGCTGGAAGGGGTTGTGCAGTTAGTGGGGTTTTCCTCTCTGCCCGGGGCTGAACACCCCACTCCCCGGGAGTGGAATGTGCCCCGGCCCCTCGCTAGCAAGCTGTAGAACACTGACGAATCGTGGCTGGCTGGCCACTTCTGTTATCCCAGGCTGGAGGAGGAAGCTTTTCATACCGATGGGAACATCTCTGTAAGTTAGTGTGATGGAGAAGAAATGAACAGCTTTATGTCTGAACCCTGTTGGCAACCTCAGCAGACAGGCCACGGTCTGAAACAGAATACTCTCTTGCCTCTCGATGTGATCCCTGAGACATGCTCTGCTGGAACCAAGGCTGCCTTTTTTCAGGGAGGACTAAAGTGACTTCAGCCTCAGGGTCAGACTGGCACTCTTTGTATGCCAGGTAAATCCACACTAAAGGAAACAAAACTGAATTCCACTGTTTGAGATGGTGGCAGCCCGCAGAGCCAGCCAGCTGCATCTGTTGACTTGGATGGCCTGAGGAGACACTTGTACTGGGGCGGTTTAAATGCCATTTATTTCCTTTGCTACCTTTTAGAATTTTCATCAATAATTCAAGTCACTGGATTCTTTATATAGAAAATAGCATTGCAAACATGTTAGTGCTCATGTAGGATAGGAGCAAGAGAGAGAAACGGTCAGTTTTAAAGTAAATTAAATGAAGTGTGCCGGCAGTTCATTCTGGCCTTTGCCACAGACACTGATCTCTACTGAGATCAAACAATTTAATGGAGAGAGACTCAGGGCGCATCTACACTAGAGACATCAGAAAGAACAAGGAGGACTTGTGGCACCTTAGAGACTAACAAATTTATTTGAGCATAAGCTTTTGTGGGCTAAAACCCACTTCATCAGATGCATGCAGTGGAAAATACAGTAGGGATATTCCTACTGTATTTTCCACTGCATGCGTCCCATATTCCTACTCTATTTTCCACTGCATGCATCCAATGAAGTGAGCTGTAGCCCACAAAAGCTTATGCTCAAATAAATTTGTGAGTCTCTAAGGTGCCACAAGGACTCCTCGGCCTTTTTGCAGATACAGACTAACCCGGCTGCCACTCTGAAACTAGAGACATCAGTACCAGATAGAGGGGCTGCCCCACAGGCAAGGTGGAGTCAAGTTTTGCACTTAAAGCAGAAATTCACCCTCGTTGTTGAAGACAAACACATTCTCCCTGCATAGCAAAGAGGTGTCAGACATTCTCTCCTCCCCTCCCCCCAATAGTCTCCGCTCCTCAGGTGTTACTGCAAAAGGTGGCTCCTGAGTAGTGCAAGGGGTGGTTTTGAGAAGAAGAGTTTTGGGTTAAGAGCCATGTTTTCTGTCTGCTTGTAACTGAAAGTTTCCCATTTGGCAGAGGCTGAAGAAGGTTTCATAGAAACTTTCCAATAAAAGCCCTCTTGCGAAATGGCTGCAGGCTCCCATTGTTCTCCAAGGGACTGAGGCCATTCGCTGCCTTTAGCAAAGATGGTCACCACCTCTACTCATCAGCTCCTCCCAGCGCTGCTGTCTGTCCCCTGCCTGCATAGAGCCATTGTCTCCCCTGAGGACTTCACTCCCATTGGGAACAATGGGAAGCAGTGGTCAGCGTTGCAAAGCCTGTGACCTCAGTACCATTCAGAGCAATGGGAACAGTGAGAGGGAGGTCAGTAGGCATGCATGTCTGTTTGGAAGGGAAGCCTTTGGTGAGCTTTTCTGTAGGACAAGATGCTATGCACCAGCCTCTGCTGCTGGAGAAAACACTCAGTACTACTTTGAGGTCTGGCCATGGGGGGGGGGCACGTGTTCCAAGTACTCAGGACCAGAAATTCTTCAATAGCCATGTCCCTTGGTCCGTGTCTGTGCTCTGCGTCTCCTCTGCTATGAACTGAGGGCATATAAGTGACAGAGCGGATCAGCTGCCTCTCCAGTTCCTTGCTACCGCTAACATCCTGGGACTAAGCCCTGTTGTGTTTGTTAGTCTCTTCGCCTCTGTTCAGTGTTAGCTGTAAACATTAAACATGTTTCTAATGGTGTATTGGTTATGTGGCTCTTTTCACTAGTTAGCTAGGGCTTTTCAAGTAGCTGTTAGTTAGTGGTGATCAGGAGGTTCCCCCCACCTTATTCTCCCTATGTCCAAGGCATTTATGCCCAAGGCCCCAGGTTTCAAGCACTGTGTTGCATGCCCTCAGGTCTTCCTGTTCACCACCGCTCACAAGACCTGTCTCTACTGCCTCCAGGAATCTCACATCCCGTTGAACTGTGAGACCTGCTACTCCTTCCTCTCCCCCTTGTGCTAGGCCATCCCAGCAGCTCGGACTCTGCAGGGACCTGAGAGCTCTCCAGCAGGCCTGCGGACTCGAAGAGGATGCATGAAGAGGGTAGGGAAAGACACTCGTCAGAAGACTGATAAGTCGTCAAAGAAGAGGATGGCTCCCCATCCCTTGGGGCTGAGTGAGAATCCATGCCCCAGACCAGGTGCACCCAGAGTTCCCAGGGGGCAAGAGCCGGCACCGGCAGTACCAGGAGAGTCCAGCGCTCTGAAACCGACTCCAAAGCGCGCTCTATAAATGAGGCCCTCTTGGAGCCTACTAAAAACCTTTGGCACAAACCAGCCCCCTTCCCGGCTGTCCCAGAAAAAGGAAAGCTTGTAGCAGGTCATCTCTGCAGGCATCCCTGGATGCTGTGAACATGGCTTCCTGTTCTGTGGCTACCTCGGTCATGAGATGGGCATCGTGGCTGCAGGCGTCGGATCTCCCCAAGGAGGTTCTAGCTGTGAAAGGACGGATGAGTCACTCAAAGACACTTGTGCCACCTCAATTCCTCAGGAATATGCACCCTGGCTTCTCTCAGAAAATATTCTAAACTACCCCACGCTAGAGACTGCCCAGCCCCACAGCTGTGGTACCACGGGGGGTCCTGTCCTATGGGCCACTGAGAACCTGCCAGAGGGTACAGGGCAACAGACGCACCGCTGTCCCCTCTCCAGTCTCAGACATCTCTCAGCAAGTCTGATCCTCGAGGAGACAACTGAGAGCTTCACACACAGTGCTTGTCTGTCCAGTCTCCCCACCCCTTTTGATGGACATCTAATCTGTTTTCTTCTGATGTGACAACATTTAACTTCTAACAGATGGGTCTTTGGCATCATCTCAGCCAGCTACACAATCCGATCCCTGTCCTTCTGCAAAATCCCCATCCTCATCTCTAGAACAACAGAACTGGTACCTGCTGAATGCCGGGGAAACAACTTTTACTCCAGATACTTCCTGATCCCCAAAAGGAAGAGGGGCGGGGACCCACCCTGGTCTCCGGCAGCTGCCGTTCAGCAGTCAGGATGATTACTGTGGATGCTCTAGTCCCCTCCCTGGACAAAGGCAGCTGGTTTGCAGCTGTCGATTTAAAGGATGCCTTTTCACATATGTGCAGTCAGGAAATCCCTGTATTTCATGGTGGGGTCAGAGCACTTCCAGTACCAGGTCCACGCCCCTGGGGCCTTTTGGCAGCACCGGTGGCTTTTACAAAAGTCCTGTTAGTAGTGCAGCACACCTACACTATCACCGCTACCATGTACGTCCCTGTCTAGGTGACTGGCTCCTCCAGGGATGATCATATCAGGCAGTACATACAGCATTCGCTGCCCTGCTTGACCTGTGCCCCTCCTTGGGGCTTCAGGGAAACCCAGGAAAGTCCATTTAACACCCACGGCTGCAGAATTTATTGGAGCAGTTCTTGACTTGCTTGCATCCAGAGCTTACTCACCACAGGACAGATTCCTAATAATGAGAGACCTCAGTATCCAACTTTTCTCAGTCATCAGACAGCAGTCTGGTCCTCCTAGGCCATGTGGTGACATGCACCTACACCCATCCCCAGGCTTCCCCCCGCAGTCTCCAGGCTTGGCTGAGGAAAGTCAACATCCCAAACAAGGACTCCTCGGACAAGAGTCACCCTTCCTTCCAGCATTCGGGTATCTCTCACCTGTTAGGAAAGGGAGTCGGTATTTGCGGGGATTCCCTTTGCTCCCACCCCACTCCCAAGGACACTTGTGACAGACGCAGCCTGACTAGACGGGGGAGCCCACCTGCATGACTACATAGATTAGCGTTCCTAGACTTTGCAAGAGTTCACATGCCACATCAACCTGCTCAAGCTTTGTGCCGTCCACAAAGCATGCACACAAGTCCTCCCCTTTTTCTGAGCCACCTGTCCAGGTCAGATCATTCTGCGGGGAGGCTGTCCAGCTGGGAGCTGGTGCATCCAGCAGCAGCTCACCCTCTCTGCAATGCACCTACTGGGGAGAATGAAAATTCCCTAGCAGACAGCCTCGGCAGGCGTTCTCACGTAGCCCATGAATGGGAGCTCTGTTTGTCCGTCATCCAACAAACCTTGTGCCAGTGGGGATCCCCGTTTTGTGATGACTTTGCAACCCAGGACAACAGTAAGTACCTGACTTATTGCTTTTGCCATACATTTGCCTGCAGCCATTTCTGGACCTGCTGTCACAGAATGGGGACAGGACCAATCATCCCAACCCATATCTCTTCATCTGACAGCCTGTTTTTCGGATGGACCACAGATTTAGAGAGACCCTACTTGGCGATCCCTGCTTCTCAGTAGCAGGAAACCTTCTGTAAGGAAGTGTTACACTGCTGAGTGCAAGCAGCTCTCCATGTGGTGTCAGAGGCACAATTTGCCTCAGGAGGGTCTGGCGTTCCTCTTATCCTGGACTGTCTCCTCTTCTGGAAGTCAGCCGGCCTATCCATCATTTCATTAAGGGATTATTGAGCGCTGTCGATGCCTTTCATCCTCAGTAGAGGACTGGTCAGTTCTCACCCATCCCACAAGAGTCAAGTTCTTAAAAGGCATTGTTAGAATGTTCCTACAGTATCAAGACCCCCTCTGTCTTGGGACCTGAACTTGGTCCATTCCCAACTCATGAAACCACTGTTTGAACCCTGAGCCTCCACCTCAGTCCTACTCTTTGAAGGTAACTGTCCTTAAAGCTGTTGGCCAGGAGAATGTGAGAGTTTGGGCCCAGTGGCAGACCTGCCTGATCCTGTCATTCACAGGGACAGTGTCCTTGAGATTGTATCCCAAGTTCCATCTGACTTCCACTGTAACGAGCCGTTCACCTGCCTGTGTATTACCCAGATTTTCACAGGAATAGTGAGGGCGAGAGGTTGCTCTCTGGATGCTGAATAGCTTGGTTGTTCTGTCTGGATAGGACAAGGTCCTGCAGGAGATCTCCACGGCTGTGCGTCCATAGCTGCGCGGATGAAAGGAGAAGCAGTATCTTCTCCAAGACACTCAGAATGGATTTCCAGCTGCATCCTTCTCTGCTCTGAGAGGGCGGGAGCCCCTCTCCAGACTCTCAGGGCTCATTCTACCAGAGCACAAGCTGCTGCAGTGGCATCCTGCCAAGGGACCCCTCTGAAGTGTGTCGAGCGATGGCACTCCATTCACGTGTTCACTGGGCACCAGTCACTGAATCAGGCCTCGGCTGCGCGCTTCCTTCAACTCAGCCATTCTGTGAGCTGTGTACAGAACTCTTCCTGCCCACCGCCTGCTTGGCACTCACCCACAGTGAGTAGCCATTGGGACCAGCACTTGATGAGGAAAAAGGGAAGCTTATTTTCCTTAACTGGGTTCGTTCTTATGTGTGGTCTCTGCAGACCCACCCTCCTCCTCCGGCTTCGGATCCTCACGGGATTCATGGCAGAGTAGGAACTGGAGATGCCATCGGTCCATGCCACCCCTTAACCCCTTGGTTCACAGCACAAGGAGACGCAGGGCACGTGGGTGCCCCAACAGACATCACTCTTGAAGAATTTCCAGTCCTGGGCATGCACAGCACGTGCAGACATGGTGAATACCCGCTGGGACATCTCGTAGCTCTCCTGTTACTATAAGTAACCTTCCTTTATGAAGAATAACTGCAAAATGATGACGCTTAATACTGATCAGGTTTTTTCAAAAACTACCTGTTGCACCAAATCTCTCCAGCTGGGAGATCAGGGAGAAACGGTGGGGGTGGGGTATGCACAGGGGAATGTGGAGGGAAGGGGTAGGGGCATATGCACTTGATGCATTGTGCTGCTCTGACGATTGAAAACAACTGCAAACGCAGCGTAATTATCCACCTCTGCACTGCTTCTGAATGCCTAAAGCAGCCAGCGCACTGGTGAATCTGGACACAAAAATTACCATTTTATAAGATGGTTAAGGCTGATGCTACATATCTTCTTCAGATCATTAAAAATATCCCTTGGTAGCTGTTTTTTTTGTGAGTTTTGTTTACTGATCACATATGAAAACTTTAGTAATTAAAAAGAAAACAAATTCCCAGAGAAAAATGTATGATGGAGTTAAGGTAGAGAATACATATTAGTGAATTAGAGTAAAAAAATACAGGGATGTTGTGATTAATTTTAAACAAGCATCATTAAACCCAGGGAATTTGGAGTTCATGTTAAACATAAAAGAAATACAGCATGTTAAGATGAGACTAGGCAGGATTGAGTTGTGGAAACAACCTTAACTCATTCCTGTAAAGGCGGAAATGAAAAATGGGCAAAAGTCAGTTCAGTTTAATCTGAGCGCACAGGCTCTGATGAGCATCAGTCGTAACTGAATGGTTCTTGGCTGACATCACTACAGGGCGGAGGCAGGGTTGTTTGGGAGCCTGAACTGTGCGTTTCAACAACTTAACGTGTTTGGATTTCTGTTAAATTTAGCCTTAACTCTCAATTGACATCTCTCGAATGTATGTTACCCTACATTACCGATACGCGTGCTCAGCTGTACACCATCTGAACCTAGCTGATATCTGGGAAGGTTACGGCAGAACTTGCAGTGATAACTAGTGCAGACATCTGTTCTGAACAGCTTCTCAGGACGTGGTGTCAAAGTTGCCTGAGGCTTGTCTACAATAGGACATACGCTTACTAGTACTGCACCATTGGAAGCATATGTAGTGATCCAGTTACTAACTTTTCTAATGTAGACAGGCCTCCCTGCTCATTGGGTTCTTGTACCCGTGGAAAAGGGACAAATCTAGGTAAGGAGGGAGATTGTCAATAGGTTTTCCTTCACTTTCCCGTTGGCGTCAGCGGGAGCTTTGCATGTAGCCTGCTAGCAGGGCTCTTGGCGACCGGGCACTAAATGAAAGCAGATTCCTTCCTTTAGAGACGTCCTGATGTGATGTTCTTCTTGAAGTCAGCCAGCCCCCTCTGCCATCTTGGCAGCAGAGTGATATGCTGCACCATGGGCTAGAGGAGTGGCTGTGGTGGCAGGCCTGGCAGAACTCAATCTACCTCTTGGGGAAATCTCTACAAATTAATAGTGCTGTGTCCTGTTGCTAGGGAAAGTTGTAATCTTAAATTTGCCCTTGGCTAAGTACTTGGGCTCTCATGGTGCTATTGTACAGAGTTTGGCTGTT
The DNA here is from genome assembly GCF_965140285.1 of Lepidochelys kempii. Classification (NCBI taxonomy): domain Eukaryota; kingdom Metazoa; phylum Chordata; order Testudines; family Cheloniidae; genus Lepidochelys; species Lepidochelys kempii. The sequence goes on along the minus strand of NC_136387.1, from coordinate 1,007,640 downwards.
CAGAACAGTAGGGCTGAATTCACGTCCCCCAGCCCTACGCCAGGAGTTCCTTTGCAAGCTGAATCCTTTCCTTCTCTGGTAGCTGGGCTGGGCCTTCGGTTAGAGTCACTGAAACAGACAGGACAGGGCTCACAGGAACACCCTGATTGTTTTGATGTTACCCAGATTTGAGATGCCTTCAAACCAGACCAAGCTGCCAGCGAGTCTCTGGGTTTTTTAAAAAAGGACCTGTGCGTGCGCTGGGACATGTATGTTCTTCTGGGTTGCCATAGGGACTGAGCTGGCTTCAGGTTTATGATGTTTCAGAACCGTTGACATAGAGGAAATGGATTTTGGACCTTTATGCTGGGAACCTGTAAAGCAAACTGAACAGTCAGCATGCTCTGTTGGTGTCTGCAGGGAGGATAAAGGATTGGAACAAAATCAGTTAAGCTGCTTGCAGACCTATATGATACAGGAGTTTGAGAACCAATCAGTCATACACAGGAGAACGGAATTAAAGCATTAGCAAGATCACTGCCTTGAGATGGGCAGGGGCTAATGGTGCTGGAAGTTCTGTATTTTCTAACAAGCAGTTTGTGTGTTAGCAAGTGAAAGATGCTCCAAGCTTTGGTCAGAGCAGCTTGACAGCAGAGGCCTGGCCTTGCTTACACTTGGCACTCTGCCCCCTACCCCCAGGTCTGCCTTTGTTAGGCCAGCGGGAGCCTGGTGTAAAGTGCACACGGCTTTGAAAAGCTCCTACCATTGTCCCCTTGGCTAGCCCCCAGTTGGCTAGCAGAACTGGGGGTGGAAAGTTGTGCTCAGCCTCAGGGTTGGCCCTTTCCCGTTGCACTGGTTTTCCCTAACACTGCACTAGGCTTGTATAAGTCCAGTAGTTCCTTCCGCGCCCCCCAGCCTGCAGTGCGATCCTCAGGACTGAACAGGGGAATTCTCTTCCCCACAGTTCAGCATCTGGAGCAAGACGTGCCCCTGCAGGGCCCTTGTCTGCTGTGACCAAGGGAGGGGTTCCCCCTCCTTACCCTGAGGAATAAATGATGAAACATGAGGGATCGATCAGGTTTGTATGAAGCACGGGGGAGAAAAATTTGTAAAAAGCAAAGCGCCCCTTCCCCCGTGTGGGGCATGGCCAGCGCTCTGTGCTTAAACTACCCTCCTCTTCCTTCAGCTGAAGCTCCAGCTGGGAGTGTGATATTCCGGCCCCTGGGCCAGGAACTAAGAGGTTAGGACTAACACCGCACGGTCACGCAGCAGAGAAGAGGGCTGTAGAGGCAAATTGCTTCAGTGTGATTACGCTAACAAGCTGAATGAAGAATACGCATGATAGCGTTCCTACCCCAAGTCTATCATATCAGGCCGCACGCACGCACGCTGCCCTGGGGCTGGTGAGATGGACACCGGGCAGGGCCCATGCCGTAGCAAAACCTCCACTGAAGTAACTGGGAATAGTGCCTGAGTAACAACTGCAGGAAGGGGTTGCCAAGTGTCACTGTGCCCTGCCATGACTGTCCGGTGCTTTATTTGTATGTGTGTGCAGGGAGCAGTGGATGGTGGATGAACACAGCACATGGGAGTTTGTGAAAGATTGTCTAATGTAATGGTGTTACACAGAACTCACCTGCCACACGTCCTGTACAAAGAACATGAGATTGAGTGAGAGAGGCTTATATATTTACAGTATATATCTATTATTTTTAGAAGAGGGAGAAGGGGAGAGTCTTGGACCATTGATTAATTTCACTTTGCTCCCCTTAGACTGTTGGCTGTGTATGTGAAACTTATGATAATGAAAAGAGGGTTGGCCTTCTCCAGGTGCTCCCAGATTATGTACTGTAATTCTTTGTATATAGAAGAAAACAATTACTGTAAAGTAAAGTTTAACTTTACTCTTGAATTTGTTGTGTGTGTTTTGTCTCACTGAGGTCGGGCAGCTGCTGCTTAACAAGCAGCATGAGAGTCTACATGTGGTCTCTGTGCAGTGACGGCTTGCGAGGCGCACAGCCAGTGAGTGATGTACATCTCCCCGTGTGGATGAGTTCCACCCAGAGAGGTCAGCTCAGCTACCAGACTCTCCTGGGATGCTGTGAAGAAATTGGTAGCCCCCACAAGTTAGAGCCCTGCTCTTCGAGATGGTTAATGCCCCCTCCCCCCTGCCTAGGGCAAGCTGCCCATTCTGGGGAAGGTAATTCTAGGCTCATTCCAAAAGCGTAATTTCTGTAGTGCCCAACGGCAGAGTCTCTGCCTCCCAGTTGACATGGCAAATGAGCTGAACCGAAAAGCAGAACTGAGTGAGTCTGAGTCATGTTAATGCCACCATTGGAGTTTTCATTTTTTTAAATCTAATTCTTTGGAGGCTCTGACAATCTCTGGGATTCCCAGCTGGATCTGACACCCAGGAAGTGCTGGGCTTGGGGGATTGAGCCCTTACGAGTAACAGACTGGGGCGAGATGTCTGTGCCGTGCATCCTGTTACCTCCTCTGGAGGACTGACGGGGGGGAGTGGAAGTTACCTCGCGATGGCCTGACCAGCCGTTCAGGCACCCCCCTGGGCGGGGCTAGCCTCTAAGCTGCGATACTCATAGCCAGTCGTCGCTACGGGGATCCGGCCTGCAGAAAACCGCGCAGGGGTCTAGGGTCGTCTTGCAACAGCTGCCCTTTGTCTCCGAGAGCCCGTCCAGTCCGTTGCAGCGGAGGCAAGGTACAATGGTACGGGCAAGAAGAAGGTGAGAGCGCTGCGGCTGGATGCTAAGTCTCCATTCCAAGAGAAGCCCAAGGCTCCAACTCCAGCCGCCGCTGCCCCCTGAAGTGTTGGCGTGGGAGCGAGCAGCCATCTTTTATCCCCGGTGATATCTGCAGAATTAGGTGCTGAGATCTCTTCTGCCTCCCCAGAAGGATGCACAACAGCCTGGGGAGAAACAGCACAACAACATCCAGGTCTTTGGGGCCAAGACCACCAGCAAGAGGCTGCCCGTGCACAAAAGACTCGGCTACAGCAGCACTTCCCGGTGCTCATGGGGTGCCTTGGGCCCCGCCTCCATCTCAGGAAGAAATGTTCAAGTGCCTGAGAAGACCGCTCAGGTTGTACTGACACCACCATTACCCATTTGGGGGGTGGGGTGGCAGGTCTGCAGTGTTTACAAAGCAGCATCGTGGGAGTGTATATGGGCCTTTTTCGGGAAGATTGGCTGATCAAGAACAGTGCTGGGTATGTGGAAAGGAATTGAGATCCTGGTGTGTGCGCTGAAGTAAGCATGGACCACTAATCTCCACGCTTGCTCCCCGGAGCCAAGCCACGGGCAGAAGTCCCTTTGGCCAGAGAGCCTCAAAGGTTTTGAATTGGCTCACAAGCTTCAGAATGCTCTCTAGCTGAAGGCAGCACTAAGGGCCTGTCCTGAGGGTTTGCTGCAGCCTGACATGGAAACCAGTCAAGAAAGTCTTATCTATGGTACTGGAAGGAACAGGCAGAGCTTGGGATAAATGAGGTGACCTGATCCTCTCTCTACTTTTGCTTAAAGCTGAGGCTGATTTTATTCTCCAGTGCACTTATCCAGTGAGAAACTTGAGAGCCAGTTCCCAGAGGCACCAGACTGGCTCACCTACACTGGGAGGGAAATGTCTAAGCTGGTATCCTGCATTTCACCACCACCACATCAGACCCAGGCTCCCACCACCTGTTGTCATAAGGCTAAGATCAGTCCTGAGTGGCTGGAGCTGCGTATTGTGGCAAGAGAGCACTGGGCCAGTCCTGGGCTTCTGTAAGCCAGCCAGGGGCAGGAAGTGGTGAAGGGGGCAGAGAGCTGTGAATCAGCCCAGCTGCCCTCCGGGTCAGTTCAGGCACCGCTTCTTCCAAGGGAGGGACAGATTTCAAGCTCTTCAGAGCCTTTGACTAAGCATCTCTACTGACTGAACTCGGCCTGGCTGTGGTGCAAGTCCAGAGGCGCCAGGGAACAGAGGAAGCTAGAGAGGCACAACAGTAACACAAATCACAGAGGGAGCTGGGGAGGGTTGGTCCCTCCTCAGGGACAGCTGCAGTGAGCTGGAGGAGGGTGAAAACCTTGGGCCTGGGAGCCATGTCCTCATGCTACAGTAGGGGGTGCAGGTTCCTGGCCAGCTGCTGCTGAAGGGACACATTCCTCCCTCCTGTGGCAGGTACATCTCCACAGTCACAGGTCCCAAAGCACCAGCTCTGTCAGCCCTGGCTTCCCCAAGAACACCCAACGGGCCTCATGGACCACAATGCACTTTATTTACACTTGTATAACTTAACAGAAGCCATTGAAGTAACCTCCAAAGAATCAGGCAACATATCCCATGGAACACATTGGCCACAGCTACACATGACCTGAGCTGCAAGGAGCCAGCTGGGGAAAGCAGCTATTCCAAACACTCTTCACTAATGTGCAGGCACCTGGTGTCCGTCACAAGGCAGCAGAGTCCTGCCAAAAGTGGAACAGAGTCGGTCTCTCCTCTAGGACCACAGCAGCTTTGCTTGTCAAGTCCCATGGAGGGGAGAGCCAGGCGCGGGGATCCCGTACTCCAGGGTGCCAGGCATTCCCTACAGCTTATGTACAGCAGGCAGAAAACAAACAGTCCGAAGAGCAGGACCTGCTACCCCAGCAGGCTGGCTTTATTTTGGCAGCAGGAGGTGCGTTCAGTGGTGGCAGCAGCTGTAGAAGTAGGTGCTGTTCTTCTGGCTCAGGTCTACGCCTTCACCCTCTGAAAAGAGAAGACGAGTGAAAGGGGGCTGCTGCCTCTTCTGTGCCCCGCTCAGCTGGATGCTCGGTTTCAGCCCACAGAATCAGTAGCCACCATTCCAGCCTGTTTGCCAGCCCTTTTACTAAACTAAGGACATGACGGTGGGTGCCAGGTTGCGCCAGACAGAGCTTAGGGCAGACATACAAGTGGAACCAGTCTTAGAATCCATTTCTCTAATCACGCCCCTTGAATCAGGGAGCCCTCAAACTAAAGAACAATCCTGCAGGGTTTCCTGCTGATCTTTTGGGTTAGGCCCCGGTGGCCCATGCCCAGGAACATGCCTGCCTGCTTCCTCTTCCACACCAGCCCCCCTCCCAGGGCTGAGGAACGCATGGCCGAGCGCACCCACTGGGCAGGGCAGGGCAGGAGTGAGACCTGCCCGTAGAGCACGGGATAGGAAATGCAACTGACCCAACAAAAACTAAAGAGAAGTGTTTCTCTCCAGCCTTTCTGCTCTAGTCACCCTGGAACAGATGGAAATGGGATTTTCAAGTTGACAGCAGCCCTTTAAAATTCCAGCTAACTAGGAGCTCATCCTGCCAGCGCCGTCCTCCATGGCACATGCCCCCTTCACCGTCAGACACCAACCTGTTCTCCCTGGCGCAGGCCCTGGGGCAATCCATCGTTCCCTGCACCCCAGTACACACAGGAGTCTTGCTCTCGTGTGCACTGGTGACTCTCCAGCAGCGTGTGGGGACATCAGTCCCTGCTAACAGATGGAGGCGAAGGGGGAGCCAGCACCCCCTGCCCCATCTCCCTGAAGCCCAGCACCACTGCTGCGAGCTGTGCTGATGGTGCAATGAAGGCTGCGTCCCTGCATCTCACCTCGGAGCCTCAGCAGAAGCAGCAAATGAAGAAAATGGGTCTGGAACAGCAGGGCCCTGCTGCAGCACTGAGAACAGATCCTGCAGGGACTCTGGGGGAAGCCGCAGCCGGGCCGCCGCTCCTTGCACGCCGGCAGCTCAGAAAACACCCCACCTCTGAACCACCACGACCCTTGCGAGGGAGCAAACGCCCTGAACGTAGGCCTGGGCTGAACTGGGAGCATTAACGAAGGGGAAGTGCCACCCATGGGCTCCCCTCAGGCAGCATGACAAACCCACCCCAGCTGGAGAATGAGCGGAAAGGTTTCACTCCCACTGACTCAGCTGGCGCGTGGGTCGCAAGGCAGCGGGTCCTGTCCTGCCACTCACCTGTCATCACCTGGAAGGCCATGAGCTGGACATAATCCTCAGCCACCTTCTGAAACAGCTCATCTGGGACAGGAAGGGGAGAATGAGGGCTTCCTCCGCACTCCTAGCACAAACTGCAGTGGGGCCGGGCTCCCAGGAGGAGACTGTTCCCCAGTGTGGGGCGTTGATGAGAAGCCCTGGGTAGCAGGCTGGGGCAGGGCAGACAGCCTGCTGCAGGGAACTTCATTTGAGCCACTGCACTCACCCTCCAGCACTAGAGGAGTGGGGCAGAATCTGCTTCACCACGGAGGGAGCCAAAGGGGCCAGGGCCAGGTGTGACCCACACCTGCCTTCTCCTGTAATGCTTATGTGCAGCCCAGGGTCCCAGCATGGAGCCCAGCCAGTGCATGGCATTATGGGACTTGTGGTCTCCACAGCCTGCTCCCTGCATTAGTCCTGATAGGACAGACAAGTAATTATGCTGAACTTCTTCCCATTCCTGGTCAGCAGGCGCTCTGCTCCCCTCCCCTCCCTGGCATTGCTCTCCCACAAACCCCGTCAGCAGCCAGCTCCCGAGCACACCTTGGGGTGGGTGCACAGGACATCTTTAGGTAGGAAGATGGCCAAGACAGCGATCCCCTAACCTGTACGGCCACCCCCGCAGCCTGCTGTGGCTGCTGCTGTTGTCCAGGCACCCGCCAGGGGCAACTCACCGACGCTCTGGCCTGTCTTACTGGAGGTTTCGAAGAGCTCAGCCTTAATCTCTGCAACACAAACAGGTTAGTGCCAGAGGGTGCCTGTGTTGTGTGCATCAGGGCTAGTGGCAGTGGGGGGGAGGCTCCCCGCCGCCGCCCCCAGGATTCCTCCTGGTAACCACCCTGAAGCAAGGGCTGCTGCCAGAGTCACAAAGGCAGCCAGCAGGCAGAACAAGCTGGCTCCAGCCCCTCCGCAAGGACAGGAAGTGCCGCTTCTGCCCAGCTCCTCACCACACCCTAGCTGGCTTGGTGCAACTTGTCAGCACTATCTCCCACCAGCCGGCATACTGACCAGCCCAAGACTCTTCTGTGGGTGGGGACATGCTCTGAACTTGGCACAGCGTGGGCAGGGCACAGGCTCAGCACTGAGCAGCTCCCACTGTGACATTCCCAGCTCCTGCTTAATTCCCCCTAAGGGTGTGGGAAAACTAACGGCAAATCAAGCCAAGACCTTCCCTTTCATAGAATATCAGGGTTGGAAGGGACCTCAGGAGGTCATCTAGTCCAACCCCCTGCTCAAAGCAGGACCAACCCCAACTAAATCAGTCAAGCCGGGCCTTAAAAACCTCAAAGGAAGGAAATTCCACCACCTCCCTAGGTAACCCCTTCCAGTGCTTCACCACCCTCCTAGTGAAAGTGTTTCCTAATATCCAACCTAGACCTTCCCCACTGCAACTTGAGACCATTACTTCTTGTTCTGTCATCTGCTACCACTGAGAACAGCCGAGCTCCATCCTCTCTGGAACCCCCCTTCAGGTAGTTGAAGGCTGCTATCAAATCCCCCCTCATTCTCCTCTTCTGCAGACTAAACAAGCCCAGTTCCCTCAGCCTTTCCTCGTAAGTCATGTGCTCCGGCCCCCTGATCATTTTCGTTGCCCTCTGCTGGACGCTTTCCAATTTATCCACATCCCTTCTGTCGTGTGGGGCCCAAAACTGGACCCAGTACTCCAGATGTGGCCTCACCAGTGCTGAATAGAGGAGAATAATCACGTCCCTCGATCTGCTGGCAATGCTCCTACTAATGAAGTCCACTATGCCATTGGCCTTCTTGGCAACAAGGGCACACTGCTGACTCATATCCAGCTTCTCATCCTTTCATCTCCCCTCGGCTCCAGCTCTGCAGGTGAACACTGGCTCCCCTGTTGATACTGGCCAGAGCCAAAGACTCTGCCCGCTGAGCTGGGACTAACGTGCTAGGCGGCCAGCACCTGACTGGCATAAACTGAAGCTAAGAGCAGAGCACGGTGGGGTGGTGCTTGCCTCCCCTGGAGCGCGAGGGTGACAGGGAGCAGCAGGGCAGAGCCGTGTGCTCCCAGGACAGGCAGAGACGTACCATCTGCATAATCCTGCACATCATGGAAGTCAATGCCCCGCTTCTTCCTGTCCTCTTCCAACAGGTCGCTCTTGGTGCCACACAGATAGATCCGGCAGTTCTGGAGCAAGGAGAGAACAGGGCAGTCATCCGTGCAGAGACTGCTCAGAGAGAACAGCTTACAGGCACCCCTAGGAAACCCCCCATGCATGCACTCTCCCCAAGCACGCTTCCCACACAAGCCACAATCACCTTGCCGCATCCACCACAAGGCCTTGCCCCCGCTCGGTCACATACTGACCCCCATACAGGCGTATGCAGACTGCCCCGGTGCGCCCGCACACCCACTGCCTGGAGCACAGCACCTGTGTGCAGTGAGTCTCCAACCCTAGCCTGAGGCAGACACCCCCGCCAGCAGAAGGACAGGTGGGGAAGCCCCAAGCCTTATGCTGGGCTGAGTGCGGTGGGGCTCTCACTGCCCTGGCCACTTCTGGAACCAGCTGCTCAAAGGAAGGAAAATCCCTCCAACTGTTCACCCACGCAGCGTCTCCAGAAGGAAAGCGTGAACTAACCCCACCGCCCAGAGCTCCAGGCTGGGAGCAGAGAGCAACTCACCTCCTCAAAGTTCTGCAGCTCGGTCACCCAGAACTTAGCTCGCTGAAAGCTGCTGCTATCTGTGAGATCTAGGAGATGAGAGAAGTCAGCCCCTGCCCTGCCCAGTGCATTCTCCACAGCTAGCCGCGCCCCAAGCCACGGCCTGCCCTGTGCCTGCAGGGAGTGCAGCAAGACCCCCAACCAGCAAGAACAGAGGCCTCGGGGAGGAGTCATTCCGCTCAGAGTTGAACACAGCTTCGGCAGCCCTGGAGACCCCCTCTCAGGTAGTCAGAAAGCTGCCTCGATGCTGGGGGTGTGGGAAGGTGCCACCCTCCACCCTGGTATCTGAGCCCCTCCTTGTGTTTAGTGTAACATTGAAAATTTCCCCTTCCAGGAATTAAAGAAATAGACAGGAGCTAGCAGCATACTGCCAGGGGCCTCTGCCTTCGCTGCTCAGACGGGCTGGGAGTGGATTGCCTCATTTCCTACAGAGGAAGCTCCCTCAGGGCCTGGTGGGCCAGCCCCTCTCCCCACTACAGACTAGTGCCAACGCACGCTCTGGGGTGAGGAGCACCTTGCCAGGTGCTGGGAATAGCATGGCTGCAGGGACAGCCAGGCGCCCTGGGCAAAGCCCTTACCGTAACACACAATGGCAGCTCTGGCCCCTCGGTAGTATATCCGACTCATGGCCTCGTACCGCTCCGACCCAGCTGTGTCCTAGGAAGAACAATAGACAAGTCATCGCTTTCCATGCCCCATGGGTGAGAGCCCCAGCCTGGCTCTGTGCCTCCCGCCCAGCCAGGGAGTGCCCAGCCAAGCTGAGGCACCAGCAACAAGAGAACAGGGACAGTTACCCGAGCTAGGACTTAGAGATGGCCACGGGAGAAGCCAGCTGCTCAATGGCACTCCATGCAGAGCCCCTGGCTGCCAGGGCACCCTTTCCCACAGCAGTTTCCAATCCGAAAGTGGGGAAAGGCCCACAGGTTTCTAAGCACCTAGAGCTGTGGGCTTCTGGCAAGGTCGTGAAGCCGTTTCAGATCAGACTTACCCAGATCCCCAAGGTTACTGTCCGGCCCCCAACGGACATCACTTTGGCCACAAACGCAGCCCCGATCGTCTAAACAGAAACAGAAGGGATGGACGCAGCAGTTCGCTCAGCATTTCCTGGTCCCTCAGGCTTCGCCTCTCAGCTTGCCCATCCCAAGCACCCCGTAGAGGGACAGTGGGTTTTACGAGTCCCAGCCAGTCTCCCTACCAGCCAACTCCCTCGCCCAAGCTCATTTGCACTAGGTGTCGTGTGACTCTTTGGACAGTTCCCCTTTGTTTCTAGTCGTGGCCACTGATTCTCAAGCACTGATCCAAGGGGCTTGGATGTGTTTGGGCTATAAACAAAACCTTCAGCTGGAATTTCAAACGAGTCTTTGCAAAGCTTTCTACCTGTAGGCAAGAAGAGCCAGGCTGTGGGGTGAGGGGGCCAGATGCAGCCAGGGAGCCAGACCTGCCTCCAGAGACCTGGCCAATGTTCTGCTCCCAGTTGCTGGCATCCCAGCTGCCTTGTGATAATTATCAAGGTCCCCTTTAGCCATTCGAGTCCCCATGAGTGGGGCGGGCAGCCTGCCTCCTCCCAGGGGGATCCCCGAGGCAGCTTGGGCAGAGGGCATGCTTACGTTTTGATAGGGTCCAACGAGGAAGCGGTTGTGGACATATCTCTCCACCAGGCTGGTCTTGCCCACGTACTCCTTCCCCAGCATTACTACTTTGACATCCACACGCTGCCCACTCATTCTCCAGCCACTGCCAGCCTGGGCCCGAGCCAAGAGCTTCCCTCTGGTGCCTGCCACTGGATCCCAGGCCCCCTTCGCGAGCTCACTCTACCTGCCTTAGCGAGAGAGCCGGCCAGTGCCGGGGCGCCGTACGCAGCCAAGGAAAGAAAGAGTCAAGCGGAGAATTTCACCTGCAGCAAGGAGACACCAAGGAAGGGACGAGCTGACGCTACAGACCGTGGGCAGGAAACCGCTGCCTTTTGCCAAGCCAGCTATAGCCTCCTGCATGGCGACAGCCGCAGGCCCATGGAAGCCACAGGCTGGGCGGCCACGGGGGCACTCGCCGAAGAGCAAGGAGCTGTGCAACGCAGGGCCCTGGCCACCCGCAGCACCGACATCACGGGCTCCGCTCGGGGCCCCGAGGCTGCCGTACAGCTCAGGGGAAGGCAGCAACCAAGAATCCCGGGGCTCAGAAACTGCACGAGGGAGTCCTGGGCCGCACGGCGGGCGAGCAGCCAAGGGGCTGGGGAGCAACAACCAAACCGTACAGGGGGCGGGGGGGAGCAGAGCAGGAGCCGGGGGGTCATGGGGGTGGCATGGGAGCAGAGGAAGCTGAGGGGAGGAGCCTGACGAGGAGCTCGGGTGCAGGGGGGGAGAGAACCGGAGACAGGAGTCTGGGGGACCGGTGGGGGGGGTCATGGGGTGGGAGGGAACCTGGGGTGGACAGGGGGCTGAGGGTGGAGCCGGGGGGCGGGGGGGCCTGATAGGGCCTGGGGGCTCCCAAGCGGGTGGGAGCTAGGGGGCTGTAGGCAGAGTGGGGGGGCCCAGGGGGGGCTGCGGGCGGAGCCGGGGGGGGGTCCCGGGAGGGGGCCCGGGGAAGGAGCCGGGGGGGGTCCCGGGGGAAGGGTCCGGGGGGGCTGCGGCCGGAGCCGGGGGGGGGGTCCGGGGAAGGAGCCGGGGGGGTCCCGGGAGGGGTCCCGGGGAAGGAGCCGGGGGGGGGCCTGGGGGGGCTGCGGGCGGAGCCGGGGGGGGGTCCCGGGAGGGGTCCCCGGGGAAGGAGCTGGGGGGGGCCCGGGGGAAGGGTCCGGGGGGGCTGCGGCCGGAGCCGGGGGGGGGGGTCCGGGGAAGGAGCCGGGGGGGTCCCGGGAGAGGCTGCGGGCGGAGCCGGGGGGGGGTCCCCGGGAGAGGCTGCGGGCGGAGCCGGGGGGGGGTCCCGGGAGAGGCTGCGGGCGGAGCCGGGGGGGGTCCCGGGGAAGGAGCCGGGGGGGGGTCCCGGGAGGGGTCCCGGGGAAGGAGCCGGGGGGGGTCCCAGGGGGGCTGCGGGCGGAGCCGGGGGGGGTCCCGGGAGGGGTCCCGGGGAAGGAGCTGGGGGGGGGCCCGGGGGGGCTGCGGGCGGAGCCGGGGGGGGGGTCCCGGGAGAGGCTGCGGGCGGAGCCGGGGGGGGTCCCGGGAGAGGCTGCGGGCGGAGCCGGGGGGGGTCCCGGGGAAGGAGCCGGGGGGGGGGTCCCGGGAGGGGTCCCGGGGAAGGAGCCGGGGGGGGGTCCCAGGGGGGCTGCGGGCGGAGCCGGGGGGGTCCCGGGAGGGGTCCCGGGGAAGGAGCTGGGGGGGGGCCCGGGGGGGCTGCGGGCGGAGCCGGGGGGGGTCCCGGGGGGGGCTGCGGCCGGAGCCGGGGGGGGGGTCCCGGGAGGGGTCCCGGGGAAGGAGCCGGGGGGGGCTGCGGCCGGAGCCGGGGGGGGTCCCGGGAGGGGCTGCGGCCGGAGCCGGGGGGGGTCCCGGGAGGGGTCCCGGGGAAGGAGCCGGGGGGGGGTCCCGGGAGGGGCTGCGGCCGGAGCCGGGGGGGGTCCCGGGGAAGGAGCCGGGGGGGCTGCGGGCGGAGCCGGGGGGGGTCCCGGGGGGGCTGCGGGCGGAGCCGGGGGGGGGTCCCGGGAGGGGTCCCGGGGAAGGAGCCGGGGGGGGGGTCCCGGGAAAGGAGCGGGGGGGGGGGGGCGGGGGGGCTGCGGCCGGAGCCGGGGGGGGGTCCCGGGAGGGGCTGCGGCCGGAGCCGGGGGGGGGTGCCGGGGGGGGGGTCCCGGGAGGGGTCCCGGGGAAGGAGCCGGGGGGGGGTCACGGGAGGGGTCCCGGGGAAGGAGCCGGGGGGGGGTCCCGGGAGGGGTCCCGGGGAAGGAGCCGGGGGGGGGTCCCGGGAGGGGCTGCGGCCGGAGCCGGGGGGGGTCCCGGGGGGGCTGCGGGCGGAGCCGGGGGGGGTCCCGGGAGGGGTGCGGGGAAGGAGCTGGGGGGGGTCCCGGGGGGGCTGCGGCCGGAGCCGGGGGGGGTCCCGGGGAAGGAGCCGGGGGGGGCTGCGGGCGGAGCCGGGGGGGGTCCCGGGAGGGGTCCCGGGGAAGGAGCCGGGGGGGGGGTCCCGGAGGGGCTGCGGCCGGAGCCGGGGGGGGGTCCCGGTCGGAAGGCCCCGCTCCCGGCTCACCTCGGCCGCATGGTGCCCGCGGCCCCGGAACCCGCGGCCCGTCTCGGCGCTCGGCGCTGCGGGCCGCTCCCGGCTGCACTGGGGGGCGGGGCCGGGGGCGGGGCTCCGGGGACCGACTCTGAGATAGCGCGT